>NC_072478.1:32877820-34077820 GCF_027574615.1 Eptesicus fuscus
GAGCCTGAAACCTGGGCATGTGCTCTGACTGGGAATTGAACCATGACCTCCTGGTTCATAGGTCGACAATCAACCACTGAGCCATGCAGGCCAGGCCTGAGTGTTTTCTATAATCAATGAGCCATTCCTAGATAAGCAACTTTTCATAATTGTTACCGAACAGTTTACAGTTATAAATAAGTTTTTTAGTAGTTCCCCTTGATCAAACCAAGTCCAGGATATAGAACCAGCGTAAAGATTTTGCAAGTCCTCTGGTTTTCTAAGCTACCTATGGACTCAATGGGAGATGGGAAGCAAGTATTTACTGAGCACCAACTCTCAACCAGGTGCTATCCTAAGCAATTAATTACATGTGCAGCATCTCATTTAGCTTAATGACAACCACCACTATTATTATTATTATTATTATTATTATTACATTTTGGGGTTTGCTTATAAGATAAAACTCTTTGACTTTCCCCGACCTGCGGGGTCTTCTAGCGGGGGTACCGAGGCGGCGCACCTAAGAGAATGAGAAACAGACAAGGGACGCAAAGAATGGAGGCAAGACAAAAGGGATTCTGATCAAGCCTCAAAACTTTATTTTTACAGCGTTCCTTATATGTGATTTCTAGAAGGGTAGATGCCTAGGAGGGGTGGGGGCTGACCTAGATAATCGGCTAAAGTCGTAACTATAGATAAAGGGTGTGGCAGTTGAAGGGCGGCTACAGAAGAAATGCTTTGTCCTCAGGCAAGAGGAAGTGGGCCTAGTTTCAGTAACTTACTGAAGGTCAGAGTTAATCCTTTGACCAACTCTTGGTTCCTGACATTTGACGAAGAAACCAATCCCTGGGAAGGCTAAGGTTAATTTCAAGCCACCAGGCACCCAAGAGAGGAACGGAGGTTTCAACACCTTGACTTGGCCTTTCAGGGAATAGAGGTCTGCTCTGTGTTTGAGAAGACTTATCAGACAATTGACCCTTAGGACTCCCATGGGTCAATCTAGCACCAGGTGTGTGTTTGGGGAGAAGACACTCTTGGAGCCATCCCTGGAGCCAGAATTGTGTCATTTCTAACACCAACTGCCTGGAAGTCCCCCAGCCCCTTGACGCTCAGTTGAACCATGGCTGAGGTAGTAGAATCTTGGGCAGATTCCACAAAGGGACTTCAACAGGAGACCAGGCTCAGCCAGGAGAATATCTGCATTTCCACCTTCTCCCAAAGTCGCGGGCAGGTGGATGATCGTGAGGGTCAGCGAACTGGTGGTGGCTGGTCTAGGAGGAGTCAGAAATTAATGTGAGGATGGGAAGGCAGGCCCTCACATGAGATTGCTCCACCTTCCAGCTGGGGAGGGGATCTATGTCTGAATTGAAGTCATCCGTAACTTACCACTTTTCCAAAAGCTAATGTTGCTGTTTAGCTCTAAAGTCATTGTTCACAAGCCATCTAAGACGCACACTTGCTTATTCCAGGATGGGTAGTTTATGGCTTCTGCCTTGAAAACTGGCTTCCCACCCAACCGACTAAGTTTCATTGCTGAACTTTCTTAGGTGACTTTTCCTTAAAAATATTTCTCACCGTGGAAAAAATATATATAACACAAATTGATCACTTTAACAATTAAAAAAATTTGTATTGATTTCAGAGAGGAAGGGAGAGGGAGAGAGAGATAGAAACATCAATGATGAGAAAGAATCATTGATTGACTGCCTCCTGCACGCACCCCACTAGGGATCGATCTCGCAACCTGGGCATGTACCCTGCCTGAGAATTGAACTGTGACTGCCTGGTTCATATGTCGATGCTCATTCACTGAGACACACGGGCCAGTCTAACAATTTTTAAGAATACAGTTCAATGACATTAAGTAAAAAAAAATTAAAAAATAATTTAAGGGCTTTATCTCCTGGGATGTAAGAAGATTTAACTGTTGCTCTTGAGAACTCAAAGTTATTCTAGAATAGAAGAGTCTTGCCATGGGAAGGGACTTTTATTTTATTTTATTTATTTATTTTAGTTTTTTGATATCTACGTTGCCCTCAGAGGGATATTCCACTTTTTGGGGGAATTATATAAAGTATTTACGTAGGAACCATTGATTCTTTTCATTAAAACCACATAAAAGTCCAGGCCCACTGGCTCATAGGATAGAGCAGTCTTGATTTGTTAAAAAACAAACCAAGCAAACCTCACCCCACCTCCCAAGCAACAAAAACAACAGCTAGAGAGACCAAAGTAAAACAATGTTTGGCTGATTTAAAGCTTTCCTCTGATTTCATTTTTGAGTAGGAATTTGATTACTGTAACCCATCTAATTATAATAATAACAAATAATGCAGTTGTGTTGTTTTTTTTAAAAAAAAAAACAATAGCAGAAATACAGTTTTCCCAATGTGTAAGTGCAATAGAAGGTGCTTTACCTGGAGTGAATTCACTTTATTCTCACAACAACTCTATAATGGGCATCATCACTGTTATCCCTAATGTATAGATGAGGAAGCTGAGGCACCGAGAGGTTAGGTCACTTGTTCAACTTTATATGTCTAGTGAGTGACAGCGCTGACTCTTAAACCAGGCAGCTGGGCCCAGAGTCAGGGTTCTTTAGCCACTGTGTTGCAGTGCATTAGAGTCACAATAACTTAGAGATAAAATTCTAGCCACGAGCATATCATTGTGTAGGCCCCTCAGGGTTCCTCACAAAGAACCCACCTTCCAGCGAACCTCCCTTCCACGGCCCCACCTCCTTCGCTGATGTTTGTGGGAGCTGCACAGGCCACGCAGAAAGAGCATCCTCAGAGGGGAAGATGTGTTCACATCCCACTAGCTCTGTGCGCTCAGCCAAGATATTAACCTCCGTCTGCCTCACTTAGAAAACGGGGCTAAGCATAGCTTCTTGGTGGGGCTGCTGCAAGGATTAAATAAAGCACGGTGCAGAGTAGATATAAACCAAATGTGTTCAGAGGACGGTGGGTGGGGGCGTTAAGCTGAATTGGGGCCACTCATTTCTTTGGATCCAGGTCTGAGACTTTACATTTATTGCAGCTTCAACTTCATTTTAATTGGATGTAGCTAAATGTTACTATCTATTTTAGTGATTCTGAATCGTGAGCAAAAGTATTTGATAACCACCCTAGCTGGTTTAGCTCAGTGGATAGAGCATTGGCCCACAGACTGAAGGGTCCCGGGTTCGGTTCCAGTCAAGGGCATGTACTTTGTACCTCAGTTGCAGGCTGGATCCCCGGCCCAGGTCCGGGTGCATGCTGGAGGCAGCCAATCCATATGTCTCTCTGTCTCTTTCCCCTCCCATCCACTCTCTCTAAAAATCAATGGAAAAATATCCTCGGGCGAGGATTAACAACAACAACAAAATAAGTAAAAGCAGTGTTTTCAAATCCACTTTGTATATAAAAAAAGTATTTGATAACTTCCCCTGCATTCTGTTATTGAAAACATGGCCAGAGCCTCGTGACAGACCTCTTAATTCAGCTCTGGAAACCTCCCTCCCGCCCCTCTGTACACATATACAACCCTCATTTCTCCCTCTTGCACAAGGAATAAGACCTTGGCCATGTCTTACCAATGACCCCATAGAATAGATACTGATAGAATGGAGCCCAGACAGACTATACTTAACTTGCTAGCTGAGTAATCTCGTCAGAAATAGGAAATGAGCTGTAAAATTTGTTTCAGTCTCTTCCTCCTCTGATAAAATCAAATTGAGTCTCAGAGGAACCCAAGGTGAAGTGTCTGGCTGTGATTTTATCATTCTGCCCCCTTCCCTGATTTAGTAATTAAAATGAATCTGTACAGATCTTGTAAATAGAAACCCACCCCTGAAACTTATATGTGCATGTTAACCAATGTCACCCCCCAAAATTTAATAAAAACAAACAAACAAACAAACAAACAAACAAGCACAGAAGAATCTGGAGGTCATTTAGCCTCCTCTGTTGAGACACTCAAGGACCCAGCTAAAGCGAGTACTGACGCTAAGGCAACAGCGCCACCTTGTGACCAAACAATACTTTTACTGCAGTCAACATACCCCTAACTTGAGTATTAAATATGAATCACATCTCTAAATCATGGATGTATAGTGCATTGCCTATTTCCACAAGTACCTTGAGAGTCATAGATTGCAGAATTGATGCTTTTTACATTAGGTGGCTTATAGTACTTCTTGGTTTTTAATACATTATCACCAACCCATTTATACTGTGTGCCAACCTCTGTGTGATATTGGAGAAAAAAATGACATAGATTATGGTGTCCCTGACTTCAAGCAGATTACAACCTGGTCAAGATGATTAACTTCATTTTGCCTAGAGTTGATCTGATGAATCCTTCCCAAAAGCTTGTGGCACCAAAATGTGGGTAGATGCTGTAATTCAGCTGATACCAACCCTCCAAGTCCAAAACATTCATCATTGGCCAAGAACTTGTGGTAAGGAGCTTGCCTGAGTTAGAAGATGTCTTCAGCACATATTTAGTACTTCCCCAACCCAAGGCTAGATTAAGACAAAAGGTCATATGCCTGTCCTACTTTGAAAAGGAAAATAACTATCCTACTTTGAGAAGATAGTTAGACTCAGACTCCTCGAACTAAAATTGGTATTTCTCAAAACCAGGGCCTCTGAATCCCAGAGGAACAGAGAAGTCATAATGGGTCTCAGACTTCCTTCTTTTCTTCCTTTCTCCCACCCTTAGTTTCTTCCTTTTTCTTTTCCTTTCCTCCTCACTCTTGTTTTTCTCCCCTCCCTCTTTTCCTACATTCCTTCTTTATGTATTTTAATTTTCAGTGTTTCAAAACTTCAGCTGGTATATTACATTTCCCTATGAGAAGGATAGCTAAAATTTTTTTGGGGGGTGTTTGCTGGAATTTGATAAACTCAGATTATCTCAGAGTGATCTGATACGTATGATGCCTATTATCTGTGCATTTTGTAAATAAAAATTTGAGACCCAAATTAAGTAGGTCTTAATGGATGTAGTTTGTTTGGCAGACAAAATGTCCCAAGGCAGTTTAGTCTTGAGATAAAAATGGTGGAAATTCTGCTTTATTCATTTACTTTTATTTTCAAAATTCTGCATTAGAAATTGGTAAGTTGAAACTCATAGGCACAGACAACAGTATAATGGTTACCAGAGGAAAGGGGGGGTGAGGGAGGGTTGTACAGGGTAGAGGCAGTAAGTTACAAGAGTCGGAAAAGTAGGTTTATAGTTGTGAGTACATGAAACAGAGTTTATTCTTATATTATTATTTATTGATTGATCATTGTATTATTTGTCTTATTATTATTTTGTACCCTTTTAACTTATCTTCTAGGTCAGTGGTCAGCAAACTCATTAGTCAACAGAGCCAAATATCAACAGTACGATTGAAATTTCTTTTGAGAGCCAAATTTTTTAAACATAAACTTCTTCTAACGCCACTTCTTCAAAATAGACTCGCCCAGGCCGTGGAATTTTGTGGAAGAGCCACACTCAAGGGGCCAAAGAGCCGCATGTGGCTTGCGAGCCGCAGTTTGCCGACCACAGTTCTAGGTAATGATACCTGGTAATTTAACCTACTTTTGCCCACCCCTGTATATGGTGACAGAAGATGATTTGACTCCAGATATTGGGCACACAATGCAATATACAGATGATGTATCATAGAAATGTACACTTACAACCTATCTAATCTTGTTAACCAATGTCATCCCAATAATTTTAATAATAAAAAAACATTAAAAAGGCGATATGGGTAAGTCCTGACCTCTAGTGGACATATGTAACATTACAGCCTATAAACAAGGCTCAGACAAAAGAGAAGTTGCTAAGTTGCCATTGAATGCATCAAGCAAGGAATGCTCTGTTTTCCTTAAATAGCTAGGTAAGTGAGAATAAAGCAGTACATTACAGCCTATAAACAAGGCTCAGACAAAAGAGAAGTTGCTAAGTTGCCATTGAATGCATCAAGCAAGGAATGCTCTGTTTTCTTCTTTTGAGGATTCCTCAGGACCATGAAAAATTCACCTTACACATCCCAAGAGCCTCAAAATATCTGCAATTTTTCTGGTTAATAAAGTACCTAATCCAACTCACATAATTCACTCCTTTTCTCTTGCCTATATGTGGCCTGATTACAATTTTCTATTCATAAAGCAACCAGGTAACCCATTACCCAGGTCTCCTACTAATCCATTCAGTGTCCATTTCTTGCTGATGGGGTCGGAGGTGGAGAACAAAGGGAATAAGAGAACATTGAGCAATTTCTCTTTATTGTGATCATCAAGGACCAATTGTATTGGATTTCCTACTCTCACAGCAGCATTTATTACTTCATAACACACACTGGCCCTTTATATAAAACACATTAGCGAGAAAAACCCAAGAAGGCATTTTCCCACCTTAAATAGCTAGGTAAGTGAGAATAAAGCAGTACAAAGACTTAGATGGGAAACAAACTCAGGTCTAGTCCTGACTTTATCCCAAATGGCCACGGGCATGGGAAAGTCTTAGTTTCCTCGCCTATAAAATGAGAGAGTTGAATTAGCTGTGCTTTAAAAACAAGTTTAGCTCTACTTTTGTATGACGTATATTGTCTGGACTCTCCTTGAAATTTTTATTCAAAGGCCCTCTCCTCTGAGGGTTTATAACTGTGCCCAGGAAGACAGTGTGGTCTCCAATAGTCTCGCCAAATATCAGATTGCCCCATATTTGCAGTATGTGTTAGTTCTCTATTGTATAACACATTCCCCCCATGATTAATAGCTCAAAACAACAGCACTTATTATCCCATAGTTTCCATGGGTTGGAATCTGGCTGTGACTTAGCTGGGTTTTCTGGTGCAGGTCTCTGTTGAGGCTGCATTCAAGGTGGGGGCTGCAGTCTCATCTGATGGCTCTATTGGGGGAGGGTCTGCTCTCACACTCATATGTATAGTGGTTGGGAGGCCTCAGTTCCTCATGGCCTGTTGGACTGGAGGCCTCAGTTTCTTCCCAGGTGCCTCTCATAGTGCAGCTCACTTCATCAGGATGAACAAATGAGAAGAGCCAGAGCAGAAGAGAGAGGGCTAGGTGAAAGTCTGTTTAGCTACTCTCAAGGGGAGGAGAAAATACAATGACGTGATGGGGGTATCAGGAGGCAGAGATCTTTGGGAGCTGCCTATCATACTGCATGACTTCGGGAAGGTGAGTGTCTTTATATTTCAGCTTCTCCAGTTGTAAAATGGGATAATAATGTGTACCTCTCAGGTGTGAGGTAAGAAATAAATGTAGAGTACTGAGCATCTAGTAATTACAAACTCAATGACCGTTAGTTCCCATGTATTCCCTACAAAAGGCCTTCCTTATAAATTACTGTAGAATTGAATTACCCAGGCTGTTTCATGTTTTGTCCCTGAATAGGCCTTGGGTTCTCCGAGGAATAGTAGCGTTTGGAAAATAATGGAGACACATGATTTATTTTACCCTTAAAGTCATAAATCAAAAAAATAAAATAATCTTTAAGCCACCAATTATAAGCAGGAAATAAATTAAGTAGCTATTGGAGGGATGGTTTCTGTATTTCTCAGCATTATAGTCCTGGCACCACAGCATCTGGTTGATGGCAGACACTTAATAAATATCTCTTGTATTGCATACTGTTTTGTTTTATAAACTGCTTCTCTAGGAAACTGACATAACGTGTTGCTTTGACTTCAAGGGACAACAAGCTTCTTGATATCATAGGGAATGTTATTTTAAAAAACAACAACCCAGACATCATTGTCTTGGTTAATGCTAAGGATTTCTCCTCATGTGGAACACTGTGAGATTTCTGGTACTTTAAGAAGAAAAGGCCTCAGGGGAAGGACAGTTTGAATGATGACCATAATCTGAAACTCAAATTATGTAAGGACATAATTAGGGTAAGGACAAACTGGCCCTCAAAGGGATTCATCCTCCAGGTTTGTGTCATCTGGTGGTTTAGGAAACCTCAGGCAGGGTCTGGACTGGTCAGTGTCTGCACATCAGGCAGGAGCCAATGCAAATCCTCTCCGGGGAAGAGATGCTTCATCTTAGGTGTCAAATACTTCCGATAAGCAATCTTTGTAGTACAGTAGCAGCATACAAGGATAATAAATGCAAAAGGAGAACCGAAGTGTGACTGAGAACCAAGGAAAACAAAAGGACAAGGCCCACAAAGGCACAAACTATTGGAATTGTTAGGTACAATCAAACAATTGTGCTTAGTATATTTAAAAAATAAGTCTAAGTCCTAGCTGGCTTGGCTTAGTGGATAAAACGCCAGCAGACTGAAGGCTTCTGGGTTTGATTCCGGTCAAGGGTACATGCCCGGGTTGTGGGCTCGGTCCCCATTGGGGGGGAATGCAGGAGGCAGCTGATCAATGATTCTCTCTCATCATTGATGTTTTTATCTCTCTCTCCCTCTCCCTTCCTCTCTGAAGTCAATAAAAACTATTTAAAAAATAAGCTTAAATATTATACTAAGAAAATGGCAGTGAATAGCAACTACAAAGTTAAAACAAAATAGAGCATTTGGAAGTAAAACATACAAAACTGAAATTAAAAGCTCAATGGATGGGTTCACCAACAGATTGGACATAGCTGAAGAAAGAACTAATAATCTAAGAGAGGTCTGAGAAATTTTCCAGAAGGTAGCACTGAGAAACAAAAAGATAAAAAATATATATAGAAAAAAGATTCAGACAGTGTGAAAAATGTCTAACATATATTTAATCAAAGGTTCATAAAAAGAGGAGAGAAAATGGGGGCAACAACAATATTTGAAGAGAAGAGCTGAGAATTTTCTCAGTTGGTTAGAGCATCATCCCAATACTCCAAGATTGTGGGTTTGATCCCCTGTCATGGCACATACAAGAATCAACCAATGAATGCATAAATAAATGGAACAACAAATTGATGTCTCTTACTTTCTGTCTCTCTCTCAAAATCAATAAATAAAAATTTAAGAAAGGAATGAGACTGAAATAGAGATTTTTAAAATACATATAACCAAGAGACAGAGAGAAAGAGAGACAGTATGCTATGATCAGAAGTTCAATAAAGCAAATTCCAAAGGATATGTTTCCGAAGAAATAATCTACACTAATAAAAGAGAAACATGCAAATTAACCATCACTCTGCTACGCCGAGCCACGCCCACCAGCCAATCCGGAGTGAGTATGCAAATTAACCCAACCAAGATGGCGGCCAACCACGGAGCTGGAGCAAGCTGGAGGCTTGGGTTTCCCCAGCAATGGAGGAAGCCAAGCTTCCTGCCTGCCCTGGCCAGCCCTGGCCTCCACTCAAGGCTACAAAGTTTTAATTATAGAAGATAAATAAATTCCAGATACCAGGGCCTCTGCTTGGGTGGCTGGGGGGCGTGGCCAGCCTGCAAACCACCACAGGCCCCTTGCCCAGGCCTTCCCACGCCCTAAGAGAATCCCCACCCTGATCTGGGACACCCTTCAGGGCAAACCAGCTGGCCCCCACCCGTGCACCAGGCCTCTATCCTATCCAATAAAAGAGTAATATACAAATTGACCATCACTCCAACATACAAGATGGCTGCCCTCATGTGGTCAAAGATGGCTGCCCCCATGTGGACACAAGATGGCCACCACAAGATGGCCAGCAGGGGAGGGCAGTTGGGAGGGACCAGGCCTTCAAGGGAGGGCAGTTGGGGGCAATTAAGCCTGTAGGGGAGGGCAGTTAGGGGTGACCAGGCTGGCAGAGGAGGGAAGTTGGGGGCGACCGGGCCTGCAGGGAAGGGCAGTTGGGGGGGATCCAGGCCTGCAGGGGAGGGCAGCTGGGGGAGACCAGGCCTGCAGGGGAGGGCAGTTAGGGGTGACCAGGCCGGCAGGGGAGGGCAGTTGGGGCAATCAGGCTGGCAGGGGAGCAATTAGGCATCAATCAGGCTGTCAGGGGAGTGGTTAGGGGTGATCAGGCTGGCAGGCAGAAGCGGTTAGGGGCAATCAGGAAGGCAGGCAGGAAGCAGTTGGGAGCCAGCAGTCCTGGATTGTGAGAGGGATGTCCGACTGCCCGTTTAGGCCCGATCCTACTGGGATTGGGCCTAAACGGGCAGTCAGACATCCCTTGAGGGGTCCCAGATTGGAGAGGGTGCAGGCTGGGCTGAGGGACACCCCCCCCCTCCCGTGCATGAATTTCATGAACTAGGCCTCTAGTTAAGAAATAAAGAAAAAATGGTAAATATCTAGATAAAATCTGAATCATTGATTAGATAAAAATATTATGTTGTAAAGATTTAAATACATGACAAAAATAGCAAATGTGTTGGAGAGGGATAAATAGAGATAAAGAGTTCTAAAGATTTTTAATTTTCCAAGGAAAGGATAAATACTGACGAACTTTGGAATTTGGTAAGTTAATTATGAATGTTTTAATTTCTGGGTATTTATTAGAATCAGAATATGTAACTTATAAATCAACAGGAAGAAAAATAGAATGATAAAACACAATCAAGTGAAAAGAGGCAAGGAAAGGGAAGGAAAGAAACCAAGAATACATGAGATAACTAGAAAGCATAAAATAAGGTACTAGAATTAAACTCAAATATGTAAGCAATTGCATTAAATATAATTGGACTATACGCTCCAATTTAAAAACAGATGGCTTCACTGGCAAGTTCAACCCAACATTAAAAAAAAAACAACAACAAATAAGTCCTGTCTTACACAATTTTTTTAGAAAACAGAAAATGAGGTTCATTCTAACTCATTTCTGGAGCTGTCGTAACCTTGACAACAAAATCTGACAGATAGTATGCAAAAATGAAAATTATAGATCAATCTCACACAAATACAAAAAATTTTAAACAAAATATTAGCAAATGGAATCCAGCAATATATATAAAAATAATATATTATTACCAAGCTGGTTTATTCTGGAAAATTAGGTTGGTTTAATATTAGAAAAAAATTAATGTAAGTCATTACATTAACAGATTTAAGGAGAAAAGCTTGTGATCATTATTTCAGAAAAAGGAGAAAAAGCATTTGGTTAAACTCAATGTCCATTTATGATAAAAATTCATAGCCAAATAGGAATAGAAGAAGACTTTTTTTAACCTTATAAAAGATAACTACAAAATAAAACACAATTGAAAACAAAATAAAACACAATTGAACAAAACAAACAAAACCAAAGCTTTGACAAGCAAACACTTAATAAAATTTAACTTTCTCTTTGAGGTGGGGAACAAGATAAGGATCCACTATCACCATTCTATTCAACATTGTAGTAGAAGTCCTAATTAGCACAGTAATCCAAGAAAAACAAAATTAAAAGGAGAAATAAGATTTTCATTGTTTGTAAATGATCTGGTTGTAAGTATACAAAGAAAATTCACAAGAATTTACAGTTCAGCTCAACTGGTGTGGCTTAGTGGTTGAGTGTTGAACTATGAATCAGGAAGTCACAATTTGATTCCTGGTCAGGACATATGTTCAGGTTGCTGGTTGTGGGCTGGTTTGTCTGCAGGAGGCAGACAAATGATTCTCTCTCATCCTTGATCTTCTCTCTCTCTCTCTCTCTCTCTCTCTCTCTCTCTCTCTCTCTCTCTCTCTCTTCCTTCTTCTCTGAAATCAATAAAAATATATTTAAAAAATTTATAATTCAAAGATTAGAGTTAATGAATGTTTAGCCAATTGACTGGATAAAAAAATCAATGTACAAAAATTAGTTATTCTATATAATAAAACCCTAATATGCAAATCGACCAAATGGTGGAATGACCGGTTGCCATGATGCACACTGACCACAGAGGGGCAGATGCTCAATGCAGGAGCAGCCCCCTGGTGGTCAGTGCACTCCCACAGGGGGAGCTCTGCTCACCCAGAAGCTGGGCTCACGGCTGGCGAGTGCAGCGGGGGTGGCAGGAGCCTCTCCTGCCTCCACTGCTGGTAGGAGGTAAGGAGCAAGAGGTCCTGAACTTCAAGAGCCCTGGACTGCAAGAGGAATGTCTAACTGCCGGCTTAGGCCCGATCCCCTTGGGGATCGGGCCTAAGCCGGCAGGCAGACATCCCCTGAGGGGTCCCGGACTTCAAGAGGGCACAGGTTGGGCTGAGGGACACCCCCCAACCCTCAGTGCATGAATTTCATGCACCAGGCCTCTAGTAGTTCTATAATTTTAGTTATAAGAAAATGGAAAATAACTGAATATAATTTATAATAACATGAAATACATGAAGTATATTAAAATATCTGTACAATGCCTTTACCAAAATAAATAAAAGTTATCACACTTAAATAAATGGAGAAATATACTGTGCTTGTAGTTTGGCAGACTCAATTATTATAAAATGTCATTTCTACTCAATTTTATCAGTATATTCAATGCAATCCCCATAAAAAATCCAGACAAATTTTTTGTGAGTGGAATTTGATAAGCTGACTCTAAAATATATATGGAAATGCAGAGGGCCAAGGAAAGTCTAGACACTCATGAAGAGGAACATGTTTGAAGCTGGTGTCTTACAAGTTACCAAGAGTTATTATAAAGCTATGATAATTAAAACAGTGTGCTATTAGAATAAAAATAAACAGATAGATTTTTGGAATTGAATGGATATCCATAAACATTTAGGGATACTTGATGTCCATCAACTGATGAATGGATAAATAACATGTGGTCAATACAATGGGATAGTATTTGGAATAAAAATGAAATATTAATAGATGCCCCAATGTGGATGAACCTTGAGAAATTATGCTAAGTGGAAGATGTCACTAACAAAGATCCCCATTGTATGATTTCATTTATATGAAATGTCCAGAAGAGGCAAATCTATAGAGTCAGAAAGTAGATTAATGGTTGCCTAGAGCTGGGGGTATGAGCAGTGATGTCTAAGGGGTGTGGACATTTGTGTGTGTGTGTGTGTGTGTGTGTGTGTGTGTGTGTGTGTGCATGCGCGTGAGGTGAGGGGGGAGTAATTTAAAAATCCTATGATTTTTAAAACATTAAGTCTTCCCTTTTCAGCTTTATTGAAGTATAACTGGCAAATAACTTGACATTTAAAGTGTACATTGTGATGATTTGATATATGAATAGAGAAATGTTCTAAAATTGATTGTAATGATGGAAGCACAATTCTGTGAATACTAGAGGCCTGGTGCACAAAATTTGTGCACTGGGGGGGTGGTCCCTCAGCTCAGCCTGCACCCTCTCCAATCTGGGACCCCTTAGGGGATATCCGAATGCTGGTTTATAGTATAGTATCCTAATATATAAACCGGCAGTTGGACATCCCTCTCACAATCCGGGACTGCTGGTTCCTAACCGCTCACCTGCCTGCTTGCCTGATTGCCCCTAACAGCTTCTGCCTGCCAGCCTGATCAGCCTTAACCGTTACCCTGCTGGCCTGATTTAACACCTAACTGTTCCCCTGCTGGCCCGATCACCCCCAACTGCCCTCCCCTGCCAGCCTGGTCCCCCCCAACTGCCCTCCCCTGCCGGCCTGATCTCGCCCCCAACTGCCCTCCTCTACCGACCAATTTGGTTCTGATTGGTCAGTTTCTATGCCAGTCAGCGTCAAAAGCTCCACCTCCTAGGCAGCCATTGGCTCCTCACAGTTGACCCAGATTTGGTTCTGATTGGTCAATTTCTATGCCAGTCAGCATCTCTGGGCCTATCAATGGGGCCTGATCAGAAAGGTGGGGCTGATTATCAGTGGTGGAGGCCTGGAGAGAAATGGAGGTGGGGCTGCTGGCCAGGCCCAGAGAGAAAAAGAGAGGCAAGTGCTGATCAACAGCTGCCACAGAAGCTATGGATCATACCCTGCTTCTCTCTTCAGGCCTCTCTCTGGGTCTGATTCACAGTCCCCTCAGCAGTCAGTGCTGGGTCACCGTGCCTGCAGCCATAGCAGTCAGTGGCAACCCAGCGCTGACTGCAGGACTGACTTTGGTTGGTTGAGACTCCGGTCATTGTGGATGTGACGGACCCAGGGTTTTTATATATTAGGATTCTATACAACATCAAGTTGTATACTTTGAAAAGGACAAATTGTGTGGTACATGAATATATCTCAATAAAGCTGAAGAGGTTAATGGGGGAAAAAGAAGGACCTATGTAATACTTTTAACAATAAAGATTAAAACAACAACAAAACCCTCTGATAATACCAAGTGTTGAGGAGTGTATAGAACTCTCAGGTGCTGATGGTGGGAGTGAAAATTAGTGTAACCACTTGGGAAAGACCTTTGGTAACATCCAGTAGTTGAAGAAATGCATGTCTGTAAGTCAGCAATTTCATTCCTGCGTATACTGCTAGGGAAACCTCTATACACATATACCAGGATCCATTTACAAGAATAGCAGCATTACTCATGATAATTCTGAACTGGAAAAAAATGTCCATCATTCACAGAATGCATAATTAAGTTCTGGTATATCCTATCTAATAAAAGAGTAATATGCAAATTAACCATCACTCCGCTACACCCACAAGCCATGCCCACAAGCCATGCCCACTAGGCAATCAGGAGCGAGTATGCAAATTAACCCCAACCAAGATGGCTGCAGCCACAGAGAGAGCAGGAGGGAGGCTTGGGTTTCCCCAGCGATGGAGGAAGCCTAGCTCTCCGCACACCCTGGCCGGCCCAGGTCTCTGCTTAAGGCTACAAAGTTTCAATGATAGAAGATAAATAAAGTCCAACAAAAATGATGGCAGCCACAGAGCTGGAGAGAGCAGGAGGCTAGGGTTGCCCCCGGTGATGGAGGAAGCCAAGCTTTCCACACACACTGGTCGGCCCAGGCCTCCGCTTAAGGCTACAAAGTTTCAATTATAGAAGATAAATAAATCCCAACAGAAATGGCTGCCACCACAGAGGGAGCAGAAAGCTTGGCTCCACTCCAGGCTACAAAGTTTCAATTGTAGAAGATACCAGGGCCTCCACTTGGGTTGCTGGGGGGCGTGGCCGGCCTGCAAACCACCACAGGCCTCTCACCCAGGCCTCCCCATGCCCCAAGGGAACCCTCACCCTGATCCGGGACACCCTTCAGGGCAAACCAGCTGGCCCCCACCCATGTACCAGGCCTCTATCCTATCTAATAAAAGAGTAATATGCAGATTGACCATCACTCCAACACACAAGATGGCTGCTCCCATGTAGTCAAAGATCCTGCCCCCATGTGGACACAAGATGGCAACCACAAAATGGCCAGCAGGGGAGGGCAGTTGGGAGGGACGAGGCCTGCAAGGGAGGGCAGTTGTGGCCAATCAAGCCTGCAGGGGAGGGCAGTTAGGGGTGACCAGGCCGGCAGAGGAGGGAAGTTGAGGGCAAACAGGCTGGCAGGGGAGCAGTTAGGCATCAATCAGGCTGTCAGGGGAGTGGTTAGGGGGTGATCAGGCTGGCAGGCAGAAGCGGTTAGGGGCAATTGGGAAGGCAGGCAGGAAGCAGTTGGGAGCCAGCAGTCCTGGATTGTGAGAGGGATGTCCGACTGCCCGTTTAGGCCCGATCCTACTGGGATCGGGCTTAAACGGGCAGTCGGACATCCCTTGAGGGGTCCCAGATTGGAGAGGGTGCAGGCTGGGCTGAGGGACACCCCTCCCCCCACTGTGCAGGAATTTCGTGCACTGGGCCTCTAGTTACCTAATAATAGAAAAACATGTAAATTGACTGTACCTCCACTATGCCCACAGCCAATCAGAGTGAGTATGCAAATTAACCTAACAAAGATGGCGGTTGATTTACATACATACCTGGGTCCCAGGAACCTCTTTGGCATCCAGGTCACTCCCAGTCGGCCATCAGGCGGAGGCTTTAGGCTTGGGAAGGGGCTGAGCCTGGGATCAGAGGAAAGGGGGAAAAAATCAATGGAAACATATCCTCAGGTGAGGATAAAAAGAAAAATAAAGAAAGAAATGTCATATCCTGTGAAAGACACATGAAAATGCTTAAAGAAAGTTGTCATTTTTTCATGGTGCAGGGACTGGAGTCCGTGTTGATGAAAATACCTTGGCGGCTGAGGTGACTGGCAGTGGCTGCAGCAGCAGGGTGATGGGGCTGGTGCCTTCCTCTGATCAGCCTGGTCGCCTCCCGAAAAGGGAGACCCGACTGGGGCTTAGGTCCCCTCCCAACGGGGAGCGGGCCTAAGCCATCAGTAGGACATCCCCTGATGGCTCCCAGTGTGTGAGAGGGGGCAGGCTGGGCTGAGAGACTCCTCCCCAGTGCACAAATGTCGTGCACCGGGCCCCTAGTAGTTATATACTGAAAGACTATTTAGAAAGAAAATGAATGACCTAGAACTGTTCTCAGCAAACATGGATGAGCTCTTAAAACTTAATGTTCAGGGAAAGAAACAAGACAAAAAATACAGACAGTCCATTTACATAAAGTTCAAAACCAGATTAAACTAAAGTGTAGCATTTAGGGGTATAGCCATAGATAGAACATAAAGAAATGCAAAAAAGTGGTTTTCTCAAAAGTCAGGATAGCCCTCACTGGTTTGGGTCAATGGTTAGATCGCTGGTCTACAGATTGAAGGGTCTCAGGTTTGATTCCAGTCAAGGGCATGTACCTTGGTTGTAGACTTGATATCCAACCCCGGTTGGGGCACGTGTGGGAGGCAACCAATCAATATGTCTTTCTCACATCGATGTTTCTCTCTCTCTGTCTCTCCCCCTCCCTTCCACTTTCTCTAAAAAATTAAATGGAAAAAATATCCTCAGGTGAGAATTAACAACAACAAAAACTCAAGAATTTACAATCTGATTGGGAAGACAAAAATGATATCCCTAAAGAGAAACACTAACTTTTGAATTGTGTGGATTTAGTTATAAGTGCATTAGGAGGGATTTAGTTATAAGTGCATTTGCAGATGCCAAGCAAAAAAAACTTATAAATTTAAAAAAAAATCCATGTATAAGTGGACCCATGCAGTTCAAATCCATGTTGTTCGAGAGTTAACTGTACTAATTATTGAAATAATATTTACTAATGTCTCCTAGATATAGACAGCAAAAGAAAGCTAGATAGGTGTACAGGGTAATTCCACGTTTTGTAAATGGAAAATATACAGACCGTCTTTGGGGACCACTGGGGTTGGGGAGGAAGATTTATCTTTATTTTGTAATTTCTATTTTGTTGGTGTATTTTACATTTTGCTTATTTTTACATTTACCTTCCCTTTAGGAAGCATTTACCCAGGATAGCATTTACCTTCCCTTTAGGAAGAAGGGATACGTAGGAGGTTTGGGAACCCTGACAATGATCTTCCTTGACCTGGTTTGAGTACATAGCCATTCCCTTTAATGTTATTAATGAAACTGTATATTTATATATTTTATCTTTTCCTATATGTAATTATACACAATTAAAAAGTCAAAGAAAAGGTTGAAGAAAGTTTTAAAATGAATAAAAGGAACATTATATTAATATTTCAAACCTATTTTTGATTTTTTACAGAGAGGAAGGGAGAGGGAGAGAGAGTTAGAAACATCGATGAGAGAGAAACATCGATCAGCTGCCTCCTGCACACCCCCACTGGGGATGTACCCGCAACCAAGGTACATGCCCTTGACCGGAATCGAACCTGGGACCTTTCAGTCCGCAGGCCGATGCTCTATCCACTGAGCCAAACCGGTTAGGGCTTCAAATCTATTTTTAATTTACTATTTATAGGTATTTGGAGTGAAGCAGGAAGAATGATATGTGCTTACATAAAATACTGCCCTCCTGAACCAGAAGTTGATCTATTGCCTTATAAACAAAAGAACTCATTGCCTGTAGTGCCTGGAGTGGGACTATAGGCTGAGGTTCAGGAAGGGTTTAGATGAATTGATGGAAGAGAGATCTCAAATGGTGATGCATAGGATAAATCCCTAACCTTTTGAAGCGGATGTCAAAGAGGGTAATTGGATTCTCTTCAACGTGTTTCTTGTTGCTGCTGTCAGATGGAAAGTTAGACTGGATCGATGGAGGGGCTGACTCAGGAAGGCAAATCTCATCTTTTTCTGTAACTACAGAAGACACGAATCTTCCCCAGAGGATCTCAGCCCATGTCAAGTGCCCAGAATGAAGGTCGCAGCTGATCAACCAGAGTAGGCCATGCAATTTAGGATTAGAGTAGATTCTTGGACCCTGTTTTCAAAGAATTTACAATCTGATTGGGAAGACAAAATGATATCCCTAAAGAGAAACGCTAACTTTTGAATTGTGTGGATTTAGTTATAAGTGCATTAGGAGGGAAAATATTTGCAGATGCCAAGCCAGAAAAACTTATAAATAAATAAGAAAAATATGACAACCTAATAGATTAAATGAGCAAAGGACCCGAGTAGGCAGTTTCACAGAAAAAGAAATCCAAGCAGCAATAAGGATATAAAAAACTGCTCACTTTCACTCATAATTAAAGACCTGTAGGTCAAAGCAACACATTATTCCTATCACGGATCAGATTGGTAAATATTTACAGGTTTGAAAATAGCCAGTGTGGGTAAGAATGTAGGGAAACAAAAATTGTTTGCTGCTGGTAAGACTCTAAGTCAGTGCTTTCTAAGTCCTAATTAGTGTTGCAGTTGACCCCTGAACCACGTAGGGGTTTAGAGGTGCCTTTGCATTCAAAGATCCGGGTATAAGTTTTGACTCCTCCCCAAATTTAAGTTGTCTTTCAGTAGCCACAGGGGGTTGGTTCCAGGACTCCTAGGAGATACCAAAATCACAGATATTCAAGTAACCTACCTAAAAGGGGGTAGCCAATGTACACAATAGGCCCTCTATTGGGAGTCCGTCCGGGGACTCCCAACAACAGATTGAAAACAGCATAGGTATTTATTGGAAAAAAAAATCCATGTATAAGTGGACCCATGCAGTTCAAATCCATGTTGTTCGAGAGTTAACTGTACTAATTATTGAAATAATATTTACTAATTACTAATTATATCAATACAATCTTTTTGAAGAATAATTTGGCAGTATCAACTAAAAAAAAAAAAAAAGAAGAAGAAGAAGTCCAAAAACTACATACCCAGATCCAATAATTTTGAGTACTTGGAATTTAGCTTTTGGATATATTCTTTTAAAGGTATGACAATATAGACACAGGTAAGAAAGGAGTGAGATTAATTGCGTCCATGAAGGGGAAATGGGTGGCTGGGACTGTGGAAGAAGAATGGGATTATAGGAAAGAGGGGAGACTTTTTACTTTATACCTTCGTTTACATTTGGATTTTGAGTCAATGTGAATGGGTTGCTCACTTTTTAAAAATAAGAGTTAAAAATGGAACTTCAAGATAAATTCATTAGAACATCGTTATAACAAAGGACTAAAAGTTATCTAAATGTCCACCAATAGGGGTCTAGTTAAGTACTAGTAAATATACATACCATGGAATACTATGCAGCTGTTTAAGAGACTGAGACAAATTCCAGAGAATGTCTCCTAGATATAGACAGCAAAAGAAAGCTAGATAGGTGTACAGGGTAATTCCACGTTTTGTAAATGGAAAATATATATACAGACCGTCTTTGGGGACCACTGGGGTTGGGGAGGATGATTTATCTTTATTTTGTAATTTCTATTTTGTTGGTATATTTTACATTTTGCTTATTTTTACATATGATTTTTATCTGAAACCATTTTAGTAAAGATCTTCAGGAGATCATTACTTCAGCAAACACCTTTGTGGTGTTGCAGATTCTGTGCTAGACAGGAAGGGATGAAAATATGAAGACACATAACACCTTTGCTGGAAGAGCTTAGTCTAAATTGTAGACCAGGAAAATACTGGTATTTATAGATAATTATAATGCAGTGAAATAAGCCCAATTGAGAGAGGGTCACTAATGCTGTCTGGAGAGTCAAGGAAGACTGGATTTTGGAGAATCTGTAAGGGATCCTGGGCAGAGAAGGGAATGTTGCCCTAAGCCAGGCAAGTGATGATCCGGATCTAGCCTGAGGCAATGGCAGTGAGGATGGAGAGGAGGTGATAGGTTGGAAATTTATTTCAGTAGTAGAATTGACCTAATTAGGTGACTCATGAGATGTGGGTGGGTGGGATTTGGGGGTGAGGAAGTGGGTTATTTTCACATGTTTGGTTAGGGACATCAACAGAATTTGGTATTATTTTTAGAGCAGCAGAAACTGTTACAAACACAGGCTATGCTAAGTGTTGGGATGCGAGAAATATATGACAGCATCCCTATTCCCTGAAAGGGTTATAATCTCCTTGATAAGAAAAATCATATTGGCTTCCACAGACGGTTGGTTTAAACTGACACTTCAATTCCACTAAAACGCAGCCTTTTACTGATAACCACTCAGCCTCTCCCATGCAACACACATTAATAAACACCATCAGGCTCCTTCATCCTGCAGCACTGTGCGGGGGAGTCACACTTGGGAAACTTAGCTGGGGTGAAGTCCTAAGGAAGAAGCCCCAGAGAGTCCGTGCCCGTGGTAAAGGGCTAAAGCCCAAAGAACATGAAATGGGAAAAGGCTTAAACAGGGGGGAAAGTAAAGGAGGTTGAAAAAATAATGAGTGAGCCTGGCTGGTGTGGTTCAGTGGTTGAGCGTCAAACGATGACCCAGGAGGTCAGGGTTCGATTCCCGCTCAGGGCACATGCCTGGGTTGCAGGCTTGATCCCCAATGTGGAGAGTGCAGGAGGCAGCCGATTAATGATCCTAATTTTTGATGCTTCTATCTCTCTCTCCCTGTCCCTTCCTCTCTGAAATCCATAAAAATATTTTTAAAAAATAATAATGAGTGAGACTCTGGTGAGGGATGTTGATAATGGGGTGGCTATGTATGTGTGGGTGCAGGGGGTCAGTGGGAAATCTCTGTATCTTTTGCTCTATTTGGCCATGAACCTAAAACTGCTATAAAAAATAAAGTCTATCAAAAACAAAACAAAAAAAACAAAACAGAACAGTGAGAAAGGAAGGATAGGGGCAGGCAGTGACCTTTTCCTCTTCCTAAAATGTCTCTTCAAAGAGAAAAGCATCTATTGATGAGCTGTAATTCATTCCTCCACTTGACATTTGAAGATGGTTTGAGAAATCCTGCTGCAATGTATCTGGGGGCTGCAGCCTGCAGCCTGCCTAATCCCAGATGGCTGGAAGGGGGTGGCTTTCTTTCCTCATGTCTTCTGTGCTGAAGACGTCTTTCAAATGAAGATCTCCAGCCTCATAAGATTACGAGAGGAAAAGTGAGCTTTCACGGACTCAGGAAGGCAGCACTGGATGGAGAGAGGACAGGAGACCCCGATGCAGGGCTTTTTTGGTGACTTGTGCCTCCATCACTACGCCACATCTTCTGAGCTCTGTTGACATGTGTCCATGTAAATACATTAGCATGTCCATCTCAGCAGATATCCATTGGGCAAGAGCAAGTTCATGTGTCAAAGTGGGGGCTGACTCATATGACCTTTCCTCCCCCCGAAATCGAAAGCTGGCCGTTGTGTGAAAACAAGCAATATGCCTTTCTCCCAAGGACAATTACTGACCTACGGGTAGTCACTTGGCACTCACTTGCAGAGAGGGGCAGCAGGAGGGGTCAGAGAGTTAGATTGCAGTTTATGAAGAGTGGTAGTGGCCATGCTTTGTTTCAAAATCCTTCTCCATTATTGACCCCTTTTAGCAATGTTTGCCATGTAACTATATCTAGTAGGATCTATAGTCACACTGTGAGATTCATAAGCTTTAAAGAACCTACAAAAAATGTTTGACACCTAGAAAAATGTATATCGCCAAATTTAAAAAAAATAAAAAAAATGTCCCAGCCAGCGTGGTTGAGGGTTGACCTATGAACCAGGAGGTCAGGGTTTATTCCCAGTCAGGGCACATGCCCGGGTTATGGATTCGATCCCCACTGTGGGGTATGCAGGAGGCAGCCAATCAATGATTCTCTCTCATCATTGCTGTTTCTATCTCTCTCTCTCCCCCTTCCTCTCTGTAATCAATAAAAATAAAATTTAAAATCTTACACCTATGGATGAAGACAGTGGCGGGGGGTAAGGGTATGGGGTGGGGTGGGGAATCAGGTGGAGGGGAGCTATGTGGGGGGGGGGGAAGAGGAACACCTGTAATAATCTGAACAATAAAGATTTATTATAAAAATAATAAATAAATAAATAAATAAATAAATAAATAAAATGAACAGATCTTGAACTAAACATTCACAAAATATAATTCTATATCAATTTAATGTTATTCAATTTATGGTTCATAAAATTTCATTATATGAAAAACTACCTGTAGGTTTGATATTCTCACTGCACAGGAATTCTGGTATTTGCTAAATGGTGGTTGAAAAGTCATAGCCAAATTAAATATGTTTTCCAGAGCTAAATTTCAAAAGCAACTTATAAAAAAATTCTTTTAATTTTTTATGGCAAAACAATGCTATTTAATGTGAACTGGAGGTACATTTACAATTTTGGTATGATGTAGGGTGGGGTTGTAAGAATAGACAGGGGCTATGAAATCTTAACATGGCGATGCACACAAGCATTTACCTGCAAGGATGCTCGTGACAGTGTGTTTATAAAGCAAATAATTTCATACAACCTACATTGCTGAGGACTGGGGACTAGTTGAACAAATAAAGGTACCACTTAATGGATACTAGCTGACCATTGAAAATGGAAGAGAATATTTAATGATCCAGAAATATATTTACAATATCTATAATAATAAAAGGGTAATATGCTAATTAGACTGGATGTCTTCCAGATATCATTCCGACATCCTTCCTGATGTAGCTGGGGCTGGAGGGAAGCCAGCCTGGGTCCTGGGTGCCTGCAGGCAGTTGGAGGAGGGAAGCAGCCCATGTCCCGGGTGCCAGAGGGAAGCCGGTGCTGGCAGCAGGGGGAAGGAAGGCCTACTTTGCACAAATTTTCGTGCATTGGGCCTCTAGTATTAAAATATAAAACAGTTTGTACAATCTGATTGCTCTATTTGTAAAGAAAAAAATATTCTTAGAAAAAAGACTGGCAGGATATATACCAACACACTAATGATTAGTGGTTATCTCTGGATGGTAGAATTATGAGTAAGCTAAGTTTCTTCTCTTTTTAAAAATTCTCTCTATTTTCTACCATGAACATTTAATGTTTCTGGAAAACAGACAGGTAAGATTAATAAAGATGGGAAATCCTTTATATTTCATGACCTTTTCTCTGATAATTAATGTATTCTAACCAAAGAATCCTAAGGATAGGAATGGATTGAGTGGAAACGGTTGATATTTGCCTCCCCCATGTCTGAGGTTGAACACCAGGTGGTCACAGTTCGATTCCTGGTCAGGGCACATGCCCAGGTTTTGAGCTCAAACCCCAGTTGGGGGTGTGTAGGAAGCAGCCGATCAATGATTCTCTCTCATCACTGATGATTCTCTCTCTCTCTCTCCCTCTCCCTTCCTCTTTGAAATCAATAAAAAATATTTTAAAAAGAAAAAGAAATAAACTGAATTTTTCAGTCCTTCAGTGTCTTCTCATTATAGCTTTGTCTCAGCCAGCTCCTTCTCCCCAGCTCTGTCCATATCTCCAGGATTATCGTCAACTACTCACATGCTCCCGTATGAAAATCTGTAGTCATAGAAAGATGCCCTTATCATACCGATGAGCAGGTTGCAGAACAGCCTGTGTGGCTTATTCCCATTGATGTAAAATCGAATATGTATAGTTTAGTCTGTATACATGCACACAACTTTCTGGAAGGATATACTCAAAATGTTAGCAGTGGTTACCCCTGGAAGATGTCATTTTGAGTCACTCAAAAACTATATGGTTTCCAATTCCTACAGAGCTCAAGTGTCATTTTTACAAAATTGACCTGTGACTCTTACGTTGTTTAACTCATTCTTGTTTATGCTAACAGCTCTGCTAGGAAGGAGCAAATTAAATAATGATCTCAAAGGTTAATTTTTAAAAAAAGGAAGGGTCTTAAAGACATGGACACAGGGAAATAGGGGGATACACGTTGGTGGAGCACAAGAAGATTTGGAGCAAGGGCTGTTACCAAATGAGGGCAACCTTAAGGAGGCACATCCTCCCAACAGAAATCAGTCAATAGACGTCTGGTTTACCAAGGAGTCTCTTACAAGTTTGGTCAGCA
This sequence comes from Eptesicus fuscus, assembly GCF_027574615.1. Taxonomy (NCBI): domain Eukaryota; kingdom Metazoa; phylum Chordata; class Mammalia; order Chiroptera; family Vespertilionidae; genus Eptesicus; species Eptesicus fuscus. The sequence goes on from NC_072478.1 coordinate 32,901,863, forward strand.
CAAGGCAGTAACATGGGGCCTGGCCACTTTTGAGCAAACTGGCCAAGTTGAGGTCATGGGCTGCAATGCTGCGAGGAGTAGCTGGAGCTTCAGTGTCTTCAGGAAGATTGAAGTGTCCTGGATGGTTCAGCTTTGAAGATGTTAATTAGCCCTCACACTTTACCAAGGAAGGGAAACAGAGTGGACTGTGTTGTTAGGGGAGAATATGCCCTCCCTATTGTCACTGCTGTCTTCTGCTGACCTTCGCTCGCCCCCGCACATTTCCTGGGCTTCCGCGCCTGGCTCGCGGTCCTCCCCCACCCCCAGACCTGCCCGCCCTCACACTGCGCATGTGGTGCTCAATGTTGAGCAGCAGAGTGATCAATGACTATATAGTGACTGGGACTTTGTGTTCCCTGGGTTGTTTTTGTAGCTCCCTTGGCTGCATTTTCCTTTAGAAATCTGTGTCCTGGGTATAGATTTGGCTTTGGGAGAGCTGTCCATCTGGATTTGTTTGATTGTAAAGTGCTGTCTTGTATTTAAAGCTACAGTTGTCCATGATGAAGAGCAGACCTGTGGCTGTGGTTTTCTAGACCAGAGATTGCACCAAGCCTCTGGGGCTTAGACGAATGCAGGAGGCGTGCGGTCTGTGAAGTCATCTGGTGCTCTGAGACTCCCGAATTGTCCCCAGGCTCTGGCCAGCAAAGCTGGGAGCAGCCTTGGGCTGCCAATCTCTTTACACAGTGCCTATAACTTTTAAAAATCTTACTTTGAAGGTATTATTTAGCTAGCACACAATTTTTCTAATGGTTTATTGACACTTAAAAATAATGTTTGCAATACTTTAAGTCTGGACTAGTGTGTGTTGATGGTCTACCATCTGGCATCATTAGGGGAAAAGGTAATTCTCTCTCTCTCTCTCTCTAAAAAAAGATAATCCCATAAATAGAAAAGTCACATTCAAGGTAAATCTTTCTATGATATAATGCATACCTTTCTACTCCCCCCCAAATTTCTATCATTATTGAATACTAATTATCTGCCAGCTCTTTACATACATTATTGCATTCAGCCCTTAACAGCTCCACAAAGTAGGTATTATCACCACTTAGCCAGTAAGAAAAATGTAAGCTCAGAAGACTTATGTAACTTGGCTAAAATCACATGTTGGCTGAGTGCCAGAATGGAAATTTGAATCCAATTTTGTCCAACTCCAAAGCCCATGTTATTGCTACCACACTGTGATAACTCTCCCACTTCTCACAAATTCGAGATTATCAAGCATCTTTTTAACCCTTTCTTGATGAGTTAGAGACACAATTATAAACATCAGTGATAATACAGTGCTAAAGTACAGACCGAGGTGAGAACCTTGGTAGAAGTAACAGAAATCTAGTGGTGCTGGCTTAAGCAAAGGAAGGATTTATAGGAAGACAGAGGGTGCACTGCAAGATGGGAGGGTAGTTTGCAGCCAGATCTCAGGACTAAACCAGGACTTGAAAAAAACCCATCACACCTCATCTCTGCTCTATTCTGTGCATCTATTTTTTTTTTTTTAGAGATTTTTTTTATTGCTTTTTAGAGAGAGTGAGTATCATTGATGTGAGAGTGCAACATCAACTGGCTACCTCCTGCACACCCTTCACCAGGAATCAAACTGGCAACCTTTTAGTGCACGGGATGACACCCAACCGATTGAGCTACACCGGCCAGGGCTATGCATCTATTTTTATTTTCCTCTTTCTCTTCCTGAAGACCAGTCTGAAGGTAGGCAATCCAGGGTTGGTGCCATGGTTCTATGACATCATCAAAGACCAAAATACCTCAACGCTGCCTGCTCTGCCTTTTGCTTTTGTTCTCATTATCGGGAGATGGCTCCCCTGTCTCCAGACATCAGGTTCTTATTCCAGGATAGAATATGGGAAAGGTGAAGGGCAATAGCGTATTTGCCTTTTATTCAGGGGATGCCCCAGTGAACAGTCATAGATCTTGCCATACCTTCATAGAGCTTATAAGCCTTCAGGAAATATAAACATTGGACAGTTCATCACGCAATTGAAGACTGCTGTTAAGAAGGTGCAATGGGCCCTAGCTGATTTGGCTCAGTGGATAGAGCATTAGCCTGCGGACTGAAGGGTCCCAGGTTCAATTCTAGCCAAGAGCACATGCCTGGGTTGCGGGCTTTATCCCAGTGGGGGATGTGCAGGAGGCAGCCAATCAACGATTCTCTCTCATCATTGCTGTTTCTATCTCTCTTTCCCTCTCCCTTTTTCTCTGAAATCAATAAAGGTATATTAAAAAAAAAAAGGTGCAATGTTACCCAAGAGCAATGTGTGCCTATGTCTATAAGAACAGTTGTATAGCTTTATTTATTCTACAGGTTTTTCCTGCTATCTGAAAGTAGAGCGTTCCTATGAACACTTGCATAAGCTGAAATGGCATAAAACAAAGAAGGAATTACCATTCATTTACATGGAAAAAATTTGAATGTTCCCAGACCTAAAAAATAACCTACCAAATCATATGAATAATGTATAAAACCTAAAATGACACTAACATGTAGTAAAAGCAGGAATGCACAAAATAAATCGAGATAAAGCACAGATGCTCACAGACATGGTTCAAAACTATGGGGCTTGAGGATGGTGCTGAATGTAGTTCCCGGGGAAGGAGCTTGGCGGGCTCACTCTCGCTGCTCATGCTACCTCTGAAACAGCTGCAAAACAAATGCTGAACACTATTTTTGCTTGTCGTCTTTTTGTGAAAGCAAAAACCCTTTTTGGATTTCTTGGCAAAAACAGGTATGGATGTAGATCTTTCATAAAGGCAAAGTGGCATAAAGCAAACTTGAAAAACGGGGGATACCTGTAGCCCCAAACTGCAAATAACTAAAATGTCCACCGACAGAAGAATGGATAGGTAAATTGGGAGACAACTTAGCAACCCCCACCCAAAAACAAAACAAAAATATCCCAAACCACTGCTACATGTGACAACATGAATCAATCTCACAGGCATAAGGTTGAATGAAAGAAGCCACGCCGAAACCGGTTTGGCTCAGTGGATAGAGCGTCGGCCTGCGGACTGAAAGGTCCCGGGTTCGATTCCGGTCAAGGGCATGTACCTTGGTTGCGGGCACATCCCCAGTAGGGCGGTGTGCAGGAGGCAGCTGATCGATGTTTCTCTCTCATCGATGTTTCTAACGCTCTATCCGTCTCCCCTCCTCTGTGTAGAAAATCAATAAAATATATTTAAAAAAAGAAAGAAAGAAAGAAGCTAGACACAAAAGAGTACACACTGCATTCCATGTATATGAAGTTCAGGAAGCAGGGAAAGTAGAATAGTGGTGATCTCTGGAGGGGGGTTATTGATTGAAAGGAGCCCTGCAGAGCCTTCTGGAGCGCTGACAATGGTCTGTACCTTGATTTGAATGCATGTATACACATGTAAATTCATCAAGATGGACACTTATTGTGCACCTTTCTCATTTATGTCACAGCTTAATTAAAAAAATATTTTTAATTGATTTTAGAGAGAGGGGTAGAGATAGAAACATCAATGAGAGAGAAACATATATTGGCTGCCTACTGAACACCCCCGTACTGGGGAACAGGGGAATCAAGCCTGTAACCCAGGTATGTGCCCTGACCTCCTGGTTCATGGGCCAATGCTCATCTACTGAGCCACACAGGCCAGGTTCAATTTTCTTTTAACTCTCACCCAAGGATATGTTTTTTATTGATTTTGAGAGAGAGAGAAAGAGAAGGAGAGAGAGAGAAAAAGAGAGAGAGAGAGATTGGCTGGCTTCAGTATTCCTCCTGACTGGTGATCAAACCCGTAACCTAGGTATGTCCCCTGACTGATAATTGAACCCACAATCTTTTGGTGTATGGGATAATGCTCTAAGCAACTCAGCCATCTGGCCAGGTCACACTTCAATTTTTAAAAAGCTAAGTGGTATGGCACCTACAAGGGAATTTTCAACATTTCCCAAAATAAGCAATTAAATAAACAGTCTAGGAAATGTATAATTGGACATGAAGCTGTCACTGTCAGCTCATGACTGTGTTGTATAGTGCTTCTCAATCCTGGCTGTGCATCAGCATCACTTGGCTTTCATTTTAACTCTGTTAATTTTAATTTTGACATAGATAATCTATTACCAGCTGTAATATCCAGCAGATTTAAAAAGGTACACAGTGAAAAGTTGCCCTCTGACCCCAATCCCCCGCCCAGCCAGAACTCTCTCAGAAGCAACCACTGTCCCTAGAGTCTTAAAAATCCTTCCAGAGATATTTTATACATATACTAGAGGCCTGAAATACATATACTAGGTGCACGAAATTCGTGCATGGAGGGTGGATTCCTTAACTCAGCCTGCACCCTCTCCAATTGGGGACCCCTTGCAGGATGTCTGACTGCCATTTGAGGTATGATCCCAGGGATCGGGCCTAAACCAGCAGTCAGACATCCCTCTCACAATCTGGGACCACTGGCGGCTCCTAACTGCTCACCTGCCTGCCTGCCTGATTGCCCCTAACTGCTTCTGCCTGCCAGCCTGATCACCCCTAACTGCCCTCTCCTGCAGGCCTGATGTCGCCCCCAACTGTCCTCCACTGCTGGCCAATTTGGTTCTGATTGGTCAGTTCCTATGCCAGCATTAAAAGCTTCACCTCCTAGGCAGCCATTGGCTCCCCACAGCACCCACCTTTGTTTCTCATTGGTCAGTTCCTATGCTAGTCAGCTTCAGAAGCTCCGCCTCCTAGGCAGCCATTGGCTCCCCACAGCACCCACCTTTGTTTCTCATTGGTCAGTTCCTATGCTAGTCAGCATCAGAAGCTCTGCCTCCTAGGCAGCCATTGGTTCTCCACAGCACCCACCTTTGGTTCTGATTGGTTGGTTCATATGCCAGTCAGCATCTCCAAGCCTGTCTCTGGGCCTGATCAAAGAGGCGGGGCTTAACAGCAGCCCCATGGAGGCCAGGAGAGAAAGAAAAGCCTGGCTGCTGGCGAAGATCAGAAAGAAAGAGGGAGAGAAAGAGAGAGGTAAGTATGCTGATCAACAGCTTCCACTGAGGCTGCAGATCAGACCCTGATTCACTTTCTGGGTCTCAGCCACCTGAGCAGTTAGTGTTGGGTCGCCAGGCTGCAGCTGGGCAACCCAGTGCTGACTTCCGGATGGTCTGCGTTTGGTCTCAGGCTCAGCCCCTTCCCAAGCCCCAGGCTTTAGGCTTGGGAAGCGCCCCCCCAGCCCCCGCTGCCCTGCCCCTCCGATCACAGGCTCGGCCCCTCCCATGGCTGGCTGGGAGTGACCTGGGTGCTGAGGAGGTTCCTGGGACCCAGGTATGTATGCAAATTAACAGCCATCTTTGTTGGGTTAATTTGCATACTTGCATACTCACTCTGATTGGCTGTGGGCATAGCGGAGGTACGGTCAATTTACATGTTTTTCTATTATTAGGTAAGATAAGTACCGACAAATACATATTTTTATCCCCTACACAAATGGTAGTATATTGATTTTAAACTAACTTCATTCACATAACACTCTCTCTTAGAGAGTTTTCCTTGTAAGTATGTAAACAACTTTCTCAGGTTTATTTTATTTTATTTTTATTATTATTATTTTTAAAATATATATTTTATTGATTTTTTACAAAGAGGAAGGGAGAGGGATAGAGAGAAACATCAATGAGAAAGAAACATTGATCAGCCACCTCCTGCACACCCCCTACTGGGGATGTGCCCACAACCAAGGTACATGCCCTTGACCGGAATCGAACCTGGGACCCTTTAGTCCAAAGGCCGACGCTCTATCCACTGAGCCAAACCAGTTAGGGATATTTTATTTTTAATATATGGATTAACTATAATTTGTTTGAGTCCTGAGGACTTCTAAAAAATGCTCATGCTCTGGGTTTTCTCCAGATGTAATGCACTGGAGATGAGACCTGGGTGTGATGTGCAGATAGGTGTGGGAACCACTGGTGTAGCTTATTGGTGTATTTCTTCTTTAGTCTAGACAGAAATGATGCTGGTTTCCTAGAACTCAGAAAGCTGGTTCAGGGTTTTGAAAAGTCAAATGAGTTCCTTCCTTCTGATGAAAGCAGTCATAGATAAGACTTTCATTAGCAAGAAACACAGTGACAGGAAATTGAGAAAAGCCAGCCTGAATCCCTGGGCCTATATACAAGTTTGCAGATCACACAGGACTTAGCAGAGAATGAGAACACAAACTAAGAGTCATATGATGGAAGAAGCTCTTTCTAGACTCTCTGGGTTATAGAAAATAGGCAGATGAGTTTCAACATGGGTAAATGAAAGATGAAATGCTGAGAAAAAATAATAATCTAAACTATACTTGTAGCCCCTTGGGCTAAATATATGTCTATGCACAATAGTAGACTGTTCTCTCAGCTCATCACCTTCAAGGAGCCAAAAAAATTGACTTAAGTATAGGGTCTAATCAAGAAAAGCATTAGAAAGATAAAGAAAAACATTGTGCTATATAAAAATATTGCTTTTAAAAATATATTTTTACTAGAGGCCTGGTGCACGAATTCGTGCACAGTGGGGTTCCCTGGAGTGGCCTGCAGGGATCAGGCCCCAGCTCACGCCCCCCAACCTCTCAGCCCCAGCTTGCGCCCCCAGCCTTGCAGCCCTGCAGCCCTGCAGCCCTGCCTGGCACCCTGCTGTGGCCTGGTGCTGCCCCCTCATATGCTCCACCATCCCGCCTACGGGACAATAGATTGGGGCTGGGCCCCTCGCCCCCACCGCCGCTGGTTGCTATCTGCGGGGTGATTGGTGGGGTGATTTGGCCCCCGCTTGCACCTGCCTTAGCCTGCTGCCACCTGCTCACCTGCTCCACCATCCTGCCATGGTCCTACTCTCATTGAGGCCCATTGGGGCCAGCAGTGCCTCCACTGCCACCTGCTGCCAGTGCCACATTGCTGACACCTGCCATGTTCCATGCTGCCCCCTGGTGGTCAGCGCACGTCATAATGAGTGGTCGAACTCCTGAGGGGACAATTTGCATATTAAGCTTTTATTATATTGATTTCAGAGAGGAAGGGAGAGGGAGAGAGAGCTAGAAACATCAATGATGAAAGAGAATCATTGATAGGCTGCCTCCTGCAGGCCCCCCACTGAGGATCGAGCTCACAACCCAGGCATAAAACTAAGGTTTATCAACCAAAATTCCACATAGAATTCAGATTTAAAAATGCAATACTTTTGCCCAACCTGCATGGCTCAGTGGTTGAGCATTGACCTATGAACCAGGAGGTCATGATTTGATTCCCAGTCAGGACACATGCCTGGGTTGTGAGCTAGGATTCAAGAAGGACACTGTTAAAAATTTAAAAGAACAAGCAAGAATGAGGATGAGAAAGGAAACTAAGTATTTGGGCTTTTGATTATTATAAAACTGATGGCTTGGCTAATAGGTCTATTTTTTATTTTATGAAATTAAATAGATTTCCATATTGGAAACAACCCAAATGTCCTTCAGTGGGTGAACAGTTTAATTGTGCTACACCCATACTGTGGAATACTATTCAGCAACAAACAGGAACAGACTATTGATACATCCAGCGACTGGCATGGATCTCAAATCTCAAAGGTTATATTCTGTATGGATCCATTTACATAATATTCTATAAACAGAATTATAGAGATGGAGAACAGGTCAGTGGTTGCCAGGCATTGGGGTGAGGGAACTGGCTGTGGCCATAATAGGCTAGCATGAAGGATCTTTATGGCAATAGAACTATTCTGAAGTTTGTCTGTGATAGTGATAAAATTGCATAGAACTAAACAACACACACACACACACACACACACACACACACACACACACACGTAAAACCAGTTTCTGAATGAGGACAGTGGATTGAATCAATGCCAGTGTCCCAGTTATGATATTGTTCTATAGGCTAGGTGGGATTACTCTGTATTATTTCTTACCACTGTAAGTGAATCTACAATTATCTCAAAACCTAATTTAAAACCTTAACTAAACCTAGAATATTAGTGCTAGAAAAAAAGTAGAAACGGACAAAGCAACATTGACATGATTTATATCCAAAGAGGGCAGTTCTTGACCTTCAATAGAAGTAGATTTACCAATGGAATGACGTGCCTTTTCACACATTGACTAATGAACTTATGAAATGTATTCACTAAGATAGGTAAAAGAATAAATGTACTTTTAAAAAGTAATAACAGGTATCCAGGACATTAAGATTTTGGGGAAGCTTTTCGAAACTTAGAGCTTGACATCACAAAGAGGAACCACATCTTTTCAGAACAGAGTCATAATGTGAGATGTAGGAATGTTCAAATTAATTCAACAAACATGAGCTGAGCCCATGGTCGGTGCCAGGCACTGTCCCAGGTGCTTTGTGTTAGAGAGATAGAAGACACAGCCCTGTCCTCCAGAAGCTCATTACCTAGACTTCTGCTGTAACTTTGTAAATGTTCCACTGTTCAGAAATTCAATGCTGGTGACATTATTTATGGCACAGAAATGAATGTCATCCTGACAGATATTATTTTTAATGATATCCTGATTAATAGTCACACTTGAGGCTATTTTAAAAATGGAAGCAGTCACCATGAAGTGTGATAGGAATTACCCCAAAATAGACCATTTTATCCTCTGTGAATAATTTAGGCCCTGGCACTCCAAATGCAGTGACGGGCGTGAGGATTGTGAAAGAGCTGATTGGGAGCTTTTAGAAAGTAGGGCCTGTATCTTATTATCACTGTATCTCAGGGCTGAACAGTGGGGTATGCACCAGGAGCCCAATAAATGCTGAGTTGACAACCTAGAGGCTTTATTTTTTTAAAATTTTTATTTTATATGAGTTTAGGCTAGAAGGAGCTTTTGGGGCTCTGCCATTGGTGACTAGAAATTGATTTTGACTAGTGTTAGGAGGACTTAGGGTGGGACATAAAATAAAATTTTAAAAAACCAAATGGGAGTGTAAAAAGTGATTGGCACAGGAATGTACCTGTGGAATGCCTTTGGCAATGAGAGGCACTCAGGCTTGCAACAGCTCTTCCCTGCACAGTGGCTGCTCTGCTACCATGAACTTGAGTTTCTCCCTTTTGGGTAAAGGAACAGAATCTTGCCTGCTCACTCCTTTCCTTCCAGAGTTACATGGGGTTATGCCTTGAGTGACCATTTAACTTTCATGTACAAAGATTAGCTGAGTGAGCATCATGAACATTACAGAAGCAATACCGTGGCCATAGCAAATCATCACCAATACTTGGTGGTGAGCTTTCCAGAAGGCAGTTATTGAAGAGATGTGGGTTGAAATGTGAAGATGGTCTTTAGCACTCTCAGCCTCCTTGACTGCCACCAATGGCAGTGTTATCTTTGACCTGTAAGAGAAAATGACAATACCTACCAATAGGGTGGAGATGATGCAGAAATTAGGAAGATTATCTCTGTGATTTTTTTTTTTTTTAGCAGAGGTGGAGATTTAGATCAACATTCTAAGATGAAAAGCATTATGTGCTTATTCTTTTGTTGAAAGTAACATTTTTTTTTTCTTTCTGCCCAACTGAAGTCAGAGAAGGCCCGGAGCACTGTGGAGTGCTGACTGCACCTCGCAGACCCCTAACGACAGGGATCATAACTGACCAAGGGCCCCTGCTTTGCTCTGAAATCCAGTCTTTGTGCTGAGTCCATGCTTCCCGTTGGGAGCTCCCAGCCGATGACTATGTGTGAAAGGAGACTAGGACTTCTCTGATAGTTGACTTTGGCTCCAGCACTCCCAGATGGCTTTGCTGAAACTTCCTTAGACTTCATGGCAGTCTAGGATGCTTCTATCCAACCTCCTTCCTTCCCTCCTTCACTTGGGTCAGACTTGCTTCATGGGCTGCCATGGCTCTTCAGCCTTTTGGGCTCCCTCCCAATTTGCTCTCCCATAGGCATTAACTCTAATAAAATTCTTACATGCTTAATCCCTTCTTAGTGCTTGCTTCTCAGAGGACCTGGACTAACACAAGTGATATTGAGAGTGGTCTGAGAAAACAGGGGGCAAGATGGAGATGTGGGATTGGATCCCCACCACCCCACTTATGAAGAGGTTAGGATGTGGGACATGGATAGTCTCAGGTACAATGTGGTGGTTTAACTCCTGAAGGCTCATGGGTGGTGACCTGGGAAATGTCATGGTGGAGGGGAATGCTGTGGCAGGTATGATGAGGTGTGAATTTGAAAAATATGGGGGATCAATGTGCACAAAGACAATGGAGTTGACTGGCTACTGCAGTTTTACTGGTGCAACTGCAAAAGGATAATGAGAGATGAGGGCTACTAAGAAACAGGTTCTGGTTAAGTGCAAGAGCCAGAATGTTTTGGTGGTAGTTCATAAAGAGGCCCTTACCACCCGGAGTGGAAAAGCAGAGACGCTGGAGCAGCAGGCTGAAGACCTCACAGAACTGAGTGTGAGTCACAGAGCTGCAGAGATGTTTGAAGGCTCAGCTAAGGCAGGTCTAGTATGCAAGGGACAACGCCCTGGGAAAATCTGTGCTATGGACTGAATTGTGTTCCTTCCAAATTCATATGTTGAAGCTTTAATCCCCAGTATACGTGTATTTGGAGATAGGACTTCTAGGAGGTAATTAAGGTTAAATGAGGTCATAAGGGTAGGGCTCTAATCTGATAAGATTGTGGTCTTGTGAGAAAAGGAAGATGCCTCTCCATCTGCAAGCCAGGAAGAAAGCTCTCACCAGAAACCAAACCAAACAAACAAAAAAACAAATACCCCCCCCCCCCAAAAAAAAAAAAACCCCAAAAAACACCAAAAACGAAAACAACCCAAACAACAAAAAAGCCCCAATTGGCTGACACCTTTTTATTTTTATTTTTATTTTTTTATTTTATTGATTTTTTTACAGAGAGGAAGGGAGAGGGATAGAGAGCTAGAAACATCTATGAGAGAGAAACATCGACCAGCTGCCTCTTGCACACCCCCTACCGGGGATGTGCCTGCAACCAATGTACATGCCCTTAACCGGAATCGAACCCGGGACCCTTCAGTCCACAGGCCGACGCTCTATCCACTGAGCCAAACTGGTTTCGACTTGGCTGACACCTTGATCTTGGACTTCCCAGTCTCCAGAACTGAAAGAAAATAGAATCCTATTGTTTAAGCTATGCAGTCTGTGGTATTTGGTGATGGCAGCCTGAGCTGACCAAGATGATCTGAGACCCTGAATCATGGGATGGGGCATCCAGCCACCCTTGGACCTTCTGGGCTTGCCGATGGAACCTACCCTTCCCCAGTAAGAGCCAGCACTTCCATTGTGCCAGAACGTGCTGCAGAAACCTTGCCCCTACAAGGCACCAGCTGCTCTCCTAAGGTGCTGACCTCACCTCCTCTCCCAGTTGCCAGGCAGATAACTAGTTAAATCTCAGCACAGATTTAAATCTGGCTGGAGATGTGCACTTAAAGAATTGTTAAAAACTAGACAGCATATACTGGCAGGAGCCAGGGGGGCATGTCTGGGATTGGATTTTAGGGTGTTTGATCAAAGGGGCTGGAATGTAAGGCTAGATAAACAAGAATGTATTGACTTGGGGGCACTTTCATAGAACATGAGGTTTAGCACCCTACTGAGGACTCCAGGAAATGGAAAAACTCAGCTGCTTACTAGGGTGGCTCTTAGAAGCCTGACAAAAACAATGGTCAGCACCAAGCAATGTAGAAAATGCCTGAGTTACTCTGGAAGATGGTAGTAGGAGACCAAAGAGGAAATGGGTATGCTAGAGTGGCTAATAGCAGGGGCAGTAGAAGGTCCACCAGAGGGTTATACTCTATGAAAAGGCCCAGAGGACACACCACTTACCAAGGGCATCTGGAATGAATGAAGTTCAGCAGTGGCTCTCCTCTGCAGGCCAGAAGGGGTAGGAGGGGTGTCACAGAGCTGAGCTCATTAACCTACATTGGGATGGAGGGCCCTGAATAATAGAGGCCAGATAGCAGCAGTTAACTCCCAGAAGCCAGGAGGCCACGATTACTATAAAAACCAGCAGAAAATTGTGGAAATGGTTGATTAGAGTATGGCATATTTAGAAGAAAAATAGATAGGTATCAAAAAGGGTGTCAAGATTCTGTGTTCAATTTCCAGACCTGAGCCAATTTTATTTTTATTTTTTTAAATATATTTTTTATTGATTTTTTTACAGAGGAAGAAAGAGGGATCGAGAGTTAGAAACATCGATGAGAGAGAAACATCGATCAGCTGTCTCCTGCACACCCCCTACTGGGGATGTGCACACAACCAAGGTACATGCCCTTGACCAGAATTGAACCTGGGACCTTTCAGTCCACAGGCCGACGCTCTATCCACTGAGCCAAACCAGTTAGGGCCTGAGCCAATTTTAAAATCAGAAACCCATTGACTGAAAAGCTGGTCCCCAGAAGGTGGGAACCTACATTATGATGATTTCCCAAGTCCTTCCCTAAGTGATTGTACACTGGGCAAAGGGGAATTAACCAAACATTTTGAAGATCATTAGAGCCAGGATCTGAGATGACACTGATCTAAGTTGTCCTTACATCCCCTGAAAAGAGGGCCAGGTAAGATGGAGTCCTGGCTAAGGTCCAGCTCATGGTGGGTTCGCCGAGTCTTCAGATTCACTCAGTGGTCATTTTCCCTAGGCCCAAAGCACACAATTGGAATTGACATAATTGGCAGTTGGAGTAACCTTCACATCAGGTCTTGATTTATGTCATAAAAGCTATGATAGTGGGGAAGACAAATGGAACCTCTAAAACTTATCTATCCCCCTCCCCCAATCCAGCCAAAAAGAGTAAATAAAAAACAAGAATATATTCTGGTGGGGGTGGGAAGAGGAGATGATTAGTGTCACCATTGAAAACCTAAAAGATGTAGCTTTGGTGGCCCACTTAATTTGCCAGCCTGGGCTCTACAAAAGCTGGCTGTATCCTAGAAAATGACCATAGACTGCCACAGGCTTATACCAACTAGCAACCTTGATTGTGTATTATTGTTAAGCAGGTTAACCAAACAGCAGGTACGTGGTATGTGGCCAGTGATTTGGCAAATGCATTCTTTTCTGTTCCAATTAGAAAAGAGGACCAAAACCAGTTTTTATTCCTGTAGGTTGAACAATATTCATTTAGTTTTGCCTCAGATCTATATGAACTCTTCCACCCTATCACAATATAGTCCAGAGATCTGAATTACACCATTACACTGATGACATCCTGCTGGTTGGTCAGGAGGAGCAAGAGGTGGCTAGTGTGCTGGAGGCATGGGTAAGGCCCATGCACTCCAGTGGGTGGTATAATAGCCCTGTGACGATTCAGAGATTGGCCACGTCAGTAACGTTTTGAGGAATCCAGTAGTAAAGGACCTCCAAAACAACAACAACAACAACACTAAATTGTGTACCTTGCATACCCTACAACAATGAGGAAAGCCCAGCACTGGCAAGCCTGTTCAGGTTTTGGAAGAGACACATTCCACACCTATGAATATTGCTCTTGCTCATATGCTGGGGGACACTGAAAGCAGCCAGCTTTGAGTGGGACCCAGAGTAGGAGAGGTGATTCAGCAAATCCAGATGGTGGAGTAATTGCCATGCCACTTGGGCCATGCAATCTGGCAGATCCTGTGGGACTGGAGGTGTCAGTAGTGAGAAAAGATACACTACAGAGCTTATGGCAAGTACCAGTGGGATAATCACAATGCAGGTCCTGGGATTTGGAGCAGGGCCTGGCCCTCAGAGATTGATATACCCTTTGAGAATCAGCTTTCAGGATATTACTGGGTCCTGGTGGAGATGGAATTGAGTTCTGGAAATTTGAAACTGGATTGCGGGGTAACCAGAGATTCTACCTTCAGAACTGTCTATTGTGAGCTGTTAAACCTGCCAAGTCATAAATTGAATAGCTTCAGTCCATTAAAAAATAGAAATGACCATTCTAGATTGAGTTGGAGCTTGTCCAAAGGGCATGAGTAAGCTGCAGAAGCTGGTAGCCCAGACACTGATGTCACTACCCATCACAGTTGTACCAGTGCCCCTGTAGGTTATATAACACCTATGGCTGTATTCAGAGTCCTGTGTGACCAGCTAAAAGAGGGGGAAATCCCAAGCTTGGTTTACAAATGGGTTGGCTTGATATATGGAAGCAAACTAAAAATGGATTAACAGTCACACATTCAGAGGTGGCCCAGAAACTCAGTGTAGAGAGAAAATCTTCCCAGTGGACAAAGCTGTGAGCAGTGCACTTGGCCATCCACTTTGCATGGAAGGAAAGATGGCCACTGATGAGAATATATGCAGATCCTGGGCAGTGGCTGAGGAGGTCAGAGGCAAAGGCATGTGGACGTACAAATGAGAATTTTTGTAGAACTTTAATGTCCACCTGGAAGCATCTACCAAGAAAGAGCCTCTGGGGAGAAACCAAGATGGCAGCATAGATAAACACCTGAACTGCTGCCTCGCACAACAATTTCAAAACTACAACTAAAAGACAAAACAGACATCATCCAGAACCACAGGAAGTTTGGCTGAGTGGAAATTTTACAACTAGAAGGAAAGAGAAAAGCACACTGAGACTCACAGAAGCTGCAGAAGGCAGAGGTACAGAGGTGTGCGCGCAAAGAGGGCTGGCAACTGAGTATGCGGCTGGCTTTCTCAATCGGGAGGGAGACAAAAGCTCCTGACTGCTCTGAACTCCAGTTCCGGGTGAGACTCTGGGGACCCAGACTCATACGGGAAGAAACTGGACTGTCTGGCAGCAGGCGAAACTTGAAGGCGGCTTTCTCTCAGAGGTGCCTGCATCAATTACTGCAGGACACTGAGACCCAGGGGCCCCTTAGGGCAGGGCTGATGGGAAGCCATTGCTGATTGCTCCACCCTGAGACTCCGCCCCATCCAAGCTGAGCGCAGAGGCTTTTGTATATGAATGGCCTGGTCCTTTGAATTCTAAACTTACCTAACAAACTGCAGCTGAGTCAGTGAGACCCAGAACATCAAAAGAAGGCCCAAGGCCCCACAGCAGCTTGCATTGCTTCACAGCTGGGCCTCATTTGGGCACCTCCAAAACCCAAACAAAGAAGAGGAATCTGCAGATCTCTCTGTAGCTCCTGCTGGGTGGCCACAGACAGAGGCTAAATTAGCACTTCCTTGGAGATCCAAGAGTCAGTGTACCCAGGGGTCAGAGTAGCACCATCCAGATTACAACATCCATAAGGGACACACTGAGGTGTCAGATTCAGTGAGCACCAAAGTCCCACTGAAGCAAGTCTTGTCTCATAAGGGTATCTCTAGCACAGAAGTTCTCCCATCATAGACACAGCTGATCCTCACAGCCAATTGGTCTGGAGGTCAATTTCTCCCAGTGATACCAACAACAATCAAGGCTTAACTACAACAAGACTGTTCACACAGCCCACAAAGGGGTGCACCGAGAGTGTCCACCTCAGGTAACTGGGGAGGCTGAGCCACTGGGCCCTATAGGACACCTAGCACACAAAGCCACTCTATCAACTCAGGGAAGCAGCCAAAATGTGGAGACAAAGAAACAGGTCACAAATGAAAGAAATGGAGGAAAGCAAACGACTGGATATAGAGTTCAAAACCACAGTTATAAGGTTTTTCAAGAATTTTCTAGAAAAGGCCAATAAATTTAGTGAGACCCTCGAGGATATGAAAAAGGACTAACTAGAAATTAAGCATACACTGACTGAAATAAAAAATAATATACAGAGATCCAATAGCAGACTAGAGGATCACAAGAATCAAGTCAAAGATTTGAAATACAAAGAAGCAAAAAACACGCAACCAGAAAAGCAAAAAGCAAAAAGAATCCAAAAATATGAAGATAGTGTAAGGAGCCTCTGGGACAATTTCAAGCATACCAACATCAGAATTATGGGGGTGCCAGAAGAAGAGAGAGAGCAAGATACTGAAAACCTACTTGAAAAAATAATGACAGAAAACTTCGCCCACCTGGTGAAAGAAATAGACTTACAAGTCCAGGAAGCGCAGAGAACCCCAAACAAAAGGAATCCAAAGAGGACCACACCAAGACACATCATAATTAAAATGCCAAGAGCAAAAGACAAAGAGAGAATATTAAAAGCAGCAAGAGAAAAAACAGTTAGTTACCTACAAGGGAGCACCCATACGATTGTTAGCTGATTTCTCAACAGAAACTATGCAGGCCAGATGGGAGTGGCAAGAAATATTCAAAGTGATAAATAGCAAGAACCTACAACCAAGATTACTCTACCCAGCAAAGCTATCATTCAGAATTGAAGGTCAGATAAAGAGCTTCACAGATAAGAAAAAGCTCAAGGAGTTCATCACCACCAAACCAGTATTATATGAAATGCTGAAAGGTATTCTTTAAGAAGAGGAAGAAGAAAAAGGTAAAGATAAAAATTATGAACAACAAATACATATCTATCAACAAGTGAATCTAAAAATCAAGTGAATAAAAAATCTGATGAACAGAATAAACTGGTGAATATAATAGAATCAGGGGCATAGAAAGGGAGTGGACTGACAATTCTTGGGGGGAAAGGGGTGTGGGGGTACGGGAAGAGACTGGACAAAAATCGTACACCTATGGATGAGGGCAGTGGGCGGGGGGGAGGGTAAGGGCAGAGGGTGGGGTGGGAACCGGGTGGAGGGGAGCTATAGGGGGGAAAAAGAGGAACAATTGTAATAATCTGAACAATAAAGATTTATTTAAAAAAAAAGAAAGAAAAAAAAAGAAAGAGCCTCTGAACAATCAATTACACAAAATGACTTAGCCAGTGATGTCAGCTGTCACTGTCCTCCCCAGAACTGGCACAACAGGCACATGAACAGAATGGCTGAGGTGCTGGAGATGGAGGCTACCTATGGGTCCAACAGCATGGACTCTCACTTAGCAAGGCCGGTACAGCTACTGCTGCCTCTGAATGTCAGCAGCAGAGTTGACCTTCAAGGATGGCAGCCTGGAAGGGCCAGTGGTTCCTCCTCACATGGGTAGATACTTATTTTGGGCATGGATTTGCCTTTCCTGCCTACAGCATCTCATCCAGCACCATTGCTTGGGGCTTATAGAATGCCTGATCCACAGGCATGGATTCCCATAGAGCATAACATCCAACTAAGGGATATTCCTCAAGCTAAGGAGGTTCAGAAGTGGGCCCATGACTATGGGATTTGCTAATTGCATCACATACCACACTATTCTGAGACAGCTGGCCTTATAAGAATCCTGGAGTGGCCTTCTAAAAGAACAACTGAAGTGTGAGCTGAGGAAATACCCGGAAAGGATGCAGTGCCCTTCTTCAGTGCCCAAAGACCTGTATATGGGACCGTGTCTCTAAAAGGAAGGATACATGAGTCTGGAAATCAAGAGGTAGAAGCAAAAGTGACCTCCTTATTATCACACTCAATGACCCACTAGATGGGTTTTGTGTGTCCTATTCCTTCAACTCTCTGCTCTGCAGGATTGGAGGTCCTGGTCCCAAAAGAGGGCACACCCTTGCCAGGAGACACAGCAAGACACTGCAAGTTAAGGCTGCTGCCAGGACTCTTTGGAGTCCTTGTGCATAGGGATCAGCAGGCGAAAAAGGAGTCACCATATGGATAGGAGTCATTGACCTTCATCAGCAGGAGGAGGTAGGAGTGCTTTTATAGTGGGGGCCGGGAGGAACAGGTGTGGAACCCAGGCAACCCACTGGGGTGCTTCCTGGCACTTCTTTTTCCACTGTAACTGTGAATAGACACATGAAGCCACCCCAAACTGCGAAGGGTATGATTATGATTTAGACGCTTCAGGAATGAAGGTCATACCATCAGGTAAGCCACCCATACCTGCTGAGTTGGGAGCAAAAGGCAAGGGGGGTTTAGAATGAAGAGTGGAGGAGGGAAGGAGGATGCTCAGTTCTAGCCTCAAGTTCAACTTCAGTAATGTGGGCTGTGGCTCATTTCTCAGGAAAAAAGACCCATGGGAACCTTGGGGGAGCTGTTTCCTGCACCTTCTGGCGTGGTGCAAGGGGCAGACTGTGGTGGTAATGAGAACATGCCTCAAGGACCACCGCCAACAGGGACCATGAATGCCCTAGGGCCCTGGCTGCTGGGTTCAGAAATCCTGCATTTTCACTGAGGCCACACTTCCCACAGGCTACTCGCTGTAAATGACCAAGGTCTGTAGGAATACTAAGATAGGCTGAGTCCTGAGAACCACCCACTGATGGCTGACTTTGGCTCAAGGACTCCCCAGCAGCTTGCAGAACCTTCCTTCCAATGCATATAGAGTTTAGGGTGCTTCTATCAACCTTTCTTCCCTTTCTTCTTCCCTAATTTGGGGTTAGACTTGCTTTGCTGTCTGACATGGCTCTTGCAACCTTCTTATTTTTTCTCACACAGGTGCTTTCTCTAATAGAATCCTTACAGGTTCAATCCCATCTTAGCATCTGTTCAGTCATGTGCTGGTAAACTGAATCTCCAAAAACAAAAGCCCTCGTTTGTAGCATTGGCTGACTTTCATGGCATAACAACTCCCACCACTACAGACTTCTACCAATGGTTCTTGCAAAATTCCTGAATAGCTCTCACGAGTTGGTATAAACCACTCCAATGCATCACTTCATCCATCTATGGGGCTGAGGGGATCTGGACAGCACAGGTAGGATGGATCTGGAGGGGTGGGGGGGGGGGGGGATTGTGATGTGCTTCAGGGTGGGATGAGTCAAAATTTGGGGTGTGCGGGATCTGCTCATAGTCAGTATTTGACTTCAGTAAGGAGGTATCTTCTCTGCTTGAAAAGTCTCTGGTGTTTCTGACACTTTTTCCAAACTGGGACCAACCTATGACCTTATAGAAATCTGACATGTGGGTTTGGATGAGGTATAGGGGTGGAGCCCCCTGTGGTGGGATTGGTGCCCTTATAAGGAGATGAAGAGACCAGCGCTCTTTCTCGCTGCCATGTGCAGATATAGGGAGAAGGCAGCCGTTTGCAACCAAAAGAGGGGGCCTCATCCGGAACTGAAATGACTGGCACCTTGATCGTGAACTTCCCAGCCTCTAGAACTGTGAAAAATAAATGTCCCTTGTTTGAACCACCCTGTCTGTGGTATTTGTGATAGTGGTCCAAGCTGACTAAGGTAAAATACAAAACTGAAATGCCTCCAGGTAGCTTCTGACCTGGCTCCTCCAAGGTCAGGCCTGTAGCTGCTTCCCTATTCCATTCCCATCCTGGAACACAGCTTGTAAAACGACGAGGAGGAAAATCTCCATCTTTCTTATCTGAGAAGGAAACCAGGGGAACTGTTCCTCAGCATTCTCAACCCCAACTACTGTGGGAAGAAGACATCCATCGGCAGGCTGGTCTTCCTGTTGTCTTCTTCACATTCCTCTCCCATAGCTATTGTCCCTCTTTCCTCGGGTTAACATTTAACTTGGAAAAAAAAAATCACCTACTTAGATTTTGAGCAAATGTTAATCACCAACAGCAGTCGTAGTAATCTGCTTTTAACATTTCTCCTGAGGTGGGCAAGGCTAATTTAGCTTGTCAGTGGAGGTTCTGTCTGCTATTAACCTCTTCACCTTTTTGTCTTTCCTGAGACTAGTTGCTTTTGCAGGGCTTAATTGGATTAGGGTTAGGGTCTCAGAGACTTTCAGATCTGGAACCTTTATTAGATGAGACAATGGAAAACAGGAGCTGTGGGTGGAGGCAGTAATTCAATGCCTGGCTCACAAGAGAGAATTAAACCCAGAATTAGTGAGACTTGGGAGCAGGGCCTCTCCATAGGGATTTCCTTTAGGTTCCAAATTGCTCTCTGATCAAGGAACCCCTGGGAGAAGAGAGTATGGGCATTTCTGGTGCTTTTTTCTCTGTTTTTCTTTTTTAGGGAGGAGACAAGAAATATTGGTGGCTTGCTATGGAGAGAGACAGCACAGTAAGACAGAAGCAGTGTGGTGTTATGAAAAGCACCAAATGTTATACAGTTGGTGGGGAAAAAAAAAAGTAACAATTTGTGGTCTTCACAACCAGCTTCTGTCATAAGCTAAACTTGGACACTGAAGAATGCTGGGACTTTGGCACAAGGGTTAGAAGAAATGGTTGGCATTTCAAACCATGGGACTCCAGAGGACCGCATGGACTCCAGTATTGAGATATTTTGAGGAGGGAGGATGTGGGAGGAAGAAGCCAATCTGATTGGTTTGAGTCTAGAAATAAGATATTTCACCAGGACTTCCATCACATGGTGTGTGCAATGCATAACTCCAGGGGCATCATTTATAGGACATTAATGGTACTAGCAGATACCTGTGGTATTACCTGGCCAGTACCTTTTTCTAGGAGGTTGCTCCTCTCTTCCATCTACAGTTACCATGGGAGCACCATGCATACACCTAACTCACACTTGACTAATTGGGGTTTTTCATCTCTTTGGTCAAGTTGATTGGCTCAGTGGTGGATGCCTAACTTAAGCTGGGTTATGAAATACAAAGCCTGGGAAATTCCAATGGCCATGTTTCTTGCTGTGTGGATCTGGGAAGCAGAGGCCAAATTTTCAGAAAGAGAGAAGAATTAAATATGTGCAGAGAGGAGCAGAGAAGGAAGACTCAGAGAAAGATGTTTGAGTTCCAGCTGTCCTTGAGTTGTAATGATTCTCCTCACAGGATTCCAAGGAGACAATAAATTCCCCTTAATTTTTAACATGGTTCACATTGGGTTTCTGTCACTTGAAATCATCAGAGTTCTGAATAATATGCAAGAGTCAGGGTCAGGGATATGAATGTACTGCTGTTTTAAAGCCTTCACCTGACCCCCTCTAGAGGTCAAGCCTCACTCTTAGAAATTGGAGGTAAGCGAGATGTAACAAGGGGTTGTAGAGACCCAATCAAGGAGGAAGGTATGAGGATTTAAGCACAAACAGCCAGGAGACACATGATGATGATTAGGCATGAAGGTGACCAGGGCACCTACCTGATACTAGCCTTAGGATGGTAAGACTTTATTCAATGGGTAAGGGACTGCTGATTCCACTATGTTTGTTAGAACTGCCTCAGACATGCCAATGATTGTCACAACAACACAGCAAAAAATGAACAACCCAATTAAAAATGGACGAAGGACTTGAATGGAAATTTCTCCAAAGAAGATGTACAAATGGCCAGTAGCACTTGGAAAGATGCTCAACATCTTTGGTTATAAAGGAAATGCAAATAAAAAACCACAATGAGATGCCACCTCACATCCATTAGGATGACTAGTATGAAAACATACACATAATAACAGAAAACAAGTGTTGGTGAAGTTGTGAAGAAATTGGAATCCTTGTGTACTGTTGGTAGGGATGTAAAATAGTGCAGTCACTATGGAAAACAGTATGGTGATTCCTCAAAAAATTAAAAATAGAAGTACTATGTACTATGAACTGAATTTTGTCTCCCCCCTCCCCGCATATGTGATGGTATTTAAAAGATGGCAAATGGTATTTAACAGGTGATTAGGTTTAGATAAAGGTGGGGCCATCATGATTACCCTTATAAGACCAGAGCCCTCTTTCCAGTCTCTCTCTCTCTCTGCCATGTGAGCACATAGAAAGAAGGCAGCCATCTGCAAGCCAGAAAGAGAGCTCTCACCAGAACCCGACTATGCTGGCACCCTAATCTTGGACTTCCAGCCTCCAGAACTGTGAAAAAAAAAATTTCTGTTGTGTAAGCCAGCCAGCCAGCCATTCTGTGGTATTTTGTTATGGCAGCCCGAGCTGGCTAAGACACTATATGATCCAGCAATTCCCACATGCAATCTGGTCCCAAACTTTCTTTCTGATATATTGTCGCTATACCTAGGTATAGTCCTGCCAACCTTCCTCAGTCCTGGGATGGTGCTCATGCTAATTTTACCATTTAGGATTCACCCCCACACCCATACCCCTCCCACCTGCCTCTTGAAGGTTCCCTAGCTCTCTCATCGGAAAATGCATTTTTCATTTGACCTATCCTGGAATTCTGACTGTCTCTCTTGTATGGTGCCAATCACATTAGGCTTTGTCATACCTACTTATTTTTGTACTGGACTGTAAGATTATTGAGGGCAGGCAGGCAGGGAGTCTTATCCGGAAATCCCTCCTAGCTGTCAAATGTGTTATATGTACAGCAAGATTTCAATATAAATTGCTAGAAAAATGAATGTGAGGAAGCTGAGAAGATTTGTAATTAACAGCATGAGAAAGTAGCACAGAATTAAATTTAGGAACCTGCCCCACACTCATGCCTACATTTTCCCATCTACAATTTGGTCTGTGAATAGGAACAAATGTCAGTCACTAGTGTGACCATGTCAGTCCTGTCATTTCTGCTGCACAGATGTACCGAGTTCTTTTTTTAAAAAAATATATTTTATTGATTTTTTACAGAGAGGGATAGAGAGTTAGAAACATCGACAAGAGAGAAACATCGATCAGCTGCCTCTTGCACCCCCTACTGGGGATGTGCCCGCAACCAAGGTACATGCCCTTGACCAGAATCGAACCCGGGACCCTTGAGTCCGCAGGCCAACGCTCTATCCACTGAGCCAAACCAGTTTCGGCAAGTACCGAGTTCTTGTTTCTAAGAATAACCCTCTACAAAAGCCTTGCTGTCCCCACTGGTTACACACATGCACATAGCAAAATAGTCCCGAGATTCACAAAGGCTGCCCAGAACCACAGTGGGGAAAGTCAGGAAGATGTTCCTGGCAAGTGGCTCCACCAGTGACTGGAAAAACTATACCCCAAGGAGGCCCTGAAGATGCTGGGCCTGGGCTCATCTCACAGGCCGTGTGTGCAGCAAATGACAGGCCTGGCCTCTGATTTGGAGTCTGAGGGAAGAGAAGAAGCTGTTCCCTGTGTTTGAAGAGGGATGGTACCTTGAAAGTAATGGCTAGTGGGCACTTATTGAGCACTTACTATATGCCAGGTATTATGCATTGTCTGATGTGGTAGCCACAAGCTACATTTAGCTACTGAGCACTTGAAATGTAGTTACTGCAACCGAAGAACAGACTCTTTAATATAAGCTTAAAAACAGATACTCTATTCAGTTATTAGAACACATTTAAGAATGGTTAGAACTAACTTGGGTATATGAATTTACTTCTTTAACTATAAGTTTTATAAAATCTAAATACAAAGCAAGTACTTCTGATGAAAATTTAGCATCTACATTGAAATGCATGGTAAGTGTGATACACATTAGATTTTGAAGGTTCAGTATGACTAAAAGAATATTAAACATCTTCTTAATAGTTTTTATATTGCTTAAATGTTGAAATGATATTTTGGGATTATCTGTATCAGGTTAAATAAAACATATGATTAAAATTAACATCACATGTCATTTTCTACTTTTTAAAATGAGGCTACTAGAGAATTTATAATTCCATATTTGATTACATTTTATTTCTATGAAACAATGCTTTGCGCTATACTAAATATTTCAGCATGCATTATCTAATTTAATTTTGACAACAGCATTATTATTATTATCTCCTTTTAACAGAGGATGCTCAGAGAGGTTTAGTAACTTACCCAAAGTCACATAGTCTAGTAGTAGAGCCAAGAGTCAGAGAGGCAGTCTAATGCCAGAGTTTGCAGTCACACTCACTGTACTGTGCTCTCTCTGGGGGATGGGAAATAAGCCTGAGCATACAGGCCTTCTGCCTGGGAGCCAGGCCCGTGAAAGGCCTCATATACAATAATATTGTAATATGGTTCCAGGTGGGCACTGGAAATATCTGGGTGGGGTAGGGGGAGAAACACTTTGTAAAGTACATGATTGTCTAACCACCATGTTGTACACCTGAAACGAATACAAAATAATATTGACTGTAAACTGTAATTGGGAAAAAAGAAAAAGATGTGCTTGACATCAGTCTTTCCAAGTGAAAAGGGAAAACAACAACTACAAAGGGCCTCATGTGGAGACTTTCTGAGAATACTTGTGGAAGATACTATTCACCGCATAGGTATCTGAAGAGAATTGAAAACAGATATTAATCAGGTGATTTCAAATTCTTCACTATAAGCATATAACCTTGCCTTGGCATTTCCTAATTTATTTTTATATGTCCCGGAAGCCTCAGAAAATGGAAGCGACCCAGTTCCTCTGGACTTCTGAGAGACGCTGGGATCACACTAAATACTTTCCCTAGCTGCCCCAAATGCTGTCTTGGATGGTTTTTAGTCAATAGCATGATGAGTGATCTAGGAATTGAGTGAGACAGGTTTAACGCAATAGGAGTACAGCACAGGCTGGCAGCAGACCAGGCTCCTAACCTCTCACGCAATGCTGTTGCTATTGATTAATCATCCACACGAAGGTGGCAAGATGCTGAGGGAGAAGGGGAAGGGTGGAGAGATGGGAGAGACGGTTGACATTTTCCAAGTCCAAGTTTTCTAACAGGCTGGTGGGAAGCCAGAACGGCACTAAAAAGTCACAACTGTTCTGCCTCTGGCCATACAAGAACTTGCTCTGGGCCTGGATTTGCCATTGTTCACAACATGGTATGTGAACATGGGCATTCAGACACAGTCAGGGTGACACATAGATGAGGGAGCTCCAGTTAAACAAGGGAAGGGCTAACTAGGGAGAGGAGAGTGAAAATACCCCACCTGGAGCATGACAACGGCAGGCTCTGCTCGATTCCCAATTTGCCTGGAACTCCTTTGAGTTTACATTGGGTTTCTGGGCTAGTGGGCTCACCATGTCACACAGTCCAGTATTTAATCCAAGAATTCATTGTGATTTATGGAACGGTGACACCAGGATTCACAATTATGCAAAGTGACGTGAAAAGGCTGGCTTTAAGCGTGGTGGCCCTTGACCTAGACGGATATGCAGAAATCACAGTTGTCTTAGTTAAAGGCTCAAGGTGCTCCTACCTGCCTTCAAGTGGGACTAGCAGAGGTCAGAGCTTGGGGAGGGAACAACAAGGACCCACTGGGGGCTTTTGAAATAAATGTTTTCTCATTAACTATGTGTTTGAACAATTGGTGTGTCTGGGATGAAGGGGTGATGACACTCTCCTCACCCCCAAAACTGGGGAAGTTAGTGCTGTTCTGCTCTCGCATTTTTGGATGCCTTCACAAGAAACGCCTACGGCTAGATTTCACTTGTTATGTAAGTGACTCTTCTCAAATGTAAATATCCCTGGGAAAGTTAAGAGACTCGGCAATTCACATATTAGTGTGAAATGGTTTAACCTCACAGCTTTTCTCCTAACACCTCTTGATCATGGAACATCCAGAGGTTTTCAAGGGGCTGGGGGAAGAGGGTAGAAGGAAATAGAAATGGATTATGTATTTACTTAGGGCATGCCGCAGTGGGGAAGACCTTGGGTGAGATGTGAATTAGGGGTGATGAAGGAGGAGACTGGAGTAGAAGGGTCATTAGAAAGTAAAAGCAGTGCTCTACAAGGAAGATAGAAAGGTTCTAAAAAGCGGTGTTGTTTTGTTTTGTTTTACTCTTTGAATGTATGTCTGGGATGGGTGTGTGTGCTTAACTATTTGAAAATCATACTCCACACATCTGGGTGAGTGAAGCAGGGCTGGGGCTAGGGGATGAACCAGAAACAGTTTTAAGCCCCTTCCTTTCCTATGAGGCTACTCTATCCTCTGCCCAAGAGGCCTTCGTGCATAACTGTAGCCTTTTCTGCAGGAAAAGCAGAAGGACAGCTGCTGTTAATTTAATTACATCCAATTTGGGTGGTATTTATTGAGCCTTATGTGTAAGGCACCTTCCTAATAATGTCCCTGCCCTACACAACACTCGCCCCGACTTCCCCCTTATGAAAAACCCGACCACAGGATTCCCAGGCGGTGATGAAAGCCTCCTCCGTTCATCAGAAGAGGCCAGGCCTCCAGGTGGCCATGGGAGGCCCCAGCTGCCCTGGCATTTTGTTTTCTCTCCATATGATTCTGAGGCTGACACTAAGCAGGTTGCTACAGAACGGCTCAAGGCAAATGTAAGTGCACATTAGAGCGTTTAAAGCGTTTTTTTTTTTTTTTCAAAACGAGGGAAGAAGGGAAAACAGACAAAGAAGGACCTTCCTGCTGCCTTTATGATTTTTACTTTTATTTTCCTGTTTCTCCGAGCACTAGGAACGGGGAGTATTTGCTTCTGTATATCAATGAACTCAGGGCACACGAATAAAATGAGGCAAAAGAACACTTAAAAAAAAAAAAAAGCTATTGCCCCCAATTGCATCAGCTGCACGGGGAAAGGAAGTAAAAGAGGATGGGTTTCCAGGGCATCTGTGGGAGAGGAGACAAAAGCGCTCTCCTCATCGCTGCAAATGGTGCCTTTCCCAAATTGCTTTTCAAGTTTCCCTCCTTGAAATGTGAAATGACTTCGTCTGAGCACTCTGCTTGGAATCGATGGTGTTATATATGCAGCAGCTTTCCGAGGGGCTGTGGCCAGGCTCCCGGGGAGGCGAACAGGAGAGAGGGGAGGGGAGAACACTCTGCGGCTGAGGCACCTTGCTTTCTTCTGCTTGAGAAATGCTATTCCAAAAATGGCTCCAGAAAATGAAAGGGGGGGGAGGGGGGGCGAAGAGAGAATGAAAACACATTTTCTTTTTTAAAAAGTGGGAATTATTTACTTCACCTGCAAAGAAGAAATTGCCCTGAAAAGGGGAAAAAAGCCGGAAAGTACCCCAACCCCCCAACTGGGCTGAGTGCTGGGACAAACAAACAAAATGACTGATGTGCCCAGTAAATCGTCTTGGGGTGGGGGAAGGGTATGAATAGAGGCGCAGGAAGAAAGGCGAAGCCAGGCAGTGTTCGCTGATTCCAGCAGAGGCTGTAAGCAGCAAGGGGCCTGGGCTATGGGATCCATAATTGGCTAACGAATAATAAAGCCCAAAATTGGATATTAACAGCAATTAGTTTCTTTAGAGGCACTGGGGAAAAGAGCTGCCGAAAACCCCATTGGGCCTTAAGCTGGAGCAATCTGAAATTAAACCAGTGTCTCAATTAAATGGGAATAAATATTGCCGCATCAATCTGTGTAAGTGTGGGAGGGGGCTGAGGGGAACCCCCTGTGAAGTCCAGGTGCACCTTCCAGTGTGTCAGAAGCTTCCGGTGCCACGACCTTTGTGAGGCCCGTTCTGGTCCTGACCTCTGGCCTCTGGAGGCCAACCGCCCCCCCCCCCCCTTTCCTGGGGCACATGACCTTGAGACCAGGGCTCTGGAGGTTATTTCAGGGCACTGGCCTGTTAAGCCAGAAGAGCCTTACATCACTAACTCTGCACCCTGGTGGGCCCAGCCTATGAGCGCAAAGAAGGAATGGAATTCTTTTAAAAACAGAGACGGTGTCCAGTCCCTCGCAGCGGCCGCACCTCTTCGGGCTGGGACAGGAGCTGGGGTTTGGAGGTTCCCGAACACAGAACGAACCTGTGTCTGGTCCCCTCTTTCCAACCGGCTTTGAAGCGGCCCATCCCCTCTGGCGCAGGATGTGGGACCAGCGTTGACTGAAGGAGATACGCGTGGGTTCCTTCTGGGTAGAGGAATTTGTTTTGGCTCCTTAGAGAGTGATGTGGGGGCGGTGGGTTGCTGGGTCCCAAGGGCAGTGGCCCGCGCCCTGGCCCTGTCGCCGAGGGTCAGGAGGACCGGGGAGGTTGGGTGGTGTAAAAGGGAGCCAGGGAGGATGCACTGGGGCGAAAAATCCTCCTCCCTATCCCCCAAACCACCCCCAAAGTGCTTTCATCCTTGCGTTCTGCGGGAGGGGAGCCAAAGAAGGGCTAAGAGGTGACTTTTCGGTGGGTCGTCATCCCCTCCCCACCTCCTCCCTGGTGGGCCCCGCGCGTCCGCCCCTTTGCTCGCACATTCGGAGGCTTTCTGGGGTGCGGGGTGATATCCTCCCGGCGCAGGTCCTGTTGTGGATGAGAAGGCCCGGAGTGGGAAGAGGGGAGAAGGACGGACGGTCCCGGGACCCGGCCCTCTCCCTCAGAGGCCAGGCCCGGAGCGCAGCGGGGAGGACGCGGCGTCCAGGCCAAGGCCTGCGCTCGGCTCGGCTCGGGAGCGCGGGGAGGGAGGACATTCATTCTAAACAAGGCCTTTGGTTCGGCGCCTGCCTTTCTGGAGCCAAAGATGCACCCCGCCCTGACCCACCCCCCATTCCTAACCCGATTCCCTGATCACGTCTAAAGTTTGTCGCCAGGTGTCTCTTTGGCGCTAGAGTGAAATTGGGGAAACGGAGCTGCGCGGAAAAGGAGAAAAGGTGGACTCTCCGAGGGCTGTCCATGCCCTTGGTGGACCCGCGCCGAGGGCACCTTGCACCTCGTATCAGTCCGAAGCTTTGAGAAGTGATGGATGACCCAGGTCTTTGGGGCCCTAAATTTCTTGATTCGGGCAAGAAAACATTAATCAAAGCCGGGAAAATAGGAGCCAAAGAGAAAGGGAAGCCAGCGCCTGTTCCCCTTCATCTTACTCAATTTAGATGTCTCAGGGCATTAGGAGAAAGAAAACAAAAGCCTCATGCGCATTGGAAAGCCGGCCACTGGGAAGCTGGGAGAGGGGACGTGGGCAGGGTGGGTGGCAAGGGCAAGCCGGGCACCCCGGCGCAGGGGCAGGGCCCAAGCACTCTGATTGCCACCGTGAACCGCCTTAAAAACATTACACGAAGCAGCAACCTTAACTCCCAGAGAAAATATTGCTTCCTGGGTCCCATGGTTAAGAACTAAGTAAATTGGATTTTAATTTTAAATAAACCTCCCTCACTTTTGAGAGGGAAAGCCCTTTGTGATCCTGGAGGTTTACTTTTTGAGCTTATGCAATGCAATGCAGCATGACCCAGGTCTTCATTGTTTTTTTTTTTTTTTGGGGGGGGGGAGGGTGTAACATTTCCATTTTAAGACAAAAGAGGTTAAGAAAATGAACAGGTGAACCGATTGAGAATTGCTGACACTTCCTTTCTGACCTAGAATATTCCTTGCTCTTGGGAGGGCCTGCTTTCTTTCCAGGCCATCTAAATTGGGCGCAGATCTCTCCAGGCCTCTGGCAGACCCGCATTCTGTGGCACAGGACAGCACACACTGGCTCCCATAAAGCCCATCCGAAGTCCTTTCTCCTATCCTATGTCTACACTGGAGATGCAATTAAAGATTACATCTCCATATTCTAAAACTGAAGTCAAATTGAGTAAGACTTGGCAAAAACACCCAAAGAAAGAATTGTTGATTGGAAGGGAAAAAAAAATCTTTATTAGGTATCATCATTCTCATAATTGTTATTATTGACATACTCATCACCGTGAATCAGCCAGCCAAGCCTCAAACACACAGGCTCCAGCACAACCCTCAGCTGCTGTTGACTCATGGGGTTCTGAAACCACCCACAGTTTCGGGGAGGAAGGGCGGCTCCATCTGTCCCAGGGAGAATGCTTTGCAGCTGCCCCCAGAGAACTCCACTCTCAGGTTGGAACAAGGGTTGGGGGTATTATGTAAGTTCAATCGAGGGAAGGAGAAAATTTACTTCCCTGTGGAGACAGTATCGATGGGTGGATGCGTGTGTGTGCGTTTAAATGCTTTTCTGTAAATATTAGCAAGGGATATGGTTATGCAAAAAAAAAAAAAATGTCTGTCTGTATGTATGTATATGAGCATATGCCTGCTGAGAAATTGCCCCTCTCCCAAACATTTCTCTGGCTAAGGTTCCTCATGCATCCACAGTTAACTGTCCCCACCCTTTACACCCCTTTGGTGACAGAATTGATAGAGGAATTTACCTTTGTCTCTGATCAATTTTCTTTCTGCTTAAACAGAGATCTGGGCCTGGGCCATCTCTGGCAGGGAAAGAAGAATATTACCTCCCCCCCCCTTTTTTTTTTACTTTGATACATTACTGAATCCATCTTAAAGTATCTAGTACATTCACCTTGAGAAACATGAGCTCCCATCCTCAAGAGGACCATAATGATGGTACTGTATGTGAGCCCGTAGGGCCTTCTTAGCATTTTGTCAGCAAACTGCCTCTGACATGTTCTACATTAAACAAATTATATATGTCCCCCTTCACTTAAATCATAGGATGTAATTAGAGGGGCTCAAATAGGCAAGGGGAAAGATGGTGTTGAGAGTTAAATAAATGCCTTGAAAAAGCAGAGATCTTTAAGTCTCTTACATAAATATCGCAGACAAATAGGCCCCAAATATAGAAGAAGGGAAGAAGCCAGGACTGACCTTCACTCCAAAACCTCTATTTGGAAATCACAAAAGGGGCCTTGGAATTACACAGGGGGCAGAGTGGTACATTCATCTCTGCCATTTTCGGCCATTAAAGCCCCACATAAAAACACATTGTGTAACGAGACCTGGTGAGCACAGGCCAATCCCCACACACGTTAAAGCTTTCTGAAGCAAGAGTTTACATAAGTCATAAAAATACGCCCCTCCCATTGCAGATTACCGGCAGCAGGACCCTGGCCGTCTTGTCCATGGTGCCTGTGGTTTAAGCTCTCACGGAGAAGTGTGTTAGGTTTCCATCTAAAAGGGACATTACTTGAGCAGGCACATCAGCAAAGGGTGCAGCCATGTCTGATGGAATTACGGGGAAGCAATTATGGAGACAAGGCTCACTAATGTGGACAACTGAGGGGCCAGCGGTTGGTCATCCGAGGCGAGCAGCCTCTCAGTGAGGACAGAGGGGAGAGGCCAGGGAAGGTACAGCCCAAGGAGGCACTGTTCGGAGGGAGGTCTATTTTGAAGGCAGGGCTGCCAGTGCCTCTTAGGACAACCCTGGCTAAGGCTCAGGGGCCGGTGAAGCTGCTCTCTCTTCTGCCCTCCAGCTAAACTTGCCTCCTGGGGCTTGAGGAACAGCCCGCACCCAGTCTGCATGATGTGAACTGCAGCCTTCTCTGCAGGGGTGAGCAGTTTGCCGCACCTTTCTGCAGACCCAGAGAAGGTTCTGGAAATGTCTAGGTGGGGTCCGGCACACTTAACCTCACCAGACACCCTCTTAGGAGGGCAAAGGAAGAATCTAAGAAATAATAATAATTACACAATGATTGGCACATAGTAGGTACTCAATAAATATTTGGGAGGAAATGAGACTAGGAATCCTTAAATAAGAATTTATTTAGTGGGTTAGACTGAGGCT
This sequence comes from Eptesicus fuscus, assembly GCF_027574615.1. Lineage (NCBI taxonomy): Eukaryota > Metazoa > Chordata > Mammalia > Chiroptera > Vespertilionidae > Eptesicus > Eptesicus fuscus. The sequence continues at coordinate 32,932,981 of NC_072478.1, forward strand.
TTGGAGAGGAAAGAGCTCCCCTGTAAGCTACAACTGAGCCTCTTCAGCCTTGATTACTGTGTAAGTAATCAAACTAAAATCCTAAGCATCCTTATGGCCTTGGCCTTGCAAAGACAGGCCTCTGCTGCTAAGGGCATGGAGGGGGGCAGGAGGGGAGGAAGCGAAGCAGCAGGCTTCCTGGGTAGGAAGATCCAGCTCTTGGCCTCCTTTCTCTGCAGGGACCTGCCCCTCCTCCATGTTCTCCACCAGAAAATTAATGAGTTTAGGTCTTGCCGCCCTCCACCGCAGCTTGGGGGTCACTACAGAGCAGGGGATGGGATGGGGCTGTGTGAAGGGGTCCCTAGGACCGGCTGCTGCTCTAGGTCTGGTGATGGGAAGGTCCCATTTGGGAAGCAGGTTCTTCAGGATGAAGGAGGGTTGACCCTTTGCATTCCCTGATGCTTTCTTTCAAAACAGTCTTTCCTCAGAGCCTCACTTGTACACATTCTGTTTTTCCTTCTGTTAGGATTTTAAAAGGAATGCCCCCCCCCCTCCCCTTGGGTACATGTAGGTTACTGCGCCTCTCCCTTCAATCGCATCTCTTGGATCTCTGCCTAAAACTGCAATTACAGCCACAAGGAGGAAGTGAGATGCTCCCGAGAGCCCTGGACATGCTTTCAGCCCTGATGGAGCCTGTGGACCCACCAGGAATTCGTTCCTTCTTCCCCATACACCCCAATGACTTCCTTAAGCTAGCCAGGTGCCCACAGCTCTACAGCAAAAGGTGACAAACATCTCCCTCCTCCCTTCCAACTGGCCACCTCCCTCCCCCCAGACCTCAAGCAGAACACAATATATCCGCAGTCCAAGCCCCGGCACAGTCGGCCAGTCTTCTGGATGCCAGATTATTTTTAAAAAGAGCAAACCCAAAGCTAAGCCCGGAACAAAAACACAGCCACGGAGAAAAGTGTCCACCCGCGTACAATGCACCCCAAGCCGAGAGAAAAATATGCACACAGAAGCACTCCGCAATGCGCTCACGGGCGCCCCCCCCCCCCCCCCCCGGCCCCGCGCCCCTTCGGTGCTTGCACAAATCTGCGGTGGTCACAGAGGCAGCTTCGGTTTCTCTCCCTGAGTCCGTTCGCATCTCTAAGCCCCGGTCTGTCACACATCACACACCTCCCCGCGCCAAGGGCTCCTGCCGCCGGGAGCCCGGGACCCCTCCAGCCTGAATCCGCAGCGCTGGGCTCTGCGGAGGGCGCCTCGGCTCCGTGGCTCCTTCCTTGGCGGGTCCTCAACGACCACGGTGCTCAGCCAGCCCCATTCTTGGCATTCACCGCGTGCCTTAATTGTATGGACATTTAAATCAAGGTCCGCTGTGAACACGGAGAGAGAGGCCTTTCTCCTGAGGAAGGCGAGGAGGAAGGAAAGGTGGAAGAAATAAAAGGGGGTGGGAAGAAGATGGAATGGGAGAAAAAAACACACAACAACAACCAGGGAAAAAATAAGTAAAAAGCGGCGCGGGTGCGTGCGCACTGACAGCGGGGAGAGGGGTGGGGTGGGGGCGGGGGAGCGCCGGGAGAAAAGGACCACAGCATCCTCTCCAACGCAGCTCCCCCAATCACACAGACAATGAGATAACGGCGACGTCTTCCAAAGGCTCTTTGTTCTCCCCCATCCTTTCGGATCCAGGCTTTTTCCTGCAAAGCGGAGGGGGTGGAGGGTGTGAGTGGAAGTGGGAGACGAAGGGGTGCCTCCCCCGTGTTAATTACCCGGACTCCCCTCGCCCCTTCCCCGCGCCTCGCCTCCCCTGCAGCTCCAGACAATGAAAAAAAACATCAACCCCACCTCGCCCCGGCGCGGCCAACCCTACCCACCCATCTCGCCGTCAGCTTGGCCTAGGAAACTGAGGGGGTTAGGAAGGTCAAGACCAGAGCAGGGGACCAAGAGGGCAGCGGGGGCTCGACTGCGGCTGCCCCGGCCGGGCAACCACCGCCGCCCTTACCTCGCCGGCCGAGTCCTGGCGTAGCCGGGCCGGGCGTGCGGCTGAGTGAGCCGCCGTGGTCCGCGGCAGGGATCCGGGGAGCCAGCCTTCCGGAACTCGCCTGCTGCAGTCCTCTCTCAGGTCCCAAGTGGTGGAGGGGAAAGAGAGAGAGAGAGAAAGGAGAGAGAGAGAGGGAGAGAGAGAGAGTGAGAGAGAGAGAGAGAGAGAGAGAGAGAGAGAAGAGAGAGCGAGAGAGAAGAAGAAGAAGAAGAAGAAGAAGAAGAAGAAGAAGAAGAAGAAGAAGAAGAAACCCATAGGAGCGAGGCCCATCTGGCCCCTCATCAGCTTTGTCAAGTCTTGCATACGCTAAAATGCTAATGACCTAGATAGCTCATGCAAAATGCAGCAGGGAGGGAGGAGGGAGGGAGGTGGGAGGGAGGAAGAGAAAGAGTGAGGGGGGGGGGGCAGAGCTAGGGAGGAGACCGAGTGGGGAGAAAGAGAGAGAGAGAGAGAGAGAGAGAGAGAGAGAGAATATATATATATATATATATATATATATATATATATTCATCTTCGAAACACCCCTGCCTCTCTCCCCACCCCATCCCAAACTGTCAACGGGTTTTACCAGGTAAGGGGCGGGCGTAGATTTAAAAGGTCACTCGCGTCTAATGCGGCTGTCTCCCTGGATCCAAAAAAGGGAGAGGGCCGGAGGAGGAGAGTCCCCAAAGCCAAAGGGATAATAAGATATTATTCGAAGCCCCCTCCCTCCCTGCCCTCCTCCACCTCTCCACTCTGTTTACACACAAATCCCAACGCCTCCTTCTGTGTGTACACGGACATATCACATTTTCATCAATTCCTCAGCCGCCTATGACAGCCACCCGTATTCTCATCCCCAGCAAAACTCATATTGTGAACTCGAAGAGGGGTTTTACCCCCCTCCCCCCCCGCCTTCTTTTCGCAGTCCCCTCTAACGGGCCCGTCCCCTCTCGCCTCTCCCTCGCCCCACTATCCCCCCAGCCCTCCAGACAACGTCTCTCCGGCTTCCACTTTTCCCTAAGCCTTCTGGCCCCCAGTTTCTTCTCCACCACTCGGATCTCCACCAGGTGAGAGGCAGGGGAGCGGGAAAGCCAAGCGAAGTCTATCTGATCTCCCGCAATCCAGCTCCCTTTCCCAGAAAAACAAACCCAGCGCCTCCCCAACACGGACACTGCCCAAGCAAACCCAAAGGATAGATAGAACTCAGTCTGAATACCCGCAGAGGTCGGCGCGGGCGGGCGCCCTTCGGCGTCGGAGATCTCGCGAATTCCCGAGCCAGCGCTCTCGCGCATCCCTCCTCGCCGAACTCCCAGCGCTTTGTCCGGTGGCACCGCTCAAGGTCTTCCCCTTTTTGTTCTTCTTTCTCAGGGGCTGGTTGCAGCCCGCAGCGTTTCAGCCCAGCCGACCGAAAGGCGGTAGATCTACTGGAATAAAAGGGACCGAGAGAATATACGTACAGACGACAGAGGGAGGGGTGCGGAGAGGAAGGCACATCCAGGGAGCCGCAGCCAGAGCCCCTTCACTGGGAAGGGGCGGGCGGCGAGAAGGCGCTCGCGGTCGCTCCACCTAGCAAGAGGAAATGATAACCATGATAAGGAGCATCATGATGATGATCATGAGCATAATAATAATAATAATAAAATAATAATAATAATAAAAATTCTGAATCTCCCTTTGGCGACCAGAGCTGGCGGGCAGGAGAGACTGCACCGCTGGCGGCGGCGGCCGGGGGGGAAGGAGAGGAGCGCAGGAGCAAAGGTTGTGGCGGCGGTACCCTCAGATGAATAATAATAACGCGCAGCGCAAGTTGCGGTTCAGCCTGGAAATCCAGCCCTCTGCGTGAACTCGCGTCGAGTGGGGATTGCAGGGGATGGGGAAGAAGGGGGGGAGGGGAGAGGAAAGGAGGGAGGGGAAGGAGGGGAGAGAGGCAGGCAGAGAGGGACAGAGAATTTGGAGCCTTTTAATTGATCCTTACCAAGCCCTCATCTCGTTCGCCGTCCTCTTTGGGCGCGGCCGATCTCCCTTTTAAAAAAATTATTATTCCTTTAACGGATTATTCAGCTAAAAGAAGCCACATCTGCTGACTGTACCGAAAACAAGAGGATTAGGAGCCGGTCCACAGAGCCCGGCCCGCAGCCCCCCACCCCCTCTCTGCACCAGCTCACGTCATTCTCACTGCCTCCGGGTACCTCCCTCTCCTCGCTCGGGGAGAGCTGTGCCAAAGAAAATGCGGATTTGGGGAAAGTGAGAAGTGGGAGCGCTCGGAAGAGCGGGAAAGCCAAGGCTGGAGGCGGCGAGGTGCACCCCCACACTCACATGCGCTTCCGTTTACCCGTTTCTATCCTGGGAGAAGGGGGAGCTTTCTCCGTGCCCACACGCGCCACACTCGCAGGGGTCCGTGCCCTGAGCCCCCTCACGTAAACCCGGAAGCACCAGTTCCAGGCAGACTCCCCCACGGGACCTGGGGCGTCAAACTACCCCTGGGCCCACCGCCCCTTTCTCCTCCTTCCCCTTCTTCCGCACCAGGAGCTGCGGCACCGCGGCTGGTCCACTCCCTGTCTCTCCCACTTTTGCAAATGGAGTGGGGGGGGGGGGGCTCAGGGCACCCGCACGCCTTCTGCTTCTCGACCCCAAGGTTTCCGCGGGCTGCGGCGCGGGCGAGGCCGGGGTGGAGGTGGTGAGGGGACGATGCGGCGGATGCGGTTGACATCACTGCGGAGAGCGCGCGGCTGTCCCGCCGCTCCGAGCGCCTGTGCATCTCCTCACCTCCAACCCCCACCCCCCTCTCCGCCCCAAGCAGGCGTCTGGGCTGGACAGCGGCGCGGGGTGGGAAGAAGGGTAGGTGGAAGGGGGGGGGGGGGTAAAGCAGTCCCATCCCCCCGCACCCCTGCAGTCAAGGTGAATGTGAAGGAGAGTGGGCGCGCGTGCCCGCGTCTCTGGATACGTGCGCGTGCCCCTCCCGGCTCCCCCATCCCAGCCCTCGGCGCCCTGCAGGCCGCCGGGGCCAGATGGACGCTGGAGATTAGAGGCACAAAGTGCGTCTCCACGTCCGGCCGCCACCCGTCCCGCGTACATTGAGACTCACTTCGGGGAAGCGCCTTTTGTTGTGGAGGTTTTGGCGGTGTGGTGTGTTTTCCCGAGAGCACGGAGTTAGCTAGGCCTTAAGGAAGCGCTCAGAATGAATCTGCCCCTAAGAACAAAACCCTAGGACACCCCCGGGCCCGACCCCCCCCCCTCCCCATAAAAACCCAGCGCCAGCCAGGAGAAATCTGCGGTGTTTCCGAAGACTCCCGTTCAGTAGCTGCGGGAGTCAACCCCAACCCCGGAGATTTCCGCCCGCGCAGGGCTCATCGCTGCTTTTCCTACTCCAGATTTTCTTCTTTGATGACTGGGAAGAAAAAAAAAAAAACTTAAGTGTTTCTTGAGCAGCGCTAGGTTCAGAGCAACGAGAGATGGAGAGGAAGACAAGCCCCTGACAGCTAAAAGCTGGTCCTCAAATCAGACGGCCCGTGCGCGGCGGCCAAAGCGATCCGGCGGGGGCCGCCGCAGATGCGCGCCCACCCACGGGGACCGTCCGAATGAATGGTGACCCCTGGGCGCTGCCCGGCTCGCTTCAAGGCCATTTCGGTTCTTGTCGATTGTTGGGTATTTGTCCCAATAAAAGAATTACAGCGATTTCAAAACCTCTTAGCACTAGCTTTTTGTCTCCAACAAAGTACCATGAAAAAAGCTTTAAAAAAAATAAGCAGTTTTTGTAAATTCGAAGAAGCGGGAAGCTTTGGTTTAAGTTGAGGGAGAAGTAGAGAGAGAGAGAGACAGAGAGAGGAGAAGAAAGGAATATAAAACATCCTTGCAATGCATTTTTAATTTCTGAAGACTGCAGTTAGTTGGAAAGAGCCATCATCTGGGACTTTTTAATTTATTTATTTATTTATTTATTTATTTCCAGGGAAAACTTAACATTCTGATAACGTTCCCTTCAAACTAAAATACCTTTCTGGTGGAAAAAACGACATGGGCGGTCGCTTAGCTCAAGACTTCCACCACGTTGATAAGGGTTTTAGATTTAGGACTGTTTGTGTTCTTAGTCACTAAAGATTCCTGAAGCAGACCTTTCCGGAACCCTTTGGGCTTGGAGGGATGGGGCTGCGACCAGAGTTCCAGGATGTCTTGACCGAAGGGCGTCAGGACAGACCGCTGCTGTCCTCTCCTCGGTTTTTCTTCAAGGCCTGGTTTTGTTTGGCTTGAGGACGGTTTCATAGCCGTCCTCCGGGCTGTTGCTGCAATGCAGGCTATTTGCTCTCTCATCTTGCGGCATGGGGGGAGGGGAGCCGGCGATGGTTTTGTAACAGGCTCTGCAGGCCTGAGTGGGAACGCCTTAAATGATGAGCCCCGGGTTAAAAAAGAAAACGGGGGAGAGGAGCGGGGGGGGTGGGGGGGGGGGGGGGGAGGAGAAAGCAGCTGATGCTGAATTAATAGTTAGAGAAGACCCCTGGGGCTTTCTCCTACGAGGGGGTCAGGAGTCCTTTCCCCTCCCCCAGTCACAGATTTCATATCTGTTTTTAAACAGTCTGATCAGATGCTGGGACATTTGTGATGGCTTCTTAAAACCTAAACCCCGGGGCTTAAGAGCTGTCTATACTCCTGATCAAACTCACCCCAGATACTAACACGTTAAGAAATTACATTCTAAAACCTCCCCAAATCCGATCGACTGGGCTGTTTGGGGCCCATATGGCTGGACAGCTGTGCTGCTCCACGTGAAAAGACACCATTGCCCCTCGGATGGTATAAAGCGGGGCTTCCCCAGAGAGCTCAGACATGACCTAAGTATTAGCTTAGCCTAGGGTGAAGACTGAGTTAAATCTCTTCCTTCTTGGAGGTTAAAATAAAGACAACAACAAAAATCAAAAGAGGTGTACTTTTGAATTCATTGTAAATTGCATGCCTCCCGGCTGGTCCCTCCAAAGGAAGGAAGGAACACACAGGAGAAATAAACTCTCTTTGACTTACCGCAAGCTTGATGCGAGGTAAACTGAAGACACAGGAGATTGGAAAGAAATATATTATTTGCCAAGTGTACCATGTGTCGGTGACATTTGTGGTTCCCTGTTCAGAGAAGCAGGGTTCTGACCTCAGCTGATGCCTCAGTGTTAACCATAAAGAAAGGCCATCAGAGCGCAATTTCCATGGTGAGAAGACGAAACCTTGCTTTAAAAAGAAAAGCCCATTATGAAATGCAGCCGGATTTAATTTTTAATACGATGGCGGATCCTCTAACGCATTCCTTGCTAGTGTTTGCATTCAGGAGGAGGGATTCATTATGTGGCAGAAATCAAAATAACCTAACACTCTGCAGTGCTTTTAAACGTGCTCCTAGTTTTTTTGTTTTTTTTTTTTAAAGGTGTCCCAAATAGAATATTCTATCACCTTCAAGTATTGGTGGCTGGGAAAACTGAATACAAAACTCTGTTTCTACTGAAGTGTTCAGGCTAGATAAGAACCAGGCTTGATCTTACTTATCGTTTGTGCATTAGCATGCAGCATGCTCCCTACCCCAGTTCTTATCTGGCCTTAACAAATATTTTAAAGTAAGGAAAAAAAAAAATGGGGTGGGGGGGGGGACCCTCACAAATCAATATGGAACATGAAATTGGGGAAAAATACTGGTTAGAAAGGTAGATTCACAAGCTCTTAGTCCAAAGTCAATGAACACCGTTCCGGAGAATTGTTTCAATAGTGAAACGACCTCCTTCAAAAGCTCACCATAAAATTAGCAGGTACTGCGGTGTTCCTTTAGTGTCAGTTTCCATCTTTGGAAATAGCTACAGACAGTTCTGCAGTTACTGTGGCTTTCAGAGGGGAAAAAACAACAACCAGTTTTGGAGATAATATTTGAATGGCATAACTAATGATGGAACCCCAGAGATCATTTGGTTTTTTTCCTTGAATAGAAGAGGAAAACAAGGCCTAGAGAGAAGGAAAATTTCCTTTTAGATTTATGTGGATCGTTTGTAGCAAATTCAGTGGGAAAGTTAAGAACAAAACCAGTTCTCTTCGTTTTTTGCCTGTGTATATTTCTCACATCATATTTGAACTTGAAGTTTTTTATAATTTTGGTAAATAAAAGAAATAGCCAACCAGTCCTAGCAAGTACGTTTAATATATAGCTTGGGTTTAATTTTGAAAATCAAGTTTTTTTTGTTTTTTGTGTTTTTTTTAATTTAAGTTTCTCTTGTGTGATATTTCAGAACAAATTTAGGGAAATACACACTGCCAGTCTCTTGTGGCCTCAGAGGGATGGGCAAGAGCCTCACAGAAGTTTCAGAGCCTTTGGCTAAGAGAATCCCGTGCCACAACATGCCTAGAAAATAATCACATTAAAGCTAGAGCGAGAGGTTTTGAAAAGGACCCCAGACAGAGGAGGTCTGGGAAATGGCATCCTTTCATAATCATTTTGGGTGAAGGATGAGGCATGTGACAGGAGTCTCTAACACATATCCAGTTTATCAGGTGGCAGTTACCAAGTCAATTTGTTTTGTTTCTGTGTTATTTGATACATTATTCATACTGTACAAACAAGGAATCTAAAAAAAAAAAAAAAAAAAAAACACACCAAAAGAAAATTAAACAGTGGCATGATGAAGGTGACTGTGTGACCTTGGGCAAGTAAGTCACTCTCTGTCCTTGTTTCATTTCCTTTTCCTCAAAATGAGGTGCTTGGAGTGATGACTTCCAAAGTCCCTTTCAACACAAATAGGGATGATTCTACTGTTTTTAAAAAATCCACATGTTCCTGAGTCTGGATGATAGTGTCTCCTTTTTAGAACCTATCTGGCAGACACTGTCTGAGGCCTGAAAAGTTGAACACAGAAAGCTTAGAGGAAAGTAATGTGTGTGTGTGTGTGTGTGTGTGTGTGTGTGTGCATGTGTGTGTGCATGTGTGTGTGTGTGTTTAAATGACATTCATCTGAAAGTACAGCCCCTCTTGATTCTCGATTTACTCTCTAGGTCAGTAAAAGGTCCCTATACGAGGGGAAAGCATTTTCAACTCCCCTCCCAAGGCCTCATCACAAGGTAACTGTCTGCCGCTTGTCCCCTCACATAAGCAGATCCAACCTGAGCCCTGAAGCCGATTGAAAAGCCCTCCTCTTTAGCTCCATCCTGACCTAGATTGCAGGAGGATGAAGACTAATGATTCATTTGCAATGCTTATGATGGGCATCTACGGCAGGGTCTCCTCTGATAGTGCCACAAGTAAATCTTCCTGTTCAATTGGTACATAGGACATGAGGCTGTTTCCTAATGAATTACCTGCCCCAGGAAGAAGATCTGCAACTCGCCAGTGCTTCAGGCAATTTTTAGCATGTGTCAGATTGTGTTTGTGTTGGAGAAGTTGGACTGTGTGTGTGTGTGTGTGTGTGTGTGTGTGTGTGTGTGTTTCTGGTGCAGGCAAACGACCCTCTCTCCCCCCCCCCCCGCAGCTTTATGCAGAGACATACAGTTCTACATACCTTACAAAGAGAAAGCCTGGTTTGTGGTTTAAGAGTCTGATGGGATCATGCAAACAGTGTTCATGTGCATAAAGGATGAGACCCTGGTTGGGATAAAATGTTCGTATTCATATACCAGATACTGTTTTAATGCGAACCGGACAAGGCTTCCTTTGAGTTTCATTTAGAGGCAGCTACCATGTACAGTACATTATGAAACCAGCGCATTACACTCGAAAAAATGGTCCTGACTTATAATGAGGTACCGATTGGTGTGTTCATTAAATATACAAATTTGAAGCAGAATTAGTAGAAATTGCTAAAATGGAAATCTTGTCAGTCATAAACGAGTCAGCTGACAAGTCGGAGGGGAAAAAAAAACCAAATGTGATTCATATATTGTAGGATTGTGTCTGAGGATGATTTAAATAAATTTGGACATTAGGTGATGACAAAATGAAAATGAAAAATAGCATCCAATTGGGGAAAAGGCTGTAGTAGGCCTGGGGGAGTGTGAAAATGAAAGTGAGGGGGAAAAAGGAAGAACGAGGGGGTCATTTGGAGGATAGCTTGTTTGTAATGAATGAATGAATAGATGAAATCTAGAATATTTATTTCCCAGTAGCTGACACTCAGGAGACAGTCAACTATTGTTCATAAAAGAAAATCAGTGTCTCCTCTGTGTTGAGCAGCATCAAACAGATTATCTGCATATATAACTCTGCTGGGAGGCCAAAATGTCGTCAGCTCCAGGTACAATGTGGGGAATATCGGCTTATTTTCAATCTTTAATTTAAAAAATGCCATAAACCGGTATTTAGACACACTGTATGTAAAACGAAGGAGGGTACTTCGTACCAGCCAGCTATGTGCTAGGCACGGGGCTATTTAGGCATTTTTCATATATTACCTAAAATCTCACAACCTTGCCAACTCCGTTCCACAGAAGAGGTGAGCAGTGAAGTGACTTCCTCAAGTGCATAAGCTGGAGCTGGAATCCAGCTATGATCGGCCCCAAAGACCCTGCTTTCCCTATTACCACTCCATGCTGCGGGCTTCCCAGAAGGAACAAGAATACTGTTACATAATGTAAAGCTGATGTGAAAAATTAAAAATTGTCAGCATTTGTCCTGCCTCTCGTACCAAGTTGAAGCAAAGCACCATGAGACTGACAGAGTAGATGAGAAACACCACTTAAGATCATTTTTCCTGCTAAAGTCTGTTGTACACTATGCAAATATGATTGCAAAAGTGGAACATTATCAACACTTTAATGCTAGTTATCTTTCAAAGATGATACTTAGAGTAATCAACATAAACTTAGTATACTGTATCCTAAATAATACAAATGTTGGCACGCATCATTCTGACATCTTAGTACGATCTAGAAAGCTGATCTGGATGATATATAGTGATAATAACACTCTGCATTTAAACAGCATCTTAACAGTCACAGCGTTTCGTCACCTGGGGTGGGTTGGGGGAGGGGAGCCAGAAAATAGAGAAGGACTTAAGGCCTCACTTGGGGGGCAGAGTGCCCTGGGAAATTCTATTGGTGGAGGACTGTAAATCAAAGGGAGCATGCTTTCTTTTGGTCCTCGGTGATCTCCTGCTTCTTGGGGGAGACAGGGCTGATAAGAGGGACCCTGCATGGCAGAGATGTTCTCCCTGTTTTTGGTGCATGATCAGATACCCTGAGCTGACACTAAACAACACCAAAGAAAACAGTGGACTGAAGCAAGGCTAGGAGGGACTGAAGAAAGGAATGATGGGAATTTAATTTTTAGGGGATTTTTTTTCTCTCGGCTTAATATGTATGTTTAAATTGTTGAGCTGCTCTAGGACAGGAAAAGATGGCATTTTATTCCAAAGTCCTTACTAGTCATATGCCAACAACAACACTGTTACAAGAGAGTTCCCTCTCTAATAAAGGAGACTGGCATGCTGACAAAATGCTCTGTGATGTGGGCTACTGGTTTGGGAGGCAGGAGACCTGGGTTCTAGTCTTCAGTTTGCTACAGTGACCTTGCAAAGTGACGAGTCACTGTCCCCACTAAGCCTAATTCCTCTCTTACTTGTAATTGGAAGGTGAGGGTTCTGTCCCCTCACCCGGATCCCCAACCTTAGTTCTGCTCCCTGATTCCCCCTCCTGAAGCTCCCTCCTGGTGCTTGAACGACAGCACTTCAACTCAACTCAACTCAACTCAACTCAACTCAACTCAACTCAACTCAATGTTTATGCTCTTAAGGCAATTTTTAAAAGGCAATAACAACAATGAACAGCATTGTCTGAACCCCTAAGCCAGCGAGGGATGGTTATTTGTGGGAGACAGAGAATGGGTTCCGGGCACTTCTGAAATTGTACTGGCTTTGCATGGGTCATCGTCCTCTTTGACCACAGAGGGTGGACTCTGTGAGAATAAGCAAGGCCTGTGGAGCCAGCACAGATGTGAGACCACATACTAGCTCCATCACCTACCTACTCAGTGACTTTGGGCCAGTTTTTCATGTGCAAGATGGAGATGTTGATAAAACCCACATCACAGGGCCAGTGTTTACTGAAAGAAAACCCAGTAAGTGCGAGTTTTTGTACTTCTCTGTCCTACTCTTTAAAAGGTAGGCCCAGGGATAAGCCCCACTCCTGTTCCTGTCATCCCCTCCATGTCCCAGAAAAACAGAGTACAGGGAAGTGGGCAGGCAAAATGCAATGCCATGTGCTGTGTGGTCCGTGGCTGGCCCTGATCTGAGCAGAAGGGGAGCCTGGGGCAGGATTACTTCATGATGAATCTTGTAGTTGACTCACCATCTGACCGAACAAGCCTTGTAAAAACAGCACATTATGAAATAGGGAGAAATACAGCTATGAACGCTTCCTGAATTCTGGGGCAAAGTTTGTGAATTCTGAGGGTCTCAGAAGCTCCCACAGAAATGGAGCTCAAGCTGGTGGGGGATGATGCCTCCCCCATCTGACCGGCAGTCTTGGCCCTTGTATGTGGAATGGTCAGAGACAAAAGGCAATCTTAGAGTTAGAAGATGAGGAAATTGAGACCCCCAGGAGTGACATGCCTTGCCCATGGCCACACCATTATTAATTGGTTGAAAAGAAAAGACAAAAAGGGCTGCACAAACCTGTAGGAAACCAGAGAGGGTACAGATGAGAAGAGGGAGAACTCTATGCGTGGGGGACTTGTAGGGTCTGTTGACTTGATTTCTCTCTGGGCCTGAGCACAACATTGACAGAACCGCAAACTTGTGAGTTCTCTTTTAGGGATAATAGTTACATCTTCCTCAGAGAGTTGTTGGCAGGATAAAAATGACGCACTGCACAGAAAACACAATACAGTGCCTTGTCATAGTGAGTGCTCAATAAATATTACCTAAAGACATTATTTTTTTTACCTAAAAAAGAAAAAAAAAAAAGCAGCCTTGTTGCTAGTGGCCAAGAAAGACTTAGGATAGTTGGCTTTGTTCTTGATGAAAGCCAGAGAAGTTCCCCCAACATCTTGTGGAAATGGCATTACCAATCATTGCAGAGGAGGCCTAATGTAACCACATTTTCCATGGGTCTAAGTAACTCTCTTTCTTTTGGAGACCTGAGCCTTAAAGTTAAGGTCTGTATTCAAGGAAGTGACAACCTGCAATAACTACTTTATTGTCATTTTACTTCTGGTACAATCTATCAGCAGGAACAAGAGGAAACTGAAGACTTTAGCTGTGGATGTGAAGTGTTTTGGGGATGTCTGGGAGAGACAAGATGACATTTAGAACTTGTTGGATGTGATGGAACTGCACAGACTGAGTGAGAGAAAGGGAGACATTGTAAATAGTACCCTCAGAAATCTTCTTAAATAATAGGGTCTTAGCCCTTCCTTTCTGGCATTAAGAAACCTGAAAACTTCCTGGAAATACATACCTAAATTTTTAAGATAAGATCTTTTAATTGCCTAGCAGAGCTTGAAGGAAATAAAGCTGGACCAGAAATAAAGTCTAGCTATATGACTAGAGATACATAAAAAACATGGAACAACAACAACAAAAAAGACTAAAAGGAAAAGGATGGGAAAAGAAGTAACAGGTAAATACTCACCATAAGAAAACTGGTATAGATTATTAATGTCAGATAAAGTAGACTTGAAAAAATACATTCTTGGTGTAAAGGTGGTCTCCATGTAATGAACCATGTGAAAAGAACAATTAAGTAGAAGAACAATTCTAAACTTGTATGCCCCTAGAAATATAGCTTCAAAATACAAAAGCAAAAAAATGAAGCAATTTCAGGGGGGAAAAACAACAAATTGGAAATTATAGCAAGAGAATTTAATTTCTCTCTCTTGGTATTTGATAAGAACAGTTGGAAAAGATGTATATTTGAACACCATCAAACTTGCTCTAATGGGCGAGCTTGGAAACACTTTATCAATAATTAGAAAAATCACATTCTTTTGAATTACTTGGGGACATTTATAAAACTTAATCATGTACTACCCAATTAATGAATTCTCAGTAAATACTATGAAATACTGTTATACAGATTGTGTTATTTGCCTGCAATATTTTTTTTTTAATATATTTTATTGATTTTTTACAGAGAGGAAGGGAGAGGGATAGAGAGTTAGAAACATCGATGAGAGAGACATCGATTCAGCTGCCTCCTGCATACCCCTTACCGGGGATGTGCCCGCAACCAAGGTACATGCCCTTGACCGGAATCGAACCTGGGACCTTTCAGTCCACAGGCTGACGCTCTATCCACTGAGCCAAACCGGTTAGGGCTTTGCCTGCAATATTATTTGGTGGGAAATCATTAGCAAAAAGAAAAAGAAACTCACCTGCTTTTCCCCATGCATTTGCAGGGAGGGGAAAGCATTTCCCCTGGTCCAAGAAGAAATCATATTGTAAATTACTAATTACATTAATTAAAATACTATATATCAAGTCTTTGTGTCTTGCAGTCATAGAAATACTTAAAGGAGAACTTATAGCCTTAACATATCCTACCTAATAAAAAGGTAATATGCAAATAACCATCACTCCGCTATGCCCATGATTGGGCGGTGGGAGGCTGGCGCCCCCCCCTCCCTCCCCCCGCCTCTCAACAGCAGGATTGGCGGCTGCTGAGCGGGGCTGCCTCGGACACCCCGGACACCCGGCTGTCCGCGCCGGCTCCAGGCCAAAAGCCTCTGCAGGAGGCTTTTGGCCTGGTGCACGCGTGTGCACCCGGATCTCCTGCCATGCTCCCCTTCGTCAGCACCTCAAGCCCCAGCAGCAGTGGCAGTGGCTGGGGATGAGCTGGTGATCCCAACAGCCTGGCAGCTCAGTGGTGGTGGCGGAGGCAGCATTGGGCCTGGGGACTAGCGAACAGGCAGAAGATGGCCCTGATCACAGGAGGCTAGGCCTAGGGACCCTACCCGCACGATTTAATCGTGCGCTGGGCCTCTAGTTTATATTAGAAAAGAAGAAAGACCAATGATGAATGAGCTAAGTGTCCAATGGAAGAAGTTAAAAGAAAATCAGAGCAGGCCTAAAGAAAGAAGGAAAAAAATAATGATTGGAGAAAGGGATGACAGGTGGCGAGATTTAGACTCCAATACATTATCTGTAAAAGGTCCATGGCTATTTTATGGCTAAGGAGAACCATCTCTCCATTGCAATTACCTTTCCCTCTCAGCAGAATCTAGTCTATCTCCTCTGAAGGGTCTTCTCACAGAATCTGTGTCACCTTTGCAGCGGACGGACTACAACAGTGTTTTGTTCGTCTCCATGACCTTCATATCTAGCATGGGTGCTCAACAATTCTATTCAATGACTTTTCTTCTGTAATTATTTGTGTATTTACTCCTTTTTGCTTGTAAACTCTTTGAGGGAGAAACTTTTTCTTTCTCATCTCTGTCACTTAAAATATGTAAGCCAGGATCTTGTGCAACAGAGATACCTGACATTTAAATGTGTTTGAAGTTGAATTGAGTTTGTAGACAGCTAAGAGAGAAGTGGGGGCCCTGACCGGTTTGGCTCAGTGGATAGAGCATCGGCCTGCGGACTGAAAGGTCCCAGGTTCAATTCCGGTCAAGGGCATGTACCTTGGTTGCGGGCACATCCCCAGTAGAGGGTGTGCAGGAGGCAGCTGATTGATGTGTTTAACTCTCTACCCCTCTTCCTTCCTCTCTGTAAAAAATCAATAAAATATATTTTTAAAAAAAAGAGAAGTGGGGGAAGGAAAATATAAATGATTGATTCCTGACTCTTCCAGGCTTGGGGATCTGATCATAATTCAGAATAGGCTACTGCTGACCTTCAACATACAGAAAGGGACTTTCCCCATTTGTGGGCATGATTTTGTGTGTTTTTTTTAAGAAGTTTTTTAAAAAAATCCTAAGCCCTCCATTAGAGAGGGGACACATTTCTTTCTGAGTCCTGTCTGTGGTGGGGATGCATGAGCACCGGTTAGCAGTAGAAGGTTTTGCAGTTGCATGCTACCCAGGTTTAAGACCCCACCACTTTTTAAAATCATCATGGTAAAATAGACATAACATAAAAAACCATTATAAATTGTACATTTCAGTGGCATTAAGTACATTCATCATGTTATGCATCCACCACCATTACCCATTTCTAGAACGTTTTCATCATCCCAAACACCACCTTTTAGCTGCACAATTTTGGTCAGGTTGCCAATTTCTTCATTAGTAAATCAGGGCTAATCATATTACCTACTGAATAGAATTACTGTCTGGATTAAATGACAAAATGCATGAAAACTGCTTAGCACAGTGCCTGGCACTGTGTTTTACTGAGTAACTACTCAGTGCATGTTACCATAGAAAAGAACAAGGGGAAAGAAAATTCAAATCCTTTAATATCCTTTAGAACTTGGAGGGAGACTCAAGGTAAAGCGTACATAGTTCACGAAAAGCGTGTTTGACAGCATCTTGATGAGGCTTGACTAGAACTCTGTTGGCAAATAATCACCCCAGGCTTGGAGCTGAAAGAGGTCATCTCAAAAGTTCCTTCTAGCACGAGCACTGCATCTGGCACATCATGGGAACTCAAGAAACTTCGGAATGTGTGCGTGAATGAACACAAACATGCCAATGCTCAAAGGGAGGATAGGGATCAGATCGTTTTAGTGGTCAGTTTATCACCGAGTAGACCGAGACTCTGAGAAGTAAAGTGACTTATTCCATATTACGCAGTTAGGGGTAGAGCTACATGAAATAGTCAAGATTCCTAAGCATATTCTGCAATCTCACCTCGAACCAGAACCCAGAAAAATAGCAGAAAAACCTGAGGAAACTCAAAAGGCCCATACAATGCCTAATTTAGAGTACAAAGTCTACAAATGTTCAACGTCTTTGTCCCTACTCTGCCTACGCATTTGATCCAGAATGTTGCAAATAATTGCTTTTCATTAAGGAGAGAACATTGCCTTCAATTTAAGGGTAATGGTCATTCTGGTAAGGAGGGCCATGGAAAATAATTATTTTAAAAACCACGGTTCTTGGAGAACTAGGAATTTTTCAAAGATTGAAAATAGCTCACCCATCTTTTTAACTTCACCCATCTTCAGTTTTATTTGTCAGGTATGGATATGAATGCTTCACGAAGCTGTGGTGAAAATTGAGATAAAGAATGGGATGGTGGCTTGCACAGTGCCTGGCATATGGATGGTACTCAGCAAATATTTGTTCCGAGCAGAGGTGGATGTTATTGATGAAGCGTACTTTCCAGCCTATCAGCAGCACACTTGACCCTGCTGGGAAGATTTGCGGTGCTGCATACACTTTGTTTGCAGTGTGACCCAAAGAATAACCTCGAGGGAGGAGGTAGCCATTAGGACTGGAACAATTTATAGCAAGCACGTGCTGCTGATTTGCTGCTGTCCCCAGGTTGCAGTCAGTCAGAAATGGCTTCCTATGTTTACTGGAAACATTGAGAAGTGTCTCAGTGACACTAATGCTGTGGCTGCAGGTTTCAGTCTATTTCCAGGCATACAGGTCACTTGGCATAGAGCCTGTTATCCTCATGTAGAGCGATGATGGGAAGGATCCTGACTGGGAATCATGACCCTGGGTCTAAGACCTGCCCACTTATTGGCTCATAATCTCAAACGAAGGGCTTCACTTCTCTGAACCTCAAGATCCTCTTCTGTGAAACAAGAGGCTTGGAATGCATGATATCTCTACCCCCCTCCATCTTCATGACACTACGTCCTATTATTTATTCCACTCACAGCTTTCCAAGTACTGCTGCTCAGTGAAAATATGAGTGTCCATACATGTGTACAATCACACACCCACAGGCACACACAGACACAGACACACACAGACACACACACATTCTCTTATACCCAGAATCTTCACTTAGGGAAATAGCACAAAAACCTAATAGCCATTTTACTCACCACCTTTAGAAGTAACATAACCCAGCCGCTTCTGGACTAGGACCTCATCTTCCTTGTGACTCGGTGCTTCTGCTGCCAAATGAGGTAGAAATGGTGCAATCTGATTTCCACCCCCTAGAGCAACTGCTGCTGCGGCTGCTGCAGCCGCCCGCCTTTTTGACCATGGATGCTGCATCAGCACAGAAATGCTGAGCACAGCACATTTCTGAGCTGGGGAGGCAGACTGCATTGCTGCAGAGGGAACTGGGTTTCCATTCTTCCAGAGGCTATTTCCACCCAGGGAGTTTTAGTGGTGGGAGGAAATTTACTTTTAAACATTGCAACCTCCAAAGAGATGAATTTGAGAAAATGTGGCTTTTGCTAAGATTAGTTCCCCCTTGTGAAGCCAGATTTAATCTTTTGGGATTGTGATCTCGCTTCCTGCTAAGGCAACACTTGTATTTGTTGATGGGGATTGTGACAGGGTCTTTAAAGCATTCTAGTGCAAATGCCTAGCTTTTTTTCATAAAAGGGTGATGTTTCTGTAGACTTCCATGGTTGAGGACGGCATCATTTAGCCTGATAGAATGAGATGAGGTAGTCTTTGTGGTCCTGGCTTTCCCGACATAATCTGTTGGGAATAGAATAGGGCAGAGCCTGGGACTCATTAGCTATGAGAGAGAAGTTCACTTAAAAAAATTAAATATATTTTTATTGATTTCAGAGAGGAAGGGAAAAGGAGAGAGAGATAGAAACATCAATAATGAGAGAGAATCATTGATCGGCTGCCTCTTGCACACCCCACACTGGGACCGAGCCCAAAACCCAGGCATGTGCCCTGACCAGGAATCAAACTGTGACCTCCTGGTTCATAGGTCGATGCTCAATCACTGAGCCATGCCAGCCAGGCTGAAGTTGACTTTTGAATTCCTCCAGATGCCTCCCTGAATTGCTCATTCAGCTTTTGGGGTACCAATTTCATTGGAAGTCTTTCTTCACTTCCACAGATATCTTATAGCTGATGGTCTCTGGACATATTTGCCACCATGATTTTAGTTTTCTCATCTGCAAATTAACACAGCATGACCATGAAAAATTGTTTAGATGACTTATGACAATGATCTCCAAATATTTTTGAACTCTCCATCAGTAAAAATTTATTTGCATGTTTACCTCCAATGTCTATATATTCATGTATTTGTAAGTTATATAGCACACTATATCATTAGCTAATATCTCAAGTCATAATATATACTAAGAATGAGGTTCATTATTAACAGTAGGGGGTATTAAATGATATTTCACATAATTATGATAATTTCAAACATGTTTTGGCTATCTCCTCTTGATTCAAAATAAGTCTTCATTGTTTCAATATTGTGATATGGTTGTGAATATGGTTGAACTCTTACTAGGAGTAGAAGTGTCAGCTCCACCTTTCTTCTTGCTTATGTTATTAGGAGACACTTCCACTTGGGATTTCTTCACAGAAATCTTTCTGAGCCACACAGCCACTTTGGTGGGGGGTTAGTTTAATTAAAAGTGTATTACATAATCAGCAACTCCACTTAACCCTTCCACAGGATAACATGCTTAACTCTTCCCTCAGGATAACATGCTTCCTGTTATCTTTGCCTTTTCTGCACTTCAATGGATGGTTCTGTATATTTCCCTCTTCCTCCCCCTGCCCAAATCCCCAGGATACATATGTGTTTGTACCCTTTTCGGAGCCCCCCCGAGTTAAAGGATGTAAATGTGCTTTGTAAAATACAAAGAACTGAATAAAGGAAAGCAATGGTGAAATGCGTATACAGAAAAGAACATGTTCATGGGCAGAACTATACTCACCTATAGCTCTAAGGACCTCTGAACAATTTTTAAAGAAGGATCAATCCCATTTGTACTCTCAAGAACAGGCCTGGTCATTCCTCCTCTGTGACTGGAGTCCCATGTAAGTCGGTCACACCTAGACCTCTTTGATTGCTGATGTGTCCCCTGCATGACTATTGTAAGGACCTTGAGCATAGGTCCCAACTCCTCATTCTCTGAATTGGAGGCTTGAGAGAATGTAAGAAGGAAGACTTATGCAGGTTTCGTGTGGCTGTAGGATTACAAACAGGAAGAAAGAAAAATGCATTTATATCACATCTTCAGAAGGCTTGGTGGCTCAGTGGTTGAGCATGACCCATGAACCAGGAGGTCACCAGATCATTCCTGGTCAGGGCACATGCCTGGGTTGCAGGCTTAATCCCCAGTGGGTGTTAGGGAGGCAGCTGATGGATCTCTCATTGATGTTTCTAACTCTCTCTCCCTCGCCCCTCTCTTTAAAATCGATAAAAACATTTAAAAAAAAAGATGGTGGTGTGTCTCCACCATGTTGTGATGACATGAACCCAGACATTATGGTGACCCAGCTTTGGACACGTGGATGATGGCGATTCTCTAAGGGTGACCAAGCAGTGATTTGGTTCCTGAATGACCACATGGATCAGGCTGCTGCACTCTTCCTGAAACCTGGCCTACTGTAATGAATACTGGGTGGGCTGCCTAGATCTTCCCTTTCAGCCTGAAGCGCTTATCATCCCAGATTCTGGGAACATTAGCTGCTGCTGATTCACATTTGTGTTCTTCTTCAGGAATGCTCTTGGCCAAAGAGAGCTGCCCACCTGAAGTTCCATTCCTCCCCCGAGGGGCAGCCTATGTCCAATGATTGGTCAATGCTGGGTTGAAAGGTCTGTCCCACATCCTTGCCCCAAACCCAATCCCTGCATCAATTGTGGACAACTCTGAAAGGTATCCCAGCTACAGAGCACCCTGTGGTATTGGCTGAAGCTTCTGTTGCAAACACAAGAACTCCTCTCCCCAGCTACTGTTCCAGAAAATGCTCTCCAGGAATCCTCTCGCATGCGTTTCCTTATTAGTCTATTTCCTGGGAATCCAACTCAATATACCACTCACACGGTGACTGTTACATGAGTGGGGGGAAAACCCTTATTTATTACTTAAGTCTCTACAGTGTTGGGTTTGTTTGTTCTAGCACCTCAGATTTCACCTTAATTCAATTATTAAGAAGCAGGAAACAAACTGACCTGGGAATTTGAAGACCTGAATCCAGTTCTGGGTTTTTTTTTTTTTATCTTGCTTTTTTGACTTTGAGTTTCACCTTTCTTGGCCCTGATCTTATCTGCAAAATGAAGGGGCTGGATTGGATCACTGTAAAGGTCTCTTATAACTTTAATAATCTGTGATTATTTTTCTTTCTAAAATGCATCTCTTCATGAAGTTATAGCGATATCCAGTGGCAGTGTCTTAGTTGAAATTTTCCACCCAAGCAAAAGATTTGGAATGTGACTCTACATCATGACCTCTCTTTTGCTTCTCCTCATCCCATCCCTTTTCCCTTCTGCCTGCACCACCTGTCCTCTATTTCTTTCTGATTCATCTCACCCACCAGCCAGCGAGTAAGTCCAGAAAACCTCAGTCATTTCTTTGAGCTCAGCTGCTGCTGTATGCTTCCAGCTGAAATTCCATCTGGAGCTACTGTTTTAGGCCAACTCCTCCTGTGAGAGCCATCTTTTTTCTATTGCACCTCTCTGCCCCACACCCCAGGGGTGGCTTGGGCAGAACTGGACACTGAGGACAAACATTGTACTTTTTCTTCTCTGAGTCAGAGCTCTTTTGGAATCAGAATGCTCTCGATAACTCTGTCTGGGAACATGATGCTGTACTCGGCACTGTAACCAGCCAGAAGGACCCATCCCTGCCTTCATGGCACTTACACACAAGCTTAGGAATTGTCATTCAAACAGTCAGGAAATGGTTAGCTTTTTATTTAATAGTGGCTTGCTGTTTAGGAAGTATGTTTTCATGTTATTTCAACTCATCTCTAAAATAACTCAGCAAGCCTGGTATTCTTCTTCTCATTTTATAGGTGACTTTCCTAAGATTACATTCTAATTGGCAGATTTAGGACTGGAACCCACATTTTCTAACTACAAACTGTGCACTTTTTTTCTTGCCCCTTTTATTAACCTAATAAACTCATTTTCTAGTTCCATGCCTAGATGTTCCAGGCAGGTCTCTGGAATCCCATGAAACTTGGCTCATGTCTTGGCATATAAATGATTAGTTTGCAATGTGTCACCCATCTCCCAACTAGACTGGGAATGCCTTGAAAATAAGGCCTGTGTGTTGGTCATCCTTGTTTCACTTGAATGACTAAATATTTTTGGTGTGTAGTAAGTTAAATATGTTTTCCCTATAATACCCAAACCTTTTACATTGTGTAATGATAATAGTAGCAAGTACTATTTATTTGTAGAGACAATAGGAAGCTGCCTATGGGTGTGACATTATAAGCCTGGAGAAATATCCTCCTTCCTTATTGCCTCCCAAATATCTTTCTTAAATGGTGGTATAATCTTTCATTTCATAGCATATAAGGTTTCAAATGAAGTCCCATGCCGACTTAAATTCACTCTGGTTTATGAAAGACGTCTACCAGTTTCTCTTCCAAGAGTGGGCTTGGGAAGCAAGTTGTGGAAGAGCCGAGAACCCAAATGAGAGACAGAGGAAGGAAGAACCCCAGAAAGAGGAAATGGGACATGAAAAGTGAGTGTTTGGGACATTAGTGGCAAATCATCTAACCTGGCAGTTTGGCAGGTACAGATCTTGAAGCTTCAAAAATCCCTTTCCTGTACCTTCAAGAAGCTGATGTGAGTGGTGGGAGTAAAGGTAAAGGTGGCGATATAAGGCACTTTGTCCCAATTCTGAAACAAGACAATCCAGGGTTGAGGGCCACGTGGCTCGGGAGCTAAATCAGAAGTGGGGCTACGTGCAGCCTGGAACCTCTCTTGCTGTCTCTGCGTGTTCCGGGCACCAGGCTGTGCTACTTCAGCACCGAAGACAGCGCCCCAGGGCTTCTTTGGAAACGGGGCTGGGACTCTGTGGCTGTTTACATTGGGGAGCTGAGTGTTTGATTCAGTGTCCTTGGCAAGCTGTGCAGAAGATTGGAACCTGTGGTCTTAAGGAAGCACCCAGGGGTCTAACTCAGATTCCTTTGGGTTTTACTCCAGGCTAGTAATCATTTCCCATTTAAGTCTATTCTTTGAGCTTTAAAGCTCCCTCTTCTGTTTCCAGCCGCTTGAAGCATTTATCTAACCCTTTCTGCCCCATTCTTTTAGAAAGAAGATGGAATTTTGTGGCATCTCTTCCCCCTTCCCCATAGCTAATCTCATTCCTTTTGGTCTAAGTATGCTCTTTCTTTCCTAGGACTTCTGGCTCTCTGTTTTCCATGCAAGAGTGAGTTAAACAGCCCTGGATTTCAGGGAAAGCATGGATGGATACTAAAGTATAATGTAATGACAGAGAATTGGATGTCCATTTCTTTTCCACTTTCCCAGGCAGAACATGGACCTTTTGCAGACATGGTTCCTTAGCAAAATGGGCACGTTTCTATCAGTAGAAATGTTAGGCTTATTTCAAGCCAAGGTGGAAGGTAGTCTCTAAGTATCTCTAGGGCCTCAGAGATGTCACAAATTATGCAACAAAAGACACATGGATATTTTATCTCTATGAAAGGCCACCCTGAGTATATTTTGAATTCTTCACTAAACATGAAGATTAGAACAGGTTACTTAACTTCTTTGAGTCTCATCTTTCTAAGCTGTAAAGGAGGATAACAACACATACATATCTTATGTAAAAACTAGAGGCCCGGTGCATGAAATTTGTGCACAGGGCGTGTGTGTGTGTGTGTGTGTGTGTGTGTGTGTGTGTGTGTGTGTCTCAGCCCAGCTAGCACCCTCTACAATCTGGGAACCCTCTAGGGATGTCTGACTGTCCGTTTAGGCCCGATCCCTCTCACAATCCAGGACTGCTGGCTCCCAACCACTCTTCTGCCTGCCTGTCTGATTGTCCCTAACTGCTTCTGCCTGCCAGCCTGATCACCCCCTAACCACTCCCCTGCTAGCCTGATGGACGCCTAACTACTCCCCTGCTGGCCCGATTGCCCCTAACTGCCCTCCCCTGTTGGCCTGATCACCCCTAACTGCCCTCCCCTGCCAGCCTGGTTGCCCCCAACTGCCCTCCCCTGCAGGCCTGGTCTCCCCCAACTGGCCTCCCCTGCTGGCCATCTTGTGGAGGCCATCTTGTATCCAGATGGGGTTGGCCATCTTTGACCACATGGGGGTGGCCATCTTGTGTGTTGGAGTGATGGTCAATTCGTATATTACCTCTTTCTTATATAGGATTAATGTGATCATTTATGAGACATTGTTCTGTTAACTGCAGAGTGCTACCCAATAGTTAATAATAACAGTCCCTACAAAACCTTCGATCAGAAGATATTGCCATTTCCAGTTTCCTAATCATTATAGGCTATGAAAGTGTCAAACCATGCCCATCAGAGAGGTGCAGCTAGTGGTCCCAGGACCATTCAAAGGGAAATTTGTCATCCTGCTTTGAGTTGGCTATTGTCTTTGAACTTGGCTTTGGTCCCTTTTGTATCTGAAAAAAAATTTTTTTTTCTTTCATTAACTTAATAAGCCAGGGACACTCACACTGACACCTTTGATTTATAAGACAGTCACAGTGCTGCTGGAAACAGCTAGTGACACATCCCTTCATCCACCCTCAGTTCCACTGGCATTTAGACATCTCAGAACCTTACAGAAGCCTGCGGGTTTTTATTAGTCATTGCCCACTTGTTCCCATCCACCCCTCAGCTACCTTCATGTCACTTCCACTCATTGCTGCCAAATCTTGGAATGAGTTGACTTTCCTTTAGAGTTCCTGGGAAAGACTACTCTGTATTTTCTCTAAGGGAGAGCAAGCCCTATATCCCTAAGTATGTGAACAATGCAATTTCTGTTTATGTGCTCATATAGGCATTGAGTCCTTTCCACATATGTCCTAACATGGCTTGTGTAATGATCATGCTTGTTGTCTACACGGCCTCCATTTCATCTTCTTTCCTAACACAATTCCAACTGTGTTAATCTATTCTTTATTCCCCATGGAGCCATATGGCGGTGGAAAGCCAACCTCATCCCCAGCTGCAGAGTAGACTGAATGGGGAAAGGGTATTCCTCTCTCCTGTGCCAGTGGTTACAGCTGTGAGGACTCTGAAAAAGGCTTCCTTACCCCTAAGAGATGGTGAAGTGTCTGGATGAGATGCTGAGAATTGTTGTTGCCAACTTACTACCGGCCTAATATTAAAGCCAACAGCAAGAATGACAGGGCAGAGATATGAAAAAAAAAAAAGGGGGGGGGGAGGGTCCATGGTGACTTTGCCAAGCCATTGAATCAATCAATCCTGAAACTTGCATTTCTTCTGGCCTTCCTGTTATATGAGATAATCAAGTTCTTTATTGGTTGAGCAGGGGTATTTGTTACTTGCAGTTAAAAGCATTCTAATACACTCAGTGGCTGGTCAGGAGCTGAGTCTAGGTCATTTGTCAAAGTTACAGTGCTTACTTGACCTGCTGTTGAACCCCACAAGCAGTGCCCCAAACCAATCTACTGAGCTTCTTAGACCAACAGCTTTCACTCACTCCTGCCATTCTTAGCCACATGTGTCAGATCACGTAAGGTGGCAGTAGTGAGGAGACATTTTCTGCCAGTTTGTGAATTCTGTTTCGTTAGCTATTCAGATTCATTCTTAATCATCGCTGGTTCTATTTCCTCTAGGTGCCAAGCCTCATTTGCTAACTTAATTACTTGATGTGTGTAGTTTTTCTTTGTTTTGGTAGGAAATATGTCCTTTAGTTGCATAGAACAAGATGCCAATAGTGAAGGGGATATTTACCAAGTAGCAAGACCCTGTTGCTCTTTGGAAGCCAGTTTTGAGGACCAAGATTCTGAATATAAAGAGTTTCTGGGGGACACATTTATATATCTTCTTCAAAGGAACATATCGAAAGGGTATCATGTTCATCCTTCTGTGCAAGATTATCTGACAATTTGTCAGCTGGAACAATAATTTCTTCCTGTTAGCTCTGGGGTGTTGTCTGCCTCACAGGGGTGGTAAGAAGGTGGAGGAAGCCATTTTTAAAGGCCAATTATTCACACTTGCACATTGATGAGATTGATAGGCTACTAGATGCAAATTAGAAAAGAAAGAACAGGTGGGGGAACTGAGGGACAAAAGAGCTGTAAAGAGATTAATTTCATACCCAAAACAGATCCAATAATAAAACCCAGTCAGGAAATCATATTGAGTACCTCCCAACTGCAAGCTTTGTTGGGAGGGGCACTGAGATACTTTCTCTGTCCTTGGGGTTTCATTGTCTAGGTTGAAAGATGATGTAAACAAGCAAAAAGCTACTTTTAACTATAAAACTGAATAGAATATAGGAATAATTGCACTGGACAACAATAGAAGAGCTATCACAAAAAGATAGGTCATTACTTTTTAAATTTTTCAAATGAATGGTATAGGTAATAATCTAGAGATGAAAGGAAATTTGGGGCCACAATGGACTCAGAAACATATGGGAATGATGCCACGACCTTCTGTATCATAGTTACTATTACTACTGCTACTCTGACAATAATAGCTTCTATTAACTGAGCATCTACTGTAAACCAGTGCTAGTCACTTTATTACAGTCACCCAGTCTTCACAACAGCATTTTAAGGTATTTCCACATTTGTAATAAAGAAACTGACAATTAGGTGCTTAGAGATTTTTAAAACAGCTTTAAAGAGATATAATTCAAATACCATATACTCCACCCATTTAAAAATGTACAATTCAATGGTTTTTATTATATTCACAATTATGCAATCATTAGCACAATTTCCAAACATTTTCATCACCCCCAAAAGAAACCCCAAATCTATTACCTCCTTTTCTCCCCAAATCCTTGAGACCTTTGCTAAGGGATTTTAACTCAGGCTTGTTGGGTACTGAAGGCTTTGTGAAAGCTTTCAACTCCTGAATTATTAGAATATTAGCTCCCCACCACCACCCCTCCCCCCTGCCCCGCCAAGTCCTACTCACTATGAGACTGATTTTGACAAGACTGGTAAGTAGATGGTTTAGTTTCAATATGAGGACGAATTCCTGCTAACTAGTATCTATTGTGCTCAATTTTCAAATGCACTGATTGGGCTAGAAAGTTCTAGTATTGCACTTTTAGGCCATTTCTCTCTTCTTTATTTATGTGCTGCCCAAGCCTAGGACTGTTGAAAATTTCAAATAAAATTTCCTTTGCAATTTGTGCTGAGAGCTGAGAACTGAGAGCACGGATTCACAGATGACTAAACAAACAATGCTTAACATCCTTGGTCTCACCTTCAAATGGAAAAATTGGTTACTAAATAACACATTTTACAAAAGCAAGGGCTCTGTCTCCCTTTCTTTCATCAGTGAGTGGCTTAGCCACTGGAAATTGCTATGTGTTCCTGTTACAGAACTCCCAACAGATCCCTCTGTATTGAGAACTGGCCCACAAGACTTGAACGGTATTGTCTAACTAGAAAAACTTGGTCAATTTGAGATGTGGAATCCAAGCCTGAATGTTAAAAACATTCGAAATGCAAGCACCAGGATAGTGAAGCATAAAGCAAGGAGCTGGAATCTTCTGACACGGTATGTTAAGCAAACTAGGACAGGAAATCAAAGAATGGTGGATTTCGAATGGGTCAATCCAGACTGTTCTCAGCTCTGAGACTGAGAGAATATTAAGTAACTTTTCCAAAATCAAACATCTATTCAGTGGAGGAAGAGCTGAGCTTCAAACTCAAGTCTGCCTTATTCCAAAGGGAATTTTCTTTCCACTAAATACCAACTCCCTTAAGAGCAAGTAGAATCATGGAGAAAAACCAAAGACCTAAGAGACTGGGTGACAGATAGAACATATTCCAAGCATTCTAGAGGGAGAGTGTAAACGGCTTCCCCCTGCAGCAGGAAAGGTAGTCCCAATATCTAGGAGGGCAGGGAGCAGAAACTCCTTCATGGAGCTTAATCTCTCTGGGCTTCTGCCCAGAATTCGAAACAGTAATATGCCTCTCACCCCTAATAGTCCACAAACCTTACAGCACATTTATTTCTTGATCTTTTAAATTTGGTGGAGCAAACCATGGCCCTCACATAAATTCCCACATACATGTCACAGTACCAGCGATGAGAGACATAAAAAGGAACAAGTTCAGACACATGGGTCAGGGCCATGAATCTCCCTCTAGTCTCAACCCTACAGGGAATTGTCCCAGTCTCTTCGTTGGGCTCCTGCTGGAGCCTGTGGAGAAGAAAGAGGCCACGTCTGAAAAGTGAACTGAACTTCTTGGAGCTAAATAACTCCAAGGCTTACAAGTGCCATTATCTGTCTCCTATTTGTGATCCTGATTCAAGGACCAGATTTAGTTTATCTTTTCAAAGAACTGGTCAGCTCTCGAATCGAAGAGCTCGAGTCTTCTTATTTTCCTCTTCTGGGTTTTCAAATGATGTTGAGAGCCCCCAATGCCATGGCAACAGAAGCTGTGAAAAACCTAACCTGGAAATGTGGGATGGAAAGGACTTCATGGAGATGGCAGCCTCAGAAGGACAAGAGCCATCCTCCCGAAGGCAGACGGGAGGCTGGTCCTTCGCTCCATTGTGCCTACCACACCTAGGATCTTAGGGAGGTAGCATTTCAAGGAGCAAATAAATGCGTGGGCTCTAGTGTCCTGCAGTGCTCAGTCTGAATGCCAGCTCTGATACTTACCGGCTTGTGACACTTGTCAGGGTGTTTAATGTCTCTGAGCCTATGACTCAGGATTGCTGTGTGGATTGTGTCCGAGGATGAATAATTGGAAAATGCTTGGCAAATATTAGGTGCTCAACCAATAGAATTCATTGTGGCCTATTTTAAGCATTGGGCTTCTTATTTCTTGCTCCAAGTTCTCTACTGGCAACCTCTGAAAGAGTATAGATAAGAACAGGCTCCTATATCCCTGGCTTACTTAGATCTGAAAGGATCTAGGGAAAAAACTGCCTGAAATTTTTCTTGTGTATATGGCTCTTCCCTACCCAAGGTGTGATGATAATGGAGAGAAGGGTAAATTAGCAGGCAGAGAGCCAGGAATGGGGACACCCAAAGCCCTGACTCACAGAGAGATGCTGGGCCAGTCATTTCCTCCCATTGAATTGGAACTTCAGCTCTGTCATGTAGGTTTCAAACCCTTGCAAGCTCTTCAGGAAAAAAAACACACAACACACACACCCCCCCCCACATATTAGAGTTTGGATAAGGTTACCCTCTTCTACAAAATACATTTCTACTCAGCTCCCCGAAAACTAAAACACTACTGCCAGAGCCTCCTCCCCTGGAGAAATTCAAATGGAAGTTTTGTCTGCTGGGCCAAAGGCACTCACTGAATGGATCACTGAGTAGTCATGGTTCCGGGAAGGTTGGGAAAGGACAGACCTGTGCAGTGAAGTGGGACAAGAACATAGAAAACCTTCCTTGTGAAGTGGGACAAGAACATAGAAAACCAAGACTGTGAGGCCCCAGAGTATCCTCTATCTTTGGCATTTTGCCAAGAGCTGGGCCATGGGCCACCTACCAACAAAGCCCTGCGTATCAGCAGAGAGGAGAGGACTCGAGCTCACTGTGGGAAGCTCACACTCCCTCACTGGATCCAAAGTCTCTATCTGTAAAACGAAAGGGTTAGACCCTTTCATCTCTGAGACTGATTACGTACTGGTGTGGCAGGATGCTGCCCAGGGTTCAGAGGCTCCAGGGTAGTGGCCAGGAGTTCTGTGATGGGCTCTCAGCTCCAGCTTCTCTGCGGCTAGAAGCCTGCTTAAAGGGAAAGGCAGAGCTCTCGGCTGAACTGAGGTTCTCGTCCTCTCCCTTGCAAGTCCTCAGAGAGAGAAATGTGTGATTGAAGAGCGGAATCCTACTTTGAAGGAAGCCCCCAGCTCTTTCATGTGTAGTAGTATTTTTTCAACACACAGTATTTATTGAGCACCTATGGTATATCAGGTACGTGTTCACGTCAGTATACCCCCAAAATACCCCCAAACCCATGGCTTTGTAAAGCGTATGCTCTAGTGCAGGGAGACAGTAAAAATAAACGTAAGAAATTACTTTTAACAGTGTTTTGTTAGAGATACAGACTATGGCAGACATAGAATCAGAGTTGTGAGGGGTTTTGGTGGAGGTGGTGGTTGTTAAAAGATTGGAAAGATATTGGCTGGCCAAGGGGAGACCATTGTTTAGAGCATTATTTAGAATATAACTACACATTAATATTCACAAAATGCCCTTTAATGATGCTATTCATTAGTGCTACTTGTTTGTTAATAATTAATACATGAGCCATCATCAGTCCATTCTTTTATTTTTTTCTTTCACAAAGGCTTATGCATGTTTTGTGTCTCCTCAGCTGTCCAAATTTTCTCTCTTTGTCTCCCTCTCTTCGTTCTGATGTCCCTGTTTCTTCTCTTATCTCTTCCACAGTCACCTGGGATTTTTCCATCCCGGTTCTTCCTCCTGCCTCGGCCCCTCCCCCCCACTCCCCTTCCCCGCGGTGGGCTCCCAGCCCGCTCTGCTCCAGCTCCCCCGCCAGCCTGTCAGTTTCAGTCCGAAGCTACTGGCAAATAGAGTGGAACAGCCAGGCCCAGGAGACCTAGAGGAGGGAAAACCCTTGAGCGGTCAGAGCGCATTGCGCGTGCGTTCTCCAGGGCCTTCCAGAGGGCTCTCACCGGCTGGGGCGTTGGGAACAATGCTGGTCATGCAGGTGGGAGGCTCTATCCCATTTCTGATAAAGCAGGCCACCTGGAGGAGAAAAGGCCCCCCCCCCCCAACTGCAAACCTCTGTTTCCTTAAAAAAAAAAATTTGTATTGAATTTATTGGGGTGACATTGGTTAATAAAATTATATAGGTTTCAGGTGTACAATTCTGTAATACATCATCTGTATATTGTATTGTGTGTTCTCCACCTCAACTCAAGTCTCCTTCCATCACCATTCATCCCCTATTCCCTTTCTTATTGCCCTCTACCCCCTTTTTCCTCTGGTAATTGCCAAGCTGTAGTCTGTGGATGATTATTTTTTTTAAAAGCTTAATCCATTCACCCCTTTCACCCAGGTGGGGAAGGGTGGGTGGGAGGGAAGAAATCAACCAAATCAGCCAAAGAACTTGTATGCATATATGCATAACCCATGGACACAGACAATAGGGTGGTGAAGGCCTGAGATGGGGTGGGGAAGTGGGGAGGTAGGGAGGTGGGGGAAGTTCAAGGGGGTAGGGAGTAGGGGGACAGAGTGGGGGGCTAGAAGAGGTCAATGGGGGGGAAATGGGGACATATATAGTATATTCTTTTGTATTTTTTTTACTCTATTTTTAACATTTCTGCTCTGATCTTTATTGTGTTTTTTTTTTCTTCTACTCACTTGGGCTTTGTGAGTTGGTACTCTGGGCTGGAGATCCCAGCTTGGGGTTGAGACTCCACACTTCTCAGGGGAAACTCCCTGCAGCTGAACTATCCCTCTGGAATCTCAGCCGCCACCCATCTGAGTGGGGTCAGCCCTTTTCCCATCTTCACCCTTTCTACCAGTATTGATGTGGCTTCTTCTGTAAATCCTTGGACATAAGACTTTTCTTCAGCTAGTCCTTTGTTGGTTATTCAGGATTATTGTTCTATAATTTAGTTGTAATTCCAGTTTGGTCCTGAGCAGAGGTGAGTGTAACATTCACTTACTCCACCGCCATATTGGATCTTAAATTGAGCTTCCTTAAATTGAGCCTAAAGATAATTATAATATTCATTATATACTAGTTCTTGGTTCTTGTGAGAGGAGTGTCATGAGGGCAAAAAAGGTGAAGGGGAATATGTAGTCAATAATATTGTGATACGTTTGCATGGTGACAGTTGATTACTAGATTTAGTGTAATAAAGGATATTCACTTGGAGGGCAAAGAGAGGAGAGAGCAGGTTGGAGTTGGAGTCACCATTTCCTGCCAGGTCTCTGACTGATAAAAAGTCAAATACAAGTAACATTCCACTCAGCTCTGCTGCTATGCCAAGTGATTCACTATACCTGGGTGAACTGGCATGGTGTATGGAATGGTTGGCCCATTCCACAGCCTGTGATGACCACTGGAGGCCTCAAGTCTCCCTGCAGATCATACCAGAGACTCAGAGATTGGCTCCCACTCCTGCCTCCTGCACCTGATCACTGTTCTTGGGAGCCTTTCACTTGAATTTGGCCTCTCCCACACCCACTCCATGTGCTTCCTTGCATAGGAATGGGGAACCTCAGTTCCACCTTGCTTCATGCTTGTGGCTTCCTCCAGCCCATTTCAGCTCATGCTGTGCAGAACCAAGACTTTTTCTTATAAGACAGGGGGAGCTAGGCCACATTTCAGAGTAAGACTTGTTATTATAGTTTATGATCTTTAGTACATGAATAGGAATTCGTGTACTAAAGATCATAGACTAGGAATAGTATGTCAGTTCTTCATATCTGTTCTTATTTATCTTTTGACAAGTGGGTTCATCTCTAATTCCTGGTTCACTATTCTTAATTGGGCTGCTGAAATGTTCCTTCCTGTAAAATTTTTGTTCTCTTTTGAGTCCATTGGCTTGCTCCCACTCCACCCCTCCTCACAGGCCAGTGTTCTCTTCATCTGGAGCAAACCTCTTTATTGTGGCAATAACAGAAGGGACACGAAGATGGCCAGCTAGGCCCTCGCATTCTCCACGTTGGGGAGGGGTACAACTTTCTTATGTGACTAAAGCATTTTATTCATTTGTTTCCAGGGTGCATTTAGGCCTGGCATCTGCATTTGAAGAGGTTGCAACTGACTCCTTAGAAAAGACTTGCTTGTTCTTTTTCCTTCAGTCATGCAGACCTACCCAGGTTTCTTACTTAGTCTTCCTTTTACTTTTTGCAAAATTCAGGGCTTAAATTTACACTGGAATGAAATAGATCAAACTGACTGAATATATGCCCAGGATCTTCTAAGTTCTTGTCAACTCCTGCTCCAGTTCTGGGAGGCCTGCCAACTCCAGAGGCAGTGGTCTAGGACTCTGAAGAAAGAACGCTGACCGGGAGCCCAGATATTTGGCCTTCAATGTGTCTCTGCTGTTCACTAGCCAAGGGTCGAACACAAGGAATTCAATGTTCCTGAGCTTCATTACCTATTTGTATAATGGAAAGGCCTTGACATTTCTGATTTCATGGATTTTTCTGCCCTACCTGCCTGGCAGTATTCCTCAAACATTTATTTGAGAGCTGATTATGTACCTGACACAGCTAAGTATGAGTGAGACATGATTTTTGTCCTTAAGAGGTTCTGGTCTAGTGGATCTGGAGAATTCACATGCTGGGGCGGGGGTCATCAGACACCAGAATAAGCTGAGGTGCCAGTTAAGATTCCTGGACCTCGCCTCCAACATATTGAATTAGATTCTCTGGTTCTTACACACAATAAGGTGGAGAACTCTCGCTGTGCTGTGTTTGGATGATGGTGCTGATGGACCACAGATGGGATGCCCAGCAAGAGGTAACTGCCCACAGAGGATGCATTCATCCCTGTATCACCTTCATGTTCTTTGCCATAACTTTATGCACCTCCTCTATGATTTAATAGTTTTCTTTCAGTTTGTTCATTTAAAGAATTGAAATGTATTTATTTAAGGCCAAAACATTATGCCATGAATGTAGACGGTAAGCAAGTACTGCTTGTTATAATAGATGGCAACTGTAAAGGGAACGGGATAGAAAAAGAAAAGGTTACATAATGCCAGCTAGATATGCTAAGGCCCACTTTTTTTTTTTTTTTTTTTTAGTTAAAGTGGGAAAGTAGCAAGTGTTAGATGGGAGTGTGTGCTCTGAAAGAGGGACCCTAGTTACTGAAATGGAGTCAGTTTGAGGTCATTGATGCTAAACACTTGAACGTTGAATAAGAAGAGAGATTTTCAAATTTATTTTCTTCAACTTCAGAAAGCCTCTTACATAAAGACCAGTGTGTAAAACAGATTAAAACCACCACTGACAAACAACAAACAAAACAGCTGCTCTGAAGAAAAACCAGGACAGGGGGCCCGTTCCCTACTGAGTCAGACCCAAAGCATTCAGACTGCACTTGGAGAAGCACTGGCTTTGGAGCCCTGGGGGCCGGGTAAGTAAGCAGTTTGAGCACGTGAGCACGGGGATAGGATTCTGCAGTCTTTGTGCCAGTAGGGACTGTAGGGAAGCATAGGGGGAGGTGAAGGAGAGTGATCACAAAGAGTTTGGCCACATTTGGGGTGGGGGTGGGGTGGAGAGGTTGTGAGATTTCCTGACCTAGAGTGAGGCTATTTTATTTTATCTTACTAGGTTTTTTTTTTTTTAGATTCAAGGAGGCAACAGGGCCATGTTCTCTTGATCTGGAGCAAACAGCTGGGTTTGCCCTTTGATTCAGGAAGGGCAAGGAAATCCAGCCATGGAGGTTAAGAAAGCTGAATCTGTATTTCAGAGTGTTTGTAAATGAAAAGGTTCCTGGAAGTTGGAGTTACCTGTGGTCTGGCTCCCGTCGCTGTCACTTTGGTGAATCAGGGAATCATCTGAGCCAAAAAGAAGCCTCATGTGCCCTAGCCGGTTTTGCCCAGTGGTTAGAGTGTCGGCCGGCAGACTGAAGGGTCTTTGGTTCGATTCAGGTCAAGGGCACAAACCTCGGTTGTAGGCTCAGTCCCAGTCAGAGTGCATGAGGGATGCAACCAATTGATGTGTCTCTCTCACATGGATGTTTCTCTCTCTGTCTCTCTCCCTCTCTTCCACTCTCTCTAAAAATCATTGGAAAAATATCCTTGGTTGAGGATTAACAACAATAACAAAAAACAAACAAACAAACAAAAAAACAAAACAAAAAATGAAAGGAAGAAAGAAAAGAAAAAGAAAAAAAAAAAGCCTCATGTGATCATTTCTAAACCAGTCTTGGGAATCTTTCCTGGCACCTAATTGGAAGCCTTTTTGACTCTGGGAAAAAGTCTAGGATGAATCTAATTCCTCCTTAATTTTGGATGAAAACCAGAGTTAGATTAAGTTGTAAATCTTCACATGAGAAGTTTAGTCCAGATGGTAGCACACTAGACTGGATACCTTGGCATTCTATCGAGATCCCTTTTCGCACTAATGAGCCCATCCCCTGGCCACCAGGAATACTGGCTGCAAAGACTCAGAGTGGCATCTCTTGCTGAGATCTGCTCTTGGCAGCAGGGAACTGCTGCGTCCAAGGTTACATGCCTCTCAGGGTGTGGCCTGCGGATGACTGGCTGATACAGGCATACAAAGTCTGGGCCTTTTGGCTTCACTGGGGACAACCCCGAAGGACGATCCCAGCTCCAGAGCCCTCTGTAGCTCTGATTCCAGTCACAGTTGCAATCTCATCCTGAGTCAGCTCCCAATCTCCTGCACTCTTGGTGACATCATGATATGAAACCAGACAATGGAATTAAACGATATTAAGTTTCCAGGCAAGTGGAATTCTCCCGAGAAATAAGGATGCCTCCCCGATACAAAACTGCTCAGAGCTGCAGAACTGTATAGGGTGGCTCCTCCCTGCATTCAGGGGACAAATAATAAAGTCTGAGTCAATACGGATAACACCTGAATATGCACATATTCATATACAATTAAATTTAAAAGTAGCTTCCCAATGAGTGGGTGTTGACCTGTGAGTAGGTCTGTTCCAGACCCAATTTATACTCCCCCCCCCCCCCCATTTGCTCAGCCTCACCTGCCCCTCTAGCTCTTGGCTGTCTGATCAACAAAGAACCCCAGCTGCTCCCTGTCACCTCATCTCCTAACGCTGCCATCTGTCTCAAGCCCCCTGAGTGCGCACCGGACTTTGGCAAGGTCTCTGTAACGTCTGCCATGGTGGGAGCCACAACAGGTCCAGTGCCCAGGAGTGACCTGACGCCCATGCAGAGGCTTTGGCTGCCTTCTGTCTGGTTTCAGGGAAGCAGTAGACCACAGCATCGGACTGGTTTCCCCAGTGGAGGCCGGGAGGAGCTGGATAACACCACCTGGAAGTGTAGGGTGGTTTTAACACCCCATTGGAAGAAATCTGACCAAGGAGAGACAGGAGACAGGACAGAACCAACAAATAAATGACTCTCTCACTCCCCCTAATGGACCATTCCAGGTGCCATGACTCCACATGGCCTTTCTGGAGACTTCCGGTGTGACTAAGCAAGTGGCTGTGTTGTTTCGTGAAGCTGTAGCCAGATCTGTAACATACCACCTGGTATTTGTCTCGTCCTTCCCGACCTTTCTTCCTTTTCCCCCCTAATCATGATAGCCCTGGGATTGTATTGCTAGTAATGTGTTGACACATAAGATTTGCTTCAGACTACTTTCTCCTGGGCAAGGCAGCATCTAAGATCTTTTGTGTACATTTAAATGAATTTTTGATATTTAAGTACTGTGTGTAGCATCTGGATGTGAATGAAATACCAACATATGTATAAATGACTGAACTCGAATGTATGTGGAATAGTTGAATGTGTATGTAACATCCTGAATAACTGTGGGAGACAGTTAAATTGGTATTCAGAGCTTGTGGGGTCAATGCGTGTTAAAATTGGTATATTAGTGATCTATTGCTGCATTATAAACCACCCCAAAATATAGCAGCTGGAAATAGCAAACATTTATTATCTGACAGTTTCTAAGTGGGTCAGGAATTTGGGAAAAGCTTAGCCAGCAATTCTGGCTCAAGGTCCCTTACTGCAGTCAAGTTGTCAGCTAGAGCTCAAGGTTCAACTCGGGGAGGATCTGCTTTTACGCTTATTGGTGTAGCTGTTGGCAGGCCTCAGGTCCATACCGTGTAGGCCTCTCCACAGGGCTGCCTTGCCATGTGGCAGCTGGCTTCTTCTGGAGAGAGCAAAAGAGATCCCCAAAAGGAAGCCTTAGTCTTTTTATAATTGAATCTTGGAAGTGACATACCATTATTTATGCCACATTCTAGTCATTCGAAGTGAGTCAACAAATCCATCCATACTCAGGTGATTACACAAAAGTGTGAAAACCAGATGGGGGAGATGATTGGAGGTTCTTTTAGAGGCTACCAACCACAATGGGTAACTGTTCCAGTTGTAAGTTGCACCAACTGCCTCTGCTTCATCCAGAAGAAATTCCCTCATATCTTATCCCAGGACTCCCTTGGATTTATTCTAGAAATGATTCTGATTGAGCTGAGTAATTTCTGCTGTTTTTGTTTCTAGTTGTGTGAGATCTGAAAGTCCCAATTCTCCTACCTGTGTTGGTGATGGTATTGTGGTCAAGGTTGGGAGAAATGTGGCATTCACGTGGGAGCGAAGGTGGACAGACTCTTTAGGAATGCCACGAGGACACATCACCCGTGGGCATCATGAGAGTGAAACTACGGCCCAGAGAAATGAGTCCTGAACTTTCTAGATTGCATGACCAATCTCCACTCTCGCCTTTGAGTTTAGGAGGCAGAGAATTTAATGCAGCACCTCTCACTGAGACCCGCTGTCTCAATCTTGCCCTAGATACCATGAGGGATGCACAGATGAATTAAGACAGAGTCTCTGTCCTCATGGAATTTATTTATATGAGCTTAGAGCTCAGAGTGGGAGGTCAAGGCTACTATAAGCATAAGTTTGGGAAACCTTAAGTTATAAGAATGTTATAGGGGTGAGTGTAGATGGAGCCCAATGAGGCTGCAGATACAGCCCTGGGCTCTCCAATATTTAGTGATTGGTAAGAGGTGGAGTAGCCAGCAAAGAAGATGGGAAGTCTCATCTTATTTGTCTCTCAGCAACATTTGACCTAGCCGGGTCAGTGGTTGGCTTGATTAGTTCCTGGTTATGAGAGACTGCCTCTGGGTTCTCCTACAGTCCACTTGAAACTCCCAGAACCCCATTCAAAAGAAGCACAGCCCCAGGGAGCTCTCAGCAGCACTTTTTAAAAATAGACTTTTTAAAAGAGAAGTTTCAGGTTCACAGCAAAATTGATGGAAGATGCAGAGATTTCCTATAGAACCCCCCCTACATATGCATAGCTTTCCCCATTATTAACATTCCCCATCAGAGTG
This sequence comes from Eptesicus fuscus, assembly GCF_027574615.1. NCBI lineage: Eukaryota > Metazoa > Chordata > Mammalia > Chiroptera > Vespertilionidae > Eptesicus > Eptesicus fuscus. Next base: position 32,970,896 of record NC_072478.1, read on the forward strand.
GTACAGTTGCTACAAATGGATAGACCTACATTGATACATCATTATCAGCCAGAGTCTTTACATTAGAATTAATTAGGGTTCCCTTTGGGCAATGCATATTCTATGGGCTTGAAAATGCATGACATGTATCCATCATCATAGTAGTTTCACTGCTCTGAAAATCCTCTATCTCCAGTTTTTAAAGTCTCTTTTTAAGAACAAAGTGGAGGGAGTTGGGGAAATAAAGGGGCACCACTCTGCTTGTAGCTTTAGGGATAAACCCACATGTGGTCCTCAGTCTCACAAAGAACACTTTGCGTGCCCACTATCTTCAGGAGTGGAGTCCCCAGCTGCCACTGTCTGCCCTGAGACCCCAGGCCTATTCAATCCTGCTCACTGTCACCCTTTGTTTTTCTATTTCTTTATAGCACATGGGAATGTTTATCTGGTTTTCAAGTCAAGCTATTTATGTTTAAATGTTTTCTAAAATCCATATTATCTACATGTGGGAGAAGAGAGGTCCACCAAAATTTGACCTTACTGTGTCATCTTGACTACAAATTTTTGTAAAGTATTTTTTGAAGACAGATTTGCTTTCTTTTGGGTGTGAATGATCCCAGAATCTCAGATCCCAAGAGTTGAGCTGATGACAGGCAGGCACAAGAAGGCCAAAATTTATATACGTTACTAGAGGCCTGGTGCACGAATTTGTGCACAGGTAAGGTCCTGCAGGCCCGCCCTGATGAAGGCGAATCAGGGCCAGGCCAGTGGGGAGGAGGCACCACAGGAAGTTGACTAGCCCCCTCCCCCATGGTAGGGCTGATCGGAGGCGGGGCAGGGCAATTGGGACTTGGGCCGGCTGGGGGGAGGGGCAGCGGGCAGTTGGGGGCGCTGACCAGGGCCCCCACATCTGGCCGGTTGGCCACCACAGTGTGCATCATAGCCACTGGTTGTTCTGCCATTCTGGTTGCTTGGCTTATAGATAGATAGATAGATAGATAGATAGATAGATAGATAGATAGATATAGATAGATAGATAGATGATAGATAGATAGATAGATAGATGATAGATAGATAGATGATAGATAGATAGATAGATAGATAGATACCAAAGGGAGGTGATTCTTATGGGTGAAAGAATATTGATTGTTGATTGTGAAGTAAGAAAAATAACATCTTATTTTGCATTGAGTTTCAAGGAAATAATATATGTGTAACTGCCTTATAAACTGTAAAGTGCCCTGTGAATTATACTTGTTACTAATGGAGGGTAATCACGAGGGAGGAGTCTCTTTCTGTAGATTTGGTTTGCAGAAACCTAGTATACTCACTTTAATTTAATGCAGGCCACCAAACTCTGGGTTTTGAAAATGCACATTCATTCCTCATTCACCCTTCCCTCAGGCTCTAGTGCTGTAACCAGATATATACCCGAGGCCATGCCAAAATGAAGGGAAAACATCTGGCCAATTTAATCAATCCAGTAAAAGCATCCTTTCAAACCAGTCCAAAGATTTGGAGCACAGATCTCTAGGTAATGACTGGCTGAATTTTCTGTTATAACTGATAAGTTGTTTTGAGGTTGTGTAGACACTACTTAAGAGATCAAGGGTCAAGCAGCAAATGGAGAATCTAATTGGGCTTAAAACTTGGAGTCCTTGTGTTGAGCCAGGCTGAGATCTCCACCTGGTTCCTGAGGCTGTAGGGTGGAAGCCAGGGAGTCAGAGAGATAAACACTGGGAGGAGTTCATCCAGTTTCATTTTTCTGGGAATTAGTCAGGGGGTTCCTTTCTGTTCGCCTCTGTCCTCTGACTCTTCCAGTTCCATTTAAAACGTCACGAGTGACAGATCACTTCCTAAGGGATGCCTCTTTCTTAATGTACCCATTCTCCGAGGAACTGTTCTTTCCTGCTCTTCTCCCTGGAAGTGTCCATTTGGGTCAAGGCTACTCTGGGGGGGCTCTCCAGTTATTGACACCAGCCTCTTCTTTTTCCCAGAATCACTTTATGGACTGAGAGCAAAGACAGGCTCAGAGGCCCTGCACAGCACAGGATGGAAACACAGGAAATAGAAGCCACAATGATTAGGAAAACTAAGAAAGGGAGGGGGGAAATGAAGAGACCTCTCCATAGCACATTATGACCACAAGCTAATGCATGCAAAATGCTTAGAACAGTACTGCCACATGGTAAACAATATGTATTAGGTGTTATGATTATTGCTCTCATCTGAATTTCTTAGGGCAGTTTATTCCTCTTTGCTTTACAATAGTGACTCTAAAACTCTAATGAGACAATGGATGCAAAGCTCCTAGCGTTGAGCTTGATGCATACATTTCTTCTAGGCTTCTCTGTATCTCCAACAGTGCCTGGCATAAAGCTGATGCTGGCTTCAATCTGTTAACTGAATAAAGAAGCTTCCTTCCATTGGACATACCAGCAAACAGGCTGTTCAGAAATGGTTTTCAGTTAAGAGCATTTTTTCCCCCTACGAAGGGAAACATGGCCACTCATATCACTACATGGAAGGATAGTATGGGGCTGGATGTCTGCAAAGATGAGACTTCCATTTTCTCCTCTACTGAGAAATCCAAGATGGATATAGTCTTCCTGGATTTCTCAGTGTGTGTTGATTACATTGCATCTCCAGCCGCCTACCTCCACCCCCTAACTGGCTGCCCGAAGATATTGGTCCTGAATTTCACTCAGAGGCCTCAAAATATCTAGTGGCTAAGCAAGATTCTTACGCCTCTTTCACAAAACTGTCTTTTCAGACCTGCTTCCTGCCTCTTCAGTGCCTGGGGTTTAAAAGACTCTGAGATTCATGCAGCTGAAAAGACTTACCTAGGAGGCCCTCAGTAGACAGAGAAGTGCAGATGGAATTGGAACCTCCTGCTTCAGTGAAATCATGTTTCTCCAGTATTACCTTAATGAACAGGGAGACTGGGTCTATATCCTCAAGAAGTCTGATCCTATGGGACAACAGACCTGCTTGGCCCATCCTGCTCGGTTCTCCCCAGACGACAAATACTCTCGACACCGAGTCACCATCAAGAAACATTTCAAGGTGCTGATGACCCAGCAACCGCGCCCTGTACTGTGAAGGTCCCTTAAATTTCATGTCTCTCCTGCCACCTGCAACCCCTCTCAGACTTTTCTGAAACCAAGCTTTTCAGTCTGTGAGCCTTGAAGCCTTCTTACCACCCTTGCTTTTTGGAATCGGTGACATCATTATCTTAGATCATGCGTGTGTGAAGCAATCATGGTAGCACCCCCCTTAAAGAAAACAAGTTTAAGTCTGCTTTTCAAAAAAAAAAAAAAAAAAAAAGAAAAGAAAAGACTTACCTAGTCAACCAAAAAGTGGAGAAGCATGGCTGTAATCAGAACCCTAAGCTCCAGACTCTCAATTCAGTGCTCTTTCCATTTTACCTAATCTAGCTCCCCACTTCCTTTCAAAATATGTAACCCACATGAGGCTCCATCTCCTTTTGTTCTTAGTGAACTGTCTGTTAAAAAGGGAATGGACTAAAGTCAGTTTTAATAAACTATGAGCATGAATAACATCTCCAAAGATGTGTCCCCTTTTCAAGATCACCGCAATGTAGTGTCTCAGGTGCTACAACAGGGTGGATGGGGAGTGTCTTTGGAGGAGAAGGATTCTTCCTGAGGGGGTGAAAGGACCAGTGGGTCAGCTGGGGAGTTGGACAGAAATTGGTGGTGGCTGGGTGGACCCCAGAATTGAAAGCCCAGCTCATTTATCTGCAGGTTTTAGGGCAAAGGTGTGTCAACATTTTTGCCTCATCATAGGTTATGCTGGATAACCCTCTCACTTCTGATGATCTGCAGTGGTTTGATTTGTTTCTTGAAAGGACATGTCCCAGAATTGACCTGCCTGAACACTTTTTTTTTTTTTATCATTCTGGATGGTACAAGGGCTAGTACATATCTCATTAAGGTAGAGCAGGGAGAGCTTTAGAATCAGATAGTCCTGGGTTCCAATTCTGGTTCTCCTGACCTACCAGCTGGGTTATCTTAGTGGGAATAATGCTGCCTAATTTGCTGGGTGGTTGTGGGATTAAATGTAATGTACACTAGGTGTTCCATACATGGCAGTTATTGTCACGAATATTAACTATGTAATCTTGGGCAAGTTATCTAACCTCTCTGAGTCCCAGCTTCTCCTCTATGAATTAGGGATCATTTAAACTTTAATATAGTCAAATTTGTCAACCTTTTAAAAAAGAAATGGTTTTGTACTCTGAGGTCATGAAGACTTAAGCTTCTGATTACTTTTATATTGATGTGCACCTTTGTTGTCTCAAAAGTTCTTCATAGACATTAGCATCACATTGCAACCCAGAGTTTTGTTTGAACAACAATGGGATATTCAGTGCTTGTCCCAGGACATGGTGTGCCTTGTGTCCTGTGTCCTATGGGAACCATACCATGGAACTTTTATATCATCTCTATGAAATAGGTGCAAGAACTATACAGTTTTATAGATGAGGAAGTCACTTCACTGTGAAGTGGTTATATATTTATTTATTTTTGCTTATGACAGACATGTTAACTGATCATGTTAATCCCCTTCTGCCTTGCCCCCTTTAATTACAAAGAATGGGAAAGCTAAATACTCATTTCCTCAGTTTCCTTTGCAGCTAGAAGTGGTCATCTGACACTACTGGCAAATAAGACCTAAATGGGAGTCTTAGAATGCTTTAGGGAAAACCCTTGTTTTCTTAATAAAATGGACAGATGTTACTGGAGGGACATGCCTCTCCCTTCTATGTTTCTTAGATGTGGATGTGATACCTGGAGCAGGATCAGCTATCCTGAGACCATTAGATGACAAAACCCAACAAGCTAAGAATGGTTGAATGGGATGCTAGAAAGACCTGGAATTCCTGGTGGCATCACTGAGGTCTAAACCAGTACAAATAACTACCTACCTCCAGGTCATAACGCTCTAAAAAGAAAAGCGATAAGGACATCATGGGCGAGTGTGAGACTCCCCCTTAAGTCAAGAAAGGGTCCCCCTTTTGGCTTTGTTGCAGGGCAGAGTGAAAGGGGGGCTGAGAGAACAGTCAGGAATTGCTTTTTCTTTTTTTGTATTGGTTTCAGGTGTACAGCATAGTGGTTAGACAATCATATACTTTACAAAGTGTTCCTCCCAATATTTCCAGTATTCACCTGCCACCATACATAATTATCACAATATTATTGACTATATTTCCTGTGGATGTTTGCTTTCTTTACATTACTGAAACAAATTTCTAGGACAAGTTCCACAGCGGGCTCTGCTATGAGCTGTCCACCAGTGTGGTGCTGATATTTCACATTATGATGTCTGGGAGCTGTCCCTGTAACCACCACAGCATGGCAGCAGCAAGACTGTCCAAACTATGAGGGAAGGTGGGGGGGGGGGGGGGGGGGAGAAAGGAGGTGGGGGGGAGGTGGGGGGGGGAGAGGATAAGAGATCAACCAAAGGACTTGTATGCATGTATATGAACATAACCAATGGACACAGGTGGGGGGACTGGTGAAAGGGAAGGGCATGTGCTGGGGGTTGGGGGTGGCTGGGGAGAGGTCAATGGGGGAAAAAGGAGACTTTTGTAAAACATTAAACAATAAAGAATTTAAATTAAAAAAAGAGAGAAATAGTTCATATCGGTAACTACTCAAACATGAATATTTGTTGTGATAGGTAAAGGCTTTACTCTCAAAGATACAAATATTTTATTTTAATTAAAAAACAACAGTTATCAGGTAAAAAGAAAGAAGACAAGGCGTGTGTGTGTGTGTGTGTGTGTGTGTGTGTGTGTGTGTGTGTGTGAGATTCTTTCTACCTTGCCAGTGAGAGTCATTCCGACAACTGGGAGAGCTCACTACTGGCCATGGCATTTCCAAATATTCTTCACTACAAAGAGAGAACAAGAATCTGATGGGGATGGAGGGCTAGGGTTCTCTTGGGGACCCCAACTCAACTTTAAGAAAGCCTGATTTATTTCCCAGCCCTTTTGGTTCAATGTGGGATACAGTAAGGGGTCTATGAAGACTAGTCACCAGGTTTGGTTCTGATTTTCAGGTAGGCGAGGAGTAAAATCTTGAAGCATTGAAAAAAAAAAGTCCTCTGTGGGGTCTTCTTCTGGGACATATATTCCTGAGGGCATGTCTGAATCCAAGTGACAGCCTTCAGGCTTTGATTTTTCTTTTGAGGACCCCAAGTATTGGGCCATTTTTTGACAATATTACAGATATCCCCTCCCCTCCTTTTTGCCCCCTCCACCCAGCTCCTGCCCCAACCTAGGCCTTCCCCACACTATTGTCTGTGTTCATGGGTTATGCTCATCTTTTTTTTGCTGTTCTGTCTTGTCACAACCTTTTCAAAAAGATGTATGTACTTTTGATTGCTTGCCTCGCATCCCTCAGTGAATGCACAGTCCTAAGCATTTTTTTTTTTTTTTTTTGCTGAGAGTAAGTACAGAGAAACTGACATGGATAAAAACAAAACAGAAAACAAGCATAGGTCAGTTGCTAAGTTACATGAAATCTTAAAAGCTCTTGAGAAATAGCTGGTACGAATCTTGGTTGAAATCTAAATGGACCTTTTTTTTTTTTTTTTACTCTATTTAACCCCTTGACTCTTCATTGGCCCATCTCTTGGATTTTTTTTAACACCTTGAATTCTCTTTTGATTCACTGGACTGGTGCTTCTGTGTATCCCAGCCTCCTTCTCATTCAGTTATGGGCTGTGGAAGGGGGCCTTCTACTTTATGGAAAGTGTGAGGTGCTAAACATCCTAGATAACTGTTGGGAAGTGAAACATACTTGGTCCTTATTTTCTCATCCTGGGCTCTTACTTGGAGTTCCATACCTTGCTTATAGCTGGACACGTCTTTTTATTTGAGAGTTTATGACTTGCATTTGGTAATTTAAAGAGATAGTCTTAAATAGCCATACTTCTGGATTTAACTCGGGTTGTCTTTTCCCCTTTTCCACATTACCAAACTTTCCAATTCAAGCTTCATCGTTTTAATTTCCATGTTTTAATTTCCAATTCAAGCTTCATCGTTTCTCTGAAGGCATTCCAAGAGCCCCAGCACAGAGGGATATCCCCTTTTGGCTACTTAGAGTTAAGATATACAAGACCATTCAATTAACATTAATTCTTGTATATTACATTGTTCCACACCAAAATGTCTCTTTACCTAGTTAATATCTCACAGATTTTTCTCAGGTAATTGAATTAGCGGTATTTGGAAATATTCTGGATATCAGCACTAGAAATTCTGAGATGAGTCAAGAAGTATTTAATCATGATTTAAGTATAATCTCCAGAGTTTTTGGTGGTCACTCACCCTTTCTTCTGTCTACCTCTGATATGTTGGCTACTAATCCAGCTGCTCTCTCCTTACCAGTCCTCCACCTGTTTCACTTGACTCCTGGGTCTTAAATTCTCTTTTAGTCAGCAAGATATGTGTTATTTTATCTAACTACATATGCACTTTCCCCAAAAGGCAGGATTTTTTCCTTTCGAGGGTGGGTTCCTGAACCACTGGGCTCTCAGAGCTCAGTTCTCTGGCACACAGACAAATTGTATTCTGCCAGATATCTGTGGGGTGATCTTCCAATCACCGTCTGTTTGGGAACTTCAGCTTTGTAGAACTACGGATTTAACAAAAGCTTCATTAGTGAGTGATTATCCATGCTACAAAGGATTCCTTTAAATAGCAAGTTTCAAGAATGGGCTTAAAATAGGTTTAATTTAATCCCAGTCCAATTTGTACACCCTGTTCAATAATGCCCTTATTGTTAAAGATGAGGTACACTTATGCTTATTTATAGACTAAATTGGTTGTTTTTAACCCCCCCCCCCCAATACACACACTTTGTACCTAGTAGATCACACTCCTCCTTTCAAATTCTTCAAGATTCACATTTTATAGAAAGGCTATTTTCTGATGAAAAGGAGTGCCTCAGGGTAACCCCATCATCTCTATTGCCCATGATCAAAGAGGAAACTATCTCCACCAAAGACCACACCGAGCTAAACAGCCCCTCCCATCTCTCTTTTCAGATCTCTTTCTCTCATTCTCCTTCAGAACACCCAATCAGTAATTGTAAAAATCACAATTGATTTTCGTCTGGGTCTCTGAGTCCCCACTACCAAGGTAGTGTTCATGGTCTTTGAGATAACAGAGATACAAAGACTACAGTTGCATTGTCTGTACCCTCATCAAGACAACGTGATTTCTCCTCTTTTCTGCTGAAACTGTATCTGAAATTCTATAATAGATAGCACTGCATATTCCAGTGCACATGATCTGTGGTTCTCGTGTTATGGTTATGTCTGTAGGGTTCTGGCTGACCTGGTGGAAAATGGAGGTACCTTGAGAAAACTCGGCTTTTCTACACAAATGTCGCTTGAGTATTTTACTTATCAATTGGATGTTTTGAAGTGGAGTCTATACATGGATCTATCGATAGATGGTTGTTAAAGAGTTCTTTAAAGGGATGATTTAACAAATTGTTGCCATAGCCTTCTAACTGGTCTACCTAAAGTCTCATTTCTCTCTCTGAAAACGTCTCTTTGACTGCATCTCAAACATTAATGTGTATATGAATCATTTTGGGAGCTTGTTAAAAGGAAGATTCTGATTTAGTACATTTGGGATGGGGTCTGAGATTTTAAAATTTCTAACAATTGATGCTGGTCAGTGGACTGCACTTTGAGTAGCAAGGTTCTCTAAACTGTATGATCATTCTATATTTGAATCTGATCATGGCACTTTCCTATTCAAAATACATCAGTAACCCCTCATCAGTTCAAAGGTAAAATCCAAAAATTTGTTGCTGTTTTGTTATTCCTCACCTGAGGATATTTCCACCAGTGATGTTTAGAGAGAGTGAAAAGGAAGGAAGAGGGGGAGAGAGAGAGAGAAATACTGATGTGAGAAAGACACATCTATTGGTTGCTTCCCGCTCACGCTCCAACACAGAGCCGGGGATCTAGCCTGCAACTGAAGTATGTGTCCTTGACTGGAATTGAACCTGTGACCCTTCAGTTTGTGGGGCAAGGCACTAACCACTGGTCAAACCAGCCAGGGCTCCAAAATTTTAGATGGCATACACCCCCTCCCCCAACTACCTTTCCAGCTGTCACTTGTGTTGTTCCTAGAATTGGTGATGCTTTTCCTCACCTTGGCACAGGCTTCAGTGCTTCCTTCTTGTGCTTCCCAAGGTCCTGCTATGTACCTCGATTACATAGTGCATGGCTGGAAAGGTTTGTCTACATATTTTTTCTCCATTACAACTGTCAGTTCCTCTGGGGCCTTTGGCCATATTCTCTTAATCTCAGACTCTACAGCCACTAGCACAGTGACTGATGCACTTAATAAGTACTTGAGTGAATGTAGAAATGAGTTCATAGTTTTGTCTTTTTGCTCCCTATGCGGTACTTGCTTAGCCAAGGTTAACCTTTCTCTGATTGTTGTCTGTCAAGCTTCGTTCTCAGAAATTCATGTTCAACCTTCTATCTGGGGAGATTAATCTGATGCCTAGGAGTCATGTCTAATTCCATGGCCTGAACATTTGCAGCAGCTAATTCATTGCTGTTGTTTGGAAAATGTTAATTAATCAACACAATTTGTCTGGTGCTCAAGGGAAAAAGTCAAACAATTTTAAAAGCATCATTTTCCTTTTCAGGTAACTAAATTCTGTTAACTAATGCAGTGAGTCCCAACACAAGCTGGGGAATCTTTAAAAAATACTCATGCCTGGGCCCAACCCCCAGGAATTCTGATTTAGTGAGTCTGGAGCTAGGGTTTGGCATTAATATTTTAAAAACTACCATTGAAAATCACTGTACCAAGATACATCATAACCAACAATCATAACGCTTTCCTAATAAAGAGTTGCCGCTTATCTAATGATGGATTTCCAACCATCATTCCTCCCTGGAAACCCTTGACATAATTAGCAAAGGTGATAAAGTTCTTATTTCAACTTATTCACTAGCCATCCTTTATTGTTATGCTCCTATGCAGTCCCTAATTTTACTACGAGGCCTTTTGAATGAAAACCCTTGCTTATCAGGCTTCCAGTCAAGATGGCAGCATAGGTAAACGTAGTACTTGCCTCCTCCCACACCACATCAATATTACAACTAAACTGCAGAATAACGATCATTCAGAAGCCCCTGAAATCTAGCTGAAGGGAAGTCCTACAACTAAGGATATAAAGAAGGAGCCAAATTGAGACTGGTAGGAGGGGCAGAGACATGGAATGGGCTGGTCTCAAATGGCAGATAAAAATTGGGAGGGATCTCCCTGCTGGTGTGGCTCGAGTTGGTTGAATGTTGTCCCATGCACCAAGAAGTTGCCAGTTCAATTCCCAGTCAGGGCACATGTCTGGGCTGCAGGCTCAATCCTCAGTGTGGGGGTATAAGAGGCAGCCAATTGATGATTCTCTCTCTCTCTTTTTTTAAAAAAATATTTTTATTGATTTCAAAGAGAAAGGGAGAGGGGGAGAGAGATAGAAACATCAATGATGAGAGAGAATAATTGATTGGCTGCCTCCTACACACCCCACACTGGGGTTTGAGCCCGCAACCCAGGCATGTGCTCTTGTACAGAATCAAACCAAGGACCTTTCAGTCCACAGGCTGACACTCTAGCCACTGAGCCAAACTGGCTAGGGCTTGATTATTCTCTTTTATTTATGTTTCTATCTCTCTCTCTCCCTTCCACTGTATAAAATTAATAAAAACATATTTTTAAAACTGAGGGATATCTCAGTTGGAGAGGTTCCCTCTGAGGAGCGAGGGGTCCCAGCCCCATACCAGACTCTCCTTACTAATATTCCAGTGCCAGGAAGAGAAGTCCCTATTAACTCCTGGCTGCAAAAACAGCAAGGATTGTGGTTGAGTGAGATGAAGGACTGCTGGAGTTCCAGGAAGTTCCTCTTAAAGGGTCCACAAATGAACTTATTCAGATTCACTTTCTCTGAGCTCCAGCACTAGGGTAGCTTGAAAGGCACCAGGGACATACAGAGAGGAACTGAAGTGTCTGGCATCAGAGTGAGAGCTGAAGGGGTAACTTTCTCTCAGACAGAAGTGTTGGTGGAGGTCATTGTCCTTTTTTGGATCCCTTCTCTAATAGAGCCAGCAGGTGGGAGCCATATCTGCATCTCCATCAACCTGGCTCACATTCTTTGCCTCACCCTGGTGATTGATTTCTGAGGCCCTGCCCCACAAACTTGCAGGCCCACCCAAGCTGTTTCCAGTGGATTTTCCATATAAATGGCTTGCCATGCTTTAGATTTTACTAAAATCTCTCAAACAAGCAGCATCTGGCCTTGGCCTATACTGTACCTCTTGTTAAGTGGCCCCTAGGCTGGCATTAGCAGCAGCCAACCTTGGTTCACAGTTTGGCCTCTACTGGGTACCTCCAAGCCTAGCACAAGTAGTGGCCATCTGCAGATCACTTTGTAGCTCATGCCAAGTGGCCCTGGGCAGAACACAGGCAGTGGCTGACCTTGCCTGGTTCCTCCTGGGAGGCCCCAGAACCAGTATACCTGGTGTACAGCTTCAGACCATGTTGAAGTACCACACAACCATCTCCACAAGTAACACACTCAAGAGGCAAACTCAGTGGGCACCAGAGCCCCACTGAAGTAAGTCCTGCTCTGTGGGGTGAGCCCTGCACAGTTGATTCTCCACGGTGGTCATGCCAGTCCTTGCAACCAACAGACCTTGGGAGAAATCCCTTCCATTGACATGCCAATAGCAATCAAAGCTCAACTACAATAGGAGGATGTACACCACCCACACTGGGGGGGGGGGGGTGGGGGGGGGGGGGGAGGTGGGGTGGCATGCACCTGAAATGCACAGTTCAGGTAAATGGGGAGGCTGTGCTACTGGACCTGACAGGACACCTACTACATTAAGCTACTCTATCAAGCCTGGGAGATGTAGCAGCTCTACCTAATACATTGAAACAAACACAGGGAGGCTGCCAAAATGAGGAGACAAAGAAATATGCCTCAAATGTCAACTATAATTGAAAAATTAAAAATTGACATTTAAAAAAAAAGAAAGCACCCCCTCTCCCCTGTACTTAAAAAATAAAAGGTAACAAGATGGAGGATGCTTGCAGAAGAAAAAAAAAAAAAGGAAAGAAAAGAAATAGAAATGCTTATTTTTTTTAGACCAGAGAATTTATCCTAAAATAAGCTATGTATTTTATTTAATACACAAGAATATCTTGATGGCTATAGTCATCAAATAGCCATTTGACTTAAATAGATATTAGAACCTTTAATAAGCCTGTTTTGAAGTTATAGTCCTTGTTCAATAATTGTAAGGAAATAATCAAGGCAGGAATTCCATTATGATGGCATCGAGTATGTGGTATTTTAATGTCAATCTCCATTTTCAAATGAGCCTGTGGATTAAAAGATACTATCTTTAAAGTACACTTTTTTTCTCCTTTTCATAAAAATTCATGAATTAAGAAATGAGAAGTATGGATATAATTGTGCTGGACAGACCAATAAATCATTTAGACAAAAGTCTTAGTCACATTCGGATGACTTTCGACTTAACGTTTAGCTGTCTTTGCCTTACTGATCAGAAATCAAGTTATTTCTGGCATTTTTGTCATGAAAGCAAGGTTTTTATATACAGTCATCAGATTCTTCACTGCAGGTGAGGGGCTTGTCAGTAATGAATGATCTGTAACAAAGACGCAGAAAACGTGAAGAAAGAAGGTACGTCTACTTGACCTGGTGCAGCAGCAGCAGCAGTTTATCATGGTCCGGCTGGTGGAGTGTGTGCTGGCAGTGGGCACTGGAAGAGACGTATAAAGTGTCACTTCCGGGGGATTTTAAGAAGCCAATCAATTCCTTATGCTGAATTCCCAGAAGTTCTCATTTTCTCCTTAAAATAGGCACATTTGTTCATTGAGAGAGAAAAGAAACTCCTAGGTGGCCTTTGTTTATCTAGGAAGGAAATAATTATGAATTTTTGGTTGAGGTCTTATTTTATACAACTTGTGTTAAAGACTGGAGATAAATATAAAATAAAGCTTGTTTCGTTTTCCTTCATTACAAACCAACCAACCAACCAACCAACCAACCTTGCTTATCAACTCCAGTTGGGTTTGAATCATAGAGAAGGCAAATCAGCTTTGGGTTGCTTTCCATAAACCCCAGAGGTGTTCACTACTTATCTCTGGAATGGACACAGGTATGTGGGAAAGAGTCCAGATGAGGGCAAAGGTACAACATTTTAGCTTTCCCTGGGTCATTTTGGATGGAGTTATTTCTTTGAAGTATTGTGCAATCTCAGACCCCTCAGATATGATTTCTGAATTAGCTATAATTTTTAAATCAAGCTGCTAATGCTATTCCTCCCTTCATACAGAGAATTTACCATAGTGCTTATAGAACATTACCACAGAACCTTGAAGAATCAGAGGTGATGTCACAGGGAGCCCTGTTTTGCCTTCAGAGGGGTTTTGTAAGGGGCTGGTCTGGAAAATCTCCCTTACTCCCTGTTCTCCCCTCACTTGGCAGGGATAGGCGACAGAATCTTGGAATCCATAATTTCATAAAGTGGGACTTGAAGGAAACCCATAAACAGTGATCAAGAGCACTATTGCACATTTCCTAAGGCTGCAATGCTTTGCAGCATCAAACCCACTGGTACAAGGGCTCAGTGTGAGAGACAGGGCATAGGCTGGTGAATTTTTAAAAAATATATATATTTTTTTTTGATTGATTTTTTTACAGAGAGGAAGAGAGAGGAATAGAGTTAGAAACATCGATGAGAAACATCGATCAGCTGCTTCCCTGCACACCTCCTACTGGGGATGTGCCCGCAACCATGCCCTTGACCGAAATCGAACTTGGGACCTTTCAGTCTGCAGGCTGATGCTCTATCCACTGAGCCAAACCAGTTAGGGGGGCTGGTAAACTTTAAAAAAATATTTTTTTTATTGATTTCAGAGAGGAAGGGAGAGGGAGAGAGAGATAGAAACATCAATGATGAGAGAGAACCATTGATTGGCTGCCTCCTGCTTGCCCCACACTGGGGACTGAGCCTACAGCTTGGGCATGTGCCATGACTGGGAATTGAACCATGATCTCCTGGTTCATAGGTCGACAATCAACCACTAAGCAACACCGGCAGGGCTAGGCTGGTAAACTTTTTGTCAACAATTAGTAATTTAAAGTCCCTCACAGTGCCTAGTCTGGTTCAAAGGAAAGTTAGATTTTTGGCTCATACTTGTTCCCAGTAGATTTCCCACCTGCAACTTATAAAAGCATCTTCAGTATAAGATCAAGGGTTTTAACATGGTTTTTGATCCCGGATGGTAATGCCTTGAAAATCCTAGGGAAAACATTGAGAATTTTTTCCCCTGTTAAGTCTATAGGAAAGCTTTAAATGCAATCCCATTAGATATAATTTCCTAGAAGGTAGGGGGCTATTTTGTTCATTTTTGTATTCTTCTCTCTGTCCTTTCCCCACATTTTTTGGTATATTATGGGTACTAATAAATGATAATAAATAAACACAGCTAATTTTTTTGAGTGCTTGTTTAATGGCAAATATGTTATATAAAACCTCTAACTAAGTCTTCCCAGTAACTCTGAGAGGTAAATGATATTATCCAGTTTTACAGATGGGACTACTGAGGCTCAGTGAAGTTAAATAACTTCCTCAAGGCCAAACAATTAGTAAGCGGCAGAAACAAGAGTCAGCCTCTGTTTGAGTGATTATAAAACATTTGTTATTAATTCACCTCATGTACCTTAAATGATTCCAGGAATATCTCCTTTAGAATAATGAAGTGCTGCCCAGCCAGCTTGGCTCAGTGGTTGGGTGTCGACCTATGAACCAGGAGGTCACAGTTCGATTCCCGGTCAGAGTACATGCCCAGGTTGCGGGCTCTATCCCCAATGCGGGGCATGCAGGAGGCAGCTGATCAGTGATTCTCTCTCATCATTGATGTTCCTATCTCTCCCTTCCTCTATGAAATCAATACAAAAATATTTTTTTAAAAGAATAATGAAGTGCAGTAGGCAATTTGTAGAAATGCGTATTTCTGGGCTCTACTCTCACAAGATGCTGACTCAGTTGGTTAGGTGTGGCCCCCAGGAGTCTGAATTCTCGCAGTCACATGATGATTTGTTGAATTGCCTGGCAGATCAACCAGCTTTCTTGGTGAGTAGGTTGGCAAATCTTCATCTCATGAGGCTGTTGTTGGGACACCCAAAAGTGGTTCAAACCTTCCAAGCCCAGCCTTTCCTTAGCAACAAAAAGAGTTCTTGTGTAGCGCAATCACCCATTTCACTTCAGTCTATTATGAGGCAAGTAGCTTCACCTGTTTACTGAAGTGGGGCCCATATTACCCAGAATTAATATATAATCACATACAAAACTCTTGGGATGTGTCAAGAAGTTCCTCAAACCCTTTATCACTGTAAATTGTGCTCTTGTACATTTTCTCAAGTGTGGCACTTCCGTCAGCCTTAACTGTTAATTCTGCACCAATTTATAAAGGTGTTGGTTCAAATTCTCAAGTAATGTGGGTTTCTTCCTTCCACTGAGTTCTTAAGGAAGAATTTCAGACTCTGAGCAAAGGAAGGAAAGGTTGAGGTTCTTTTCTGACCTCCCACCTGTCATGTGCCTGATGGAGGAGAATGGCTGTACTTGTCTGTTCCAATAGGGGGCATTCACCTTTCCAGAGACTGTGAATGCCATTGATTGACAGCTCTAGTTACTCCTTTAAAAAAATTTTTTTTAAACTGTGAAATGTGTCATGCACATAAAAGAGTGTATAAAATGTGTTGTGTATAGTTGAAGAATAATAAAGTGAACACTCATCTATATTGCTCGCAACGTTAAGCCGTAAATCATGACCAGACCTTTGAGGCTTGGTATCTGTACCTTTCTGGTGACATTCCCAGCATTCCTTACTCCCAGAGGTGTCTTCCTTTGGTAATTTTGGTGTTAATCATTCCTTAATATTCCTAATATGTTACCACTTGCATATGAATCAAGTTGTTTGATATTTTATTGTGGAGTCTTATGACAGAGGTCACTAGCATAGATGCAACAGCCAAACTTCCTGTATTCTCATCTCACTTGTCACATACCAATTGAGCAATACTGGGGAAATATCTTCTCTCTGCCTTGCTTTCCACATCTGTGAAATGGGAGGAATAATAGTTCCTACCTTACAGTGTTGTTGTGACAAGTAAATGAGTTCATGTTGCAAGCCTTTATAACAGGACCTTATACATAATAAATACTATGACAATGCTATCATTTACATTAAGCTGATATCTACCTTTCTGTACTTCTCAGATTCTGTGGTAAAAGATGAAAAAAAACTTCCAATCCACTGTGGACTGATACTTTTGTAAAATATAGTAACATTGAGTAACTAGAAAAATGAATTAAAAAAACAGACATACAAAATTCAAACGCCAATGTTTTATTGTTAGAGTAAACAGAAATAAAATTGCAGTGTCAAATTGCTATAAGTGTTTTTAAAATATTACTTTCCATTTCTGTACTTACTTGTCACAAACTGGTAGCAACCAGCTTGTGGACAGCCACCAGCTCACAGACACACTCTGAGTTGCCCTGCTCTGGATTTAGGCATGCTGTATTTTGCCTAGTCCTGCACGAGACCCATTCCTTTGTTAGGAAGTAAGGTTTGGCTGTCTTTTGTTGGGTGGTCCTTTTCTTCTTCTGGCTGATTTTCACCTGCTAGAAAGAGGAATGATTAAAAAAATAAACAAACATACTGAATGCTGATTTTCACCAGAGACTAGTTTTCTTTTCTTTGTTTTTTAAATCAAAAAGTAATTTCTGGCGTAGAGTCTTCCTCATAAAGACAAGCAGGTATAGGAGAAATACAGATTTGCATTTTGATTTTTCTGACTCAGAAATAAGACAAGCACACACTTCTAATTTTCTGAGTCTTGAATTTGATTGCAAGGTCTTTGAAGCCGTCTGTCTTCTGCTCCCTCACCTCTTCCCAGCAGTGCCTTGGGTTCCTTGGGTATAGTGGGTATTCACAAGGCAACTGAGAGACCCAGGAATATTATGAGGTTGAACCATGTGAGCTGACCAACATTCTACCATTTTTAATGATAAAAAGACCATCTCATATGGTCTCATCTATTTATGTGTCCAGGTTTGAACCATTTCATTGGGACCTTTTCCCCAATCCTTTCCTGGGAATGGAATCCTCCCATTTCTAGGAGTTCACGGAAGTTTCAAGTCCTGGGTAGGGAAGGATGGCCTGGTGATCTCATCTTGCCTCAGCATCCTAGCTTTTCACAGTTGCTACCAGAACCCATGTCCAAGGAGTGGCCTTTCCATCACCCCAGGCACCTGTCAAGGAAGAATCTGTTATACCAGTTGGAATGAATACATCCTGGCTGATGTGGAAACTGTAAGAGAAAAAATTACTCATGATATTTGTTAGAGATGGCAAGGAAGGCTTTATTCAAAAGAGCTACTACGATGGAGTTTCACAGTAGAAGAGAGACATTGGGCTCAACTCCAAATACAACAAGGAAAAGTGAGGATTTATAGACAACGAGCAGGGTGAGATTCAGTGGGTGAAAAATTACTAAGAGGAGACATCAGAAATAGCTTGATTCTTGTTAAACAGACTCAAAAGGATTCTTGTTGAAGGCAGGCCAGGGGACCCTGTATCACCTGGAGGATGGAGGGGGATGAGGAAATTGATCAGATATTGAGGCTGATCATGTATTGAGGGTGGAGAGTCACTCAAAACTGACTTAGCAGGATTCTTGTTGAGACTGGACTCTAGAAGGACAGAGATGGAAGCCCAAGGTTGGACCAAGTTGAGCAGAGGGCTCAGAGGAGCCTGAGTACAGTTTGGTTAAGGAAAGAATCTTTGTCAGGACATAACTATTGCTGATCAAAGTCAGAACTGGGTTCTTTTTCCAGATTTTGTGTGTGAATTTTCAGCCTTGGTCATTCTGTCTCCTAAATACATTTCTATAGTGATCCAAGCACATCTATGCTTGATTAAAATCAGGATTCAAACCAGCCAGTAGTTCAGAGTTTCTTCTGAGCCAGAAAATCTATTTATTTTTAAATTATCTTTTTTTCAAGGTTGTAATTTTATTTTACTGAATTTATTGGGGTGACATTGGTTAATAAAATTATATAGGTTTTAGGTGTACAATTCTATACTACATCATCTGTATATTGTATTGTGTGTTTACCACCCCAAGTCAAGTCTCCTTCCATCACCATTTATCCCTTCTTTACCCTCTTCTACCTCCCCCCATTTTTAACTATTAATGTTCAAAGAAGACTAGGGGTCAGAGGCTGTGTCCATCTGATGTAAAAATAGCTGTATTTTTGTTTGTTTTGCTTTGTTAATACTCACCTGATGATATTTTTTCCCATTGATTTTTAGAGAGAGTGAAAGGGAGGGAGGAGGGGAGAGAAAGAGAGAGAGAGAGAGAGAGAGAGATCAATTGGTTGCCTCCTTCACACGCACTGACTGGGGTTGGTGATCGAACCTGCAACCCAAGTACTAGCCCTGGACTGGGAATCAAACCTACAACCCTTCAGTGCACCAGCTGATGCTCTAACCACTTAGCAACAACGACCAGGGCATAACTGTTGTTAATTCTAACAACTGAGTAGTTCTGTGGAGAAAAGAATCAGAAAGGCTATTAGAATTTTAGTCAAAAATAGTAAATCTATTGACTGTGGGTTAACATGTGTGTTTTCTGGCAAGCCCCTAGAGATGAATTTTTATTGTCATCCCCTCTGAAAGAAGGAACATGTCAGTTTCTGCCTGCTGAAATCTGCCTTACAAAATTCATGCCTGCCACTGGCCTCAAACTGAGGGACAAGCTGCCAGGGGCTGTCACAGGTTACTGAGCCTGTGTCCAGAGATGTGGGCTCGAGTGAGCAGGAGCATGGCCACTCCATGGTCACCCTAACCTCTCTCCTTCATGAACCTTCCAGACACACACACTTGCTCAGGCTTGTACACAGCCACGTTCGTAGAGACACACGCATGTAGACACAAACACAGAGATCACCCACAAACCTACACAGGCCCACACTCACACCATATGTACTGCCATACAGCCCACTGCTAATAGAAAGGGAGTACAGACAGGAAGATGGGTAAACTCAATCTCAGCTTAATTAGTAGACAGTATCTCAAATGGGGTCAGGATCAGGGAAACAAACACAAAGAATGGTGCAATTCAGAAAAGTGGCCAGAGGGATAAATTAGCAGGTAGAGCAAGAAGCAGGCTGAAGATCGATATGAGAAAATTACTACGGGTGCGTGTGTGTGTGTGTGTGTGTGTGTGTGTGTGTGTGTGTCCGTGAGAATAATTCGGTGGTATTTTGGTCTGAGTAGTAGAAGGTCAGGTCTAATGTAGCTGTGTGACTTTGGGGCAGTCACTTTACCTCTCTGGGTCTCAGTTTTTCCATCTGTAAAAGGTGAGCATCGGAATAGCATGGTAGCTCTCAAACTTCAGCTTCAGTCAGAATCACCTGGAAGGCTTATTAGAGCAGATTGCTGGGCAGCACCTCAGAGTTTCTGACTCAGTCTATGTGAGGGGGGGCTCCATTATTTGCATTTCTTACAAGGTTCCAGGTGATGCTACTGCTACTGGTCTGGGGACCACAGGATTAAAGGAACTCTCTGCTCCTTATTAGGCCTGAAATTCTATAACTATGGGCAGACATTGGGACTAAACATAACTTTAGGTTGCTGCAGTTCTTACCAAAAGGTGATTTTGCCCTGCAAGGCCCATTTGGCAATGTCTGGAGACATTTCCCTTTTTTAAATATATTTTTTTATTGATTTTTAGAGAGGGAGAGGAAGAGAGAGATAGAAACATCAATGATGAGAGAGAATTATTGATTAGCTGCCTTCTTCACGTCCCACACTGGGGATCGAGCCCACAACCCAGGCATGTGCCCTGACGGGGAATTGAACTGTGGCATCCTGCTCCATAGGTCAACGCTCAACCACCGAGCCACCGCGGGGCATGGAGACATTTTCGATTATCTCAAATCAGGGTGTGTTGCTACTGGCATCTTGTAAGTAGAGGCCAGCGATACTGTAAACATCCTACAATGTGTAGGACAGCCCCACAACAAAGAATTATCTGCTTTAAAGCATCACAGTAGCTGAGGTTGAGGAACCCTGTTCTGAATGATCCAGTCCAGCTAGATTCGACTTTGTATGAGAATGGTGGTGAGATTGACATTGACTTTTCAGTTCCCAGAAGGAAAAGGTCCACAGAAACTACGTGGCCTTCAGTAAGCTTCAGTTTGCTCCTTGATCTGGGACCTCACTCAAGGCTTAGCAGGACAACTGTGACTCTTGGGAGGCTTGCAGATCTCAGATCCCAGGGAAGCTGCCCAACAAAGGGCAAGGGCTAGCTCCCCGCAGGGCACATTCCCAAAGCAGCATCCGTCCAGCAGGCAGGACCTGAACTGGATGAGGATGTCACAGGGTGCTCATCGCATTGTATTTCCTTCCTCTGCTTCCAATCCACGGGATAGCAAATGAGGCTGGCCCTTGTGGGTTCTGATTAGAAGCTTCATATATCAAGTCTCTAAATTTGCAGAATGTTGTAAGGCAGAAAGGCTCTGTGTGTGCATGTGTGTGTGCGTGCATGTGCGTGTGCCTGTGTGGTGAGAACCACATATTCAAACCATTCCCCATTTCTGCACCTCATCCTGCCAATTACAATCTGCTTGGTGGTGTGAAACTGACAGCCGGCAGCAGTGATGGAGACAGGAGAGCGATGAACAAGGGCTTTGTGCATTCTCAGCTTTAGAGAGAATGTTCAGTGGGGCGGACAGGCATGTAACTGGCAGGTTTAGGAATCAGTAAAAACCAAGAACTGGAAGTCCTAATTTATTGTCTGTTTCGATACAAGGCTAGACACAGGCTATTTAATATAATGCATTGTTTACAAGTGGAGGAGAGTGGAAGTTATTGATGCATTACAAATGCAGGCAAATGCATCTCATAAGCCAAGGGGTAGGTAATAACAATTGCAGAAGACTAAATTTGACTTTAATCCCCTGAAGAATGGCATGCACAGAGCTTAAAATGATAAGAGCTGGAGGGGGTGGGGGAGAGAGAAAGTGGGGAGGGAGAGAAGGAGGCTCTGGGAGACCGAGGGAGGCAGAGGAGACAGAGCGGGGAGGAGGGGAGAGAGAGAGAAGCTGATTTTCTCCTGGGATTATGTATTTTCTTGATTAGAAAATGGAGTGGAAATTGAAAGAAAATGCATATTTTTTAAACCTTGTTTTGGTAAACAGCATCACACTTGGCAGGGTGTTTTCTGTGGCAGGTCTGGCATCATGGTCAGGCAGCTTGGAGCAATTTTAAGACCTGCCAATCCCTTAGCTAATCCAAAAGGCAGAAATAGAAACCAGGTCCTGGTTTGATTAGTGCACGTAAGCTATCTGTGTCTTCCTCCCAGGGTCGTTAGATCCACGGCCACAGTGGCTGGGTGTAAACAGGCTGGCTTTATCTTTGTGGTTAAAATTCCCCCCTGTCCACACAAGGCTTTAAACTTAGTAGGTGTCCCACGAATGCTGGCTGAGTGAACACGGGGTGATGCAGATGGCCACGAAGCAATGATGAACTGGACTCCATTGTTCAGGGTCTCAGCATCAGAAGTTGCTTTAGAATAAGCACATTGGGTCCACTCCCCACCCACGCTGAAATCTCCTCTGCAATATTATTGATAATGGTGTCTGAATTTCGAGTAAATAATCATGTGATAAGGCATCTCTTACCCCTGGGGCAGCCCACTCCTTCATGGACTGGTCTTTAATAGCAGTCAACATTTATTGGGTGCTTATTAGGAGGCAGTCACTGTGCTAAAATCTTTCCTTATGCTTATATTCTACTAAGGATATGTTAAGCATAATTTCCTTTTAAAGATGTGGAAACTAAGGCACAGTTTTACAGCTGGTGACGGGTGGAGGAGGCTTACTCTGTAGGACATGCTCCTCCCTGTTGAGGATGTCCGTCCTGTGCTGACCTGAATGTTGCCTTCATTCCCACCCAGTGGCCTCACTACTGTCATCGGTCCCAGGGGCTGCCGTGCCCTATGTTGGATTTCCATTATCAACATGGTTCACATTTTCCTGGTTTATGGATGTGTTTGCAGTGCGCCATCTGCCTTCTCTGGTGATCCAGGGGCAAACAGAGGGAGAAAGAAGATTGGCACTGGAAGATCTTTCTCTGACAGCTCTCCAACTGTGACAGCCAAGTGCATCCGGCCTGGGTCCCGGAGCACAGAGTCCCTGGTCATAACTGCAAGGAACAGTTATTTGTGGATCACTCCGAGATAAACAGATGAACTTACTCTGGAGATCAGTGGTCTCAGAGACCCCATCTGTGCGCTTCAGCTGGTTGAATCCTGAGGGGAGCCAGTAATTTCACCTCTCTAGGCTAAGCCCAAGAGGGTAGGCTCTCGGTAAACATTTGTTGAGTATCTGATCTGACAGCATTGCGGCTGATGGTAATGCTGCCAGCTCTTGTCCTCAGAAGGGCTGAGCCTGGAGAGAGAAAACATTTTTTATTTGGGAGAATGATCTTGACCATTTGTCTATGACTTTGGGGTAAGTAGACCTCACAGCTTGGGGTCCTATTCTCTTACAACTGGCTTATATTTTTGTGCTTCATGGTTTATGGGTGTTAGCCCTTGAGTCACACGGGGTCTTTACTTGTTCTTGGTTTCCCACGAGAACTGATGGACAAGTCACTTCTTTTCTCTGAGATAGGTAAGTTCAAAGAGAGAAGCTAAACTATTCCAAACAAAATATATAACATGCTCCAATTTTGATTATTTTCTTCTCTTTCTGAGAGCTAATGGCACCTTACATTTTGCAAACAAGCCTGAAAAATCAGAAGTATCTTTGTCCTCTCCCCTGAGTCTCACATCCAATCAGTTGCCTATTCTAGTGACTTTATTTGGGAAATGTCTCCTAGGACAGTTCAAGACTACATTATCTCTCATTTGAACGATTGCAGGAATCTCCTAACTGGTTTTCCTGTCCCCACATCTCAATCAACTTTGCTCCTGCCCACAGTCAGGGAGAGCTTCCTAGTGTAGCCTTTCTCCCTGCAGGTTTTCAAATTATGCCCCGAGGAGCCCTGGGAGGAGCCCTAGGGTTTCCCAGAGATGGTGTAAGGCCCTTTCGACAAGTCCAGAGGGGTCTCTGGGCATCGTCATTACAATTCAGCCAGTTCCATTCGTTAAGAGGTGAAAACTAAATAGACTTAAAAAGCCATAGAGGATCAGCTCTACTTTTTATCTGTTCTAGGACTTTTGCGTGAGATTTTATTTAGAGAAATCTGTTGCTAATCTTTTTAAAAATCTTCATCCAAAACACAGACCTTGCTGAAGAAAATATATGATGGAATCTGAGTCTAGATTTAGAAGTTTTCCAGGGAGGGTTTGAGGAAACATTGATTCAAGTCACCTCTTTGGTTCCCAAAGGCTAGTGGGACCCAGGGATGTTTGGGTTTCTTACAAACCAGGGTGGGGGTGGTGGATGGGGAAAGTGAGGAGAATGGAAGGAAAGGTTGGTTGAGTAGTTCGGAAGTCTAGAGAGGGAAATGATGTCTAGTAAGTTTAAGTTATTGCCTCATTTGTGTTTTACAAGTAAAAAACAAAGATGACAACAGCTCAGTTCAAAGTAGAACACTAGCAATAAAGCTTTTGTTCCCCAAATTTCTTTCTGGTCTCTGGTACAAAGCACCTGAGGTTTCCCAAAGCTGCCCTGGAAAAGTTGTGACCTTTGTTCAGGAATCTTTACTGATTCTGGTTGTCAGGCACATGAACAACACTTGTCCAGGATGGATACTTGGAATAAATGAGTCAGGGAATGTAAAAGGAAATCAATATTTACCAAATGCATCCTTTATGTAGGAATTCAAAGCAGGTCAGTCTGATGGCAAAGCCTGTGTTCTCACTGCCATAGCATGTCATTGAGGTAATTTAGAACCTGTAATTAAGCATGCAGTTTGAAGTATTATTATTCTCTTAGTGTTTGAGAGAGCATGAAACTACAGGTCTCAGAGAGAAATGATACTATATTTTAAAAAATAATTTTACTACACCCTTGCCAAAAGAGATTTAAATTAGTTCAGAATAAGAGACATGGAGCTGATAAAACAAGAGTAAGATAACAAGAACCAAGTAATAAAAAGGGAGTCAAGAAGTATAGATGGTCTCCAACTTATGATAGTTCAACTTATGATTTTCCAACATTACGATGTATGAAAGCAATACACATTCAGCAGAAACTATATTTCAAAATTTGAATTTTGATCTCTTTCTGGGCCCCTGATATGCATTACAATCGATATTCTCTCATGATGTTGGACATCAGGCATGGGATCGTGAGGGTGAACAGCCAATACTCTACAATGAACTGTGTTGCCAGCGTTTTTTGGATATTGTGTACTAAGCACCTTTAAGGTAGGCTAGGCTAAACTATGATATTAAGTAAGTTAAGTGTATTAAATGCATTTTCTATTTATGATCTTTTCAATTTACAGTGGTTTATTAGGATACAACCCCATTGTTAGTTGAGGAGCATTTACACTTATAAATCAGAAAATGTAGGCTAGATAGCTGTTTGTCCTGACTCCTAAGAGCCAATTGTAAATATCTCTTTCAAACTCCATGTTCAGTGATATCACGTTGGAAGTAGCAATGGTGGGAGTCTTTACACCACAGAAATTGGTAAATGCTTCAGATCATGGCTTCCTCCCTCCTCCCTCCCCCAGGAGAGCTGGTTATTAAATATTTACCAGCAGTACCCCTGAGCTAAGGACTCTCCTACAGCTCACATGATGTGCTTCTGGTATTGGAGCTGCTCTCCATGGAGTGCAGGTTCCAAACTCCCTGCATTTGGGGAGTGGTTTCCTTTGCCACTGCTACTGGCAGTGGTGATGGCATCATGCAGGTGGGTGAGTGGCTAAGATGCCAAGCACTGTCTCAGAGACCCTTTGTTTTTGTTGTTGTTGTTCGTTTGTTTTTTAATTTAAATTCTTTATTGTTTAAAGTATAAGTCTCCTTTTTCCCTCAATGACCACTCCCTGGCTGCCCCCACCCCCCAGCACATGCCCTCACCCCCACCCCATCTGTGTCCATTGGTTATGCTCATATGCATGCATACAAGTCCTTTGGTTGATCTCTTACCCCTGTTATATTGGAAATTCAGCGAGCTGAAAGAAGACGCTGTAATCAAAGAGCCGAATTTTTTTTTTTTTTTTTTTTAGTCTTTATTTCAAAAGCCAGCAGCCGCAGGAGGACTTGGGTCTCTCAAATTCTTGCAGCCCAGAATGAACTTAGGGATTATCTTATAAAGGCAAAACAAACAAACAAACAAACAAACAAACAACAACAACAAAACATGTGCTGGGATAGAGGCAGTGTGCTTAGCAGATATCCTGCAGAAAGCTTGTGGCCTTGAGCACAGCTCAGATAACCAGAAGACACCTGGCATGGGAGGAACCAAGGACAGACCAGACCCCCACACCGGCAGAGCGGTTTGCAGAACCATATAATTAAGAGGGGACAGTGACTAGACTATAGGCTGATAAGCATGTACATTAGGTTACTGGCACAGATCCAGATTGCTAGCCCCTCCTCAAAAATGTCTTATTTCCCCCATTATTCAAGTAAGCGTGCTTACAGAAGCTAGAAATAGCAGAGTTACTTCTATCAGGGAGGCTATCTGGTTTAGTTACTTCCTGGAATTAACAGAACAAAGGACCATCTGTGTTTATAGAAAAATTTTAAATGGCAGTTCTTACAAAATGGAGGTTACAGGAACAAGATGGAGTGCCTATGGGTCAGATGGAGGGCGAGGGATAGGATGGAGTCAGTCCTTTCAAGGCCAATTGTTTACCCCCTCACACCCCCTTTTCCCCCGCCTTCCCTCACAGGTTGGACATTCTGTTCAATGCTTCTATGACTCTGGTTCTATTTTTGTTCCATCAGTTTATGTTGTTCATTATATTCCACAAATGAGTGAGATCATGTGATATTTATCTTTCTCTGACTGGCTTATTTTGCTTAGCATAATGCTCTCTAGTTCCATCCATGCTGCTGCAAATGGTAAGAATTCCTTCTTTTTCCAGCAGTGTAGTATTCCATTGTGTAGATGTACCACAGTTTTCTAATCCATTCATCTGCTGATGGGCACTTAGGCTGTTTCTAAATCTTAAGCTATTGTAAATTGTGCTGCTATGAACATAGGGGTGCACATATCCTTTCTGATTGGTGTTTCTGTTTTCTTAGGATATATTCCTAGAAGTGGGATTTCTGGGTCAAATGCAAGTTCCATTTTTAATTTTTTTGAGGAAATTCCATACTGTTTTTCCACAGTGGCTGCACCAGTCTGCATTCGCACCAGCAGTACAAGAGGGTTCCTTTTTCTCTGCATCCTCTCCAGCACTTGTCATTTGTTGATTTGTTGATGATAGCCGTTCTGACAGGTGTGAGCTGGTACCTCATTGTTGTTTTGATTTGTATCTCTCAGATGATTAGTGACTTTGAGCATATTTTCATATGTCTCATGGCCTTCTGTATGTCTTCTTTCAAAAAGTGAGACTGTTTTCAGGGAACAAAACCCTCTGAAGCTTGTTTAAGCAAAAAGAGAAAGTCATCAGAAGGATGCATGTCTCTCTTAAAGAACCTAAGGGGTTGGAACCAGCAATTGCAAGTCTTTCTTTCAAGAGAAAGGCTCTCTCTCTCTCTCTCTCTCTCTCTCTCTCTCTCTCTCTCTCTCTCTCTCTCTCTCTCCTCTCTCTCTCCTCTCTCTCCCTCTCTCTCTCTCTCTCTCTCTCTCTCCTCTCTCTCTCTCTCTCTCTCTCTCTCTCTCTCTCTCTCTCTCTCTCTCTCTCTCTCTCTCTCCCCCCTCTCTCGCTCCCTCTCCAGACCACATTTATCAGATTTATTTCCATATAGACCCAATATCGTTTACTTACTCTTAACCTTGTCCCAGTTTACTCAATTTCTGAAACAATGACTGTTTCTTGGAAGAGAGAATCTGATTGGCACAGTTTGGATCAGATGGTCCTCCTTGGTCCAGCTGGCTGTGGTGGAGGGGATGAGGTCACTTGCCATTGCTTACTCAACAGGAAGAAGATTGGGAGAAGATTCTCTGACAAAGGGGCAAGGCAGGAAGACAAATTAATTAAGGTGTCGGTTATAAGCATGCATTAGTGCTCTTGGTGTTTGTACCAGAACTGAGGAGTGAGGATGCCAACTCTGGACAAGACATCGTATTTGTTAGATTTCTCTTTGAATGTGCATAGTCATCTTCTCTGACAATAATAAATTGTATTATTTTTAATAAATTGTATTAAAAATTAACTCTGTTCTTAGCTTGCAATGTTCATATTTCAGGTAATCCATTCAAAATGAAAGAAAAGAGAATAGTGAGGAATGGGTAGGACAAAAAGAACCATAGTAGTGAGGAACCATGGTATTGAGAAAAAACATCAAGCAATCCCCTGGCCTGGGTCCTGTCTCTTGAAAGTGAGCACATAACTTTTCCAGGACGGGTAAGTCTATATCACATCTAAATCTTGAACGTTAAAGCCAGATGCAGCATTTTTTTTGATGAAGAAATTATTATGGTATTTGTGTTATTTCCCCAATTTTCCACACAGATAAAATGGGAAATAGTGTATAGGGAAAGTATTGGGGTACACTTCTGTGTGCTGTTTACCTGTTACTATGAACAGAATACCTTATCCTGAGGATGATGAGGGAAGTGGGATGGAGCCGTATAACGATATTGGTGCATGATATATACTAGTGTGTTTGGGATGCAGACATCATGATCACTGCTGTGATTTATTGGGCATCTATGTACCAAGCTCTGTTTCAAATGCTATCCATACGTAATTTTCAATATTTGCTACAGCCTAGCAATATAGATGCCTGGATTATCATCTTCATTTTGCAGGCAGACAGCTGGGGATCTGGAGAGAGCCAGAGCTACATAGTGGGCACATGGCTGGGCCAGGGCTCAGATCCATTCTCTGGCTTCAAAGTCCACCCCTCCCCGCCCCCTTTTGTTGAATCCTCCCCCCAGAAATAGAGTCAGAGGTGGAAAAAGGAATTAAAGGCAGAGTCATCTGCAAAGTTACTAAGAAAATAAAAGGAAATGACTTATTTTCATTAGGGCTTCACTTAGGATTTATTTTCATTTCAGCTTCTATGTGATGATCATCTAGCTTATTTGAAGTTGATATAGTCAACAGTTATCATAAAACAGGAAATGTGACACCTTTAGAGATCTCTTTTTAAACATGAAGATAACATATGTGGATATCTTTTATCACCATGGGTAATTGGCTCCTGATGTAAAAAACTTTCCCACTCTTACTCAGTGAAGTGAGCAGAGTATCCTCAGACTGGAGAGCCGTGGACGGGGTTGGGGGGACCCTGAACAGACCAAGGTTGGGAGGCAGAATGGCAAACAGCACTGCTTGCAGGGCACTGGCTTCCAACCAAAGAAGAGTGTTCCAGTGTGACTTGTCATGGAGAAATATTTGCCATGCATTTGTCTTTTCAGCATGTCTACTCCCCTTGAGAGTAAAACACAAGACATACCTTTTTTTTTTTTTTTAACTGAAAAACCCCATTAGGAGGGTTATCCAGAAAGCCAAGAAAAAGGATCAGTGACTTATTGCTCTGAACTTTGAAATCTTTGTAGTTGAATATCACTACTTTCCTATATTCCTGATGCTTGGTTGCTATGTATATATTGTTAATATTGCAGTGCAACAAATTCAGGTCATTTGGAAATAATTTCAACCACAGAGCCAGGTATTTTGGGGAATATTAAAAATTCTCAGTTGAAAATGAATTTTTACATCATACTTTGAAAATTGTGGTAAACTATACAATTTTAAAACCCACAATTTTAACAATTTTAAGGGTACAGTTCAATGTCATTAAGCAAATTCATATTATTGTGCAGCCATCACTATCATCCATCTCCAGAACTTTCCATCTTCTCCAACTGAAACTCTGTACCCATTAAACATTAACTCTCCATTCTCCCTTCCTCCCAAGCCTCTGACAACCATTATTCTCTATAAATTTGAATCTTATATCTCATATAAGTGGAATCATATTGTATTTGTCCTTTTTGGACTGGCTTATTTCAAGGTTCATCTATGTTGTAGTACATCAGAATTTATTTCCTTTTTAAGTCCAAATAACATTCTATTGCATGGATATACCACATTTTGTCTATCCATTCATCCCTTGATGGGCACTGGCTTGCTTCCACCTGAAAATGGCTTTTAAAACAATGTTTCTAGCTGAGAACCAATATTGATTGTTGACTCATAGAGACAAACTGTTTTCAATGTGCTTGATGGAAACACCAGATATACTTTGATAACAATGCCACTTTATAGAGACAGGGTTCAAACATTTTATATAGTACTAGAGGCCCAGTGCACGAAATTCGTGCACGGAGGGGGGTTGTCCCTCAGCCCAGCCTGTACCCTCTCCAATCTAGGACCCCCAGGGATCAGGCCTAAACGGGCAGTCGGACATCCCTCTCACAATCCAGGACTGCTGGCTCCCAACTGCCTGCCTGCCTGCCTGCCTTCCTGATTGCCCCTAACCGCTTCTGCCTGCCAGCCTGATCACCCCCTAACCACTCCACTGCCAGCCTGTTTGCCCCCAACTTCCCTCCTCTGCCAGCCTGGTTACTCCTAACTGCCCTCTCCTGCAGGGTTGATCACCTCCAACTGCCCTCCCTTGCAGGCCTGGTCCTTCTCAACTGCCCTCCCTTGCAGGCTGGGTGCCTCCCAACTGCCCTCTCCTGCAGGGTTGATCACCTCCAACTGCCCTCCCTTGCAGGCCTGGTCCTTCTCAAATGCCCTCCCTTGCAGGCCGGGTGCCTCCCAACTGCCCTCTCCTGCTGGCCATCTTGTGGTGGCCATCTTGTGCCCACATGGGGGCAGGATCTTTGACCACATGGGGGCAGCTATATTGTGTGTTGCAGTGATGATCAATCTGCATAATACTCTTTTATTAGATAGGATAGAGGCCTGGTACAGGGGTGGGGGCCAGCTGGTTTGCCCTGAAGGGTGTCCCTGATCAGGGTGGGGTTCCCTTGGGGCGTGGAGCGGCCTGAGCAAGGGGCCTGTGGTGGTTTGCAGGCGGGCCACGCCCCCTGGCAACCCAAGCAGAGGCCCTGGTATCTGGAATTTATTTTCCTTCTACAATTGAAACTTTGTAGCCTGGAGCAGAGCCAAGCCTGGGGCTCCCTCCGAGGGCCGCAGCCATTTGTGTTGGGGTTATAATTGAAACTTTGTTGCCTTAAGCGGGTGGGCCCGGCCAGGGTGTGCGGAAAGCTTTGCTTCCCCTGTTGCCGGTGGCAACCCTGGCCTGCTCTCTCAAGCTCCATTCTGCTGCCATTTGTTTGAATTTGTTTACCTTCTATAATTGAAACTTTGTAGTTTGAGTGGAGGCTTAGGCCTGCAACGGCTGGCAGAAAGCTTGGCTTCCTCTGTTACCTAGGAAACCTTGCTCTCTGTGGCTGTAGCCATCTTGGTTTGGGTTAATTTGCATACCCGCTCTGATTGGATGGTGGGCATGGCTTGTGGGTGTGTCAGAGGTATGGTCAATTTGCATATTTGTCTATTATTAGATAGGACTAGAGGCCCAGTGCATGAAATTCGTGCACTCAGGGGGGGGTCCCTCAGCCTGGCCTGTGCCCTATCGCAGTCTGGGAGCCCTCGGGGGATGTCCGACTGATGGCTTAGGCCCATCCCCATCGGGGAGCAGTCATTAGCACTGCTGCAGAGGCAGGAGCAGCACTCCCCCTGTGGGAGCACACTGACCACCAGGGGGCAGCTCCCTTGTTGAGCATCTGCCCCCTGGTGGTCAGTGCACGTCATAGCGACCGGTCATTCAGCTGTTTGGTCAATTTGCATATTAGCCTTTTATTATATAGGATTGTAGTCAGGTTGCTCAGACCTAGATCTAGACCATGTCAGGGACAAAATATCCTGGCAACATAGAGTCTGTCATTTAAATATATTTGATTGCCAAGTATAGATTCTGCCTACAGCAATTTACCCTCAATCAATCCTTAGAAAGTAAAAGGTCTATGAAGACAAAAAATATGATTCATTTTCTAGGATCATCTGTTCTCAAAACTTCTATGGTCTTAATTTAGTCTTTGATACAATGACAGTGTTTTACCAGAATCAGAATGCAAGGAGAACCCACTTTGGTCTTGGGCAAATTTGGCAAATTTGAAGTAACACACAGAGGATGTGAAATGGTTAAAAATCAAATCTATGGCTGCCTGCCCATAGGAGGGAGAGCGTGCTGGAAGTAGCAAGCCAGAAATGTTTATGCAGAGGTGGGGAAGGGAAACAATTTCTATTTGGATTCACAAGTTATGATTCCTGTTCCAAGGAGTGAGCTTATAAATTCCATATCTTCCTCTAGGATTTGGAGGTTTCAGGCAGAGGTGTTCAGGGAGAGACAGAA
Source organism: Eptesicus fuscus (assembly GCF_027574615.1). Classification (NCBI taxonomy): domain Eukaryota; kingdom Metazoa; phylum Chordata; class Mammalia; order Chiroptera; family Vespertilionidae; genus Eptesicus; species Eptesicus fuscus. The sequence continues at coordinate 33,002,482 of NC_072478.1, forward strand.
AGCCCCAGTCGTGTAGGAGAAAAAGCCAGTCCTGAGATGATAAATAACTGGCAAATAGGCATGCAACAGAGAGCACTGAAAGAAAGGCAAGCACTCCTCGGTAACTACACTAGATGAAGGCTGTTTTTAAAATCTGAGGCCAAGAGACAGCTATTTTCCGAAATTAGTAATAATAACACTGATGTCAGGAAGTAACCATTCTAGAACAGAATGGTAGGGAACAAGAACAGCCTGGGACACCGAGGAGCAGCAGGATCTGGATCCTGTGAGAAGAAAATAGATGCCCAGACAAAGGCAATTCTTGCCACATCTGACCAAGGCTATTCACCAGTTCCCCAAAGGATATTCATTGGATGGGACACTGGATGTTCATCTCAGAAGCTTGCTGTATATTTTTTCTTGTTGTTATTTGTGTAATTATGTTCAAGTGAACTGCATATTAAACTGTATGTAGTTCTCATTCCATGGGCCTCCAATGCCCTGAGTTACAGTCTCTTCAGGTGTCTTGTAGACTGATTTATGCACCAGCCAGAGCCTTCTGACTTCTGTAGGCGAGATTTGGTCCTGAACATCATCCTTATGGAAGAAGATCTTAGTCTATTCCTGGCTATGTGTACTTCACATTACCCAGCTATTGTTCATGGGAATGATCTTTTAGCCTCAGTTTACTGCCTCTATAGATTGCTGTGTTCTACTATCCTTTTTTTCCTTCCAGCTATTTCTTGATGCTCCTAAAGATCTCAAGAGATACAATGTAGGAATGGGGAGACATACACCATACTAAATGGCTTCACTCTTGAATATTAAACAAGAAAAGACTAGCTAGGCCGGTAATCACGAGACTGGGAACTGGGTAGAGGTCATTTGCAACGCTAATTCAGCAGCCTGAACATGGGGCAGAGATCATTTACAGCTGACTGCAGGTTAGCAGCTGCATCTTGAAACTTATTAAAGCAACTAGAGGCCTGGCCTGGCCTGCGAGATCTGGCTGAAACCCGCTCTCGGACATCCCCCGAGGGGTCCCGGATTGTGAGAGGGTGCAGGCCAGGCCAAGGGACCCCACCTGTGCACGATTGGGGCCGGGGAGGGATGAGGGAGGTTGGCTATCTGGGGAGGGACCGCAGGAGGGCTCCAGTGTGTGTCTGGCCCATCTCACTCAGTCCCAATTGCTGGACCCCAGCAGCAAGCTAACCTACCAGTCGGAGCGTCTGCCCCCTGGTGGTCAGTGCACATCACAGTGAGTGGTTGAGCGGCCTTTGAATATCATTAACATATTACGCTTTGATTGGTTGAACGGATGACCGGATGACTGGACACTTAGCATATTAGGCTTTTATTATATAGGATTAGTCTTTTGAGCTGTCTAAATCTTCCCTTCTGATGCCTGTTTACACATCCTGGTGCAGAGTAGTTACTCAGCTAAGGTAACATGTCCCCTTGGCAGAGCTTCTCCCTGCCGGTAGGTGGTCCCCTGTGCTCCCTGCCCCCAGAAGTCGGCATGCCTGCAGGGCTTCCAGATATGGAGACACTAAAAATTACTTTTTTCCCCCAATTTTTTTTTTTTTTTGGGGGAAAGGGTGGGGAGAGGGATGATGGCTAAGGGTAGGCTCATGAGCTAACTGCCTTTTATTTTTAGTTGATTGCTCCAGGACCTGGCTTCTGGGATGCAATATGGTTTTTGTTCATCAAGTTCTGAGTCATCAGTGGTTTTTGGATCACCTCAGATGGAACTTTCCCTTGGCCTCTGTTTTGGCATCTGCCAATTGGAAAATTCCAGGTCATTTCTCTGGATATTTCACAGGATATAGAACAACCAATAAGGCTATGTTCTATACAATAAAGCAAGTAGCTCTGGGAAATGAGTCTAGACTTACTTTTCTGTGGTGTTCTCATAAATGTAAAAGGCAACTTGAGAACATTTATTCTTGGGCACCCTCGATTACATATGACAGAACTATGGTCCAGAGAGTATGTGACTCAACAAAGGTCATAGAGTGGCTTCATGGCAGAGCTGACTCTAGGACTCAAAACTTCTGATTCTCAAATCATGTCTACCCCCACTTGCCACCTCCACCCCTGCCATTATCATTTGCTCTTTCCCATTGCTTTTGTTTAATGTATCTTGTCAATTCTGAAATCCTAGGCCTTTAGGCTCCTGTGAATGCCACTCAAAAACGACTCTGTAGATTTGAATGTAATTAAAATTATTTTTCCTTAACAATGTGGTAAGATTGACATTTTAGCAGCTTAGGTCCTTTAAAAAATTTTCCAACAGATTATTTTCCTTTTTCAGATAAAACCTGAATTCTATTCTAATGTTGCGAGAATGTAGACTTTTTTTTAAATTAAATTTAGAGTTTGAGGCAATTAGAGCCACAAATTAATTTCTCACATTAAGAGAAATGTTTTGTCTTCCGATCTGCACCTGCTCAACCCCATTTCCAGTGATTTGTAGGTTGTAGTGCTAAAGAGGAAGAGGAAATGCTTAGGCAGGGTCAGAGGGAATCACTAATGGCTAATCAATAACTGTGGAGTATTTCAAAACTCTAAGGAGACATGGCATAGTGTTATGGAAACAGTGGGACCACTTAGTTGTGGTTTCATTTATGTGGGGTTACCGGAAAGATCCAGAACTGACTATCAAGCATCAAACATCTCCACCTACATATCTTTCAATCACTTCAACCTCAACCGCAAATTCATGGGTCCCCCTCACCTCTCTGCCCCTACCCCCAAGCTTGTTTCTTCTCTTGTATTTCCAGTCTCTGTTAAGAGTGTCAGCATCCACAGCCACCTGAGCCAGAAATCTTGGTGCTGTCCTTGCTGCCTCATCTTTCCTATTCTGTCTCATGGAGCAGGGTTGGCTTCTTAACCAAGTGCCCATTCATCCCTTTTCCCATTGCTCACAGACAGCACCCAGATTTCCTTTGGGGAATTACACCCCCACCTTGTATTTGCTATGTGGTTTGGGTAACGTTTACCCTGTTCCTTGCCAACTGTGGGCCTTGATTAGTTAGAGCCAGTCAGCAAAATTCCATCTCTCCTGCCCTAGAGATTGGCTCAGAATTCTAAGCTGATCCCCCAGCCCAGAGGTTGGTTCAGTTTGGTACAAATAGAGTAAATTTGGGATTTTTGTGTAATTTTGAAGGAAGGAAAACCTCTTTTTTGTTTTGAATGAAGTGGTATGCAAATATGAGGTCTAGAGCAGTGGAGCCTACTTTGCTACCATGAAGAAAGCCAGTGCGAGGATACAAACCATTCACTCAGGAGAGCAGAGCCAAGCAAGTTATAAAGAAACTGAGTCAGAGCCTAGGGTCTCTCACTGAAGCATGTCTGAAGCCCACTCTACTGCTGGATTTTTTCATTACATGAGAGGACCAGTTTCCTTTATTGTTTATGCCAGTTTATGTTGAATATTCTGACAATCAAAAGTATCCTTGGCATATCAATACACTGTCCTCTCATCATTCATTCCAACCTATTAATTTTGCTTCTTTAATATATCTCAAATCCAACCTCCCTCTACTCTCCACAGTCTCACTAGATAATTCACTAGACAGTCACTGTCTCGGTTATTGGGCCCCAAATTAATTTTTGAAATGACATTTTTACTATTGAGAAACTTTCTGATAATGTAGAAGCCTGATAATTCAAAGATTAGAAAGCAGACTGATGATTCCCAAAGCTATCATATAAGCAGAGTGTTTTACATTCTGCAGGAAGGTCTTATGTAGATAAGGTCCTTCATGAGTTTCTTCTAGTTTTCCAGCCTCACCTCTGTACCCCTTGTCCACATGCCTCATGCTGCAACCACACCATGTTCCCTGTGATTCCTTGAGTTCCATACTCTTTCATGACTCTGTGTTTTCAATTTTAAAAAATATTTGTTTCTTATTGCAGTAAAAACACATAATATAAAATACTAGAGGTCCAGTGCACAAAATTCATGCACTTGGGGGGGGGGCGGGGTCCCTCAGCCTGGTCTGCGTCCTCTCACAGTCTGGGAGCCCTTGGGGGATGTCCAACTGATGGCTTAGTCCCACTCCCCAGGGAGCAGGCCTAAGTCGGCAGTCGGATATTCTTAGTGCTGCCACGAAGGTGGGAGAGGCTCCTGCCACCACTGCTGCACTTGCCAGCCATGAGCCTGGCTTCTGGCTGAGCAGCGCTCCCCCTGTGGGAGTGTACTGACCACCAGGGGGCAGCTCCTGTGTTGAACGGGATTGGGTCAAAACCGGCTCTCTGACATCCCCCGAGGGGTCCCTGATTGCGAGAGGGCACAGACCAGGCTGAGGGACCCCACTGGTGCATGATCAGAGAGGGACGCACGAGGTTGGCCAGCTGTGGGAGGGCTCCAGGGCATGTCCGACCTGTCTCGCTCAGTTCCGATTGGCCGGACCCCAGCAGCATGCTAACCTACCTGTCAGAGCATCTGCCCCATGGTGGTCAGTGCACATCATAGTGAGCAGTTGAGCTACCTTAGCATATCATTAGCATATTACACTTTGACTGGTTGAATGGATGACCGGATGACCAGACACTTAACATATTAGGCTTTTATTATATAGGATACCATCCTAACCATTTAAAAAATATATTTCTATTGATTTCAGAAAGGAAGGGAGAGGGGAGAGAGAGAGAGAGAGAGAGAGAGAGAGAGAGAGAGAGAGAGAGAGAGAGAGAAACATCAATGATAAGGGAGAATCATTGTTGGCTGCCTCCTGCATGTCTCCTACTGGGGATCGAGCCTGCAACCCAGGCATGTGCCCTGACTGGGAATCAAACCCTTCTGGTTCATAGGTCGACTCTCAACCACTAAACCATGCTGGCTGGGCAATCCTAACCACTTTTAAGTGTACAGTAGTGTTAAGTATATTCACACTGTTATGAAATTGATCTCCAGAATGTTTTTATTCTGTAAATCTGAAACTCTATACTCATTAAACAACAACTCCCTTTACCCTCCTCCCCCATCCCCTGTAACCACCACTCTACTTTCTGTTTCTATGAATTTGACAACTTTAGATACCTCACAAAAGTGGGATTACACAGCATTTTTCTTTTTGTGACTGGCTCATTTTATTTAGCATATCTTCAAGGATCATATATATTGTAGCATTTGGTAGGATTATCTTCCTTTTTAAAATATCCTCACCTGGGGAGGAACCAAGATGGCGGCATAGTTAAACAACTAATCTGCTGCCTCACACAACAATTTCAAAAATACAACTAAAAGACAAAAACGTCTACCACCCAGAACCACGGGAAAGCTGGCTGAGTGGAAGATTTACAACTAAGAAGAGAAAGGAGCACAATCGATGAAAGGCTGAGGTACGGAGGCACGCGAATTGGGCCGGCGGCGGGCGGCTGGGTGCGCGGCTTTTCTTCAACCCGCAGGGAGACAAGCTCCCGATCACTCTGAAATCCAGTTTCTGGGGACACTCGGGGGACCCAGGCACCTACGGGGAGAAGCTGGACTCTCGGCCATCGGGTCGGAAAGTGAGAGTGACTTTTTTGCAGAGGTGTGCCCAGCAATCATTGTTTACTGCGCTGGAGTGTGGGGCGCAGGGACTTGGAAACAGGAAAGGCAGAGACGGCTGACGGCAGCCATCGCCGTTGGCCACGCCCCAGCCTAGTGACGCCCTGAGACCCCGCCCTGCCCTGAGGCCCCGCCCCGCACATCCTACAAACCCGCCCAGGCTCCACACAGCGGCTTTTGCATATAAATGGCCTGTTCTGTGGCAGCTTAACCAACTGCAGCTCCAGTCAGACTGCTCCAAAACTGCCCAAGCAAAGGAGGAGAAAACTAGCCATTGCTGTAGCTCCTGCTGGGGGACACACAGTACACAAGGGTACACCAAGAGTGTCCACCTCAAGTAACTGGGAGGCTGACCCATTGAACCAATACACCTAGTACACAAAACTACCCTACCAACTTAGGGAAGCAGAGAATATGAGAAGGCAAGGAAACAGATCACAAACCAAAGAAATGGAGGAGAACAAGCGACTGGACATAGAGTTCAAAACCACGGTTATAAGGTTTTTCAAGAATTTCATGGAAAAGGCCGATAAATTCTATGAGGACCAAGTAGAAATTAAACATACACTGACTGAGATAAAAAATATTATACAGAGACCCAAAAGCAGACTAGAGGATTGCAAGAATCAACTCAAAGATTTGGAATACAAAGAGGCCAAGGACACTCCTCCAGAGAAGCATGAAGAGAAGAGAATTCAGAAAGTTGAAGATAGTGTAAGAAGCCTCTGGGACAACTTCAAGCGAACCAACATCAGAATTATGGGGGTACCAGAAGAAGAGGGAGAGCAAGATGCTGAAAACCTATTTGAAGAAATAATGAACGAAAACTTCCCCCACCTGATGAAAGAAATAGACTTACAAGTCCAGGAAGCGCACAGAACCCCAAACAAAAGGAATCCAAAGAGGACCACACCAAGACACATCATAATTAAAATGCCAAGAGCAAAAGACAAAGAGAGAATCTTACAAGCAGCAAGAGAAAAACAGTTAGTTACCTACAAGGGAGCTCCCATTCGATTATCAGCTAATTTCTCAACAGAAACCATGCAGGCCAGACGGGAGTGGCAAGAAATATTCAAAGTGATGAATAGCAGGAACCTACAACCAAGATTACTCTACCCAGCAAAGTTATCATTCAGAATTGAAGGACAGATAAAGAGCTTCACAGATAAGAAAAAGCTAAAGGAGTTCATCACCACCAAACCAGCATTATATGAAATGCTGAAAGGTATTCTTTAAAAAGAGGAAAAAGAAGAAGAAAGATAAAAATTATGAACAACAAATACATATCTATCAACAAGTGAATCTAAAAGTCAAGTGAATTAAAAATCTGAGGAACAGAATAAACTGGTGAACTTAATAGAATCAGGCATAGAATGGGAGTGGATTGATAATTCTCAAGGGGAAAAGGGTGTGTGTGTGGGGAGTACGGGAAGAGACTGGACAAAAATCATACACCTATGGATAAGGACAGCGGCGGGGGGGAGGTAAGGGAAGAGGGGGGGTGGGAACTGGGTGGTGGGGAGATATGTGGGGAAAAAGGAGAAACAATTGTAATCTGAACAATAAAGATTCATTAAATTTCAAAAAAAAAAAAAAAAATATCCTCACCTGAAGACAATTTTATTGATTTTAGAGAGAGAGAAAGAGAGAGAGAGAGAGAGAGAGAGAGAGAGAGAGAGAGAGGAGAGAAAAATCAATCGGTTGCCTCCTGAACCCACCCTGACTGCGGGATTGAACCAGGAACCTGGGTATGTGCCCTGATTGGGAATCCAACCCACAACTTTTTTGGTGTATGGGACAATGCTTAACCAACTTTGCAAGGCTTAATAACTTCCCATTGTATGCATATACCACATTTTGTTTATCCACTTATCTGTTGATGCACAGTTTGGTTGCTTCTATTTCTTGGCTATTGTCAATAATGCTGCTATGAAAATGGGTGTGCAAATATCTCTTCAAGACCCTGCTTTCAATATTTTGGGTATGTACTCAGAAGTGGAATTGCTGGATCTTGGGGTTGGCTATATTTAATCAGATTGCATAAAACCTTGTGGGGGGCAGCCTCTAAGCTGACCTCTGAGTCTAGCCTGAGATTCCGTGTTTGCCTGAGCTTAACATAGTGTTACCCCATTTATTGTCTGGTCCATGGTGAGGTAGCTGCTCTTTTCCTCAAGACGGAGACCTGTGTGAGTGCTGTAAAATGATGACCAGCTCAGGGAGGAGGCTGGGGGAAGTGAAGGGCCATGGTCACAAACAAAGCCTGGAGCAGGGGTCCTCAAACTATGGCTCGCGGGCCACATGCGGCCCGCCGAGGACATTTATCCGGCCCGCCGGGTGTATCCCGCTACCTGTCCTGCTTAGCAGCCAACTTAGCAGTGTGCATAGGAATTTGTTCATAGTTGTTTTTTTAAACTATAGTCCGGCCCTCCAATGGTCTGAGGGACAGTGAACTGGCTCCCTGTTTAAAAAGTTTGAGGACCCCTGGCCTGGAGCCTCAGGGATGGCAGATGGAATTAGCCAACAGGGCACGAAATCACAGGATTCTGGGGCAGGGCACAATCTTAGAGATCATATAGTGTGTCATTTAATGGAAAAACACCCTTACATATAAGGCTCAGAGAGGTTAAGTGACTTTCACAATGTCACTAGGATAAGCAGAACCTCAATGAGAATGCAGCTGAGGGGCATCTGTGTAGACAAGATGACTTCATGGAGGTCAAACCAAGGAAGTCCACCATCCTGAGAGTCCATGGGAGGGTCAGGAGAGAAATGGGGCAGAGAATGGGGTGTGACATCTCTCAGTGCCCCTTCAATCCAGTGGTAGAGCTCATTATCCAGTGGCTTGTTAACTCAGTTTTATTACTATGTGTTAATGTCTACTCATGATGAATAAGGTTGATTTCCTTCTTTCCTCTGCCCTTCCCTTCTCTTTTCCATCTCTCTCCCTTCCTTCCTTCTTTTCTTTCCTCCTTTCTTCCATCCTGTTTTCTTTCTCTCTTTGACCAGCTTCTTCTTTCCCTTCTTGTTTCTTTTCTGAGCACCACCCTTGGATGCCGTGTACTGTTGATCAGAGGTGAAAAGATTAGTTTCTGTCCTCCAGGAACACACAGAATGGAGAAGAAGAGCTGGGGCGGGGTTTGGGTTATTTTGGCGGATTAATCTTTGATTTGAGGGCTTCTTTACATGGACATTATAAAGAAAAAACTTCTAAGATAACTCTGGAAATAAAACAAGATTCTCTTAAAGGCAGTCCTCAAAATTCAGAGTGAGAATCACGTATGATTCCTACACATTTGTTTTTCCCCTCTTTTATGATAACTCCTTGAATTTGTTTATTCGTATTTGACCTTCATTGAACTTTTATCTACATTCATGCATTTGTATAAACAACAAGCAAGCTGAAGGACCACACACAGAGACATATTTATGGAGTGACATTCCTCCATGAGCATTCATGGGTACACATTATACAAATATCAGTTTATGTAGGGCCATGTATACACAGATATAAGCAGAACTACATAAATATACACATCAATGCAAACATGACAAAAGCTGTATTAATATTTGCTTAGTAGTGTTTGGATTGAGGAAAGACAGTTTAGCGCTTCGTTAAATAATGACAGTGACAAAACAACTTAGCCTGACCAATACACTGGCAGGGACAGGTGGCATTTGTGTTTAAATTTTAGGGAAGCTGGTGGAGAGTTCACATGAGATGATTAGCCTTCTCATTACTATATCCATGTGAAATGGTTATGAGATACAAAGACTGCCCATCTTCTCAAATAAATAAAAATATCTGACAGGTTATTTGAGATACAGAGATGAAAAAGACCAGTTAGCTTGCAGTTCAGAACTGGAGAAATCTGCTAAGAGCATGTTTGGCTCCAAATCTAGTAAGAATGCAACAGAAAGTAGAAGTCAGCTGACATGTTGGGAGCCACAATGGTCAGGCACTGTAGGAGGGTGCAATGGCCTGAATGTTTGTGTCCTCCCCTAATTCATATGTTGAGGCCCTGATTCCTTTCATGATAGTGTTTGGAGATGGGGCCTTTGGGAGGTAGATGGATTTGGATGAGGTCATGAGTAGAGCCCCTCCCCCCCCCCCCATGGGACTGATGCCCTTTTAAGGAGACGAAGACACTAGAACTTCCTCTTTGCTGTGTGAGGATGAGGTGAGAAGGCACCAGCCATCTAAAAGACTGAAAGAAGGCTCTCACCAGACACCAGATCTACTGGCACCTTGATCATGCACTTACCAGCCTCCAGAGATGTGACATATAAATGTTTGTTGTTTAAGCCACTCATTCTATGGTACTTTTGTCATAGGAGTCCAAGATGACAGAGTCAGAGGGGGTGCTGATGCAGCAGTGAGCAAACAAAGTTCTTGCCCTCGTGGGGCTTACCTCCAAATAGGAGATATAGACTGAAATGACAATTATATATATAACTAGTGTCCCGGTGCATGAAATTCGTGCACAGGCGGGTGGGTGGGGGTTCCCTCAGCCCAGCCTGCACTCTCTCCCTTGGGGGATGTCTGACTGCTGGTTTAGGCCTGATCCCACAGGGCCTAAATGCCTGATCACCCCCAAGTGCCCTCCCCTGCTGGCCTGATCTTGCCCCCAACTGCCCTCCCTTGCCGGCCTGATTGCCCCTAACTGCCTCTGCTTTGGCCCCCACCACCATGGCTTTGTCTGGAAGTAAGTTGGATGTCCAGAAGATGGCTGGTCGACCTGATTTAATTAGCACATTACCCTTTTATTAGTATAGATAGATTATATAGAATAGGATTGCTTAAATGGGAAGGTGGGGAGCCTTTTTCAGCAGGAGGAGATGCTCTTGGCAGACAAAAATACATAATCCCTATATCTGGACTGATAGCCAGCCATATGCACTATACTGCCAAACTGGTCATTAAAAAATTGAACAGCTTTCTTACACCTTACACCAAACAGCTGTTGCCCTTAAAACCCATCCTCAGCCCCCACCTTAGGTTCTGCCTTCGCACTTCACCCAGATTAGGTTTGGATTGGTCAGTTTCTATGCCATTCAGCATCAAAAGCTCTGCCTCCTAGGCAGCCATTGGCTCCTCGCAGTTCACCCAGATTTGGTTCTGATTGGTCGGTTTCTATGCCAGTCAGCGTCTCCGGGCCTATCTCCGGGGCCTGATCAGAGAGGCGGGGCTGATCAGCAGCCACCCCAGGCTGTTGGCGAATGGGCTGAACTGCTGACCTCTTGGAGAGAGAGAGCCTCACCAGCAGCCTGGGGCGGCTGCTGATCAGTCCTGCCTCTCTCTCTCTCCAAGAGGTCAGCAGTTCAGCCTGCTTGCCAGGCCCCTCCCGCCCCCCCCCCCCCCCCAAGCCTGCTGCACATGCAGCCTGGCGTTCGGGCATCCCTTTGGTCGTTTTGGATGTTATGGACCTTGGTTCTTTATATATATAGATATGTCAGGCCAATTCACCGACAGTTTAATATATGTTTGCCTCCATTTTTCAGAGAGTTTTAAGAACGTGTGGGCAAATGGTCTACCATTTTGTGACCCCCACCCCACCCCTAATAATGCCCAGCAGTAAACTTAAGGTAAGTAATTGATAAATGCTTGCTGACTCATTACTTAAGGTTAACGGATTTGCATGCAAGACAGAGGGAGGTAAAATTGGGCCTCACTTGCATAATTCCAAATGCTATGAACAATTTGCCTCTCACTGGGTTGGAAGTAATATCTTGAAGTTCCCTTCTAGCACTAAGATCTATGATTTTTTTTTTTTTAACTATCATCCTTGTTTAAAAAATCAAATAGTACAAATATAGGCTAAACATATATTACATTTATTTCACCATGATGGGCAAGGAACAATATAAAAAGAAAAGATAAGAAATGTTATTAAAATCTTTATAAGCACCATCCCAAAGGTACTGCTCTAATATGTGCTATTATCCTATACTGTCCCCTTTAAAATGGATTTTTCCCTATAAACCTGCATAAATTTTGCTTTATAGCCATTTGCCTTCTCTATCTATATATCATTAAAACTTTATTACTTTAATACAAAATTGTATGCTCCTTCTGATTACAACCAAGCAAAAATTATGTGTACACAAGGAGAAAAGGCAGAAAATAAAAAAACAAAAGGAAGACAGTTCTTGGGTGAGGATAGTGAGACTTGTTAGGTCTGATCAAATAATTGAATCGATACCCCCTTCCCTGGGAACTGACATTTAGGCCACTTCACATTGGACATTCTACTTGCTTAGACCACATTCCACTTGCTAAGACCATTATCTCTCCCCTCTGGAGTTTCCCAGAATCCGGACCTGCACAGAGAATTCTCCGCCCAGAAAAAGCCCGCCTAGAGTCCTTTAAAAACCTCTGACTCCCTGTCTTTGGGTGCTGGTGCCATTTTGGGGCTCAGCTCATCTGGGTATCCAGATGACCTAATAAATTCATAATTCTTCACTCCTTTTGGCCTTGTGCATTCCTCCTTCAGTGAGCCTAACAAGACTAAGGGTAGTTTTTTTTCTCCTTTAGATGTTCCTTTAGTGCCATCATCTAACATTTATACACATTTTGCTATTGATTAGGTTTTTAAAAGGTTCTCAGACTGAAAAGCATTTTAAACCCAGCAGAAAGACCTAGAGGGCACTGCCCTGTGCCAGAGTGCTGCCAGCCTCAGTGATACAGTCCTTGCACTGCTCTGCACACCTAGAGGCTCCAGGTGTCCTGGCCTCCTAGGTCCAGGATCTTAGCTTCAGAAGGGCCTCCTAATTCCCTACAAATGGCCTCAGTCAGAAAAGCAGTAGACAGGTCTCTGGGGAGGACCAGTGGTCAGATTTTTTCAACTAAGGCCCCTTTGCATTCCTGTTTACGTCCCTTACTTGTCTGGGTAGACTTGATGTTTTCATTTTGCCATTATTTCCCTTTCCCCAGCCCCACCAAAGATTTAACCCAAAGAGTCTGGAGAAACTTAGAGTCCAGCCCTGGTTCTGCCACTAACTCTTAGCATGTTCTCTGAGCAAACGAACTAACCTCTGAGATGTAAAAATGGGGATGTTAGAGTAGGTGGTCTCCAACACCCTTTATTTATGGTAATCTATGACTCCATGATTCAAAGAATTGGTAAAAAGACTGGATTCTTGGATCGGGGCTCAACCCAAGAGTATTCCTATTGTGGGTACTAGAGAGAACCCAAACTCAGAAAGTCAATTTCGGCACCCAATCCAGTCTCTTCAAATCAACAGTATCTCCTTGTTTTAAAGGACAGCATTCCTAGATAAACTTGGACTTAATTTTACTATTAATTCATATAGCTAGGAACTTCCAACTTGTGCAAATACACAACACAACCTTTCCAGCAATGCAGGTTTGTAAAGACACAAAGACAAGAGCCTTCACTGGAGGTGAGGAGGGGGCAGAGAGAGAAACAATTGGTGCATATTCAGTATTTTGAAGGACAAATTCCAAAAACCCAATTCAAAAGCAGACTTGAATGAATGGCTTATGCTTTGGTCTGAATGTGTCCACTTCCTCCCATTCATATGCTGAAATCCTAACCCCCATGGTGATGGTATTTAGAAGTGGGGCCTTAGGGAAGTGATTAGGTCAGGTCATGAGGGAATGAAATTAGTCTACATCTATATCTATATCTCTATATCTCTATATCTCTATATCTCTATATCTCTATATCTATATCTATATCTATATCTATATCTATATCTATATCTATATCTATATCTATATCTATATCTATATCTATATCTATGTATATCTGCATCTATATCTGCATCTAATCTATATATCTATCTACTAGTATATAGATATTGCCAGAGAGCTCCCTTGCCCCTTCTACCATATGAGCTTACATTGAAAAAACTCTGAGGAAGCTGGTCCTCACCAGCTACTGAATCTGCCAGCACCTTGATCTTTAACTTCCCAGCCTCCAGGACTGTGAGAAATAAATTTCTGTTGTTTATAAGCCACCCAGTTTATCGTATTCTGTTATAGCAGCCTGAATGCACCACGATTGCTTACGTAATTAAAAATTCAGTTCCACACTCAGCTAGACGGAGGGACTCCAATGCTATCATCAGATCTAAATTGTTCTCTTTGTCTCCTGATCCCCATTCCTCTATGCAGGCAGCTCTCCTCTTAAAGTGGCTGTAGTAGCCCCAAGCACATATTAATAATCTTTACTTTCAGGCTCATTCCCCAGGGCAACCACATTCTTTAAACAGTCCTGTTTTGTTTTTGGTTAGTCACTTTTACAGTCTCTAAAATAAATTATAATATAATAATATAAATAGGTTTATATCTCTGCTTCTTTATTTATCAGTATCAATTTCTTTCCAAGATCCTGTACGGCCCAGCAGAATTATTTGTGTGTTTTTTTTTTTTTCTTCCTCGGATGACTTTTGTCTTTATAAACAACATACTTACCCTTCATTTTCTTTAAAAAACACACACAAAAACACCTTTACTTTGACACTATTACAGATGTCCCCATCCCTCCATCCCCCTTTACCCACTTCCACCCAGTCTCCACCCCACCCCCCTTCCCTCTGGTCATCACCACACTGTTGTCTGTGTCTATGGGCTATGCATATATGTTCTTTGGCTAATCCCTTCACCTTCTTTCATCCTGTCCCCTCCCTGCCCTCCTGTCGACAACTGTCAGTCTGTTCCCTGTATCCTGCCTCTGTTTCTATTTTGTTCATCAGTTAATTCGGTTCATTAGATTTTGAATATAAGTGAGATCATATGGAATTTGTCTTTCTCTGACTAGCTTATTTCACTTAGCATAATAATCTCCAGGTCCATGCATGCTCTAGCCACTGTATCTTGACTCTTAATTCTGTGAGATGTCTAAAAAAGGACACCTGTGTTCTCATCCTTCCTTCCACTGCTCCCCAGCTTCCTTTCACTTCAAAGTTGATAACAGATGCATTGTATTCTGTAACCATTGGCGATTTTCCCAAGATTCCTCTAGTTGTTGATTCTATAAACTTAAAATTAAGAAGCATTATTTACATGATCATGATCTTGTTAATATAGCTCACTGACCAACAAAGTACCACATTTGGGTTTATTCTCTGTGGGTTTAATGTCATTGTTACTTTGCCACTATGTGGAGATTACCCTTAACTCTTAACCTTTAGTTCAAATAGATACAGTAGTTCCCCCTTTCCAAGATCCCCAGTGGGTGCATGAAACTGCAGAGAGTACCAAACCCTATATATACAGTGTTTTTTCCTATATGTACATACCTATGCTAAAGTTTAATTTATAAATTAGGTACTATAAGAAATGAACAACGCAGACTAGTAATAAAATAGAACAATTCTAAAACACACTGTAATACAAGTTATGGAATGTAGCATTATTAAGTAAAATAAGTGTTACTTGAACACAAGCACTGCAACAGGGCTATGGTTGATCTGATAACACAGCTGCTAAGTGACCAACGGGAGGGGGAGCGAAATCTACAGAGTGGAGCCTCTGGTCAAAGGGATGAGTCCTGTCCCCCCTTACTCGGGGGTGGGGGGGCTCACTTTCTGCAGTTTCGGTTCCTGGGTGGTCAACCGAGGTTAGAAAATATTAAACGGAACATTCCAGAAATAAACATTTCGTAAGTTTTAAATAGCGCTCCTTTTTGAGTAGCGTGATGAAATCTCGCGAGTCTTGAGGACGTGACTCATTGCTTAGTCCAGCGTCTCCAGGCTCAGATGCCCGGAGGGTTCGTCACGGAGGAGCCATCTTGGTCACCAGACGGACTGTGCGAGGGGTCGCAGTGCTTGTGTTCAAGCAGCACTCATTTTTGCTGAATACGGTCGCATTCCCCTCCCT
This sequence comes from Eptesicus fuscus, assembly GCF_027574615.1. Taxonomy (NCBI): domain Eukaryota; kingdom Metazoa; phylum Chordata; class Mammalia; order Chiroptera; family Vespertilionidae; genus Eptesicus; species Eptesicus fuscus. The sequence continues at coordinate 33,017,865 of NC_072478.1, forward strand.
TCATCTCATCACGGTGGCATTTTATCGTCACGTCATAACAAGAAGAGCGGTGAGCACAGTACAATAAAATATTTTGAGCAAACGGAAGATAAAGACCGAAGTCACATTAACTTTTATTATTGTGTGTCGTAACTGTTCTATTTTATTAGTAGTATTATTAATCTCTCACTGTGCTTAATTTATAGATTAAGCTTTGTCATAGGTATGTACGTACAGGAAAAAACCTCGTATATCCGGGTTTTGGTATTCTCTGCAGTTTCAGGCATCTTGGATCATCTGCCCCACAGATTAGGCAGGACTACTGTATTGCACTTTTAAAATCTCAGAAATTTTACAGCCAGCTTTCTAAAATATATATATATATTTATTGATTTCAGAGAGGAAGGGAGAGGGAGGGAGAGAGAGAAGCATCAATGATGAGAGGGAATCATGGATCGGCTGCCTCCTGCATGCCCCCCACTGGGGAGGGAGCCCACAACCCCCGCACTGCCCTGACTGGGAATCCAACCTTGACCTCCTGGTTCACAGGTTGACACTCAGCCACTAAGCCACACCAGCCGGGCTGTACAGCCAGCTTTTTGGATTCTAAGAGTTTTTCTTATTCCCTCATGGCTCACTTACTCATAGAATATAGTTTCTGGTTTTACAGACTTTGTTCTGTTTGTGTTTTTAGTTCCCTTCTGTGCCCTGAATTATCTTCAGTTGTTGTTTTTTTTTTTTGGGGGGGGGCGGATGGGTTTCTGCTTGATTTTTTTCATTTACATTCGCAAATATTTGTTTACATGTAATGGGGGTTGTTGACTGTCAGGCTTTTGAATGGTACAGGTGAGGAGCAGGCTGGTATGCTGGGGAGCCTCCACATAGAATTAAATGGAGGATTCTACTCTGTGGTGATACTAAGCCCTAATTTCTCCCCAGATAGTACTTACAGTTGAGATAAATAAATAAATTTTTTTTAGATATTTATTTTAAAGTATTTTTTAAGATTGTTGACAGTATAACAGATGTCTCCCATTTCCTTTCCCCCTTTACCTTGCTACGTCCAACCCCTGCCCACCCCCAGGTCTTCACCACCCTTTTTATTGTCCGTACCCATGGGCTGTGCATCTAAGTATATGTTATTTGGTTTATCTGTCCTGGTCACCCCATCCCCACATCGAGGTATGTCAGTCTGTTCCATGCCTCCTTAATTTTGGCTAGAGAGAAGTGCCTGGTTATGGCAGTTCTGCTCGCTGTGCGAGGGAAGAGTTGGGGGTTGAAGGGTCACATGTCCAATAGGCAGTACTTCGGTTCTTCTGGAGTCCTCAGCACCACTTTTCATACCTGTGCCTGTGCCACCTGTTATCTCAGAGTCTGGAGTTTTTCAGGTCTTGCAGATGCTTCATTTATGTTCTAGGCTAACACGTCCTTTGTTTGCCTTCATTAGTTACCTTTATTCCATCTGCTTTATGTCTTCGAGCAATTTATTAAAAGTCTTCTCCTACGGTTGGCTCTTCTCTTGGTTCTTGTGGGTTTACATCGTTTAAATTATTTTACCATCTTTTTAATGAGATTTTGGGACTTGAGGAGATATCCACGTGTGCTCGGCACCTCACCCTCCTCACCCTAAGCCATCTAACTTTGTGCTGCTAATTTTGTGTAGAGTAGATGACTCTCTGGATTTTCAATTGATTATGGATGTGAAGAGACTTTGAGGTTACTTTAGAATCCTCTAGTTCTGAAAGGAAACTTAGACTTTAATAATCAAATCCCACCCATCTCTTACTTTCTGTATCAGAGAAGCAGAAACCTTAGGTAATCATTTATTTTTAAAAGAATATGATCTTACACAATTATGAGAGAAGATTAAAAAGTCTTTCTATGGCTTTTGTCTTTGTGTTTGATCCTGGGATTTGAATTCTGCAAGGAGGGGGAGGCAGGAAAGATAAATGTAAAGCAGAGGAGAGTCAGGACAAGAAGGAACCCATGAGTTGGAGCCCATGAGGATGGTCTAAAACCTGTGTCTATTCTTTGTTGCCTTTGACCTTGGTGGTGTAGATGCTCTGCTGGAGAAGTTGGTGACCTTCATCACAGAAGTAAACACACACAGCAAGCCCAGGATGTAGAGAAGATCTGAGGGAAGACAGGGGAACTTCAGGATTGACAGCTGTCCCATGACAACAAGATGAGCCAGCATGTAAGTGACAATGTACACGAGCTGCCTGGTAGCTTGCACCAACCCACTGAGCTTAAGAACAATATGGCTGCTGCTTTACTGCTACTTTCCCCAACTCAGGAACATGCCAAAGCTGAGAACTTACAGGGAAATGGATTTTAGGAACCAGTTCAGTCGCATCAACCCAACACATTGCAAAACCACCACACTTTCAGATGAAAAAAATTAGGCTCAAAGTGATGATATGAATTATCCAAAGCTCAGTAATATTTTTAGTGGCAGGTCTATTGACTCTCAATTCAAATACTTTTTAAAAAGTTTTCCCCTTACTATGCATATAACACGTTATTATAAAGAAAATTTGAGCCGAAACCGGTTTGGGTCAGTGGATAGAGCGTCGGCCTGCGGACTCAGGGGTCCCATGTTCGATTCCGGTCAAGGGCATGTACCTTGGTTTGCGGGCACATCCCCAGTAGGGGGTGTGCAAGAGGCAGCTGATTGATGTTTTTCTCTCATGGATGTTTCTAACTCTCTATCCCTCTCTCTTCCTCTCTGTAAAAAATCAATAAAATATATTTTTAAAAAAAGAAGAAAAAAAAAGAAAATTTGAATAACAGAAAAGTTGAGGTAAGGTAAAAGATCACCCCCCCCCAAAAAAAGGTCACCCCATTATTTAAACTCAATTATTGTTAATATTTTAGTATACTTTAAAAATTCTTTTTTCTAAACATAGCTACCTATATTTCCATAATTATACTGCACATACATACATATATAAATATTTTCTTTAGCATTAAAATCTTTATCAGCATCATACATATTTAACTATTTGTCTATAAATAGACATTAAGGACATTTCTATTTTTTCTTTCTACTATAAACAATGCTGACTAATACAAATACTGATGAGCATCCTTGTGCATACATTTTTATTCCCATTTTATCCTTATAGAATCTTGAAAGAAATGTTCTGAAATTATTTTCATTAAATATTATACCAATTTACCAGAAGTGTGTTAGATTATCTGTCTTCCTAAACCTTGACAGGATTAGATGTCATCTTTGAATACCTTTGTTATCAAATTTTATCATATCATTATTTTATTTTGTAATTCTTTGATTATTTAAGAGGGTTAAAATTTTACCTAAGTTTATCTTTTGTTTTTAATTTTGGTGAATTTTTTGTCCACTCATCAATTGAGGGTTTTAATTTTTTTGGGTATTGTCTTTTACTGTATTAAATATATTAACTCCTTGTCATATTTTTTCTGAGCAATTTGGTGTTCTGAGTCATAATCATGCCAGAACAATGGGTTTCTAAGAACAGAAGTAGGGACATGTGGAGGGTGGGGACAGGCTGACATTTAAGTATTCTGGTCAAGAGTTCTGATTAGTGTTGTTTGTTGAGGATGCTGGTGTGAGGCCCAGCTGAGTCATTAAGTTTAACCATACCCCTCCCCCCCCCAGCAGATTAGGAAGGCCAGGTGGAGACCAAGGCTGGTGAAGGGCACGTGCCCTGGGGCATCTTTAGAATTGGGAAAAGTGTCTGATGAAGTGGATGTGATGGGAACAGTTGGAGAAAGTGACTTTGACATATTAGAGTTTATAGGCAAGGACTGTCCTCAGACTTTGGGGGAAAGCTTATGAGAAAAAGTTCAGATGACAGATGGATGCAATTACATTCCCTAGGATGAAGGAAGCTGCTCAAAAACAAAATTATGACAAATGCACGTAAGAGGATCTTAAAAATTAAACTTGGAGTAAGCAACCAAAATGTTTTGCTTTTCAATGTAGTGGGAAATACGTTTGGATATGGATTTTATTCTTGAATGACCGATGAATTTTCTATATATTGAAGGGGAATTTATATTTTTGCCTACATAGCTTATATATATATCACTTATTTTATATATATTACAAATATATATTAGGATATAAAACATAAATGATTTAGGTGGGGGTGTTTCCTTCCCCTATCTGAAGAAGGCCTTATTTATTTTGGAGGGGGCTTTGGAGGAAAGAAGTTCTGACCAGATTTGGAGTAAGAGAGAAGTAGATAGTATAGGAAAGGGGACTTTACTAAATGTTGCTGTAGACTATGTACATTCCCTTTAATGTTCTAAGAGACATAGGTAATTGATGATATCCTCTCTTGTTTTCCATTGTCTAATGAACTGTACCTTTTGGTAAAGAGCTTTAAGACTGAACCCCTTGTGTTTCGGTTTATAAAGGTTATTTTGGGACTTATTTTTTTGGACTTACATTTTTTTAAAAGAAGCAAAAGCAAATACCAAAATTTTCATTATATATGTGAAATATGATTAGAAAGGACAACTATTCTGTTTTATCTTGAGATATAAAGCGTGGACATTAATTTGAATTTTGCCTTCAGAAACTTGAGAAAAGTTAAATATAATGTATAGCTTTGTACTTTCAAAGGCCTTTGTGTGTTTGTTTATTTGTGCCTCATTCATTCCATAAAGAAGCTCCACCTTTGGGCTTTCTTGTCTTTGCCCTGCTGCTTCCTTTGCTGGGAATAATTCCCCTCCTTTTCTCTATCTGGTGAACTCCAACTCATACTCCAAGAGACAACTCAGTTAACAGCTGCTCTAGGAAATCTTACCCAGCTCATCCAGGCAGAATGAACTCCCCTCTTCCTAATGTATGGCTGCCACATTGGATTGCTACTAGTTTCCACTAGATTATACACTCTCTGAGGTCTCATTGAGTATCTGTCTCAGAGTCTGCCAAGTATACATGAATGACCAAAGCATGAAGCACAGAAAATCCTTTATGGTGAATGGACTTTCTGTTTCTCTCTCTTTGTATTTCTCTGTGGAGGGACTTAGAGTAACACATCTGGCCACTCCTTGCTCTGCTCCCTCACACTTCCCAGGGGAGGAGGAATGACTCCTCTGATTAGCTGGGGCTCCTTGGTTAGCCTGTCACAAGCATGCACACAATCAGCATGGACTGGGTGGATAGCGTTCATTCTGGGGTACTTAATTCTGAAGTATGAGGAAGTTTATTGTGGCCCTGCATCTGAACCAGCTGTTATCAGTAATAAGTCTGACGAGGAGTTGATCTCCATCTGGCTGACTCCCCGTGTCTCTCTCTCAATTGGTTCCTGACTCCAGAATGGAATAGTTGCATTATCTATTGCTCCCCTGCTAAACTCCCAACATCTGACATTTGTATATTGCTTTTCAGTTTACAAAGCACTTCCACATCCATTATTTCAAGGGCTGTAAATAAGGCAAAAAAGTGCTGTGGGAGTATTGGGAGCAAGTGATTAATTTCAGTTGGGGAAACCACAGAATGCCTCACAGGGAGTTTGGGGTCTCATTCAGCACAGGTGTTGGGCTGAAAGGTCTCTGAATTCTGCTCCCTCCAAGCCCTTATAAAAATAAGGGATTCAGCACTTGGCTCATTTCTAGACTTTGCCTCATTTAGCTTGCTTAACTAATGCACCAACCATTAAGTTCATCTTCCTCTGATTTTTAATGTCTATTTGTTATATGTTGGTATTTCCAGTTCTTACCTCAGGATGCCCTGGCTTTGTCAACCTCTTTGAACATGCTGCTGTGACATGACCTGGTGTCCTCTCTGGCTCAGGATCTGATAATCACTCTCTAGTTTTATGCTCTGTGACTACTGCTCCTTTCCCTAATCTCGCTGCCATAGAATCAGCTGGCAAACAGCTTTGAGCTCTAATACTCTATCATCATTGGACTTAATCGCTTTATAAGCAACTGAGTCTCTTTCTTCAGTCACAGCAAAGGCTTCATGACATCAGAGATATTATCACACCTGAGGCACACACCGGGTGACTTTGTAGTCACCATCAGTTTTCCTAGGATGGGGGTCCAACAATAGACAGACACTGCATTGATGTGGATGTGCTAAAAGGCATTTTGGAACAAACAGCTTCTATAAAAGTGCCAAATTCTAATTGACATTGTTTTTTAAATCGTTAGAATACAAATTGAATTTCAATGCAAAGGGAAAAAAATTAGAATTGAAAGTAGAGAAAGTGAATTTACAAGCAGAAATAAAACGAGTCAATCTAATTTTAAAACCTGTCCTGAACCAAGGGTAAAATAACAAACAGTTTTTTTTTTAAAGGGAATCTAATATTTATAAGGGGTTCAACATCCAAGGGATGATAAATTGCACTTGAGAGGAAACGCTGCATTAGATAAATTTTATCTTGACACTGAACCCTTTAACATGCCTGTAGAGCTTGTCTTGTACATCTGTTGTAGCCCACATACCAGTCTGTCCCTGATAGTAACCGAAGGGTTATTTTGCTGAGAAAAATCTGTTTGACTTAGAAGCTGGAAGAAAGGAGAGGGGAGCTCAGAGATTGGAATCTAAATGAGTAATAGAAAAATTTCAAATACCACCATGGCAGGGAAAAGATGAACAAGTCTGTGATAATTGACACCTCTTCTTACATTCATTTTCATTCTGTGTGCTCTCCAAACACATTTTTAGCCTAGTTTAACATCATTTGGGTCTGTTTGGAATTACAATAGAAAATGTAGTGAAGGAAATAGAATCGGTGAAGTGCATTGTTGGGTGAAATAACCTGGAGATGGGACATTGGGTGGTCCTGTTTCGCTGTGGGCTCTGAGCCCCTGGAGTTCTTCTCTGATAACAGGTGCTGGTGGGGTGGGAATGATGAGGAGGAAAAAACAGAACCCCAAGTTGGGAGTGTAGAGGTTTGGGTGGGAAGGGAGTCAGGGATTAAGTGCCATCACACGGTATGTGTGTGTGTATTTGTATTTGTGAGTGTGTGTGTTGTGTGTGTGTGTGTGTGTGTGCGCGCGCATGTACACACACATGGTCAAGCATGTGTAGAGTGAAAATTGGAATCTAATGGGTGGGTTGAACAGTTGCAGTCAGGTGAGATTCTGGCCAGTAGTTTTTGCAGCAGCATTTCCTTTCTTTGCTTCACGATTTAGCTTCTTTAGTTGGTGATCCACTTTATTCATCAAAGCTTCAGAAGGGACATGTGTAAGGCAATGCATTTCATGACAAATAATCCATACTGTGCTTTTAGAATGATCCAGGAAAAGGGTGGGCACATTTTTATTTTATATATAAAAATATAATTGTGATATAGTCATACTTATAAATATTTACTAATAAACGTTTGATTTGACACTATAAATATTCAATAGACCTGGACTCAAATTCAGTTTCTGCCACTTACCTTAGGGAATGTGAGATCTTTGATCCTGGTTTCATCATTTGAAAAATGGGCATAAACTCTACCTTTTAGGCTTGTTTTATGGATGTCAACTGATGGTCATTGGCACCAATTCCACGCCCACAGGAATCCCCAGGGTGGGGTGCGGTGAAGAAAGAAATTTTAGTGCAAAACAGCTCAACTGTGAAACAGCACAGCTGTAAGGCAGCCCTGGAGCCAGGGGGCCCTGGAGCCAGGACCCTCTCCACCTACTAGTAGACAGTCCTGCTCTGCTCTTTGCCCATATGCTGATCTGTTCTGCTCTGTTCTGTGCCAGTCTGTTCCAGCAAGACATCTTTGGTGTTTAAGCTCAGCCAGGGAAACACAGTCTTAAAACATCAGTGGAAAGAGAAAGTATATTCCCAGAGCCAGAGGGAAGCTGGTTTATATAGACAGAAGTCTTGACCCATGGTTCCTGATTGGTATGTCATTATGCAAAAAAGGACTCCAAGTCCTCACAGTTGCATTGGTCCAAAACACATTGCCCTGATTAGTCAGAATAGAGCTGCTCTGGTTGGTCACAGCTGTGCAGCTCCAATTAGATGGGGAAAGCTTCAGTCCTATTGGTTGAAATAGGATTCCAGGAACTCCTTTATGAGGGTTGGCTCAGATGGTAGAAATACAGTACAGGCAGGCAGTTCAATGCCGGCTTCTCTGTGGAGTGCAGTTTGTGTGAGACACTCCTGTGTAGAAATGGCTGCTAAATTCTGTGTTTTTTTTTTTTTTTTTAAATTTGAGCCCTTCTTAATATATGGTATCTTCCTTCTCAAGGTTTATAGGGATTAAATGTGAAAATTTGTAAAGAGCCTAGAACACATTATGTGCTCATTAAATTCCTTTCTTCCTTCATCCTGGATAAATTAAATTTGATTTTTTTTTTAAAAGAGGAAAGTGTAACACCAGATTTTAAGTTCAAAAGTTATTTCTCTTTAGATCTTAAATATTTATCTAAGTAACTATTTTTCAAATTTAAAAAATATATACTCTAAAACACTATATAAAATTTTAGAAATAACTGAAAAATTGAAGAAAAGTTGCAAGACTAGGAATAGTACAAAGAAAACTTGATTATGTTTTATATGGACTTACTTATAGTTAACAGCTACTTCATGGGCTCTTTCATTCCATCTCTATAGATAGATATAGATATAAATTTTTCTGAACCATTTGAGAGTGAGTGGCATGTATCCTAGACCCTACCCTTTCAATGAGCATTTCCTAAGAACAGGAATATTCTCTTATCTTACCTTAATACAGTAATCAAGTTTAGCAAATTGAACTTTGAAAGAATACTTTAATCTACCATCCCAATTCCAATTTTGTCAGTCAACCCAATAATCTCTTTCATAAAGCATTTCTTTTTCTGTCAGTATGGAATCCAGTATAGGATTGGATATTGCATTTAGTTGCCATGTCCCCTTTAATCTGAATGAAAAAACATATCCTACCATTTATTTAGTTACTAGTGGCCAGGTGCACGAAATTCGTGCACATTAAAAGGGGATTAATTAGAGGAGATATTTTAATATTGCTATTTGCCCTTTCTCTATAATAGAAGTATCAGAAATGAAAGAAAATTAGTAAAATGTATATGAAAATCTTCCTCCTGTCAGAGTCTGGAGCACACCATGGGACCCAGAGTCAAGTCCCCACCCACCCATGTGTACCTCAAAATCACCCAAGACCCAGACCCGGCCACCCCCTCCCCCATTGGGCTAGATCCAGACTCGGCCAGTCCCACCCTTGTCAAGCCCCACTGGGTGGGGGGCTCAGCCTCAGGTCCCCCAGCCCAGGCCGGGGCAGGAGGCGCGCTTTGAGGTCCTCTGTCAAGCCCCGCTGGGTGGGGGGGCGCGGCCTGAGGTCCCCTGTCAAGCCCCGCTGGGTGGGGGGGCGCAGCCTGAGGTCCCCAGCCCAGCACTGTGGCGGGGGAGGGGGGTGCACCTTGAAGTCACCCGTCAAGCCCCACCAGACAGGGGGTATGGCCTGAGGTCCTCTGTCAAGCCCTGCAAAGTGGGGGGCGTGGCCTCAGTTCCCCTGTCAAGCCGTGCCGGGTGCGGGGCACAGCCTTAGATCCAACGGCCTGAGGTCCCACGCCCATCAAACCCCACGGCGGGGCGGCGGGGGGGGGGGGGGGGGCGGGTGCAGCCTCAGGTCCCTGCTGATTGCTCGTTAAGGCTCCTTAAGGGAACTCAGCCTCCTCTGTGGGTGCAGCCATCTTTCGTTACAGAAATCCCGCCTCCACTGTAGGCGCAAACACCTTGTGTTATGGAACCGGCCCCCCCCCCCACCTCTGCCTGGGCACCGCCATCTTTGTGGTGGAGTGATGGTCAATTTGCATATTCCCTCTTTATTATATAGGATTGATAAATGATATACTTATACAATTTATATATACCTATAAATTATATTTATAATTCAATTAATAGGGCAGTATAATAACTACTATTTATGCAGACATTTCAGTGTCTTCTAACTGCCCATAGAAATAATTTTAAATTCATCTACCAGCTTTTCAATCCTCTATAATAAATCCTTACTCTAATTATCTATGCACTGCTCCCTGTGGAGGCAGCAACATATAGCTAGAAAACATAAGGTTGGGGCAAGCAGCTCAGGGTGTGAATTGTACCTCTACTGCTTGTTGATTGCATGGCCTATAGCAAGTTGCTTAACTTCTCCTATTTCCTTCCAAAAAAAGCTTCTCAATAAATAACTGTGGAACCAATATATTCATCTATTTAATACAATTTTTAGGAGGATTAAATGCAATGATTTTCTTAAATGAACCTACAGACGTTCTTGGCACATAGCAGGTTCTCTAAAATGTTTACTGCTTTGCCTTCCTTCTTTTGAGAATCAACTTATTGCCACATTCATTTTGCCTCCTCAACTTTGCTTACATAAGCCCCACCTCTGCTTTGTCCTTCCCTCTCTTCACCACCCACCCAAAGCCTATGTATTTGTTAAGATTCAGTTCTAGTTTTTTATCTCCTTCATGAAGCCCTCACGAATCTCATTACTCTCTCCACCTTCTAAATTGTTACACTATTTTAGACCCATCAAAGATTTAGTAAACACCAGATGAATGAAATCTTAAAACACTATAATGTGGGGGGCCCAATAAGGCCATAAATGTAGAGAACTGCTCACATAAAGAAGGAAAGAACACTGACAGTTCCTGGCAGTGCTATGTGCCTGGTGCTTTCTCTACAGGATTACATTAATCCTCCAACAACTGCCAGAAGTAGGTTTTCATAGTCCCATTTTACAGATGAGAACCTTCGACACAAGGTCACAGAGCCAGAGAATGGCAGAGCTGGATTTTGAACCCAGAGTTGGTTCTATACTTCCTTTTATATTGGATTGTCACCTAAATGGAAATTTATATTAAAGAATATTGATTTTGACTCATGGGTGACAAGTACACATTAAGTTTTAGAGAAAATAAATGGTAGCAGAGATGGGTACATCTAATTTCTTGCTCGATATAAATTAATTTTTGTCCCCTTGAGTCAAGGTATCATTCATGACCCTGTGGTTGACTCAGTGTGACTCAAAATGACAGTTCTATGTGCTTCTGAGGAACAACTGGTTGCCTAATAGGTGATTCAAAAACCTTTACATGCAAAGAGCTCAATACTTTTCCATTTTAAAGTGTCACTTGAGTTATCAGTTAATGACTGGCAATGGCTGCTCAACAAATAGGCATTTATGATGAATGCTTCAATGTGAGAAGTTGGACGGAATGACCTCTTGGGGCCTTCCTCATAGATTTAATCAATCTAATTACACCTTTAGACTGAGTTGGAGCCCAGAGTGGAGCACTTATTTCCTGCTTTTAACTGTTGTAGCACTGTTTTGGGAGGAGCACATCTCATTTCCCCAACTGTTAAGTTCTGTGAGGGCAGAGGCTGTTTTCTTTTCATTAGTGTTCCATAACACTGGGTGCAAAGTTGAGCACATAGTAGGACTCAATAAACACTAATTGATCAATTACTTTAAGATTTTGTAACTTCAGATGCTTATAATATAGGGACACTTAAAGTTGGGGCAGATCAATAGAAGAGTCTGAATAATGATCTTTAAGAACCATTATACAGTGGATTGAGTGAACTCCTCAGGGAAGCTCCATAGGCAACACTTACTACTTTAGAGATCTAGAAGCCATTTTGTTGTTCTTAAGAATGGACTTTAGTGAATGAATAGATCTCTTTTCTCAACTCTAATTCTATTTGGTCTCAACCCTGACAATGTATACAGAAATATGCCTGTCTTTGTCCCAAATAAAGGGAGTTCCTTGGGTTAGAAACACTAACCAGTTTTAGCAGGTTTCAGAGATGAGTGACCCAGCATCAACATTTTAAATAATTGGGACTATGGGAGAAATCTTCATAAAGAAGGAAGAAGGAAACTGGATCACAGAATCTTTCTCCCATGATACCTATAGAAATAACAGCAATCTTAAAAAGTAAAAACAAAATACAATATCAACAATTAAAAAAAATTACTAGTAGCATTTAAACTAGTAGCATTTAAACAAAAAGCTAGTAGCATTTAAACAAGAAATTACTATTAGCAATTACCCAATATCACAGATAACAAAACATTTCAGCTAAGGGAGGAGATTCTGGCACATTACCTTGATCCTATATACATCTTCCCAAAGGTGGTGCTCTAAACTGAAATATGCGCAAATCTGGTGACAATCTTACTGAGGGATGTCTTTATACTTTCTGTTACTGCGATCAAGGAAATACATATAGAGAGGAACTGAGCAAGTAGGACTAACTCTGTTAGAAGTGAAGCCTAAATGACTCTTTTACACTGAAACTGGGGACACAGTTAAGAGGGTTCACCACAAATTAGGCAGAAGGAGGAATGTATTCAAGGTTTCCTAGAAATGTCTGCACTACTCAGAACTGCTGAGTCCTGTCTATCCACCACACCGCTCCCCTCAGGTTAGAACAGTGGTCGGCAAACTGCGGCTCGCAAGCCACATGCGGCTTTTTGGCCCCTTGAGTGTGGCTCTTCCACAAAATACCACGTGCGGGCGCGCACGTACAGTGCGATTGAAACTTCGTGGCCCATGCGCAGAAGTCGGTTTTCAGCTCTCAAAAGAAATTTCGATCGTTGTACTGTTGATATTTGGCTCTGTTGACTAATGAGTTTGCCGACTACTGGGTTAGAACAACGTAGAAAGATCACAAAATACATAGTCCTAAGACTTGGGTGATAGAGGAAAATAGAAATATATACAGATTGAGATACTTGGAAGGGAGGCAAAAAAATGCAGACTAGAGAAAATAGAAGGTTTGGAGAGTTCCATGTTAAGTATGAGGAAGATAAAAAGAAATGGCACGGATACTATGCAAGCATACTAAAAAGAAGAATGTAGCATAAAAAACACAGTTGAAGAAATGGTAACCCACAAAACCCAAAGAACAGAAATTTGTCAAGAATGCTTCACTTTACAGAAAAATTTACGAAAATGACTTCAATAAAAAAAGAGCTCAAAGGAAGATGAAAAACAACAGAAAGACATGAAAAGAGAGGTTACAGGGACTGAGGAAACAAATTGATGAGTAATACAGAAACATGACTAAACAAACAAAAAATTAAGTCAATAAATAGACTAGAATCACTAAAAGCTGATATAACTGATGTAAGGGTAAATTCTCAGGTAATCACAGTGCATGAAGAAGAAAAAATCAGAAGTTGAGGTAATAAAGAGAAGAGAATAGATAAGAAGATGAAGACTTTCCCAATAAGCATAATCAATGACTTTAACAAATTTAACAAATGGAACAGAAAAATATTTAAAGATATAATACAAAAACTTAAATGTATTGGTTAGTTTTATCTATTTTTGAAAATTATTTTTGATGAGAATAACATTGCATTATATGATTATACCATAATTTTTTAAAAATATATTTTATTGATTTTTTACAGAGAAGAAGGGAGAGGGATAGAGAGTTAGAAACATCGATGAGAGAGAAACATTGATCAGCTGCCTCCTGCACACCTCCTACTGGGGATGTGCCTGAAACCAAGGTACATGCCCTTGACCGGAATCGGACCTGGGACCTTTCAGTCTGCAGGCCAATGCTCTATCCACTGAGCCAAACTGGTTAGGGCGATTATACCATAATTTATTTATCTATCCTTCGTTGATGAGCATTTGAACCATTTCTAATTTTTGCCATTATAAACAGTTCTGGGCAAAAGCACATGGGAAAACATATATAGAACTAAGGTAAAACAACAGTGAGAATTATGGTGACAGGACATCATATAAGTATTACATATAATTTCAATTAAAAAAATAATGTAATTAACAAAGATAAGATGGAAGGAAATATGAGAATGCCATTTTCCTTCTCTTTCATCACAGACAGTATTGCTATTGTCTAAAATTAAAACATATACATCTTAAAGACTCCAACCTCCTTTTTCCTTATAATTTTACAAAATATCTCTAGTGAAAAATATTAATCTACAACAGCAATTCCTTTAATTTTACTCTTTTTCTATTCCTTCTGTAAAATTAAAGTAAAAGCAATATTTTTAATAAAAATGGAAGTTATATTATGATCCTATTTTTATAAAAATATTTCTTCTATCTAGTTTATCTTTATATGTGCATGGAGAGCTACCTGGAATAATGTGCACTTTAATATTAATAATGATTTATTTCATCTGTTGACAGTGGGCTAAATTTAATTTTATTTTTCTGTGTCCAGTGTTATTTGAATTTCTTGTTATGTATATATATTATTAACAAGTTAATATATTTTTTGAATGTAGAGTTAGCAAGTTCACAGGTTATTACAAATTGAGACAATTGGCTTCTTCTCATATACTCCTGTACTCATGGCCTTAGCTATCAGCTTTACCTCTAACACTAGTTGTGGAATTTCTTATCCTCAGAGTTCTGCCTTGCAGTGCTGCTATAGACTGAATGTTTGTGTCCCGCCCAAACATTCATATGTTGAAATTCTAACCTCTAATATGATGGAGGAGAGGACTTTGGGAAGTAATTAGCTCATGAGAATGGAGCCCTCATGAAATGGAATTAGTATCCTTATAAAAGAGACTACAGAGAGCTCCCTTTCCCCCTTTACTAAGTGGGGGCACAGTGAGAAGGCTGTCTATGAACTAGGAAGTGAGCTCTAACCAGACATTGAATCTGTTGGCACCTCGATTTTGGACTTCCCTGCCTCCAGAACTGTGAGGAAAAAAAAATTTGTGTTGTTTATAAGCCATTCATTCAATCTGTGGTATTTTTATCCAGTCTGCCCTGAGGTGTTCTTCTGACAGCCATTTTCTTAATGTTGGAGTTTTACATTATTCTTGCTAAGTGTGGTTGTTTTTGAAAAGTTTGTAGTGGGCTGGGGTCCCACACCTATGACATGAGGCCATAATGTACCAAAAGAGATTTTTATTTCAGGCACTTGGGTGCAGGTGGGCTGAGTCCGACAAAAAGGAGTCAGTGGCAATTGAAGGAAGAGAAAGATTTTTGTTAATCCTTGCTGGCTGTAAACTGTCCTGCTGACATAAGGGTCTGGTCTGTCCTTCGTTCCTCTCATGCCAGGTGTCTAGTTGTTATCTAGGCTATGTGGTGGTCAAGGCTGCAAGCTTTCTGCAAGATATCTGCTAAGCACAATAAGTTTTCTCTGCCCCGTTTTATTCTCTTTAACCCTTTCAGTTTTAACTTGCCATCATTGTTCTTCCACATAAATTTTATAACTTTGGTTACTTTGTCTTTTTAATTTTAAAAAACGTTTAAATTACAGCTTACATTCAATATTATTTTGTGTTAGTTTCACAAAATAATATTGTGAAAGCATAGTTGTTAGATAATCTTATATTTTACAAAGTATTTTCCCGGACATTTCCAATACCCACCTGGCACCATACATAATTATTACAGTACTAGAGGCCAGGTGCACAAAATTCTTGCACAGGGGGGCGGGGCGGGTAGTGTCCCTCAGCCCAGCCTACACCTTCTCCAATCTAGGACCCCATTGGGCGGTGTCCGACTGCCGATATTTAACTGGCAGTTGGACATCCCTCTCACAATCCAGGACTGTTGGCTCCTAACCGCTCGCCTGCCTGCCTGCTGGATTGCCCTAACTGCTTCTGCCTGCCAGCCTGATTGTCCCCTAACTGCTCCCCCTGCCGGCCCGATTGCCTCCAACTGCCCTCCCCTGCAGGCCTGGTTGCCCCTAACTACCCTCCCCCGCAGGCCTGATCGCCCCCAGCTGCCCTCATCCTGCAGGCCTGGTCGCCCCTAACTGCCCTCCCCTTCAGGCCTGGTTGCCCCCAAGTGCCCTCCCTGGCAGGCCTGGTTGCCCCCAACTGCCCTCCCCTGCCGGCCTGGTTGCCCCCAACTGTCCCCCCCCTGCCGGCCTGGCTGCCCACAACTACCCTCCCGTGCTGGCCATCTCGTGGTTGCCATTTTGTGACAGCCATCTTGTGGTGGCCATCTTGTGATGACGTCACGTGTGACACCACCTAGGCTTTTATTATACAGGATTATTGACTACATTTCCTATGCTGTACTTTACATCCTCATGACTATTTTGTAACTACCAATTTGTATTTCAAAATCCCTTCACCTTTTCCACCCAGTCCCCCACCCCCCATTTCTCTTTCCCTCTGGCAACCATCAGTCTGTTCTCTATATCTATGAGTCTGTTTTTGTTTTGTTTGTTCATTTATATTGTTATTTAGATTCCTTTTTAGAATAAAATCTTAGAAGTCAGATCAAAGTGTATGATTTTTGTTTTATGAGACTATCTTTCAAAAATATTTTATGACTTTTTTAATGCTCATGATTTTATATAGTCAAATTGATTTTCAAAAGGCTATACTAATTGATACTTTCACTAGAATATGTATAAAAAGTGCCTCTTGCATAACTGTCTTGCCAGCACTAATCATTTTTTGTTTGACATTTGTGCCTGTTTAATAAGCAAAAATGATATTTAATCGCTCTTTTAATTAGCATTTTTATTATCCATGAAGTAGAATGTTTTTCAATTGAGGATTGAATTTTTAATATTTCAGTGAAATTTTATAAGTGGGCAGACAGTATGATCATATTTATTTTTTTATAACTGCAATTCAGGTGAGAATGTTAACAGTGAATGGCTGGAAGGGCCAGATGTCAGGACCACCAGAGAGGAGACTGTGGTGAGGGGATGAGGCCCTGCACTGGCAGGGGAAGCAGATCTGACAGCATTCTATCTCTACCTCCAACTTCCTTTCCGGCTTCCTGATTCCCTGTTATGTTTTCCACTTTGAAAAATCAGCATAGCAATAATACATTGACCCAATTAATGTCATGATGTTCCTAATCTATTAACATTTTGGGGAGATTTTTATAATTCTTCTGAGAGATCCATTGCTACACTTCCCATCTAAAGAATCAACAATTTGGAATACAATCTGGCTGCAAGATGATGAATTTTGTTTCCCTATGAGTCTTATACAGGGAAATGTAGAAATGCATTCTACGGATCCAAATACACTGAAGAATACACTGATTTGCTCCTGGCTTTTGCTAGCATTGGTTAGTTTCTTGGCTTTTATCTTAAAGTCCTCATATGTTACATTTAAAATAGAGAAATGAAATATACACAGTCATGTTTTAGCCAAAGCGAACCCTGATAAAAAACGACCAGCCCTCTGTAATTTTGAGCTGAATTGTAATTCATTGTTCGCTGTAGACTTCAGATAAAAGGATTCATGTGGAATGGTAGATAGGGCAGTTTTAATTTGGATCAACTAGACTTAGTACTGTATTTTACACCAGTCATGCTGTGAGGCAGGTTCTTTGTTTTCAGCAATTATCAAACTAAGCCTAATTAAACTTGCCTTGCTTTGATGTACTATAATGTTTTCTGTAATTTTATATTCTGAACCATTTTCATAAGTCCTTGTTTGAAATCAAGGATAGACTATGGATTCATTTTGCATCTGTAATACCATGGTTTTAGTATGTATCTAATCAAGTTTTAAGATGTTTACCTTTGGTTATAATTCAGCATTCTTCTTCTTCTTGTGTTTTTGTAATATGGACCCATGAAATTGTTTTTAAATACAATATGCCAATATAACAAATGTAAAAGATATATGTGGAAGGAAAATACAAAGACTTTCAATCCTACAAATTAAATATACATATTAAACTATAGAACACACTCTTCTATTAATTGATTTCCCTTTTTGTTGAGTTATTCCTTAAGGGGACCTTTTTAAAAAAAAAGCTCATTTGGTCCAATCGACTCTGTGTATATTTCTTTTGTGTAGATGCGTTAAAGGTACTTGTTGTCTGTTTTTGTATTCACAAGTTGTTAATTTCCCACTTAATGGAGCATCCATTAGATCTCTCTTACTTTATGGGTGCTAGCATAGAAGATGTGTTTTTTAAGAGCATTTTTCTTCATCTAATAGAAATAATTTAAAAATACATTTACTTTATTCAGCTGGTGCCCTACTAGGAGTTCTTGTTAGCCAATGCCCTTTACTGCCTTTAAAAATGGACTTAACTGTTTATTTTAGCATAATTTCCTGTGGCTTTTAGCCTATCAGTTGGAATGGATAAAGGATACAAAACCAGATCCATTATGTTGCATGGATTCCCTTTTTAGCCCAACGTGAAGGGGACTTTGCTATGAAGACCCTTTTAAGCATTTTTGAACAAAGTAATGCCTCTCTTTTTGAGGTTTGTCATGAAGTATTATTCTTGTCTGTTTCTATAAAAATTAGGAGCTAAATTATTGTCAATATTAGAAAAGATTGTATTGCTGAGTACACTTAGATTATATTTTTTAAAAATTTGGAGTTAAAATATAATACATAGTCAAAAGTACATATTGTTAAGTGCACAGATCAATGAATTTTAACAAACTGAACACACCTGTTTAACCAATACTCAGACCTGGAAAGAAAATATCGCCAGCACCCCAGAACAACACCCCACCCCCATGCTCCTAACCAGTTACTGCTTCCCTCAACCCACCTCCAGAGTAACCACTTTCCTGACTTCTAAAGCACTAGAGGTCCAGTGTATGAATTCATGCACCAGTGGTGTCCCTCAGCCTGGCCTGTGGGATCAGGCCAAAACTGGCTCTCTGACATCCCCCCAAGGAGTCCCAGATTGTGAGAGGGCACAGGTCAGGCCGAGGGACCCCACTGGTACACAATGGGGGATGGGGAGGGAAGTGGGAGGTTGGCCAGCCGGGGAGGGGGAGGGACCGCGGGAGGGTTCCAGGGCATGTCCAGCCCGTCTTGCTCAGTCCCGATCATCTAGACCCCAGCAGCAAGCTAACCTACCAGTTGGAGTGTCTGTCCCATGGTGGTCAGTGCACCTCATAGCGACCGGTCGACCGGTCGACTGTCTTCCCCCGGTGGTCAGTGCACATCATAGCGAGTGGTTGAGCGGCCTTAGCATATCATTAGCATATTATGGTTTGATTGGTTGAATGAACAACCGGACTACTGGACACTTAGCATATTAGGCTTTTATTATATAGGCTAGCTTAGTTCTGCCTGCTTTTGTGTGTTATATACATTTAATTATACAGTATGTACCCTTCAGTGTCTGGCTTCTTTCATTCAACATTATGTGCGTGAGATTCATCTGAATTCATCTGTTGAGTGCAGTTGTAGATGTTAATTCTCATTATTTTGTAGTTTTCCATTGTATGGTGGTATAACAATTTACTTATCCATTTTACTGTTGAAGGGCAGTTTTACATGGAGGTGGTAGAGGATGGGATAAGAAGGCACTGAAGGAGGGGTCAAGTCACTTTATATTTAACTAGAGGTCTGGTGCATGAAAATTCATGCACTGGAGGGGGATCCCTCAGCCAGGCCTGCCCCCTCTCACAGTCCAGAGCCTTCAGGAGTGGGGGGCGACCCAGCGATCAGGGGAAGGCAACGCCCCCATCACACCTCTGCTGCTGCCACTGCCAGCAGCACAAGCCTCAGTCAGCCCTCGTTACCTGAGACTTGGGCGGCCCTGGGCGGCTGGGAAGCTGCCATCTGAGGCTTGCCTGCGCCTCAGGCCGGTCATGGGGGCGCTGAGGGCACTGAGGGACTCTGGAGGCAGGCGGGCGGAGCAGCCAGGCCCGCCTGGGGGCTGAGGGGACTGGGCGCCGCCATCTTGTGGCTGTGGGCGCTGCCATCTTTGAGGGCATGGCAGTCAATTAGCATATACCCTCCTTATTGGCTGTGGGCACTGCCATCTTTGAGGGCATGACAGTCAATTAGCATATTCCCTCCTTATTGGCTGTGGGTGCTGCCATATTTGAGGGCACGACATTCAGTTAGCATATTCCCTCCTTATTGGCTGTGGGTGCCGCCATCTTTGCGACAGCATGAGGGTCAATTAGCATATTCCATCTTTATTAGATAGGATATCCTTCACCAGGACTCTATTAGTAGGAATTGTAAGCAAGCTAAATAGATTTGGTTTTACCTTCTAAGTCTAAGTGCTGGTTTCGTCTGGATAGCAAATACCTTGAGGACAGGGACTAGTTTTGCTTATCTTCCTCTTCCCCACTAACTCAGAGTTTCTTACAAAGGCACTTAAGTAAATGTTGATAGGATTCAAAATATCTTGCCCACATGGAGAAACAAAATGCAATTAGAGGATGTAAAACTTGAAATCTGAGAAAAACAGTGCAGGACCTTCCAAAACAAGAGACCGCTAAAGGACAGAGAAAGGGGAAGAAGATATAACATAAAACAATACTTACTTATCTTGCTACCATGTAAATGAGCCTAATGAAATAGAGTTTTTAGGGCACTACTAAATCCTCTGATAAAAGTATAAAAAAACACAGGGCTTTGGTTTGCTATTTTCTTCTTTGCTGTCCCTTGACATCCCATCTTTGATTATTTTAAATGCATTTTATTCTATTTGCATGATTTTTTTTTTTATCCCCAAAGCAGCAACTGAACTGTATAAAGTTGACATTTATGACAGCCATGTAAATGTTTAGTATTTCAGCCCATTTTGTTTTCTGTTGTTTTTTTTTGTTTGTTTGTTTGTATGAGGCTTCATTAACTGTGGATCTACAAATTCTAGTTGTTTGTAGAACACATTATAATTTCTATTATTTTTTCATTTCTTTTATTGACTTGATTAAAGTTGCTTCACAATCTTCTGTCCAGCAGTCTGGTGGGGTAGGCCTGCCATAGGCAATTTTTTTTGGTCTTACCTTGTTACACATGTTTTATTTTTTATTGTGATTAACTATACAATAACATAAGGCTTACCATCTTAATCATTTTTAAGTGTACAGTTCAGTGGCATTAAGTACATTCACATTGTTGTTCAACCATCACCACTATCCATCTCTAGAAAATTGTCATCATTTCAAACTGAAATTTTGTATCCATAAAATAACAACTCTCCATTCTCTCCTTCCCTCAGCCCTGGAAACCTTTCTACTTTCTATCTCTATGAATTTGACTATTCTAGGTACTTCATATAAGTGGAATCATATGATATTTGTCCTTTTGTGTCTGGCTTATTTCACTTAGCATAATGCCTTCAAGGTTCACCTTTGTTATAGCACATGTCAGCAGAGGCCAATTTTTATATTTATTTAATTAATTAATTAATTATTTTTAATATATTTTATTGATTTTTTTACAGAGAGGAAGGGAGAGGGAGAGAGAGTTAGAAACACTGATGAGAGAGAAACATCAATCAGCTGCCTCCTGCATACCCCCTACTGGGGATGTGCCCACAACCAAGGTACATGCTGTTGACCGGAATTGAACCGGGACCCTTGAGTCCGCAGGCCGACACTCTATCCACTGAGCCAAACTGGTGAGGGCAAGAGGCCAATTTTTAAAGGGCCCTAATATACTCCTGGGAAGGAACTCTTTGTAAAGGAAGGCAGGCATGATGGCTGGGCCTTAGAACAATCCTATATAATAAAGAGCTAATATGCTAATTAGACCAGACGGCAGAATGATGAGTCCCATGGAGAGAAGGGGTTGAAGTTGAACACAGCGGAATGTATTCATTGCAAGTTCTGCGTTACAGTCAGTCATCTAACATTGTAGGACCAATGGTGGGAGATGAGGCTGGCATTTCATGAGCATCAGGAGACAGTGCATGTGCTATTGACATTCATACTCTCTTAGTGGGCCCCAGAGGATAGAGGAAGTAGGGAGATATTAACTTCAAGTGGACTTGTAAGTAGTGAGGGCTGGGTAGCAGATATACCTACTAGGTCAGAAAAGCATGAAAAATGGTAGATACCTCATTGGTATTGGGAGAATTGACATATATGAGAAATCTTTTGGAAATTCCTAGTAATGACAGAGGAAGTTTGAGAGACATTGGAGGTTTTATAATAGAGGGTGAAAGAAAGAGGCAAAAATAATATTACTGTGAAAGTGATCACTGATTATTCCCAGGCTGACTTAACTTGAGAAAACAGGTATCACCAGAGCCATGTGTGACTCAAGAAACTGAAAGAACAAAATCATGCATAATGAATGACTATGATCCTTGGCATACAAGGCTCTCCTCTCCCTTTACTAACAAAATACTTTCATTAGTAAGTGGCTGACCATCTCCATCACACGTGCTGGGTAGAGAAATACTAGAAGAGTCCATTCATACTTCTTTTCATGGTCAAAAAGAGATTTACTGCTTCCCTCAAAAATTTGAGACCAGCAGCATTTTGAGTCAATATAAGAAGTCTATGATAATCTTGAAAGACTTCTAGGATGAGATTGCAAAATACTTGGGGACACATGACCAGGATTTTGGTGTAACTTGTCAAAAACACTTGATGCCTATCAAGGATTATGCTGAACCATGTTTAACCTTTACGTATAGTCTTTTGGCTAGAAAGTCTGTTTCAGAGCACATGGCATAGTCTCTATCCTCTGACTTCATTAGAACTATTACCATACATGCTATACCGGTATGTAATGTAAACAAGACAATGGGGAACTGTTCTCAGGAATGATAGTGTGATTGTTTCATACAATGCAATGTATTAGTGGTCATGTTAAAGTCATCAATCCTATCTAATAAAAGAGTAATATGCAAATTAACCATCACTCAACTACACCCACAAGCCACGCCCACCAGTCAATCAGGAGCAACTATGCAAATTAACCCAACCAAGATGGCTGCGGCCATGGAGCGAGCAGGAGGCTTGGGTTTCCCCGGCAATGGAGGAAGCCAAGCTTTCCGCACACCCTGGCTGGCCCAGGCCTCCACTCAAGGCTACAAAATTTCAATTATAGAAGATAAATAAATCCCAACAAAAATGGCGGCAACCACGGAGCTGGAGAGAGCAGGAGGCTTGAGTTGCCCATGGCGATGGAGGAAGCCAAGCTTCTGCAGCCCTGGCCTGCCTTGGTCTCCACTCAAGGCTACAAAGTTTCAATTATGGGAGATAAATAAATCCCAGATCCCAGGGCCTCCGCTTGGGTCGCCTGGGGGCATGGAAGGCCTGCAAACCACCATAGGCCCCTCGCCCAGGCCGCCCCATGACCCAAGGGAACCCCCACCCTTATCCGGGACACCCTTCAGGGCAAACCAGCTGGCTCCCACCCGTGCACCAGACCTCTATCCTATCTAATAAAAGAGTAATATGCAAATTGACCATCACTCCAACACACAAGATGGCTGCCCCCATGAGGTCAAAGATGGCTGTCCCCATGTGGACACAAGATGGCCACAACAAGATGGCCAGCAGGGTGGGCAGTTGGGAGGGACCAGGCCTGCAAGGGAGGGCAGTTGGGGGTAATCAAGCCTGCAAGGGAGGGCAGTTAGGAGTGCCCAGGCCTGCAGGGGAGGGCAGTTGTGGGGGACCCAGGCCTGCAGGGGAGAGCAGTTGTGGGTGACCAGGCCTGCAGGGAAGGGCAGTTAGGGGTGACCAGGCCTGCAGGGGAGTGCAGTTAGGGGCAAACAGGCTGGCAGGGGAGTAGTTAGGCATCAATCAGGTTGGCAGGGGAGTGGTTAGGGGGTAATCAGGCTGGCAGGCAGAAGCGGATAGGGGCAATCAGGAAGGCAGGCAGGCAAGCCGTTGGGAGTCAGCAGTCCTGGATTGTGAGAGGGATGTCCTACTGCCCTTGAGGGGTCCCAGATTGGAGAGGGTGCAGGCTGGGCTGAGGAACCCCCCCCCCCCCGTGCATGAATTTTGTGCACCGGGCCTCTAGTATATTATATTTCCCCATTAATCCTTCAGGTCCAATCAGCCAGAAAAGCAAGGTGACCTATGGAGGTGACATTATATGCCAGAGTATTCAGTAGTAGATGACTTGAGCCATTCATATTTGTATTACTGTAGACAAATATGTAGATCTAAGTCCTAAGCAAATATTCCATCATTGCATATGTAACCCACACATGAAAGAGTAAAGTAGTTAAAACCCATGGGCAGCAGGTGGCTTCTATGAACTCTAGCTGAAGTCAGGTAAGCGGTGGGATGGTGAGTTTCGTAGTGGGAGACAAGGCATCGACATGGGGAAAAATGGCTGCTGCGTGATGGGGAAGCCTTTCAGGCTGCACTCAGAATTAAAGGCCATTACACTCTCTGAAGATGCTCAGAGATTGCAGAGTGAGGGCCAGTAATAGAGTCCTTTGCTGTTGTAAGGGAATTACCTCCATAGCATTTCCTGCATCTCGGTTTCGTGAAAGGCAAAGGGAGACAAAAATCACTAGAGCAATAAAAATGCTCTTAATGTTTTTGAGGCACAAAGCAGGTAGAGTGAATTTTGAGCAGTTTCAGACAGCAACTGGGAGCATTTTGAGACCAGAAAGCAAATGAACTGTGGTAGGACCTGCAGGAAAAGCAGGCAGTAAGGTATCTGTTAACTCAGCTACCCAAGCCAGACCCAGAGAAGTAATCCTCGATACCTTCAATTTCCTCCCTCCCTCCCTATCACCTCCCTCCTTCTTTCTCTTCCTCCCTCCCTCCTTCCATCCATCATTTATATATTAATGTGGTAGAAAACACATAACATGAGATCTACCCTCTTAATGAAATTTTAAGAGTGCAGTACAGAACTGTTAACCATAAACACAATGTTTACGACAGATCTCTAGAACTTTTTCATCTTGCATGACTGAAATTCTTCACCTGCTAAACATCAATTCTCCATTTCCCCCTCCCCACAGCCCCTGGCAAGCATCATCTACTTTCTGTTTTCTGGTTGTTCTTTCTTATCCTTTGGGCTCCATTTCATCCGGAGGGGTCTGTCCTTGTCTTCAGGGCTGTGGTGTCCCTGTTTGTCCTCTTCTCACTAAACACACTCTTCCTAGGGTGACCTCATCATGGTATCATTTCTAACAGCAAAAGCCATGATTTTGAAATAACCCAAGAGTTCAACAGTACAGGATTGGATAAATATGGGTTATTTTTTAACTGGATCACTATGCATCATTTGCTGAAAGAGGCATTGTACGAGTACATCTATTGACATAGAGAGATGTTCATGGTATTGCTTAGTTAATAAACCATGTTATAATACTGCATGTATAATGTGATCCCATTTGTATAAAAAATAAATATACAGTGATACTTGAATAAATGTTCACCAAAAATATTAACAGTTTTTATCTCTGGGTGGTGGGATCATGCGTGATTTAAGTATTATTTTTGCTTGTCAGCAATTTCTAGTTTTTTTTCTACAAGGAACATAAATCTCTAGTGTAATGAAAAAGAAATATATGTTGTATGAAAAAAATTCTCTTAGGATATGAATCCCAGTCAGCCAGTTGACTGTGGAAAACTCTGCAATAAATATTTAACCAATCATTTCAGATGCAGAGTAAGCTCTGCTCAGGGAAGGAGGCCATGCTCGCTTACCAGTCCTCCTTAAAGAGAGATTTTTCTTCTTTTAGTAAAAGCCAACTCCTTTTTTTTTTTTCTGGAAATTTGTGCTACAAAGCAGTAATAAACAGATAAGTAATGATCAGGCCTTGAATACGGCATTATTTTATTGTTGCAACTATGGGAAGGGCTAACTTTACTGCAACATATGGGAATGCATTCAACCCAAGGGGATGCAGAAGACACCAAAGTGCTCACACTGAACTGTTTGTCCTACTTCTGGACGTATGAAACAGGTACCAGAACTTAACATGTAGATGAATGTTATTGAAGCTATATGTTCAATGTTGTTATAGTTGAGGACGTCTTTTTTTTTAATCAATAATAATGGCTATCACTTGTGGCTATTATATGGTGTGGCTCAGTAGTTGAGCGAAGACCCATGAACCATGAGGTCATGGTTTGATTCCCAGTCAGGGTACATGCTGGGATTGTGGGCTTGATCCCCAGTAGGGGTTGTGCGGAAGGCAGCCGATCCATGATTCTCTCTCATCATTGATATTTCTATCCCTTTCTCCCTCTCCCTTCCTTTCTCTGAAATCAATAATAAAAAAAAAAAATTAAAAAAAAGGCTACCACTTGGTAAGCACTAATTCTATATGACTGCTCTGTATGCATTATCTCATTTTAACCATCCTGTGAGATAGGTGATGATCTTGATTTTACAGAGAAGGAGACAGGCTTGGAGAGGTCAGGCCACTTGCTCAAGGTCAGCTAGTGTGTGGGAAAGCAAATTTCAGACCCTTTCTGCCAGTCTCCAAATCCAGCATGGGAACTTGTCCATTCTATGTCCAGGTCCACACTGAAAATCTATCCTGTACCTTTATAGCCAGCCATGTTTTTGACCTAAAATATTAGTGTCCTGTTCAACTACCTGCTTTATTTTCCACAGAAAGACTTCAGAGTTGAAGTATGCCACCAGAGGTAATACTTAAAAGAATGTCCCTCAGATTAGGAAGACCCACGTCTTCTAAGAAGTGTTTCCCAAAATGAAACAAGCAAGTCATCAGAACTAGTATGCCACCTTCCCAGGGATGGCTATGAAGAACATTGCCCATTGGAATAAGTAGTGCCCAGTCTTCTTGTGAAAAACAATTAGTTGTCGTCTTTAAAATTCTATCACTTGCAGGGTTGGGGAACCTTTTTTCTGCCAAGGGCCATTTGGATATTTATAACACCATTCATGGGCCATACAAAATTATCAACTTAAAAATTATGTTGCTATTGAATTTTGAGTCCTACCTCTGGTTGCCTTGGCAGGACCAGACCAAATGATATGGCCCGGATGTTCCCTACCCCTGAAGAGAGTCTGAATGGAGTTCTTTAAATATTCATCGTTTTGAGTCAGAGACATTAGGCTCTGTCCATTAGCAGCTGTGTGATCTTAGGCTTGTCACTTAACTTTTTGAGTCTCAATTTTACCATCTTTGAAATAAGTCACATGCTTGCTCCTCTTTAAAGAGCCTGTGAGTTGCTGTAGCTTTGGTGGTCTGGAAACCAGGGGAGCACGTGCTACAGCTCTGGGACCCAGCACCATCTGGCTTGGGCTTGGGATAGCTGGCAGCCCTCTCCCTCTGAAGCCTCCCTAATTCTAGGCCATGCTCTCTGTGTGAGCCCGGAGGCAAACTCTCACCATCTCTAGATTCTGACTCCACAGAGTCTTTCTGGAGGTGCTCTTTCCCACCCCATGCTACAGAAGCTGGGTGAGTGCTCTCAATTTCTGGGGAGGCCACCCACACAGCTGAAAGAGAGAGCAGCTGCTTATAGACATCTCAGGTAAGAGAGGTGCAGAAAGAACATGTTTCTAGGACCAGGAGACCACGCCATGTGGGAGCCAAATCCTGTACCTTATATGAGGAAAGTTTTTCAACATTGATGCTGACTGTAGTTGTGATACAGTGAGGAGATCACAATTTTAAAAATGTGTGCTGACTGGAAAAAGAATCCTACTTGTGGCCATTTATGTTATCGTTCCAGTTATAACAGAACATCCATACAGCACAATATTTATGTATTAGGTGTTTTGGAGTTAACATAACTTATATTTAACTTTTTTTTTCTATATATACCCAGTTTTCTGTTGTTATTCATTCCCCCCCTAGGTTCATTTAAGTATAATTTACATACGATAACATTTTCCCAGGATATAGAGCATTTTTATCACCCAAAATATTCCCCTTTCCCATTTGCAGTCAAGCCCCTTTCTTAATCCCTGGCCGAAGGTGACATTATTGAAGCTGACATTATTATGTTGTCTAATATTCACAGTTGTACATTGGGAATGTAGGTGTTGGAATGTTTTCCAAGCAAATAGACTGAAGGAATAGACAGATCTGCTTTCTGTCACAATAGTTTGTCTTTTCCAGAATGTCATATAATTAGTATCATAAAATATTTAGTTTGTCTGTGTCTCAGTTTATTTAGTTGGAAGTTTTGAGACTCATCCATGTTGTATGATTTAATATTTGGCTCCTTTTTTATTGCTAAGTAGTAGTTCATTTTATGGATTTATCACAATGTATTTAATTATCAGTTGATAAATATTTGGGTTGTTTCCATTTGGGGATTACCATGTGTAATGCAACTATATACATGCAAGTACAAATCATTGTGTGAGTAAATGTTTTCACTTGTGTTGGGTAAATACAGGGGTGACTTCACAGGTGTGCAACACGTGCAGTTGCACTGGGCCCTGCACTTAGATGGGCCCAGGCTTGGTTAAAGGTTCTGCTCTGCCCTCTTGAGCAGCGGAACCATTTTACATCCCCACCAGCAAAGTAAGAGTTCTGGTTGCTCTGCATCGTCATCCATTTCTGTTGCTTTCTACAACAGTTATTTCTCAAACCTTTACAACTAGAGGAGCGATCAGTATGTTGTGAAGGTCTTAATGCTTATTCATGTACAGCCCCACCATGTCTCCTTTGCACTTTGGCTTCCATGAGTTAATAAGAGGCTTAATAAACTGGAGGGGATAGTGATAGTAGAATTCATGAAATCATACACGCGTGGTCCTCTCTTTGTGCTGAAGCTGACATTATTATGTTGTCTAATATTCACAGTTGTACATTGGGAATGTAGGTGTTGGAATGTTTTCCAAGCAAATAGACTGAAGGAATCAAACTAGTTTTTATCAGTGACCAACAGCAA
Source organism: Eptesicus fuscus (assembly GCF_027574615.1). Taxonomy (NCBI): domain Eukaryota; kingdom Metazoa; phylum Chordata; class Mammalia; order Chiroptera; family Vespertilionidae; genus Eptesicus; species Eptesicus fuscus. The sequence continues at coordinate 33,046,306 of NC_072478.1, forward strand.
CTCTGGAAAAGCTATTTGAATTATTCTATCAGAATAATGTGTGTTTGCTATATGTCTGGTTGTCTTTTAATTTCATAAATAGAGAGTTAAAAAGATAGCCTCCTTTCCGATATAAAAGTACAACATAGGGAATATAGCCGATAATCCTATCTAATAAAGAGGGAATATGCTAATTGACCCTCACACTGTCACAAAGATGGTGGTGCCCAGAGCCAATAAGGAGAGAATATGCTAATTGACTGCCACACCCTCAAAGATGGCAGCACCCACAGCCATAAGGAGGGAATATGCTGACTGCCATGCCCTCAAAGATGGTGGTGCCCACAGCCAATAAGGAGGGAATATACTAATTGCTGCCACTCCCTCAAAGATGGCGATGCCCACAGCCACAAGATGGCGGTGCCCAGTCCCCTCAGCCCCACTGGGGTGGCAGGCACGTGGCAAGGCCGGGCCCGCCCTATGCGCCTGCCTCCGGAGTCCCACAGTCCCCTTAGCTCCCCAGCCACCCAGGGCCGGCCTGAGGCACAGGCAGGCCTTGGATGGCAGCTGCCCAGCTGCCTAGGGCTGGCCTGAGGTGCAGGCAAACCTTGGTGGCGGCTGCCCAAGGCTCAGGTAACCAGGGCCGGCCGAGGCTTGCGCTGCTGGCAGTGGCAGCAGCACAGGTGTGATGGGGGCATTGCTTTTCTCTCATCGCCGGATCACCTCCCGCCCCTGAGGGCTCTTGGACCATGAGGGGGGCAGGCCGGGCTGAGGGACCCCCACTCCAGTGCATGAATTTTCATGCACCGGGCCTCTATTATTGTAATAACTATATATGGAGCCAAGTGAGTTCGGGAATTATTAGGGGGAGCACTTTTATAAAGTCTATTATTGTCTAAACACTATGTGGTACACCTGAAACTAATATAAAATAATATTGAAAGTCAACTGTTAATTGAAAAAAAAATAAAAGTTTTAAATAAAAATAGCCTCTTTCAAGTACAACTTCTTCAACAGTGTACCCAGCTTCAAACTATGTTTACTATATTTTTGTGTGACAGAATCATATTCATTAGCATAAAGATCTCCTGAAATCCAGATACTTCACTTACAAAGCTTTACCCTTATTGACAAATTGGCTACCCTGCACTGGGAGGAAATGAGAGGGATCTGACAGGCTGTGCTCTTCAAAACACTCACATTTGCTGTAGTCACACTGTGATTTTGTAATTATTTCTATAGAGCAACCAAAATGTAACTTATAAGATGAACCGTTTCTTCATAACTTTTCTTCATTACTACATTTCCCTCTATTTTCTGTGATTTCTTAAAAGAGTGTAGTAGGAATGTTTCAGTTCCTTAAGTGTCCTGACAAAAAACATGACACTCTGGCTTGCACTTTGGGGCACATTTTAAGTGCAATAAGCTAATGTAAAATAAAAATGAATGAATTTAAGATATAGGTAGATGTATGTAAAGAAAATGCTAAAATTCACTGAGGCAGAAAAGCAAAAGACAAATAAATGTATAGTCCTGTCACTTTCATGGATAGGAAGAGGAAAGATGTCTGTGTGCTCCAATTTAGGACATAGGTATAAGAAGATTCTAGTCAAAACCCCAAAGGATTTTTTGGGGAAACTGACAAACTCATTTAAAAAATCTACCAACAAAATAAATAGGAAGAAGAACCAAAATAATTTTGAAAAAGAGTATTAACAGAGGAATCCTTCCCTCATTAGAAGTCAAAACATTTTAGAGAAAAGTGTGTGGTCTCATTGAGAAATCTCTATTTTTTTGTTTATCTGACTATCTAGGGTTCATTAAAAACAATAACAAATGTTTGAGCAGAGTGTAGTGAAATAGATATACATATGTCTTACTTTTGAACACTTCTGTAAGGGAAAATGGGACCTATTCTGTTTGGGCTTATGTTTTTCCCCACAAGGGTCAAATTCATTCCAATTATATCCTTGTGTGGCCATCATGATTTTCTTTAGAAGGTCTCCATTGATTGCCTGAAAGTGACAGGAGCTTTAATAATAATAAAAGGGCTCAGTATGTTCCCTAAATTAGTGCATTCCTTATCATGCTAGAATGTTCTGGTTGGTTCCAGATAGATACTGAGCGCATTTAAATGACAGAAAAATAAGTGTATTATTGATACTGGGATTAAAAGACAAACTTATTGAATTTTTAGAACTGTGCCCATAAGCATCCTTCATAACTTCTGGCTTCTCATTTTCATATTAACTAGAATGAATTTCTTCTAACATATACTAGAATGGAAGATGAGAGAGGAAAAATTGGCTTATGGACGGAAGGAGAAACAATTTCTCCCTGTAAGGAAGGAGGTGGCTTTTTAATTTAAAGTTTCAGTAGATGAATAATGTTGCTATTTCCCCAGACTGACCTTGATTGGAACTTCCACTCAGTCTGAGAGAGCTGGGAAAAGACAGAGGTACATCTTTCAGATCTCCATCCTGGCAAGCTCTGTCATCCCTCCTCACTTTCCACCCTATAGTGCTGGTTGGGTCCAGGGTTCCATACTCCAATCAAGACTGAAGATACTGAGTGACAGCTTGCTCTGCACAAGAATGACTCAGCACTATGACTTCAGTTTTAGGACACTGATGCAGTTAGACACACACTTGGGGGAAACACTTATTTTTAGAACTAGCCCTAACATCCTCATGAAACCATATCGCCACCTTCCTCTGGGTATCCCCCAACTTCATTTTCAGGCACTGGTCTGCAGAAAACATGAGGCTTTTTCCTATGCAGCCTGGCAGGTTAACTGGTATATTCTCAGGTACATAAGAATATTTATTCTTTTCTTTAATATGTTTTTACTGATTTCAGAGAGGAAGGGAGAGGGAGAGACAGAAACATCAATGATGAGAGAGAATCATTGATTGGTTGCCTCCCACACGCCCCCTACTGGGGATTGAGTCTGCAACCTAGGCATGTGCTCTGACCTGGAATTAAACTGTGACCTCCTAGTTCATGGGTCATTGCTCAACCACTGAACTACACTGGCCCGGCATACATTTTTTATTCTTATGACTTTTCTTCAACACATCTGAGTGTGGGTATTGTAATACCTTGGTGAGGAATAACCTAGTCCTTTTCCATAGCATTGATGCTGATCAGTTGCAAATTTGTATCTCCAGCCCTGACGTCTCATTGTGTTTCAGACCTGTACATTCTGCTCCTAGGAAACATCAGCCTATAAGCCAGAAATCTGGGACTCATCCTAAACTCCTCTATATATCTAATCTCTTATATCCAGGTCACAAAGACCTGTTGATTCTACTTGCTAAATATTTCTCAAATCCATCCTCACATATCCATCTTTATTGCCACTCACTTCATCTGGAAACCCTCATAAGGTCTGCCTGAATATACTAACAACCACCTAACTGGCCTTCTAATTCTTGTCGTGTAGCCTTTCAATCTAATATCAATCTTGCTTCTAGAATGATCTCCCCAAAATGTAAACGATTATATCATTGCCCTGTTTAGAATCCTTCAGCAGCCCCATTATCATCAGGGCAAAAGGCCCATCTGAGCATGCCATGCGCCACCCTTGGGGGTAGGCACTTGCTTGCTTCCCAGCTGCAGCTTTCACCACTCCCTGTTTGCAATGTCCTTTCTGGCTACCCTGGATTACCTGCAGGTGCCCAAATATGCCTTGCATTTTAATACTTTGCACTGCTGCACATGTTCCCATCAAATGGAAGGGCCTTCCTTGCCTCTGTATCTGGTGAATTCTCATCCACTCTTTGATAATGAGCTCATACCTTCACAGCCTCTCAGGAACATTCTATGACCTTCCAAGGCAAAATGTGCTCCAATAACACTTTGTAGTTCAGGGGTAATGAGAAAGAACTAGCAGGGACAGGCTTGCAGCCTGGCACGCAGGCTCTGGGTCCTCTGTGCTGTCCTACTTCCTTCAAAAGCTGGTTGTGGAGGTGCCGTTTGGCTAGAGTTAGGTGGCCACCTGGGAGCTTATCTACTGACCCTGGGGTCCCTGTTGAGATCCAACTTGGGGTAACATAGTTTTGAAGGTTATGCATTCCACAAAGACATGAATATTCTTGGCTTTTGCAGAAGGCAGGATACAAATGTACACAGTACACTTACAACCCCATTATTTTGTTAATCATTATTTTGAGCTGATTCCAAAAATTTTTTTTTTGGATTTTATTTTGTGGTATTTTGCATCTTATGGGAGGGAATAGCACTCATTCCCTGGTGTTCAGTGTGGGATAAAGGATCTCCAGTCTGGGTTTTCCCCATTTTCACTGTAGCATGTCTGATATAACACTTAGCCTGCTGTATTTGTTCTCTGAGAACATGGGCCTCTTGCATTGGTTTTTATAGCTTAGGCAAACTGCCTGGCACATACTTGGTGCTCAATAAAGCTTGTCTTGTCTTAGTGTACGATTATTATAAAATAGTATAGCTTCTCTTACTCCATCACCTTTACTATGTTGCTCTTGACATTAAAGTGGCTCTGGGGTTAGAGTTGGGTTAGAGTTATGAAGATTTCTCTTGGATTTTTAACATCTACACACAACTTAGTTATCACTCCATTGTAGCACATCTTGTAAGATTCACAGGAAGAAAATGACAGTCCTTGAGTGTGTTGAGGCATGCAGGAGGATTCTATTGGGCCATTAGTTGATGTTGTAGTTACAAGTGAAAGCCACCAGATGGCTTAAGGAAATGAATTTATTTCCAATGGAGATTTTAGCTTAGAAATCTGGGACAAAAAAAAAAAAAAAAAAAGCACGATTAGAGGGAGATCAAAAGGCTCTCTGTAGTGAACCCAAAATAACCAACAGAAATTCACTTACCAGTATTTCAAGAATGGGTTTGTAGAGGTTTTGCAACCTTCAAAGTGAGAAACGAAACTGTGTATCATCCTTCCAGTGTCTACATGCTTTAATAATTACAGAATAATTAATGAAATTAAATTCAATTCCACAAATATTTATTGAGTGCCCAAGTCCCAATTAAACCTTATGAGAGGATTATTGAAGCATATGCCACACAAAGCACAGCTTACTAAACATGAGAAATGCACAGTAGATTGGAAGGAAAGATGGATGTCTTTTTCTCTTTGTGTGTACCAGTGCTGGTTACTGTTTCAAGGAGAAATGCTGGTGCAAATATAACTGGGACCCAGAAAATGCTTGCATATTATTTGCAGGAAGAATAGATACATGAGAAACCAAAAGAAAACAAAGTAAAAATCTATAGTATTTAGAAATCAAAGTGTATTTTATGTGGTCTTTGTGTAAGAAAACCAAAGTTGAAATTGTTAGATTAAAATGTTTTAATGAGATAATTTGAAAATAAACCTATATATAAAAACATCTGAGAGGATATACACCATTGGTAGAATATTTTCAAGTGGCCCTTTATTTTTTTATTTTCTAGATGCTCTGTACTATGTGAAGTTTTAAAAACAAGCACATGTTTATTTATAAATTTGAGATGTAAAGAATGAAATCTAAACCTAGTTAAAGCTAATCCTACTTATTTATTTGACAAATATACCATGGGATAGGCATGTTGAAGGAAGTGTAGCTCAAACATAAGAGTCATGAATTTGAATTTCTAATTTCTATTTATACTAACCTTAAGATAGTAAACTTTGTTAACTTTCTGGACTATTAAAATAATTATGTCAGCACTGTGGAAAACAGTATGGAGGTTGCTCAAAAAACAAAAGTGAGATAAGTCAGAGAAAGACAAATACCATAGTTTCACTTTTATGTGGAATCTAAAGAACAAAATAAATGAATAAACAAAGTAGAAACAGACTCATAGTTGCAGAGAACAGACTGATGGTTGCCAGAGGAGAGGGTGGTTGGGAGACTGGATAAAAAACATTAATGAATTAAGAAATACAAATTGGTAGTTACAAAATAGTCATAGGGATGTAAAGGAATATAGTCAATAATATTGTAATAACTATGTATGTTGCCAGGTGGATAGTGGAAATATCATGGGGAATACTTTATAAAGTATGATTGTCTAACCACTATATTGTACACCTGAAACTAATAAAAACTAACATTGAAAATGTAAACAATAATTAGAAAAAAAATTATGTCAGTCTGCAATGCCTGCTTTTAAATATATATGTTAAATATATATTAAAGAAATATATTAAAATATAATTTAAAAATGCTTGTTTTAAAAAATGCATATTAAAAAGGTCCTTCAGAAATATTCAATATCAGATTGTTTTTAAACTTTTGAACAGAAGTTGAAGCAGGTCTAAAGGAACTGAGCAAAGATTTCTGAAGGCATAAAACATCTTATAATTATTGGTTAGCAATTTTAAAATATTAATTTGTTAATGAAAATGTAATAAAATAACCCCCCAAAATAGGGAACTAGCCCATTTTCAAACATAACCTAAAATTGAACAATTAACTTTTTTTTTTAATCCTCACCCTAGGATATTTTTCCTATTGAATTTTAGAGAAGGTGGAAGGGAAAGAGGAGGAGGAAAGGAGGAGGGAGGGAGGGAGGAAGGGAAAGAAACATCAATGTGAGAGAGACACATAGATTGATTGCTTCCCACACGTGCCCTGACTTGACCGGGATTGAACCTGCAACCCAGGCACATGCTCTTGACTGGGAATTGAACCCCAAACCTTTGGTGAGCAGGCCGATGCTCTGATCACTGAGACACACTGGCCAGGGCTGGACGATGAACTTTTAAAATCACTAATTTCTTCTGAAGATGCAGAAGAAACATTTTCTTTCTTTAATAAAGCAGACATTTTATCTTTCTATGCAGGCTATATATGAGTAAACCAAGGGAAATAAAATTCTAATTTAATGAGGTAACCCAATATTTGAGATTAAAAGGAAAAAGTTGAACTGGTTAAGATAGTTCACTTACTTTTTCTTTTTACCAATCTGCAGTTCATCTTTGCACTAATCAGGGTTTTTTGTTTGTTTGTTTGTTTTTTTGTTAAACGGTTTTCTTTCTAATTACAAAAGTGATACATAAGCACTCCAGAAAATTTTAAAATAGAAAAGTGTAAAGGAAAAAAAAAAAAAATTGCCCTCAGTTTCATTATAGAGAGAAAACTACTATTGGTGTTTTGGTTATTTTCTTTCATTTTTTTTCCTGTGACTACAAATATGACATATAACTGGATGTGGAGGGAAATTTTACCTGTTTTCCTGGAGTTGGCAAAAAGGACCCAAAGCTTAGGGCAGAGAGCCATTAAGTACCCTCTGGTCAAAAGAGATCTTCAAATAGTTAGGATTTAATTGTTCACCCAGAGTTTATTAAGTGGTGGCCAAACCTCTCCAGTATATGTAAGCAAAAGGTTGATGAATGAGGGAGAGGGAGATGCATCAGAGTCTAGAATGATCTGCCCCGTGGGGAGGACTTTTCAAAACAAAAGGGATTAGTGACACTTTCCCCTTGGGGAAATGTTGCTGTCCCTCCCTTCAAAGCTAAAGGGACTAGTGGCACTTTCCCCCTGGGAAATGTTGCTAACACTCTGCCCTTGTAGATTTATTCTGTGCTTTTACTATCAGGGAAAAGATGAAGGGAGAGGGCAGGCAGGGTTGAATTCCCAATTCTTACTAAATAAGAATGTCATGTATTATCTGATTTTTTGGGGAGTATGTTTTTTTTCCTTAATGGTTTTTTAAGTAACCCTGGCACATAGATACTTTTATGAAAGAAAATTAATTAACAAAATAACTTGGCACTGAAGTTTCTAAGTGTATAGCAAGATATAAGTATACTAGATGCCTGATGCATGAAGATTTGTGCAGAATGGGCCTTCCTTACCCTGGCTGCCAGCACAGCCTTTGCTCCAGCACAGCCTTTGCTCCGGCCTGAGCTGCCTTTCCGCCTTTCCGCCTTTCCGCCTTTCCACCTTCCCAGGCTGCCTAGAGGCCCAGAGTGGCTGGGGCAGTGTGAAACACCTGTGTTGTCGCCATACAATGCAAGCGTCCTGCCCCGGCCTCTGGGTGCCTGTGTATGCAAATTAACCCACCATCTTTGTTGGGTTAATTTGCATATTCAGTCCTGATTGGCTGGTGGGCGTTGTGAAGGTATGGTCAATTTGCATCTTTCTCTTTTATTAGTGTAGATAATTAGGCTCATTTTATCAGTAATGTATGCAGTTTAATAGTATGATGGAGCTTAGAAATCAAATGGTGACACAATTTTATAAATTCTTCTAGAGAGATACCTGTTTTTACCCTCCTCTTTGCTGAGCACTAGTCCCCAAATCCTAGATTCTTTCCCAGTCCATGTGTGTCTTTCTAAGATTTCATCCTCAGGTTCATCCAATGGCGGAAGAGCGAAGAGGACATTTGGCTTTCTCTCTTATCCCATAAGTCATGTCTTTCATTTTTTCTAGTCTACCTGGGGAGAGGTGGCTTAGAACAATGTATGGTTAGGAAAGCTGAGAGGGAGAACAAGATGGAGCCTGTGGGAAAAAGAGCAAAAGCTATTTGGTAAGGGCTGATCTCTATGAAACAGGGATGGTACAGTGCACTATTCTGTGTGGGGCTGGCGGGGCGAGGGGTTGGGGAGAGGGGGGCTATCACACACATTTCCTCAGTGAGTTCCACACTTGCATTTCAAGGGCCAGTAGAATTGGACCAAATACTTTAGGAGCCAGCATAGGTTGTCCATTTTCGATTTTGCCGAATAAGGGCCTCAGAGGAACAACTGCCAGCTGTCATCACCGTATATGAGATGGAAGGACATTTTGGCACCTCCTCTGCACACATACCACATTGCATGCTATAAGAAATGCAAGTTTTCTCAAAGGTTTATAGTCTCTCTGACCATGGCTTTCAAACAGTTTTGTCTTGTCTTTTTACCAGAAGCCACACTAAAATATATATTTTATGTCTACACATAGTGCACATATAGTACACATGTGTATAAAAGAAAAAATTTCCCCCCAATTATAGTTATGTTTACTACACTAGATGCACTCTGATATCTTCTAATCTAGTCTACTCTCAGTCATTTAAAAAAACATGTTGATCCAATCCACTAGCTTGGATTCTTTATGCACCAGTGGGTCACTGTCCTAGAATAAAGCCACAGGAATTAAAGCACTAGCTGTGAAATTTTCAGATTCTTCCCCAGTTTATAGGGATGTTTCTAAGATTCCATCACTAAGTTCATGAGAAAATGAGATAAGTCTCATCTCTTAAGTCATGTCTTTTACCCTTTCTAGTCTAGGGTTTAGTTTAAAGCCAGTCCTCTATTCTATGGTTCTATGTACATCAAGAATATTAACCTGTATTTTCTTTTTTTTGTGTGTGATGTCCTTGTCTGGTATCCGGGTAATGCTAGCCTTGTAAAATGTGTTTGGTAGTGTTCCTTCCTCTTCAGTTTTTTTGGAAGAGTTTGAGAGGATGGGTATTGAGTCTTGGAAAGAATTCACCAGTGAAGCCATCTGGTCCTGGAATTTTGCTTTCGGGACTTTTTGATTACTGATTCAATCTCCTTACTAGTAATTGGTCTATTAAGGTTCTTTGTTTTTTCACTATCCAGTCTTGGAAGAGCATGTTTCTGAGAATTTATTCATTTCTTCTAGGTTGTCCAATTTGTTGGCTTATAATTGTTTGCAGTATTCTCTTACCATTATTTGTATTTATGTGTTATCAGTTGTAATGTCTCCCCTTTTATTTCTGATTTTATTTTTTGAGCCCTCCTCTTTTTTTTCTTGGTTTGTTTAGCTAAAGTTTTATCTATTTTGCTTATCTTTTCAAAGAACCAGCTTTTTCCCCGTTGATCTTTTCTTATTGTCTTTTTGGCCTCTCTTTTAATTCTGTTATGATCTTTATTATTTTATTCCTTCCATTAACTTTGGTATCCATTTGTTTGATTTTTTTCTTGTTTCTTGAGGTAGGCCTGTGAAATGCAATAGTTTTTGTATATAGATCTTGTATCCTGTAGTGTTGTGAAACCAACACGTCAGTTCTAGTAGCTTTTCTGTAGACTCTATAGCATTAACCTAAACTATGTGACATTGGTTTAACTAAAAGACAGCAGACTGCAAGGACACAGATATTAAAGGCTGGGAAGCTGGTGATCCTTTTTATGCCGCCACAAAACATTTGAAAAAACTATCAACTTAATTCCTTGGAAGGCAGAACACATGTTCTTAGAATCTGTACCTGTAGGGAAATGATCAGAAAGATGATTGTCTGACCAATGAGAGAGTATTAGCTGTTTCCTGCCTCCTTTAGCAAAGTCCTTTGAGAAAGACAAACTCATGTAAAAGCCATAGCTATTTTGTTAACAGTGATGGAAGAAAATAAAGCTCTGCTAAGACTGAAGTTCTCTGCCTGCAGTCTACAGGACAAATTGACTGAGAGTGGTTATTTAAGGCCTTCTAGTTTTGATAAAGGCAAAAGCTATTATATTCCCAATAGCAGAAGATAAAACTGTGACCCAGAGCCCTTCTCAAGGGCTATTAGCAAAGTGTTGTCTGCCAGATGACATGCAGTGAAGATCATATTAAGGGGATTGCCTTCTCAACCAAACCTACTGTTTTTTTTTTTTTTTTTTTTCTGCCTGCAAGGGCACTGCCATTAAATTGGTACAAGATATATGGGGCAAACGTAGAGCCTAGTAAATAAAAATGAAGAATAGTGAGACATAAGAAATATCACTAGTTGAGATCTTGAGCTGTGATTACTTGTATAAGAAACAGTAAAAGGAACAAAAAGACCAGAAATCAATTCAGTATCTTTGAAAATTGACAAAGCATCTTATCAGCCTTAACTTGCAAATGCATGTGTCTATTTGACTCTGAAGTAATCCACAGTCCCTCAAAATTGCACCAGTAAGAAATTGGGCAGAAAAAAAGATGTACAGCCTCCCAGGAAGGCATACTGTTCAATATACCCTTCTGATGGAATCATAGAGGATCATGGATAAGAGTTCCCAGTGGGTAAAGCCAGCACCTTCAGATGTTCCTAACAAGGGAGTTCCTTCTAGAGAGCAGAACTGGGGTCTAAGAATTTACTCCACCACCTGGGCATTCTTTGAAGGTTCCCCTTGGAAACATTTGGTTAGACTGTGGGCCAGTGATACCCTTCCCCTCGCCCCTTCTTTTAGTTTTCATCTTCTTACTTCACCACTGTACACCATTGTGGGAAAGGGCATAGGAGAGGGGAACAGATCCCTCATCTTTTAGTTTATAGGTCACTGAATCATGTGGCATTTTATCCAGATTTATACAGGACTACACGTTATCTTTAGATCATACACTTTGAACTGCTTGGAACTTTGGCTTTTCTCCCTGTGGAATTGGGTGTGTTCTATAGGCCAGAAGAAAGATTATATATATATATATATATTTTTATACACACACACATATATGTATATATGTATATATATGGATATTTGGGTTGCCAGAAGACTGGACTGTGATAGAGATGTCCACCAAAGGATATTCTCACCTTTTTCCTTTATTACTAGAACTGCCAAGTATTAGCTGGATCAGTGGTTGCCCAGCTAGAGAACTTCATCTCTCACCTTCCCAACAGTTAGATCACATCTGTTTATGAGCATGTCTCTAATCAGATCAATAGAAGGAGTAGAAATGATGTATGTTACCTTTGGGATGCACTCTTAGGAGCACTGAAATGTGCATTCTTTCCTTTCTGCCTTTCTAACTGGGCTAAGATACAGAGGTTCTGGCAGGTTCTGGCATGGAGGTCATGTATGAGGACAGCAGTGCTGCCCTACCAGTACTGGACCACCTACCGCTGGACTAGTGTGGGAGAGAAAAAACAGAACTATCTTGTTTCAGATAGAGTACCTTTGTTAAAACAACCTAATCTGCATCTCAACTAAAATCTAGGCTTTTAGGGGTAGAGTATAAAGTACTCTTGTTTCCAAGGGGCAAGTAGAGCCTTGAACAAATGGAAAAGAAACTTTTACTAATCAAAGTTAGGGTTTTGGCCCAATTAAACCAATTACATAGCCACTGAATGTTTATTGTGAGCCAATCCAGTATGAGATATTATGGAAGAAAAGACATGGTCCAGCTTAGCACCGAACTACCTATTTCTCGATTGTTACATAAGAAATAAACTTCTATTTTGTTTAAACTGCTGTATTTTGGGTGTTTGTTATACCAAAGATGGTGCTTACACTGCATCCTAAAGAACATACACTGTTAGAATTTGTTGGAAAACAAATTTCAAAAAAGAAAAATCAAAGCAGTGTATGCTCAATGGGTACAAAAGAAGGCCCTCTCAGTGTGAAGCTCAGAAGGGATTAGGAGAGTCTGAAGAAAAGGAAGTACTGAAAATGGTATTATTGAAGGCAGAAATATTTAAATCTCCTCAAGAAACAAGCAAAACTCAATGTAACTTCTTACAACTATTCTGGTAAATGTAAAAACTGTTCTGATTTTTGAAAAAAGCTTTGAAGTAAGGTATTATACTTTAAAAATGTTTATTTTTATAATAAGTAACAGCCATTGGAACACTTGAGAACACTATAACACTGTAGAACATTTTAAAACAGAAGTTTAAAAAAAGTGAAAATCAGTAGACCATTACCTCGAACAACAGCAAAACTGCAAACACCATTTACATTTTTTCTAGTCTTTCTTCAGTGGGTGTACAAGTGGGGTGTGTGTGCATTTTTATATATACTACATCGCACAGATGCACATACTTGAGATCTGTTGTGCTTTTCCACTTAACATTATATAAGTACTTCTTGACATGAAAAATTCTTCAGTTTTTAGCTGCTGAGTGTTTCTAACATGTTTAATTTCATACAACCAACCACTAAATCAGAAAAGGCAAATCAGTATGTATTAAAAGGCAGCAATTTTACCCCGCCCCCCATTCCCACAGAGTATTTCCTTTGACAGAGGAATGATCTTATTTTTACAAATGCTTAGCAGTAACCAGGCCTTCACAAGCCTGCCAGGCATAGGAGTGTTTCTGAGAGTGGCCTATAGAACCTACTTTGTATAATCTCATAGTAAAAACAAATAAATCAAAAGTAAAAACTGAGGCAAATTGCCCAAAGGGAATTTTAAATTACAAAATAAACACTTTAATCGAAGTTTAATGTTACATGTGTGGCCACATTCTACAGTAGAGTAGGGCTAATCTTCCTGTCCACCTTACATGACAGTCCACACCCACTAAAACAAAGAGATAGATAAACCCCTGGGGTGGGGAAGCGAGGTGGGTCAAAACTCCCACATCATTGTGAGTGCGAATCTGACGTTCCTTTCCTCATCCGAGATTATCTGCCCATTTTCGCAGAACATTTGTTGTGTAAAACCCAAAATTTCACATATGGAACACCCAAGACACCCATCTGGCTCCACCCACCTTATGTTTTGGGTTGAAAATATGTTACAGGAACAGCCAAAACCGGTTTGGCTCAGTGGATAGAGCGTCGGCCTGAGGACTGAAGGGTCCCAGGTTCGATTCCGGTCAAGGGCATGTGCCTTGGTTGCGGGCACATCCCCAGTGGGGAGTGTGCAGGAGGCAGCTGATCGATGTTCCTCTCTCATCGATGTTTCTAGCTCTCTAGCCCTCTCCCTTCCTCTCTGTAAAAAATCAATAAAATATATTAAAAAAAAAAAAGAAAATATGTTACAGGAACAAATGTTATCTCCCATGATTTGAGAAACAAGAATTATCCAACAGCACCATCACACCCACCTAAGCTGCCTTAGTGGTGATATTAGTACCTCGCTCCTCTACTTGCCCCCCCCCCCATCTCCTGCAAAATGGGTTTATCAATATATTTATACATATGCATGTGTGTACACATGTATGACATTATATTGAGTCATCTCCCCTATTCTGAGCTTTTTGAAACTTGTACTTAGTTTTCATTTTGGATACTTATCTTTTCGGTAATCATAATGGCTGCAATGGAAATAGACATACATTCTACTTGTCTGTAAGGTAGGTCGTTTTGTATCTTATAGGGCACGCCAAACAACTGCTAAGAAGGTTGTGAAATGGGGACGAACTGAAAAATCAAGGGCTGGGCATATTTTTTTGGCCCCTGACGCTTCACGTACTTCGTACCGCCATTAATACATTTGTTCCCAGCTTGGACAGTGTCCTGAAGCCGAGCCAGAAAAACTCGCGGGTGTCTCCCGGGACGAGGCACCTTCTCGGGGAGAGAACACACCCTCGGCCACAGCCCGTGTGACCTGCGCCTTAGGTAACCTCGATTCCGGGGCGGCGGCGGCTCAGTACACGCCGGTCCCCCCGCGGGCGCCAGCAGTCAGTCCCGCGCTCGCCGGCCCGCGGCTGCCACTCGGCTCCCCACCGCGCCGTCCGCACACCGTCCCTCTGCCAGCGGCCCGCCCATGATCTCGGCCACCAGGCGGGCTCGCCAACTCTTCCACAGCCTGATTCCTGTTCCGAGAATGGGCGACTCCGCTTCTAAGATGATCAGCCCCCAGGAGGCCTTGCCGGGCCGGAAGGACCCGATCGCTGTGGCGGGTAAGGGCGCGGTGGTCGCGGCTGCGCATGCGTGCAAGTGCCGGGTGGCGGCGCGTCCTTCGCCGTCGCGGAACAAACCCTGGGACTGGACTCCCTGGGGCTTAGGCTAGGGTCCGCGCAGGCGCGGAGAGGCGCCGGGAAGGGAGGAGGTAGAGGTCGCTTCTGTTTCTTTGTTTAGCCTCTTACTACCTAAAAACCACACAAAATGCTTGGACGGAATCTTGAGTGCTGGTATAAACACTTAGAGTGCAAATTCCCAGCGGCTCCAAACTTTGATCCGGTTTCAGCCTTTTCTCTCGGGTATGCGCGTCCGCAGTCCGGGGTTCTCTGCATCCTTTCCTTTCTCTCCTTAGCACCAGCTCTGGGATGCTGGCCGTTTGCAGTGATGGGGCGGTGTTCTGTTGTCACTAGAAACAATGTAATGATACAGAACAATGGAAACTGCAGTTTTGAAATTGTATTTCAGTCCAGAGTCCTGATTGCAGGCATTATCCTCTGGCTTCCATTATCTTCCAAGACTACCTGATTTACTCCAATTGGTAGGAACGGCCCCTGGCCCTGTACTCCCTAGTCTGCACTTGTGTATCAATCCTGCGGAGGTGTCTATTTCAGAGCTGAGTTTCCCAAACTTTAAAATAAATTTCCAATCTCAGACCAACGCTTTTGGAAAATACAATAAAAGTAAAATGTCAGAAAAGTGATCACTTGCTTGGATGCTATGTTAAACTACCCCCAAATTGTAAAAGCTTAATTCTCCGTTTCTGTGGTAGACCCCTTGCCGTTTGCAAAGAGCACAGGCCCACCAACTCCAGCACCATAGTTTAGAAAGGATTACCTTGGCTCAGTGTTTCTCAAAGTGTGGCCCTGTCAACTGGTGTTTTAAGTCCTCCATCTGATTTTAATGCATCCCGTAGTTTATAAACCACTGCCTTAGAGCTGTTGGATAGTGATGATTAATATTTTACAAACGGCTCAATGTCAAGATAGATTCTGCATTTGAAATTTACCTGAAATTCTTCTATTTTCCTTTTCCTTAAAGAATTGGTGAGTATTTATAGGAGGAGGTCATAGTGAGGGTCTGCGTATCATATATAAAACTCAGTGTGAGACTGTAAAAGGTGGAGAGAGGTTTTTGGATTTCAGGCAGTTTGGAAAGTGATTGCGTGACCTGTTTTTTATTTACTTACATTAGCAGTTCTATTTCCTGTGCCCGCCATCACTTCACCTCCAACTCATCATCAGCCCTAAAAGTTTATTTTTAACTCAGATTCAGAGAATGAGTTTTGGAAGAAAAAGATCCAGATTATTTTTTATCTCTAAACTATATTTGACTCAATTATCTGAACTTTGTCTTAAAAATAAGTTCTTTGCATATCAGCATTCATAAATGGGTATTTACGGTAAAGGCAATGCTTTCTCAAGGCTGAACTTCCCAGCTTGTACTGAACTTCCTTTTTACAGACTACAGTGTCTTTGATAGCCCTCCTAGACAAACAGACAACCCAAAAACTCTTGATCACATTTCCAAATTGGTTCAAGGTCAAGATTGACCAAAATTTAGTTGTTTTTTCTTAACCAAAGTCTTCCCAATCAATTTCCCGGTATGTAAATGACACTTTTGGTAAAAGATTGACCAACATGTTAGAAACCAGCCAAAAAAAATTTTTTTTTTCATATCCACATAATAACTCTGCAGAACCCCAGGACCTGGTTCTACTCCAGGCTCTTCTCTCTTTTCTTATAGCTGTTTGTACATCTGCCTTCGATGATGTAGGGCCAAACCTACAATGCATATGTCCTTATTGTTCAGCTGTTCTAACCGTGCCCTCTCCCCAATATTTTCATTTTAGACTAGAGGCCCGGTGCATGAAATTCGTGCATGGCTACGGTCCCTAGGCCTGGCTGGCGATCAGGGCTGATCTGTGGGGTGACTGCCGGGGCAATCAGGGGCCCCCACTGGCACCTGCCTTAGCCGGCCTGGCACTGCCCACTCGCCAGCCCCCCCCCCCCCCCCCCACATCCACCACTGCAGCTGGTTGCCTCCCACTGCCGGAGGAGACTGGCGATGTGATTTGCAGGGGTGTGGGAGGGGGCCCATTGGCACCTGCCTTGGCTGGCCTGGGGACAGCTCCTGCATTAAGTGTCTGCCCCCTGGTGGTCAGTGTGCATCCTAGCGACCAGTCATTCCACTGATCGTTCCACCGTTTGGTTGATTTGCATATTAGGCTTTTATTATATAGGATTGTGGCCCATCCAGTCTCCATTCCTGGTACTACTGCCTTGATGGATTGCTGAAACTTCTAATTGGCCCCAGAAATGGGCATTGTTACCTCTTTGACAGGTTTTGGTGGTTATAAGCTTGAAACTTATGGACTTATTATTGTTTTGGAAGTTAAGTTAATCTCAGTTCCAACCTCCGATCTGTTTAACAGCTGTTCACTACTCTATATTACCTCTGTCTATGTCTGTTATTTTCATCCTGACTCTCTGAAAAGTTCTGTGACAAAAACATCACCTTTTGATTTTTAGAAGACAAGGCCTGTCTGTTGCATGTCTTTGGCTCAGCCTACAATGAGGTGTGCACTATTACCAAACACTTTCAGTGCAAAGGACTATCATCTAAGCTTTAATCCTACCTTTTTTGGTATGTTTAATAAAACTTACACCTTTTTATAAACTGTGGGTCAGTAGATTTCTACTTTGCAAGAGGGTAAGATTCAATCTTTTAAATGTCTTTAATGATTACTTTCTCCAAGGCTATCTAAAATGAACCAAAACATGAATAGGCCTACTTTGGGTTATTAATTGAACCTAAACTTGGACTAGACTGCCTCAATTCAAGTACACTCTGTTCAGGTGAGTGGTGGGTTCTGGACAGCACTGGCTGGCTGGCAGGGCACACATGACTTTGTTTGATCTTATATGTGGAGGTAGTTTTGCTCTGTTTTAGTGTCTGGCTATACTGAGAGAACTCTGGGATTGGAGAAAATGGGGGATTCATGCTTGTTGAACTAAATTGGTGGGCAATTAATTGCTAGAGATAGGCAGGAAGGAGGTGGAAGGCTTATTAAAACCCCAGAGTACCTCTTACGTTATTCAAATGTAGGTTTATTATAGTTAAAACTGATCTTATTTCCAATGAGTTAATTATGGTAAAAACCCATATTTTACTTTGTATGGCTCTTTTTTTTCTCTCTTCATATTGGAAACATTGCTAATCTGTTTTTTTTGACCAGGTATTTGGGATTTGGAGATATTCCAGATAACATTAACAACTCCTACTTAATCTATTTCTTGCCTTTATGTTCTCAGTGTTCACTGCATTTATTGCTGTGATGCCTTTTTGGGGTGAGGAAGAAATGTAGCACACCTGCTAAAGGTATATTTGTTTCAGAACTTTAAACATAAGTAGAAAAACAGTAGAGCTATATAAGTAATCCAAAAGGTGGCTCTTTGAAAAATAATTAAACTGAAACAATAAAATTTATAAACTATTAGCTAGGCTAATAAAGGAAAAAGGGAAGAATGTACAAATACACAAGATAAGAACTGAGGGGGAATAATGGAAATAGAAAATTTTAAGAATAGTAAGAGACTATTTGCTTAACTCTTTGAAAGTAAGTTTGAAAATTTGGATGGAATAGATAATTTTTAGGAAAATACAATTGACCCAAGCTGACTCCAGAAGGAGGTAGAAAATCTAAACAGGTTGATTTTTCTAAAAAAAAAATAAAAAAAATTGTCAAGGAGTTGCCTCCTCCTAAAACATTATGTCCAGATAGTTTTATAGGGGACTTCCACTAAATATTTAAAGAACAGATAATTTCAATATTATTTATGCTGAAAGAATTGTCAGATTGTTTTAAAGAAGCGAGTATAACATTGAAACCAAAATTGATAAAGATTGCTTCAAAATAAAACTACAGAACAATTGTATGTATGAATATAGGTGCAAAATTGTAAAATAACTATGAATACACAGGCTCCAGCAATGAGATTTAGTCTCAGAATGCAAGGATGGGTCAATATTAGGAAATCTATTAATATAATTTATCATTTAATTGATCAAACCAACAAAAAAGATGTAACTATCTCCCTGGATGCTGAAAAGTTGTTGGACCAGTTTAACAACCATTTTTGATAATAACAGAGATAGCTACTTCCTTAACATTGATAAAGTGTATCAATTTCAGCCAAAGGCCAACATGGTGCTTAATGGAGAAACATTAGAGGTTTCTACTAGAGCAGTGGTTCCCAACATGGAGCACAGGCCCCACAGGGGTGCAATTTGATTTTTAAGGGGGACAATTCGAGAATGAGTTATTAACAATGATTTTTTTGTATTTCTTATGGTTCTAGGGGCCACATAGACAGTATATAAATATATATTGTGACATATTTATGCATTTCAGTTCTCTATTATGTGTTTTGAAACTTTATTGGTATTTTTTCATATCATTTTGTATTATTATTATTTTTTAAAACAATTTCTTAGTAATTTCCTTTAAAAAATATTTTATTGCTTTTTTACAGAGAGGAAGGGAGAGGGATAGAGAGTTAGAAACATCGATGAGAGAGAAACATTGATCAGCTGCCTCCTGCACACCCCCTACCGGGGATATGCCCGCAACCAAGGTACATGCCCTTGACCAGAATCGAACCTGGGACCCTTCAGTCTACAGGCTGACGCTCTATCCACTGAGCCAAACCGGTTTCAGCTGTTTTGTTAACCCTTTTATTTTTCTTAGTGATTTCTTACTCAGTACTTCATTTGTACTTTCGTTCTTTTATTTTTCTCTTTCATGGATGCCATGTTCTTTGGAAGCTTGTTAGGTCAAATTAGTGGCCTTGTAAGCTTCCTCCACGTGAATAGGCGTTCACTTTTTGAATAATAAGAATTATATGTCATGGGCGGGGGGCATCAGGATTTTAGAGATGCTTAGGTGGGGCATGGCCAAAAAAAGGTTGGGAACCACTGTACTAGAATCTCAACCAAGAAAGAATATGGAGGTGGTCCACTCTTGCTCAACCTTAGTAGCAGGTGTGCACTATTAGTAAATACCTTTGTTGTTAAGGGTTATCATCTAAGCTTTAATTCTTTTTGTGTTCTTAAAATGTCCATCCTTTTATAAACTGTGGCCTGGTATATTTCTAGTTTGCAAGAAGTTAAGATTCAAACCTTCAAACTTTTTAAATGTGTAATTTGTTCAAAGCTGCCTAAAGCATTACCAGCCCTACTTTGGGTAATTGGTTATTATTTAACACTAGAGGTCCGGTGCATGAAAATTCATGCACTGGAGAGGGGGTCCCTCAGCCCGGCCTGCCCCATCTCACAGTCCAGGAACCCTCAGGGGTGGGAGGCAATCCAGTGATCAGGAGAAGGTGATGCCCAATCACACCTCTGCTGCTGCCACTGCCTGCAGCGCAAGCCTCGGCCGGCCCTGGTTACCTGAGCCTCAGGTGGCCCTGGGTGGCTGGGCAGCTGCCATCCGAGGCTTGCCTGCACCTCGGGAGTCAGCTGGGCAGCTGCCATCCGAGGCTTGACTGTGCCTCGGGCTGGCCCTGGGCAGCTGGGGGGCTGAGAGGACTGGGGGACTCTGGAGGCAGGTGCGTGGAGCAGCCAGGCCTGCCTGCTGCCCTGGCGGGGCTGAGGGACTGGGTGCTGCCAACTTGTGGCTGTGGGTGCCATCATCTTTGAGGGCGTGGTGGTCAATTAGCAAATTCCCTTCTTATTGGCTGTGGGCGCCACCATCTTTGAGGGCGGGGAAGTCAATTAGCATATTCCCTCCTTATTGGCTGTGGGTGCCACCATATTTTCAACGGTGTGAGGATCAATTAGCATATTCCCTCTTTATTGGCTGTGGGCACTGCCATCTTTGTGATAGCATGAGGGTCAATTAGCATATTCCTTCCTTATTGGCTGTGGATGCTGCCATCTTTGAGGCTGGGGCAGTCAGTTAGCATATTCCCTCCTTATTGGCTGTGGGTGCCGCCATCTTTGAGGGCGGGGCAGTCTATTAGCATATTCCCTCCTTATTGGCTGTGGGCACTGCCATGCTTGCGATGGTATGAGGGTCAATTAGCGTATTCCCCTCTTTATCAGATAGGATGTTTTGTAGGTGTTAGCCAATACAGACAAGAGAAGACAATTAGAGATGTACAGATTGGAAAAGAGAAGGTAAAATTAACATCATTTGCAGTTGATAGGATTACATATCTGGAAAATCCAAGAGAATTTAGTAAGGTATCAGGGTATATTCTTACTAGACAGAAACCATTGGCTTTACTCTATATAAACAACCTGTTAGGAGATATAATGGAAGAAAACACCCCATTTATAATAGCAACCAGAAAAGTTAAAATTTAGGAGTAAACTTGGTAAGAAATATGCAGGACCTATGTGAAGAAAACTTTAAAATACTACTGAAAGATGCAAAAAAAAAAAAAAAAAAGACAAACAAATATTAAGACATACCAGGTTCTTGGATAGAAGACTGAACAGGAAACATATATATCAGTTTTCTTTAAGTTAATTTATAAAGGTAATGTGGTTTAAATAAAAATACTAATGATATTTTTATTTTGTTCTAGAACTGGATACACTAATTAAAAAATTCATATGGGAAAATAAATAGGAATAGTTATGGTAACTAAAAGAAGAGCAAACAGGGACAACCAGCCCTTCCAAACAGTGTGGTACTCTTCCATTAATAGCTAGGTCTATGGAGCAGAAAAGAAAGGTCAGAAATTCTTAAATACATATGGAAATGTAGCATATGAAAAAGGTGATGTCTCAAATCAGTGGGGAAAAGATGGAATATTCATTAAATGGTTTTGGGACAATTAGGTAGCCATATGGAAGAAAAAAAATTGTACTTTCCATCTTAAAACAGGGTAAGTTCCAAAAGATAGATGATGATAATAGCTCATACTTATTAAATGCCTACTATATGCCAAGCACTGTAGTAATTACTTTATGTTTACTAATACATTTAATCATCATGATTAAATGTATTAGTAAACATAAAGTAATTATTATTATTCTTCATTTGTATATGTGGAAACTAAGGGCCATAAAGTTTAGGTGACTTATCCAAGATCATATCGCTAATAAGTGGTGGATCTGGGATATGAATGTAGGCAATTTGGTTTTAGTGTTTGGGATGTTACCTACTATACTGTTTTTCCATTTAGTTAAATGTAAAAAATGAAACCATTTAAATATGAGAAAGGGAGAATTCATTTTATAATCTTGGAGTGAGGAAAGCCTTTCTAACCATGACTTGAAAATCAGAAGACTTAAAAGATTAGATCACATTGAAATAAGAATTTTCTGCAGGCAAAATTACCATAAGAAAATTCAAAAGACAAACTGGATTACATATTTGCAACTCATATCATAGGTGAAGGACTAGTCTCCCTAATATATAAGAAGCTCCTAGAAAATAATAAGAAAACACCAACATCCATTAGAAAAATAGGCAAAGGTATGAACAGTTTCCAGAAGAGGAAGTACATTTGGCTCTTAAACATATAAAAAGATACTCTACTTCACTCATAATGAGGAGAATGCAAATACCATTTTTCATTTTTCAGACTGGCAAACATCCAGAACTTTGATGATACACTCTGTTGCCTTAAGGAAAAAGGCACTCTCTTATAATGCTGGCAAGAGTGGAAATTGGCTCAACTCTTAGGGAAGGCAATTTGGCAATATATATCAAAAATTTAATTGCATATACCTTTTGACCCCAGAATGCAATTTCTGGGAATTTATCCTACAGAAACACTTGCACACATGCCAAAAGATGACTGTACCAGGTTATTCACTGCAGCCTTGTTTGCAATAGCCAAAGATTGGAAACAACCCAAATGCCCATCAGCAGGGGCTAGTTAAATAAATTATGGTTCATCCTCACAATGGAATATGCAGCTGTAAGAAAGAACATGGAAACTATATGAATGGGTTTGGAGAGATTGCCAAGATGTGTTAAGTAAAAAAAAGCAAGGTCAGAAAAGTGGCATATAGCATGCTAACTTTTGTGTGAACAGGGAGGAAAATAATAATATGTATGCACAAAGAAATGGAAATAATGGCTAAGAAACTAACAGCCTGCGAGAGAGCTATACAGTAAGCTGAGGGTGGATGGGAGACTTTTTACTTCCTTTTTAAAATTTTATAACTTGATTCTTGTGATATGACTGCTTTATTGAATTAAATAATTCCACTTTGAAGATGATCTCTCTGTTGTTTTAAAGTCAAATTGACCACCCTCCGATCATTTGTCAGCCCTATTTCAAGTTCATTTTTTAAAAAAAATTCTGCTCTTTTTCTGTCAAGTAGTTTTTTTTTCTTCCGCAATTTGCTTTTGTAATCAAAATCTCCATTTTGGCATGATTTAAAAATCTAAATTTAGAGGGTGAAATTGGAATAAGTTAATCCAAGTCATTTTACATTTCATAAATATTCATTTTTATTGAAGCAGCAATTGTGGTGGCATCATTTATACAAAGAAAAGATCTTTGGGGACAAATTCTTTCCTTTATTATGTAGAAGACATTATGTGTATTTCTTTTATTTTCAGTGATGTACATAGACTTTTAAAATAAAATGACAGAAAACAATTTCCCTTTTAGAAAAATTTCCCCCAATGTGTGATTAATTTCTAAATTGTAGGACACAGAACTATGATTTCTCCACTTTGCATCCTATCTAAAGCTCTTTATTTTGCCCTGAGTTTCAGACCCTCAGGTGTTTCCCTGAAGTCCCTGGAATAAGGGTATTCCATACCTTCCAGATCTAATCCTTACTCCCCCGCCTTTCTTCCCATGGTGCCCCTATAGAACCCATCTTTGGGCTCACATTGGTTTCAGTGTTCTGCTTCTGGAATTGCTCAAGTGATTCTATCCAGGATTCCACACTCCAGTCCTTTCACTTAATCATTCAAAAGTGACTATTAAATAAATGCTTGCTTAGGTAAGATACTGTGTTTTCTATGTATCCTTCCTCAAAGCTTGCCCTGTTTGAATTAATTTCTCCAATAAACCCACCTCTTTTCTCTCTGACCTGCGTCCTTTCTTTTCCACTGGAAAAACAATTATGTACAGTTTTATGAAACTTTCTATTGGGTCTTTCATTGTTACTTAGATGTTTTGTTGCTACCCAGGTTATTAAATCTATACCTTATTTTCCCATACGAGGGTGAGCTCCCCAGAAGATGGCTGTCCAGAGGAGGAGTCATGTTTCAATCCTTGAAGGGAGGGGCTGGGCTGTGTTGGATACTTATTTTATCCTCTAGTCCAGTGATGGCGAACCTATGACACGCATGTCAGCACTGACACACGTAGCCATTTTTGATGACATGCGGCCGCTGAGGCGGCCGCATGCCCAGGATGAAACATTTGCTGCTCCTGAGGATGAAACATTTGTGAAATAATGTTTTTTCCTCAAAGTGACACACTACCCGAGTTATGCTCAGTTTTTTGGCAAAGCTTGACACACCAAGCTCAAAAGGTTGCCCATCACTGCTCTAGTCTATAGCACTTCACAAAGGGTGCTGCCTACATCAAGCTCTCAATGTGGTTTGTGGATATCAGCCAGCATATGGTTGATGCCTGAGAACAAAGTCCAAAACTGGCTGTCTTTCTGTCTGACCATCGTGTGACCAATGTAACACAGAAATGCTAACATAGGTGACCTTTTGTCCATGGGGTGCGAACTCTTGATTGTTTTTCCACAATGGTGATGGATTTGTGTTAATTTCAGACTTTCCTCTTACTCACTCTTATGACCAATGGTAAACTTTTTTACTGGCCAGAGTGATGGGAAGCTGCTCATCTTCAAATCTTTGAGCAGGGACTAGTTAGGAATTTGCAACAGCCGTGGGGAAAGAGTTTTGCTCAGCACAATCCATGTAGGGCTTTGGCCTGCAACCCTTAGTCCAGAGGTCACAGTGTACCCCTGACTCAGGTTTGGGAGGGAGGAGAGTGAGGACAGCTGAAGTGAGGAATGGGAGGCTGGTTGGGTAAGGAGGCATCAGGCTGTGTCATGAGCCCCAAAAGAGCCAGTATCCTTGAGGCCCTCAGCAAGGACCAGAGTAGAGGCTCCTTGGTTTAACCCCTTTATAGGCCCCAGAGGCCTGCTACGCATCACTGTGCTATCTTGGCATTTGGCCAGGCCCCTTCCCATGCCACAGCAGCTGGCTGGCCCAGCCATCCTATGCCAGTGAAAGTCATCGAACTGATGATGTACGAAAGACTGAATTCTTCAAAAGATGGTTTTGAGGTGTCAATGTGTGATGAGTGAAAGTTATGGATTCTATATCCTATTATTTCAACTTTCTTCCATCATAAATTCCCAGTTTGTCAGAGAGCATCGCAATATCTAATGTTTTGTGAAAATGTAGAACTAGACTATCCCTACTTGAGGGAATTGTTTTATTCTTTGTGCCTAGAACACAGTAGGCTGACCATAAATATTTGTTGAATGATTCTAGCATACTCTGTTATGAGCAATTTGAGAGGTGGTCCCTATGAACAGTACCATACATAATAGACATACACATATATTATGGCACACAATAAATAGTTAATAAATATTGACTATTTCTGGGTGTGTCTGTGAAGGGTGGATTGAAGAAGACAGGAAGGGTAGGCATTTGTGGCCATTGCCATTGTTTGCTGGTTTCCAAGTTACTTGTTTTTCCTTTCATACCAGAACACTTTATTAGCTGGAAAGAATTTTTGCAGCCAAATGGAAATGTATGTGATAAGGAGTGGGCCATATTTGAAGAATGGAGTGTCAGTCTATCCTGTTATATGATGGCAGTCTCTTACCTGCCACTTCCTCTCGTTCCAAGAGTTCAGAGCATTAGCCCAGGCTTGGCTGAGCAGAGCTAAGTTTCTGCCATGCTGCCCAGAGCTTTAGTTACATCAGATTTCTAGTGGGGCATGGGTTTGTCATCATATGACAGTTCAACCATTTTAACTTGCATCTATCTCCTTATCAAATTTTAAGCCAAGAGATGGTAAGAGGTTGGGAGTGTCTGACAATGGCCTTATCTTTGGATAAGTAGAATTCGCATTTGTCTTTCTACCCTTCTCATGGCTGGCTAGCTTCTTCCCTTCCACTCTTGTCAGTGAATAGCTTCTGAAATCTATATCTATTTGCAAATATTTATAGACTGTGTATGTCCTGCTGTAACCCTAAATTTATTTCTAAGACCAAACTTACTATTTTCTGTACAAAACATTAGATACATATTTTAATTTCCCCATTTTTGCTAGTGGCACTAATATGCTCCCAATTCCCCCTAACCCTTAGCTACATTCATCTATGATCCTTGCCTCTGTATTTAATCTCCTTTTCCCCAACAGTCTTGATTGTTTTTGCCTTCTGTATTAGTCAGTATTTTCCAGAGGAACAGAACCAATAGGATATATGTAGATATATAGAAAGAGATTTATTATGAAGGATTGACCCATATGGTATTAGAGGCTGAGAAGCCCAAGATCTGCCATCTGTAAGCTGGAGGCCCAGGAAAGCTGGTGGTGTGATTCCTGTGAAACTTTGAAGGAATGACATAAGTCCCATTCTGAGTCCTAAGTCCCGAGAAGCAGGAGTGTCTAAGGGCAGGAGAAGATGGCTGACCCAGCCCTAGAGTAAATTCATCCTTCATGCACCTTTTTGTTCTAATCTTATCAGGTTGGATTAGTGGGAGCCAGGTTCCTATTTAGTGAACTTATTCAGATGCTAATCCCTTCCAGAAACACCTCAGACACACCTAGAAATAATGTATTATCTGGACATCCCTTAGTCCAGTCAGGTTGATACACAAAATTAACCACCACATTTTCCTTGGTCTCTTGTCTTCATTTTCCCCAGTCCATTGTGAGCACCACTCTCAGACATCTGTTTAAAACTCAGATTTCATTCTGTCTCTGCTTAGGAAATAGCGGTAACTCTGTGTGATCTGGGTGATGACACTGTTCATCCTGGAGTTAGAAACTTTCTGTAACTTGCTGCTGATGTCAGTGTTCCAGATCTCTGCTTCCACTCCTGAGGCTGACTCCTGCTCTTAGCTCCTTCCTGCCAGGATGCTTGCTGTCCTCCTCAGAGACCATTTAAACTTCCTGGGCCTTTTGAGGCTAAACTCAGCTCTTCCCCTTCCATGCTGCCTTTAGGGACTGTTTCAGCTTAGATTGTTCTCAGAGCTGGAGGTGGAGCTAGGGCTTTGGGGCCCTTTTTGACACTTTCATCCCAATGTGTCTCCTTAGGGAGGTGAAGGATGAGTTGCTTTAATATATTTGGAGTTCAGTGATTGCTATTTTTCTCCTTTGTTTCCTGAACTTCAAATCTAGTTACAGTGCCCAATTGATATGGCCAGAGTTTTTGGATTACAATGGCTAAGTGGCTTGGTCTTCAGGTAACTTCCTCCGGATGTCCTATCATAATGTTCTTCTCATTTGGTGAGATACTTCACTACTTTGATAAACTGAAGCATATTAAAAATTTAAGATCTTAATAGAACAAAAATTTATTAGAATTGGGCAGCATCCAGTCTAGTAGATAGAAAGGAGCTCTGAGCAGCTGTATAAAATGAAAGACTTTTCTAGAAGAAAGGAGTGAGAATGAGGAAGTTATGGTATACTAGGAGAAAAAGCGGATTGGTTACCTCAAGGTTACTTCCCTCTAGGCAGTGGATAACAGGGGTCTATCAGGCAGATTACCGAACTATTGCTGACCAGGCAATTCCTGCTTGACTGGTTTAACATTTCACTCTGGGACGGCCAAAACTGTAACTACTAGTCTTGGTTTGGTGATGTTGGGATTGGCTTAGGCTACTCTTATTTTGGGCGTGGTGTGTGTGTGTGTGTGTGTGTGTGTGTGTGTGTGTGTGTGTGTGAGGTTATGTCAAATGCTTGATTTTATCTTGAGCAGGGATTGTCATATTGTATATGGGTCAGCTGGGATCTCTTCTGTAAACTGGATCACTTATAAAAGGTTGAATAAGGTTATTGCCCTTCACAAAGGACGAAATGGTTCCTTATATTTTGTTAGGACTTTTGTATCATTTCATGTGAGCATACCTGCAGTGTTTCTCAGCATGGTATATTTCTGATCCACCAGCTTGTTGAGTAAGTATATTAAATTAACATTATAATACAGATAAGACCGGTGATAGTTGAAACTAGAAGAAATGCAAGAGTTAAGATATGTTTTGATGAATGTATGTATTATCATTACATTAAAAAGAAGAATAAAATTTAGAGACATTGAATGTCTTCCTAGAGGTTGGATATAAAATAAACTCTTTTGAAGATGTTGCCATGGTAAGGTGAATTTTCCTCTGTAACTTTTTCATGTTTTATCTTTGATTTTTTAAAAAAATTTGTAGTTTATAGTTAGGTAATTTATAGTTTGCTTGGGTCAAATACAGTATGAAAAACTAAAATGCACTGTTCCCATTATGCCAAAAATGATTCTTTGGCCAACTGAAAAAAATTTGATATTTTAACAGATTTTTACCCAAAAGGCAAGAGTCATGAGAATGAAATACTGTGAGGGAATTCATAGCTTTCCAGCTGGAGAAAATGAAACCTCAAGTAAAAAATCTTGAATGTGCTGTAGTTAGCAGATAAAAAGAAAACCATGTTAGAGTTTGCAGAATGGAGTAGCCAGCTGTCAAACTGAGCCCCCGAGAAAACACTACATTGCTGAAAACCTCCATTTCCTTATCTCTTCTTAAGAACTAATTCATAAAGAGCTATGTCATCTAGCAGTAAGCTCTCTGCAGCTACTCCTGCTGGTCCCTGGAGTTCCTCGCTAACCACTTAGCATTGCTTGCACACGGAGATGTGTGCACTGGCATGAAGAAGCGCCGTACAGAGCTCCTGCTCCCACATAGGACTGCACTGGGCCTGATAACAGGCGAGCTCAGGCAGGGTCTGTCTCTGACAACACGAGGCTGGTTGCTGAGGAACCATATCCCTCCAAGAGTAGAAACTGCACCCAACTGCTTCTGAATATAATAGGTTTGAGGAGCCCCTTGCAGATAACTTTTGGTTTAAGAAGTTAAAAACATTTGATTTTCTTATGCATATACTATGAAATTCTGTGGGTTAATAAAGTGGAATAAAAGGGAATAATTATTTTCTGGTGAAAATTAGGAGTTGGATGAATAAGATGATGTATGTTTGCTACTGTAGCTTTTGGGAAACACATATCCGATTTAAGGAATTAGCCACATAAATTTAAATATGAATATCCAGGGACAAGATACAAACCAAGAGGTTTCATTTTGGTTCATTAAAAACCCACAATTATTATTATTATTTTTTTTTTCCAGAATAAGGAGATTCATTAAAGAGCTGAAGCCTAGGCTTAACTTTATGGATATGTTGGCTCTGGAAGAGCAAGTTCCAAAGTCTTCCTTTTAGTTTGCCTTTTTTTGGGGGAGAAAAGGGTCAGAGTTCTTCCTGTCTCTTGGTAACATAAGATGGTTGCAAACTCGTAATCACTCTGCATTTGCATCTTCAGTTGACCAAGACCTAGACCCTGAGTTGTTGCCTGGTGGCCGCCTCCACAAAAAGCAGAGTATGGATGTTTGTAGAACTGGCTCACTTCCGAAGGCCCTTCCTACTCTGACATGTCTGTATTTCTATCAGCAGTAGTATTTTGGGTAGTTTTTAGCCTTATAACAACTGTAAACTCCTTATCTTGACTGTCAACCTGAACAAATTACCTGCATTGCATTTACTTCATAGCCTGAACCTTCTTTCTTACCTGGATTCCCTGACTTTTATTGTCATCTGCATTGCTATGTTTTAGAATGTTTGCATGATGTCAGATACATAACTTTAGTAATCTCTAAAGGGTCCAGTGGAGTGCTGCAATCTAAACTTGAGGACTCTTTACACTGTACTTACTTATCATATTTTGTTTTTCTAAGGGAGTTTTAAAGACTTTAGCTTTGCCAAGTTTGTTGCTTTGGCGGAAGACGAGGACCTGGATAAGTGATGGGCTCAGTCCTTAAATTAGGAAATAAGTAAATATGCTCCTTTAAACACTGCAAGGTAAACAAACCATTGTGGTTTTGTGCTTATTGAATATTAATAGGTGGAGAAATTATGTCCTGCATCTCTACATACAC
Organism: Eptesicus fuscus; assembly: GCF_027574615.1. NCBI lineage: Eukaryota > Metazoa > Chordata > Mammalia > Chiroptera > Vespertilionidae > Eptesicus > Eptesicus fuscus. The sequence goes on from NC_072478.1 coordinate 33,075,954, forward strand.
ATTTTGTTTTGCTTGCTAGATCAACTCTCTCTAGAACATGCCTTTACTTATAAAACCTCCTTTTCTTTTTTTTTTTAAATTTCTTTATTAAGGTATTACATATGTGTCCTTATCCTCCCGTTAATCCCCCTTCCCTCTCCCTCATGCCCTCACTCCCCTGTTGTGTATCTCCATTGGTTGGGCTTATATGCATGCATACAAGTCCTTTGGTTGATCTCTCCCCCTTACCCACCCTCCCCTACCTTCCCTCTGAGGTTTGACGGTCTAATCCATGTCTCTGGATCTGTTTTTGTTCATCAGTTTATGTTGTTCATTATATTCCATAAATCAGTGAGATCATGTGATATTTATCTTTCTCTGACTGACTTATTTCACTTAGCATAATGCCCTGCAGTTTTATCTGTGCTGTTGCAAATGGTAAGAACTCCTTCTTTTTTACCGCAGCATAGTATTCCATTGTATAGATGTACCACCGTTTTTTTTGTTTATTTATTTATTTATTTAAATTTCTTCATTGATTAAGGTATTACATATGTGTCCTTATTCCCCCATTACCCCCCACCTCCCATTCATGCCCCCACCCCCCTGTTGTCTGTGTCCATTGATTAGGCTTACATGTATGCATATAAGTCTTTTGGTTGATCTCTCCCCCTTACCCTCCCCCTCCCCTACCTTCCCTGAGGTTTGACGTTCTGATTGATGTTTCTCTGTCTCTGGATCTATTTTTGTTCATCAGTTTATGTTGTTCATTATATTTCACAAATGAGTGAGATCATGTGATATTTATCTTTCTCTACCTGGCTTATTTCACTTAGCATAATGCTCTCCATCTCCATCCATGTTGTTGCAAATGGTAAGAACTCCTTCTTTTTTACCGCAGCATAGTATTCCATTGTGTAGATGTACCACCGTTTTTTAATCCACTCATCTGCTGATGGGCACTTAGGCTGTTTCCAAATCTTAGCTATGGTGAATTGTGCTGCCATGAACATAGGGGTGCATATATCCTTTCTGATGGGTGTTTCTAGTTTCTTGGGATATATTCCTATAAGTGGGATTACTGGGTCAAATGGGAGTTCCATTATTAGTTTTTTGAGGAAATTCCATACTGTTCTCCACAGTGGCTTCACCAGTCTGCATTCCCATCAGCAGTGCACGAGGGTTCCTTTTTCTCCACATCCTCGCCAGCACTTGTCGGTTGTTGATTTGTTGATGATAGCCATTCTGACAGGTGTGAGATGGTACCGCATTGTCGTTTTGATTTGCATCTCTCTAAGTCTAAAAACCTCCTTTTCTTCTCTTTGCTTGCTTCCTTTTACTTAGTTAGCCCTCCTCACTCAGTGATGTCTTTTCTTACTCTCCAACCCATTTTCACCCTCCTCTCATATAAATCTGTAGCATTTCTTTACTATTCATTTGGCACGCAAGCATATTGAAGACATTTGTATTGTTATCTTACTTTGTTTAGACCTATAGCAGTGATTTAACTTTAATATATGTATATATTTTCTCTATAACTGCATTTTAAGTTTAGTGAGGGTTTATTTACTTATTTGCATCCCCCCTGCCTATGTATATTTATGTTATATAATAATTATTTGTTAAATGAATGGAAAAATATTGATATTATACTGTGTCATATTATGTTTGGAAGTTGTCTGCTCAATAAAATGCTTTTAGTATGGTGCAGGTCAATAGGTATTAATATTAATGAATCTTAAATGGATATTCTGTTTTTATCGTACCTTCCAGCACAAACTGTCCATTTTTAGAAATTTGTTTATGACTGCTTGTGTGAGCCCAATGGCTGACTTTCCAAATACGTAGTTATTAGAGGAGATCTGCGCTCTTAGCTGCTTTATTACCATTTGTGTTTAATATTTATGGAAGTCTTTCTACAAATATGTAAAAATATTGGTGAGTGAAGGAAATGGTTCCCAGTGTGACAGAAGAAAATATCTTAAAAAGATCTGCAGTTATCAGTAGTTTCCCCAAGGTTGAGTTTACATAAAAAAAGACATTGTTTTATGTTCTAGAATCAAGAGATGGTTTTATGATTTAACAAGTTCCACCAAGAACTTTTGTAAGGTTATCAGTGCCAGCATAACTACTGCAGAGATCACATAGCATATTAGTCTCTGGATTTATTGAGTTTGCTGCATTCCTTTAGTATCATTCATATTTTTCTCCCGAGGGTACCACTTTCCTCTCTTGACTTCATAACAAGATATGGAAACTCATTTATGCTGCAGTGTACGATGCTGGGAAATGAATGCCTGGTTATTATCTCTCTCTACAGGACCTTTCAAGACCGTAGGTAGATGTTTGCCACCTCAATATAAATAAGTAGCATTCAGATTTGTATTCTCTAGAGAGGGACAAGTTGCTTTGGTGGAAAGCATAGGCGTTTCATGTCTGGACCATGACTCTGAACTTCACTTCATATGCTTACCAGCTGCGTGACCTGGAACAGGTTTGCTTGGGTTTTCTCATTTGTAAAACGGAAACAGTGGCACCTGCCTCAAATGGATGTTTCTGGGAACAGATGAGATAATGGAGAGAGTGCCTAGCATGATACCCGGCTCCTGGCAAATGCGCAGAATGTTTCTTTTGCAGTATGATGTGTCCAATGGGGACGTTTAGGGGACAGCTTACTGCTGTGTGTTGTCTAAATTTTTTCACTTTTATGTTTAATTTTTTGAAGGTTTTTGGGATGTAAGCCCAAACAGTTTTTGTCAAGAACTGCAGCATAGGAAATTAAATGCACAAAATAGTTTTTTGATTTAGAACTGATTTACAAAGCCAACATGGGAAAAATTAACTGTTTTTCATAACGTTTTTTTTTTTTTTTTTGGAAGGGGAGAGGTGAATGAAATGAAGATGTCTGCAGTTTCAAAACTTCCTTTTGTTCCCCCCCTACCCCTTTTCTCTCCTCCTCCTCATCTTCCTCTCCCTCCTCCTTCTTCTCCTATTTCCTGCTTTTCCTCCCCTTCTCAGCCAACTTAATATCACATGTAATAAGCCACATTGGAGACAAGAGTGGAAGCTGAAATATGAGAGGTTATGTGTATGGGCAGTTTGTGCAGGCACATGCTTACATACAGACCTGGCACTTGTGTGCTAGAGATGGGTGGGTTCTGTGTGCTCACCGGGGATTGTCTGGGAGCTGCTTCAGCCCCTTTCCAATGCTCCTGCAAGAGACAGACTTTCTATTGTGACTGCCTCTGGCATTGTGGTATTAGGGTTACCTGAAGTGGGATCTGACCCTTCTGGGTCAAGTGTCCCTCCCAGGGCTTGGGGCCTCTTTGGAGACAGGAGCTGTGACTGTTGAGTTCTGGAGCTGACAGGACCTTAGCTGCTCTGGAGTTGCTTCTCAGGAGAAGGTCTGTTTTCACTAGGAGAGAAGGAAGGTCCACCCTCAAGGAGGCAGAGGTGGTGGAGAGCCCTGGCTGCATTCAGGTTCTGTTTGCTTTGAGATCTAAGTCCCTTCCTGCCCTCCCTGCAGCTTCGGTTTCATTGTTCCTATTTCCTTGAAATCCTTGAAACAAGAACCAAGTTCTCTGTGTGTGTCTCTGTTTCTCCATCTCTGATCTCTCCTCCCTCTCTCCTCTCCCCTCACTCCCTGTCTATCCTCCCGCCCTCCCTCCCAGTTCAAGTTGGATTTTGTCACTTGTAACCAAAGGTGCCTTCCTTTCTTACCCTTGAATCTGGATTTGGCTTTAATGGAAAATAAATGAAAAATACCAGTTTCAAGCCAGTGGTCTCTAACTAGCTTTCCACAAGAACCACATTTAGAAGGCTAGGATAGATAGGGCTACAGGCATAGACTCCTATGGTGTTCCAGTTTTCACCCATCACTGGTGGGGATTCCTGCCTGCTTGCATCGCCAGGAAGCCCACCCCATGACAGTGCCCCGGAGGCTGTGGATTTGCTTCTACAGGGCCTCGCCCATGAGCGTTTTTCTCCAAGCACACGATATGTAAACATTTAGGTTGCAAGAACCAGGAGAGTGGTAGAACCTGGTTCAGCAATATGATCTGGCACTTATGTTTCTTTGTTCTAGAAAAATAAAGCTCTCTATTAAAGTATCATCACCAATTATAGCTTTCCTCACTAGAAGTGATAACATTTACAGATATGCAAGCTCCTGGTATAAACTAACAGCTTTGTTATTAAACCCAACTATTATCAAGTGTTACATCATAAAAGCTTGCCCCTTTTCCCCCCTACTTCTAGGTACATCTTTACTAGTCTTTTGTATTTGGCATTTCAGGACTTAATAATCACAGGGTTCATGGCCTATGCAGCAGCCCCATAAGCCACTTAGAACTTTGCCCCTATAGCCAGTCTTGTTAAGCTCAGCAAAACCAAGGAGAGAAGCCACTAAGCCACTATGATCTGTGGAATGACCACTGAGTGTGGCCTGGCCAGTTTTGGGCTTTGGCTGTGCTACTGATTTGCTGTGCAACTTGTGCAATTCACTTACCTTCTCTGGCTGCCCTTGAATTTATATTAAAAGTGCTTAAAAGCCAAGTCCCTGGAGGTTCTTTTTTCTTTCACACAATGATTTTAAGTGCTTTTTTTGTATTATGCTTAACACTTCCTCTATTCCCTTCAGAATTAATCTTTTTTCCTCAGAAGCTTATTAACTCTAACTCTAAGCCCTGCATCTTTCTTGCATGGTTGCACTTGCTTTTATTTCTTCTTTCTTTTCCTCTCTTATTCTTTTTTCCACTTGAAAAGGCAGAGAAAGAGAAAGAAAATGGAGGCGTGCAACATGGTTGCAATACAGTTACCACTTTTCCTGGTAGTCGCTTTCTCAATCTGGAGGAAGTCACTTTGGCAACCATGAATCCATCTCTCTGCCTCTGAACTAACTTTATCTTTCCTCATTATTATTTCATTTCCGTGGGATGACTTCTTACAGTTTTTTAAAATCAGATTTTCTTCTTGAAATTTTTTAGAGACCAACTTCTTTTTCTATATCTGAAAATTGGAAAGTCCAGTTGAAGCAAACCCACAGGCAGTTTAGAAGTAGGACCATGCTGTGGTGTCCTCAGTGAGCAATGTCCTTTCCACATGAGCTACATGGGAATCTCCTTGTTCTTTGCCGTCTCTTGGTTCTGCACCAGCCTACAACTCTGTTGCCTAAAGGTGAAATTTGTCTACAGCTTTCCCTTCCAAAGACTAGTCTCCCCCAATTACTGTGCACCAGGTCTTCCACAGTGGCCATAGTCCTGTAAACTGTCAGTCTAGAAAGAGAAATAGTGAATGGAACACGGAGGCAGGTTGAGGTTGCATGCTGGGGCAATGCTTGGGCAAGATGTCACAACACAGATTACAGCAGAGTAGTGCTGGGGAGGGCTAGGGGCAGACACCAGGTTGGCACAGCAGGCTGGGGCAGACCCAGTCAGGACTGACAAGATCCAGTCTGAAGGCAATCCCAGATCACAGCCAGGAAGGGGTTGACCAGGAAGCATCGTGTGAGAACTAGCAAAAAACATGGCCAGTGTTGGTGAGGCCATGTGGACTCATCTGGCACTCCTTTGGTGGTCTGAACCTAGCACAGCTGACCTCCCGTTCTTGGCTGAAACCTGAGTTCCAAATTGTGGAAGTCCAAAGCTATCCTTAAGATTTCTCTAAAGTGTGTGTGTGTGTGTGTGTGTGTGTGTGTGTGTGTGTCTGTATATGTGTGTGAGATGCCTATGTTTTCTTGGTTACCTTTGCCTCTAGGTTCCTGTGTCGCAGATATCATCTCTTTTTCACACTGAATTGACTCCTTTACCATTATATTTACCATAACCCGAGTGAGAATGTTCTAGATTTTACTGAAGATTGGGTCAGGAGTGATGGAGGAAGGACTGGCTGCATATGGTACAAAAAGAGGTGAAACTCCACCCTCAGATACTCCTGATCCCAAGCGCTTTTTATTTTCTCTTTCCCAAGCGCCTTTTGACCAGCCTTCCATTCATGCTTTCTCTGAGGCCCTTCCCAACACGCAGGACAAACAAGGCCTTGCACCTCTCAGTTGCACTCATCTGCCACCCTCCTCTTCCTTTTTTCTAAGAAAATTGACATCTTTTCTCACACTGAACTGATCCAGACTTCTTTTTGACATGGGTTCTAGCTGATATCTATGCTCTAAGGGCTCCACCTTCTATTTAAAAAACCATTTCAAGTTACTTTCTCAGAGATTGTGGAATTTTCCTACATTGACCTAGGAATAAATTTTGTAATACTGTAACTTGAACTGGATGCCAAACGAAGTAGGAGAATGGCAAGAGGGGATGGTAATGAGTTACTGGGTTTGCGGGACCCTTCTTTCCACTAAGGGGTGTTTGTGAATCCCTTAGTCTTGTCACATGTATACATTTTATCCCCCCACCCCCACTAGGCAGTAACATCTTTGAAGGCAAGTACTATTTCTGCTTCATTATCTTATTCCTGGAGCAGCTACCTTTGAACTTTATATAATAGTTATTCAGTACATAGCTACTGAACAAATAGATGTGCTCAGTGTGATACTAATGATTAAAAGAGTTAATAATTTCTTCTCTTTGGTTTATAGTTTAGTTAGGGAGACAAAAATAACACAGATGAGAATAATTGAGCCATGAACTTCGAGGCCTTGAACAAGGGGGTGAATTTCTCAAGAATTTGGAAACACTTAACTGTATTTATATTCTTCGTTGTGTATGTAGCATTTAAATAAAACTTGGGCTCCTATTCAGCTTATCACTAATTCAGATACATTTTTTTCTAGATTAAAGACAAAAATGTAAAGGCATATTTCCAGAGATTTTAAAAGGGCATCAAAGATTATAAATTATATTTTATTATTAGCAAATGACAGTCTAATTTTAATAAGTTATTTTGAACTTAATACATCTAAAACTCAGTTTAGTTTTGTTTTCTGGCTAATTATTTTAATGGGGAGACATTCCTATGGAGGTTTTAGGATAAAATATTATTTTTGGATATGTGACACATTTGTATTTTTAAAATCTCGTGGGTATTTTAAAGGGAAATTTAATTCATCTGATTTTTTATCTAAATATAATTTACTCACAATAATGGAGAAATATTTGCTATCCAGAGAAATCTATTGATGCTCTTAAAGCTTTTCTCCTGGGAAATAATAAATCCCATTTTCTAAGAGTAAATCACAAACCTACAATGTCTACTTGTTCTGCTATTTAAGGAAGCCTGAGTTAAGCATCAGATTGGGCAGTCCAGAGCAGTTCTTTTGTTTTTAATTTTTGAGACTTTCTTTTAAAAGCATGCATAGGACATTTTCTTTGAGAGGGTTGTCTTTTTTTCCTTATCTGACAGTTTTATCTGTTATCCTATTTTTTTCCCCAAACAACAATTTTGGAAGATTTCAGGTAATAAAACAATTTTGATGTCTGTGGATTAATGGTGTCTGTATTCAGATGTTTCAGACCCGTCAGAAGCTTGGGAATGGCATTTGAATGTGTTTCTTAATTTTAAAACACCTTCTATGAGAATTAGATACCAGTCCTAAGTGAATATTTTGAATTAAAAGAGGAGCTTTAGGCCAAGGTAAAGCCAAATTTTGTACTCTTAAAAGACCTGAAGTCCATTTCCAAAAAAAAAAAAAAAAGGTCATGATATTAATATTTTGTTTTGGAAGTGAAATGTGAAAGAAGTTGGGCAGTATCAGATTCTAAGAGGACCTTGGGTTGGAGCACCTCTGACTTCTCTCCAGGCTCCTCCTCTCTTCCGGATCTATGTCTTCTGGCCCCTAAGGACAGTGTTGCTCCCAGCCCTTCTCTTCAGGGGTAGGCTTCTCATCTCTGACTTACCCTGTTCCTTCAGGTTCCCCTTCTCCACTGGAAGCCAGCTGGCTGAAAGTCTGGGCAGGGGCCCAGCAATTGCTCCACAGCCCTTTGCTGCCCTCTGCTGCCTGCAGCAAATGGCTCTTACCCCTCCACGCCCAGCTGGCCCTATAGGATATGATTCCAGTAGTCTCTCTGCTCCTTCCTTTAGTTCAGCCAACAGTTTACAACCTGATAAATCTTCCTGAAATATCATTTCACATGAGAAGCAGCTTGATTGCAGTGGTTAGATGCACACACTGGAGGCAGACTGCCTGGGTTCTGTTCCAGCTCTGCCATTTATGAACTGTATGACCTTGGGCAAGTTAAACTCTTGTATGCCTCAGTTTCCTAGCCTGAAAAATGGGTTAATAACATCCTTATGAAAAAGGTATTATTATTATCAGGATTAAATGAAATAAAATGAGAAGTATTTAGAACAATGTCTGGCACATAGTAAGTACTAAATAAATATTAGTTATTGTTATACTTATCACCCTCCCTTTTAGTAATTTGTGCTTTTTTATTGCATAGGAGCTATTGATGGACCACATATTGTTTATCCATTTACCATGTGCTAGGTTTTGGGATTGTTTCCAGTTTTTGTCTATTAAAGATAATTTTTTGATGAAAGTTCTTGTGCAAGTCTTTGTGTGGACATGTATTTTCTCACAGGTAGACTTAGGGATGGAAATTTATGGCTTCTGTGGTAAGTATAAGTTGAACTTTTAAAGAAACTACCAAACTGTTTACCGTTTTATATTCCCACCAGCAATTTATGAGGGTTTCAGTTTGTAGCATCCTCGCCAACACTTGATATTATCTGTCTCTTTTCTTTCTAGTAGGTGATGAGAGATGAATCAAAGATGCCTCTTGGATTTTTGGGTTGAGCAATTGAGTGTTTAATGCTACCATTTAATGGAGGCTGGTAGAAGAATGGGCCTTTTTGAGAAAAATAAAAAGTTTGGGTTTGGCAAACTTGAATTTGAGATACCTATTAATCATTCAGAGGGATTGTTAAATAGGTATTGGGATGTCTGAGGCCATCTGTATTCTTCCCATCTTCCTGAATTCATTAAATAATGGAACGTGGAATAACTGCTTCAATTTTCTGTTCTCTGGATATGTGTCTGATGGTCTGGAAAAAAATCACATAACTTCTGATGTCAGTTTCCTCATCTATAAAGTAAGATAATCTGTCTTTCCCAAAGGTTGGGTGAAGAGTGAATGAATTAAAGAATGTGAAAGTGCTTATTATCATGGTTATTATTATTAATGCACAATTACCTTTTGTTTATGTCATTTTGTGTTCATTGTGGCTTTCACCCCATGTTTTTTACATAGGCAGTGCTCAGTAAATCCCGATTTAATAAATAAATGAATGCAGATAATGACTAGTGTGTGATGGTGGAGAAGAGAGAGAAGAGAAGGAGGAAAGATTGTAGATATAATTTGAATTGGCCATCACAATTCCACATTTGAATTTTGTGGAAAGGCAGTTTATCTTTTATGTTTTGATACCAGGAAGAATCATGGAAAAGTAAGGATTCAGGGAAATATTTAGATAATAACACTTATCACATAAAGCATAGTAATTTTAAGTGTCTTAGATATCTTCACACTAGACTTTAAGCTTCTTGAGAGCTGGGGGGATTTCTAATGTGCCTCTGGGTTTCCAAGAGCCTTTGCTTACTGCTTTAAACATAATACGAACACAGTAAATATGTGTAAACGAATACATACACTTTTTAAACTTCTCTCTTTATTCTAATTAATGTGACAAGCATTTGACTTTTGGTTGGTTGGTAGATGACTCTTCAGCAGGTTATTTCCTTCCTATTACCTTAGGATGTCATGGACATGCTCCTAACATAACCTGTAACTGTAATTACTTGTTTATACACCTGCTCCGTGATGGCAGGGCCTCCATGTCTCCGGCACAGGCCTGCACATTGTGGTTGTTCAGATCATGCTTAAAAGAATTGTTCTCAGTGGACAACTGTATTCAAGATGTAATGAATATTTGGGAAAGAAGACCAGATCTGTGCTCTTTGGGGTTTCAGATTACAGATCTGAAGATCTAAATCTAGGTAAGGAAAGAAAGTAGGTAAATGGTCAAGTAAATTCTACCCCCCCCCCCCACATTTTCTATCTTGTGGTCAGGAGAGATATATTCTTGATATCATTTTCTATCTTGTGGACAGGAGAGATATATTCTTGATATGTTTAGGGAATGGATACTTACTACTGTCATAAATCTTAGATGACAATATTAGCTCATGTAAATATTTTGAGACATCCAGAACCCCAAAAGTTCTTGTTAGATTAGCTCACTAGGGAGTGTTTTCCTTGATTGGCTTAAAACAAAAAGATTTTAAACTGTTTTTTAGAAAAACTTTGTTTCTGTTGAACAAAATCTTGTTTGAACCCCATACATATAATTCATAAAAACAGTTAGTCCAGTTAATGCAAGGCTGAGGTCCTAGAACCTCACCTGTTTATCATTTCCATGTCTTCTGTAGATGCCCTGTCACATCCAGGGAACCCCAGGGGAGTCCCTGGAAGATAGTTTGAAAAACCACAGGTTTAGAGGAGGTCTGTGCACTTGACCTCCTGTTCCTTCTGCCATGCTCAGTAGACTTCTGCTGAATCTGTAGAAAGATTTAAACTGCTACCATCTGCCACCACTTTTAGGCTATATAAAACTTCTAAGAATCAGTCCTTTCTGATTATACTTTCTTTTCCTTTTCTTTCTTTCCTTTTTTTTTTTTTTAATCCTCACCCGAAGATATTTCTTCATTGATTTTTAGAGAGAGTGGAAGTGGGGGGAGAGACAGAGAGAAACATCATATGAGAGATATACATCAATTGGTTGCCTCCCGCACATGCCCTGACCAGGCTAGGGATGAGCCTACAATCGAGGTACATGCTCTTGACTGGAATCAAACCCATAACCCTTTAGTCCATAGTCCAGCACTCTTATCCACTGAGCCAAAATGTCTAGGGATGATTGTACTTTCTATGTGAAGTTGAATAAAAAGGTTTGGGGCTACTAGTAAATCAGATAAATAGTGCACACTGAGAGGAAAATGCCCCATATTTATGAATGTACCATTGTGAACTTACAGTCCCATGATCAATATCCTTGTGGGAACAGAGTAGTGTCCTGTCCAAGTGTGGCTGGGAGAGGAAACCACAGGGAGATGGAGGAGAGGCAGGGACTGAAGGGTTGAGTCAGATCATGGGTTAGCACAGAGAAGGCCTGCGTAGGCCTGCTGGGATCAGGGTACGTGTGAAGAGCAAGGTGAATCATGGGAAGAGAAGATTTGCTAATGTAGAGGAGGGTGACTATCAAAATTTTGAATTCACTAGGGCCTGGCAGTTAAGGAGGGAAGGCAGTGTGACTGAGTGTTTCAGGAAGGGCCTGGCAGTCCAGGAGAGCAGGCTGCCTGAGGAGCAGAACCAAGACAGGCCAGAGGGAGCAGTGTTTCAGTGCAGTCAGGAATCCTGGAGTTGGATGGGATTGAACCAAGTCAAAACAGAGTAAGGCATTAGAATGTGCTGGATAGATTCCTGAAGCAGATTTATGGACAAGGCTTTATAGCTCATGTATTTCCTCTATGTAAGAGGCTTAAAGGGCTTTTGTGGGTTTACCTTGGGAAGTAATCATTCACAACCCTCAAAAATGCTGGAGAAAGTGACTGCAACTTTATTTTTATTGAGATATAATTCTCATACCATAAAATTCACCGTTTTACAGTATATGACCCAGCAGTTTTAGTATATTCACTAGGTTGTGCAACCATCACCACAAGTCCCAGAACATTTTCATCTCTAAAAAGAACCTGCAACCTGGGCATGTGCCCAGACCAGGGAATCAAACCTTGACCTCCTAGTTCATAGGTTGATGCTCAACCACTGAGCCATGCCCGGGCAATTTTTACTTTTCTTAATGATTGCCCTGGAGTTTGCAATACACATTCACAACTTATCAAAATCCACTTTCAAATAACACTATGTAGGTAGTGTGAGTGCCTTATAATAACAAAACAATCCTAAATTCTCCCTCTTGTCGCTTGTATCATCATTGTCATTCATTTCACCTATATATAAGCATTCATAAGTGTTTATGTACACACAACATAAAGCATATAATTGAGTACATTGCTGCTATTTTTTAAAAAAATCAGCACAGAAGTCTTTTTTATTTTTGTCCCACTTATCATGCCATGAATTCATAGGGAATGGGTTCCAGCAGCTCAGACTCCTTCCCATTGGTTCTCACAAAGCGTGCTTCTCTGGGTGGAGCAGGCTGCCACTTCAGCTGAACCCAGGTACCTTTCTCTTTGGTTTCCTTCTTTTTCTGATCATGTTCCTTCACACGTTTCAGGAAGCTATCAGGAAGCTATCTTGGCTCTTAGAGTGCTTAATGTGCTTAAAACATACATTAATTCTCTTGGCAAGAATCTTGCCCTTAATGTGCTTGTTCACAATAATGCCCACTGCATGCTGGGTGACATTGTAGACTCCCAGTTTTGCCATGGTAACATTTGTGGGGCCTTCCTTTTTGAACAGTGCCATTCCCTTGATGTCCACAATATCACCTTTCTTGTAGATTCGCATGTATGTGGCCAAAGGAACAACTCCATGTTTTCTAAAAGGCCTAGAAAACATTTAGTGGGGGGTCTCTCCTCTTTCCCTTTGTGTTAGTCATTTTGGCAAATAATTGGAAGATCGTGGTTCTGGCTGAAAGGAAGCTTGCTGCTGCTATGCTTTTGGACAAACTGTTATCTGTTAGATCACTTAAAATAAAAAAAGTTTTTTTAAACTAAATTTATTGGGGTGACATTGTTCAACATGATCATATAGGTTTCAGGTTACAAGATCTGTATATTGCACTGTATTCCCATCACCCAAAGTCAGCTCTTTTCCTGTCCCCATATATTAGGACTCCCTTCTCTCTCCACCCCCTTCCCTCTGGCAACTACCACACTGCTGTTTGTGTTCGTGAGTTTCAGTTTTATATCCTACATATGAGTGAAATCATATAGTTCTTAGCTTTTTCTGACTGACTTATTTCACTTAGTATAATATTCTCAAGGTCCATCCATGTTGTTGCAAATGGTAGTATTTCATCCTTTCTTATGGCTGAGTAATATTCCATTGTGTATACGTACCACTTCTTCTTTAACCACTCCTCTATTGCAGGATACTTTTGTTGTTTCCATGTCTTGCTCACTGTGAATAATGCTGCAGTGAACACAGGGGTGTATATACTAGTATATCTTTGTGAATACATGATTTCAAGTTTTTCAGGTATATGCCTAGGAGAGGATTGCTGGATTCTATGGTAGCTCTATTCTTAATTTAGAAAAATAAAACCTTTTATTTTACCTGTACTTATTCCTTCTTCAGTGCTCTTCCTTTCTTTATTCAGATTGAAGTTTCTAATCATGAAAAGATGTTGGGTTTTGTCAAATTTTTTCTCTCTGTATATTGAGATGAAAAAGTGTTTTCTGTCCTTTATTCTATTAATATGGTATATTACATTGATTGTGTTTTATATGTTGAACCAACCTTGTACTCCTGGGATAAATCCCACTTGAGCATGGTTTATAATCCTTTTTATACATTTCTAGATTCAGGTTGGTAGTATTTTGTTTTGAATTTTTGCATCTATATTCACAAGGGATATTGGTTTATAGTTTTGTTGCAATACCTTTGTCTAATTTCTTTATTGTTTTTCTATTCTCTTTCATTTATTTTCAGTCTAGTCTTTATTATTTCTTCATTGGTTATTTAGAAGTGTTATTTGATTCTCATATATTTGTGATTATCCTAATTTTTTATGCTGGTATTGATTTCTACTTTTATTCCATCATAGTTGGAGAAATGCTTTGTGTGATTTCAATGGTTTTGAATTTATTGAGGCTTGTTTTATGGCCTAACATATTGTCTACCTGGAGAATGTTCTGTGTACTCTTGAGAATGTGTATTCAACTGTTGTTGTGTGGAGTATTTCATAGATGCCTGTTAGGTCTGTTTGCTTTATAGTATTGTTTAAGTCTTCTATTTCTTTCCTCTTCTTCTATATAGTTGTTCTGTTCATTATTGAAAGTAGAATTTTAAGGTCTCCAACTATTATTGGAAAATTGTCTAATTGTAAGAATTGTATTTTTTCTTCAATTATTTCATTTTTTGCTTTATGTACTTGAGTCTCTTATGTGTATACTAGAGGCCCGTTGCACAAAGAGATTCGTGCAATAGGCCTTCCTTCCCTTGGCTTCCAGCACCGGTTTTCCTCCAGCACCTGGGACCCAGGCCTTCGCTCCGGCCAGAGTCTGCCTTCTTCGTCTTTGCTGCAGACTCCAGCTGGAGTCTGCCATCTTCGTCTTCGCTGCAGACTCTGGAGTCTGCAGTCTTGTCTTCGTTGTGGTTCTCTGCTCCTGTAGATCCCTTCGCCCCCTGCCCTCCCTCTCATAGCAGGCGTCCTGGCCCGCCTGGCCAATCTGCGCCTGGAGCAGCTGGGTGGCCCCCATCTTTGGCCTTCTAATTTGCATACTCACTCTGATTGGCTGTGGGCATAGCGGAGGTATGGTCAACTTACATGTTTGTCTATTATAAGGTAAGATATGTTCATAATAGTTGTATCTCCTGAATGGATTGACTCTTTTATCATTATAAAATGTCCTTACTTGTCTTTAGTAACAATTTTTGTCTTAAAGTCTATTTTTTTGATATTAGTGTTAGCCATTCAAGCTTTCTTTTGGATGCTGTTTGCATGGTGCATATTTTTCATGCTTTTTCTTTCAACCTATTTGTGTCTTTAAATCTAATATATGTCTCTTGTACACAATATGTAGTTGGATCATTTATTTTTATCCATTGGATTTTATTGAATTGGATTTTAATTGAAGTCTTCAGTTCATATAAGTTTAATGTAAATATTGATAAGATTGGAGTTACTTCTTTCATTTTCTCTTTATATTTGTTTCTTTTTTTTTGTTTGTTTTGGTTCCTTTGTTCTTCCATTAATGCATTCTTTTGTGTTAAATAAATATTTAAAAACATTTTTCTATGGTAACAGTCTAGTTCTCCCTCCCCTTTTTAAGTGGTTGCTCTGAGGATTACTGTTAACATATTTATTTATAATAATTTAATTTAGATTAATACCAACTTAGCTTCAATAGTATATAAAAACTTTGCTTCTATATAGTACTTTTCCATCCCTCCTTTATCCTGCTGTCAGAGTTTACGTCTTCATAAACTATATGCCCACCAACACAGATTTATAATTATTACTTTATGCTATTGTCTTTCAAATTAGGAAGGAGAAAAAGAGTTACAAATAAAAATGCATTTATGCTGGTTTTCTTAAAAAATATATTTTATTGATTTTTTTACAGAGAGGAAGGGAGAGGAATAGAGAGTTAGAAACATCGATGAGAGAGAAACATTGATCAGCTGCCTCCTGCACACTCCCTACTAGGTATGTGCCTGCAACCAAGGTACATGCCCTTGACCAGAATCGAACCCGGGACCCTTGAGTCTGCAGGCCGACGCTCTATCCAATGAGCCAAACCGGTTAGGGCTTTATGCAGGTTTTAATCTTTGTGTTTATAGTTACCTTTATTTATGCTCTTATTTTCTTCATGTGGGTTAGAGATATTGTGTAATTATCTGTTATTTTAGCCTGAAAGAGAAGTTCCTTTAGTATTTCTTGTAGGGCAGCTCGGCTAGCAATAAACTCTGTTTTTGTTTATCTGGGAATGTCTTAATGTCTCCTTGATTTTTGAGGGAGAGTGTTGCTGTCATAGAATTCTTAGATTTTTTTCTTTCTTTCTTTCAAGACTTTGAACATATCGTCCCACTCCCTTCTGGCCTCTATCATTTCCAATGAGAAATCAGCTGTTAATCTTATCAAGGCTCCCTTGTACATGAGGAGTCACTTCTCTCTTGCTGCTTTCGAGATTCTCTCTTTTTCTGTAGTTTTCAATACTTTTATTATAAGTTTCAAACACACTGTCATTCTGCCCACCTCTATTTGAAAGGATAGTGCAGGACTTTTGTTGCTTTAATTCATCCCTCATATCTCTGTAGCATTTCTCTGATCTTTCAAATTTATGATTTAGTAATATGTGGTTTTGTTTTTTATTATCATACTAGAGGCCCGATGCACGAAATTCGTGCACAGGGGGCAGTGGGGAGGGTGTCCCTCAGCCTGGCCTGCACCCTCTCCAATCTGGGACCCCTCATAGGATAACCAGCAGTTGGACATCCCTCTCATAATTCAGAACTGCTGGCTCCTAACCGCTTGCCTGCCTGCCTGATTGCCCCTAACTGCTTCTGCCTACCAGCCTGATTGTCCCTAACTGCTCCCCTGCTGGCTTGATTGCCCCTAACCACCTCTGCCTCGGCCCGCACCTGGTACCCAGGATTCCCTCCTCCAGCCGACCACAGGTACCCGGGATCCGGGCTTCCCTCCCTCTGGTCAGCCATAGGTGCCCAGGCTGGCTGCAGCCACTGGGGATGGTGGCAGGTGGCTTTGCCTGTCCTGCAGCTGCAAGTGCTGGCACCCAGGACTGCAGGGTGGGCGGCTTCTCCATCTCCCAGGCTGTAGCCAGCAGCAGGTGCTGGCACCTGGACCGCAGGCGGGTGGCTTCTCCATCTTCCCTTGGATGCAGTGGGGGTGACTTCTCCATCTGGCTGTGGCCTGGGATCATAGGGCAGGTGGCTTCTTCATCTCCCAGGCTGCAGCCAGCCTCAGGTACTGGGGCCTGGTTTCTCCATCTCCCCCAGGACGTGGGGCGGGTGGACATGGGGTGGGCGGCTTCTCCAGCTGGCTGCGGCTTGGGATCACGGGGCAGGCGGCTTCTTCATCTCCCAGGTTGCAGCCAGCCTCAGGCACTGGGGCCCGGTTTCTCAGTCTCCCCCAGGACGTGGGGCAGGCGGACCTGAGGTTTCTGCTGCTGGTTGCAGCTTGGGATCACAGGACAGGCGGCTTCTTCATCTCCTGGGCTGCAGCCATCCTCAGGCACTGGCACCCGGTTTCTTGTCTCCCCCAGGATGTGGAGTGAATGGCTTCTCCAGCTGGCTGAGGCCTGGGATCACGGGGCAGGCGGCTTCTTGGTCTCCATGGCTGCAGCCAGCCTCAGGCACTGGGGCCCTGTTTCTCAGTCTCCCCCAGGACGTGGGGCAGGTGGACATGGGGAGGGCGGCTTCTCCAGCTGGCTGCGGCCTGGGATCCCGGGGCAGGCGGCTTCTTCATCTCCCGGGCTGCACCCAGCCTCAGGTGCTGGGGCCCGGTTTCTCCGTCTCCCCAGGACGTGGGGCAGGTGGACGTGGGGCAGGCGGCTTCTCCAGCTGGCTGCGGCCTGGGATCACGGGGCAGGCGGCTTCTTGGTCTCCGTGGCTGCAGCCAGCCTCAGGCGCTGATGCCTGACTTCTCCAACTCCCACAGGCCCGGAGAGGCTGGGGGGCGGGACTGCCGCCATGTTTTTGGTTTAATTTGCATACTCACTCTGATTGGCTGGTGGGCATGGCTTGTGAGTGTAGCGGAGTGATGATTTGCATATTACTCTTTTATTAGATAGTACTAGAGGCCCAGTGCATGAAATTCATGCACCTGGGGGTGGAGGGGTCCCTCAGCCTGGCCTGTGCCCTCTCTCTCACAATGTGGGAGCCCTTGGGGGATGTCTGACTGATGGCTTAGCGGAGCGGTCCTAAGCCAGCAGTCGAACATCCTTAGCACTGCCACGGAGGTGGGAGAGGCTCCCGCCACCACTGCTGCACTCACCAGCCCTGAGCCTGCCTCAGGGCTTCTGGCTGAGCAGCGCTCCCACTGTGGGAGTACACTAACCACCAGGGGGCAGCTTCTGCATTGAGCGTCTGCCTCTGGTGGTCAGTCTGTGTATAGCAACTGGTCATTCCACTGTTTGGTCAATTTGCATATTAGCCTTTTATTATATAGGATTTGATAGATTTAGAAAACACTAGAGTAATATTTGTGTGATCCATGGCCATAATTCATTTACCTAAGAGATTTGTTGAGCACCTACATATGAAAAGTTCTATGCAAGACTTTCAGTTTTCTTAGATAAGTGACAGATGGTCCTGCCTGAGAGGTGACACATTTGCTTAATAGAGGACACATACTCAGCTAACTTTAATATAATTAGAATGAAGGTATGCTGAGTATAAACAGAGTATTTTTGGAGCACAGAGGAGGAAGTCACTCATTTTTATATTTGACAGATAAGCAAACTGAGGATTATATAGATTAAGTAATTTGAAACCTTGAGGTTACATACATTAGAAAGATAGGGCCAAGGACTATAACCTGTTATTCTGGTTCTTTTTATGAAACCATGGTGATTATAGAGTGTGGTTATGCTGTATTTTCAAGCATCAAAGATAAAAATGATTTTTTAAATGAAATATCAGAAAATGATTTGCAGACGTTGATGATGTTGGTGCCAGGATTTGCATATCATACCACAGTTTCCTGTTTTCAAATTATTAATTGATCTGCAAAGGACAGGTAAATATGTGAAGCACAGAATGGCTAGTTTGCTTCAAAAGATGTGCATGCTACAAATAAAAATAAACAGTATTTATACTTTACTAGTCTGAATTTAGCAAACAAGTGACTATGTTGAAAATTGAGGATCATATATTAAAATATACTTAATTTTACTAAATCCATCCTAAGTATTTTCTTTTCATCTTAATTGATATTTATGCTTTGAAAAGAATTCCCCCCTTTACCTCTTGTAAAATTTTGGATAGGTTAAGTTTATAAAATTAGAGTTTCCTTAATAATAGGAATTGCTGATCAGTCAGAACTATGTTCTTTTCCCATAGGGTAAAGCATTACTTACTTGAGCATAGAATTTTAATTTTAATCTGTATGCCTCTTTTTCTATTCTCCCATGATTCTTTGCAGCAGGGCAAGAGAAAGCAAGTCTCATAAAAAGAAATACAGTATGTGGTGCTTATTAAAGTTACATACATCTCTTCTCAGAGGAGAATTTTGATTTACTGCAGGTTGTGCATATGTTACATATGGATATTTCTAGGGAACAGATTCCTTATTACTAAACAGTGAATGGCTTCTAGTATTCCATTATTGCTCCGGGAACATGTTAGTAATGATTATGAAAGGTAGGATACCATGAAATCTGTAAGGTGATTTGGCAGAAGTCGATGCTGTTGGTGCCAGGATTTCGGTACCGTACCACATTTTCCTGTTTTCAAATGTATTAATTGATCCGCAAAGGACATCTTTTGGAGACAAGCATTCAGACAGACTGGCACAGGCTGGACCTCCGCCAAGACTGCTCGGAAGGTTGCCATACTGGGAGCAAAGAGTGAGAGAGAGAAAGAGGGAGAGAGAGAGGCAGAGGGAGAGCTGAGGAAAGAAAAAAAGGCAAGACTTGGCACAGCTCAGTCAAATCAGCTTCTTTTGTCTGCTTTCTCGGCTTGAGCTTCAGGAAAGAAAATCGTCCTGGGGTACAGAAAAACTCAGAACTTTTTGGTTTTCAAAGTTAGAAGGTTTTTTAAGTCTCTTGGGCTATTTGAAAGTGTTGGTACATTCAATGACGTTTGGTCACCAGTATTTAGGGAAATAAAAGCCTTTTTCAAAATGAAGCTTCCACAGTGTCCATGCATTTGGGAAATACTTTACTTGATTTTTTGCATGTATGACTATACCATGAGAGACAGGATTAATATAGAAGATGGCAAGGCAAATTTCTAATTAGAGAGAATATTAATTTTCTACAAAATAAAGTTTGTTCATCAATACAAACCTGCTTTCAAATCAAATCAGACATCCTTCGGAATGTGTTCAGAACGTAAGTTTTTAGATTTTATTTTATTTTTTCCCATTTATAGACATTCACTTTTCAAGCCTTTCTAAGATTTTATGCAACCTAGCCAGGAAGTCAGAGTAAAAGTTGTTTTATCCATGTGTTTAAGAAACGTTTTCTTAAAGCAACAGCTTTTATTTCTGCTGCTTCATGCTGTCCTAAACTACATCCCCCAGCAATGAGTGACAACACTGAAGACCAGAAAGGCAAGCTGAAGACACCCGACTTCGCTTGAAGGGCAAACAAGAAATGTGAGCTTGGTCATTATTTTTGTGTGTGTCTTTGCTCTGAACCAGTTTTTGGAGGTGGGTGGGGAGGTGGGTGGGGAGGTGTCTATGTCTAAAAGATGTGTGCGATTAGGGAATTCTCATTGTGAGAAGGAAATGACAAAAGGTAATGTTTATGATGTTGGCAGAAATGGCTGGGAATGGTAGAGAATAGAAGTTTAAATCTTTTGGATAAGAAGTAGTGAGCTGTGTTTGAAATACTTGGGAGAAAAATTCCATTATTTTTAGTTCATTAGATTGTATAATTAAACGATTACTATAGCTTGGCTCTCTCAAAATGTTTTAAGTAGAAGGAAAATCTACTAAAAAGTTCATCGATTTTCTTTTCAATATTACCCAGTATTTTATTTGCATTTATACTTTATATCTAATTTTTTTAACAATAAATGTTTCCTTTTAGGCCTGGTTATGATTACATTGTGATAGTTCGGCTGTTAAAAATCAGCATTATTGTAGGATAGATTAATTGTAAGGCACGGTTTTTTTGTGGACCACCCTCTTTGTTATAAATATTCTATTTCTAAAGAAGAGAGTTTGAGTTGTAGTAGGTTATGATTTCCTGTAATATTATATTTCCTTTTTATTTTATATACTAAAAGAATACAGGAAAATCGTATACATTCACATAAGTACCAATCATTTTGGGCAACATAAAAGACTGCTCCAAGGATCTATGCTTTTGTTTTGAGTATGCAATCATGGATTTGTTAATCCTTTCCCATTTTTTTTTTGTTTTTGTTTATATTATTGCACGCTTTGAATAATCAAATTCTAAAATGGTTTTTATAGAATTGTAATGATACATCAGCAATGGCATTTACTATACAAGTATAGTAAATATATATATAAAAAGGTGTTTGCATAGTTAAGCTTAAGTATTTACTTCAACTTTTTTGCTAATCAACATTTTGATCTTCCATAAAATGAAATCACTTAATGTTCATGTGTGTTGCCAACATGACGACCTTTGTTTTATAAGCTTCTTTATACACCACCTCGCTGATACTCCTAAGATGGACGCCAAAACATAAAAGACGTGCTGATAGGCACTGGAAAAGGAGGTGTTTGCCTGGCCACTGTCTTCATTTTTGAACGGATCACAGGATCACTCATGCCTGTACTAAAACCCAACAATAAATGAAACAAAAAGGAAGTTCAATAAGTTAAATTACAGCTACATTTTAATGCTGACGGTCTTATTACCGATTTTACTTACTTTAATTTACTTCTTAAACAAGTTTGCTAAATATGCAACTTCTTTAGTTTGTTTAAGACCATTTGCCCTTAAAGTTGGAATTATTTGCTAGCTTATTTCCTAACTTCTTTGTAGCGAATTCAGTAAGAGCAAACTTATTTTATATCCAGACTATTTTATGTCTAATTATTTTCTAACACTATAATAAAAGTAAGTGAATTTAAAAACACAGATGTCAAACATACCTTTAGAAATCTTTAAATTTTTTTTGTATTGGTAAAGTTACATGTATAGTGTTTATTGGATTTAAGATTTAATAATAAATATTAACTGTAATACCCAACAATGTTTTTTACCAATATATTCTCTCTGGCCTACTTGTTACATAACTTAAAATGAAAAAGGTCCCATATTAAGATGCTCCTTGTTAACTGGGTATAACAGCCACTCCTCTGTACAACCTTTTCTTAAAGGTATGTTCAAGAAATTGTGTTGATTACATTTTCAAGCATACATTTAGGTTTAACATAATGCATTCTTCTTTACTTTTAGCCCTTTTATTTTACAAACACATTGACATATAGGTTATTAATATTTCATATTAGTATTAACATTTCAAATCTTATTTTAAAGTATATAAATACTAGTGGTATGATTGTAGATGAACTCTATCTTAGCACGTTTTTTTGTGTATATTTTGAAGTAGAATTATTAAGACATAAATGGATTACTAGTTAACTGCTACTTGATGCCTATTATTAAGTCTCATTTAGATGTATATACCTGAACACATGAACACACGATTCTGTAAACTAATGCAAACCTCTCAGGGGGCCTTAGTCTAGCATTTTGTAATTATTCACACGTTTATTCATTTAAACAAATGTTTATTGAGTACCCATTTAAGTATGCTAATATTTTATTGATGAAGTTATTTTGGGTAACAGGGAAGGATGCCTTATACATGGATGGCAGATGGAATGGATTTAAAATAGATGTACAAAATCCTAGATAGAAAAGAACACTATTGTAATGAGATTTATTTCAATAGGTTAAAGTATGTTAACTTTTATTGCACAACGTATGTATTATAGAATGTTACTATGAAAAATCAGGCAATTAGTTGTAGCCCTTACAGCTATAAGATTTTGTTAATCATTATTTAGGTTGCTGCATTTTATTGGCCAAAAAACTCCAGTAGTTCAAGTCTTCTGACAGATGTGTAAAATAAGCAATTCAAATGGTGTGAGGAAGAAATTACACAAGGAAGACTGAACCGCTGCTCACATTCTAGATTTTACATATGTCAAAGTAGGTGTCATTGAACCTTCAAAGATATGGCTGTAATGTAAAAAAACAATGGCCTGCTTATGAGGAATTTTTTCCTTTCTTTTGTTTACTTTTGTGAGTAAAAGGAAGAAGAGGCCAACCCCATACTTGTAAGCCAGCAAGCGTGGCCCTCAGAAAGTAAGTTTGCTAGGGGTGGTGTATTTTAAGTGGACCAATCAGTTCACTTTCCGTAAACGCTAATGTTTTGTTTCATTTTTTTTTTTATCTTTGTTCACTAACATAAAGACTCATAGGCAAAATACAGCTCTTGACTCTAGATGTAAATGAGCATTTAACTTGTTTATTCCATGCAGTTTTTCTTTAATATAAAAAGAAGATATAGGTTCAGATCCTGAAGAGGAGATAAAAATCACATGAGCCAGGGAGATGAGCTTGGAAGCTGTTGTAGTGGCCAAGGCCCGTGTCAGGGCTGGTGATTAATGGTAATGAAGACGGGAAATATTTCAGCTGTAGGTATGGACTGCTGAAGTAATTAAATATTCCAGAAGGCCTGCTTTGTGCCAGGCACTATGCTGGATGTAGGGGATATTAGGATATAATTTCTGCCCATAAGGAATTCATAGTATAATTGGGGGTTTCAGAAAGAAGGATAAGAATAACTTGTAGTGAACCCCTTTCACGTCCCGCGTGGTTTAGGGTTCAGGTTCAGGGTTCTGGCTCTGGAGGAGGCCATACAAAAATGAAAGAGACTAGACAAGAAAGTATAAATTTGGGAATATTGGGGGCCAGGCGGGAGCCCAACTCAAGGGGAAGGACTCCACCTTGCTCTGGGCTTGCAATCCCTTTTATTAAGACTTTGGGATCCACCCATAGCTCTAGGCAGGCAATTCCAGTAATAGCCAATCAGCAAGGATTTACATAAGATTAAAAGGTGGAGGTTCCTTTAGCTACCATTGTCTCAACTAGACAGTGGGTGGTTGGCTCTGACCTTTCAGAGCTTCAAGGTTGACCAGCCTTCTGGGTTCCTTGTCCACACCTCTCTGCTAGTGAAGGCAATGGGCAGCTTCCAACAATAACTGATAAATTACAGTTTACCTGATACCTCATTAATACTAGCAACAATGCCTGGCACAGGAACTGGTACATAATGGCCACCCCATAAAGCTTCTTTGAAGGAATAAACCAAGTTATGAGCCAGCTGTTAACATCTTGGATCTTATTTGATTAAAAGAATTTTTCCCCTCATGGTTGAGAGATAAAAGCATCGTGCTTGCTTTTATCTTGAGTTTGTGTTGCTGGTTATGGGCTTAGATAGAGTGCAGAGTAGGGCCACATTCTTTGTGACCAAATTAGGTAGCCACTGGAAATAGTATAAAATAAGGACGTGAGCACCCATTCCCTCCCAGCTGGCTCTCCATTGTCTTAAATTCTCCCTCTCTTAGTTTCCCCAAAGGATCCCAGAACTGTGTCTTAGGCCTTGTGGTGTGGTCTAAAGCATGGACCAGACAAACTGATTGTTCAGCAAGTTTAAAGTCTTTTTTATCAGCATGGGAAGAAGCTGAGGGGATTGAGAGAAGAGTAAAATAGGGAGAGGGAGAGAGGAAGTGAGGGAAAATTGAGGAGAGCTGAGGGTACTGTCCCATAGCTGGCTTCAGTCCTAGTAATAACTTCACTGAGAGTGAAGATAAATGTGGGATGTTGCGGTTAGACTGGAATATCAGAAGCAGCCAGCATTAAGAGTGTGATAAGGCATTATGTGGGATTGCTGAGGCCAGTTTGTGTTGATCAGCATCTTTATAATCTTTTTCCAGAGGTGTTCTGAGAACCATTAAAGGGAGGGGCAGAGTCAGGATCATTGTATACAATTGTGTAGCAAGGAGGTGTGGGGGCTGAAATTCAGTCCCTACTTTCTTATCTAAGCCCTGTGCCTTGGTCTGCTAGAAGAGAGTAAAAAGTCACTATGGGTGTGAGTAGTGGTCCTGGAGAGAGTGGCATGGGGTGAATCTAGGCTTGGAATTGGAATAGTAGCAATGGAAGAAGGTCAAAGGGTCTGGGGCAGGAGAGGGGTAGCATTCCAGTATGTGATCCTGGCGTCCAAGCAGGGTTAGGAGATATTATTGGAAGAGTTCCAGAGAACACTGTGAAACAGGGAGAGGTGAGTGTGTAGAAATTTTGGTAAAGTGAAAGAAAAGGTTCAGAGACTACTGAAGTTAGGAGTTTATTCTGAAACCTAACAGATTGTGACAAATAGCACCACTGCAAGGCATGACTTAGTTTGGTCATTGGTTGTGCTCAGGTCATATTATTTCTCTAAAAGCAACTGTAGAAAAGGAAAAAAGTCACCTGTTTGTGTTCTTTGTTCCACAGTGTTATAAGAATGAAAATTTTCTGTTTCATAGAAAGAATCTCTTACCCCTAGGATGTGAAAAACATTTTGGTTTAGGCTTTGAAGAATTTGAACCTTCTGTAGTGATGCCATCGTTTTCATCTCATATATCAGTGCCTTTTATATCTCTTTTGCCGTTAGTGTCTGTAAGTTATTTTCCCTTACATGAAAATTGGTTCGTATTGTGGTCAGAGGCTCAGGAGTGCTTTATTCTAGTGCTTTTGAAACAAATAGTCCTTACCACCATGGGGTAGATAGAATGGGATTCAGAGCTTTACCAACATCAGTTTGAATTTTGACTCCATTTTTAACTTGTTAAACAGAGATCATCCTATCTTCCTCAAAGGTCCTTGGGAGGAGAAATAAGGAAATATATGCAAAGCTCTTAGCATAGTGCCTGGTAAATAGGTAAGTATTCAGTAAAAGGTAGATATTATTTTTTAATTAAACATTAATAAAATAGTGGCAAAAATACATAACAAAATTTACCATCTTAACCATTTATAAGTGTATAGTTCAATGGCAGTCATCACCATCATCCTTCCACAGAAATCTTTGTGCTGTCAGCACCATCATCACTATCATCCATCCACAGAAATCTTTTCATCTTTCAAATTTAAACTCTCTACCCATTAAACAAAAACTTCCCATTCCCCCTCTCCCTAGTCTCTGGCAACCACCATTCTACTTTCTGTCTCTATGAATTAGACTACTCTGTGTACCTCATGTAAGTGGAATCATGTCCTCAGGTCCATTCATGTTGAAGCATGCATCAGAAGTTCCTTCTTTTTTAAGGCTGAATTGTATGTACCTATCACATTTTGTTTACCTTTTTGTCTGTTCATGGATACTTGGGTTGTTTTCCCTTTTGGCTGTTGTGGATAATGCTGCTTTGAGATGAGGATACAGATATCTGTATGAATCTTTGCTTTCAGTTCTTTTGGGCATATACTCAGAAGTAGAATTGCTGGATCAATAAGCAGTATTAGCACTCATAGCAGGTTACTTAAAAAAAAAAACTTGTTGTAAGCTAAAATGATGTAAGTTGACTTTGACTTTCTGGCATAGACAGTGGTGGAATAAATAGGAGGTGATAGACCTGATTAAGAGCTTATTATATCTATCTTTTTGTGGAAATAACTCAAACACCACATTTGTTATCTCTAAATGATTTTATAGAATAGTTTTGCAAGTTAACTAGGGCAAAATACTATTTATGCATTATCCTATATAATAAAAGCCTAATATGCAAATTGACCAAACGGCAGAACAACCAGTGGACCGACCTGTCACTATGATGTGCACTGACCACCAGGGGGCAGACGCTCAACACAGGAGCTGCCCCAGCTGGTTGCCTCCAAGATGGGTGCCAGTGGGGACCCCCTGATCACCCTGCTGGTTGCCCCACAGAGGGAGGTGACTGGCAGTGGCAGTGGAGTGTGGGGCCAGCGAGCAGGCAGCACCAGGCTGGCCATAGTGGGTGCCAGCAGGAGCCCCCCGATTACCCTGCCAGTCACCCCACAGATTGGCCCTGATTGCCAGCCAGGCCTAGGGAACCTACCTGTGCATGAATTTTGTGCACCGGGTCTCTAGTCTAATATAATAGTCACATTTCATTTATACACCAAGTGTTTTTTGTTTTTTGTTTTGTTTTGTTTTTAGCATTTTTACCATTTCTGGTTTGGAGTAATTTCTTTAGCTATTCTTTTAGGGTAGGTCTAATGGCCACATGCCTCTTAGTTTTCCTTCATCTGAGAATGCCTAGATTTCCCTTTTTCCAGAAGGATATTTTTGCTGGATGTAGAATCCTGGGCTGACAGTTCTTTTTTTTAAGCATTTGAAAAATGTTGTGCCACTTCCTTTTGCCTCTGTGGTTTCTGATGAGAAACCTGCTGTCATTCAAACTGTTTTTTCCCTTTGTAGGTAAAATGTTTCTCTCTCACTAATTTCAAAATCTTTGTCTTTAGTTTTCAAAGAGTTTATGATGTATCTTGGCATGGATTTCTTCGATTTTATTCTGGGATTCAGTCAGCTTCTTGAATATGTAGGTTTATGTCTTTTGCCAAATTTGCAAAATGTTCAGCCATAATTTGAGTACTTTTTTAGGCCTACCCCCTTTCTCCTTTCCTTCCAGAACTTGGATGACATGAATGATAGATCTTTTGTATAGTGCTACAGGTTCTTGACACTGATTATTTAAAATTTTTTCTTTATTGTTCAGATTGGGTAATTTCTATTGTTCCTGTGTCAGGTTCCCTGATTTTTTCCTTTGTTGTCTTCTTTCCAGTTAGTGAGTTTTAATTTCAGCTATTGTATTTTATCTGTTATTTCTTTGCTGAGACTTTATATTTTTCATTTGTTTCATGTGTGTTCATAATTGGTTGTTGAGACTTTTTTTTATGATGAATGCTTTAAAACCTTTCCCAGATAATTCTAGCATCTGTGTCATCTTAGTGTTGTCATTAGCTGATTGTCTTTTCTCGTTCAATTTGTGCTTTTCCTTGTCCTTGGTATGACAAGTGATTTTGATTATATCCTGGACATTTTGGTTATTATGTTTTGAGACTCTGTATCTTATCTAAAACTTCTATCTTAACAGCCCTCCTCTGAGAGCATACCAGCATGCAAAAGGGGGGTACTCTCTCATTATTTCAAGGTGCCGGTGGAAGTTCAGGCTCCCTATTAGCCTTTATGTTACTGCTGGGTGGGGGTGAAGTTCAGGCTCCTTTTCGGCAGCACTGTTATTTTTAGTTTTGCAGTTAGTGAAATAACCTGAACACTTCCTGAGCTGTGTATTCCTTAAATTTATCTTGTACTGTTGGGTGCTGTTTGTGTTTAACTTCTTATTTAATGAGAGTTAAATTCTCAAATTAGGGACTGAACCCTCTCTAAATCACTAGCTTTCCTAAGGTTAGTATATGTTTACCATTACCACATAGAAGAAAAGGTTTCAAGTGAAGAAACAAGATTATATTTTCTACTTTATTAGCTTAGAAAATTTGTTTTTAAAAGGAGTTAAAAGCCTGTGCCAGGTTTCTGTTTTTCCCATTAATAACATGTAGGGCTATCTATTCTTCTGTTGTTTTTTTTTTGCCTTGTGCTAACCATGCTATAATGGCCAACTTACATGTTTTCTATACATATATTGTGATATCTAGGGGAATTACCTAGAAATGGAGCTGAGTTACCAAATATGTCAACTGTACTCAACAATGCCAAATTATTCCTCAAAGCATCTGTACCAGTTACCATTCCTGCACTAGGGATGTGAAAGTTCTCTTCAAAGTTCTCATTATCTCTGCATCTTCCACATCTTCACCAATACTTGGTATATT
The DNA here is from genome assembly GCF_027574615.1 of Eptesicus fuscus. Taxonomy (NCBI): domain Eukaryota; kingdom Metazoa; phylum Chordata; class Mammalia; order Chiroptera; family Vespertilionidae; genus Eptesicus; species Eptesicus fuscus. The sequence continues at coordinate 33,104,155 of NC_072478.1, forward strand.
AGACTTTGAAAATTTTGTGAATCTGGTGGACAATAAATATTTTGCTGTTATTTTTGTGTACCTGATTACTTAGTGAGATCCAGCATTTTTTTTATATTAGCAACTTTGATTTTGTTTTCTCTACATTGTCTATTCATATACTTTGCACATTTTTCTTTTGGGTTGTCTTATTCTTATTAATTTGTAGTATATTTTATTTAAAAAATATTTTATATCTTTTGTTGTGCAATCAAGTAGCACTTATTCACCAACTTTCCTCAGCTGTCCTGCCTAAACAAAACCCACCTAATCTCTCAAATCATTTTGCAAAACAAAAGAACACACAGAAGGTACAGAAACCAGGAGGACTGGTGGCAGATGCCGGGTGTTGTGCATGCAGCCCTCCCTCTTTTTTCCCTGCTAGTTACTATTTATGTGTAACTGCTTTAATAATTATATGGTATCTATTTTAAAATCTGAGTGTGGAAGTATGCTCTCTCCACTATACCAATAGGAAACTGGGTTGTTCAGCCCATTTGGCACCACTGCCTCTCAGATGGCAGTTTGCCACGACCAAGGGTAAAGTTCTAGGTAGAAAGTCATAACCAATGGAAGACTAGACTTGTAAATCCAAACCTATAGGGCAAGCCTCCTGGTCTGGATTTTGCAGATTTCCCCCTCTTTTTTTTTTTTTTTTAAATGTATATTTTATTGATTTTTTCCAGAGAGGAAGGGAGAGGGATAGAGAGTTAGAAACATTGATGAGAGAGAAACATCGATCAGCTGCCTCCTGCACACCTCCTACTGGGGATGTGCCCGCAACCAAGGTACATGCCCTTGACCGGAATCGAACCTGGGACTCTTGAGTCTGCAGGCCGACTCTCTATCCACTGAGTCAAACCGGTCAGGGCAGATTTTCCCCTCTTAAGGGCAGTGGCCCCTGCTTCGCTCAGTGCATGCTTGTCTTACTATACTTGTTTGCTATTTATGTGCAGTGAATGAACCTCCCAACAGCATAGAAGTAAACCAGCTAAGTGTCTTCTCATTGGCTGAGCTTTATAATTCTTCCTTCTTCCACTTACTGAATTCTTCCCTGGAATCAGCATTTGGCACCAGTTATTATCTCTGTACCACTCCTCCACTATTTAAACATTTTATGAAAAACTCTAATAAAGAATATGTGGAAATCTGACTGTCATCTGTTTAATTACAAACTGTTTTCTTTGTCCTTAAGTTACTGCAACTCTCTCTCTTTGTTCTCTCTCTCTCTCTCTCTCTCTCTCTCTCTCTCTCTCTCTCTCTCTCTCACACACACACACACACACACACACACACACACACACACACACACACACACACACTTCAGGTGAGAAAATTGAGGCTCAGAGAGATGAAGTACCTGGCTTAATTGGTGACAACACTAGGGCTAAAATGAAGTCTTCTGCCTCCAAATACCTTGTTCATTCCATTATTTGGCATTTGTTCACTCTGTGATGGGTCATTGGGAGGAGAGTAAATTGCTATACTATAACAGTCCCTTCCATACACCACTTAGGACTGTGTACTTAGGTAAATCCTCGCCCTTCGTTCATTCATTCAATCATTCAATCCATCATTTAAAAAAATATCTGAGTGTCTATGGGAGTTATGTGATGTGGATACCATGATGGACAAAACATAAACACCCTCTCCCTTCATGGAGCTGATAGAATAATGGTGAAGAAAGGTCACAAACAAGAAAATTCAAAGTGTAATGACATGTATGACAGGGGAAGAGGATCCTGGTTTCAAAAGCTTCCTTTTACCCTAGCCAGTTTGACTCAGTGGATAGAGCATCAGCCTGCGGACTGAAGGGTCCTGGGTTCGATTCCGGTCTAGAGCACATACCTCGATTGCAGCCTGGATCCCTGGCCCTGCTGAGGAAACGTGCAGCCAATCGATTTGTCTCTCTCACATCAATGTTTCTCTCTCTCTGTCCCTCCCCCTCCCTTCCACTCTCAGAAAAATCAATGAAAAAATGTCCTCAGATGAGGATTATCAACAACAAAAAAGCCTCTTTTCTCGTTTTGACATAGAGGGAGAATAAAAATTCATGTATTTAGAGAAATGGACCTTTTGGGATGTGAGACTCTTCTGATTTTTTAAGTTAATATTTATTCTCCTGCTACATTTAGTATTAGTCAAATCACTAGGATTAAATATTACAGATTTTTATATGGAAATTTTAGATAGTAGATTTTTTTATCTACTTATAGAAATCTTGAATTCAATTCAAGTATTTTCTTTGAAATCAGTGTTGAGCATTCTGGGTTTTAAAAATTTTTATTTTTCAGTTACAGTTTACATTTAATATTGTTTTTTTATTAGTTTCAGAAGTATAGCATAGTGGTTAGAAAATTACATACTTTGCCAAGTGTTTCCCCCAATATTTTCAGTATTTGATTTTTTAATATAATACAATGTATACAGTCATAAAATAAACAAAGGCTCTAGAATTTTAGAATCTTAGATGTCATTTAGTCTGCCTCCTAGTAGCCAAACCAATGGGAATCTCCTTTCTTAGCTTCCTGAGAACCAAATTCTAGAATCGCTTGGCAGTGGTTTCCTATGCTAAACAGTACCTAGCAAAGAGGTATGTAATGAATTATTCTGTGTGTCTCTGACTCAGAACATTCCCCACACTTAATCTTCCACCCAGACTCTTTGAATTCTTTGGAATAACAGATCAGAAGAGATGAGCTTTGTTTGGTTATTTCTGGATGTGTTAGGAAAAAAGAAAAAGAAAACCACAAAAACCTAACATGCAGTTTAAATAAAGAAAAATGAGTTTTACTTTCAAGAGAGCTTTTGCCATTTTCTTAATGCTTATTCTTCTTCGGAGAGCTCATTATTGAACAGAGTATGACAGGAGTTTACTGTGGTGAATGTGTCTTGTCCGGACCGAGGGATGAATTAGAGCGCTGATGAAGGCCAGAGGAGCGGGCAGAGCTGCACCTAAATCGCCCCCAGATAGTTGCCAAGCTATTCTGCTTTTTTAAAGACCCCCAGAGAGCATCCCTAATCTCCTCTAGTTTCCCTTTTCAGTGTTTAATAACCTTTGCTGTCAGGAAATTCTTCCTTGTATTTAACCCAGTGTTCCCTTGTCACAGTTCAATCCCATTTCTCTTGTTGTCCTTGGGGCTATGGAATAGCAGGTCATTATCTTCACGATAATATCCTTAATGTTCTTGAAGGGCATCAGAAGTTTTCCCTAAGCCTACACTTCCCCCAGTGGAATAAACATTCCTTTTCTCCCTCCCCCAACTTCTCGCCTCTCCTTTAACATTTTGCTCTTAAGTATCTGATCCAAATATTCACATCAGGCATATCTTGAGATGTCCCTTGGTTTCATTTTTGCTCAAAGAGCAAGATCCTTTTGTCATTTCCCTTGCTGCTGGTTTATTCACCCTGACAGCTGTTGGCTGCTCTCCCTCAAGGTGTGAGTGTCATTCCAGAGGCTGATGGGGATGTGAGGAGGAGTTCCTGCCTCAGACTTACACTTTGAAGGAGGAACCCAAATGCCTCTTGCCATTCGTGGTACTTCTGATGGTGTATGGATTGGGCCTGCTGGTTTCTCTTTCCCGTGAATACATTTTATTCTGATTTACATTTTGGTACATTTAGGATTTCCATTGACCTCATCCTTAGAAAGATATGACATGTCATTAGTGCCCTCCTTACTCTTGACTTAATTTTATAATTGCCACAAGGGAAGTTGGAACATATAAACTTTGCTGTATAAGTGATGGGTGGACATGTCTGTTTTTCATCAGATTTCTGTATGATCCTCTTGAGGGGGTGTGGCTGGTCTTTGTCTCCCCCACCACTCATCAGAAATGCCTGACACGTTCTAAACAAACTTAATGACTTGGTTGATTGTCATATGAGTTGTTGAGAAATTTTACTTCCTTTTGTGTGTTTAGGTTTTTGTCTCCTCGCTCCTTTCACCTAAACATGAAAGCAGCTCAGAGCTCTTGCCTGGCTGCCAGTGTCGGCAGCCCGCCCACTTTGGCTGCCAAGCTTTTAGCAGATGAAATAAAATTCTATTTATACATGCTCTCTGATGGATTTCCTTCCTACCTGTGGTGGTGCTCCATCAGCAGGTGTACTGAACAGATGGAGAAGGGGTTTAATTTTTTCAGTTCAATTAGATCAACTCTCCAGGTTCAGACCAGTACATTCCCTTTCTCACTTAGTTTCTTACTCTTGGCATTAAAATTGTCGAGCATAGCAAAACACAAATTAAGACCAGGAGATAAAATGCATATAGAGTCTGCCTTTAATAGAAATACTTTGGCAAAGGAACAACATTGACATCAAATGATAAATCAATTTTAATCCTTTTCTCGCTAGCACTTAATTTTAATGCTATTTAAAATACTATTTGGGGCACTAAAATAAAATGCTAAAGTATATAAATGCTTTCTTTTTTCTTATGATGTACTGTTTGCATTTGAACTTACACATTTTGAAAATATACTGTTTTTGAAGAAACAGTTTGTCTCTGATTGTAGTTCGGTGTATATTATGAAGAATCTTAATGAGGAGCTGAAATTATTAATTTCATGAAGTTCATTTGATATTGACAGTTGAATTGTCCAGGAAAGTGATCAAATGGCAGTATGTGTTACAAAACCAGTATGAACGTGACCTTTCTTAGCTCTGGGTTTTACCATCACTAGCCAGTGAAGGATAGGGTACTACAACTTCTGATTTCAGCATATACATAGGTACGTTCTATTTGCCAAGTTTGCCCTTTGTGGGGTGTATCATCTCTTGCTCCCAAGGTCTTAGATTTCAGTTAGCCCCTGGCTCTGTGATGCAAGGCCAAGCCTGATGGCCTCACAGAGCGAGTCATTCATTCAACAAACATTTGCTGAGCTCCTGCCCAGTGTTAGGACCTTGCCTTTAATTAAGCCCATATCTAAGCCTCACTTTGTTCCCTTTTGCACCATCAAAATTATTTAGTTAATACCCATTTGAAGCTGGATTTGAAACAAGTAAGATTTGGCCTATTTCATTATACAGGGTGGGGCAAAAGTAGGCTTACAGTTGTTCATATGAAAAAAACACAATAATTAATAGGTAATAATACAAGAATAAACTCTGTGTTTCACATACTCACAACTGTAAACCTACTTCTGCCCCACCCTGTATATTTGTATATTTGTTCAGATTCTAACAGAAGCAGCCTCCCCCTGTTTTATTTTACCCAATTCTTAATTATTTCTGACTGATTTTTTAAGGATGTAGATTGTCCATATTTGTGGCTTGCTCTCTATCCTCTCTCCCATTTTATTTCCCACTAAGAGTTATACCAGGGGTGTTTGGAGCCAGGAGATTTGAATAAGCAAGTCTCACTGCTGGCTAGAAGTAGAGCGAGCAGTTTAGTTAGAGAGACAATGTAACGAGAGCCACCATTTGTTACTCAGGTCATTGTCTGATGAGTGCATTAAAAAATTCTCTTTAGATGTGTTCTGCACTTTTTAAAATGGACTCTCATATTTGGTGATATGACAACTTAAATGTTATCTGGCAAAAACACTTTTCTGATCCTTCGTCTCCTTTGCAGAATCTGTGTCAAGTGACTGTCTTGGTTTTCACAATAGAGAGCTCGCTTTTTCACAGGCTGGCTGACCCATGCTATCTTTGGTAAGTTATTCTATTGAACTGGGATGCTGTGATCTTTCTTCCTATTTCATCTGCTGATCCCCCCTTTACCTTCTGGGGTCATACAGAACAAAATAGAATTCCAACATGTGGCAGCGTTTCACATATTTGAGAAACGTACCTTCTGTATTCAACCATTTGTAGGTGACATGATTTAGTTACACAGCTTTCCTCTACCCTGCTCCAGTTTAGCTGCCTCTTTATTATGGAGTGGCATGCAGGAAGGAGAGAGACCTTTTATATGCTGCAGTCGACAAGTGCCGAGGAAAGCCAGACCATCACCATTCCAGTTAGAGGTCAAGCAATTCTGACAACTTCCTATTTGCTTGATTGGACTAAATAGAGCATCTTATTTTTCCAACAGGACAACAGGGTTTCTCTCACATCCAGGGACAGGCAGAATGCTTCTGGGCTGAGATGGATTCATGTTGATCATCTGATTCGGCTTCAGACATTCCTTGGTACCCACTATAGGGCCGTGTGATTGTGGTGCATGAATGGGTGGGGAATGATGTCGAATGGGGTGCTGAATGACAAATATGGGGCCATCTGGAAAGCTTAGGTGGCCTGTGAACATAAATCAATCCACCTCCCCATGGCTTCTTCCCACATTGCAATGCATATTTTCTCTCACAGGACCACTTAATCTTGTCTCATTTTAAATACTTTGTAAAAGTTAAAATAATAGGATGCTAGGTTCTCAAAGTACATAAAATAGATCCCCACGTTAATTCCATTTATGATTTTTCCATCTCTTCTCCTGCAGCAAGTAGAGTCTTCATAGGGAGGGATTATCAGACAGTTTTTTTTTTTTGAGATTTCTTTTTTTTAACATAGCATTAACACATCATCCCTTATTTTCAAGGGGAAACATATGTGATTGAGGTTGGAATGTTTTCATGTGGAAATGTTCACACTCTCCAGAAGTACCTGGCACCTCGTAGGCACTCAGTATATGTTTGTTGAATGAATGAGTGAGGCAGAAGTGTTGGTTCCACATTATGACCACTATTGTTTCAAATGCTAGTATGTCAAAAGAGTGGTAGAGTTTCCTCAAGTGGAGCTTCACAATGAGCCCTTATCATACTTGGGTGGCTACAGCATAAGGATCTCTCAAATCTCTATTAATATGTCAAATCCTGAAGATGTTTAGATCAGTACTTCTCTCTTTCAGACAAATAGTTGCTTCATGTAGATTCAGCCCTGCTTAATTTACCTCAAACAATATTAATTCAACAAATATTTTTTGAGTATTTGCCACATGCCTGGTGCTATGCCGAGAGCTGAAGATACAGTGGAGAGCAAAACATTCAGATTTCTGTCCTTAAAGTAGTGGGGGAACAGATAAAATACATGTTATGTTTGTGTGTACTATATCCTTACAAATTGTAAAGGACAACTGCAGGGTGCAACCAAAACATATTAAGTTACTATTATGTGTCAGGCATTTTGCTAAGTACTAGGATTATATACAGCAAGGATGTTAAAAAGGAAGAGAAATTTAATTAGGCACAGTCTGTCATTAGGGATTTCAAAACCTGGCTGCAGAGAAATATCGATAATTATGACACAATATGAGAAATCCTATGAGAATTATTATGAGCAAAGGGTTACCCAAACATAGGGGTAGGAGTGACCAATTCTGTTCTGTAATTACATTGACATTTGATTGGGATCTGAAATGATAAGTAGAATTTCATCAAGTGTAGAAATTAGAAGGAAACATTCCAGATGGGAAAAGCATAAGCTAAGACAAGGAGACAAAAGTACATAGGCTATCTGGGGCCTGACAGAGTTCCAGAAGATAAAGTGTGAAAGTCATGTTGCAATTTGTTGAAGACCTTTCTGTAAAAAGTTAGGATCCTAGCTATAGAGGCAACCTCAGATGCAGAGGACATAGCAATGAGAATACTCTGTGAAACTAGGTTAAATGGATGATTTTTAAGAAAATAGGAATTACCAAAATTGCCATTAAAATGGGTAGAAGAACATAAGTGAAAAAGGTGAAGGGATTAAGCATACATACACACACACAGAAACCTCAAAGATGCAGACAACAGTATGGTGATTACCAGATGGAAAGGGGGATGGGAGGACATAGAAAAAGGTAAAGGGGAGATAAATGGTGATGCAAGGAGACGACTTTGTGTGGTGAACACACAGTACAACACACAGATGATATATTCTAGAATTGTACACCTAAACCTATATAATTTTATTAATCAATGTCACCCCAATAAATTCAGTAAAAATTAAGAAAATAAAGAAATGAATAAGGAAAGAAATTGAGAAAGCTGTTAAGAAGTTGGAATCTAAAGTGCCATTGGAACCATGTGGTTTTAAAAGCAAAGTATATGGACAGAGCATGCCTAGGTTATTTAAAATCATATAGAAAACAATGAGAAGAAAGATGTCCTGGTATAACCTGTTAGGGCAGTCAAAATACAAGCCTAAATAAGATATTAACAGTTTTTGAAGAAAACTTCTTTTAATTATTTTCTTAGTGGATTGACCTTTTTTTTTTTTTTTTGTCTCTTTTGACCATTTTTAGCGTTAAGTGTATTCTGTCTGTATAAGTATAGCTACTTCTACTTTCTTTTGGTTACTATTGCTTGAAATATATTTTGCATCCTTTCACTCTCAGTTTGCATGTCCTTAAAGCTAAAATGAGTCTTTTGTAGGCAGCATATATTGGATTTTTAAAAAGTCCATTCAGCCATTTTATGTCTTTTGATTGGATAATTTATTTGCACTTTAAGTAATTATTGATAGGTTTACTACTGCCACTTCATTAATTTTTTCTGCCTGTTTTGTAGATCCTTTGTTTCATGTTTCCTCTCTTTCTGTGTTTCTTTGTGTTTTGATGACTTTTCATGGTGGTATGTTTTGACTTCTTAATTTTATTCTTTTGTGTATCTACTATAGGTTTTTTCTTTGTGGTTATCATAAGGCTTACATAAAATATCTTATAACATCCTATTTTAAGCTGAGAACACCTTAACTTTGAGAGAATACAGAAACATACTTGTACTTTTACAGATGATATATTATAGAATTGTACACCTAAACCTATATAGTTTTATTAACCAATGTCACCACAATAAATTCAATAAAAAATTAAAAAATAAAGAAAAGAATAAGGAAAGAAATTGAGAAAGATGTTTTAGGTTATTGATGTTGTTACAATTTACATCTTTTTTATATTGTGTTCCCAATAACAAATTATTGGTTTGTTTTTAATAGTTATGGTTATTTTTATTATTATTATTTTTAACCCTCACCTGAGGATATGTTTTTATTGATTTTTAGAGAGAGGGGAAGGAGGACAGAGTGAGAGCAAGAGAGAGAGAGAGAGAGAGAGAGAGAGAGAGAGAGAGAGAGAGAGAGAGAGAGAAGCATCAATTTGAGAGAGAACCATCAATCAGTTGCCTCCTGTACGTGCCCTGACTAGGGATTGAACCTGCAACCTTTTGGTGTACAGAATAGCACTCCAACCAACAGAGCCACCTGGCCAGGGCAATAGTTATGGTTATTTTTAATGTTTGTTTTTAACTTTTAAAACTAAAGCTGTAAGTAAATTACATACCAACATTATAATATTAGGGAATCTGACTTTGACTATATTTTTACCATTACCAATGAATTTTATACACCCATATGTTTTTATGATGTTAACTAGCATTTTATTTCTGTTTGAAGAATGCCGTTTAGCATTTCTTGTAAGGCAGATCTGGCAGTGATGAACTCCCTCAGTTTTCATTTGTTTGGAAAAATATCTTCATTTCTGAAGGACAGCTTTGCCAAGTGTAGTATTCTTGGTTGACAGTTTTTTTCCCTTTAATATTTTGAATAATATTCCATTCTCTTTTGGCCTGCAAAGTTTCTGTTGACAAATCTGCTTATAGTCTTTTGGAGGCTTGCTTGAATTCATGATGAATTGCTTTTCTCTTGCCACTTTCAAACTTCTCTCTTTGTCTTTTACTTTTGACAATTAATTTAATTTTAATGTATCTGTTTGTAACCCTTTTTGGGTTTAATATATTGGGATACTTTGGGCCTTAGGAATCTGGATGTCCATTTCTCTCCCCAAGCTTGGGAAATTTTCAGCCATTATTGGGCTCCCTGCCTAGGTGAGGCCACAGATTATGGTAAGCAGTTGATCAAGGCTGTTGGCTTGGGTCTGCTGCAGGGTAGGGTTGTAGGCTGGGCTCTGAGGCTGCCTAGAGTCACTGCTCAGGCATCCTGATTACATAGGACCAGAAGTTACATTAGCACTAGAGGCCTGATGCATGAAATTTGTGCAAGGGGTTTGGCCCTCGCAGCCCCAGCCGGCCCTCACATCCCTGGCCAGCCCTCGCAGCCCCGGCTGCCCCGGCCAGCCCTTGCAGCCCCTCACAGCCGTGGCTGGCCCTCGCAGCCCTGGGTTCATGCAGAAGGTTGTCCGGATGGTTGTTCTGCTGTTTGGTCTAATTAACATATTAGCTTTTTATTATATAGGAGGATTGCTGGCTTTGTTCCTAGCCAAGCCCTGCCTAAGTGGGGCTGTTAGATGGTCTTTGTGGCTGCCTGGGTTCTCTGGCCAGGCTTTTTGGTCAGGCAAGAATGGAGGTTATATTCAGCACTTCGGGCAGGGCTGCAAACTTCTCTACATGGAAGGGTCCATACAACAGGCTCCACGACCAGCATGACTTGTTGTGTGGTGACTCAAATCAGGCACAACTGCTAACCAAGCTCTCTAGGTAGATGGGTCCAGCAGCTTGGCCCTGGGCAAAGACAGTGACTGGGATTTCTGCTCTGGAGCCTCTGCAAGCAGAAATGTGGCTTCCCAAGATCCGCAGGCTGGTTGCAACAAGGCTTTATCTGATCCCCTGTCGTCAAACTTCGCTGATTCCCTCATTGATCCTCATGAGACAGAGTGGGTCTCCCAGGAAGCACCCTGTAATGCTGGGAGAGCTGGAAGTTCACCTTGGGCTCTCTTTTACCCACTGGAGAAACTTTAGGTTCAGGGGGTCTTCTTGGTGTAGTGCTGTGCCAGCATGGGGGAAGGGTAATGTGGTCAGAGTGTGTCCCTCCTATTATCCTTCTAATGTGGCTCAGCAGGGTGCTTTAGCCTCCCCCCTGGGCTTTGGGATGTTCACAGTGGTGTCTTTTCTATGGATAGCTGCTAGTTGATTTTCTTGTGAGGGAGGCTGAAGTTGGGAATGACCCATGTTGCCGTCTTGATGATGTCACTCTGGACTTTTGTTGGTTTGTTCATTTGTTTTATGTGGGAAAGACATGAACATGTTTAAGTGCGGAGAGATTGAGTTTTAAGATACAGAAAAGGGGAGGAAGGGATATTCTTTGGAGGATTGGGCTACAGAGCACAGGGATCCACCTGAAAGGGAGGAGAAACAGCTCTTCCTTGTAGTGAGAAGGTAGGAAGAAAGGACTGGTGGAGACAGTGAGGTTATAGGCTTGGTGATGGGAAGTGGGGAAGTTTTCTACTTTGAGGTGCTATTATCTGCTGAGAGTGAACAAGAGGCGGCAGGGTTGGAGGTTTGAGTAAAGTAGATAATAAAATGTGTCCTGGCAAATAAGAAGAGACTGAGAGAGAATTGACTAGGAAAACATGGAAAGTTATTTGTTAAAGGTGGAAGTACTTGTTAAAGGTGGAAGACCGTGAATTTATACTGGGAACAATCCGTGAGTTCAGATGATTCTTAGCAGCTCATGTATACGCATGTTTGTTTTTTTAAAAAAATTATTTACATACTATAAAATTCTCCATTTTATAGTGAACAATTCATTGGTTTTTAGTATATTTATAAACTGGTGCAGCCATCACCACTATCTAATTACAGAACATTTCCGTTATCCCAGAAAGAAACTGTATTCCTTAGCAGTCACTACTCATTCTCCCCTCCCCTCAGCCCTTAGCAACCACCTAATCTACTTACTGTGTCTGGATTTGTCTATTCTGGAACTTTTATTTAAATGTTCATACAATAGATGGCCTTTGGTATCTAGTTTCTTTTGCTTACCATAATGTTTTCAAGGTTTACTGTGTTGCAGTATTTATCAGTACTTTATTTTTATGTCTGACTAATATTCCAGTAAATGGATATACCACTTTTTGTTTACCTATTCATCAATTGATGGGCATTTGAGTTGTTTCCACCTTAAAAAAAATTGTCATTGATTTCAGAGAAGAAGGAGAGGGAGAGAGAAATAGAAACATCAATGATGAGAGAGAATCATTGATCGGTTTCCTCCTGCCCAGCCCCCTACTGGGGATTGATCCTGCAAAACAGGCATGTGCCCTGACCATGAATTGAACTGTGACCTCCTGGTTCATAGGTTGACACTCAACCACCGAGCCACACTGGCCAGGCTGTTTCCACTTTTGGCTGCCACGAAGAATGCTGCTGTGAAGAGTTGTGGACAGGTTTTTACATGTATATATATTTTAAATTAACTTGGGACTAAACCTAGGAGTAGAATTGCTAGGCCATATGGCAGCCTATGTTTAACTTTTTGAGGAACTTACAAACTGCTTTCCCCAGAAGCTGTATTGTTTTAAATTTCTACCAGTAATGTATGAAGGTTCTAATTTCTCCACATCCTTTTCGACACTTGTTATTGCCTGTGTTTTTTATTATAGCCATTTTAGTTTTTATTATAATCTTTGTATGCATGTTGAAGGTGAGTACTTGGATTGCCCCATGGTTGGGATTTTTTTCTAGGAGGCTCAATGGAAAAAGAAAGGTCTTATGCTTGAGAGTGAGTGGATGGTTGAAGTGATGGGCAAGGGAATAAATTAAAGAAATGTTCAAGACCAATGGGAAGGAAACTATAAAACATCACTAAAAGGTATAAATAAAGACTTAATGAAAAAAATCAAGATTGTAAAAATGTCAATTCTCTCATAATCTCATATGTAAATGAAATTAACTTCAGTAAAGATTACAATGAATTGTTTTGAAGGATTTTAAAAAACAATTATAAAGTTCAACTGGAATAATACATGTATGAAAATACCTAAGATATATTTGAAGGGAAAAAAAGAACAATAATAATGAGAACTTACATACCAGATATTAAAACATATGACAAAGATAGTAAACAAAGTGGTTTTAGCAGTGGAATAAGCCAGTGGATTGAGGGAAAAGACTAGAAGACCCAATTTCACATGGGAATTTATTATAAGGTAAAGATGACTTTGTGGCATCAGAGGTGAAATAATGGGTAATTTCATAAATGGTGTTGGGGCAACTGGCTAAATTTCATATATAAATAAAATGAAATTATGGACCGTCGGAGGACAAAATGGCAGCAGAATAGATGGACGTGTCCCAAGACTTGTCCCAGAGCAGATAGAATGAGCAGCTGAAATGAATAACATCCACCCTGAATTGGTGAAGGAGACTCAGCTAGTGAGACAATTTGCAGCTGGGAAGGGCAGAGGACCCCTGGAGAAAGGTAAAATTAAGGATCTGGGCAGGAGAGATCTGCCAGACCTCTGTACCCAGAGGTTCAGAGGGAAACTGCATGGCACTGAGCTGTGTCCCTTGGGACAGGCACAGCATCTGACTGTGGAAAGGAGGTCCGCAGGACTGCTGGTGGCAGGGGATTCTACGTTTGGGTCCATAGTCAAGAAAGACTGAGCCCAGAGGGGGCAGCCTGAAGGGCTGACCAGACCGCACAGTGCTGGCAGGAGAGGAGCTCGCAGAGGCACAGTCTTTCCTCTTTCTGTGGCCTGTGCTTTTCTTCACTGAACCTAGTTCATAGGACCTTTCAGATACGGACACTCACCTCTGGCTGAGGTGCAGGAGAAGGTGCGGACTTGTGGAGTCTGGGGAGAGGTTGGGGAGAGGAGAGGGTCCAGGAGAAGTGGCAGTGAGTCTGGAGCTGAATCATACCTGAGCCCAGAACCTGAGCAGCCATTTTCTCCTGAAGAGATAGCCCCTCCCTCTAGTCTCCAGGCAACCAATACAGCCACACCCAGAATACACCCTGAATGGTACAAAGGATTAAAAAAAGAAATCTGAATAGTCCTTGTGAGTCCACAGGGACTGGCCTAAAGAGAGGCCTTCAGTCCCAAAAACAGGAAACTGAGAAACCACAGACAATACAGAAGACTGGGATCTTAAGCCAGCCAAAGGAACATCACTTCACTTTTTCATTTTTATTTTATTTTAATATTATTTTATCTCCTTTTTTCTTTATTTTCCTTTTTTGTTTGTTGATTTATTTTCTATTTCTTTTTGCATTACTTTTCCATCCTATTTTATTTTATTTGCTATTTTTTATTTTTTATACTATTTTTTAAATCATTTTTTTGTAAATTTATTATTATTTTCTTCTCATTTTCTTTCTTCTTATCCACACATCCTCTTTCTACTTCCTCTATACTGAACTGAGGTCCTCCCCATATTCATCCAATTCTTAACCTTATTTTCTGTATATAAGCTCAGCCTCTACAGATTCTGCCCCCACCCTCTTTGCTGGGTGTTTGCATTTTTTTGGTTTATCTGTTTGTTATGTGGTGTTTTCTCCATATATATATATATATATATATATATATATATATACACACACACACACACACACACACACACACATATGTATTATCCTTTTTTTTCTCTCTAATCCTTTTTTCTCCGATATAATTTGTACTCTATTTTCTCTCCCCTAATTCTCTTTTCTCAGGTGGTCACTTATATTGAGGTTATCAGTGTCATGAGTACATTTGTGTTTTGTTCCCTTTGTGTAGTGTCTTGTTGAGGTGAATTTTATCCTGTCTGGCCAATGTGCTAGAGAGTGAGCCACATAACCAGACACCTGTAGAGGAAACTCCATCCACGAACGGGAAACTCCATCCATGAACGGGTCAATAACACCCCAGACCCAACTATAGAGGCAGGAAGAAGGTGGCAGTGAGGGAGAGAGCGTGAGTGAGTGAGGGAGCAAAAGAGGAGTGTGTGGTCATGTGGGGTGTGTGTGTGTGTGTGTGTGTGTGTGTGTGTGTGTGTGTGGCACAGTTAGGTCCCGCAGGACCTTCAGGGGCAGGCTAACCAGGCTCGCCTAACTAGGCAGCCTCTGCTACCATTGCAAACAGTACTGGGAGGCCAGCTCTTCAGAGGTCTTGCTTTTTTGAAGGGGAACCCAGCCTCACCTCTACCCAGGGTGCCCTCAGATAACACCTGGGACTCTACAACTACTCCTACCAGGGACCTTCCACCTCAGTTGTGGTCCCATGGTCACCAAGTCTCCAGCCACCTTGGACACAAGCTCCTATGAGTTCCGAAGTGTGCTCCCCTCTGACTGCCTAATGCTTTAGCCCAGGGCACTGCGACCACGCAAGCAGCAGACACGTGAGCAGCCCGCTCCTGTCCAAGGAGCAGCAGCCCTGCAAGCAGCCCGCCCTAGGCCAAAGAGCATCAGCCTCACGTGGCCGGCCCCTGTCCAAGGAGTAGCAGCTGTGTGAGTGGCCCACTCCCCCGGCCAAGGAACAGCAACAGCAGCTGTGTGAGCAACCTGCCCCTGTCTGAGGAGCAGCAGCCGCAACGCATCCTGCCCCCATCCGAGGAGCAGCAGCCTTGTGATCAGCCCATCCCCGTCCAAGGAGCAGCAGCTGTGTGAGCAGCCTCCTACCACCAGCCAGAGGAGCCACCACTGCTGCGAATAGCACCCACCAGAGGAGCCGCTGACAAATGAGTACCAACCATTACCGTGACCGCCTGAGGAGCAATTGGAGTCTGAGGAGCCACTGCCACCCAAGGAGCAGCCCCTGCATAACTTGACATCTAGATCTGTCAGTGAGATAAAAAATGGGTAGACAAAGAAACCCCCAAAGGAAAGAAAAGGGGGAATTGCCAGGAAAGCAGCTAAGTGAAACAGAGGCATGCAATATGCCAGAAAAAGAATTCAGAATAAGGGTCATACAGTTCATAAACCGGATGGATGAAAAAAATCAACAACTTATGTAAGAATCAAGAAGAAATGAAGAGTGATATAGCTGCAATAAAAAACACCATGGAAAGTTTCAACAGTAGACTAGGAGAAGCGGAGAACCGAATTAGCGAATTAGAAGACAGGGAAGCAAAACACACCCAAATTGAACTGCAATTGGAGAAAAAAATTAAAAGACAGGAGGAGAGCCTAAGGGAGCTATGGGACAACATGAAATGAAGCAACATACGAATAATAGGGGTGCCAGAACAACAGGAAGAGGAACAAGGGTTAGAAAACCTATTTGAAGAAATAATGTCAGAAAACTTCCCTGATGTGGGGAAGAAAAAAGTCAGATAAGCACAGCGTCCCAAACAAGATGAACCTGAAAAGACCCACACCGAGACACATCATAATTACAATGGCAAATATTCAGGACAAAGAATCTTAAAGGCTGCAAGAGAGAGACAGAAAGTTAGATACAAGGGATCTCCCATTAAATTATCAAATGATTTCTCAATAGAAACACATCAGGCCAGAAAAGAATGGAAGAAAATTTACAAAGTGATGCAAAGCAAGGGACTGAATCTAAGAATATTCTATTCAGCAAGGCTATCATTCAAAATTGAAGGGGAATAAGGAGCTTCACAGATAAAAAAAGGCTAAGGGAGTTTATCACTACCAAGCCAGCACTGCAAGAAATGCTAAAAGGAGTGGTGTAAAAAAAAGCAATAAAAAGGCAAGAAGGAACACAGGCACAAAAAATAAAAATGGCTACAAACAAGTACCTATCAATAATAACTTTAAATGTAAATAAACTAAAGGCTCCAATCAAAAGACACCGAATGGCTGAATGGATAAAGAAACATGACCTATATATATGCTGTCTACAAGAGACTCACCTCAGAAAAAGGGACTCACACAGACTGAAAGTGAAGGGATGGAAAAATATCTTTCAGGCAAATGGAAATGAAAAAAAAGCTGGGGTAGCAATACTTATATCCAACAAAATAGACCTCAAAGTGAAGACCATAACAAGAGATAAGGAAGGCCACTTCATAATACTAAAGGGATCGATACAACAAGAGGATATAACCCTGATAAACATATATGCACCCAATGCAGGAGCACCCAAATACATAAAAAAACTCCTGGAAGATATCAAGGGAGAGATCGACAACAATACAACCATAGTAGGGGACTTTAATATACCACTGACATCACTGGATAAATCCTCTAGGCAAAGAAATAGCAATCCTAAATGACTCACTAAAGCAGATGGAAGTAATTGACATCTTCAGAACATTTCATCCCAAAGCCATGGAATATACGTTCTTTTCAAGTGCACATGGGACATTTTCAAAAATAAACCACATATTGGGTCACATGCAAAATCTCCTTAAATTCAAGAAGATTGAAATCATACCAACCATCTTCTCAGACCATAATGGCATAATATTAGCAATAAACTACAATAGAAACAATCCCCAAAATTCAAACACTTGGAAGCTGAATAGCATGCTATTAAACAATGATTGGGTTACCAAAGAGATCTAAGAAGAAATTAAAAACATCCTGGAAACTAATGACAATAAAAACACAACAATCCAAAATCTATAGGAGACATAGATTTCACATAATGAAAGCAGTCCTGAGAGGGAAGTTTATAGCTCTACAGGCCTACCTCAAAAAAAAAAAAAAAAAAAAACCAAGAAAAAATGGTAGTAAATCATCTAACTCTACAACTTAAAGAATTAGAAAGAGAGCAACAAGAAAAGCCCAGAGTGAGCAGAAGGAAGGAGATAATAAAGATCAGAGCAGAAATAAATGATAGAGATAAAACAAACAAACAAAAACAACATAATACAAAAGATCAATGAAACCAAGAGCTGGTTCTTAGAAAGGATAAACAAGATTGATGAACCTCTAGCCAGGCTCACCAAGAAGCAAAGAGAGAGGACCCAAATAAACAAAATCAGAAATGAAAGAGGCAGATTAACAACAGACCCCACAGAAATACACAGGATTGTTTAAAAAAATACTACAACAAACTAGACCACATGGAGGAAATGGACATATTCCTAGAAAAATACAACCTTTCAAAACTCAATCAGGAAGAATCTAAAAATCTTAATAGGCCAATAACTATGGAAGAAATTGAAGCAGTTATCAAAAAGCTTCCGACAAACAAAAGCCTGGAGCCAGACGGCTTCACAGGGGAGTTTTGCCAGACATTCAGGGAAAAACTAAAACCTATCCTCCTCAGACTATTCTAAAAAATTCAAGAGGAAGGAACACTTCCAAGCTCATTCTATGAAGCCAGAATCACCCTAATACCAAAACCAGATAAACACAACACAATGAAGGCCAATATCCCTCATGAACATAGATGCCAAAATCCTCAACAAAATTCTAGCAAATCGGTTCCAGCAGTACATCAGAAAGATCATGCACCATGACCAAGTAGGATTTATCCTGGGGATGCAAGGATGGTACAATATCTGCAAATCAATAAACGGGATACATCACATAAACAAATTGAGAGATAAAAATCACATAGTCATATCAATTGATGCAGAAAAAGCATTTGACAAAATCCAACACCATTTCTTGATAAAAACTCCCAGCAAGGTGGGAATAGAAGGATCATACCTCAACATAATAAAAGCCATATATGACAAACCCACAGCCAACATCATACTCAATGGTAAAAAACTAAAACCGTTTCCCCTAAGAACAGGAACAAGACAGGGATGCCCACTCTCACCACTCCTGTTTGACATAGTACTGGAAGTACTAGCCATTGTGATTAGACAAGAAGAAATAAATGGCATCCAAATTGGAAAAGAAGAAGTAAAACTGCCCTTATTCGCAGATGACATGATATTGTGCATAGAAAACCCTAAAGACTCCATCAAAAAACTATTAGACTTAATAAATGAATTCAGCAATGTAGCAGGATACAAAATTAACGCCAAGAAATCTATGGCATTTCTATACACCAATAGTGAATATATAGAAAGAGAGACTAAAAAAGCAATCCCATTTACCATCGCACCAAAAAAATTAAGATACCTAGGAATAAACTTAACCAAGGAAGTAAAAACTACAGGACACTGAAAAAAGAGATAGAGGAAGACATAAACAGATGGAAGAACATACTGTGTTCATGGATTGGTAGAAACAACATCATTAAAATGTCCCTACTACCCAAAGCAATCTATAGATTCAATGCACTCCCCATTAAAATACCAATGGCATATTTCACAGACCTAGAACAAACTTTCCAAAAATTCATCTGGAATAAAAAAAAGACCCGAAATAGCTGCAGCAATCCTGAGAAAGAAGAACAAAGTAGGTGCGATCTCAATACCAGATTTCAAGCTGTATTACAAAGCCACTGTTCTCAAAACAGCCTGGTACTGGCACAAGAAGAGACATATAGATCAATGGAATAGAATAGAGCTCCCAGAAATTGAACCAAACCACTATGCTCAATTAATATTTGGCAAAGGAGGCATGAACATACACTGGAGTCAAGACAGTCTCTTCAATAAATGGTGTTGGGAAAATTGGACAGATACATGCAAAAAAAAAAAAAAAAAAAGAAAAGAAAAGAAAGAAAAAGAAACTAGACCACCAACTTACCCCATACACAAAAATAAACTCAAAATGGATAAAGGACTTAAACATAAGATGGGAAACCATAAAAATACTAGAGGAACCCACAGGCAGAAAAATCTCAGATATATGCCGAAGCAATTTCTTCACCAATACTGCTCTTAGGGCAATGGAAACTAAAGAGAAAATAAACAATTGGGACTGCGTTAAAATAAAAAGCTTTTGCACAGCAAAGGAAACCATCAACAAAACAACAAGAAAGCCCACTGCATGGGAGAACTTATTTGCCAATGTTATCACCGATAAGGGTTTAATCTCCAACATTTACAGGGAACTCATACAACTTAACAAAAGGAAGATAAACAACCCAATCAAAAAATGGGCAATGGACCTAAATAGATACTTTTCGAAAGAAGACAGAAGGAAGGCCAAGAGACACATGAAAACATGTTCAAAGTCACTAATTGTCCAAGAGATGCAAATCAAAACGACAATGTGGTACCATCTCACACCTGTCAGAATGGTGTGAGATGGTACCACAAATCATCAACAAATCAACAAACAACAAGTGCTGGCGAGGATGTGGAGACAAAGGAACCCTCATACACTGCTGGTGGGAATGCAGACTGGTGCAGCCACTGTGGAGAACAGTATGGAAATTCCTCAAAAAACTAAAAATGGAACTCCCATTTGACCCAGTGATCCCACTTCTAGAAATATATCCCAAGAAACTAGAAACACCAATCAGAAAGGCCATATGCACCCCTATGTTCATAGTGGCATAATTCACCATAGTTAGGATTTGGAAACAGCCTAAGTGCCCATGAGCAGATGAGTGGATTAAAAAACGTTGGTACATCTACATAATGGAATACTACGCTGCGGTAAAAAAGAAGGAATTCTTACCATTTGCAACAGCATGGATGGAACTGCAGAGCATTATGCTAAGTGTAGTAAGTCATTCAGAGAAAGATAAATATCACATGATCTCACTCATTTATGGAATATAATGAACAACATAAACTGATGAACAAAAACTGATCCAGAGACAGAGAAGAATCGATCAGACCATCAAACCTCAGAGGGAAGGTAGGGGAGGGTGATGGTAAGGGGGAGAGATCAACCAAAGGACTTGTATGCATGCATATAAGCCTAACCAATGGACACAGACAACAAGGGGGTGAAGGCATGAGTGGGGGGTTGGGGCCACTGGGGGGGATAATGACACATATGTAATACCTTAATCAATAAGAAATTAAAAAAATGAAATTATGTTCCTACTACACACTTTATAGCAAAATAAATTATAGATAGGTTAATATTTATGAGGAAAATTGTATCCATAGAACATTAGAAGAGAGGCTTTGGTGTCATGTGGGGGTTAGATTTTGTGGAATGGTAAGGAGATCAATGATACAGAGACGTATAGGAAGAAGCCATGTGAAGACAGACACACAGGGAAGATAGCTTATATGAAGACACATAGAGGAGGTGGTCAGGTGAAGATGGAGGCAGAGCTTGGAGTGATACAGCTACAAAGAGGAACATCAAGGATTACCAGGAACCACCAGCAGCTAGAAAGCAGCAAAATAAGCCTTCTTCCCTAGAGCCTCCAGGGGGAGCACGGCCCTGCTGGTATCTTGATTTTGGACTTCTGGCCTCCAGAATCACGAGAGAATAAATTTCTGTTTTTAAGTACCAAATTTGTGGTAATTTGTTACCATAGTTCTGTGAAATGAATAGAGTGACTAATCAGATTTGATTTGATAGGAGTAGTCAGAAACATTACTGAGTTTTCTACAAGATTGATAACATAAGCTGTGTTTGATTATTCAGTTCTTGGGTAAACAAGAAGTTCAATTTCATGGTTAAGAAGGCCTCACAGATCTACATAATGAATCTGAGGAATCAGAACTAGTCCCATGGGGACAGCAACTTTGTCTTAGTCACCACTGTTTCCCCAGCATTAAAACAGTTAGAACAGAAGATAGCTAATAGCTCTTGAATGAATGAATCAATTAATAAAAATACACAAAAATACAAACTATGTCAATTTTAAAAATAATGAAGACATTTATTTTGAAAAAAAGTCAGGCTGTGATGGGGACAGTGGGACCAGAATAGCTGCAATGCTCATAGGTAATGCATGTTTATTTAACCTATAATTCATGGCAACTAGAGAAGAGGGAGGTGTCAGTTCATAGATGGAGCCACGACCATGACCCAGTATTGCTGAAATAGTAGCCTTGCTCTCTGCTGTCACAGACCATGGCTTAAAGCTGAGTGACAAAGAAGGAAGGAACCATCCTTACAACTAATGATATTAAATCCCAAGTTAGATTATAGAATTTTTTTGTTTGTTTTGTAAAATATGCTTTTTATTGATTTTTAGAGAGAGAGGAAGGAAGAGGGATAGAGAGATAGAAACATCAATGAGAGAACAACCTTGATTGGCTGCCTCCTACACACACCTACTGAGTACTGGGGATTGAGCCTGCAATCTGGGCATGTGCCCTGACCAGGAATCAAACCAGTGACTTCTTAGTTCCTGGGTCGATGCTCAGCTGCAGAGCCACGCTGGCCGGGCTAGATTATAGTATCAATACCCCAAATCTTAGTTAATTAATTTCTAATATTATTTAAAAATGTATCCATTTGACAAGAAGTTATTAAGCACTTACTGTATGCTAAGTACTGTGCTTGGCTCTAGAGTACAGAGATCAAAGATGTAATCTCTACAGGTTGTTGGGGGCAAAATACATAATTTAAAAAATGTTTTTATTGATCTCAGAGAGGAAGGGAGAAGGAGAGAGAGATAGAAACATCAGCGATGAGAGAGAATCATTGATCCTATGCCTCTTGCACTCTCCCTACTGGGGATTAAGCCCCAAACCCGGGCATGTGTCTTGACTGGAAATTGAATGGTGACCTCTGGGTTCATAGGTTGCTGCCTCAACCACTGAGCAACACTGGCCAGGCCAAAATAGATAATTTTGATATAGTGTGATAACATGTCATCATGATGAGCCTAGGATGCTGTAGGAGCCCAGGGCAGTCCTGCTAAGATGGAACTAGGCATCATAGAGTTTAAAAAAGGTTTAAATTTTATTTGGCTGTATGTGAAAGGTAGAGCTTGGATGTTGGCAAAATAGTGGGTTTGTTTCATGGAATACCATGAGGGGTACTGAAGCTGAACACCTGCCCCAAATAATTCTGGCTGAATGATGCCTGAAATTTTATCTTGGACAAGTGTTTCTTTGCCTTATGCTTTCCAGATGTCCTCTTTTAGAACACAGATTCCTCTTTGGACCTCATGCACCACTCTAATTAGGCATTCCTACTTTGCTGGGGATTGATTTCCTAAATTGATTTTTAAAGGAAGAGCCAATGGCAAAGGATGGGATAATTAAGTCTGGAGAGAAGTTGGGGAAGAGGGCTCTCTGGGCCCAGAGAAAGAGCACTGGGCATTTAAGGAGAAGATTGCTAAGAAAGAGAGGAGAGAGTCCCTTGAAGGGGCACCAAATATAATCAGGAAAATCCTCTTGGGCTGGGTCTGCCTGGCACTCTCCAAGAACTCTGGCTGACTGCAATGTGCACAGAAAGGGGATGTGCTGCTCTGTCCTGTGTAAGTGTGAACTTGTGGCTTTCCCTTTGGGAATAGAGAGAAGCTGGCTTTTTGTAAACGTAAGTATCAATATTCTGAGTATTAGAATGAATCTTAGTTGTAGGGATCATGTCTTTTACCAGTACAATAAAGTATCTTGTATATATGAATAGTCACTAATTTGATGGTGCCTATGTGAGTAAAATAAATACACGTACTTGCCCAGTTACCTCAAGATCAAGCAAATACATTTTAGGCTTTTTGGTGATAGGTGTGAATGTTACTTGTTAGTATTAAAATATTTTAATCTTTGGTAACTTGACTCTCCTTTCTCCGATGAACCAGTTAGAAATGTTGTCAGAGAAAACTTAAACTTGTTAGCATTTTCAGTCATGAATGGATCTCTTATTGCTGTGATAAAGAAAAATCCTACTTCCTTGCTTGAATTAATAGAAATGTAACATTCCATCTTGATCAGAAGATACCAACCTAAACAAAGACATACGAAGAATTTTATCGCTCTGAGGAGATGTTTAATTTTCATCAGTCAGGAAAGATACAGACACCAAATCAAAGGTGCTTTATTTTATTCTCACTGGGTTTTAACTATCCCCCTGGGCTAATGTTGATTGGCAGATCTTGAACATTAGCTGTAGTTTTCTTATTCCTCACTCCTGCTTTGGAGTAATGTTTTTACTTCATTGCCTTTATGGCCTTGGCAGGTATAATCAGTCATTGGTATACATCCTTGATTATAGGGAAGACTTTATAATAATGATTATTTTATTCATTTATTCACCAGACATTGAATGAGTGTTAGCTATGTGCAGTGAACTATGGGAAAGGCTAAGGGGAAACAAATATGTAAATCATGGTTCTAACTATGTGTAAAGGTTCCTGAATGACATAAATAATCATAGAAGATATATCTTTACCTCAACTGGCTTATAATCTCACTGAAGAAAAACTATAGGCCCAATTATCTAGTCTTGTCAGAGACCTTCAGTGGATCTCCATTTTCCCCTGCTATAAAGTCCAGACTCTTCAGCTGTTGTACTTTCTGTTTCATTTGCTTAAACTGCCCTCCCTTATTTTACTAGCTGGTAAACTTCTACACATTCTTTAAAACCAGCTCCTCTGTTATCTCTTTTGTGAAACTGTTATCCAATATCTCCTTCCTCCCCTAGTGTAAGAGTTGGTTTCTGAGCTTATGCTAGAACATCTGGGATGTAGGATCACTTTGGATAGAAGTCATTCATACCTAAAATATTGGAAGCAACAGTCCTTTCCTGGCTCAACCAGGCTGGTTTGGCCCCCTCCAGAAGGATATCAGTATTCGTGAAGGCAGGGTCTAGAGACCCATGAGGAGAAAACCCCTTGTGAATGTGGGGGGAACCTAGAATGTGCCTTTTAACTTTGTGTAGGCTCTTGTTCTGCTTCCTTATAGTTCATGGCTTGTGTCTATACAAGCACTCTCTAAGAACATGATAGTGATTTATAGCTATTAACTCCATGGAGATCCATTATCTTGGATATTATTTCTAGTATGTTTTAACAGTGCTCTGTAATTTATCCATAAAATGCATGTCTTCATAATAAAATGTGAATGGGTGTCTGTTGATGGAAAAAGATTTTTGATGAACAAGATGATGATAGGACAGTGCCAGAACCTGTTATTTAAGTCTTCATTGGGTCATATCACTTAGTATCAAGAGGAGGTAATAATGAAGGCTACATGGTTAATGTGCTTTCCACTGCAACCTCAGAGAACTGGTGATTAAGTCCTACATTTGGGAGTAGTTTGCAATAGGCTGAGTGATTGAAGTGTGGAGTTACTCTAGCATGGAAAAGCAATAATGGTGAGGTATTTCTATATGTATATGGTTCTCTGATAAGCACTAGGTTTACTGAGATGAATGATATACCTAGTGAATGAAAATCACTCAACAACAAAGAAAAGAGTGTTGAGTGCTCTAATAGAGGCATGTGCTTGATTATTGCAGAGTATCAGGTTATTAGTAAAGAATAGCCTTAGGTATTTGTCCAATTTTCCCAGCACCATTTATTCAATAGACTATCTTTACCCCTCTTGCCTCCTTTGTCAAATATTAACTGACCATAAAGGCATGGGTTTATTTATGGGCTCTCTATTCTGCTTCATTGATATATATATACATATACATATATATACATGTATATATATGTATATATATATATATATACACACACACACACACATATATATATATATATATATATACACACACACACACACACACATATATGTATGTATGTATGTTTTTATGCCAGTACCATGTTATTTTGATTACTATGGCCTTATAGTATAGTTTGATATTGGGTAGGATGATACCTCCAACTTTATTTTTGGTGGGAATTAGATTGGCACAACCACTGTGGAAAACAGTATGGAGTTTCCCCTCAAAATTAAAAAGTGGAACTGCCCTGTGACCCAGCAATTCCACTTCTGATTTCCACCTAAGACTCACTGTGTTATTTGATAAGCCTCATTCTCTCTCAAACCATGTGGCTGATGT
The DNA here is from genome assembly GCF_027574615.1 of Eptesicus fuscus. Classification (NCBI taxonomy): domain Eukaryota; kingdom Metazoa; phylum Chordata; class Mammalia; order Chiroptera; family Vespertilionidae; genus Eptesicus; species Eptesicus fuscus. The sequence continues at coordinate 33,129,556 of NC_072478.1, forward strand.
GGTAGACTGAATACTTTTCTGTATATACCTGTGCATTTCTATAACTTGTATTTCTTACCAAGAGTCTGTTGTGTTTGTTCCCAAACCTTTTTATGTCAGTTGTGCTTATTACTAAGTTTACACAATTTAATTATATATTGGGCAAACCAATGGAATATAAGTGTAAGAAAAGCTTTTATTTGCATTAAAAAGAAGTGAAACATTTTAGAAAAACTTAATAAAGACTAGTCACTTAAAAATGCCATTTAAATAGTTACAGCCTCTCATCCCTTGAACTTGGCAGGGAAAATAGTATCGACACAGATTGATTTGTTGATGGTGGACAAGATTAAGACTGTACTTTTATTTATTTAATTATTTTAAAAAAATCTTTATTGTTGAAAGTATTACATATGTCTCCTTTTCCCCCCATTGACCTCTCCCAGCCGCCCCACCCCCCAGCTCAGGCCCTCACCCTCCTATTGTCTCTGTCCATTGGTTATGCTTGTATGCATGTATTCAAGTCCTTTGGTTGAGCTCTTACCGCCGCCCCCCCCCCCCCCCCCAAACACACACACCCTCTCCTGCCTTCCCTCTGAGGTTTGGCAGTCTGTTTGATGCTTCTCTGTCTCTGGATCTATTTTTGTTCATCAGTTTATGTTGTTCATTATATTCCACAAATGAGTGCGATCATGTGATACTTATCTTTCTCCGACTGGCTTATTTCACTTAGCATAATGCTCTACAGGTCCATCCATACTGTTGCAAATAGTAAGAGTTCAAAACTGTACTTTCTTGATGGTTTCTAGATTTTTCTATGAGATGGGAGTAGGCAGTGAAATGAGAGGGTGGGAGCTTGAAGATAAAGACGTTTTTTTTTTTTTTTTTTTTTTTTTTTTTTTTTTAATTTCTTTATTGATTAAGGTGTCACATATTTGTCCTCATCCCCCCATTCCCATCCCACCCCTCTCCCCACGCATGCCCCAATCCCCTGTTGAACTTAACCATTGGATAGGCTTATATGCATGCATACAGGTCCTTTGGTTGAACTCTCCCCCTCCCCCCACCCTCCCCCTCCCCTCCCCTATCCTCCCTCTGAGGCCCGATAGTCCGATCGATGCCTCCTTGATTCTGGTTCTGTTCTTGTTCCTCAGTCTATGTTGTTCATCATTTCCTCTAGATGAATGAGATCAAATGTCACTAGATATATACTAATAAGAACTGAATGTGAGACGAGCAATAATATTTATGCTGACAGGCAAATGAATCAATCTGTAGCGAGCTTCCCCCTGGACCAACAGTTCTTTTGAGACCCAATTTCGATGTCCAGTAGTTCCTTATGTGTACATGTCAGCACTGACCCCTCAGCTCTGGATGGTGGACAAATGGTGGTAATGGAGGTCCGACTCCCTCTGGTTTGGTCTCGGCCGAACCCAGGGGCACGGCGTCACCTGGACTAAGGGGTACGTGGCCTCACCCATACCCAAGGGGCGCGTGGTCTCACCCGGGCCTGGGACCCAGCCTCACCCGGATGGATCCAGGGGCGCACGGCCTCACCCGGACCCAGGATCTGGCTTCACCCGTACCCAGGGACGCTTGGCCTCTCCCAGACCCAGGGGCACGTGGCCTCACCCGGGCTTAGTTGCACAAGGCCTCACCTGGATCCAGGGACACATGGTCTCACCCAGACCCAGGAACGTTTGGCCACTCCCAGACCCAGGGCCACTTGGGCTCACCCGGGCCTAGGTGCACGAGGCCTCATCCGGATCCAGGGACGCATGGTCTCACCCGGACCCAGGGACGCTTGGCCTCTCCCAGACCCAGGGCCACTTGGGCTCACCCGGGCCTAGGTGCACGAGGCCTCACCCGGATCCTGGGACACATGGTCTCACCCGGACCCAGGGATGCTTGGCCTCTCCCAGACCCAGGGCCACTTGGGCTCACCCGGGCCTAGGTGCACGAGGCCTCACCCGGATCCAGGGACATATGGTCTCACCCGGACCCAGGGACGCTTGGCCTCTCCCAGACCCAGGGCCACTTGGGCTCACCCGGGCCTAGGAGCACGAGGCCTCACCCGGAACCAGGGACACATGGTCTCACCCTGACCCAGGGACGCTTGGCCTCTCCCCGACCCAGGGCCACTTGGGCTCACCCGGGCCTAGGTGCATGAGGCCTCACCCGGATCCAGGGACACATGGTCTCACCCGGACCCAGGGACGCTTGGCCTCTCCCAGACCCAGGGCCACTTGGGCTCACCCGGGCCTAGGTGCACGAGGCCTCACCTGGATCCAGGGACACATGGTCTCACCCGGACCCAGGGACGCTTGGCCTCTCCCCGACCCAGGGCCACTTGGGCTCACCCGGGCCTAGATGCACGAGGCCTCAACCGGATCCAGGGACACATGGTATCACCCGGACCCAGGGACGCTTGGCCTCTCCCAGACCCAGGGCCACTTGGGCTCACCCGGGCCTAGGTGCACAAGGCCTCACCCGGATCCAGGGACACATGGTCTCACCCGGACCCAGGGACGCTTGGCCTCTCCCAGACCCAGGGCCACTTGGGCTCACCCGGGCCTAGGTGCACGAGGCCGCACCCGGATCCAGGGACACATGGTCTCACCGGGACCCAGGGACGCTTGGCCTCTCCCCGACCCAGGGCCACTTGGGCTCACCCGGGCCTAGGTGCACGCGGCCTCACCCGGATCCAGGGACACATGGTCTCACCCGGATCCAGTGACGCTTGGCCTCTCCCAGACCCAGGGCCACTTGGGCTCACCCGGGCCTAGGTGCACGAGGCCTCACCCGGATCCAGGGACACATGGTCTCACCCAGACCCAGGGACGCTTGGCCTCTCCCAGACCCAGGGCCACTTGGGCTCACCCGGGCCTAGGTGCACGAGGCCTCACCCAGATCCAGGGACACATGGTATCACCCGGACCCAGGGACGCTTGGCCTCTCCCCGACCCAGGGCCACTTGGGCTCACCCGGGCCTAGGTGCACGAGGCCTCACCCGGATCCAGGGACACATGGTCTCACCCGGACCCAGGGACGCTTGGCCTCTCCCAGACCCAGGGCCACTTGGGCTCACCCGGGCCTAGGTGCACGAGGCCTCACCCAGATCCTGGGACACATGGTCTCACCCGGACCCAGGGACGCTTGGCCTCTCCCAGACCCAGGGCCACTTGGGCTCACCCGGGCCTAGGTGCACGAGGCCTCACCCGGATCCAGGGACGCATGGTCTCGCCCGGACCCAGGGACGCTTGGCCTCTCCCTGACCCAGGGCCACTTGGGCTCACCCGGACCTAGATGCACGAGGCCTCATCCGGATCCAGGGACACATGGTATCACCCGGACCCAGGGACGCTTGGCCTCTCCCAGACCCAGGGCCACTTGGGCTCACCCGGGCCTAGGTGCACAAGGCCTCACCCGGATCCAGGGACACATGGTCTCACCCGGACCCAGGGACGCTTGGCCTCTCCCAGACCCAGGGCCACTTGGGCTCACCCGGGCCTAGGTACACGAGGCCTCATCCGGATCCAGGGACGCATGGTCTCACCCGGACTCAGGGACGCTTGGCCTCTCCCAGACCCAGGGGCACGTGGCCTCACCCGGGCCTAGGTGCCCGAGGCCTCACCCGGATCCAGGGACACTTGGTCTCACCCGGACCCAGGGACGCTTGGCCTCTCCCAGACCCAGGGCCACTTGGGCTCACCCGGGCCTACGTGCACGCGGCCTCACCCGGATCCAGGGACACATGGTCTCGCCTGGACCCAGGGGTGTGTGGGCTCTCCCTGACCCAGGGGCGCTTGGCCTCGCCCGGGCACGGGATCCAGCGTCATCCGGGTCCAAGGGCACTTGGCCTCACCCGGACCCGGAGTCCGGCCTCACCTGGACCCAGGGGCATGTGGCCTCACCTAGACCCAGGGACGTGAGGCCTCACTTATACCCAGAGGCGTGTGACCACACCCGAGCCCAGAGGCGCGCAACCCCGCCCGCACCCGGGTCTCAGCGGGGCCCCGTCTTCCCATCCCAATTCCTGCCGGTCAATCCCCCCTCAGCAATTCCCCTGGCCATCCTTCCGGAGCTCCAGTATGGCTGCTGCAGAACTCGTCGGGCGGCGGCTCGGCGAAGCTCCGGTGCACCCGGTGCATGGCGGTGGGCCAGTCTGGCGTCGCTGTGTCGGCCCTTGGGTCTGCATCGGTGGCCGGTCGCCGAGCATGCGCACCTGGCCGCTTCCGGGGCGTTGAGATTCTTGACGGACTCAGAGGTCAGCAAGCGCGGAGTCTCCCACCCCATGTCTCATAGGGGCTCGTCTGTCCGTGCTTGGCTGCCAGTGGAGCCGTCCCCTCAGCCGGAGACCGCCGGGGGAACTGCACCGAGCAAGTTCCAGGCCGCTGTTGTATCGCCTGAGCCATAGTTCTTTTGTGTCGCCTGAGCTGTAGTTCTTAAAGTGTGGTCTTTGGGTCACCGGCATCAGCATCATCCCACATCCCCCTCTTTTATTCTAGTTGTAGAGCATCTACTCAGCCAGCCCTATGGTGGTCTTGGATGGTGTCTGCTCTGCTCTCTTGTCGTAGTCTCAAAGTTGTTGTGGTAGGCAACAATCAGGCTTCCGCCCTATGCCTCCATTTTGGTCCTCCTTTGTATATTTAAGTCTTGATTGGTGTTGGTGTCACTGGGGGGGCTCTCTTTGTCTATAAAGGAAGAGTTGCTGTGCAGGAGACACGTTTATGGGCCGGGTCTTGGTGCAGCAAAGCTTTGGCGCTCACTGAATATTCCCGTTGAATGTGTCCCTTATGCACGTGGTTGAAATCTGGTGTCATCTCCCACAGACCACTAGATGCCCTCGTTTCTGGGTCTCCAATGGGGTGTAGATCAGCTACTGCCTTAGGCACTCAGCAAGGATTACAGCAAAAACTGTAGTTTCTTCCTCCTGTCTGAGTGGCCCTGGAGCAGTCCGACTAGAACAGCAGATCATCTGGTCCGCTGCCAGAGGGCAGTCCACCCACATGCATAAGCCGTTGCTTGGGGCGCAGGTGTGCCTGCAAGACTTGCGGGGCAGGTCTTCAAGACGTGCGGGGCGGGTCCCAGGGCGGGGCGGGGTCTCAGGGCGCCAACAGGCCATGGTGCGGCGAGCCTCGATGGCTGTGAGTCTGGTCCTTCTGCCTTCCATGTATCTAAGTCCCCTCGTTCCGCACTCCAGCGCAGCAAACACTGATTGCTGGGCGCACCTCTGCAAGAGTCCCGCCTCTCCCCGCAGGCATCTGGGTCTCCCGGGGTTCGCCAGAAGATGGGTTTCAGGGTGATGGAGAGCTAATCTCCCTTAGGTTTGGAACAAAAGCCCCTTTCCCCCGCCACCAGCCAGACCCACGCACCTCCACACTTCATCCCCTCCGATTTCGCTGGGTGCGAGGCAACAGAACAGCCTTTAACCTCCGCCGCCATCTTTTTCAAACTTCTCAATTTGTACTTCTTAATCCCTTCATTTCAGTCAACTTTACTGAAGTCTAGCGCCGCCGGGAGGTGCACGGAAAGGGCGCCCGGGCCTCCGTCCGGTGTGCGGTGCGCACGTCCCGCGGAACCAGGCGCGCGAGGGCCGCGCGGCTGGGATGGGTGCTGGGTGGCCGCCGAGCTCCAGGCACCGCCATCGCCGTGTTCCTGACGTCGCCGCCGCGGCGTCCCCCCAATTTATACTTCTTAATCCCTTGAATTCAGTCAACTCTACTGAAGTCTAGCGCCGCCGGGAGGTGCACGGAGAGGGCGCCCGGGCCTCCGTCCGGTGTGCGGGGCGCACGGCCCGCGGCACCAGGTGCGCAGGGGCTGCGCGGCGGGGACGGGTGCTGGGAGGCCGCCGGGCTCCGGGCGCCGCCGCTGCGGCGGCGTCCCCAGCTTCCCGGGCCGGGCAGCCTGCGGGGGCGGCGGAGTTGCGAAAGTGAGTGAGTTTCCCAGGGTTTCGCCCGGAATGGAGTTCAGTGCAATCGGAGCCGGTGCTCAGCGCACTCCGGAGCCTTTATCTCCTTCCTGCCAGTGAACTCCGGCCAGGTCATCAGCCGCCCCCTCCTGTCCAGTTCCATCCTCCCCGCAGGCGCGTGTGCTCGTGTCTCCGCCCGTTTCTCCATACCTCAGGCTTTTACGGCTTCCCCGACTGTCCCCGTGGCCTTCTCCTTCCCCCCAGCTGTGGGCATTTCAGTCCGCCAGCTCTCCTGTGGTTCTGGACGATGTCCGTTCTGACCTCTAGTTGTATTTTTGAAATTGTTGTGCCCGGCTGCAGGTTAGGTGTTTAACCTATGCCGCCATCTTGGTTTCTGGATAAAGACGTTTTGAAATAGATGATGTAGAGAGTGGGAGAGGGAGCTCATTGGAGGCATATACAAGGACTTCTTGGTGGCACCAATGGCCCACCTTCGGCTGAATACCATGACTTTGTCATGGCACCAACCTAAAGGATAGGTGGCTTTCTCTTTTAGTGCTCAGTAGGCTGGTGTAGAAGTGGATAAATAGATGCTTGTAGTGATCCAGGCATGGGATTTTGTGGGCAGGAGTGGCAGAAGTTTAAAGGAAAAAGAGAGTTGGTGGTTGGGGCAGAGTGATTTAAGCCTTTCATTTGGGATTCTTGCAATTCACTAATGATGAACACAAAGGGAAGCAGAAAAGACACCTGCTATATGTTCTCCAGGCCATTTAGAAAACATGGGGTTGTTCCTTTGGCAGCATACTTATGAATGTACAGAAAGGTGATGTTATAGACATCAAGGGAATAAGCACTGTTCAAAAGGAATGCTCACAGCATGGCAAAATGGAATAGTGTACAGTGTACCCAGTCTGCGGGATATAGGATGTGACTGTTGGTGTTGTTGTAAACAAACAAGTTAAGGGCATGATTATTGCCAAGACTGTTAATATATATATTGAAAACCTTAAAGCACTCTAAGAGCCAAGATGGCTTCCTGAAACTCATGAAAGAAAATAATCAGAAAAAGAAGTAAGCCAAATAGAAAGGCACCTGAGTTCAACTGAAGCATAGCCTACTCCACCCAGAGAAGCACAGTTTGTGAGAACCAACGGAAAAGAGCCTGGGCTACTGGAACCTATTTCTTATGAATACATGTGGCATTATATATGTATGACTTCCAATTGTTTTTTAAAAAAGTGATTTAAATTATGAATTGTGATTTATAGTCTTATTAGTATGTAAGTGGATCCAGAGAATATGGTGGGACAAGGGGATGGAAATCTCCATGAGATCAGAGAGTATGATGAGAAGGAAAGTTCTGTGAGGCTGTGGTCAGAGAATGGGTCATTGGCATTTGGGATGAAGGGCTAGAGGAATTTTTTTGGTTGTGTGTAGCTGTGGATGTGGGTTGTGTAAGTGAAGTGATGGTGAAGTTCAATGGAACTGAAGACATATAGGAACTTTAAGGCAGTGGAGTTCTAATGCCTTCTTTGGGGACATTGAGACCACCTCCAAATGATGCCAGGATGGAAAAGTGGATAGGGAGACAATTGGCAAAGCCATGGACCAAAGTGGGAATGGTTCCATGGAGGTCAGTAGGTCAGAGTCATGAGCCTCAAAGGGATTTTTCACGAAGGAAGGGAATGATGATTTTCCCCTACTTATTTCTATGTGACAAATAAGATCTCTTCTTTAGTAAGCACAAAATTTATGCCTTTAATTGTGCAAAGTATCAGCTACTATTTGAAGGGGGATCTGCTTGCTATATGTATGGAAAATTTAGAAGTGACTTTGGTGCCATAATTGGCAGTAAGGCTCACTTCTTGCTCCTGTTATTCTACTTTGATATAAAATAAGTTTTCTGTTATGAGACATCAGTCAGTAAATAGAACAGAATGTATGGTTAAATAATTAAAATTATTTTCATCATTACAATTATAATATGCCCTGCCATTTCAAACCACATATCCACTTATTGTTCCTGAAATTTGCAAGAAATCTATTATTCAAGGATGCAGAAATGATTTTTTTATTGAGTTAAACATTTTTATGGATTAGATATGAATTCAGTAAAAATAATTGAATTAAATTGGGTGGCATGAATAATTCATGACATGTAATTTCACATCAGTTCTAGCATAAAAATAAAACTGTTGGTTTATGTGGTGGGAAAATATATTTTATTATTTAGAAAGTAGTGAACATTTATTATTTTGAAGATAATTCACTTTATGATTAACTAGACGTATTGAATTATAAGATTGAAAGAAAGTATAAAATTTGAACTAAGAGGCTTTGATTCAAGTCGCCACTTCCGTTTACTTGATGAACCTTGTTGCTATGTGTTGGTCATTGGTGATTTCAGAAGGTCTACTGCAATAGCTTCCTAGATCTTGAGGATAAGGCCAGTAATTGTGCCAGAACATTCTAGGGAGCATGAAGGTTGTTAGGTGTTTCCTTTAAAGAGTGGATGGTGACTTTTTGGCTAGTTCATCCTCTGGGGAAGGGCTCTTAGGTCCTTAACTACATGGGAGACTTTCTCACTCCTTTGTCTTTCTTTCCTTGGTGCAGGAAAGCACCTCTTCTTTTCTGGTTAAACTTTCAATCCTTACCAGGGGAGAGCACGACTCCTGATGTGAGTGGAGAGCTGGCTTTTGGCACATTTTGTTGGGATCTGAGTCTGGTTTCTTGGGATGGCTTGTTAGAAAACCTGACTCTGTGGGAGTTGTCATTCCTTTTAACATGGAAAATCATTAGTTCAAAGCATGACTCATTTGTTTAAAAACACTTATTGGGTGCTTATTCTGTGTGTAGCCTAAGGTGCTGAGACATCTGGGTGAATAAGACTCAGTGAATTTCTCACAGCATTGGATGGGGTGGCGTGGTGGGGCCAGAGGCCAGGAGCTGGGAGGCACAGATAAAAGTCTTAATAGAAAAGTGAACCCAGATAGACTTGGCCTGAGCCTTGATGAGGGAGTCAGAGTTAACCAAGCAGAAGGAGAGGGGAGAGAAGTGGGGGCATTCCAGGGGTGGGAATAACCTGTGCAGTGGTACTAATGTGAGAGGGAATCAGTCTGGACCTGCTGGCTGTTGCTGGAAGGAATTAGCAGGAGGAATATGGTGGGAGATGGGGCTGAAGAACATTCAGGGCCAGGTTATGAAAGACCAGGCTAATGAGTTGATCTTTATCCTAAAGGCAAAGGGGGAGCCATTGAGCAATGGTGAATGATAGACACAGTCTGTGGGCTTCAAAGTCATCTGAACGTCTCTAATGAAAGTTCTTTCTCTTAAACATTTTTGGTTGTTCCAAATCTCAATTGGTCCACAAAGGTATAATGTAATAGATGATCTTAATCCCTGCCATCATTTAATGATGACCAAAAGTTCATTCACTGAAATTGATACCAATAAGAGTTACTACTTACAGCAATGTTTCATCCTCTTTTAGGCTTCTAGAGCCTTTTGGCCATTTTATAGTAAGACAACCATCATCTCCTTCAAAAGGCCTTTGCTACAGCTTTTATTACTTGAGATTAATCAAAGGCCCCAAAGGTCAGGTTTCCTACAGAACTTGTTCAGATTTTGGAATAAGGCTCTATGTTTATCTATGTTTACAAGAAAAGAAAGGAAAATCCTGGAAATCATTTTACTACCATATTATACAGGGAAGACTATCCCCTGGGTAGGAATCCAGCTTTCTATACTAATAAATTAGTAGATACTGCCTGTTGAGTGGAGTGTGTCAAAATTGTTGAAGCCAGACAAAATCAGGGACTATGCCAGAGAAAATGAACTTCATTGCCCGGTAACATAGTCACTTTTTCTTTCTATAAATAACTGTATTGTTTTTATTAAATGATGCATGATTATTATGAATGAAGTTAAATGTACCTCAAAAGTACAAAGAATGTAAAAAAAATCACTGCAAAATCTCATCCCCTAGAGATAACCACAAATGGCATTTTGGTGCATATAACTTTGAGACTTTGCTCTAGAATTCATAGCTCGGTGTTCTTTGTTACTATCAGCTTATAAATTCCAGAGCGCTTTATCCTCTGTAGGATAAGCATGTGATTGTCTAGATTTTTTTACTCCTCAAGTTTCTTAAATTAGGGACTATGTTCAGTTTTGTTCCTTCTCTTTACAGTCCTTGGCTTGTTTGATAAACAAACAAATAAAATGCATGTAGGGATAGTGGAGGAAAAGAGAAACTGAATTGTTTTTAATTATCCTCGATTTGGATAGCCCACTTTAAAAAAAACCTGTTTTTATTGATTTTAAAGAGAGAGGAAGTGGGGAGGGGGTGGGGAGAAAAACATCGATTGACTGCCTCCACGCACCCCCCAACTGGGGATCAAGCCAGCAACCTGGACATGTGCCCTAGCCGGGAATCGAACTGACAATCTTCTGGTACATGGGATGACACACAATCAACTGAGCCACACTGGCCAGGGCTAGATAACCCATTTTTTTTTTTTTGGTGGTAAAATATGGATAATATTTTAAAGGTACATTTTTACCAATTTAGTGGCATTAAGTACATTCACAGTGTTGTACAACCACCAGCACTCTCCATTTCTAGAACTTTTCATCATTCCAAACAGAAACTGTATCCATTAAACAATAACTCCCTATGTACCCCTCCTCTGAGTCTCTGGTCACTTCTATTTTACTTTCTGTCTCTGTGAACTTGCCTATTGTAGGTACCTCATGTAAATGGAATCACACAGTATCTCTCTTTTTATGTCTGACTTATTTATGTCACTTAGCAAATTTTCTCAAAGTTCATCTATGTTGTAGGATGTATCAGAATTTTATTTTTATTTTTTTTAAGGCTGAATAATATTCCCTCGTATGTGTATCCCATATTTTGTTGGATAACCCACTTTTTGAATTTGGTTTGAGTTCATACTTGTGTTTAGTGGTCATTTTATGAGTAGATGTCACAAGACATCACCCATAAGGAATGAACAGAGGGCCGGTATATTAAATGATATTTTCTAGCCCTAGTTGGTTTTGCTCAGTGGTTGGTGTGTCAGACCATGTACTAAAGGGTTTTGGGTTCTATTCCAGTCAAGGGCACATACTCAGTTGCAGGTTCCATCCCTGGCCCCAGTAGGGGTGTGAATGGGAGGCAACCAATCAATGTATCTCTCTCACATGCATGTTTTTCTCACTTTCTCTCTCCCCCTCCCTTCCACTCTGTCTAAAGATAAATGGAAAAAATATTCTCATTGAGGATTAACAAAAAAAATTAAAAATGGTATTCTCTACTGATCCTTCTTGAAGCTTACTATTTAGCTTTAAAACAATCAGTAAGTATTTGATACTGGAATTAAAGACTCTTGTTATGTTTATTGATGAAAGATAATTGAGTAAATTCACAAGTACTTTGGTAACTTGATTAAAATTCAAAAGGTTGCTGTTATGTAAAAGAAATACACAATAAAAATGCCAGAGTTTGAATAAGTACAAGTAGAGAAATTAAGACAAGGAAACCATATATTATTATCTTATGGTGATGTAGAAATTTAAATTTTACTGAATTTCAGATTTTTTTTTTAGTTATCCAAGAAGAATGAATTTTTTATGGCCTACAGTAGAAATGTGGAATGATTTCTCTTTACATATGGGCATGCTGCCAGCTCAGTCTTTTCACCTACTGTATTTTCCGGTGTATAAGACAACTTTTTAACCCAGGAAAATCTTCTCAAAAGTCGGGTGTCGTCTTATACGTCGGGTGTCATCTTATAGGGCGGGTATATCCCAAACTCTATATTTTAACTGGAAAAGTTGGGGGTCGTCTTATACGCCCAGTCATCTTATACGCCGGAAAATACGGCAGTTGTTCCTCAAACTGGAGTGAGTTAGGGACCCTCCTGTGGATTGTGGGGAGAGGAGGAAGGCAGATACAGTCTTCCTCTTGATGTGTTCTTTAAGAGATCTTTATGAAGTTCTATTTTAATTCCAATGATAATAAAACATTAACATAAACATCTTCAAGATCATGTCACATTACTGGATTAACTAACCTTTTCTGATTTGTCTATTTTATAGTATATTCGCACTTCTATGACTCATCTACAATAATAAAAGCATAATATGCTAATTAGACCGGATGACCTTCCGGACAAAGCCGGGGCTGCGAGGGAAGCCCAGGTCCCCGGATGCCGGCTGGCAGCCAGAGGGAAGCCTGGGTCCTGGGTGCCAGGGGGAAGCCTGGGTCCTGGGTGCCAGGGGGAAGCTGGTGCCGGCAGCCGAGGGAAGGAAGGCCTACTCTTGCATGAATTTCATGCATTGGGCCTCTAGTATTAATTTATAATTCTTCTGAGGCACTGCTGGCGTGACCCCCTTAGGTAGTAGCTGACCCTAGAAACTGACCTACTCAGCATCCACCTCTCAGTCTGGTTTTGTTGTCTGTCCAAGTACATTTTAGGAGGGAAATTATCCCCATGTTGATATTCCAGACTTAGGCCAGTCTCTAGAATGGGAGAGGGCTACCGTATTGTATCTTTTTTCTTCAGACAGTGCTAACGACCCACTAAAAAGTTCTTTGCTATTCATCTTTTCCTTTTCATCAGAGGTACTAACTAGTCATTACCTCACTGATTCATTCATCCAACAGTTATTTACTAAATGTTTGCTATGCAATGGACATGTTATAATAAATCATATCAAAAGCTTGTTATGCTAATTATATTTATTTACTTATTTTAATTTCTTTATTGATTAAGGTATTACATATGTGCCCTTATTCCCCCATTGCCTCCCACGCCCACTCATGCCTTCACCCCCCTGGTGTCTGTGTCCATTGGTTAGGCTTATATGCATGCATACAAGTCCTTTGGTTGATCTCTTCCCTTTACCCCACGCTCCCCTACCTTCCCTCTGAGGTTTGATGGTCTGGTCAATGTTTCTCGGTCTCTGGATCAATTTTTGTTCATCAGTTTATGTTGTTCATTATATTCCATAAATGAGTGAGATCATGTGATATTTATATTTCTCTGACTGGCTTATTTCACTTAGCATAATGCTCTGCAGTTCCATCCATGCTGTTGCAAATGGTAAGAATTCCTTCTTTTTTACCGCAGCGTAGTATTCCATTGTGAAGATGTACCACCATTTTTTAATCCACTCATCTGCTCATGGGCACTTGGGCTATTTGCAAATCTTAGCTATGGTGAATTGTGCTGCTATGAACATAGGGGTGCATATATCCTTTCTGATTGGTGTTTCTAGTTTCTTGGGATATATTCCTAGAAGTGGGATCACTGGGTCAAATGGGAGTTCCATTTTTAGTTTTTTGAGGAATCTCCATACTGTTCTCCACAGTGGCTGCACCAGTCTGCATTCCCACCAGCAGTGAACAAGGGTTCCTTTTTCTCCACATTCTCTCCAGCACTTGTTGTTTGTTGATTTGTTGATGATAGCCATTCTGACATGTGTGAGATGGTACGGAATTGTCGTTTTGATTTGCATCTCTCGGATAATTAGTGACTTTGAGCATGTTTTCATGTGTCTCTTAGCCTTCCTTCTGTCCTCTTTCGAAAAGTATCTATTTAGATCCGTTGCCCATTTTTTGATTGGGTTGTTTATCTTCCTTTTGTTCAGTTGTATGAGTTATGCTAATTATATTTAGACTAATTTTTTTCCAGGACAGGACTTGAGGAAGACATTCAAGTCTTCTTGTTAACTTATCAATGCCTTTACTGTCAGCCAAACTTAGGCGGCAACAATATACAATATGTGCTCTCCCTAAGTCTTAATTTTCTCACTAGTTTGCAAGCCCTTTGAGGGGAGAAGACTGTATCATAACTCTCCCCCTTCTATTCTGAACAGAGTACTTTGTGGCTAATTGATGGATCCCACCAACCAGAACATCCTATTCCTCTACTTCTGGTGCCCAAAACTATGTTTAAACAGTCAGCTGTGAACTTGCTGCAGGTATTTTCCTGCCATGGACACTATGGCATTATTGCTGTTCCTGTCGTATTATTAGTAGGGTATTGTGGAGACGGAGATTTAGAGAGAAGTGAGCACAGCTTCAGAGTGAACTGGCTCCCCTACTTGGAAAATATATTTGATCTTCAAAATGAGACTTAAAATACAAGCCTCAGAGTTGTTGAGAAAATTAAATGAAATAATATAGGTGTGAAAAGATGAGGTGAAGAAATTGCTGTGGCCCTAACTTGAAATGCTGATTTACTTTTTTTGCCTTCAAGGACATTCCTGCTCCCTGGCTCCCCAAACCCCCAACCCCCAGCCTTGGGTCCAGGGAACCATGAGCACCAAGAAGCAGGACTTTGAGGAGGAGCTGGAGAAAGACCAGTTGAGAGAAGGGAGCCTGATTTTCATAATAGAATGAGAACACAAAATTCCCCAGATAGGACCATACACATCAGAAGGAGTGGCAGTGCCATTAATAGGTGATTTTAGGTCTTCTCTCCCCATTCCCCCGTCATGGAGTCCCAGGAATCTCAAGAAAACAAAGATACCAGTTACTAGGAAAAATAAAGACATTCTATCTTGGTAAATGGCTAAGCTGAATCTGCATCCAAATCTGCTTACACTTGTGAAAGCAATGCATGTCTGTCTTGCTCACAATTGGCAATTGACAAAATGTTTGTTCCTAGCTCTGCATTTCCCTTTTAGTTCTTTATCTCTCTAGTGATACATACATATATAACCCATACCATATAATGTGTAATAGCAATATGGATTTTTATATGTGTGTGTGCATGTGTGTGTCCCCATCAGTCTATGTACTAGCAGCACTCACCTCCCTTAGGAATAACCCGGTAACTGAGACTAGTGGGTGGAGGTGCATTTCTGGTCATCACAATGACTGGGAATGGCCACCAGGATGATCGGGGATGCAAAACATTCAGCAGAGTGTGGGGCAGACCCCACAACAGGGAACTGTCCTGCCCCAAAGCATCCTCATTGAAAAGCACTGAGCATACACAGTAGGGAAGACCCCTCAGCAACTTTATGAATTAGAGACTGTTTATAAGGGATAACAGCTTTTCAGGGGAAGTAAGAGAGCCTCTACCTTGACTAATGGAATTACTTGGTGAGAATAGAGGCTACTTCTTGATCCCTGCTGTGAAATTCTGGATATGTTAAATTCTTACCTGTTCATGAATATTATTTCAGATTTTAGGGCATTGCTATCGTTGTTCTCTTAATATAGGCATGGGTGAAATAAGGGTTGATGCTATTTGGATTTTGCCCCCCACCATACATTCTTTCATTGGGAAGCTATTAGATAAAAATTGGGTAGGTTTTGTGGACAAAGCATTTCACCAGAAAAATAATCTTAGCGTCATTGTGCACACACACAGAGACTGTACACACAAAGAAACTTTGGAGGGCTCTTTTGATACGACACAGGGAGACTGACAGTGCCAATAATAGCACAGGGCTGTATCTCTCACAGTGCTTTTGAAGGCATAGAAAGCAATGACAATTCCAGTGGTAGCTAAGATATATTTTGCAGTAGCTGGAAAGAAACTGGCATTCTTATAGGAGTCCAGGAAATTGTCTTTGAGCCTTTGAAGGCACACAGAAAGCTAATGATACCTCAGAGGAATAGCGTTCTCAGGTTTTAGATGCCACAGATGCCAGCAAGGCTAAAGCCAGGATATAAAACCTTTCTTATAGGGCCTTTAAGAATCCTCAGTGCGCTTTTATTAGCAGGCTGAGTGTGTATATAGAAATGTTAATGGTCTGTGGAGCAAGCTCAGCTTGTTTTTGCAAACTACAGAACCATAAAAGTTATCCAAAAGGACACACATTATCCTTCCTTTCTTTGTTCCTTTGTTTCTTACTTGTTTTCTTCTTTATATAAGAATAGAGCACCTATCATGTGCTGAGTTCTGTGGACACAAAGATGGATCTGATGTGGAGTCTTCTCTCATCTAATACAGGAGAAATGTGTGCGTTAATATCTGCAATGTAAGGGAGAAGGAGATGATGTAAATAAAGCACAAATTAAATGGAAATTTAGCTGCAGAAGAAATTATTTCTGGCTGATAGGATCAAAGAAAGCTGCATAGAGGAAAGAGTGGAAATGGTATTTAACTGTTTTCAAGAATAAGTAGGATTTGGGCAGGTAGCAATTAGCTTTCAGGGAGGAAGAAGAGAGTATTTGAAGGGAGGGCAATCCAAACTGGAGGAATAACATTGCAAAGACTAGGACAGGAATGGCATGACAAGGGGACAACTAAGGGATAGGAGGCTCCTAGTATGTACTTCTGTTCATTCAGAGAATGAACCTGTATTTTTTTTAGTCAGTAATTAATGATTTGGTATACTGGTCTCACATTGTGATGTACCACAGAAGTTCCTATGGAGCTTGTTCAAAATTCATGTGAGCCTATCGTTTAGAAGATTCTAGAGATCCTGCTATCCCTCACTGCCTGCTGTGGAGCACCCAGCAGCCAGCCACTGGAGCCTTGCTGTGTGCCACCAAGCTGGGACACAACACTGGGATGCCGGGAACAGGAGGGAAATGGAAATCACTTTCTAAGAAGTATAATCCCCAGATCTCCTCTTAAGCAACTACAATAACATCTCATATTTTATTTAATTTTCTCTTAATGGAAAAACCAGTTATACTAAATGAAAGCAAATGACTGGTAAAGAATATTTGAATGATGTTTATAAGCCTTTTATATGATTTTTTTATTGAGCATTTGGTCTCCTAATTGATTAATACAGGAAAGAATGAAGGAAGACTGACATTTGTTATATTCTATCAGGGTTCAGATAGAGTGAAATTATTCCCACTTTGCCAATAAAATTCTCAAGGTTGATTGCTATTTTTAATTTATCTGAGCAGTGCTTTTCAATGAAGTGACATTGGTCCTGATCGTTCGGTAAATAGAGAATTTCACCTGAGGAGTGCAGGCTCCCCCTTCACAAGCAAATGTGGACTTTGCAATCACTGATCTGACATGGATGATGTCACAGTCATGTTCCACTGTAGTCCTGCCCTGGCCACTGGCTGATGTTATTGTCAGTGGATTTCCTGTAGCATCTTTGGCCTTAAGTGAGCTTTCCGTCCCCAAGCCAGGGTCTGGCTATTGTGGTGTAGGTTGTATTCTGCCAGCTATTGAGCCATGCAGTCGTGTCTGAAACATCAAGAGCTGCTGTTCGATTGCTTGACTTAGCAATTCCCTGCTGCCTGGGTTGCTCCAGCCCCCCTTGCCTTCTCCTGACATTCCTACACAAGACATTCCCCTGTCTGCTTAAAAGCCCCACTACAATCCTGCAAGATGTGTAATAGTAAGCATACTAATAATTACTACTTACCAAGTGCCTGTTGTATGTCAGATACGGTGAAGTGACTCCCCCGAAATCAGGGAGTAACGAGGTGGCAGACTTGGTACACTAAGACATGGCTTTTGACTTGGATGGATCTCACGCTTTAGGGAAACGAGGCCTCAGTCATTTACTAATTTACACTTGGGCTAGGGGGCTGGAAGTCTCCACAAGGGCCTGGTCTCACATAAATTGCACTTTACTCATAACAGGTACAATATGGGATCCTGCATTGGAGCTGAGTCCTCCAAGAGTGCCTTATATAAAGGCGTGGAGCTGTCCAGCCCTCAGGGAAGCAAAGCCATGTTGGGTGTGGATGCTCTGGGAAAGAAAATGCCCAGGGTCCCTGGATCCATTGTCAGCAAGACCTATATTTTGAATCCTGTTTGTCATGGACCATGTGGGATGGCAAGAGTGGTTGGAGGGGAGGAATTACTGCTGGTTGAGCATTAGCTACATGGTGCTAAGCACAGTACATTCTGGACTAGCTCACTGGGTCCTCAAGTCCCTCTACAAGATTTGTGTTATTGACATGTTTTAGAAATGAGGACGGTCCTGGGGGCTTCCCCACTCAGGAAGGCACTTGAGCCAGGTCCTGCTTTGCTCTTGCCTCAGTGCTTCAGTGACAGGGCACTGGCCATGGGCATGACTAGATCTTAGGATTCTCCCTTCTGACCCCCCAGGAATGATAGTTGGCGCTAGGGCCAACTAACCAAGGTTCTGATCTAGGCTTCGCTGCCTACAGGTTAGGTGGCCCTTCAAGTCTGAACCTATTAAACCTTAGTTTTAGCATCCCTAAAGGTGGAAAATATACTTAAGCCATAGGGTTATCGTTAGGCTTAAATGAGAAAATTGTTATAAAGTACCAAGCATGTAGCCTGGCTTATGCTTAAGAAAGCAAGTGACTAAAAAAAGTGAGGAACCCAAGAAATGGTAGCGACTGTTATTATTGTGATTTCTTGAGGCTGAATGCATATACTGACACATAAATCTACCTCTTTAGATCTTGTCTTCAAAGAATAAAATGCTTTTTCCATGCCATCTGGTTTCCCGTGTTCACTCTCACACTTTCTACCTTTCTATTGTTCTGTCATAAGTGAGCTGCCCAGACTTCCAGGTGCAAGTCAGTATCTATTACCATATTTAAAAAATGAGAAAAAGCACAGCTTCCTGCTTCCTGATGTTCACCAGTTGAAAAACACAATACAGCACTTTACATTTTTCAATGTTGAGCTTGCGTGGAGTCAGAATTCAAACTGGAGATAGATTCTTTCCATGCCCAACTAGTTGGTACAAAATGGGAATTTTAATTGATACCTGTGTCAGTGTTGCTTTCTAATACAGATGACAGTGTGACATATCCACGCCTGCGTCACACACACACTAAGTCACTGTCAGTGCTTGCTCTGGCTTGAGGACCTTTTGCTATGAGGTTCATTTTCAGGCACAACCTGTGATCTAACTTTGCCCGTGGCCCACTGTCATTTCACGGATAGCATCCAGATGAGACTGCATGCGCCCTGTTAGAGCTCCAGCAGGAACGGCCTTCCCCTTTAGAGAGGTATCAATGAAATGTTTTTTTTTTTTTTTTTTTTTTTGGGGGGGGCGGTCTTTTCCTATAGCAAAACAGAGCAGCTAAACCAAATGTTTGGTTGAAATATGTCTGTGATGAACCCAGTTTAATTTTGTTTAAAAATGCCATTACATTTCCTATTCAAATGTTCTTTTCCAAGCTGTGTTCTGACTGCAGTGTGAGCTTTGTAAGAAATCAGTCCCAAAGAACTCTTTCAGTATTCTGTATCCAAGGTAGGCTACAAAAGAGCTGTTGCTAAGGGAATCAACTGAGGAATTTAAATGTATGAATCCTACTATTATATTTAAATTTCATGTAACATCTGACCCAAGCTTTACTTAAAGGGGAGGAGAAAAATAGAGTAGGAATTATAACAGGCAAAGACTAATGAGATAGGCACCGTCATCATTTTAGAACCCTCTACCATTAGTATTTATGTTTCACTCTTATAGTGAACAATTCTGTTTTTCTTTTTCAGAAGAGAACTGTACCTGCAAAGATACCTTGCCTTTCAGGTTATGTCTTTAACGCAGGCAATTTCCATCACTGCGGGTTGTGGCTTACTTCAGAGAGAGGCGAAGTGATTAAGAAGAAACAGTATTTTATTGTTTTAACCAATCTCAAGAGTGACAAAAGAAATTGCACATTTTACTTGGTGTGACTTTTTTTTTTTTTGGCCAGTTCCATTCTACCTCAAGTGATTTTTTTTTTTTTTTGCTCTGTTATAAACTAGATAGAAGAAATTTTCTTGTGCTGAAAAATAGTTGAAGCAATTTCAGTGGGTAATATTAGTGATTTCATTAGTAATATTGTGATATGTTTAATGTTCTGGGTATTATATACAGTATCACACTTAAATGCATACTATGCTAAGACAAAGGTGTACTTCATGATCCCAAGTATATAAAATGCACAGCAGCTCCATGTGAGATGACAGTAGCATTCTCTGCCTTTGTGTGCTATTAGGCTAAATAGGTTTAGATAGACTCATATGAAATTGCCGTTTTGTGAGCATTTTCTATTAGCAATTTCATATAGTTTAACCTCAAACACATTTGCATTTACCCAAACTGGCAGGCATAGTTCTAGAATTTCCTTGGGACATCCCTGACATGTTTCACAGGCATTAAAACATGTGGGATTTTCCACAAAGTATAACTGACCATGCAGGAAAGTAAGACTCTTAAATGTTTTATCTAATAACTAGTGGCCTGGTGCATGAAATTCGTGCACATTAAAAGGGAATTAATTAGAGGAAATATTTTAATATTGCTATTTGCCCTTTATCTATAATAGAAATGTCAGAGATGAAAGAAAATTAGTAAAATATATATGAAAATCTTCCTCCTGTCAGAGTCTGAGGTGCTCCCTGGGACCCAGAGTCAAGTCCCTGCCCACCCGTGCACACCTCGAAATTGTGCGAGATCCAGACCCGGCTGGCCCCACCCCTGTTAAGCCCCACTGGGCAGGGGTGCAGCCTCAGTTCCCCCAGCCCGGTGCTGGGTGGGGGGTGCAGCCTCAGGTCCTCTGTCAAGCCTCGCCAGGTGGTGGGGGCATAGCCTCAGGTCCCCCAGTGCACTCTGGGTAGGGGGCGCGGCCTCAGGTCCCCCAGCACACACCAGGCAGGGGGCGTGGCCTCAGGTCCCTTGGCCTGGCATCGGGGCAGGGGGCATGGCCTGAGGTCCCCCGGCCTGGGCCGTGTGGGGAGCGTGCTTTGAGGTCCTCTGTCAAGCCCCGCTGTGTGGGAGGCATGGCCTCAGGTCCCCTGACCTGGCGTCAAGGTGAAGGGCACAGAATGAGGTTCCCTGGCCAGGCGCTGGGGCGGGGGGTGCAGCCTGAGGTCCCCCGTCAAGCCCCGCCAGGCAGGGGCCGGGGCACCGCCTCAGGTCCCCTGCCATGGTCCAGCGCCATGCAGCCTCAGGTCCCTGCTGATTGCTCGTTAAGGCTTCTTACGGGAACTCAGCCTCTGCTGTGGGTGCAGCCATCTTGTGTTATGGAAACCGCGCCTCCACTGTGGGTGCAGCCATCTTGTGTTACGGAAACCCCCCACCTCCGCTGTGGGTGCCGCCATCTTTGTTTCAACGTGACAGTCAATCTGCATATTCCCTCTTTATTAGATTAGATCACAGAACTGAAAAGCCAAAGGTCTTCAGGGTTGAGTGGTGGCCCAACCTTGTTTTACAGAACAAGGCCCGGAGAGGTGAGGGGACTTGTCTGTGGTCATGGGGTCAGTGGATACCTTGTGAGGCTCAGGCTTAGGCCTCTGTGGCTTCTATAGCATCATGTTCAACCTTCCCCTGTTGATTTTTAGTCACAGGCCATCACAGCCAGTATTGCATGTGATGTCTCCAGCGTAGCAGTAAACTAACCAGTGTGGTCCTGCGGCTATACCAGGCACAGGGGTTCCGCGCAGGAGGAAGTTCTGTGGTGCAGAGAAGAGCAGTGGGGAAGGGAGTTGGACATTCCCCATGGAGGTGAAGATGGATGTCAGGTGGTCAGGTGAGGAGGGATGGGGCATCACAGAGCAGGGGTCTGCGTGTGCATCTCTGGGAGTGCCAGCAGGAGAGACTGTGCAGATGAGGGCTGGGCCTGGCAGGGTGAAATGAGTACCTTTTTTGGTGCTCACTTTCTGCTTTTCTGTCAGAAAAGCTTCAGGTTCTTTCACATGGCCACTTGGCTGGGATGCAGGCCTACGTCATATTGCTGGTTGGAAGTGGCCCCACAGTTCAACTCTTTCTTTCCTCTTGAGGTTTCACCACAGGGGTCTTATGGTCCTCTCCTGCCCCTGGCACCCTCCTTGTCCATCTCCACAGGCTTCAGTCATTTTGAGTTTGGGAGAAAAAGGGTTTAGTGCTCAAAGCCTAACATTTCTTCTTTTCTGAAAGGCTCTGTACTCCTGCTAATTTAATACGCTCACCCTGGGTCCTGCAACTACCAGGCTTTCATGTCTGTCATTACGCTCTCACATGCACAAGAATCAAGTTCATTTTGATACCAAATTTAGAAAATAGCATTTCTATCTTTATTTCCAATTTTAATTAACAGCATATTTTAAAAAATTGCTTTTCCCTGTTTGTGTGTAAAGAAATTGTTTTATGGTTTTGTTTAACTTAGGAACTTCGAGGTGTCTACCGTTTTTCACACAAGCATCTGAAAGATCCTTTTTTCACTATTAAGTTGCTCACTGCCTTCCTTGAGAGTAACAGGGCTGATTCAAAGACAAACTTGGCATCAGCATTTTCTTTCTTTTATCCTGTGCCTCTTTTATTGTAAGAGGATTGTGGTATACTTCAAAATAAAATAATTCAGTGAAAACTCATTCATTAGTAAATGAGCCTAAGCCCGTGGTCGGCAAACTGCGGCTCGCGAGCCACATGCGGCTCTTTGGCCCCTTGAGTGTGGCTCTTCCACAAAATAACATGGCCTGGGTGAGTCTCTTTTGAAGAACTGGCATTAGAAGAAGTTTAAGTTTAAAAAATTTGGCTCTCAAAAGAAATTTCAATCGTTATACTGTTGATATTTGGCTCTGTTGACTAATGAGTTTGCCGACCACTGGCCTAAGCCATTAGGAAGAATTGACCATAAGCTTAATAGAAATCAGTCATGTGATATTGGAGCTAAAATAGTTAATGTGGTGGGTTTCAACCTTTTATGAAGTGGGAAAGCGCCTTTCTCACTGGAAATCTTAGAACCTCATGCTTAAGACAGACGGAAGCACTGAGTGTGACTGGTAGGTATAAGGAGCCTGGGTCTGGATGTGGCACCTGCTCTTCCTTTGCTTCCTTGGGTAATCTCCTCAGAAACGTGGAAACGGTTGTTCTAATGCATTAATTAGACAGGTATAGTGATCTCTTAAGTAAACATAAAGGGTTATAACTAGAGGCATGTTTTTATACATCACTTTATTTGACCCTGTGGAACAGACAGCAAAGGCATTATTATCCCAATTGTCCCCATTTTTCATTAAAGGAAACTATGGCTAATATGTAAGGCAGCAGGGATTGGAATGTAGTTCTGACTCTTATTAGTTTAGGGCTCATTTCACTGAATCATAAGATTGTCTGTGAATGAAATAGAAGCCCAGGCTTCTTTGAACTGATGGAACTGTCTCTGGAATGTTTTGGTCAGTAGTGGGTTGTAAACTGGAAGATGTTCAGAAGTGAGTGACTGGGATACAGCCCTTGAAATCATAGCTAGGAGTTGAGATTTAAAAATGCAAATCTCTTTGACAGTTAATTCACTGGTGTGAACTGTCTTCAGTAAAGGCATGAGAGGCTGTGTAAGAGGGGGTTTGAGGCTCTGAGGGCTTGGAAGCCTGAGGACAAGGAGTGGATGTCACAGTGATACGGGAGTGAGAAGACGGGGATGCTTAAACTTCCTGTGCCTCAGAGAGGAGCATTCTGTGGCCCAGGGGACACGTGCAGCCCACCAGTTTTCAAAATACAGCCTTTGTTCCTTTTTCAGGATAAAAATTAGAAGGCTGCTTTCATGTTTCCATTTCTCCAATATGTCAATTTTTTTCAATGACAGCCTTTTATTCAATATAGTAGGTAATCTGAATTTTAAGAATATTGTGTATTTCCCCACGGGACTAAATTAAGCTATTTGCATTTTGAATGGAATAAAAGATTCTAAAAACATTTTTTTTCTCCCTCCTGAATCATCCTCAGAAAAAGAGGCTGCTCACCACTGATTTATAATTTTATCTGGGTAAAAGCCACTTGCAGAAAAAGCAACTGTCTGAATGCACCGATGCCAGCACAGAATGAAGCCCAAAGCAGGGAAAAGTCAGTGAGAGAGATTTGGGCTCAACCTGACAGCAGCAGCAGCAGCAGCAGCACAGTCACAACAACCCAAACACAGACCTGGTCACCAGGAGCAGGTGCCTGGTGGTCCTCGGCTTGCCACTCCCGAAAATGTGCAGAGGCTGGGCACCGCCAGTCCTGGGCACAAGGGCTAGACCTCTAGGTCTATGGCACATTAGGCTACTCTGTTCTTATGATAACCAAGACTCAGTTTTTTAAAAGGTTTTCATTGAGCTATCATGTCAGAAGGAGTAATTCGACTTTCTTGCATTTGAGTAGATAATGCTGAAGAAAACTTAGATTAGAATTTCTCACTGTTGGAATTTTCTCAGAAAGAATCTGAGAATGTTATGATGTTAATTGGGCCAGGTTTAATAATACAGTATATTTGAAGAGTATGTAATCTGTGAATTAAAAAACAGATGTGAATATTAGATGATAAAACAATAGTCCACATACTTTTTTGTTAATCCTTACCCAAGGATATTTTTTTCATTGATTTTTAGAGAGAGAGTAAGGGGGAGAGAGAGAGAGAGAGAGAGAGAGAGAGAGAGAGAGAGAGAGAGAGAGAGAGAGAGAGAGAGAGAGAGAAAGAAACATTGATATGAGAGAGACACATTGATATGTTGTCTCCCGCACAGGTCCTGGACCTGGGCCAGAGATGGAACCTGCAACCCAGGGAGGTGCCCCTGACTGGAATAGAATCCTTCACCCTTTGGTGCTTGGGCCAATGCTCTAACCACTGAGAAACACTGGCCAGGGCTATCCTTTTAATTTTGTCTTAAAATGGCATTGGTGTTGATAAATGTGTCCCCAGGGTAAAACGTAGAGAGGAACTGTGTTCCTGAGGATTGTGTATAAAGTGCCCTATTTTCAGTTTTTTTGCATAGGTTTTCAAAGATTTCCTATTTTTATTTTTGATTCATTATCAGATTTCAAGTAGTTTTCCCTAAATGGTTAGTTTTACCTTCCTCTTTCTATCAGCTTTAGTACTTAATGGTCTGTAATAAATTCATATTTCAGTGTATTAAGGGTTCGATATTGTGAACAAAAAAATGAACAAACAAACAAAAAACCCCCTAAGTGAACTGTTTTATAATATACATAATTTCCCAATTTATATGTTTTATAATTTGGATTTTCTTGCAGCAGAGCTGGAGAGCACTTTTTCTAATTACAAGCCACTGATCCACAGGAAAAATGAATCAAGCTCTACTAAGTAAAGAGCAACTTAATTTCTTTGGGAAATGTATTGTACTCCTTTGCCTTAACAAGTAAGAACAGGGGACATAAAACTCTATTTAATAAATGCTGGAGATAAAAATGAAGAGATATTGAGGATAAAAATAAAGAAAAGGGAGGAGAGAGATGGCAGAAACACACACACACACACACACACACACACACACACACACAGAAATAAAGGAAAAAATGAAGACAGAAACAAAATGAAACAGACACTTTAAGTGAATATATAGGAACATACACAAGGCTGAAAAACTGAAATATTTTTGGGAGGCCAGGAAGGTAATTATATAGCATAACTAGAAGCCTGGTGCATGAAAATTGTGCACGGGTAGGGTCCCTAGGCCTGGCTGGTGATCAGGGCCGATCTGTGAGGCGACTGGCAGGGCAATCAGGGGGCCCCTGCTGGCACCCACCTTGGCCAGCCTAGAGCCATCCTCTTGCTGGCCCTGCCCCCTGCCACTGCTGCTGGTTGCCTCTCTCTGCTGGGCAACTGGTGGGGTGATTGGGGAGCCCCCACTGGCACCCATCTTGGCTGGCCTGGGTCCTGCGAGCTGGGGGAAGCTCCTGCATTGAGCGTCTGCCCCCTGGTGGTCAGTGCGCATCATAGCGACCGGTCATTCCACTGGTGGTTTGGCCATTCGGTTGATTTGCATATTAGTCTTTTATTATATAGGATGAGAGATAGTGTCAAATGTGGTTAATTGTGGAGTCTGTCCCCCATAATTGAACTTATATCCAACAAAACAAAACTTTGTGCTGACCAAAGGAAATTCATCTGTCACCAACTGGCCACCAGGTTAGACTCCTGGGTTATGAGCACACACAGAGCTAACATTTACTGAGAGCTTACTATGTGCTGGGCCTTGCCTTGTCTTTAATGACTGTAATCCTCACGACATTCCTGGAGGAACATGACTATCATTATCCCCATTTTAGAGATGAGGAAACTGAGGCACAGAGAGGTTACATAATTGGTGAGCAGTGGAGCTGAGATTTTAATCCAGGGAGTCTAGCTCCAGAAAGGGCTGTACACAAAAGGAAACTCCACACAGATGCAGGAGACATACACTAGCACTCACATAGGCCCAGCCATCTCCCTGCCCCTTTCCCCAACCTCAGTGAAGTGCGGACAGATATGGCAGAGACAAAGAAAACACCTTAGAGAGAACACAGGAATCTTCAAGCTGGTCTTTCATGGAATATCATCCCAATCTTCTGACTTTGGCCATGCACATAATTTGCATCATGATTTTAAAGCATTTACATAGTTTTCTGCCTCTTAAAGTATACAGATAGATGGGCCAGGGCCGTGGTTGGCAAACTTCGGCTCGCGAGCCACATGCGGCTCTTTGGCCCCTTCAGTGTGGCTCTTCCACAAAATACCACGGTCTGGGCGAGTCTATTTTGAAGAAGTGGCGTTAGAAGAAGTTTAAGTTTAAAAAATTTGGCTCTTAAAAGAAATTTCAATCGTTGTACTGTTGATATTTGGCTCTGTTGACTAATGAGTTTGCCGACCACTGGGCCAGGGTGAAGGAATTCACCCCGTGGCAAATGCTTGCTTTTAAATTTATTTTTTGCTTGTTTTGGCCTCTTGTAAACAAATAGACAGTATGAATTTGCTTGAGACAATTGGTAGCCGTTTTTTGTTTGTTTGTTTTTGCCAGATGAAAATGGTGTTAAGGATTATCATGGTTGTGTTTTGCCTAGCCTGTGGCAGGTACTCAGTAAGTGTAGATAATTAAATCACAAAATTTAGCAGGTATTTAACAATAGATATCCCCACAATTTTCAGAAAGTATTTACATGCAGTATTTTACTAATTATCTCAGAAATGTCTTGAGGTCAGCAAGATAGATAATTATTATTCCCATCTTACAGATGAGGAAACCAAGACCCAGAGGGCTAAGTGATGTGACTGAGGGCTTATGGCTGGCAAGTGATGGACCTAATACTGCTACCCAAGAACTTCTGCTTCTAAATCCAGGTTCTTTCCACTGGGCCACACTGCCCTTCAGTGATTGAAACTGAAAGCCATGGGTAAATCTCAAGGGAAATGTGTTTTCTCCTAGAATTTCAGTATTTCTGAATAATGTGTAGCTCTAATTTTTTTCTGTCTTGAAAGGAGGAATATTAAATATGTGCAGTGTTTTAATTCCATAACCCCTTTCAGATCTTTAACCTCTTTAAGAGAATATTTAGGACTGTGATTTTCCTGTTTTTGTTTGTTTGTTTGTTTGTTTTTTCTTTCTCCCCCCCCCCCCCACCCCAATGTCTCACATTCTGTTCCTCGGCCTCTGAAGGAGGACATTGAGTATGATGTTCTAATGCAGTAGACTTTTCCCAGGCTATTTGATAAAATCTGTCTTATCAAGGCTCACTGCCAAAGTCAGTTGCAATAATGGCCATAAGAGTTTTAAAATATTTGCCAATGCATATTTTCCTATCACACAGTTTTTGAAATTATTTTAATTAAGCATTTGAAATAGCATTATTTTAAGACCATGTTTTAATTTTTAAAAATCTTAGTTGAAAATTAAACATTCTTGGGAACAAAGGAAATACCTTCTATTTCTGGATCTCTACTCTGTTCTTTTATTTTGCCCCTGTCTCCTGCAAATTCAGAGAACTTAGTTATATGGAGTGAGAGATGGAATATTTCACTGCGATATGCTTCAACCCCCAACCCCATTCACACTCCGTAAATCAAGAAATTAAACATGATTTTATCAAAGGAATGATATGGAAGGAAGATTCCCGTTGCCATAATTTCATTTTGTCCTCTCCTTTCAGGGGAAAGAGGGGTTGAAATGGGCTTAACTGTTTGTACATTTCCTGTGTGAACATGTTTATCTCTCATATTATCTGAGACCAACTGAAGAGGGAGTGTTTAGAAAAAAGAGAGGACAACTAATATAAGTTGAAAGTAAGATGCTTGCATCTTAATTTTAAGAGAACACAGAAAGCCAAATGCTTTCAGAAAAGGGCCCCTTCATGGAGTAATTTGCCTGGTATGGCATCCCAGTTTGTTGTATAATTTCAGCCCTGTTACTATGGAAACCTGCTTTAGTGTAGCAGTGATTGTTAATCAGGATTTGTCGTTATTCCTCTTTCATCACGAGGCTCTATATCCGTATGGATTAAATCACAGTTCTCATTGACAATGGCATAGATCAAACATTATTGCCCCACATAAAACCCTGGGCCGCTCCCTGTCATTGCCCCCCATTACCAGAAGCCTCGAACGCCAGCTGAAGTCTAACTTTTACAGGGAAATTAAGGCTCCTCTTAGCTCCTCTGCTATCTACCCTCATGACAAGTAGGAGAGGAAGAGGGTTACTTTCCTTTAAACTTGCCTGAACCTACTGAAAGGGCAGACATAATTTCATGCCATTGCAAACCCGAGTCTGCAGATATAAATCCAGGCAAGAAGTTGTGTCAGTGTGACTGCTGACTTCTTTAATCCTTCATCTATCTGTGTGTGCATGTCCAGCTTTTAACTGAACTCTTGTTCTTGGAGCAGTCTTGGAGCTTTCCCTTTCTTTCCAATTGATCTGGATTGCTAGCGTTTCTATAGGAAGACTGTGTCAAGACCGGAGGCCAAGCTGCTACCCCAGTTGTTGCTGCTGTTCTGTCCTAAACCAGAGAGCACCATGGGGCATGCGGGGTAACCTTTCGCCCTTCTCTCTTTGGAGAATTGGGTGATGACATTATCTGGATGGGGAAGTTCACAACCCTGAAGTGTCGTGCTGGATTTAGTAGTGCCAGATCACCACCATTTTTAGGAAAAGCAGCTCTAAGGAATAATGTTATGCTTTAAGGGCCCACCACCAGCCTGTGTGCCTGATTGCTCATTGTTTTGTTTGGGAGCAAGAACCTTTAAACTGTGCTGGTTAATGCATAGCCTTTGGAGCCAGTCTGCCTGGGTTTTATTTCTGGCTCTCCCACTTACCACCTGTGTGACCTTGGCAAGCTCTTTAACCTCTCTGAGCTTAAATGTAAAATGAGGGCAGTTATAGTACCTACCTCATGAGGACTAAGTAACCTCATATTCAAAAGGTGCTCAGACTAGCGACTGGCACTTGTGAGTGTTGTATAGGTGTTTGTAAATAAATGAAGAAGAAACAACATTGTGCTTACATGTATTCAAAATATATTACAGATCAGATCATCCAAATATTAGTGAGGTGTTGAAAACAGCCCTCCCCTCTCCCTCTCATCTCATCCCCCTCTTTCCACTCCCTGCTTTCTCCTCTCCATCTCTGCACTGTGCCCAACCCCCAAGTATAATTCTGATTGGCTAAATTAATTCTGCAGCATCCTGCTGTGAATAATTATGTTGATCCAGTGTGTATTCTGATGCCTTTTTTCCCCCTCTTTGCCTAAATTATAATGTGACAATTGCGGCTCACAGCTGGCTCATCAGAGGTGGGCAGTTTGGGAATTGGCGCATCTGAATGTGCTTCTCTGTTAACCCTCTGCCTTGATTGCTTAAGACAAGACATATGTAAACCCCATGATTATTGCCGTTTGTTTGGACTTTGCAAAGACTCTGCCTTCAAACATAAAGCTGCTGGGTTTGTTTGGGGGGAGGGGGGCATATAGGAGTCCCCTCCCCCTCCCCACCACCCCTCCCCCTTCCCCTCTCAGACAATAAATAGCTGTCAGGCTTATGTCAAGGATGAAATTATAGGTGCACATGAGGCCTTGATTACATTGTTTTGGAGGGATTGCTATTAACATACCGAAATGAAGTCTAATTTTTCACTGACAGAGCTGAGTCAAAACTCAAGTGACAGAGATAGGACATACATTGTGAGGAAAGAGAGGTCCAGTAGGGGCCCCTGTTCTGTGTGGCATGGGTTTTCCGTATTTAAAAACACACAACAAAACCCAGAATAATTAATGTGAAAAATGTCTTGTTGGAAAAGAAAGACCAAGTGATCAAGGATGAAGTAAGATATTTGGGTTAGCTAAGGTTCTTGGTGAAATCGCCATGTGTGATTTTCAAGTGTATTTCATTCATTTTAAGGCAACATCTAGATTATTGAGTCAGCCTCTGTTTTAGCTGAAGAATGTTCTGTCTTGATTTTTTATTTTGCTTGCTGCCTGCATAATTCATTTCCTACTGCCACATTCCCCACGCTCGCATCCTCTGAAGATGTGTGCTTATGATCACCCAATATGCAGGGTGAGAGCCCTTGTTGTACTTTTGCTGTTTATACATTCTGATGATGTGAACATGTGGCTTGTTAATTTTCAAAATCCTTCATTTAAAAGGGGTTCTTTGCATATGGCTTTCCTGGAATGCTTTAAGGAGTGGTGCCTCATAGGATGGTAGATTAATAATTATATGTGTTTCATTATAACTGTCCCTACTCACTAGAGTAGACATTTAAAATGTATATACACACACACACGTATACATAGGCATGGGTGTATGTATGTTATATTTCTTATGTACTAATATGTACTTTGACATTGCAAGTAACTTGAAAGGTTATTTCATACCACTGTTTCATTGTTACTGTTATAAAGGGGGGAAAATGGAGATTTAGTGTGAATGGCAGAGAGAAGAGGGTGTCCTCCAATTTGAAATCGGGCAACAGTGGAGAATGTTTGTAGACAGATCATATATTTATTTTTTTGAAATAAATATTTTCAGTACCTACTAAGTGCAAGACACTGCACTGTAGTTGTTGTGGGGACTCAGTGGTGGGTCGGAAGTGGTTCCTGCAGTTCAGGAATGTGTGGTCTAGACCGGAAGATAACATGTGTTCGCACAGTTCTAGCAGAGGGGTCTGAGGGATGATGCTCAGTGCGATTGCAGAGGAGAGCTAATGCTTGCTTTGCATTTCAGCTGTTCAGCTTCTGCACAGGTAAATTGAGGAAGAGGGGGGATCAGTGAAGCTTTACTGGAGGAGGTGGTATTTGAAGTAGGGGGAGAATTTTACACAGAAATGGAAGAAAAACATCCTAGGCAGAATGAAACACATAAGCAAAAGCAGGGACTTCAACTGGTGCGAGGTCTGATTTGGCTGCAGGTTCTCACCCGGGCTCTGCATCTCTGGAGAACTGGTAGTAAAAAGGACTGCTGCCTGAATCCATGAGATCAGAATCTTGGGCCTGGCCCATACTGTCTGTGACAGGTTTGCAGGGGACTGCGCTGTGTTAAATACCATAGGGCTGCAGCAGAGGTAGATGGAGGAGGCACCAGGAGTGCAGGCTGAAAGGACAGGTGGGCTTTATCTTAGAGAGCCTCGAAGGCCATGCTAAAAGTTTGTGCTTCTACCAGACAGAAGGAACCTCTGAACGTTTAAAAGTAGGGACTTGGCACGTTGAGACTTTTTTAAAAAGCGACTCACAGATGTATGGAAGATGGCTCCTAGAAGTTGGGATGCCAGCCGAGGCTATTTCAGGTTACCAGCATAGAGGCAACGGGGCTCTCAGATGGGGGTGGTTGCAGTGAGAATGGAAAGGACAGGACAATAGAAGAGATACAGAGAAGCAGAACCAGAGCAGGGTCTGGTGACTGCCTGGAGGTGGGGCAGTGGGAGGAAGGGTCCAGACTGCATTCCTGAGAGGCCTGGGGAGCCAGACCAGAGGAGGAGGGGTAGGTGCAGAGAAGGGGCAGGTTTGCAAGAGATGGTGTGTGGTTTTCTATATGCTGCACTCAAGGGATCAGTAGTCCATCCACAAGCAAATGTTCAGCCAAGAGATGGAAATGTGGCTGTGATCCCAGAAAAGAGACTTGGGAGTCTGCAGACAGGATGTTCAGACAAGCTGCTTCCAGCATGGCCTACTCACCTGGCTGTCGGTTGGAGGGCCTGGGGCCTCGTCATTGGTTGCCCGAGTGTGTTCACAACATGGCAGCTGGCTTCTCCCAGAGTGAGTGACCCAGCATTGAGCAGGTGAGAGAAGGAAGCAGAAGTCACAGTGTCTTTTGTGACCTAGCCTCCAAAGTGACATTCCATCACTTCTGCAGGATGCTATTGGTCACACTGACCAACTGTGTTACAGGGTCAGAGGAGACTGCATGAGGTTGAGAGAATCAGGCACCATTGGGGGCCATCCTGGAGACTGGCTATCATACCCCATTTCTTGGCCCTGCACTGAAAATAGTAAAAAGCACAGAGTGATCACTGACTCAGAAAAGTCTGTGAAGGGAAGGGTCCTAAGCTGCTAGGTGGTTTCAACCTCAAGTTCAAGGCAGTCTGTGTTGCCTGGAAGATGCATTCACTTGTTCAACATTTGGGGGCACCTCTATCTGCCAGAGGACAGGAAATAAAATGAATAGGGCCTTGTCTCTCTGGACTATCACTCCTGGGAGTTTGTTGTCCCTCAACTCTGATGTGGCGGAGGGACAGGGCAGAAATGCCTGACCCAACAATTGCTCCCAATCCCAGGCCATGATGCAGAACTCAAGAGGGAGAAGTAACTTTGGAGGGACTGTGAAAGGAAGTAAGTTTTTCATCATCTGAAGTACTTATTGCTGCCAGAACCTCTTTTGCAACATTGCCAAGTGACTTTCACTAAGGCCACTGGCATAGAGGCTGCAGGAAGGGCTTCACGAGTGATCCAGGCCAGTGTCAGTTCTAAGCCCAGTGATGCTGAGAACTGGGGAGGGAGTGGACAGATATGAATCTTTTCAGCTCTGTAGCATATTTGACTTTATCCCATGAGCTGGAAAGGGATAAAGGTTACAGATCTTTTTAGAATAAGGGTTACAGATAATGCCCTATTTCTGGGAACACAAGGACGAGATGAACCTGCTGAAATGATGTCTCTGACCCATTAAAAAGTACATTAAAATTTATCCACTATTGAAATTCACGTAATTTTAATATGGGGGCTGGGGCTAAAGAGTTTGTTTTTATTTAGAGATGGAAAATATTGTTTTTAAAATTCAGAATAGGAATTTAATTGTATTTAAAAAGTAATGAGTTCTGGGTACTTAGTTTGATTAGTAATTTGTTAAGATGAGGAGAGGTAATTAAAGAAAAGCTGAAGTAGAAAAGGCAGAAAGACTGAGTCTCAGAGACGGGGGACTCTATAAATGAGGAGTGAGGGAACAGGACATCTAGGTGTGCATTTGTTGGTGGCAAATTGCTGGCTACACCAACTTCTGTCCTCCCTGATCTCCTGGACCCCCCAGGTCTCCATAGTCCATCTGAGTAATAAAAGGAGGTCTCAACCTTAAGGCCACCACATTAACACCTTCCTAGTACTTGCTCATTTTCCTTTTTCACAAAGAGAAAGGAAGCCTCAGAAACCTTCGGTAGGCTAAAATTTTAATGATATTGTCTGGTTTTCATTGTATTTATTCTGTAGCTACTTTCTGTTAGTGGACATTGATACTGGCTTTCCCTTTATGGTGGTGGTATGGAGTTCTTTTTGGAAAATAAATGCATATACACCTAAAAAGTGGTTTGCATGAGAGATATTATGTAAATAATATTATAGCTGGCAGATATTATGAAGGTGGCAGTGAAATGACTTAACAGAAAACACTACCTTAGGGCACATTAGTTTGGCTTTCATTTACTTAGACAAAATCAGGTTGTCTCAGTTGGCTTGGACTGTCCTAATAAAATAGCACAGACTGGGTAACGTAAACAACAGACATTATTTTGTCACAGTTCTAAAGGTTGGGAAGCCCAAGATTAGGGTACCAGCATGCTCTGGTTTTTGGTGAGGTCCATCTTATGGTTGGCAAGTGGCTGTCTTCTCACAGTGTCCTCATATGCCGAAGAGAGAAAGCTTTGGTCTCTTCTTGTAAAGACACCAATCCCCTCATGGGGACATTTATTATTGTTTAATTATTATTATTGTTAATCTCTGTTTCAAATGTATAAGTTAAATTTTATCATTTGTATGTATGTATAGGAAAAACAGCATATAGAGGATTCAGTACTATACGCAGTTTCAGGATCCACTGGGGGTTTTGGAATGTAACCCCTACAGGTAAGGGGGACTACTGTACTCTGTTGGGCTGGAGAAAAGACTGCCCTAATGATACAGAAATGCTTTAATAATAAGGTTCAATGTAATACTGCAGGAATGCTGAGACCTGACTGACTGAAAGGGCAGAAAAGCTCTGTGAGTATTCTGCAAAGAGGGAAAAACGGGGCTCCATATGGCTTTTAGGATGTCTTTTGTCCTTACAGCTTCTCAAAGCTCTTTTCAAATGGAAGCAAGTGAATGGCATAGAGATGTTGCTAATCACATTTGTGAAGGAACTGAAATGGTGCAACCAGCTCAGAGCAAAGACTAAAGCAACTTTAGGGGAGAGAATCAGTCTGTTGTATTTGTAGAAATATGTGCACTTCAATGATAATTACCATAGTCCTTGTTTACTATTGCTACACTATATTATCTATTCAATGTGAATTAAATACATAATTCTAAACATCATTCCCCCAAAATTACCTTTTATCAATTGAAATAAGCCAATTAAATATTTCAAAATGCAACCATGTAATCAACAGCTTAATGCATGTTAATTATGACCAAAATTTCAATTAATGTGTTAATATATGACCTCAAATCTCTACCAACAACAACAAAAAAGCAGCCTTACATTGCAATTATAGACTAGTTTGATTGACAGGTATCTGTGAGAGTGTTTTTGTGTCTGATTTGGTAATTTGACTTATATAAAAAAGCTAGCGTATTCTCTCCTCTGTTCTGAAGGCACTGCATAAAAAGCTCACAGGTTTTAAAATACAACCATCTTCTCTTCAGCTCCTGCATTGCCTCTTTCCTGCAATGTCAGATGTATTCCCTTAGGACATCCTTTCAGCTGCCCCGTAAGCCTTCACTGTGATCTCTCCACTTTTTTAGATAAGTAAGGTAGGGAATGGACAGATTCATGGGGCTGCCTGAACACACTGGTATAGGTGGTTTACCTGTGTATTTGCAGGGCAGGGGGGCAAGACATGCTGGTCATACATCACATATCCTTTGTTCCAGTTGGGAGCCATAATGAGGATAAGGAGGGAAGAATCATGGAAAGCCTGCTTATGAAGTGTCAGGAAGGGCCTCATGGAAGTAGCTTAGTTAATGGAAAGGATTCAGACAGGAAGAGATTGGGGGTGGAGGACATTCTAGTAGAAGGAAGGGATGTTTGGATTGGGTCAGGACACAAGTTTGGCTAGAATTTAAAATCACTGGAGAAAAGCAATGGCAAGATAGTTAGCCTGGGAAGATGACTCTACCAATCTTATTTCTCATTCTGCATGTGCCACTTGATGAGAAGGTCATGTTTCAGCCCTGAAGTGAAGAATGAGGTCACATAAAAGGTTACCTGGCCTTTTTACCTGACTTTGAATGTGTAACACAACTTCACAGCATCAATGTCCCATCACTTGACCCTGGTTTCCTTGGTTTCTTATGACCAATTTATTGTGAGACTGTTTTATTCAGAAAAAAACTGGGGGTGTTTCTAAAAGAGTTATTTATTTTATTTTGTGCATACATCCACTCTGAAACATGGTTCACTTAACTGCACTGGCAATTTTGTTATGTGCAGTTAAGTTGTGAGAATATTTGTGTGTGTATTGAAATGGAAAATCCCCTTGAAAATTCAGCAAATTGGACTTAAACTTGAAAAGGATAGATGGAGCATAGACCTCTGTGTGTAAATAAATGTACATATGTGTCTATATAAAATATATATTCATATATATACATAAACACATACATACATTTGTATGTATATACAAATATGTATATACAAATATGTATGTATATACAAATTGGATTGACATAAGAATATAAACATGTTAAAATATAAATTCTAATAGAGAAGGTGTTTGTTTTTGTGACTCAGAAGGAAGGTGTAATAAAGAGGTATTTTAAAGACCAAGAATTAGTGCCTGTCAAATTTTTTTTGCCCAATTTCTCATCTTCTTGACAGGAAGCTGAGTCACTGGATTTGTATCATAGGCTATAAACAATCCTGGGGCAAACTTATTTCAGGCTGGATATTTGGAGACATTGGCTAAATTAGTGATTGGGTATCTGGGTGGATTGAGAAATCATCAAAGCAAATATTTCTCTTCATTTTTTCAGACTCTGTGGATCTCCTGAGGACAGAAGTGCCTTTCTAAAAATATTAATAAAGGGTTAATGCTGTCTGTACATTCTGAAGGAGCTTGTTAACCCTTTGCACTCACTTGCTTTTTTCTCGAGCTGCTACGATGCTAACCGTGTCGAGTCACACTCGACATCCGAGTGCAAAAGGTTAAAAATGAGCAGAGGATCATGAGTGAACACCCATGTTCATAGCAGCATTATTCACAATAGCCCAAAGGTGGGAACAACCCACCGAAAAAGATGGAAACATCCATCAGTGGATGACTGGATAAAAAAAATTATCTACACTAATAAAGATAAAAATGCAAATTGACCATCCCTCCACTACACCCACCAGCCAATCAGAGCAAGTATGCAAATTAACCCAACAAAGATGGTTAATTTGCATACACAGGTGCGGAGCAAAGACTGAAGACAGCGTAGAAGGAAGCCAAGCGCTGCAGAAGGGAGCGAAGCTGCAGAGAAGGGAGGGAACGAGGCAGCAGAGAAGGGAGGGTGCGAGGCAGCGGAGACGGGAGGGAAGTGAGGCGGCAGCAGAGATGGGAGGGAGCGAGGCAGTGGCGGAGACAGGAGGGAAGCCTGCCACTCCCTTCTCTGCTTTGCTCCGGCCGCAGGAAGCCCTATTCTTTCAGGAATAGGCCTGAGGAAGCCCTATTCTTGCAGGAATCTTCCTGCAACGGGCCTCTAGTCTATATCTATATATATATTTATCTATCTATCTATCTATCTATCTATCTATCTATCTATATTTATATATCTATATCTATATATATATGCCTAAGTGACCTGCCAATTGGCCAACTGGCCGGTAGCTATGATACACACTGACCACCAGGGGGCAGATGCTCAATGCAGGAGCTGCCAAGTGACAGCAACTTTGCAGAGTGCCCTTTCGCATTCTGGGACCCGCGCCCCCTCCCTCCCCAGGAAATGTGCGACTGCCGGTTTCGGCCTGATCCCCGCAGGCCACGCTGAGGGACCCCCACCGGTGCACGAATCCATATCCATGCACTGGGCATCTAATATATATATTATTTAGCCTTAAAAAGGAAGGAAATTCTGACACATGCTACAACATGGATGAACCTTGAGGACATTATGCTAAGTGAAATAAACCAGACACAAAAGGACAAATATTGTATGATTCCACTTATATGAGGTATCTAGAGTTGTCAAATTTATAAAGACACAAAATAGAATGGGGCTTTCCAGGGGTTGGAGAGTGGAGGGAGAATGGGGAGTTAGTATTTAATGGGGATAGAGTTTCAGTTTGTGAAGTTGAAAATAGTTCTGGAGATGGATGGTGGTGATGGCTGCACAACAATGTGAATGTACTTAATGCCACTGAACTGTACACTTAAAAATGGTTAAAACGGTATATGCATATATGCATAGCCCATGGACACAGACAATAGTATGGTGAAGGCCTAGGAGGGGTGGGTGCTGCATGGAGGGGGCACCAATGGGAAAAAACCAAAGGGGACATCTGTAATACTTTCAACTATAAAGATAAATTTAAAAAAATGGTTAAGGTGGTCAAATTTATGTTGTATGTACTTTAGTACAACTTAAAAAATGAGTGTGGCATTTTATTGAGGACATGAGAAAACAGAAGGTTGAGAAGTTGGCATGACAAGACTTGTCCGATATGGAAATCTGGATGAGCTATGAGGTGAGGAGAGAAGGCACCTAGTATTTCTTCCAACTGAATCATTCTTCTCACCATGTATTCCGCCTTTCTTTTCCTCTTAGTAACTTATCCTGTCTCTTTGTCACTTACCGACTACATTTATTTTCCCCTTTCACCTCTTCATTCACCCAGTGTATTTTCACACCCTCATATTTAGTCTTCTTATATCCTTGGAAAACACTCACATACCCATCTTTCTTCTACTTCAGCCTTCAAGTCTCATTTTCCCTTTTTAAGGCACAAGACCAATAGTTGGGGTAGAGATCTAGTGATGATTTTTTGGCCAAGAGTTAGGGTTTTGATGTCGGTTACTTCCCAAAGCAACAGCAGGCAACAGCACAAGTGAGGATGCTGCCCACTGCCAGAGAAACACATTAAAAGCATGGCTGCTTTTCCATAATGAAGAGTGTGCTGTTGTGTTACTGAGTGTGCTTCTTGTGAAAGCAAGTGAAAGTGATTTAGAAAAAAGTTGAGAAAGAGGACATGAAATTGGTTTTTGAATCTTGTGTCCTCAATTCAATTTTAGGATGCTTCTGGTTGATATCACTAATTATAAATCACCGTGATGTTTAACATAATACAGAATGAATCACATCAACAATATTTTGACCCTTTTCATATATATATGCAATGCCTTGTCGTCAAAGTTTAGATCAAAACTACTATGGTTTTGGGCTAAGGAATCTATACTTTCAGAAATAGTCATGGAGGAGACAAAATAATAGTTTGGGATCCTTAACACATTATATAGATTTTATTTGTTGGCTGTAGAAAGCAAGGAGGGATAAGATCTGATAAGAGGGGTAAAAAATGGTCCAAACACACTCACTAATTAAATCTGTTCTTTAGAACCTTGCAGAGGTGTAGCCTTCTTGCCAACGTTACAGTAGATGTGACCATCCAATTAAAAGCACTACCTAACAAGGTACTACCCAAATCTGCTTCAATAAAATGAAGGCCTCAAGGCCATATTTGTGTTTGTAGGAACAATCAATTTCCATTTTAAATAGGACAATTTCACTTATTTCTTGTGAAATAATTTTAAAGTATAGGTCAGACCTATTAATTCAAGGTCATTTTAAGAAAATTACAGGTGGTGGGTGGGAGATGGGTAGAGATGGGAAAAGGGTGGGAAACAAGGGACATCTGTAATAGTGTCAATAATAAAAATAAAAAAAATTTAAAACGATTAAAAAAAGAAAATTAATTCTGTATTGGAAATATTTTAATTTTTTTCTTGGTAATAGTGATCTATCATTTCGATGGAAATTGGAACCATGGTCTTTAAATGCACTATACTGTTGATTCACAAAAGCTTAACATTACCTATTTAAATACCACAGGTACTATAAAATTTAATGTGAAGGCTAGTTTTAATAGACAATTTGATTTTTATATGTATATGTGAATTCATATTATCCTAACTTCATATGTTGAAAGAACAAGCTGATTTTATGATTAAGAGAATCATTAAAAAGATCTATTTATTTTGAGTTTGCCAAAGAATCCTCTATTTAAAAAATTATACTCACACTGGATACAGTCTGACAAAAGAAAGAACAAAGAAACATTGATGTTTATTTTTTTTCAAAGGAGACTTGTGTTTTAGGGATATTGGTGATGAAATTCTGAAAGTATTTTGTGTCTATTTAGGAGAGAGAAAATGAATAAATATATTGATGTATTGGAAAGCCAGAATTTTTAATGTGGAGGAAGCAGGGACACGAATATGGAAAAGGGGGAATATGAGGAAGGATCTCACAGTTTTGGATCTAAGTTGAAAGTATCATTATAAAGTCACGTGAAAAAAATACACGCAGACACACAGACACACAAAGACACACACACACACACACACACACACACACACACACAAACTCACTACTGAAAAAGTAGGAGCTATATCATGCCATTAGTAATGAGCATATCTAATGCCCAAATCTTGGTTTCTAAATTCCATTCTGCACTGAAAGAAACCTTTGGAGAAGTTGCAAGCCTGAGATATTTGGTTGTTCCAGAAACAAGAAATACTGAAAGACTAATGAGGTCATGGCAGGGGACTAGCTCAAAGGGACTCTCACTAGTCAAACTTGGGACCTTTGGAGCATCAAAAAGAATATTGATGATCATGGATTATAACATTAAATTTTAAAAAATTCTGAGTTCACAGTGATGAGAGAAGGGCAGAATGGTGGGAGTGGGGAGAAGCTCTATTTTAGAGAAAAAGGTTAGACAAATATAGACGGAATTATAGAATTAGAAATAATCATTTTGTATAATCATTGACTCAGGATGGATGCTCAAACTATTGGGAGAAAGGCTGTTGATGTTGAATAACAGAATATTCCAGAATATTTGCTTGTTCTCAAGACTGATTATTTAGTAAAACATGCCTTTGAAGTAGAAGAATTGGTTGTCAGCACCTTAACCAAATGGTCCAGTTTGGCATCAGGAATAGGGAGAGTCCCAATGTGATGGAGTGGGAGTGCACGGCTTCCACAGGATAGGCCTGGACCCCTTAAATGACTTAATGCTGTGTGGACAGAGGCTAGTGCAGGAACTAATTCAGACTAGGGGAGAGTAAGAAATAACAGCAATTGTTACGAATTGAAACTTGGTTGGAACTGGATCAAAACAAACAAAAGAGCCACAAAAGACATTTCTGAGATAACTGGGGGGAATTTGAGTATGAATTTTATGTTGGATGATGTTATTGAATTACTGTTCACTTTTTAAAGGTGTGGTTAGATAGAAGAAGGTCATTGTTCTTCAAGGTTGCATGTTGAAGTAATTAGGGTGAACTTTTATGTTGTTTTAAGCCTACTTTTGAATAGTTTAGCCAAAGAGAAACATATATAAATACATGTGTGTGAGTGTGTGTGTGTCTATAAGAGAGAGAGAGAGAGAAAAGATTTGCCATGATGTTAGTAGTTGATGAATCTGAATGAGGAGTTTATGAGAATTTAGTGTACTATTATTTCAACATTTCTGCAGGGTTGAAATTTTTAAAAATAAAGAATTAAAACTAAGTGAAAAAGGCTATCCTATTATTTTTTTCCATATAGAAACATAAAGTTATGGTGCTAGGGTAGTCTCTGGAAAATAGTTTCCAATAAGACAAGTACATTCTTTCTCCTACCATGAAAAATGGGAATGGTGATGTATTTCTGTTGAACAGTTGTAACAAGGTGAAATTTTCCAGTAATGCAGCTGTACATATTTTCTTCTGGTTCTTGATCAATAAACTTAGTTTCTTATAAATTAGAAGATTCTTTATATATTAGATCAAAATGGATTTTTACATTTTCCCCAATGAATTATGGTAAGTAAAGTAGCAAAGGAATCAATAATAATGCTAATGGAATGCCTACAATGTGTGTGGAAATGTGCTATGTTTTTTACTGAAATTGTCTCCATCCTTCATTTCTCCATGTTTCCTCCATGAGGAAATAGACTTGGGATGTTTGTGCTTTTCCCAAGGACACATGGTGAATAAGGTGTAGAGTTGACATTTAAATCAAATTCTCTCTGACTCTGGTGTTTTATATATTCATCTTACAACCTCATGCTGCCTATACCTGAAAATAATGATTTCCAATAGTTTCCCAAGTGATGACATTTTTGAGGAAATTCATGGTAGTAAAGATCAAGTTAATATGTCTCTGAATGTATATTTGAGTTTAAGTGAGCAGATGATGGCATTAGAATTATACTGGGATTAAGGAGTCCTGGATGTTGCTCACGGTGGGACTTGAGGGTTCTCAGTGTTCTTGAGTATAATCATTAGTTTATCTAGTTGATATCTCAGTTGATTTGAGGAATTAAAATAGCAGACACTGAAATAATTTTTAAAAAGATCATTGTGGCAGAAATAAAGTTTGGGAGTGGGGATGATAAGAAGG
This sequence comes from Eptesicus fuscus, assembly GCF_027574615.1. NCBI lineage: Eukaryota > Metazoa > Chordata > Mammalia > Chiroptera > Vespertilionidae > Eptesicus > Eptesicus fuscus. The sequence goes on from NC_072478.1 coordinate 33,171,125, forward strand.
GCTTGGGAATACAGTGATGGGAGGTGGCTGCAAGAGAGACAAGGTTCGGTTGTTAGGGGTCTGTAAGCATTTTAAAGTTCTTGTAGGGTTGTAGGGGTGTTTTTATTCACGCCAAAATTTAATAGTAATTCTTTGTATCTCCACTCTCTTCCCTCTGTTTTAATAACAGCTTTATTGTTATACTAGAGGCCCAGTGCACGAAATTCGTGCACGGAGGGGGGGGAGGGGGGCAGGGGGGGGGTGTTGTCCCTTAGCCCAGCCTGCAGTCTCTCCAATCTGGGACCCCTCAAGGGACCTTCATTTTTTTTCTCCAGGAGTGTGGTGGAAAAACCCTAGATCACCTTCTTGGATTCTTATAACCCAAATTACCAAGAACACTGCAAGTGGCGGCCTACAGGGAGCTTAGCCAATGAGTTGTCAGAAAAGGCATTTACTCTCAAACTGGTTTGGCTCAGTGGATAGACCGTGGGCCTGCAGACTGAAGGGTCCCAGGTTTGATTCCTGTTAAGGGCATGTACCTTGGTTGGAGGCACATCTCCAGTGGGGAGTGTGCAGGAGGCAGCTAATCAATGTTTCTCTCTCATTGATATTTCCGACTGTCTATCCCTCTCCCCTCTTCTCTGTAAAAAAAATGAATAAAATATATTTTTTAAAAAGGTGTATCCTCTGCAGCTCATGCAGCCCCTGGGTTGTGACCACTGGGCTAGGGGTGTGTCCCTGCCACCCAGTGGTGGCTGCTGGGGTCTCCACACACCCCAGAGGCCAGCAGTCCTCCCCTTGTGGAAGGCACTGGGCTGGGGGCGTGGAAACCAACCGCCACTTGGTGCTGGAGCTTGGAAAGCCTCTGGGGAGGGGCAGGAACATCCCCATCTCCAAATGCCCCGAGGCCAGCAGCCAGCCCCACCATGCGCCCCAGGCTCGGGGCATGCAGGGACCCTGGGCAGCACGCAGCGGTGGCCACCAGGGTCTCGGCACACCCCAGAGGCCAGCAGCCAGCCCCCGGTCGTGGGCGCCTGGCTGGGGGCATGGCCCCAAACTGCTGCTTCGTGCGCGAGCCTTTGCAAGCCACTGGGGGCGGGGCGGGAACGCGATGCGGGGATGTTCCCGCCTGCCAGGCGGCTTGGGGCCTGCACCCATAGGCTTCAAGTGGCCAGGGGGCGTTCTGGGACCCCTGCTGCTCAGGACCTAAGCGTGGGCCTACAGGCTAGGAGAGGCCTGGGTCGGGAGGATGTTTCCAGGACCCAGGCTGCTCAGCGCCACATATGCAAATTAACCGCCATCTTGTTCGCTCTGATTGGCTGTGGGCGTAGCGAAGGTACGGTCAATTTGCATGTTTCTCTTTTATTAGGTAGGATAATTCACATACCATACACTTTACCTATTTATGATGAACAAATCAGTGGTGTTTAGTATAGTCATACAGTTGTGCAACCATCACCACAGTCAATTTTAGGACATTTTTGTCACCCCCACAGGAAACCCTGTACGTAAGTCATTCTCCATTTTCTCTCAACTCTCCCTTAGCCCTAGGAAAATACAAATCTATTTTCTGTTTTTATGGATTTGTCTGCTATGGACATTACTTTCATATAAATGAAGTAATATAATATGTGATCTTTTGGCTTCTTTCACTTAGCACAGAATTTCAGGGTTTATCTATGTTGTAGCATATATAAGTACTTCACTTTTTATTTTTATTTTTTAATAGATCTTTATTGTTCAGATTATTACAGTTGTTCCTCTTCCCCCCCCCCCCCGCCCATAGCTCCCCTCTACCAGGATCTCACCCCACCCTCTGCCCTTATCCCCCACTGTCCTCATCCATAGGTGTACGATTTTTGTCCAGTCTCTTCCCGCACCCCCCAAACCTAAGGTGACCAGATTTTAACATTGGTAAAGCGGGACACCATTGACCGGGGGGCTGGGGGGGCGGTTCTTGATTAAAAATTTGGTCTATATGGAGCAACAAAAATTTTCATAGAACGCAAAAATAGTATTGTAATATATATTTTTAAATTTCAACATAAGTACAATTTACAAATATAAAAAATAAAAAATTATGTATAGTATTATTTTATTCTTTGGCATATTTCTCATTTGAGTGAATTTTTTTTTAGTAGATTGCTGTTGTTGTTTAAAAGGTCATGAATTTGCCGAAACCGGTTTGGCTCAGTGGATAGAGCGTCGGCCTGTGGACTCAAGGGTCCCAGGTTCGATTCCGGTCAGGGGCATGTACCTTGGTTGTGGGCACATCTCCAGTAGGGGGTGTGCAAGAGGCAGCTGATCGATGTTTCTCTCTCATCGATGTTTCTAACTCTCTATCCTTCTCTCTTCCTCTCTGTAAAAAATCAATAAAATATATTAAAAAAAAAAAAAGATAAAAGGTCATGAATTTGCCGTAACGTAAGTCGTAAGTGTCACTTTCAAGGCCAGCGCTAGACTTTTTGCCGCCACTATAAAATATAAATAATATGAGTACTATCTGCTAAATTCAATAAAATTTATGTACTTATGAAATAAATAAATAAATTACTTACCTAAATTATCTGAATAGCTTATTTGTAATGACATCACTTGTTTAACTAGCTTACTAGCACGCAGTATGATGTGTATTGTCTGAGAGACAGTTACAAAATGTTTTCGTCGTTGCCAATCCCAAAAAATGCCATTGTTCATTAAGTCCAAACAATGGTGGTCGAATTCTAACAACTGATCAACAATGCGAACTTTGATAAGTAGTTCTCGATAATCAGTTCTCAACAATTATTTGTTATTATTAAAGTTTAACATTATAAAATTAACAAAAATAATATAAAACTCATATCCTGGCTAAATAGCCACATGGCCGCCGAAAACCGTATATTCCCTTCCTGTTCTCCCGCTGTTCCCTAGCTTGTCGTGCATTCTTTCCAAAAATCGGGACTTTTTTAAAACGCCGCGGTACGTGGGACAAATTGTTAAAAATCGGGACTGTCCCGCCAAAAATGGGACGTCTGGTCACCTTACCCAAACCCCCTCCCCCCGAGAATTGTCTGTCTACTCCCTTTCTATGCTCCTGATTCTATTATATTCACCAGTTTATTCTGTTCATCATATTTTTTATTCACTTGTTGATAGATATGTATTTGTTGTTCATAATTTTTATCTTTACCTATTTCTTCTTCTTCCTCTTCTTAAAGACTACCCTTCAGCATTTCATATAATACTGGTTTGGCAGTGATGAACTCCTTTAGCTTTTTCTTATCTGTGGAGCTCTTTATCTGACCTTCAGTTCTGAATGATAGCTTTCTGGGTAGAGTAATCTTGGTTGTAGGTTCTTGCTATTCATCACTTTGAATATTTTTTGCCACTCCCGTCTGGCCTGCATAATTTCTGTTGAGAAATCAGCTGACATTCATATGGGTACTCCCTTGTAGGTAACTAATTGTTTTTCTCTTGCTGCTTTTAATATTCTCTCTTTGTCTTTTGCCCTTGGCATCTTAATTATGATGAGTCTTGGTGTGGTCCACTTTGGATTCCTTTTGTTTGGGGTTCTCTGCGTTTCCTGGACTTGTAAGTCTATTTCTTTCACCAGGTGGGGGAAGTTTTCTGTCATTATTTCTTCAAATAGGTTTTCAATATCTTGCTCTCTCCCTTCTTCTGGCACCCCCATAATTCGGATGTTGGTACGCTTGAAGTTGTCCCAGAGGCTTCTTACACTATCTTCATATTTTTGGATTCTTTTTTCTTTTCTGGTTGGGTGTTTTTTTGCTTCTTCGTATTTCAAATCTTTGACTTGATTCTTGTGATCCTCTAGTCTGCTGTTGGATCTCTGTATATTATTCTTTATTTCAGTCAATGTATGCTTGATTTCTAGTTGGTCCTTTTTCATATCCTCAAGGGACTCACTAAATTTATCGGCGGTTTCTAGAAAATTCTTGAAAAACCTTATAACCGTGATTTTGAACTCTATATCCAGTAGTTTGCTTTCTCCCATTTCTTTCATTTGTGACCTGTTTGTCTCCGCATTTTGGCTGCTTCCCTGTGTTGATAGAGTGGCTTTGTGTGCTAGGTGTCCTTTAGGGCCCAGTGGCTCAGCCTCCCCAATTACCTGAGGTGGACACTTTTGGTACACCCCTTTGTGGGCTGTGTTCACAGTTTTGTTGTAGTTAAGCCTTGATTGTTGTTGGTATCCCTGGGAGGAATTGACCTCCAGGCCAATTCACTGTGAGGATCAGTTGTGTCTACAATGGGAGAACTTCTGTGCTGGAGACACCCTTATGGAGCAGGACTTGCTTGAGTGGGGCTTTGGTGCTCACTGAGTCTGCCCCCTGAGTGTGTCCCTTATGGATCTGAGGAGTTGTAATCTGGATGGTCCCACTCTGACCACTGGGTACATTGGCTCTTGGATCTCAAAGGAGGTGCAAATTTAGCTCTGCCTGAGGCCATCCAGCAGGAGCTATGGAGGGATCTGCAGTTTCCTTTTTTTTTGTTTGGGGTTTGGAGGTGCCCAGATGAGGCCCAGCTGTGAAGCAATGCAAGCTGCTGTGGAGCCTTGGAAGTTCTGGGGCTCTCTGACCCAGCTGCAGTTTGTTAGGTAATTTTAGATTTCAAAGGGCCAGGCCATTCATATGTTCATAATTTTTCCTTTATCCAAGAAGAGGAAGAAGAAGAAACAGCTAAAATGCGAAGACAAATAGGTCACAATTGAAAGAAATGGGGGAATTCCCTGAGACACCACCCCACCCAATTTACACCTCCACCCCAGCCTCTGCGCACAGCTGGGGTGGAGTTGTAAATTGGGTGGGGTGGTGTCTCAGGGAATCAACCGGGTGGAGCAAACAGCAATGGCTGACCTTCAGCCCTGCCCTAAGAGGCCCCTGGGTCTCAGTGTCCCACGGTAATCGCTGTAAGCACCTCTGAGAAAAAGCCGCCCTCATGCCAGATAGTCTAGTTTCCCTGGTATGAGTCTGGGTCCCCAGAGTCTCGCCGGAACTGGAGTTCAGAGCAGTCAGGAGCTTGTGTCTCCCTCCCGAGTCCTCAGTTGCCAGCCCTTTCCACACGTGCTCCTCTGTACCTCCGCACTTTACTTCTGCAGCTCCTCTGAGTCTCAGTGTGCTTTTCTCTTCCCTTATAGTTGTAGAATTTCCAGTCAGCCAGCCTTCTTGTGGTTTTGTCTTTTAGTTGTAGTTTTGAAGTGGTTGTGCGAGGCAGCAAGTTGAGGTGTTTACCTATGCCGCCATCTTGGTTTCTCCTCACTTCACTTTTTAAAAATATATTTTTATTGATTTTAGAGAGGAAGGGAGAGGGATAGAGAGATGGAAACATCAATGATGAGAGAGAATCATTGATTAGCTGCCTCCTGCATGCCCCTTATTGGGGATTGAGCCCTCAACCCAGGCATGTGCCCTTGACTGGTATTGAACCTGGGACCCTTCAGTCTGCAGGCTGATGCTCTATCCACTGAGCCAAACCAGCTAGGGCTAAGTACTTCACTTTTTAATTGCTGAGTATTATTCCATTGTGTGGATATACTACATTTTACTTATTCATGTTGATGGACATTTTAGTTCTTTCTACTTTTTGTCTATTATGAATAATGCTGCTCTGATCTTTGTGTACAAGTTTTTGTGTGGACATTTGTTTTTAAATTAATTTGACAAAACTTGTGTTGTATCTGTTCTAAGGTTAAGGAAGTACAAGGGAAACCTGAGGTATAAGACCCGTTTTTTACCCTAGGGAGGGGAGATGTGGAAAGAAAAGCAAGGCATCCTCTGTGCCAGGCTCCAGGACCTGGTGTACCTGGTGCTAGAGCTCAGAGATGATGAGGACAGATACCTGCCTGCAGGGGCCCATTACATGCTAGTGGGACATGCTCCCTGCAGGAAAAAAGTGTTGCAAGGACATCAAGGGCAGCTCCTCACCCTTTTCCAACCACCATATCACTCATCAGAGACAGTTTCAGGTTGGCACGGGGTCAGGCTGATTTAGATGATTTCTAAATCCTTCCCAGGTCTTAGATGGGAGTATTGGGATGGGGGCTGTAAACCCTCTCTCCTGACACGCGCATGCGTGCGTGCGTGCGTGTAGGGAGCTTAACTTTTATTTCTGGAACATTGTGATGCTTTTTCCCTTGTAAAAAATGTATAGAAGTGCTGTTCTCAATACAAAATATGGTGAAAGAACTGAATTCCCTTCAATTTATTGAAATTTGTTCCAGGCTAATATCTTTGTCAAAGCTTTGTAGTAAAGTAGATTTTTGTTTGTGTGGTAGTGGGGGGGAAAGGGGAGAGGTTGCCTCTTGTAAGGCAGAATTTGCTTGGCATTATCTCTTAAAATCTTTATTTCCAGCAAAAATCTTGTTAACATGCGGTTTGGATTTAAATGATGGGTGGACCACATTTCATGAAGAGGTCACTGGGAGAAAACTATCTCTAAATATTAAACTCATGTTTTTTTAAGGAGATACATTCCCAATTTTGGAATATGAATTCTTTATGGACATTTCACTGTAAATTTGTTAGAAAATGTTTACAGAGTTTCCCTTGGGAAGATACCTTTATAACTTGAAATCTTTGAAAACCTTTTAGAAACACTAGTCAGTATCATGCTTAGCAGGGTGTTGAAATCAAGTGCCTTTCCTCTTTTAGTTCTTTGCACTTTGTCCATTGAAAATGTGCAAAGAAGTCCATCTGAAATTCTCTTTGGGCCACTTAATTCAGCTTCATTACAGTGAAAGTGGGATAAAAGAATATCAAACAAACCCAGCAGGTGATTGGAAATATATTTGGGCTGAATCAATGGCTCATCCTTAAAATGGCTTTATTTTTCCATTTCATGAATTTTGCCAGAGAGTCCTTTTAAGCTAAAACTCTAGGCAATATTTTTCCTCTGCAGGATTAGTTAGAGAAGATGGGTAAATAGATTTTAATTTTTAAAACTATGAATACAAAAGGTAACTTGATTTCCAAATATATAAATTATAAATTTAGTTATGTTCTAGAATAAATAGAAGTAATTAGGACTGCATTAGTGCAGCATTAATTAACATTGCTAATTCTCTCTATGTAATTATGTCAAATAATAACACAAATAAAATGTATAAATATCAAATGAATATGAGAGGAGCCTCCCTTTTCTTTTTAATGCCACCACATTACAGCGTCAGATTATGAACACGCAATATCATCAGGCTTCCAGACACCCACTTCTAAATACAGGCAGCATGAACTCTAATGAAAACATGAACTCCAGTATAAATCTCCTCTGCCACCTGGTTCAACGAGGGGCTGCCTAGCAAGCCAATAATTCCGTTCCTCAGAGCATTGCTGAGAATATTTATATAATTAAATATCATCTGTTTCCCCATTTAATTCCTGGTGGCTTTTTTTCCCTGGCTGTTTCTGCTATTTCCTTGGGCAGGAATGGCCCAATAATATTGCCTCCGCTCTGATGGATTATCTTCATTAGCTACTTGGGGTGATGAGTCCCCGAGTAACTCTGAATTTGATTTACTGCATGCAAAAGCCAAACCTTTTGTGAAAGCTCTAAGTAGGGCAGGTTTTATGCAGTTGTTTGAAGAAGGGAGAAAAAAAAGTCGTTCTTTTAGGAAACAATTTTGGAAAATACTTTGTTCTCCTAGGAGAACTTCCTTTTATAGGATATCAACAAAGTAATGATATTGAAAATCCTTTTTGATAAAGAAAAGGTGAATGAAGAACAAGATGTTCCAGAAAGAACACAGGCGACCCAATTTTTGGGGTCTCAGTTTCTGTGTCTGAGAAGCAGGGAACTGGGTTGGTGGCTCTCCAAGGCCCCTTCCAGCAAGAAACCAGACTGTGGAGTTGACAGATGTGTGTGACTCCTGCCCCTGGCATTGGTAGTGTGGCTCCTGGGCAAGTCACCCAATCTCTTTAAGCCTCAGGCTCTGCATCTTTAAAGTGGGCACACACCACTTCTTTCTTCTCACTTGTTTCAGGGCAGTGGTGAAGACTAAATAGGAAAATGCACTGAAAGCAACTACACAGAACCCAAGGTCATACAGGCAGGGGAAGTGGGATTCAAATGCAGGCTTGCCGACTGGAGCCCTCGCACCCTTAGCTATGAGTGGATCCTGTGTAATGGGAGTTCACTTAGTAAGTATCATGGTGCCTTAGAATCAGTAGACTGTTGTGCTCAGAACCTAGGGTGAATCCTTAGCTGTGTTGCTAAACTTCTTCATATCATTTCAGTTTTCTCTTCAGTAGAACATTACCCACTGTTCAGGGCTGCCGTGAGAAGGAAGTGAAGCCAAGTGTGTGGAACTGCTGTATATACTGCTAAGCAAATGCAAATGCTTATTCCATTAAAATGTCATGAGGCGGTTGATCATTGAACCATAGCTAGTTATTATGCCATTTACCTTGGAGGTGGGGCATTATGCCTTCTGAGCTATAGAGAAAAAAATCTTGTTTTGGTGCCACATTAGAAAACCAGACAAAGCAAGTAGATATATGGAAGTTGGAAGAATAAGGGTAAAATCAGGATGGCATTGGGTAGAAATAGAGTTCTATCTCATGCTAGTGCAGTCTGGATCAAAGGACCATCTGTCTATTGATAAGAGTCAGGCACAGGATAAGTAAAGTGGGAGCCACAGGCATCATCGAGGGGGAAGGTGGGCTTGCATAGGAACCTCAGCGGGGTACAGACCTGACTGAAATGGACACTGGATGCCCATGAGGCAGCAGACGGCCACTGGAACAGGAGCAGGTTTAAATCTTGATGCTCAAGTTATTTTATAGAACTAGTCTTTCTGCTTTCTGTGTTTTGAATGCACAAAGAAGAAAAATACTGCAGATCCATCCCTGGAAATATAAAAGGAGATCATTCAATATGTTTTATCTTTGTACTTCATTCTTAAAAACTATATTTTTTATTGATTTCAGAGAGAGAAATGGAGAGGGAGAGAGAGAAACATCAATAATGGGAATCATTGATTGGCGGTCTCCTGCATGCCCCACATTGGGGATCGAGCTCAAAATCTGGGCATATGCCCTGACCGGGAATTGAACCACGACCTCCTGGTTCTTGGGTCAGTGCTCAACCACTGAGCCACATCGACTGGATATGATTCTTGAGGTCTTTCTCTTAAGTTTTCTCCAACCTCCATGATTCTCCTCTTAATAAATCATGCTTTTTTAAAAAAATTAAAACTATATACTCATTGCAGCTAAACTTATATAAAAAAACAGTACTTTTACCTGGACATAAAGAGAAAATGAGGCTAAGATGTAGAGGTCTTTCTCATTAGTCCTGAATTGTTATCATTTACAGTTTAATGTAATTCTAATCCTATTTTTCCTCACCTCCTTTCTTTTAAAAAATTTATTGATGAGAGAGAGAGAAAGAGAGGGAGAGAGAAACATCGATTTGTTGTTCCACTTATTTATGCATTCATTGGTTGATTATTGTATGTGCCCTGACCGGGGATCGAATCTGTAACCTTGGCATATCAGAACCATGCTCTAACCAACTGACCTACCTGGCCAGGGCCCTGACTTCCTTTCTTGATTGCTGTGTTCCTGTTAAAGTTCCTGTACATCCTTCCTGGGTGAAAAGTCCCTCGATGGGCTGTTTATAGTCTTTGGGCTTCAGTATATTTGGCACCAGGCTTCTTCTGTTAGCTGTTAGCCCATGCCCTCCCTCTCAATGCTGTTTAGGGCAGTCAAAGAGATGGGCCTGGTGGGCTTCTCCAGCTTTGGAGGTGTTTTATGCTGTGCTGGTTCTGACCCCTCCCCTTTTCTCTAGTACTCTCCAATAGGAAAAAAAAAAAAAAAAGTAAAATATTTAGTAAGCAAAATCCCATGTCACAGAGAATAGCAAAACTATTGGGATTACATACTTGTAATTTTTATTTTTAAAATTAATAATTTATTTGAAAGCAGAATGCAATACCTGGAACATAGTAGGACTTGAATAAATATCCCCTTTAGAACAGTGATCCTCAACCCTGGCTGCACATAAAAATTACCTGAGGAATTTAAAAAATACTGATGCCTAGGCTCCATCCTTGATCAGTGAAGTCAGAATCTCAAGGGGTGAGGTCTAGGTGTTCATATTTTTAGAAAACTTCCCAGGTAATTTTAATGTGCAGCCTATGTTGAGAATTGCAGCAAATGGCCTTCTTTTTGTTTTATATTTCTTGAGGTGCTGGTTTCTAATTAGGGTTAATATCATTACAATTTAATGCATTTGTTTTGTTAAACTTAATGGGAACTAACACCTCTCTCTCTCCAATAATATACCCACTTTCTCTGGCATAAACACTTATTGTTTTTAAAAACTAGGTTTCCAATTAAAAACCTAAACTCACCCCAGAGCAGAACCTTAGAATTGCACTTAAACAAAATTTTAGATTATGGATTTCAAGTGGTTTCCTGACAAACCCAGCTTGAAGACAGGCCAGGGGGTAAGACAGGGTTGGAGGGGAAAGGTGGCCAGCTGTGAGTTCACACCTGGATTATGTGCCAGTTTGTGCACAGGTGGCTTTAGTTTCTTAATGACACTTTACTAAACTCTTTAGGTTTTTGTAGCCAGACTCTACTTTCTAACTCCCAATTTAGGACACACAGTCTCGTAAATAAGCGAGTATATGGAGGACATTGTCATTGGAACTGGAACCTCAGTTTCCTCATCTGTAAATTGGAGGCTTTGAGGAGTCCCTCATGGGATTACAGGGAGAATTAAATAATTGCTAACATTTACTGAGTGCTTACTATGTGCCAAACACAATTCTAAGTTATAAAAAGGATGAAATTATTTAAATATCAATACATTTCTGTAAATAGGCACCATCATCCTCTTCCTTTTACTGATGAATAAACCAAAGCACAGAGAGGCTAAGTAACTTGCCTGAGATTCTAGGACTGGTCCACGGGGTTCTGGGATTTGAACCTGTGCAGTATAATTCCAGAGTTTGTGCACAAAAATCTCTGTGCTATTATATCCCATATATGAGTAAAGTCATACTGTTCTTGTCCTTTTCTGCCTGTTTTATTTTTCTTAGCATAATACTCTCAAGATCCATCCATGTTGTCAAAAATGGCAATATTTCATCTTTTTAATGGCTGAGTAGTATTCCACTGTATATATGTACCACATCTTCTTTATTAGGTCATCCATTTAAAAAGCAACAAATAAACAAAACAAACAGACTCATAGATATAGACAACAGAATGATGTTGACCAGAGGGGAAGGGGCGTGGGAGGAAAACAGAGTAAAAGGAGTCAAATACATGGTGATGGAAGGAGACTAGACTTCATGTGGTAAACATACAATAAAGTTATAATATAGATGTTGTATTATAAAACACCTAACATTTATATAATGTTATTAACCAATGTTACCCAAATAAATTTAATTAAAAACACACACACAAAATCCCCATTACCTAGGTTGCATGAAGGTGCCTGAGATAATGACTGGCGAAGCAGAATAGACTCTCAGGAAAGAATGAACCCGAGGCTAGTAAGCTGAGACAGAATCGGCGTGGGGCGGGAGTGGTGAGGTGGCTGGTTGAAGTGATGGTATGCTTTTTAAGAAGTTTTTGAGGGTTTTATTACCTGAGTTACAGGGGAGAATGAACTTGGAATATTATTAATTAGTGGATAATAACATTCAAAGGTTGAAATGTGTAGGAGATGCATTTTAGTATAATGATGTGTGTGTGTGTGTTCCTATGTGTATGTAAGTTTGTGTCTATGTGTGTATATTTGTGAACATTTGTGTGTGCATGTATGTTTGTTTAAGTGTATGTTTGTGTGTTGGAGAGTTACCTGGCAAGTGACCTGGCCTCACCTTTAAACTTGACATTCTCTGAGCTGGGGATCTACGTTTTATCTTCTGGAATCTTGTATGCCCCCGCCCCGTCATTCAGTTGATCATACTTTCAGAGTTGGATGCTATTTTTGCCATCTCAGTTCAGTCCTTACTAAATGATGGGTTTAGCCCATTTCCTGGAGTCTGTGAGCAGCCCTGCCTGCCAGCTGGGTGGCCTCAGATGTCTGCAGAGCCCACAGACATACCCCCAAATCACAATGCTGGATAAATGTTACCACCATTTGGGACTGGTGTCCAGGTTGCTCCCAGTCTCATTGCCCCACTCTGCACCCTCTAACCCCTTTAATTAAGTCAGGCACTCTGCAGAAAGGTCTGGGATAAATCTAGTGTGCCCCTAGGGTTGAGAAACCCTGGCTGCTCACACCTAACCTATGCAAGGAGGACCGAGTTACACAGAGAAGTTAGTCTCATCATAGTGCAGAAAGGCAGCAGAGCCAAATACCTTAACTCCAGGTTATTATGCCTTTTCTGTTCTCCCCTTTCTCTATCATTCTCCAACATTGCCCTTGCCCCCTCTCCCACACAGGAATTAAAATGTTTTGTCTGGAAGTAAGCGGACTTGACAAACATGGCCAGGGCTCCCGCGGCAGCTGTGTTCAGCGTGTTTGGATGCTAGCGATGCGTGCTTTAACATGGAGATTGGTGTCCAAAAGCGCCTGATATCGCCGTGTCCATTTCCATTGTGCTGAACATCACGTGGAAACCAATCAAATAATGATCTTGGGAATGAAATATTCAACGAACAATGTTATTAACATATAAAAGACTTATGGGCAAATCACTTTTAAGTATGACAAGGCTTCAAAATGTGTTTCATTTGAGCATGGGGAGAAAGGCTTTGGGGGGTTGTTTATCAGCAGTGCCATGAGGGAGGCTTATTTCTTCCCTTTAAATCTGGATGAATATGCATGTGTGCACTGCATGATAATAGCAATCACACCAGCCAGGAGATTAGCTGAGCTTGTGCTCCAGTAATTCCAGCATGCAAATTCAAAGTACAGAGCAGGCAGAGGAGGCGTGTGCCGCATTTTGCCCTCCTCTACCTCCCAACCTTTGTGCTGTGTGTTAGGTGTGCCTCCAGGGACCTTTGCAAAGTCAAAGCCTACATAGGTGGGTCCTTGCACGGATGCGGATCCACTTTCTCATATTGTAATATTGTGAGATATACAAAGAGAGGAGTGCATGAAATTTAATGAATAATTATAGATGCCCATGTAATCCCTCCTACCCCCAGGAAAAGAATATTGCCAGTGCCCTAGAAGACCCTCCCCCGCCTCCTTACCCATATGTTGTTTAAGAAAACTGGATATGGAGAGCAGACACATGGGTGACCAGGAATGGAAAAGCTCTGTTAGGTCTTGGCAGTGCCATTTCTTGACCAGAGGATGGTTCCTTTCCTTTCTGATATTTAGGAGGCAGTAAGGTTTGTGGAACCCCATTTTGGGTTTCACATCTTTGTGACCTTGGGCAAGACCCCTGTGCTCCTTGTGCCTTAGTTTTCCTATCTGTAAAATGGGGATAATGAAAGTACCTACCTCATGGGATTGTTGTGAGGATCAAATGTGTTAATACATGCAAAATGCTCAAAACTGTGTCAGGCACATGTATGTTTTCAGTTAATGCTGTTAATGCTGCTACTACTTTTAGTATTATTAATGCTCTTGGCTCTATGTAGTTGTGTGATTTTGTGTGTGGAATTCTCAGTCTGGAAAATAATATCAACATATACAGATGTCTATATTATTTTGGTCCATCCATGTTGCTGGGGGATTGTCATCCTAGGCCAGCTCAGATGTCTTAGCCATGTACATTATTTCTCCCTCCTTTCTCAGGAAGAACATTGCAACTTGGCACAAAAATAATTTTTAAGAGAATGCTTGAGCATGAATATGATTATTGCAGGTAGGGAGAGAAGAGCTAACATTGAATGTCTAAACAATGCCATTTAACCTTAGAGGAAAAAAAGCCCTGTACAATAAGGCACTTTTAGTTCATTTTACAGATTAGGCAAATGAAGCTCGGAGAAGTGAACAACTTGGCTGATGTCACATAGTAAGAGGTTCAGCTGGGAATCAAACATAAGTCTATTTTCAGAGACTTCAGGGGCTTCAAGCTCACTTAGTCCAACCTCCCATCCATGCAGGAATACTTTCTTCGACACACCTGCAAAGTGAAAACCAGGCTTTGCTCGAATAAATCATAGATTTAGAAGAGCATGGCATCTTGCTGAATATGCTAAGTATATACCAGTGTACCTGATTTATTGTTTCCAGCCACAGGTAATTCTGCTGGACTTCAAGGCATGTATAGATATTCATGATCAAAAGATTGTTCTTAATCACTATGTGTATGGGTAGGCTTTGAGTCGGAACCCCATAAAGGGAATGTTATAAAAGTGCTTCTGCATTTGTATACTTTTTCTCATAACCTTCTCTCATGGTGGCAGGATATAGCTCTCTTTATCCAGGTACTCAAGTTGCGACATCAGCTATAACAACCTTCGAGGGCTTCAGAGTGACGATGCAGCAAAGACAGTGGTGGAATCCTAAGTCTGTCTGGGATATTGTTAGGGTCTAATGTATTCCCTCACTTCTTTATTGGTCTGTCTGTCCAACTGAAGAATTTATACAATAGGAAAGCTGGCAAAAAAACTTAGCCTATTCGTCAACCTGCATTACTGTGTAAATAAAGTAGAGCACTTTACTTCCACCAAGGGAAGTTAATAGAAAGGGTTATTTAACTATTTGTATGCCTGCTGATTTTTATTCAATGTCTCCATTAACTGTATTAGTGCTACTTTAGTTTATTAGTGTTTGCTCATTTCAGAACTACTCTTTATGAAATTAACCCAAAATGGATCAAAACCATAGACATAAACATAAAATCATCAAATATCCTGAAGAAAACATTGGAGAAAATCTTTATGACCTTGAATTAGGCAAATAATTCTTACATAGGCAAAAACAACAACAAAAAACAAACCCAATAAACTGGACTTGACTTAAAAAAAAGTGTTCTTTGAGAAACATTAAGAAAATGAAAAGACAATTTTTGCACATATTTATTCCTAACCATTTCATTTTGTTTGAAGCTAATACCATCTTTAAAAACTTTCCGTTTCTAACTGCTCATTGTTAGTAAATAAAAATTAACTTGATTTTTGTATGTTGACTCCTATCCTGAGGTCTGTTAAACTCCTATTAATTCTAGTAACCTTTTTGCCCATTCCTTGGTATTTTCTATGTAGTTCATCCTGTCTTTGTGAATAATGATGGTTTGATTTTTTTCTTTGCCAATCTAAATGCATTTCATTCTCTTATCTTATTGGACTGGCAAGGACCTCTTGCATGATGTTGAGTAGGTAGATAGAATACAGTGGATAGGCCTCACCTGGTTCTTGATCTTTGGGGAAAAGTCCTTAGTCTTTCTCCACTGAGAATGATGCTGGCTTTTTGCTAGTGAGCCTCTAGCTTGGTTTTCTGCCATTTAGTTTTATTTTAGGCTTATTGATGGGAAGGTTGCAGTCTCCCAACTGACGTTCCCCCAGTATCTTTAACGTTCTGCTAAAGGGCACAGGAAGGGAAAGGCTGGACCAGGTGTAGTCTAGTTAGAAAAAGCTGCTACTTGGGAGTCAGTCTTAATTGGTTTTAGAAATATTTGATCTTTCTCTTGTGGTCCAATGTAGGCATATTCCCCCCAGTGTGTCCTTGTTCTTTTCTCCATTGACTCCCTATCCCTGAAAAAAAGTGTCAGAGGTAATATTTTATGCACATTATTCCAATTTCAGTCTTACTTTTTGAAAATAGGACTTTAAGGACACGAATAACTCTCTACAATTTCTTGTATTTATAGCAAGAATTCTTGTCAACTTTTCACTCTTTAGTTTCTGTGAGAGAAAACAAGGTCCTTTTTATCTTTGTTGATAAGGCATCAAGTAACTGTTATTAATGAACAAAACTGTAGAAAGAAATATACTTTTTAATTTGTCAGTGTTGTTCTTCCCCCAGTGACTAAACTGCTGCACATTGATAGCACTGACAGCAACAGCAAACTACTGATATGGAATCACCCAATTAATTAAATAAAGATTATATTACTGGAAAAAGCTAAATCATCAACTCAACCATATGAAAACACTTTTAAAATAATCTTAAAAATATCTTTGCAATTTGTTTAGCTAGTAGTAGACTTTGTGCAAAGTATCAATCATTATAATAGCATTATAGTTCTGTTAACAACCACTTGAAATCGGAAAATATTGTATTCTGTTGTTTAGGTTTGTCAAAGCATTCTTTTATAATGTAATAAGGTGTTTATGTATTTTTTACTACAGTATCTGAAGTCTGAAGTAGTCAGTGGAATCAGAGGAATTCAGGTTATGGTAGAGGGATGTATAGGTAGTGTTCCAAATATGATGATGATGATAATGATGATACCAAACTTTCCCAGATTCCCTCTGAGACTAGGGAGTACCCTCTGAAGGTTGGTCAGAAGGATGGAAGTGCAGCAGGGCTACCTGCACCTCTTCCATGCCAGTGTCTCAAAAGGAGGTGGCAGGGACAAAGGCAGTGGGCTCTGGGGAGGAGGGGTGGCTGGAGTGATGCTCACCTTGCATGGCAGATGATGCTGGGCTACTAAAGGAGCTCATGGGTCTTGGAAGAGGAAATGAATGACGTTTTAGGAGAACTCAGCAAGTGCTGATTGAGGTTGGAGGGACAGAATAGGCAAGGAGTGAAGCTAGTTGGAAGGTCATGGCTGCTGGACTAATTTCTGAGGCTGACTCTGAAGCCAGAGCAAAAGAGTCCAGTTGTGATCATTTGAAGAGGTAGGTGGGGAAAGAGGAAAGAGATAAGGGTGACATAAGACTTCTAGCTCAGGACACTGGCTATATGGCAAAGTATTAACTGAGAAGCAGAGATAAGGAAGTTAAGGAACCAGGTGATAGAGGGAATATTATCTTTGACTTGAAATAGAGGAGAAATGAAAATGCAGGCCAAGGAGGCAAAAGAAATACCCAGCTTGATATTGGGAGTGGATGTTAGGATGAACTTTTAAGAGAGAAGCTTGGACCAAAGTGTTGCTTGGTAGGAAGAACTATATCATCAGAGAGGAGGAACCAAGGAGCCTTGGAGGAATAGAGTTGTGCTCTAACTCTGAGGCGAAGTAATCATCAGCGAAAGACTGGGTGCCTACAGCTCACCTTCTCCTTAAGTGGAAACTTTTTTGTTGTTGTTGTTAACCCTCACCAAAAGATATTTTTCCATTGAGAGGTCAATGTGAGATAGACACATGATTGATTGCCTCATACTGGGGCCAGGGACATGCCCTTGACCGGGAATTGAACCTGAGACCCTTTGGTGCATGGAATGGTGCTCTAACAACTTGACAACACCAGCCAGGGCTCATCACTCTTCTTCTTCTTTCTTTTTGTTAATCCTTAGTGGAAATTTTTGTTCATTAATTGGGCCATACATATATCAAGCATCTATCATGTACCAGGCACAGTTGCTGTGTTACAAAGATGAATAAAAGAAAGCCTTGAGGTTATGTGTAGGAAGGGGACAGACTGAACAGGTAGTTATAAACATATTGTGAAGTGGAAATTACCACAACAAAGATAAAAGTAAAAAAAGCTGACATTTGAGTTGGGTCTCTAATGAGTTTAGAAGGTGAAGGGGCGAGAGGAAGGGGAAGAAAGAACATTCTAGACAGAAAAAAAGCATGTAGAAAGGCCTTTTAAAATACTGGTATCACTTATGTAAGTAGATGAGCATGGACGGAGAGTTGCTTTTTTCTCACAGAAGTTTCTGTCCCTTATGAGCCCTTCTTTTGTTCAAAGTGTTTCCTGCCCCAAGCTTTTATTTAAAATCTTAGTACCTTTGGTTTATATATGTGGTTTTTAACTTTTCATATTGAAGGCAGTTAAGTGTCAGGGCACCTCTGAGCTGAAGGCTCTCTATATTTGACTGTATATCGTCTTTGTTCTCTGCCATGTGAGAGATTAAAAAACACCCAGTTATTTTGAAATCAAGAAATCACACTGGTGAAGTATCTGAGAATGTCGACTAGACCAGTTGAAATGGATTATTGTCATGGTTTAATTTAGTCCAGCCAAAGAGAGGGGTCATATTTCAGTAGTGTGTGTCATCTTGCTTTTACATTCAACCGAGTAGTCTCTCTCCATCCCTGAACTTGAGAGAATTAGCCTTTCTGGCTGGTTCCAGGCATTGCCTACAAATTGAGGCTACAACTGCTCTCCAGGCATCTCCCTGACACCTCACACTGAGCCCTCCGTGGGCCCCATGCCTAGGAATCTTTCCGCTTGTCTCTCTTCTGGGCTTGCAGCCAGGCTCAACTTTTCAAGATGTTGTCTTCCAAATTCTGCCTTGATTAACTCAATCTGCAGCCCCTTCTTTGTCACTGTTTTCTTGTCACTCTTTTAAGTTTTTCCTGCAGTCATCTGTGTTCATAGTCTGTCCCATCTTAGGCATTTGCATTTGCAAATGACTACATTTACATTTAACTCACAGGAGGCAGCAAGAAGAAGTACACCTGGACTGCACATAAAACTGAGGAACTGGCCCACTCATCCTGGGGTGCCGTGGGCTTGATCACCTGGGCTCAACCTCCAAACCAAAGAGGATGAGCCTGGGCAGATTTCCAGAACAAGAGCTAAGATGGAGGACTCCCAGCCACATGGCAATCTACAAAAGGTTTTAGGAAAGGGAGTTTGGAGCAGCATTAGCTCTCTACACATTACAAAAAGGGATTTGGTGACTTGTAAACAAATATATTGGTGAGGTTGTGGGGCAGTAGAAGTAGGGGGCTTGTATCCAACCCTGTAAAAGGGGAGGGGGTGTGATGGAGCACAAATGGAGCACAAATAGTCCACACTATTTCTTTTCTGGTGGCAGCTAGAAAAGAAATAGTGTGGACTAAGTAGTCCCAAGTAGTGCATGGGGCATGTAGGTGAGAGAAGGGATGGCTAGGAGTGGACTCAGGATGGAGGAAACCCAGATCGGCCAGTAACAAGCCAATATGTTTGGCATCATGCAACCATTCTTTCCCATAACTCTTCCTTCCCTGCTTGAAAACTAAATGATACAACCTAAACTCTTATCTATGGTATTTAAAACCTTCCATGATCTGGCTTCTGCCTCCCCAGATCATAACTCTCCTCGACTCCCCACACACGGCAACCCAACATCATCTTTCTTGCCCAGCCACACCTAATGGTGACCCACCCTCCAAGCTCTGTCTCATCATTGTGCACATGTTGCACCCTCTGCCTGGAACATTGGTAGACCCTTTCTTTACCTGCTTTAGTGCCTCTCCTTTTAAAGGTTCATCTCTCTGGCAGGCATTCTTCCAGAATCCTTCCATGACTTCATCTGCTTTGGGTTAGATGCTACAGTAATAGCCTGATATGGTACAGTCTCACCCTATGCATATTTCTATCAAACATGCATCACATTGTGTTATAATAGTTGATATACTTATGTCCCTAACAGTCATAAAACTCCATGCTGGGAGGGATAATGTCTCATTAACATTTGTATCCCTGGTACCTAGCATTGAGCCTGATTTATTGGCAAAAGTTTGCTGAATGAATACCTAGCTATTTCAGCTTTTCATATATAAGATGTTTGGCACCATTTAGATCTAGTCTTTGTACTTAGGTAAGCATGGTGACTGATGATTGAAGGTCTTTCAAACCTGTGCTGTACTCAAAGAGGCCTTTGCTTTCCCCTTTTCATCTAGGTAGATATAACTATTTTATATTTCCAATATTTACTTCTGGACTTATCAAGTTTACTTATATTTGATTCATTCCTTACAATTGAGGTAGCAGAATGGGATAAGGCAGCAACATTTTCTTCTCTGCCATTTTACTTTTTACCAGCTTCTGTTCTTCATGTAGAACCTTGCCTGAGTCATCAGTATTGGGCTAATGGACTGGGACGGCCCAAGTTGAATGGTAATTACTCTGTTGCTGATAGCCCATATGAAAATAGGACTTATTAGATCTGTAATAATGAGAATCTGTGTTTAATGCAGATCCTTTAAGCAGTTTGAAACAATCTCAAATTCATCTCTCTTTGCCATATGTCAAAATGTCACATTATGGTTTTAAAATTCAGGATGAGAACTGAAGTTTTAGAAGAAGCCTGCCTGTGGAAAAGTTCTCAAAACTGTTCTTTCTAAATTCAGAAACATTTTTTCATCTAAAATCAAGCCTCCTCAGAAAAATGAGCACTGTGTGAGCAGTTCTCCTATGGTGGGTGGTACCAAGAAGAATAGGTTCTCAGTCCACAAGGACCCAGGAGAGGCAGGATGGAGGGAGCAGGTATGTGGTCTTCTTAGAAGCTTAAAGGCTTGAATTTAGCGAATGTACCCTAATCAAGAGTTCCTTTGCCTCATTTGTCAAGGTCGGCCCTAGAACTAAATGCTCATACTTGTGTATCATCAGCCCATCCCTTGTTTCAGCTGTGGAGGTCCTCAGCTTTTCGACAAATCCTGAGTTTTTTCTCTTTTTCATGTGAAAAATAAAGATAGATGAAATCTGACTCAAGAAACTTCTGTGAAAAGGTGCTTAGTAATCACGGTCTATCCTCTTTATTTTGCAGACCTGAAGACCAAATCAGTAAGACAAATGGCTTTCCTGAGGTCATACTTCATTACCACTGCAATTGGGTGCCAGAGGCAGAATCTAGCTCTTACCCAGGGCTCCTGCCATCACTTTTAGAAGGATGTTCCTTGTGGTCACAATAGAGCCTTGTGACCAACCCAATAGCTCTGTTTTCAAGTTATTTTCACCCACCTGTATCCTTCTTAACTGGGAAATGGCCCTAAATAATTTAGTTTCCTTTCTTAAGAATAGAGTTTTATCTGGAGACTTATCAATGGGGGCTATAACTTCACCATATTTCATAAGTGAAGCAGGGTTGTGATGGAGCTCTTGTTTTTTTCAGCAGAGACCTTAGAGTGAGACAAGGCTTTGTGCTGCTCTTTTTTTTTTTTTTTTTTGGTTCAGTGAGTCTCATGCATCTTTACAAATGGTATATGTCCTGAGAGGTGTCATTTTAGAGCTGAAGAACTTTACTGGCGAAATGCACCAAGCATATACCTCTTCTGGTTCTGAAAACTCTTCATAGCATTCATAGACAAAGACAGATTGCTCTTGATGCATTGGTTTGGATCTCCTGACTCTTAAGTTATTATGGACTTCAACAACTCAATAGACCTGATGTAATTGGTGAGGTATTCTGATGAATATAGTGGGGGATTAAAAATACAATTATTTGAACTGAAGGTGCTTATACCATATTTCCTTGTGTACTGCTATTCTTTAAAATTAATGAACTTTGATATCTTTTGTTGATAAATTTATTTAAGTTCACTGAGCTTGCTAAGTGCAAACTGCTACACAAGTGAATTTTTAGCAACCCCTACTTGGGGAGGAAGGAAATGGTCACATTTTAGTACTTACCCTAATGGCTGTAGAAATAACAATTTTGTGTGGTATATCAGGATTGACTGAAAAGTTGCTTATAGGTATTTGTCACATGTTTTAGTGACACAGTGTGCACCATTAGGGACATTTAAGATCCTTTTTTGTAACAATGTTATCAGTTTATATCTGGTATTTGTTGATGTTTTACAAATTGGTGAAATTTTTCTAGCAGGAATATATATGAACAGCCCTGAAATTTATTAAAACCAGTCTTAGAAAGAAGAAAAACTATGAATGCCATGGATGATTAGTTGAAACTTCATGTTACCTTGCATAGTACCTTGTTCATTTATAGACAAGTCTATCTATAGCTGAGGTAAATTACTTTTTTTTTTTTTAAAGAACTAGAGGGATTCTATTGAGAAAACAGAAATAAAGAAGCCAAATGACTTCTCTAGAATCACTTAGAACTAGGTCTGGAACCTGGGAGTCCTTTCCACCATTTTGCCCACTTCTTTTATTCCAGAAATATAAGCAAATATCTTGCCTCTGATAACTCCTAATGAGTACATTTATTGCCAAGGCTGGCAAACTTTGTGATTTCTACCAGAGCAAGCTACCTTATTTGTAAAGAGGCTGACTAATTATCCATGACATTTTAAATGTCTGAATTGTCCTTGAGCTAAGAGTGTGAAAATCAGAAGACTCAGGGGTGTATACACTTCCGGATAGATTTCACTTAGTTTAACAAACTCTGACAGTGAAAATGAAATGAATCTTAGCTGTTCAACCACAATAATAACATTCCAAGCAGGAAAGTAATTAAAAAAACCTGTTAACTGTAATATTGCTAATTTCGGATCACAGAAGCTACCACAGAGTTATAAGTAGAATGATGAAGATGTAATAGACATATCTTTGTCTGAGAAAAATGAAAAAGGCATATATTCACTTGGCATAGACATCAGTGACAATAACAGTCCTTTTAGTAGCTCAGCTTTTGTTTCTTCAGGTGAAATTTGAAGTAACCTGGGTAGATGAAAAGGCTATGATGTTGAAGGATTGGAAACACTTGATTTTATTAAGAGTTGGAACTAAGTTGAGATGCTGAGGGATGTTTAACTAGATAAAGAGGCAGGGGAGATAAGTGTTGTTGTCTGTGATTTGAGAAGAACAGGATGGTGCCAGTATCTGGACCTATTGCTCAGAACTGCTGCCCAATGAAGGGATTCCTTTCTTTCATGGCGATTCTGTTTATTTTTTGTTTTTTACTAGAAACACATGACTCTTAGTACTTACACCTGATTGCAAGTTTCTGGATGTCCTGTTGATTCATGGGCATTAGAAAGAGTTAGAACTCCCTCTTCATCACAATCTCACCCTTGGTGGTACCTCTCCACTTTGACAAATGGTGAGTCTGTGTCCCATCCTTTGTCATGGCTGCCCCAAATGTCACTGGTCTCTTAATAATTGAAAAACATTATTATTTTTAGTATTATTTTTGTTATTGTATTTTATTTTTATAAAGTATTACTATTGCCTCCATAGTGATATGGTGATAAGATAGGGTCAATCTACTTTTAAAAATATAGCAAATTTTTCACGTTTGACTCAATAAAGTTTCTTGTAGGAGCTGCAAATATTTGCATCTGTCCACTGAATAAATACCAAGGACATAGGACAGGAAGTTCAGCTTCTCTAATTGTGGGACTCAGGGCTCTGGGAGCTGGTCTCTTCATCTTTCAGGTAAAGGGGTGGGGCTGAGTGATCTCTATGGTTACTTTCAGCTCTAACAGCCTATCATTTATAATATAATTATAATGCATCTGCATCTGTGCATTTCAGTGCTTCTGAAAGGAAGGAAGGTTTTGTCTTGGCACGGTTTTGTCTTGAAATGGCATATGTGTTTTTGTTGAATGGGTGCTTTTTGCTTGTTCTGGCATGGTTTTTTCTTGCCTTTTCCTATGTTGACATTTCTGGTTTCTAGTCCAGGCCTGAATATGCCACCAGCTGATGGGGCATATTAGTTAGGAACACGGGCTTTGGAATTAACACACCTGTGTTCAAGTCCTGGTTCTAAAGCACTGTTTAAAATAATAATAATAATAATAATAATAATAATAATAATAATAAAGCACCGTTGAGCTGGTTTTCTGATATGGGAATGGAGATGATGCTGAAATGAGATTTAATGAGATGCTGATGATCAAGTCCTTAGCACAGGGCCTGGTACCTGGCCAGGGCTGCTTAGTTCTCTGCCACCCACCTCCTAAGTAAGGATTTTTACATGTAGAAGTGTGAACTCCTAAGTTGTATCCATTTAACATATTTGTTTAGCATCAGATGCTGTAATTTTTTTTGTAGCTTCCTTCAGTTGAATGCCTTGAAGAAATGGACAGGCAACCACATGTTTTCAAAAGACACTGGATCAAAAGCTGTGCAGATACACTCTGCCTGCTCGTCTACCACTTCCAAATATTGCTGGAATTTTGATGCTACCACTTCTTTTTTTTTTTTTTTTTTTAGTTTTTTTTTTTAAATTTTAATTTTTTTTTTTTTAGCTGACTTCCTGAATTTGATCTGTTGCCTATGGCCTCTACCTTTATACCTTTCTATTCCAGGCTTCCTCTCTGGGCTTCCTGATCAAACCTATGGTTAATCTAGTAAATATTTGTTGAAAGATAGGCACTGTCCCAGGCACTGGGGATAGGTGAGAACAAGATGGATAGTGATGGGAGGAGGAGACAGAAATTAACCAGTGAATAGGTTTCTAATTTCATATCGTGCTACATGTCACAAAGGAAATAAAGCAGGAGGAAGCATAAGCAGGTAGCAGAGGGAATGCTGTGAGGAAAGGCTGGCCAGGGAAGGCCTCTGGGGAGAGGTAGTGCTTGAGTAGAAACTTGAGTGAAATGAGAGCAAGAGTCAAGTAAATATCCACAGAAAGAATGTTCCAGGAAAGACCTGGAAGTGGTAACAATCTTGACATTCAAAAGACAGCATGCAGTGTGGCCAGGGAGGAGTGAGTAATGAGGAGAGGAAATGAGGCGGAAGCATGTCCTGGACAGACTGCAGGGGTCTTCAGGCCCCGGGAAGGACTTTGGAATGTGATGGAGAGCCTCTGGAAATTTGGAAGCTGGGATAATATAATTGTAGCTACATTTTTTATTTTATTTACAGAGATATAATTGACATAAAACATTGTATAAGCTTAAGGTATGCAACATGTTGATTTGATACTTTTATATTGCAATATGATTACCACTAGAGCACATTAGCTAAAACCTCACATAATTATCTTTATTTTCGTGATGAGCACAATTAAAGTCTAGTCTCTTAGCAACTTTGAAGTTTATAACACAGCATTGTTGACTATAATCACTATGCTGTGCGTTAAATATCCAGGAGTTACTTATCTACTAGTTGCAGGTCTGTATCCTTAAACAACATCTTTCCTATTCCCCTACCCCTAGCTGCTGGTAGCCACCATTCTAGTATCTGTTTTCACCGGTTCAGATTTTTTAGGTTCCACATATAAGTGATATCAAGATTGTATTTCTATTTAAGACAATTATTGTCCTAGACAGTTTGGGCTGCTGTAACAAAATACCATAGACTGGGTGGCAAGTTTGTTGATTGTAGCTTTAAGTTTGCAGTTTCAGCCTCAAGGGGATTTATTCTTCTGCACAATTTAAATGCACTGCCACTACCTGGTGATCCCAGGCCTAGATCTTTATGGGATATAAGTGGCCCATCTTGAGCTTTCTTTGAGAAGAAAGTGTATCTACCTAAGTGTATCTGACTTAAATCCTGTGTTTTTTTAATGCTTTTTCTGTACTTTACATCAACATGCATATAAAGTACATAGTGCAGTTTAGATAAAGTCTTTAAAACAACAAATACTATGATCCAATTAGCTATCTCACCTGTTTTTAACATTTTCTTTATAGTCTCTTTTAATGCTATAGAAAGCCATGTTAAGAACTCCCAAGTCTCTAGTGTATCTTAAATCTTAACTTTGTTAGCTCTTAGCTCTTGAAGCCTGCTTGGTTCTCTGCACTTGTAAGTGTATGTTGGTTCCTTCAGTTCTGGCCATGAGTATGTCATTTTAGGTCATCAACAAACTACGATGTGGGAGGCGATAGAGACAGTGATGCTGAGGCCTGGGAATGTTTGAGAACTAACAGAAGACAGACCTGCAGCATGCCACCTGGTACTGATAGGGCCAAATGTGAGAAATGGGTCAGGAAGTGGGAGGTTTAGGGTATGGCTGTGGTGCCCCTGGGGACTACTGTTAGGGCCAGGGAAGGATCCTACAGTGAAGAAGCCAGTGCTTGGGAGTCTGTTGAAGCCTCAGTAAATGGCACACTCTCTGTCTGGGAGCTCAAAGCAGTGGCAGTCAAGCCAGAAACAGTTTAAAATGGAAAAGTGAAGATTGAGTAAAATAACATAGATTAATGAGGCAGGCCAGTCCATGGCAAGGATATTTGATTTGTCCCCAGAATTTATATATGTTTCCCTCCCTCCCTCCCTCCCTCCCTCCCTCCCTCCCTCCCTCCCTCCCTCCCTCCCTCCCTCCCTCCCTCTCTTCCTTCCTTCCTTCCTTCCTTCCTTCCTTCCTTCCTTCCTTCCTTCCTTCCTTCCTTCCTTCCTTCCTTCCTTCCTTCCTTCCTTCCTTCCTCGCTGAGGCTGGCACTGCTGGAATTGGTGGTGTTGCTGCTGTTGGTGGTGTTGGTTGTGGAGCTTTCATTCTCTCACTGCTCTCCCACACAGTCAGCCTCTGAAATAATCCCCACCCTCTAGTGCTCCCCTCTCCCTTAGAGACTTATCCAAACCTATTTCCATTGAAATAGAAAAGCCCTCTTCTCTCTCCAGGCTAGAATTAAATGGCTTGATTTACATTGGATTCTAGGGTTTGTTTATTTGTTTAATACTTCCCCAACTAGTTCTTTTTGAAACTGGCAAGAAATCTTTAAAGGTAAATATGTATTTAAAACAGTATTAAGGATACCTTAGGTACATGCCCATCTTCCTGCTGTTTTCACTCAACCTGCTTAACAACCTTGGCAGGCAGGTAAAGCAGGCATGACCCAAATTTGATGGATGAGGTGATGTAGATTCAGAGAAGTTAGGTGATGTGTCAAAGGACACACAACTTCTAATTGTAGATAGCCAAGATTCCTACCTGGGTCTTCCCACTCAAAATCCAATGCTCAAATTGAACAGAAAATAGCCAGATTTATCACTCAGCCTGTGAGAGAAGAGAAAGCAAGGGTGAACCACAGTAAATGATGTTGAATAAAACAAGAGCATAAGTAGTTTGCATTCGGAGCCTTATGATTTTTATTGCAGGCTAAAACTGGTTCTTAATTCTTCTTTCCTTGTGCCTTTGCTTTTTGTAAATATTCACAACATTTACCATAAAACCTTCTATTTAAAGGCTAAAGGACTGTTTCTGTCTCCTGCAGAAATCTTGCTGCTCTCTCATCTCTGGAGATTGGCGGTGCCTTTAGTGAGTAAGAATCCCCCTGTGGACAATTGATGACTGAGGGACAGCTGGCTGCAAGGAGCAGTTCATCAATGTGCATCACGACCGAGCCTGGCAGTCATTAGGATTCATTATAAATTACTCAGAGTCCCAGCAATCTTATTTAGTTCTCATTCCGCAGCTAGCAGCTGTGGATCTAGGGTTTTCCCCCAAAGAACTTATCTAAGCATGGGGGCAAATAGGTCAAATGATCTGATGATGAGTGGGTGAGGGTAAAACAAAAGCTCGTTTCTATTTCAGAATAGATGCTCTGAAGATGCTGTTGGGGAATTAATTAGAACTGTGGGCACAGTTTAGGTCTTGGTACCTTTGATGGGCCAAGGAACCTGAATGTATTTGTAAATCTTTGGGAAGAGGGACAGGAATAGAGAAGGGAGAGCAATAACTAGAGGAAGAGTGAAAGAGAAGAGAGTTGTATGTGGTACTTTATGACCTTCAAGATCTGGTCCTTGATTGCCTTTTGTTTTTGCTTCAGCTATTACTGACGATTCACTTAATCCTGTCTCCATCTCAGATGCCTTCCTTTCTTCCCAGTTTTCCATCTGTGGAAACCTCATCTTTCAAAGCTGAGACCTAACATGTGGACCAAGTACTTTCATGTGGATCATCCATTCACAATTCCTACAGTCACTCTTGAAGATAGATTATTTTTATCCTTTTTTTTTTTTTCAGATAAGGAAATTGAAGCTCAGAGAGGCAATGGGGTTTGCTCAAAGGCACAGTTCTGATGGGGAATGGAACACTCCAGCCATGGCTCTTTCCATATTATGCTGCACTAGTATCTTACTGCTGCTCCCTTCCCTCTTATTATATTCCTGCACTGGCCCTGACACAGTGCCAATATAGCCACGTTTGCTTCTGTGTCCCTGGCCCTTCATCATGTAGCCCCTCTCCTGTCCTATATCGGCCTGACATTCCCCGTGACCTGACATTCATTCTCATCCTCTTATGTTCTGCCTCTTAGAGCTTTTTTCTAGGACAGGGGCTGGAACATTTTCTTATAAAGGTGCAGGTGGCAAATATTATTGGCTCTGAAGGCCATATAGTCTCTGTCACAATTACTCAATTCTGTCCTGTAGAGTGAAAGCTGCCATAGAAAATAAATCATGAACAAGTATGGCTGTATTCCAATAAAACTTTATTTAATGACACTCAAATTTGAATTTAATATAATTTGTCTCAAATATTTTTCTTCTGATTGTTTTCAACCATTAAAAATATGAAAGCCACTTTTAGCTCAGGTTGTACAAAAACAAGTGGTAGGCTTTGGCTAGCAGGCCGTAGATTGGCAACCCCTATTCTAGAACTAATTGTGTAGTAATCATTTACCTTCTGGTAAAATTGTCACTGTGTTGGTTCTCTTGGAAGCACTGACAATTTCAGCCTATAACTGTAGGTGAAAGGCTTTATTTCTCCTAAAGGGATTTGGACAGCTGTGGCTGTGATGCTGGTGGGGAGGGGGGAGGAGCTAGAGTAGGGGTGGAGGGGATGCCAGGGGGATACTGCCTTTGCATAAAATAAGGTCAGTCCTGCTGCACTCCTGTTGTCTCTTCAGTGAAAATGTTAGATTGAAATCCTATATGTCATTTATCTTTGAG
Organism: Eptesicus fuscus; assembly: GCF_027574615.1. Classification (NCBI taxonomy): domain Eukaryota; kingdom Metazoa; phylum Chordata; class Mammalia; order Chiroptera; family Vespertilionidae; genus Eptesicus; species Eptesicus fuscus. The sequence continues at coordinate 33,199,582 of NC_072478.1, forward strand.
CTCTGTATAGAGAAAAAAGTCTTGCTTGGGTTTTTGTAAAAATACCAGGCTTAGATCTTTTTGTGTGAGCTGTCATCAGCCATTCTGATTGTTGATCTTGTAAATTCATGCTTTTTAAAAAGTCCTGGCAGAGGGATTGCTTTTGTTTCTGACCAATTTCATGAAGTGTTCCTTTCAGTAGGGACTTACATTGAATTTCACTTCAGCTATATTTTCCACATGAACCAGATTTTAAAGGCATGAACGACTTCTTTGAGATCCTTCTTTAATGCGAGAGCTTCAATAGGGGGCATGATCAGCATCTGGCTATCTTCTTTGGCCACAAGGACCACATGGTTGAGCCCTCTCCACATTTGGTCTCCAAATGACCCACAGTGCCTATGCATTGCCTGAAATTTGGTTGGTGATCTGTTGAGTATCTCGAAGGGTTTGCTTTTTACCAACTCTTGGGTGTATCCTAGAGCAGAATCTTTCATAAAATGTTCTGCTTGTTTGTCGAATTTGGAAAGAAGCATAGGAAAGGAAATAGAGATTTAAGGAATTGGATTCTCACTAGTACCCAACCTGTCTTCCACCCTCACCCCCTGCCCTGTGTTGTATGTCATACTAGGAATGCTGCACCTGGGACATTAGGTGCTTGACTTATATATTTACCTCTCAAAATGACCATTCTGTAGTCCAGTTGTTTAGTGGATTTCTAATCGTACTAAGTATTACTACCAAATAGTAGTTTCTTACTATTATTATTTTAAAATTAAATTTAGAAAATCCTTCAAATGCATTAGATACATAGTTTGTCATCTGCCATATGGAGCTTATACTGTGGCTATTTCTATTCAGAGGCAGTTCTGTAGTAGTTCTGTTGTATTCAAGACACAGAACTATCAATTATTCAATACTTTGAAATGATTATACATGTAGACTACAAACACATGAAATTTAGTTTGAACGAATGAGTTAGTACTCTGGAACTTTGAAAATTATGTTCTGGGAAGGAAAATCTTTTAAATGACTTTATAAGGTTTGATTATTTTTAAATTCTATCTTCAGACAATTAGGGAATATTGATATGTTTAGGATTTCTCACAAGATTAAAACTGCTCATTTTAAAATAGTTTAAGACTCACAAGGAGTTGCAAAAATAGTACAGAGTTCCAATGTGCCTTTCAACTAGCCCGCAATAATAACATCTTGCATAATCATATTTATAAGATCAACAATCAAAATGGCTGATGACAGCTCACACACCAAGATCTAAGCCTGGTATTTTTACAAAAAACAAAACAAGACCTTTTCTCTATACAGAGCTCAAAGATAAATGACATACAAGATTTAAATCTAACATTTTCACTGAAGAGACAATAGGAAATTGACATTGGTATAATACATTAACTCAAATGTAGATCTTATTTGGATTTCACCAGCTATTGCATGCATTTTTGTTTTTGGAGTCTAGTTCTATGAAATTTTATCATATGTCTAGATTTGTGTAACCATAACTACCATCAACATACAGAGAAACTCTCTTAAGTCACCCTTTAATATAGTCACTTTTTCCTCATAAGGTTTTGTTCAGACTGTTTTTTAGGATGTGGAATTAGCAGTAAAAGCAGAGGTAGATTTTGGGAAAGTGTTAAGATTTCAATTGATTTCCACAGTGATACATCTCAAGTGAATGAGTTCCTTTTTTTTTTAAGTTTCCACATATGAGATCATATAGTATTTGTCTTTCTCTGTTCTGACTCATTTCACTTAGCATAATGTTCTAAAGGTCCATCCATGTTACAAATGGCAGAATTTCCTTTTCTATGGCTGAGTAATATTCCATTAAATATACATACCACATCTTCTTTATCCATTTATCTGTTGATGGATACGGATTGTTTCCACATCTTAGCTATTGTAAATAATAGCTGCAATGAACAGGGGGATGCAGAATCCTTTTGAGATAGTGATTTCTATTACTTTGAATATATCCTTAGAAGTAGAATTGCTGGATCACATGGTAGCTCTATTTTTAATTTTTTGAAGAAGCTATATACTATTTTCCATATACCAGTTTTCATCCCCATCAGCAATGCACAAGGGCTCCCTTTTCCCCACATCCTCATCAATACTTATTTCTTGTCTTTTTGATGACATTCATTCTAACAACCAAGAAGTGATATCTCACTGTGGTTTTCATTTGTACTTAATTGATGATTAGTGATGTTGAGCACTTCTCATGGTTGGATGTCTGTATCTCTTCTGTCTATTCAGGTCCTCTGACCATGTTTTAAATTGAATTGTTTGTTTGTTTTGGATATTAACCATTATCTGAGATATGATTTGCAAATATTATTTCCCATTCAGCAGGTTGCCTTTTCATTTTGTTGATGGTTTCCTTTGCTGTGCAGGAGCTTTTTAGTTTGATGTAGTCCCACTTGTTTATTTTTGCTTTTGTTATCTTTGCTTTTGGTGTCAAATCCAAAAAAATTGTTGCCAAGACCAATGTCAAGTAGCTTACCCCCTATTTTCTTTTAGGAGTTTTATGGTTTCAGGTTTTGCATTCAAGTCTTTAAGCCATCTTGAGTTGATGTTTGTGTGTGGTGAAAGTTAGGGGTCCAGCTTTCCCAGAACTATTTATTGAAGAGACTATTCCTTACCCATTATGTATTCTTGGCTCCTTTGTTGTAAATTATTTGACCATATATGTGTATGTTTGTTTCTGAGCTCTCTATTCTGTTGCATTGATCTGTGTGTGTTTTTAGGTCAATACCACACTGGGGTTATGTTTGTTTGTTTTTTAAATACATTTTTACAAAAATATATTTAAAAGACAATATTTAAAGAAAGGGAGGGGAAAGGAGAGGGAGAGAGAGATAGAAACATCAATGGTGAGAGAGAATCATTGATTGACTGCCTCCAGCACACCCCACATTGGGGACTGAGCCTGCAACCCAGGCATGTGCCCTGACTGGGAATCAACCTGTGACCTCATGTTTCATAGGTTGATACTCAACCACTGAGCCATGACGGCCAGACAATACCATACTGTTGATTATTATAGCTTTGATTATTATAGCTTTGTAATATAGTTTGAAACCAGAAAGTGTGATGCCTCCAGATTTGTTCTTCTTTCTCAAGATTACTTTGGCTATTCAGGGTTTTGTTGTTCCATACAAATTTTAGGATTGTTTTATTCTAATTCTGTGAAAAATGCTTTGGAATTTTGATAAGGATTGCATTGAATCGTAGATTGCTTTGAGTAGTATGGACATTTAAAAAAAAACACTCATTCATCTTGGTAGGTGTGGCTCAATTGGTTGGGTGTCATTCATGCACCAAAATGTTGCCAGTTTGATTCCCAGTCAGGGCACATGCCTGGGGTTTCATTGGGCTTGATCTCTGGTAGGGGGTGTGCAGGAGGCTACTGATCGATGTTTTGCTCTCACATCTATGTTTCTCCTTTTGCCTTCCCCTCTCTCTAAAAATAAATTTAGACATTTAAAAATATTAATTATTTACTCTACGAGTATGCAATATCTTACCATTTATTTGTGTCTTCAGTTTCTTTCATCAATGTTTTACAGTTTTCAGTGTACAATCTTGTTTTAGCTATTTTAGGCCTTTTGACTTTCCATATAAATTTTAGAATCAACTTATCAATTTCTACAAAAACTTCCTGGGGTTTCCATCTACACTGTGTTGTACTATAGATTGATTTGGGGAAAATTGACCACTTAAGGATACCAAGTTTCTATTGATTTCCTATTCAGCAGGCTGCCTTTTCATTTTGTTGATGTTTTCAATCTATGAACATCGTATATCTCTCCATTTATTTAGATACTCTTTAATTCTTTCAACATAGAGAATTTGCTTAGATTATGTAATAACTTTTTAAGGAGTTAATATTCTTTATGTTTGACTTCTTGTTTATAATCTACGGTGTGGGTTCTATCTTCTGATTGGACCCAGATTGCTACACTGGAGTATCTTGTAAGTACTGTTTGAATTAAGACTTTTGTGACCTGTGGATTTTGTCCTCATTTTAAAGAAAGGTATGAGACATTGCTATGTATTCAGCTGGTACTTTTTCTCCTCTCTTCACTCACCCCATGTCTCATGTGTATTAACCTGCAATTGAACTAAAGTGAGGGAGGGGAAGACCAGAGTGTGTTGAATGACATTTCTGCAAAAATTGAAGTTCAGCAAACAAAGAGTCAGGAGCACATTTTCTTACATCACTGAAATGATCAGCTCCAGCTTGACCCTTCCAGTATTTTATGGTGGTGAGCAGAGTATTTAGCATTTCTTGAGGTACAGTCATCATAGGAATAAAAGGATCCCACAATTTTGATGCTTAGAATAGAGGTACTGGGACTTTAAGATGCTATGGATGAAATATTCAGGCTAATAAAAAACCTAGTTTAATACCAGAAACAATTTTAATTTTTAGATTTGGTTTTGATTCCCATAGAAAAGGGGAAAAAGTATATTTCTTAAAGGTACCATTATGAATAGAAATATTCCTGTCATATTCTTACATCCATCTAGTTGAAGAAAAAAAGCCCCAAACTCAACCAACCAACCAACTAAATAACAAAACAGAATCCCATCAAAATTAAAAAAAATCTTCTCCAGATTTTTATTTTATTTTATTTTTTAACTTTTTAGGTTTTTGTTCACAGGCTTCAGAGCACTGGTCATGAGTAGGAGGAGGCCTGGGAGGCAGCGTGCCTGCTGTGCAGGGTGTGTCTGAGGCTCCTTGAGTCCCAACAGACAGAGATTGGCGTCTCTGTGCCTCCTGGACTCCTCTCTGCTTATAGCGTTCACTCAGTCTGAGCTTATTTAACCTTCCAGCTTTAGAAACCAGGGTCTCTCAGGTCCTGCCACCCCAATCGCAGCGTTCAGAATGGATGTGAACTTTGAGGACATGGCCATTGCTTTCTCTCAGGAGGAGTGGGTGCTCCTTGATGAGGCTCAGAGACTTCTGTACTGCAATGTGATGCTGCAAATTTTTGCACTTGTATCATCTGTTGTTGGCATAAAATGGAAGATGAGGAGGCCTGTTCTGATCAGAGTGTATCTATACAAGGAGAGTCAGTCAGGGTTTCTTAAGAAACCCTGAAGACCATTCTGTGTAAGTGGTGTTTCTCTGTGTTAAAAGATACTTTGCACCTGACTGGGTCACATGCAGCATACTTTGAGCAGAAAGCCTTCTGTAGTGACGCATGTGTTGGAGACTTCTGTGTCAGTGCAAACCCTCACCAGCAACAGAGGAGTGAATGTGGAGAGGAGCCTTGGAAAGAAGCTATGGACATGGCCTCATTTGTGAGTAGATGCAGCTTCTACTTATCTTCGTTGCCTCCAACCAGCAGGGAGGTTGGGGAAGACTTGCAATACAACTCAGAGCTTCCCCAGCACCAGGCCACTCTCAACACTGAGGAGCTACACTGTGGCAGTGAGATTTCACAGGAATTTCTTGATGGAAAAAGTCATCACCAGTGGGGTGAATGTGAAAACGCTGCCAGCCACAACCTGAAAGTTGTTCAATGTCAGGGTGTGTGTTCTGGAGATCTGATTTATGAGTGTAACAAATGTAGGAAAGTATTTATAGGAAACTTTAATGTCATTCGACATAAGAGAGTTCACACTGGAGAAAAGCGGTGTATGAGTGTAATGAATGTGGGAAGTTCTTCAGAGAAGGACCTGCACTCATTAAACACCAGAGAGTTCACACAGGAGAGAAGCCATATGAGTGCAGACATTGTGGGAAGTCCTTCAGTTATAAGTCTTCCCTTGAACAACACAACAGAGTTCACACAGGGGAAAAGTCATTTGAGTGCAGAGAATGTGGGATATCCTTTCGTCGAAGGGATCACCTCATTGAACACTTCAGAGTTCACACTAGAGAGAAGGCATATGAGTGTAGAGAACGTGGGAAGTCTTTTAGCCAAAAATCTAACCTTAATAAACATCTCAGAGTTCACACTGGAGAGAAGTGTTAAATGTGCAGGGGATGTTTCATTTTATTCACTTAGAATAACAACACTGAAGGAGACTCTTTGCAACCTATTTTCCTAAATTTAAACCCCTTTTAATGGAACATACACTCTTCTAGATTCCTCATAAGTTTCCAGTACAAGTGAAGCTTGAAGGAGGTGCATTGCACTTTGTAACATGCCCAGATCTACTACCCGATTGATTTGTGGCTGAAGAGATTTCACCTCTACAACCTGGCTCACCTGAAGAGTGTGTATCAGTCCCAACCCCTGCGTGCTCAGGGGAAATGTATTCTGTGTTCTCACTTGTGCTTGAGAACATTATGATTACTCCAGCTCTCGACAGGATCTTCATTCCTTTCTCTCTGAGGTAATGGTCCTGACCCAAGGTTCATCAAGGGCACCCATCCTCAGCTAAAAAGGGCTGCCTCTTTCAGGGACATTGTGGTTCTCACATTATGCTGTGATGAATTGTTCCAGGTTCTAATTCACCAACCCTCAAACTGCTTTCTGTCCTCTGTTCTAGTTTATGATCTTTTAGTAAAGGTGTTTTTCTTTAAAAAAAAAAAAAATCTTCTCCATTGCAGTTAAAGCCTTTGGCATGAATTTAAATTTAGCTTCCCTGGGAATTTTGGAAAAACATTTTTCTTCATTGTTTTTTATAGGCCCTGTGAGGCAGAGATATAACTTCCTCAAACAAAGCAGCAGGAAAAGCAACTAACAATCCTCTGGATAATGCAAATGAATAAAAATTGCCAGAATTATTGCAGAAGTGCTAAAAACCTTTCTCTGATGTTTTAGACACTATTCCTAGACTTTAGTGGTTCAGGGATGCCTGTTTTAGCACTCCTGGCATATTAGGGAACAAAGTTTGTGGAGAAAATAAATTACACAGAACAGTCTCCACCTTAGAAATGGATCATATTCCAGGGGTTAATTTGTAAATCAGTTAGACTGGAAATACCTTTTTCCTGTAGAAAACAGTTTGATGAAAGATAGTTTAACTTCCTGGCTTATGCCATCAGTTTTCCTTTGCTAAACGTTACATTATTTTTTTAATTAGAACATGGTAATGTATTAGTTATCTATTGCTATATAATCAATTACCCCCAAATTTAGAAGCTTAGAAGAACAATCATTTTTTATGTCACAGTCTTTTTGGGTCAGGTCTCTGGGTGTGGCTTAGCTGGGTCCCGCTGGATCACTGTCTCTTGGGAGCCTGAAACCTGCCATCAAATGAACTTGAGAGAAATTCTCCCCCAGCTGAACCTTCATATGATACTGCAGCCCCTTCTAACCATGATTCCAGCCTGTGGGAGACCCTGAGCCAGAATTATCCAGCTTCTCATTCTCATCTGAAATGAGACCACTGGATTTAAATTAAACTTGCATTTGAATAGTGGTTATTGTGCAACAAGGGATTTCCTTCTCTCCCTGTGGGGAAACTTGTTTTCCCCGGTGACAAATAAAGTGGGGATCACTTTCTGTGGCTGGGTAGTTTGGAAAAGTAAGGTTTTTTTGTTTTGTTTTGTTTTTTTGTTTTGTCTACTTGTAGCTTGCAGCCACCATGACCAGTATGAAAGGGTGTGTTCTTGATCTTAAAGGGTAGAACTTAGGGTGTATTTTCACATGGAGACAGTATGCCATAAGTGGTGGTTAGAATCTTAGGAAAGAGTTCCATTTGAGACTCACTATAAGTTGAGTAAGCCCTTGTGGGCTAGCTCACCACCATTTATAACAGTATGTGCATGAGCAAATGGATTCTATATCCCAGACATCCATCTTATAAACATGCCTTTAAAATGTGACTCATTTTTAAGTTGGGGACTTGCCTGTATTTCATTAGGTCCTCCCCAGCTACCTTCCCCACAATAGTTTACATTTTGTACTATTAGCCTTTTGGGAAGATAAAATGACAGAAAATAGAGATTACTATAATTTACTCTTAGCGCTAAGAGCCTGGCAGACACTATCAAGATAAAAATCAGATTTTCTGCAGGGTTTGCACCTATATCTCTTTATAGTTACATTATACCAGGTCACAGTCATCTTTTCCTTTTGTAGAATTCTAGGGTCTTAATCTAGGTATTTCCAAAAAACACTTAATCAGATTTAGGACATGAGACACATTTTTGGTCTGCCTTACACTCCCTTCAGCCCATATCTGTATGGAAGCTGATGGCCTTCCAGCTGAGAGGTTACTGTTCCAGCCCCGGAGTGGGTTCAGTGGAAGACTGCTCACCTGGCCTCCCACATGCTTGATATTTTTAGACATGGCTCTTATTTTACTCAGCAATACACCAGCCAGCCAATCACTAGAGAATTTATCCAGGTATCAACCTGTTGCTTGAACATATGTTCAAAGGATGCCACCTCTAATCTCTAGCCCTTCATGAAGTCAGACAACGACAAGCATGTTTTAAGAGCCACCCCATCTCCACTTAACTTTCCTGAGTAACATGTTCAGTTTTGCCTCACTCGTTCATGGTACACAGTATAAATACATCATAAAATGCCTTTCTGTCTCATTTGTAAAACTGTAATTGAAAATTTTGTCCATGATGTGTTTTTTTTTAAATTTAAATTCTTTATTGTTTAAGTATTACACACGTCTCCGTTTTCCCCCATTGACTTCTCCCCCTGCCCTCCCAACCCCCAGCACATGCCATCAGCTCCTCACCCTTGTCTGTGTTCATTGGTTATGCTCAAATGCATGCATATAAGTCCTTTGGTTGATCTCTTACCCCCTCACCCTCCACCTTCCCTCATAGTTTGGATAGTCTGTTCGATGCTTCTATGACTCTGGTTCTATTTTTGTTCATCAGTTTATGTTGTTTCATGATGTTTCTTAATATGAATGTGTACTGGGTTATCCAACTTCTCTTACTCAGCCACATGACCAAGCCTGCTCTCTCAGAACGACAGGTCCTTAGGGAAATTTCCAAAGTAGATGATTTACAGGTATAAGAGCTGTTATTTTTTGTTGTTGTTGTTGTTGTTTTGTTTTGTTTTAATTCACTGAGTTATTGAGAATAAGTTGCAGCCTTCATAGTAAAAACTTGATTTGTGGGGTTTTTTTAAGGGAAATAATAAAATGTCTCAGCTGCTTTTAAAATTAGGAAAGGTGAACATAATCTCTATTCTAAAATAGATTTAAAAATACCCATATCTTCTTTTGTGGGTGGAAATTACAAGGGACAGAAACAGGAAGGATAAGAGGCAGGAGGGACAGAGAAATAATTAAAATACATACCAAATTCCAGAGAGGCAAAATGCTTGCTGATGTACTAGTCTATCTCCCTCCCTCTTTCCCTCCATTTTCCTTCCCTTCCTCCTTCCCTCCCTCCCTATCTTTCTCTCTCTTCTTCTTCTAAAATAAAAAAGTAAACCCAGAAATACCTTTTATTTTAAGTAATATTTTAATTCCATCCAAAATTTGGAATGGTTGATCCTCTTAAATTCCTTACTCCCTTAAAAAGAGGACAGTTACCATATTGCTTGGGAGAATGTAGATCAACTGGAGAAGAAATGGAGTGGTATCTCTGCCTTGAGGCCTTTTAGGATACTGTAAGCTACCCAGAATTTTAAAGCTGGGCTGCAGTTCAGCTACTGTGAGATACAGGTGGGACTGCCTTTGGCATTTGTCCTGGGCCTGGATAAGTGTAAGTGTCAGGCTGATCTGAGCTCAGGCTGCTGGCCTACTCCTGGCCACTCCCGCATCTGGCATAGCCTCAGCCCTGGGAACAGGCTCTGGGACTGCAGGGATGATCACATGGTAACAAAGACTGGGTCATTACATCCCATGGAACAAACTTCAGAAAGTAAAATCAGAATATTTAAAAGTTAATTGTATCATATTATCTGCCTTATCCTGCCCATTGACACACACCCCGCCCCCTCAATGAACAGTGCACATTGTAGAGAGTTCTATGTCTGTACCTATAGAGTTACCTCTTTCTTTATAATGGGTGCCTATTATTCCACAGCACGGATTATTTTATGCCAAAGGTTGGTGCCTTCTTCTTTTTTTTTTTTTTTTACATACAATCCTGAAAGGACTATATTCCCAGATGAGCAAAATGTATTATAGGAGCTGATCTCTGATGAATGTCAATTGTCAATGTTAATATTCCATCTCTTAATCAATATTTTATTCCCCTTAGAATCTTTTGTCTCCTCTTTACCCTCAACAATAGATAATCTAATAAATTGAAAGCTTGCTGATTTCAATGAAAGACAAATGGTCATCTATGTTTATATCTATGACAATTTCTCTTTCTTCTTACAGGCCCATAGTTAGCTGTACCTCCTTCATTTCTAATGTAAAAAGAGAATCAAGACAAGTTTCCTGTAAGATTTGTAACAACACATTCCATTTTGATTAGGAGCTTCCATCTCGAAATAAAGTCATAATTCCTTTTCGTGAAAGAAAAGCAACAAGAAAGCAAATAGATCTGACCTTACCCTGTAGCAGCCTGCTTTTTAGTGCTGACAGGGGATGTTGGGAGGGTGAGGTGGAGAAGTTGGTGCTGGTCTGGAACAGATTGCAAGGGGAGGTCTGGACCCGTCAGGCTCAGCTGAGCAGAGGGCCTGATCATTTATCACTGTCAGAGGGGTTGGGGGTGGAGGGAAGGGGGAGTTACTGGACCATTCCTGTGCATCGCCTGACTGACAGCTGACAGCACCTCATAAGCATCCATTGAGGTGCCCTGCACATCCTGCTGAAGGCTGCTGACAAGTTCACTAGGAAGAAGAAAGAAGACCTTCTGCTGCATGCTATGTGCTTTGCTAGAGCTTTGCACACCTTTCTGTGTGGTGTATAGAACCATTTGCACAAAGTGGGCTTAGTGGTATTACAGGCATACAGTTAGGTTCCAAAGTGATAACAAACTGATAGGATGAGAAAATACCTCTGTGAGTCTCATGCCTTAATTACATTCGCAGGCTTGGGATACTGCACTACACTGATTATTTTAATGTGGCCGAACTGACATCGGCAAATGCTGGCGAGAACATAGATAACTTTGCTGCATGCACGTGTAACAGACTAAGCAATGCCAGCCTGGCGCCAGGCCCCCCACAGGTCTTTGAAAGGCAGCATTTTTAAAAGCAACACTAAAAAGTATGATTTCTATGCGATACTTTATAGCTATGTTTAACATCCCTCTAAAATGTCTAAAATATGGGTTAGGATCAATAGGAAATATGTACCTTAGAATGAAAGGATATCGTTTTTATTTACAGCTGCATTTTCAGTACAACTGTTTTCAATACTGTTTATTCATAGAGATGCACATTTATCAGACTGACATGAAGATTTTAATCCTTAAAAGAATTTTATTTTAAAAGGAATTTTTATTCTCAAGATTATCTAATTTTGGTAGTCATTAGGAAGTACATGTATTAAGAGGGTGGCAGAAAGGTTTCATAGAAGTCAGGTGATAAATTTCCATCAATTAATATTATATGCTTATCAGACATGCTGTTACATGTGGTAATTAATACCATTGCACTACGAAGGTGAGTGTGGAATTCTCCTAAAGCAAAATGAACAATGATGGAATGCTTTTACTGAGCTAATGTCATATGAATCGGGAACTCGTGCTAGTCTGATAACAGTCGGGTAGCAGGGTGTGGAAGAGCTGCAGGCAGTGCTGCTAACACGGAGCCTTGGGGATGTTTCCTGATTAGCAGACCCCAAGAGTGGGGCAGGGCCATTGCTGCTTGAAGGATAAATAGAGGGCATTGTCTTACTATCTTTGTTTACCCAACAGTAAGCCCAGTGACTGGCATGTAACCAGTGTTTCATAACTATTTTCTGAACTGAGATGTTATTTGGGCAAAATGTGGGTTCCTGTATCTTGACTTACTGGGATAGATATGCACCATCCCCCCTTCCGAGTCCCTCTGTCAACCTACATTCCCCTTCCCTCACACCTGTCTACCGAGGACATCATAAGCTCATGAAACCTATCCAAGTCTGGAACAAGGTCTGAGATGCCCTCATCAGATGGGATTTCATAGGCCAGCCGTGTGGCTGCTTTGAGTTAGTCTGGAAGTCCCTGAAAGCTCCAGTGCTGTCACCCAGGGGGCAGGGTTTTAAGGAGCAAACAGTAGAGTTCAAGGGACCCGAACCTGGAAAGAAAAAGGGCCCTGTGCTGAGTCCTTATGTGATCAGGCAGGAAATAATCTCGCATTGGTTATTTTCATTTAAGGTAGCTTTTATGCTTTCTCTTGCTCTTAAACAAACAAACAAACAGGAATGGGACTCATAGGAAAACATTTAGATTTTTACAAGATGAAAATATACCTGTTAGGATCTAGATTTCTTCTTTTTCAAGTTTGCTTTGTATTTTTTTCTTTTCCTTTTTATAGTTGACTGGTTATCAATGAAATATTTGCTTTAAAATTTGGAAGTACATGACAGTGTAAAGAAGGAAGAATAATCACCTATCACTTAGCATGTATAGGTAGCTATTATTACATTTTGACCCTGTTTTCTTCTAGTAATTTTTCTGTGCCTTTGTTCTTAATTGGGTAGGATACTCTTTTTTTCTTTTTTTTTTCTTTTCCTCACTCAGCTCTGTATTATTACAATTTCCCAATGCATGAAAAAAACATTTTTATGATCATACTTTTAAAATTACAGTACCAAAAAGTTACCATGTAATATTCCACCTTAGGACTGTGTCACAATTCCTTCATTATCCCTCTTTTGTTGGGTCATTTAGGTGGTTTACAGTTTTTCACGGTTGTAAACAATTCTGCTGTAAACATCTTTGGGTAGCTCTGCCTTAATCCTGATTATTCCCTAAGGTACATACCTATACTTGGCATTACTAGGTCAAGGACTTAAATGGTCTTGACTTTCCTGATGCATATTGCAGGCTGCTTTCCAACTGGATTGCAGCTGTTCGCATGTCCATGAGTAGTGTTTGAGGAAGCCCGTCTCCCTACTCCCTCATCCATATTCAGCATTGGTTTTGTAAGTTTTGCCATTTCCATGAATTAAAAATAGCATCTCATTGTGTGGTTAAATATCTATTACGTAGTTATTTGTTATTTATATATTTAAATTTTTTATGAGTAATGTGTGTTCCTGTCGTTCTCCACTTTTTCTATGGCAGTGGAATTGCTGTCTTTTACAGAGCCGTGGAAGCCTGCCTGGGGAGTATGCAGAACTAAATTCAATGCTGGTTTTTAGGGCCACTGGCTTAACTCCTGCACTCTAATTGTAGGCACCCATGTGGTCACTTTCCTTCCTTATCCAGGGCAATCTTGTGGCCTCATGGAACTCGGCAACACAGCAGGATCACGCTCTACCAGTTTCTCTCAGGAACAGGAAAGGGCTTGTGTATGAGGTGTGTGCATTTGGCGTTGCTGTTGCAGGTTCACAGTCATGCTTGTGGTCTGTGCACTGAGCAGACCTCTGAAAAGACAGCAGGTGCATCATGAAAAATAAAAAGGCCTGTGCTTACTTAATGCTTTATTCCTTTTTTTTTTAATACTCATCCAAGGCTATGCTTTTATTGTTTTTGAGAGAGAGAGAGAGAGAGAGAGAGAGAGAGAGAGAGAGAGAGAGAGAGAAGCATGGATGTCGGAGAGAAACATCCATCAGTTGCCTCCCATAAATGTTCTGACCTGGGGTTGAACCCCTGGAACCTAGGAATGTGCCCTGACTGGGATTCAAACCCGTAACCTTTTGATGGATGGGACGACATTCCAACCACCTGAGCCACCTGGCAAGGGCAATGCTTTATTCTTTTAAAATACTTTCTCATCTTCATTGCCTCACTCTTTTAGCTGGAAATCTTCCCTTAGTGTTCTCTAACAAGTTTGTTGATTAAATGGATCTCCTTATGTGTAGGGTCTGTGAAATTTATCTTTGCTCCCACAACTCAAAATGTAATTGCCAGTGGATATGAGCCAAAGATCCTACCCATCAGTATTAGCTTATGCCTCTTTTAGGCTGGGGTTCACGTATGGCCTTGTTCTGCCCCATCCTGCTATGACTTCATACTGTGAACTTCACATTGTGAAGTTTCAGGTTCTTCTGCAGAGAGATGCTTGGAGGTGCAGGGGCTGCCTGCAGGGGTATCGGCTCCTTTACTGGCCAGGAGGTGCATCTTAGTTTTGCTGCACCTGGAGCAAAGGAAGCAGGGAGAATGGTGGTGGCGGATGGAATTCACTGGAGGAAGGACAGTGGTCAGAGCATAAGGATGTAATCCTGAAGGATATATGACTTCTTTTTTTGAGCTGCAATTTTGAACTCTTGCCATCTAAATTTTCCATTTTGTCCATAGTATACCTTTTGTTTTTAGGGCAGCCCCCATTTACATACAGTGAGGGCTGACCTTCTCTTTCTCCTTGAGCTTTGAGAGCAATGCTTGCCTCTGGGTGCCCACAGCAGTTGGGGACTACTTGTCTCATTCTCACTATAGCCTTACTGGGGACTCCGTTAAGCCTCTGCCAGCCAGAAATTCCATCTGTCTTTAGTCGTGCACCTCGTCCTTCAGTTAGAAGGACTCAGGCTTCCTCGGACACAGGGTGGTTGGAGCGCAGATTCAGTTGGCTCTCAGTTGAGTAACGTCCTTCCAGTAACTGGACCACAACCATGTAACTTCCCCCTCTTCCCCTCCTCACATACAGAGCACACCAATGGGGGCAAAACCCACTCTGGGTTGAATTTCACCTTAAAACACCATAGCCCCCAATAATAGGAACTTTAAGGACAAAAACAATATAGAACCAAGGTCCATCTGGGCAGAGGTGACTAGAAGCATCATTACCTATTCTCTCCCAGTGCACCTGCCCCATATTTGTGTGACTGGGTGACAGGTGCATCCTCAGGACTCCAGCTCTCACAGTCATCACATCATTCTCACAACAAGGTAGAGGGCACCTTGGCCAGCCAGGGCCCAGAATGCTCCATCAGTGTGACTCAGGTACCTCTGCTGGAGATGGGAGAGGCAGCTAAGAAGCTAGGGCCGTGGGCCAAATATGAACCCCACTTAGTTCTAGTCTAATTTGTACCTTGAGACACCAGGAGTAAGTGACCTAGAGAAAGAGCCACTAAGAAACAGTGGTGGGGGACTGTGACACCTTATTTTTTGAGGTTTTAATTGCCATTTTAGTGAAATAAACACACTTTCACTTCAGTCTCAAACTGAACCTAATCACTGATAAGCCTCATAGCAGCATGAATGACTGATAGTAATGATAAGCATGGATTGGATTTTTAAGGGTTAATAACATGACTGGGAGGGGCTCGCACTGCTAGCTGACCTGCAGCTGTGAGGCTTTATTAGTCTGATAAGAGGCTATACCATTGCAGGGATGATTCTGGTCCAGAAGCTGACCATGACTCCCAGGACAACAGTAGTTGTTCCTAGAATCTCCAATTAGGTAATGTTGCCATGGTCACCCAATCTGGAGGAGATTGGACCTGCAGGAGAATACTGAAGGTCTGAGAGCCCACCCTCCAGCC
This sequence comes from Eptesicus fuscus, assembly GCF_027574615.1. NCBI lineage: Eukaryota > Metazoa > Chordata > Mammalia > Chiroptera > Vespertilionidae > Eptesicus > Eptesicus fuscus. The sequence continues at coordinate 33,215,053 of NC_072478.1, forward strand.
CTCACCTCCCTGCCTTTTGCCTGTCCAATCCCCCTTCACATAGAAGATAGGAATTTTAGCTAGCTCAGTTTGCATACATAATACAGCTAATCACTGGTTGATTTGTGTCAGAATTTGCATTATTAAAGGTTCATTATCAAACAGTTTTATTGTATTTTTCAAGCAAGAAAACAGTCATAAAGTTTGAAGTACATTAGTTATACACAAATAAAGCAAAAAATAGTGTCAGTATCATCTTCTAAAGCTTTTGAGCATGCCCCCTAGGTCCCCTTCAAAATCTCTCCAATAGTTGACTTTGGCCCAATCTTGCTCTAATTAACCTTGCTGCTCCTCAAGCACCGGGCTTTCAAGATTAATGAAAATCTATTCCTTGTCCTCATATACCCTTGACTGAGGACACGTCTGGCCATCATCAGAGGTTGTCCTCCTGGAGCATGTGGCCTTGGAACGTGTCCCCACGGAGCAGGGGCAGGGACATCTGCCCGACCAGCCAGATTGGAGGCATCTACCCTGCTGTGGCCAGGCAGCAGATGTCCCTGTCAGAAAGCCCCTCCTGTCTCCATTTCATGCTCTGCTGGTAATCAATAGTTAGTACCCAATCAATGAGTGACTTTTCTGTTTAGTCAGTGTGATTGTTTCTCTGGTGAAATGTCCAACTAATTATGAAAAAAAGTTTTATAAATGCTCGTTAGTGTCCCAGGTTAGTCCTCTCCCCCACCCCCAAATCTTATTTGACCTATATAATGTGTTTAAAGGAGCTCTTCTGGTTCTTTGACTCCCAAATACTAGCCTTAGCACAGTTTTAATGGGAAAGTGCCCTTAGAAGTTCAGCCTTGGTTTCCAGGAATAGAACTGCAACTGTTCCGTTTTTAAGGACTCACCATCCCCTCATCATAGAATAGAAAGGAGCACTCAGATTTCCTCTCATTCTTTTGTACCTAAAGCTGTCTTATTGTTGAAATGTATCATGTAGAAATGAGAAGGAAAATGGCTTCTTTCTTTGTGCCATCTTTCTGTTTTATTCACTTAGACCAGGAATAACAAAATGATTTAAGCACACAAGAGAGATTCTATGGGGTGCTAAGAGGAGAAAGGATTTTGTGGTCACATTTGGGGTTAGAGAAAGCATGCTGTGGTTGATTAGTGATGTCTGTCATGGGCATGGAAGTGGAGGATAGGTAACTAAGTGCCATGTATTTGTTATCCCTTGCCAGGGTTCTTTTCCCAGCCTTATAAAGAGTTCAGCATTCTGGAGAAAGGGGCTGCGTGTAGATTCAAGAAGGAGTCCAAGGACGAAAGATAATTTTTAAAGGCATTGGGGGTCAGAGGATCTTCAGCTAAAAGGAACTGAAGACTCCACCTTGTTTAAGGACCCCGTAGTATTTATTAAACACAATTTGTCCCAAGGCAAGGTGGAAATATACACTTCAAAGGGTAAGGTATCAAAGGGTACAAAAGCATTGTCAGTTTGGGGAGTAGCCTACAGCTGTTCAGGTGTTTGGCCAACAGGAGGCAATAAAATGCCCTGAGCTCTCTGGCAGCAGACAATCCTATTCAGGTTTGGGGGAAGTGCTGTTTAGCAGTTTCCAACAGGTAAACTACATATGTGGCTCACCCTTGTTGAACCGCCCAAGTCCCATCAACCTTTTGATGGAACTCTTGTAATTATTACATGCTGGAATTGGTTCCCGGCAATCCCTGGTTCAGATCTTATAAAAAATCAAGTTCACACAAAGATGATAATACTAATCTAACAGTTAAGTTGCGCTTACTATGTGCCAAGCACTGTTCTAAGTGCATTATGTGTGTTAACTCATTTAATTCTCAAAGCAACCCACAAGGTTGTTATCAATGAGGAAACTTACAGATGAGGAAACTGAGGCACAAAGAGGCTAAGTAACTGAGCTAGGAAGCGGGAGAGCTGAGATTCCAAGCCAGCCTCGTTTCAGAGCCCATGTCCTTAGCCACTGAAACTCTACTGTCTTCTGTTGGCAAAGACTGTCTTTGCTTTCCCCCCAGGGGCTGTGTAGTTCAGAAGGAAATGTGAAATCCAGTTTACAGACACTGTTATTTTTGGGCCTCGGGCTCTAGAATAAAAGATAAAACAAGGTCTAGGGTAACCTTAGCAGTAAAGAGAGAGTGGCATTTGAACTTTCACCTTCCTCTCCAGTTAGCATTTCCAGTCTTTCCACCTCCACCAGCACTCTGCCTTCTCAGCTGAGAGCAGGTGAATGGGAAGGAAGGGAGGTGGGCATTTAAGGAGCAGAACAGGGGAGTCCCTTTGTCCAGACGACATGGCTGGGGACACTTTCTGAGTGGCCATTTTTAATGATCATTTTTGTATGAGGGCCACATCTCTCTATATAAAAGTCTAAGCAACTGAATGATGAGTCGACCAGTAGTTATGATGTGCACTGACCACCAGGGGGCAGATGCTTAATGCAGGAGCTGTCCCCTGGTGGTCACTGGGCTCCCATAGTGGGAGCGCCGCTCAGCCAGAAGCCGGTCTCATGGCTGGTGAGCGCAGCTGTGGCAATGCGAGCCTCTCCTGCCTCTGCAGCAGGGCTACCGAGCGCAGTGGCAGGTGCAGTGGGGCCGGGATGAGCAGGAGCAGCGCCTGCCCCGGCTCAGGTTCCTCCTCAGGAGCAGCTGCCTGCTGCTTTGTGCACTGCTACCTCCCTATGGGTATTGGGCCTAAACCGGCAGTCTGACATCCCTTGAGGGCTCCCGGATTGTGAGAGGGTGCAAGCCAGGTTGAGGGACCTCACCAGTGCACGAATCCGTGCACTGGGCCTCTAGTGTACATATAAAGAGAGATATGTTTTTAGTGAATAAAATGATATATCTTTCATAATGGCCAAAGAGAGTCCTTTTAGAACTGTTTATGTCTTCCTTAGTTGGTTAACAACAATGTATTGAGTACTATGCTATGTCCCATATTGTGCTAGTATTGTAGATATGGTGAGCCAAAAGAGACACGAGCCCTGCCCTCCCTGAGCTTACAGTCTACTCATCCAAATAGTGACTAAGTATAAGGTGCAGCTCTGGTGAGTGTTGCAGACAAAGGCCGTTGGTTCCAAGAGAGCAGCATGGCCGAGGTGGGCAGAGCATGTGGGGCCTGTGTCAGAATTTTGACTTAGCCTCAGGGCAGTAGAAAGCCACACTGGGGAGGAGGTTGGGGACTTTGTGTCATATAACCAGAGTTATACTTTCTTTTCAAAGACAATGTGACTACACTGGGAAGAACAAATTAGAGAGGGTGTGTAGGGACACTTGGAGGAGTCCAACCCAAGAGGCCACAACAGTTGGGGCTGGAGTGGTTTTGGTGGTGGAGTGAAGAAGTAGAAGGATTCTAAAGATGTTTGGAAGGCAGAGTTAGCTAGAGTTGATGATAGATTAGATGTGGGTGGTAAGGGAGAGAGAATGGGTAGGAGGATAGTCGTCTTATGCCAAGAGGTTGGGATGCTGGAAGAAGGTCAAGTTTGGAGTGGATGGTCAGCTTGTGTTGGAGGTGCTTTTGAGCTGTCTCAGAGGAGATGTCAAACAGCTACACTTTTTATTGTGAATATGTACTGGGTTGTAAATAAGGCCTGATGGACTATCCTGGGAAATCAAGTATTGGGGAAAATTTTTAAAAATCTATAATTTGTTGATTTAAAAAAAAAAGCAAGTAAACATATTTTCATTTAGAAAATAGGAATCTAACAATGACCAAGGAAATTAATAAAGGTAAACATCTTGCATAATTTCCCTAGTTATTTTCATTTTAGCATGTTTCTTTGGCAGTTTTTTCCCATAAGCATTCACATTTTAATTAGTTGTCATTATAATCTACATCCAGTGTGTAATAGGACTGTTTTCACTTACCATTATCCCAAATATTTTTCCTCATTCCTATATATCTCTCAAATGCTGTATTTAAAATATGTAGCATAGTATTTCATGCTTTTGATAAATCATGGATTATAAATTTCTAAGCAATTTCTCTATTTTGGATATTTAGTTGATTTTAAGATTTCATTATTAAAAGTAGTAATACTTCAATAAATATTGTTATACATATGTGCTTTTCGTAGGTGGCATTTTTCTTAGGTTGAATTCTTTTGAGTGGGATTAGCGGGTCAGAGCATTTGAATAGGTGTAAAGCTCTTGATGTGTCTAAAGGAAGATGTTTAGAACCACGGACAAGGCTGTGGAGTGCTCACCATAGAACAGAGTTGTGACCTCCACATGGGGTGTCATCACATTCCTTTGGATTCAGTAACCAGTGGTCCTAACCATATGAGTGAGTGTGTGATAAAGTCCCATGCCACCTGACCTTTCACCTTGCATTCTGTAGGGCTTGCTCTCTTGTTCACCTAGCCTGGCTCCGACTCCCCCCTCAGGTTTTCTCTTCTTAGGATAGTGCCACACATACTTAGGAACCAGTGGAAGCCCCTGAACTAGTAGTATCCCAAAGGGATCATCTAAACTGGACTGAACTTCAGAAGCCTTCAGGTTCTAAAAGATTGCAGTGGTGTTGCAAAGGGTGCTTAGGACCCCCATGGGTTTGGATGGGGTTCTCAAGACCTTCCATGACCCTGTCTATGCCTGTCAATCTGTCTTTCATTACCATTGCTTCTCAGCATATCACCTCTAGCATGCCCTAGACTCTGTTCTGGCCCAGGGTGATGCCTTGGTTGCATATACTCCTGGCTCTCACTGAAGTTGCTTCTGCACCCTCTGCCTTTCCAAGTCCTGCCTCTCCTTTAAGACTCTACACAACTTGTGATTCCTTCAGGTCATTGGCTCTGATTTTCCAACCGACTGTCCCTGTGCTGTGAACTCTTACAGTACCTTTAGTCCTCATTCCAGGACTTAGCACATAAGTGTAAACTTTCTGGTAAAATTTGCTTTTGAATTTTTTACCCTTCTGAAGGGCAGGAAAAAATGTCATACTCTCCCCCCAGACCTCTCCGAGTCTAGCTTTAGTGCTGAGTCCTTTGCCAGAGTTCAATAAATCTAATGTGACCCATTACATCAAAATATATGTGCTACGTGAGGCAATGTGAAAGCGTTCTAGCCATGGTTATGCATTTTTAATATAAATGCCCATATTCAAAAGTTGTTGAGGATATTAAAATACTCATAGATGGACCATATTCAGATATTCCCCATCTGGTTGTGGTTTGGTGTGATGGCAACAAATTAATGCTGGAAAACAATGGTCACTTTTCTTTTTAAAAAAATATTTTTTATTGATTTCAGTGAGGAAGGGAGAGGGAAAGAGAAAGAGAGATAAACACCAATGATGAGAAAGAATCACTAATCAGCCGCCTCCTGCATGCCCCACACTGGGGATCGAGCCCGCAACCTGGGCACGCACCCTGACTGGGAATCGAACCGTGACCTCCTGGTTCATAGGTTGTAGCTCAACCACTGAGCCACGCCAGCTGGGTCACATGGTCACTTTTCATTCCTAAATCCTTGATATACACTGGGATGGGAAGGATGATTGGTGGAGGAGACCAGGGTGCATGAAGAGTAGTAGCAAGCACTAGAGTATCTGTCTGGGCTCTAAGAAGGTGAGTGTCTTTGGCTCCTGGGAACAGTGCTTGAACTGTAGTGAAATGATAATGTTCTTGAAAAGTTGGTTTTAATGTGACCCTGCTGTCTTTATGATTCACTTTACTGATTGGCTCTTCAGTGGAAGCCACCCAGTCCCCCTGGAAGCTGGAGCTTCCCTTGTTCTCCAGGGATGGCCTGGCACAGTGGGGACCCTCTGGCTAGGAGGCAGGAGCTCTCAGGCTGGGCTGGCACTGCCTCCACCTACTGCACAGTCCTGCCTAAGGCCAGGCCTTAGCACACTCATTTGCAAAGTGACATGTTCGCACAGCCCATCTCTAGGCTTTCCTGTAAAAGATCAAAACCACAATACTTGAAACTGTCATAAGAGGGTAAGCTTTGGTGTTATTTCTAAATAAAAATGAGAAGCAGGCTCTTTGACACATTTAATGACATGTGTTAGCATGTGTGTAGAACTTTACACTTAACTTGCATTTCTTTCTTTCTCTCTTTATTTTTTTTATAGCCAAACATCATGTCAATGGCAACAGAACAGTTGAACCTTTCCCAGAGGGAACACAGATGGCTGTATTTGGTAAGATATCAACTCTGAAAGAAAACCCAAATCGTGTGCAAAGACTAGTGCCAAATTTCTGAGTTTTAGCACGTGTCCTCAGGGCTTCAAAATCTGGGCTCTTCTAGATATGTACAAATCATCGGAGCCAACCCCTCCTCCCCCCCAAACTACTGAGTTTTTAGTATTACTGGGATCAGAAAAGCTTATTCTATATATTTTAATATGCTTTCCCCCCCTCACCTTGCAGACCAAATATCAAACTGTGTATTTGCTACTTCTTAAGTCCACACTGTGAATTAACCTGGTCATTTAGGGCTTGTGTTTTTCTTTGTGGGGAGGGTTTTTTTTTTTCTTCCACATTGATATATAACTTTGTTGAATTCTGGGTGGAATTCAAGTAGTTTTGAGTTATTTCACAAAACTCAGTCTAGTTGAATGACCTCTGTCTCCTCCATTATGAATTGAGCATATTCCTTAGGAGAAAACATCTATCTTCTGTCTATACTAATCTATATTTATAAAAGGGACGACGATGATGATGATAATAATCATCTCATCATAGAGCTTTATTCACAGATCTTCCCAATTCTGTGGCCAAACAGTGCCCCTGGCCTGCTTGGTACTAGGACTGTCCTTCAGAAACGAAGTTTCCCCCTATATCAGAACAGAGGGAAATGTGCTAAGACAGGTATTATTTTACATTTCCCAATATGACACGAAACCTAGTGTCTCAGGGTTGAAAAATCTAAAAGACAAAAACAATCTTCAAAAGGACCCTTTGAACATTGATGTGACATTTGTGACCCCTGGTGACAGGCACTGTGCTGAGCCGACAACTTAGGTAAAATGGCCTCACCTGCACTTCATTCCTCAGAGAGAGTTACGAGTCAGATATCTGGCACACATTTTTAGAGTGTGCATTATGCTTAGTTCTTAAAAAATCAAATCCTTCATTTAAATGTCTGAGTATAATAATCCCTAACCACTGATATTTCAAAAGGTGACAGCCCATACGGTGCAAGATGTACAAATGCCTGGCCAGGATGAGCTCTCTGTCTCATAACTCTTCAACGGTAAATCACCACTGATTGCTAACTCTGAGTCCAGCTCTGGGCTTAAGGAAACATTTTATCCTGAGTAGGCTAATATAGATATGGGTTGTCTGAGGCTAATTTCCAGCTCAAAGAAACTTCAATGCTAAAAGCAGTGATACAACAAAAGCCCTTGCAAGAAACTGCCATCTAGAGCAGGGCCAAAGGCTCATCCTGCAGCAGGCAGTCTCTGAGAAGCCCACTGTGACGGGACAAGGGGTGTGGTGTTAAAAGAGATGAATCATGTGCATAATTTATACAAGTACAGAATGTAAAATAGAATATTTTTTGACATCTAAGAATTTTTACATTATTAGAACTGCAGTTTGGCTCTTCCAGATGCTTAAATTAAGGTTCCTGTTTTGGTCAAGAATATGATTGCATTTTATGTTAATGTTTTAAAACTGTTCTCACGTACATTACTTATCCACCTGGCCCGAAATGGAGTGAGGAAGCGGTTGGTTTTGGGGGTGGGCTTCTCTCACTCTGGGTTGTTTATAGTTATACTCAATTGGTTAAATTAAGTATAGCACTTAGCTCTTTGGCCTATGTTCTAGCACCTTGCAAGGCTGGTAGGATTATGTAATTCCCTTCCCAGAAAGGTCAAATGACTTATCCCAGATCACTCAGCCAGTGAGACAGTGGAGCTGGAATTGTAGCCCTAGTCTGACTGACCCTGAAGTCCACACTCTTTTAACCATGTCCCCAGATTCTTGGCACAGGTTGAAGAAGCCGTGGGAGAGTCTGGTAGATTCACAAGTGCCTTTCAGCTGGATCCATGCACAAAAGTGTGATTTCCAGCTAAGCCAATTTGGCAAATTGATTTGTGAATTTCTATGCATTCCCAGGGTGCTCTGAAGGGCTCTCGAGCCACAGCTTTTGCTTGTAGTGACATCTCCTACTATTTATCTTTCCTGTTGATTTTAGTAGCATGTATTATAGAGGAGAGTGTCTTACATATACTAGTACTTGACTGTGAGTTCACTGAAGCAGCAATAGCACTTTCTATTTGTCCAAACTCATTCTTCTCTCTTGGAGGTTTTAATATTTTATGCCAAAATTGCATCACTAATTTCATTATCTGTTGCTTAATCATTTGAATGTACCATGCTGTTGAAATAGGAGCTTTTAAATTTAATCCACTCTGAAAGTGGCCATTGAACTGCCAGTAGGCATTTATATTGGAGTGGCTACTGTAAGGAAGGGTAGAGTGAGGGACAGGGCATGCTCCATTGTGAAAAATACATGAATATGTTATTGTATCAAGTGACCAGAGGATATATACACGGTGTCCCGAAAAACTGCATACACATTAGGAATGATTATAAAGTCAGTGTTTATTAACATACAGTTCATTTTCAAAATTTAAAAGAATCTACAAAAATGAATAATTTTTTTTGTCCATGCCTATTTTCAAACTGATGACCATTCTGGTCCAGGCACTGCTGTTAACGCAAAGCAATGGAATCACAAACATCAAGAATCATTTAGTTCAATTGATTGTACACCTTCCATTCATTAACCATACACCTTTAATTCATCAACTGTTGCTGGTTTTGTACCGTAAACTTTATCTTTTATGTACTCCCATAAAAAAAGTCTAGTGGCACTTTAGGATAAAATTTATTTGTTCAAAGCATAGTCTGGCTTCACCCATTATTTCAAATTAGTTAAACCTGAAAAGGAGTGAAAATTAAGAGAGTCATCAACTGTTAAAGTGTGTATATATTTTGGGGGGATACCCTTTAGATTATTTCCTAGTTTCTGGCCTATAATCTTCACAGCTTGTTATTTTTATTATTATTAAGGCAGAAGGTGTGTGTGGTTTTTTAAAAATATATATTTTTATTGATTTCAGAGAGGAAGGGAGAGAGAGAAAGAAAGAGAGAGAGAGAGAGAGAGAGAGAGAGAGAGAAACATCAATGAAGAGAGAGAATCATTGATCGGTTGCCTCTTGCATGCCCCATACTGGGCATCAAGCCCGCAACCCAGGCACATGCCCCTGACCAGAATCGAACCTGGGACCCTTCAGTTTGCAGGCTGACGCTCTATCCACTGAGCCAAACCGGCCAGGGCCTTCACAGATTAATTTTAAAGTAAGATGTTCATCTTATCAGATTTTCTTTGTGGCCCATTGGTGAGTCCTTGTCTTGATTTTCTGTGACCACAGTTCTTTAGCTTTTGTGTTGCGCTCTCTCCTCTGCACTTTAGGACAATGATAATGAAGGTAATAGGCTCTGCTCTCCTATGGGTTTCTCCCTGTCTGTGTATGATGCTCTCTTTCAAGTCAGTGGGAGCCCTTTTTTTACAAGCTGGAGAAACAGAACCGAACATTTTGCAATTACTTAATGCCTTTGTTCCTGGTAGCTGAGAGGGCCCTATGGCTAACATCCCTTTAATCCTTCACCGGTCCTGTGAAGTTGGCTTTATTGTGCACCTTTAGAGACAGAGAAACTGAGTCACCCAAAGATGAAAGAAATCTGGTCAAGTAGAGGGAATGCTTTCTCAGGCACGGGGACATCCACATTACATTTGCCAGCAGGCTCTACCTGACTCAGAACGGTCTCTCGGCTCCCAATAGCTTATTGAAAGTGACAGCCCGTTGGCAGAGGCCACTCCGTCCATGCCGAGAGCACGTGCTACAGCCTCTCTGTGGTGGTGGTTCTTAAGCACGGAGCAGCGTTACATTTTATTAAAAATATTCCATGGTCAAAAGATTTATCTTTTCAAAATAAAATAAGAGCTTATTGAGAAGAGTGCAGAAAAGTTGGGGTTGGGATTCCTGTCTTAATTTGTGAAGTTTTTAGTACAACTTAAAAAAACTGAAATTACAATTTTTTAAAACTTTAAAGTATGGTACTTGACCATAAAATGTATCATCCAAAGCAGGATACTTTTGAGAGTGAAAAGGGTGTTGTTAAAAATGGTCCTATATAATAAAGAGCTAATATGCTAAATAGATAGGACGGCAGAACAACTTTCCAGAATGACCTTCCAGAATGACCAGTGGGCGGGACCTTGGGGCTGCGGGACCGTGAGGCAGCCGGGCTGCGAGGGCCGAGCCCCTTGCACGAATTTCCCTATAATGAGAATGTACATTATAAAATATTGTGCCGAGTAATAAATACACATTGATTAAAGTTGAAATTGAAAAGCAATGAAATAAGATATATAAATGGAGGTAAACAAGTGGAAAATTAAATGCAGTAGACTTACATTATATATAATATATATTACAGTATAACACCAGTAGTTATATTAACTTCCCAGATTTTACTCAATATATACTGTTATATTTTTTCTGAATGACTTGAAGTTATTAGTTAAGTTATATTTATAAAACCATAGCAATCAAATAAGAGATGGGGAATTGATCTGATTATACTCTTGCAATTTTAACATTGTACTAATACTGTCCAGTGATGTAAGGTAATGAGCTCTCCATCATTACAAGTATTCAAATGAAAGAGGTCATTCCTAACCAATCGAGAAGTGGGGCTAAATAGCCTTTCAGATCCTTTCTTCTCAATAAATGAGAATTTACTTTGTTTCAGAGTGTTAAACCTTTTTGAAAAACAATTACTACTTACTCTAAATTCTTTGATCCTACCATTTAGAAACACACATCTAGGCTGTTTGGTGAGAGGTAAGATTCTGCCACGAGAGATCATCATGTTCAGGAATTGATACAAGGGACAACAGCAGAAGTGCCTCAGCGAATTCCTAGGGTTGTCATGGGCTTTTTGGATTCCAAGAGTCTGAGAGCAATAGCTCTGTGAACTCAAATTCCTGCAAAACCCATTTTCTCTGTCAGGTTCTCTTAGGGCTCTCCAAATAAGAGGGAGTCAAAGACAGCCAAGACATCATGAAAACGTGCTGATGATCTCGTTGCACACGTCTGTTTATAGCCAAGCTGCCAAGAATTTGCTAGCCTCTTTCTTGAATAGCTTTGTCAAGGACTGATCCCAGGGCAGGGGCCATGGCTGTCAGAGGCCCATACACGCAGCTCACTCTGGGACTCACCTTCCACCCCAAGGGAGAATGAGCTCAGTGACTGTAAGATGAACCAATCAAGACACCTCCCCTCCCCACTTGAATTGGAGGTGATTTTTGAAACAGCCACAGTTATTTTGTCTGCCAGCCAAGAAAACAGCATTGAAAGCAGCAGGCAATATGTCAGACTTCAAAGGAAAATATATTGGTGTCTCATTGGCTTGAATCCAACATTATGTTGGTAAATAATCAAATCCCAGTGTGGCATATTTCTCCCTGAACCTTGACTGAAAACTACTGAAGACCATTCTGTGGGCTGTGGAGTGGCAGTCACTCATTCTAGGGAAAAGCCAGAAAGAATGACTTTGAAATGTGTTTATAATTAACCAAACAATCTAAATTCACAAGGCTGTTAGAACAGCAGGCTGCTAACTGGTGCAAAGTTCTTAAGTGATGAGATACTTGGGGAAACAAAAATGGGCCTTCTTCCCATGGTAAGCTGACGCACCTTTAAGGGACAGTAATTGGTCATTTGGAGCCATGTTTTAAGATGCACTTTATCTTTTTTTTTTTTTTCATGTGTGTGGTGATCTCAATATTTATTTTCTTTTTGAGTGCAGAGAAGTCAGGTAATATGGGAAAGGAAAGAGGAAGAGTCCTTTCCAAGCCTGTATTGAAAATCCCTTTTGATTTGTATGGCAGTCCACCTGATCCAAGAGAACACAGCTGGAGTCAGAGAGGGTGTCCCGGTGTGGGGAAGGGTGGAAATATATAGAGAGAATGGAAGCTGGAATGTGGGTGGGGATTTCTGTGCTTAGAGAATGGAGCTAAAACCATTGTAGAGAGGAATAAATCAAATGTTTGTTAAAGTAATACTTCACTTCCTTAGAGACCACGTATCCATCAGCCTCAGCATTGTGGAATGCATGTAAGACCCAGAAAATAAGTCCCCTCCCCAAGAAAAAAAAGTGTGGAGAAGTTCTAAAGAATTCAGAATTCACGGAGGTCTTTGTAGTCAGATAAATCTTGCTGGGTGACTTCAGACAAGTTTGTGACTTCCTCTAAGCCCCATTCCTCATCTATAAAGCAAGGGGAAGAATAATTACCTCATAGGGTTGTTGTCAGAATGTCATGAGTCATCAAGGCATTTAGGATAGGGGTGACAGTGTGCTGTCAGATCTCAGACACTTCTGCTCACAGGACCAGCCGGGGAGGTACTCTTTGAGGAGGCCATCTGCTCTCCCAGTTAGAGCTAGCTGTGATCAAGGCCCCAAGCAGGCGGCCCCAACATTGGTCCGTTCCATTTGATCCATAATCTCTCTGCATTAGACCTGATGATTCCTTTAACTCAGGGATTTTGAAGGATAACACACAGCATTAGTTGAGAACTGATCTAATACTGCCTGGGCATGGGCCAGCCCTTGTTAAACTTTCTGTTAGGTCCACTCTCATCACTGGCCTAAGTTAAATTAGACTGATGGCTTCCTTCTGAGTCAGTACAGAGCTCTCAGAAATACCAATATTTCTTGTTTGGCCTCAACTATAGAGCTGGTCAGTTTTAGCTATTTTTTTTTTCACTATTATCACTAGTATACAGTGACTATCCATTTGACCAACTTTTAAAAGTTTTGAAAATGAGAAAGATTTGTTTAATTTATTTTACAAGTACAGCAGAAATGTCTATAGAGAAAATATGCTCCAAAGGATGTGCAGGAGAAACAGCCATGTTTCTACTGTTCCTCTGTTAATTAACATTTTTAGAAGAGAAACATAGATATGGAAAACAACAAAGCTAAAAAAGTTAATTGTTATTCAGTTTAACTCAATCAGCATGTTTAAGAAAAATACTGAGCTTGTGTTGCAGATAACATAAAAAAGAATATTCTCTCTCTTCCTTTCATTCTTCCCAACCACTTATTTTCGGCCTTGTTATAAAATGAAATAAAGGAAAATTAAAGTATATACAAGAGATGGCAAAGTAACACTTACTGGATTTAAGTAAATGTTAGACTTGAGAAAAATATGAGAAATGAAATATACGAAGAATGCATGCCACAATTCAATATAACTGATAGAAGTTGGCCACAAATTTGCCTCTATTTTCTGACAGATATGTAAAGATCAGTTAGTTGTATAATTGGTTTCCATTTTTAAAAATTGTGGTAAAATATACAAATATAAATTTTACTATCTACCCTTTTTTAAATGTACTATAGAATTAAGTACATTCACATTGTTGTGCAACCATCGCCACCACCCCCCTCCTGAACTTTTTAATCTTTCCCAACTGAAATTCTGTATCCATTAAATACTAACTTTCCATTTTCCCGCCCCCTAGCCCTAAGCAACCACCATTCTCCTTTCATTCCTGTTTTAAGGCTAATATTTCACTGAATGTAGATATCACATTTTGTTTATCCATTCATCTGTCAAAGGACACTCTGTTGCTTCCACCTTTGGCTATTGTGAATAATATTTCTATAAACGTGTTTATAGATATCTCTCCAAGACTTTTCTTTTTAAAAAAATATGTTTCTATTGATTTTAGAGAGAGAGTAAGGGAGATGGAGAGAGAAACATCTATTGGCTACCTCCTAAAAACCTCCTATCGAGCCCACAACCTGGGCATGTGCCCTCATCAGGAATGGAACCGGAGACCTTTTGGTGTATAGGATGATGCTCAAACAACTGAGCCACAATGGCCAGGGCCAAGACCCTGCTTTTAATTCTTTTGGCTATATACTTACAAGTGGAATCACTGGATCATATAGTAATTCTATGTTTCATTTTTTAGGAACTGCCATACCATTTTCCATAATGGCTGAACCATTTTACATTCCTATCAACAAAGCACAAGGGTTTCAATTTCTCTACATTCTTGACAACATTTGTTATTTTGTTTGTTAATTACCATTCTGATGGTGTGAAGTGGTGATTGGCTTCAGTTTTAATGATACTGAAAATCTACATGCTTGGGGGAATCATAAGATTTCCTGATTCTAGAACCAGAAAGAAATTTCTTTTCAAGGATATTAATAAGGAGGACACTGTGTAATGTAAGGCAGTAAATGGTACAGCTATAATAACCTTGGAGTGAGCAGCATGAGGAGACTTGTGAGCTGTTGGTCACACTGCTCCTCTCTTTGGGTTCCTGATATCCACCAGGGGCAGTTTGGTTCACATGCCCTTCTGGGTACCACAGTGTGCTTCTCTGGCAGGTAGGCTCTGGCTTAACCTAGAAGTTACTTGTCTTGTATCAAAAAGAGTCAGTGGACTAGTTGTCTTTTAGGTAATGTTCTATCATTGTTATTTTTCTCACGATTTTAAAATATATTTATTTTTTAGTTCCTCATTATGAAAACTTTCAAACATAAAAACAGAGAGACTACTATAATGAAACCTCACTCACTCAGCTTCAACAGTTATCACTTAGGGCTGAATATGTTTCATCTGTATTTCCACTCACTCTCCTTCACCCCAGGTTATTTGAAAGAAAATCTGAAATATAATATAATTTCAACCATGAACATTTTTGTATATATCTCCAAAGAGCAATTTTTAAGAAAACACACCACACTGCCATCATTGTACTAAAAATAGTTCCTTGTTATTATTGAATATCCCATGAGTCCATATTTCCATTGTTGTCTCATAAATGTTTTTTTTTTCAAACTATTTGCTTGAATCAGGATCCAAATAGAGTCCATACATTTCAACTGGTTGATATAAATATTCAGTCTCTTTTAATCTATAAGTTCATCTCTCTCTTTTCCCTTGCAATTTGTTTGAAAAATTAGATGATTTATTCTGCACTGTTTTCTTCAGTCGGGGATTGAATGATCATGTTTTTCAGACCCCTGTATTTTCTGCAAACTGGGAATTGGAAGCCTGATCAGAATCCATAGGTGTAAACCATTCAGGAGGCATTTAATAATCAGTTGTCTCTCTTTTGGTGAAGCCATTAATGATCATTGCTTAGATCTATTATTTTATTAGAGGCTGCAAGATGATAACATTTTAATTCTAGCATTTCCCTGTATTTATGAACTGGGATATTTCTATAAAAAGAAACTTCCATTTTATCAACTATTTAGTACCTTGACATCTAGTTTGATTAGAAAAGCAGCTTCATTTCTCCTCATATTTACCATTTTGCTCCATGTGTCTGAGCATGGATTAAATGTATATTCATGACTCAGAAGCATACATAGGTATAGTTGCTTAAGTCAAAAGTGATTTAACAAGTGATGGAAACATCTTTATTTGGACTGAATGACCATTTTCACTTGTGCATTTAATGAAATTATTGATATTTGTAACCACTTGCTCAAAGGCTTGAAAATATAATCACAGGAGACAGATTTCCTCAACAGATTTGGGTAAAACAAAGAAGTGGCACATAGTCAGGTGGCAGAAAGTCATGTCTCCGTCAAAGCTGGATCTAAGGAGCAGCCTTATTCCCTCCTGTTCTCGCCTCCACTCTTGTGACCAGGGGACATGCTGCCATGTGGGTCTGGTCCTGAACCTCAGTGTCCCAGGATCAAAAAGCCAACTCTAGGAGGACCTGAGGGCTGGAGACCATCTTGCTTCTAGACATGGAATGCTTTCAAAATATTGAAATGATGGAAATGGATAAGCAGCCAAGAAATGACAAATCCTCCCCAGGAATGTTGCCTACCATAAAGACGAACAATTGGGCTGTTTCACCTGGGGTGTTTTTTCATGCTTTGGCTTCATATTGCGAATGAGTTAGAGGGTACATGGAGACATATTTATTAGAGTGCATTGTCCATACTTTCTGCCCTCCAATTTTCACAGACTGAGTAGGTAAAAACTGTGTGCAGTTCTTATTGCCAAACATTTTGGGATTCAAGAAGGAGAGCTCTTTACTGACGTACTTATTTTTAAAAAATCTCATTTTATTTTTATTATTATCATGTATATTTTTGATATGTTTGGAATGATGCTGTGTATAAATAAAGTAAACAAAATTAAAATAATTTTCAAGAATGAAATTTCTTAAGTCCAATACAATGTAGTTATTTTTTAGGGCAATCAAAATCCAGCAGTGCCAGTTCTGTTGTTTCTAGGGATAACTGGAGATGTTATCACTGAAAACCTAGGAAAGTGGTATTCAATTCAAGCAACATATTTGATCCACGCTGAGAAACAGTTGTTTAGCTCAGCATACCTTTAGCCAAAATAGTGTGAACGATGAAAGACTCTGTGAACTTTTCCTACATTCTATAGAATTTAGTGTCTGCAGTATACCAGGAGCTATTGCACAAAACACTTTTTGTCTTCCTCTTTTGTCAACAATGCCCCAGGACTTAGACAAAGGATTATCATTGACCAAGACCAAGTATCTTCATTGAGCCCAAAGACATTGGGATCAACAGTGATGATTGCCAAATGGATGTCTTTCTGCTGTAGGCCTCACCATATATTCTTCCAAGTCTCAGCTGCAATTCTAAGACTCATGATAAAATAGAAAGAACTCATGATAGTTCATCGTAGACCTTATCATGAACAAACCCAAAAAGATATTTTAAAAATACGCTTACTGTAAGACAAGTGAAAATATTCTCACATGACATTCCAGAATCAAGCTTTCTCAGGAATCAATGCTATTTCTTTTGTGGGAAAAAGACCACATTTCTGATCTCTCAAACTATGCAATCCTTTGAATCTCAAATGTCTTTCCATGTGATGACCCTTTTCTGCTTTCTTAATTTTCATAATATTGTCACTTGTCAGGTCAAGAGAAAATACCTCCAGTGGCAGCCTGCATCCATCTTGCTTAATACACCCATGTATTCATTTAGTTCTTGGAAGAACTTATTGTCACCCTCTGTCCATCAGGCTTTTTCTTCCTTGGTGTATGACCTTGGCCCAGATGGTACTGACATTTGCATTGGGAAGAGTTTGTATTCACCTCATAGGGAACATTAATGGGAGAGAGTTTGGGGAAGGTCATCTGGGAAAATTTTAGGAATATGATAACACTAGGAGCTTAGAGAAGGACCTACCCAAGGAACCAATGAACTGAACTGCCATGAAGGCATGGGAACTGCTTATGAACATTCCTTTGTTTAGGCTGAAAATTTGTGATTGGTCAGTATGTTCTTTGGCCAGGTCTTACCCAAACAGCTTTATAGTAATGTGCAAAAGGGTGACCAGAAGATGGAAAAGGCCTCGTCGGCATGGATTCAGCATCTGCCCTTGCTTTCCCATCTGTAAAATAATTAGAGCTGGATTCCCAAGCATATAGCCTGTGTTTTAATCCTGATACCAGTACATAGGTCTTCAGTGACACATAAACAGCTGGGCAAGTGCACCAGCTGAATGACAAAGAGCTTTTCAATTGCTGTTAATGCATTGGTAACGGGACTAAAAATTTTGTCCCTGTTTTTTCTTTTCCATGTAGGACTTTTTAAATCTACCTAGCAATGAAATGTCTGTAAAAATACCACCACCAGCAACAACCTTTATATTTGTGAAGTAATTTTCCCATTATAAAGTATTTTCATATATATAATTTTATTTGTTTTTGTATTTAACTCTGAGGTAAGAAAACAGAGGCTCAGAGAGATTAAATGACTTTAGGGTCAGGCTACTAATTAATGGCAGAACTGGGTCTAGCGTTCAGATAATGTATTCAAGTATTAATCAAATTGTTCATTTATTGCAGCAGGAGACAAACAGAAACCCTTCTACCCCTCAAAGAATTTACACTCTAGTCGGGTAGGACAGTAAATAACTATCTAAAGTATATAGTATGGGATTTTACAGTGTGATAAGTGCTGTGGATTAAAATGGGGAGGATAGTAGGAAATGCTAGGTTGAGGTTGGGGGTTACAATTTAAAATAAGGTAGTCAAGGAAGGTGTCAATGAAATGGTGATATTTAACCCAAGACCTAAAGGAAGTTGTCATGCAGAGATCTGTAGATAAAGCCTTCTAGGTAGAAGGAATATTTAAGTGCAAAGGCCCTGAGGCAGGAATGGGCGGGGCATGAGGCCTGTGTGTTGGGGTGTAATAAGCAAAGGGGGGTGGGTGGGGAGGAGGGAATAGTAACAGAGGTCAGACATTAAGAGGAAGTTAAATTATGAAGTAATTGTGTTAACTGTGGTATGTACACTGTGGAAAGCTTTTAGAGGATTTTGGGCAGAGGAGTGACATGACATGACTTTTTTTTGAAAGAACCACTTTGGCTGCTATAGTGAAGATAATATGTTTAGGATGATGAGTAAAGTAGCAGGGGTACCATTTAGGAGGCTATTGCTTCCTAGTCCAGTACTTTTGACTTGAATATTCACTGCCTTTAATTAATAATAATAATAATAATAATAATAATAATAATAATAAATCTTCACACCTTTTTGTGTCTCAAATGCTAAATCTTCATAGTTTGAGCAATTCAGGGATTAGGGGTGCTGGCACCCTGTGCAGTCAAAAATCTGTGTATAAATTTTGACCCCAAAATTTAACCACTAACAGCCTACTGTTGATCAGAACCCTTACTGATACCATAAATAGTTGATTAGTACGTATTTTCTATGTTGTATGATTATATACTGCATTCTTCCATAAATTAAGCTAGAGAAAATAAAATATTAGGAAAATCATAAGTAAGATAAAATATATTTACAGTACTACACATTTGTTGGTTTGTTTGTTAATCCTCACCTGAGGATATTTTTCCATTGATTTTCAGGGAGAGTGGAAGAGAGAGGGAAAGACAGAGAGAAACATCAATGTGGGAGAAACACATTGATTGGTTGCCTCTTGCAGGAGCTGCAACCAGGGCCTGGGCCCAGGAGGAGCCTGCAACCAAGGTATGTGTCCTTGACTGGAATCAAACCTGGGACCCTTAGGTCCGCACGCAGACGCTCTATCCACTGAACCAAAATGGCTAGGGCAGTACTGTACATATTTATTGAAAAAATCTGCATATAAGTGGACCCATGCAGTTCAAACCTGTGCTGTTCAAGGGTCAACTGTATTTTTTATCCCTGTGTATTAAGAATTTAAATGGCCCTTTTAAATAACACATTAGCTAAAACAGATACAAATACTTTGTGGAGAGTATTTAGCTATTATTATTGCTTTACTTACAGATCAATACTGCTTGCATTTTTAGATGGAATTAAATCACTCAGAATCATGTTGAATGTGTGCATTGATTTCATTCAAAGTGAGTTGCTCCACAATGCATTGAATGGTTTAGAAGCATTTCAGATTGTATTTCTGGTGTACATAAAATGTGGAATGGAGCACAAGTCAAAGAAATGTAGTGATGAGATTTAAAACACAAAATCAATGCTTAAAATAAGACTAAAATTTGTCAGTGTAGTAAATCAACATTTGCATTAATCTCTTAACTCTTCTAGCTCCAAAAACTCTTGGGTTGGAATGTCTGACATTTGTTATCAGCCAAATTTGGGTTTAAATCCTAACTCAGTTGATTTATTAAAAAAAAACACACATACAACTTTTCAGAGAGAGAGGGAGGGAGGGAGATAGAGAAACACTGATGTCAGAGAAACATCAATCAGTTGCCTCCTGTACACTCCCCGATCGGAGATCAAACCCACAACCTCGGTTTGTGCCCCAATGGGGAACCAAACCTACAACCTTTTAATGTATGGAACAGAGCTCCAATTAATTGAGCTGTCTGGCCAGGGCTCAGATGATTTCTGAACTTGCACAAGTTTCTGAACCACTAGCTGAGGATAATTTTATCTCTTGACAAAATATTTTTTAAAAATTCTGTTGTCTGCAGGGACTGGAGAACAACCAAATGTTGGTCTTTGGGCAGAGCCTAGGAAAAACATAGTTCTTGAAATAAGGAAAACAAACTTGGTAAGCACCACATTTGACCAGGTTTTTCTTTGAGGTCAGTTCCCAGTTCCTTATAAAAAAAGAGAAAGCAAGTAGAAAATGGCTATCATACTAGGCTGGAGAGACAGAGGTTGAATCTAGGAGCTGCTAGAGTAGCTAGAAATCAATGGGAAACATTCTGGAAGGAAGGAGCAATAGAGGGGGAATCCCAACATCTTTGCACAAATTTCCCTCAAATCTGTGGTTTACTTTATACATATACAATGTGATACTCCAAGGAAACCTGGAGAAAGCAATTGATAAAATGCTGAAATTTCAGCACCTGCTTAGTTCTTGCAAAGAGCTGGAGTTCAAGTCCTGCTAAGTTAGAAAGACATAAAATTTTATGTTTTTTTCCGAAACTCCTAAGTGTAAAACCAGGATAAAGGGTTATATCATAGGGCTAAGGGGAAAAAGCAAAATAAGCCCATTCTTATAAAATCTAAAACTAAGCTTCCATAGGATCAAGACGACCCACCAGTAATTTAATTGCTTAACAGAACAAAATTCAACATTCTCTGGAAATAAGATGACAAAATCTAGCACATATCATCCACAGTGTTTAGTATGCAATAGAAATGATTGGACATGTGAAGAAACAAGAAAAGGCAAAAGAGAAAAGCTAATAGAAGCAGGGTCAGAGATGAGTCAAATGTTGAAATTATCAGACAAGGACTTAAAACAGATACATTAAAGAATTTACAGGACAAGGTAGACAGAATGGGTTAACAGGGAAACATTAACAAAGAAATGTAAACTATAAAAATGAATGAAATGGATTTCTAGGACTAAAAACTATAGCACCAAAATAAAACAATTATTTTTGGATAGACTTAACAGGACATTGGATATTGCATAAAAAGGGATTGGTGAACTTGGAGACAGGTCAGTAGAAATTATTCAAACTGAGGGTGGGAGCAAAAAAATGTTTTTTAGAAAATTGAACCAAGCCTTGGTGATTATGAGATAATGTCAGTTGGTTTAATGTATGTATAATTGGAGTGTCAGAAGGAGCCCAGAGAGATACTGGGAGATATATATGTATCTATATATCTATATATCTATATCTATATCTCCATAAATTTGATGAAATATTATTGGAGATAGTCAAGATGAATGCCAAATCTGGAGGGTCAAAGGCAAGGATCAATTTAGGAGCAAAGAGTTTGGAGTGAGGATAGAGATGAAATAAAAATAGATGACTCTAAAACAGGAAAGGTCTATCTCACTTAGTGACCACCCCTGTTCTCACTTCCATACTTCAACTCCTTTTAGAACATGTTCCTCCTCTTCTGGTTCCACGGTGGCATTGTGTTGAGATGAACTCAGATCTGGGTTCAAACCTTAGCTCTGCCTCTCACTAGCAAATCATTGCAGTCTGGATTATCATTTGTTAAATGGAAATAATGGTAACTTTCTTATAAGGCAGATCTCTAAGGGATAGACTGTAGGGTGGTGCTGGCTACATCATAGCTAGATCTTCAACAGATGGTAGTTTCCTTCTTCTGCTGAGCCTATCCCTGTGGTAGTCATCTGACATCACTACCCACACAGTTTATCAGGTTAAGGAAATTATACTTTCTTTTAAGAAAGACAAGGACCAAATAAATGATAGGATCATGGTTGAATTTCAGAAAAGGGCACTCAAGCTTCAGTGTGAAGAATGAATTTGAAGGATGTGAGTTAATTTTTGCAAAAAGAAAACAACAACCAACAGATTGGAGGCTACTGCACATGCCTTCTTACTATGCTCTTCCCAAACACCTGTATTATCTCCTTTTCTTTCACAAGAAGCTCTGCTTTGCCCATTTAAGCCATATCCTCAGTCATTACCAGAAAACGTAAAAATAAAATCTGGTTCCTATTTCCTCAAGGGCAGAGGTGCTCTGTCTTCAAAGGGTGAGCTGGTGGTGGCGTGGACCATGGTGGTGGCAGTCGGCATGCAGTCCCTCTGTCAATCTGAGAGCCCTTCTGCCAGCCTATTGTTGTTTGTCTATCTTTCACTAACAGCCTCTCAGCTATACTGTTTCTTCCTCATGAAGTAAAATGATCCAGGCTGACACTAGCCTCCCTCTAATGTTTTTCTGCTTCTCAAGAAAAATAAGAAGAGGGTCATATTGTAGTTGCAGATTGTTTGGGGGACCATTCAGGAAGTTTTCTTCATCTGGAACCTCTTTTCTACCCCAATCTGTCCTACAGGATGGAGCTGCAATTGAAAGCATTCTACTGTGTTAATCAACACCCACTGGCAAATATCACGGTCATTTATTCATTGAAGTTCCATAAATCTCCTATCCACTCTACAAAGGAAAATAAAATTGCAAGTACTTTAGAGAGGCAGGGGCCATGAACAGATACATCTGGGAAGTAGAAAAATGCTGAAGGACACCTCTTAGGGAAAATGAATGCTATTTCTTTCTTAGAGCTTTCTTTTCTTTGCCCTAGGCCAGTGATGGTGAACCTATGACACGCGTGTCAGTGCTGACATGCGTAGCCATTTCTGATGACACGTGGCCGCTGAGGCCGCTGCATGCCGAGGATGAAACATTTGTGAAATAATGTTTTTTCCTCAAAGTGACACACTACCCGAGTTATGCTCAGTTTTTTGGCGAAGTTTGACACACCAAGCTCAAAAGGTTGCCCATCACTGCCCTGGGCAAACTGTTATATCAGGCCCTGATAAAATCCCATAGCACATTCTTACCCTGCCTCATCTCCAGCCTCATGCTTGCATCTTCAGGAGGAGTATGCTTCTCTTGAATTGAGGGGCTGCTGTCTATTTCATCAAGTGTTATCCTCAGTCCACTTAGCAATTAGATTCTTCCAGCAGCTGAGAGAACGGTGCTGCTTCTGGTGAGCTCATTTTGCAATGCCTGGGCTTCCACAGTGCCGGCATGTCCGTCCAAAGGCCCTCCTGTCCAGGGGAATCTACTGCCTTACCAGTCCAAAACTGGGACCAGTTGTGGCTCCACTGCCCTTGAAGGGACGCAGACACATTGGTGCACCTTATGAGGAGCACATAGTGAGTGGATTCAAAAACATGTCTTCATGAGGAGCAGATGGAGGAACTCGTATTCAGCTCAGACAACAGGAGGTCCATGGAGTTACCAAGGCTGTCCTCAAATGGTCAAAGTGTTGACAGGTTGTCACCAGGAAGAGGAGCTAAATTTGTTCTTCATGATCTCAATGGAGATGATCAGAGCCAAGGAGGGAATATTCCAGGGTTTCAGCTCCATGCAGGGATGAGCTTTTTAATTGTCATTAGACCTGCAGAGTTGGACAGGACTGTTTCAAGAGGTTGAAGGCAATTCAAGTTTTGGACAACGTTTTGCTGTGATATGAGAGATTTTAAAATATTAGCAGGGCATTTAAGCTAGATTAGAGGTAAGGTTCCTTCTAACCCTGGACTGGTTCTTGAGCCCTCTTGGTGAACAAAGACATGTACTCTTCAGAGACTATTCCCAGGGTAAAGGATGAAATACAGCGATGTGTATAAAGACCTGGAACCACATTAATCACAGTACAAAGGCACAGTGGAGCGTAACGGTGTCTATGGGCACGTTTTAAATTAGGGAAGAGACTGCAAAGAATAATTAATCAAATTAAAGCAGCATTAACAGTTAATGTGGACAGAAGGCAATTAATTGTTATCAAATACTGAAAACATCAATCA
Organism: Eptesicus fuscus; assembly: GCF_027574615.1. Lineage (NCBI taxonomy): Eukaryota > Metazoa > Chordata > Mammalia > Chiroptera > Vespertilionidae > Eptesicus > Eptesicus fuscus. Next base: position 33,238,813 of record NC_072478.1, read on the forward strand.
GAGTCTAATTGCTATATGCTTACTTTTTAGCAGAAGATATTTGAAAATTTTGCAGTTTTCAAGTAAGAGTAGTGATAAGAAAAGTTGTTGTCTTGAATTATTTAACATGATGTACGTTTGCCAGAAAGTAAAGCTAGCAAAGAAAATATGCTGAGACCTCTTTTCTGCCACCTGTATTCACCCTCTTTAGGAGAGTCCTAGTATTTTAGAGCTGAAACTATCGGCAAATTCCCATTCTCCTGCCCCCTTCTCTGCTGCACACTGGGCAGCAGTGATTTGCACAGGCCATACACTGCCGGGGTCTGTGAATGTGTGTCTGTGACCAGGGCCTGGCTACCTCTAGTCTCAGGTTTACTGAGTTGTGTTTCTAGAATTTAACCCAGGACATTCCCCATCTCTGCAGGTCCCCCTTCTGATAAAGGGTTCACACTTATCAAATTGTGACTGGAATTTGAATTCTGGTTTTTCTCCCTGATCAGAGCTATGACCTGGACCAGATGTGATATCACCCCTTTAAGGAGGACAGGGCGTCATGGAGAGGAGTGCCTTGGAAGTGTGCTGTGAATAGTGCACTGTGTCTTTGCTGTTGACTCTCTATATACTTTATGTCTAGTAAAATCCATAACAGAACATGTAATTCCAGCAGAGTGCTCCATAAAATGCTGTTTGCATGAGATCCTCACGAACTGCCTTTTACTTAGCAGGTGCCACTGAATTCTCTGTGATGAATAATGTGCTACCATGGAATTATCCTTCACACCCTGTATCTAAAATAGGACGCCTTTTAATTCAGCTTGCTTACAAGTCTCCACAGCTTTCCACCAAGACTAGATTCTGAGGTTGTTTCTAGGGAGGCAGCATGGCATAGTGGAAAGAACATTGGCTTTGAATCCCAGGCATGTCTGGGTGGGAATCCTGGGTCTGCCTCAGTTCTGTGTCTTTGGGCAAGTGATCTAACCCTTGAATTTCCATTTTCTCATCCTTAAAGTGGGGCTAAGACTGTCTTTCTTGTAGGGTAGTTGGGGAATTCTGTGTATACGGAGTTAGTATGATATGTGGCTCCCTTTTCTTCTTATCACATAAGGAAAAGGATCCCAGGTTATGTACCATTTGGCAGAAAAATTTTATTTGCTCACTGGTTATAGTGAGCAAGTTGAGAAGAGGAAAATAGATTTCATTTCTCTTTATATTTCCCTCCAGAGAGCCCTCGGATCATTCAATGATCAAGCTGGATGTTAGAAATAATTTGGTTCTACTCATTTTTCAGAGGCTAGTGAGTGACCCAGAGACACACAGCTCCCAGTGTCCCTGGTAGAGGCTGCATTCTTTGTTGGTTTTGGGTGACAAAGACCTGACTGGTGACACTGGGCAGGAAGGAGATAGTGAGAAGGCAGAGTTGTGAAGAGATGATAAGCTTTTAAAAAAAGTGATGGGTTCAGAAGTAGCTGTTAAGAGTCGGGACACCTGATTTGAATGGTATCCAGTGACTCACATGCTGAGAAAATGGAGAAACTAGCTCAGAGAAATTCTAGAGGCAGAATCCAGGCAGGCTGCTTACGAAACCACAATCTGTTTGTTTCACTTGAGGACTGAGGGGTGGCTCTGGGCTCTCCCACAGGAGGATGTGGCATCTCAGAGAGCAAGGCTGACAGGAGGAGCAGCTCTGACCTTGGGTGGACCAACAGGGAGTTTTGAGTGTGTGCACATGTGTGCTGGGAGGGAGAAGGTGATGCAAGCAGGGAAAATGAGAGAAGAGAATGGAAACAAACTCTTACTGGTACTTACTGTATGCTTGACACATTTATGTTATCCATGAAATTCTTTCAATGACTCTGTGATGAGTATTATTTCTATTCCTAGTTTATAGATGAGGAAACAAAGGCTTAAAGAATATAAGTTGCTTCCCTGAGACCACATAGATTTCAGAGATATAGACCTGGTATAAGTATACAACATTCAGTACTTCTGCATCCATATGTACAATCCAGGTATTGGGTAGAGGAGAGATAAGTGAAATATTTTCCTCCCTGCATATAATCACTAAGTTTCCATTTTAGAAGCCTCAAAGGAAGATCTGAACTCTCCACAAACTGGCGTTATGGTTTCTAGGTGTACCTTCATTATAAAGCCCATTATAATTATGAAAGATGGCCCATTAAATTTTCAAAGAAATCCAGTTCAATTCAACAGACCTTTCCCCCGTGAAGAGCCTAATACATGCAAGGTGCCCTGCCAAGTGACAGAGAGAAACCCAAGTCTGAGAGGTGGGCTCCATGTTTTAGTTCAGGGGTCCTCAAACTTTTTAAGCAGGGGGCCAGTTCACTGTCCCTCAGACCGTTGGAGGGCCGGACTATAGTTTAAAAAAAACTATGAACAAATTCCTATGCATACTGCACATATCTTATTTTGAAGTAAAAAAAACAAAACGGCAAAAACACCCACATGTGGCCCGCGGGCCGTAGTTTGAGGACGCCTGCTTTAGTTCATGGTGTAGGGAGGAGGTGACCACACAGAAGCCAATAGTAATTCCGCAGGGGAGGCTGTGTAAAGGCTGGAGTTAAGAGGGCTCAGGAATGCTCTGGGGTTCCAAGAAGAGAGACTCTGTATTTGAATGGCATTCTCAAAAGACCTAAGGGAGATGGTAATTTCTGAATTTATTCTGGGTGTATGGGCAGGATTTCCAAAGGCAGGGGCGGGGGCGGAGAATGCAGACAACAGGCAGGTCAGGAACGATGGTAATGGGATCAAGTGTTCGAGTGTTCATTTGGCTGAGAGTAGAGGATTGGTGTTAGAATTTTTACAACCACCTTTATTTTGTTGGTTATAAAAGTGACTCATGCATCAGAGAAAATTTGGAAATTATTTAAAAATACCAAGAGAACAACCAGAGGAAGCTATCATTCCAGCATTTCATTGCTTTTCCTTCCAGACTGTCAATCAGTCTATACAAATATTTTTTAAAAAAACAACTCCTTTTTTATTATGACCGTTGGAATACATACTTCTTTAGAATTTGAAAATACTGTAGAGTACAAGGATAAAATAAAAATCACTGCTAATCTTACTCAGAGATAATAACCACTATTCATATTTTAGTTTATTCCTCTTGAGTCTGTTTTTCAAAGTGTATGCATTAAACCAAATAAGAACAAATTCATCCTGCAGTTTAATACCCTGCTTTTTTCCCCTTAACATAATATTTTGAATATTTTTATGCAATTAAATAATCGTAGAAAAATGGATGTATAATACTTGGTTAGAAATAAACCATCATTTATTAAATACTTTAATATTAAATATTCAGGTTGTTTCAAAATTTTTATTATAAATAATGCTGTTAAAACATTTTTGAAAAAAAATCAGTATTTGTCAATTAAAAATATTTCCTTAGAAGTGCTTTCCACAAAGACTAGATTCGGGTAAAAAGGTGTTATTGCTTTTAAGATTCTTGCAAATTATCTCTCTGTGGTTTTAAAAAGACAAATGACATGTTTGAAAGTGGATGTGATAAAGAACAGCCTGAAAGGGATGGCAGTGAGGGGCCAGCTGAGGCAGATGACAGCTGAAGAGGCAGTAACCAGCTGGGGAGTTACTGAACGAGGGCAGTGGGAATGGGAAGGGAACGAGAATATAGGGTTTCCCTCCAAAATGTATACACACACTTTGAAGAATTAAAAAGGCAGTGTTTATTAAAATATATCTCATTTTCAAACTGGAGCTACGAGCTCTTAAAGTGTGGACACCAGGAAGCTGCTTAGACTGAGACAAGTACAAGGTGACGGCCAGCTTCCCTATTAAGGGTCTAGGAAAATGCCATGCAGTTAAAACAGAGACGTCAGAAGATGCTGGCTCGGTTGGTCAATTAGGTGTTAGGTATAATGAATTCAAGGTGTCAGTGAGCCTTCCAGGTGGGGATACCCTGCAGGGAGTGGGAAATGCGTGTCTTTCTGAAGCTTTTTCAAGTGGATGGTCAAGGGTTAGGCCTCTAGGTTGAACCATTTTTCAAAGATATGATACATGGTTTGAACTATATAGAAAAGGCTGTTTTAAAAGTGTCAAAAAGTAAATGTGTACCTTATGAGCAAGCGAAAGAGGCAAAATGAGTTTGTGTCCTTGAACTGTCAGAAATAGTACAGGGGTTGGGGGAGCAGTACACCATCTCAGGAGTGCGGTGGCTGTGTCACTCCTGCTATCCTGCCTAACTTTCTGGGATCTGAGTAGTGGGATAGCCCTGGAAATGACTGTGAACATGGCTGTGTTCTGTGCAAAGTCTAAAAGTGGGGAAAAGAGCTGTAAGAGAGGAACTGTTTGGATAAAATGTTGAAGGAACATGTGGTGACTGCACATGTTCTTTTGAAAGCTCGGTCTCCCTATTGGTTTCCATTCTAACAGGACAGACTGCTCTTCCTGCCCCATCTGTTGTCTGAGGGTTTGTTCTTCAGTGACACCCCTAGCAGACAGAGTTGGAGAATGGGACATGCTAGTTAACAGGGAGAGTGTACTAGTCCACAGAAGTTGCCCTAGCCAGTGTGTGCAGGGTATTGAGGCAGATAAGTCAACAATTTTTTAAAAAATTATTTTATTTTTCAATTACAGTTTACATTCAATATTATTTTTGCATTACTTTCAGGTAAATAGCATAATGGTTAGACAGTCACATAACTGTGTTCCTTATGATATTTCAAGAACCCACCTGGCACCATACAGTTATTACAATATTATTGACTATATTCCCCATGCTGTACTTTGTATCCCCATGATTATTTTGTAACTACCCATTTGTACTTATTAATCCCCTTACCTTTTTCAGCCAGCCCCCACCCCACTTCCCCACTAGCAAGCACCATTCTGTTCTCTACAGCTATGAGTCTGTTTCTATTTTGTTTGTTCGTTCATTTTGTTCTTTAGATTCCACATGTAAATGAAATATTTGTCTTTCTCTGTCTGACTAATTTCACTTAGCATATAATATCCTGTATGTCCATCCATGCTGTCTCAAATGGTAAGATTTCATTCTTTTTTATGGCTGAGTAATATTCCATTGCATATATGCACCACTTTTTTTTAAATCTACTTGTCTATTGATGGGCACTTAGGTTGCTTCCATATCTTGGTGTTGTAAATAACGCTGCAATGAACATAGGGGTGCATACATTCTTTTGAATTAGTGTTTTGGGCTTCCAGAAGTGGAATCACTATGTTATAAGGCAGTTCCATTTTTAATTTTTTGAGAACCCTCTATACTGTTTTCCTTAGTGGCTGCACCCGTCTGCATTCCCACCAACAGTACACAGGAGTTACCTTTGATTCACAACCTCACCAGAACTTGTTATTTATTGATTTATTGATGATAGCCATTCTGACAGGTTCGAGGTGATATCTCATTGTGGATTTAATTAGCATTTCTTTGATTGTTAGTGATGTTGTATATATTTTCATATGTCTATTAGCCATCTGTGTGTCCTCTTTGGAAAACTGTCTATTCAGGTACTTTACCCCCCTTTTTTTTTTTTAATTTCTTTATTGATTAAGGTGTCACATATTTGTCCTCATCCCCCCATTCCCATCTCACACCCCTCCCCACGGATGCCCCAACCCCCTGTTGAACTTAGCCATTGGATAGGCTCGTATGCATGCACACAAGTCCTTTGGTTGATCTCTCCCCCCTCCCCCCACCCTCCCCTATCCTCCCTCTGAGGCCCGATAGTCCGATCGATGCCTCCTTGTTTCTGGTTCTGTTCTTGTTCATCAGTCTATGTTGTTCATCATTTCCCCTAGATGAGCGAGATCATGTGTCACTAGATATATACTTATAAGCACTGAATGTGAGACGAGCAATAATAGTTATGCTGACAGGCAAATGAATCAGTCTGTAGTGAGTTTCTTTCTGGACCAACAGTTCTTTAGAGACCCAATTTCCATGTCCACCAGTTCCTTATGTGTACATGTCAGTACTGACCCCTCAGCTCTGGATGGTGGACAAATGGTGGTAACGGAGGTCCGACTCCCTCTGGTTTGGTTTCGGCCGGACCCAGGGGCACGGCTTCACCCGGACTCAGGGTCACGTGGCCTCACCCAGACCCAGGGGGTGCATGACCTCACCCGGGCCCGGGACCCAGCCTCACCCGGATCCAGGGGCACACGGCCTCACCCAGACCCGGGATCTAGCTTCACCCGGACCCAGGGGCACGTGGCCTCTCCCAGACCCAGGGGTGCATGGCCACACCTGGGCCCGGGACCCAGCCTCACCCGGATCCAGGGGCACACGGCCTCTCCCGGACCCAGGATCCGGCTTCACCCGGACCCAGAGGAGCGTGGCCTCACCCGGACCCAGGGGCGTGTGGCCTCACCCGGACCCAGTGGCACACGGCCTCACCCGGACCCAGGGGTGCGTGGCCTCACCCAGGCCCGGGACCCAGTCTCACCCGGATCCAGGGGCACACGGCCTCACCCGGACCCGGGATCCGGCTTCACCCGGACCCAGGGGAGCGTGGCCTCACCCGGACCCAGGGGCGCGTGGCCTCCCCCGGACCCAGGGGTGCGTGGCCTCTCCCAGACCCAGGGGCGCATGGCCTCACCCGGACCTAGGTGCGCGCGGCCTCACCCGGACCCGGGACCCAGCCTCACCCGGATCCAGGGGCACACGGCCTCACCCGGACCCAGGATCTGGCTTCACCCGGACCCAGAGGAGCGTGGCCTTACCCAGACCTAGGGGCGTGTGGCCTCACCGGGATCCAGGGGCACACGGCCTCACCCGGACCCAGGGGCGCATGGCCTCACCCGGGCCCGGGACCCAGCCTCACCCGGATCCAGGGGCATACGGCCTCACCCGGACCCGGGATCCGGCTTCACCCTTTACCCCTTTTTTAATTGGATTGTTGTTCGTTTGTTTTTTGGTATTGAATTGTATCAGTTTTTGATATATCTTGGATATTAGTCCCTTATTGGATGTATCATTGGTGAATATCTTCTTCAATTCAGTAGTTTTGTTTTGTTGATGTTTTCCTTTGCTGTGCAAAATCTTTAAGTTTGATGTAGTCCCATTTGTTTACATTTTCTGTTTCCCTTGCCTGAGAAGATATATCAGAAAAAATATTGCTAAGAGAAATGTCAGAGATTTTACTGCCTATGTTTTCCTATAAGTGTATTATGGATTCAAGTCTTACATTTAACACTTTAATCTACATAGAGTTTATTCTTGTATATGTTATAAGAAGGTGGTCTAGTTTCATTTTTTTTTTGCATGTATCTGTCCAATTTTCCCGACACCATTAATTGAATAGACTACCTTTACCCCTTTGTATATTATTGTCTCTTTTTTCATATATTAATTGACCGTATATAGTCATGGATTTATATCTGGGCTCTCTATTCTGCTTCGATGAGCTAAGTGTCTGTTTTTTATGCCAGTACCTTGCTGTTTTGATTACTATAGCCTTGTAGTATAGCTTTTTCCCCCTTAGTTTTTATTGACTATATTGGGGTGACATTGGTTAATAAAATTATATAGTTTTCAGGTGCACAATTCTGTAATACATCATCTGTATATTGTGTATAGTTTGATATCAAGTAGCATGATATCTCCAACTTCGTTCTTTCTCAAGATTGCTGTGGCTTTTTGGGATCTTTGTGGTTCCATATCAATTTTTGTATTATTTGTTCTAGTTATGTGAAAAATGCCATTGGTATTTTGATAGGAATTGCTTTGAGTCTATGGATTGCTTTGGATAGTATGGACATTCTAATTATGTTAATTTTTTCATTTATGAGCATGGTATATACTTTATTTATTTGCATCTTCAATTTTTTTTCTTCAGTAGATGGGTCTTTTACCTCTTTGATTAAATTTCTTTCTCCCCCCCCGCCCCAATCCTCACCCGAGGACATATTCATTGATTTCAGAGAGAACGAGAGAGAGAGAGAGAGAGAGAGAGAGAGAGAGAGAGAGAGAGATTGATTGACTGGCTGCCTCTTACCTCTCATAGGCGCCTCAACTGGGGACTGAAACTGCAACCTGGGTATGTTCCCCAACCAGGAATTAAACCCATGACCTTTCAGTGTACAGGATGACACTCTAACCAACTGGGCCCCATATATTATATATATGTTTTGTTTTTTTTTGGATACAATTGTAATTGTGATTGTTTTCTTAGTTTCTCTCTCTGATAGTTCATTATTGGTGTAAAAATCTTATTGCTTTGAATATTTATTTTGTGTCATGCTACTTTATTAAATTCATTTATCAGTTCTAGTAGTTTTTTTGGTGAAATCTTTAGGGTTCTCTGTATACAATATTATGTAATCTGCAAATAAAGTTTTACTTCTTCCTTTCCAATTTGAATGCATGAATCTCAGTAGATGCAGAAAAAGCATTTTTTCTTCTTGTCTGATTGCTGTGGCTAGGACTTCCAGTACTGTTAAATAAGAGTTGTGAAAGTAGACATCCCTGTCTTGTTCCTCATCTTAAGGAAAACACTTTCAGTTTTTCCCTGTTGAGTATGTTGTTAGCCATAGGTTTGTCGTTTATGGCCTTTATTTTGTTGAGTTTTCTTTCCTCTATTCCCGCTATACTGAGCGTTGTTGTTTTTTATCATAAATGGGTGCTGGATTTTGTCAAATGTTTTTTTCTGCATCAATTTATATGGTCATATGATTTTTATCCTTCATTTTGTTTATATGGTGCATCACATTAATTGATCTGTGGATATTGAATAAAACTTGTATTTCAGGAATAAATTCCACTTGATCATGGTATATGATTTTTTAATGTATTACTGAATTCGATTTGCTAATATTTTGTTGAGGATTTTAGCATCTATATTCATCAGGGGTATTGGCCTATTCTTGCCTTTCTTTGCAATGTTTTTATCTGGTTATGGAATCAGGATAATGCTGCCCTCCTAAAATGAGATTGGGATTCTTTCTTGCTCTTGAATTTTTTTAGAATAGTTTGAAAAGGATAGGTATTAATTCTTTTTTAACTTTTTGGTAAAATTTACCTGTGCAGTTATATTCTCCAGGATTGTTGTTTTGGGGAGTTTTTTTAAATTACTGCTTTAATTTTGTTGGCTGAAATCCATCTGTTTAGATTTTCTCTTTCTTCTTGATTCAGTTTTGGAAGATCGTATGTTTCTAGAAATTTATCTATTTCATCTATATTGTTCAATTTGTTGCCGTACAATTAATTGTTCTAATATTTTCTTATAATCGTATGTATTTCTGTGGTGTCAGCTGTTATTTCTCCCCTTTCACTTCTGATTTTATTTATTTGGATCAACTCTTTTTTTCTTGATGAGTCTGGTTAAAGGTTTATCAATATTGTTTATCTTTTCAATGAACCAGCTCTTGGTTTCATTGACCTTTTGTATTATTTTTATTTTAGACTATATTTCTTTATTTCTGTTTGGTATGGGCTTCTTTGGGTTTGTCTTGTTTGGGACTCTGCGCTTCCTGAACTGTGTGTTTTTTTTCTTCACCAGGTTAGGGAAGTTTTAAGTAATTAGTTATTCAAATAGGTTCTTAATCCTTTGTGCTTTCTCATCTCCTTGTGGTACCCCTAGTATATGGATTTTTTAAAGCATAAATTTGTACCAGAAGTCCCTTAAACTATCCTCATTTTATGAAATTCTTTTTTTTTTCTGTTTTGATTTGGTGTTTTCTGCTCCCTTGTCTTTCAAATTGTTGATTTAATTCTCTGCTTCATATGTTTTGCTGTTGTTTTTTTCTAGTGTACCAGTATTCTTCATTTCAGTTATTGTATTCTTAATTTCTCAATGGTTCTTTTTTAATAGTCTCTATATTCTTTTTAATGCTTACTACTTCTTTGTTAAAGTTATAACTGAGTTCATCTTTCTCTAAGTTCCTTGAGCATCCTTATAATCATTGTTTTTAAATCTGTATCTGGTAGATTGCTTGCCTCCATTTCATTTAGTTCTTTTTTTCTGGAGATTTCTTCTGTTCTTTTATTTGGGGCATGGTTTTTGTGTTTTTGTATCCTATTTTGACTGCCTCTCTTTGTTTCTCAGGTAGATCTGCTATGTCTCCCAGTGTTGGTAGGATGGTCTTATGTAGGGCCCAGTGGTGTAGTCTCCCTGATCACATGAGCCTGGTGCTCCAGGTGTGTTTCTAGTGTAGGATATGTGAGTTCTCCTATTGTATTTGAGTCTTGATTGTAGTTGGCATGTCCATGTTTTGGGTTGACCCTCATGCTGGCAGGCTGTGAGGACTGGCCATTACCAGAGTGTCTGAGCTACTCTGTGGGGGCTGACCTCATGAAATAGAATTCACCCCATCAGGGTCTGGTACCTTCTGAAATCTCAACAAATTTTAAAAAGAACATAATGAAGACCATACCCTCTAAGCACAATATAATAAAATTGCATCAAAATGAAAAGATAGTATAAAAAACAGGCCATATGATTAAAAATTAAAATGTACAATCTTAAATAATTAATGGGTTAAAAAGGAAATAACATGAAAATTATAAAATACTTGCTAAAGAATGACAAGAAAAATACTACATATCTAAATATGTGAGATCTATCTAAGAAAAATTTAGAGGTAAATGTGTACTGAAGTACATTTATCAGAAAACAAGAACACTTAAAAATAAATAAGCTAAGTATTTATATCAAGAAGGTAGGAAAACAACAGACTAAAAGTAAAGTGCACACCAAGATACTATCAAAAAAAGGAGCAGAAATAGAAACCAAAAAAGAGGATCAATGAGAGCCAAGGTTAGTTCTGTTATATAAACCTCATAAACAGAAATAGAATTAGGAAAACTTGAATAAATAAAAAACAGTGCAACAATTAAAGTCACCCTTAGTCCCTCCCATCTCCTCTCCAAAGACACAAGGTGGTTCAGAAAGTTTTATTCTAACTTCAAGGAATGAATAATTCTTTTCTAATGTTACATAGGAGGGGAAAAAGCCAATTTATTTCATGAGGCCAATATAACCTTGATACTAATTCTGGCCAAGATAGTTCAAGGAAATAAAATCATGACAGATCTTTCTTATGAACATAAGTGGAAACTTCAAAAATAAAATGTTTGCAAAAGTAATTATTCAATATTAAAATGCATCAGTAGGTAAGTTTTACTGTAATGTGGTTCAGAAAAATCTATAAATGTAATATACTTCTGTAAGAGATTAAACAGGGAAAACATATGATCATCTCAAAAGAATGCATGCATTTTTAAAACTCAAAACTCATGCATGATAAAAAGCTTTTTATAAACTAGAAATGGAGGGACACTTTCCTTGTCTGAGAAAAGATATCTGTCAAAACATGCAACAAATCTCATACTTATTGGAGCATTCTCACTAATGTTAGGATGAGGCAGGGATTCCCACCAAATTCAGTAGTACATTAAAAAGATCATATACCATGATCAAGTGGGATGCAAGGATGCTTTCAATAAATGTGATATACCACATTAATATAATGAAGGATAAAAATTGCATGAATCTCAGTAGATGCAGAAAAAGCATTTGCCAAAGCTGACTATCCTTTCATGGTAAAAGCTTTCAACAAATTTTAGAAGGCATAGAGGAACTATACCTCAACATAATAAAAGTCATGTATGACAGACCCATAGCTAGCATCATACTCAATGGTGAAACACTGAAAGCTTTTCTGTTCAGATCAGAAACAAGACAAGAGTGCTTACTCTCAACATTCCTATTTAACATTATACTGGAAGTCCTAGCCAGACCAATTAGGCAAGAAAAAAATAAAAGGCATAATATCATTAAGGAAGAAGTAAAATTGTCTTTGTTTGTAGATGACATGATCTTATGTATAGAAAATCCTAAAGAGCCCTAACTGGTATTGCTCAGTGGATAGAGCATCGGCCTGCGGACTGAAGGGTCCCTGGCTCGATTCCGGTCTAGGGCATGTACCTTGGTGTCAGGCACATTTCCAGAAGGGGGTGTGCAGGAGGCAGCTGATCGATATTTCTCTCTCATAGATGTTTTTAACTCTCTATCCTTTCTCTCTGTAAAAAATAAATAAAATAAAATCCTTAAGAGTTCATAAAAAATTGTTAGAACTAATCAATGAATTCAGTTGCAGGGTATAAAATCAACATATGAAAATCAATAGGATTTCTATATAGTAACAATGAAATATCTGAAGGAGAAATAAAGAAAGCATTCCCACTCATAATAGCATAAAAAACAATAAAGTATTTAGGAATAAATTTACCCAAGTGAAAAATCTGTACACTGAAAGCTATAAGATATTAATGACAGAAGTTGAAGAAGACACAAATAATTGGGATGATATTCCATGTTCATGGATTGAAAGGATTAATATTGTTTAAATGCCTATACTATCCAAAGTCTTCTATAGACTTAGTGCATCCCATATCAAACCCAGTACCAAAATTGCAATGGCAGTTTTCACAGAAATAGAAAAAAAAAATTCTAAAATTTGTGTGGAACCAAAAAAGACCCTGAAGAGCCAAAGTAATTTTAAGAAAGAAGAGCAAAACTGGAAACATCACACTTCCTGACTTCAAATTATACTACAAAGCTATAGTAATCAAAACAGGGTAGCACTGCCATAAAAACAGACACATAGACCAATAGAATAGAATAGAGAGGCCAGAAATAAACCCACACATATATGATCAAATGACAACTGACAGTGGAGTGAAAAATACTCAATGGGGGAAAGGTAGACTTTCAAATAAATGATGTTGAAAAAAATGGATATTATAAAAAATAATTTGAAATAGATTGAAAACTTGAACATAAGTCCTGAAATGATAAAACTTCTAGAAGAAAATGTAGAGGAAAAGCTCCTTGACATTGGCCTTGGCAATGATATTTTAGCTATGACACCAAAAGCACAAGCAACAAAAGCAAAAATAAACAAGTGGGATTATATCAAACAAAAAGCATCTACACAGTGACAGAAACAGTCCACAAAATGAAGAGGCAATGATATGGATAAAATATTTGCAAACCATTAAAACTTCCAAATATTTGATTAAAAGTGGGCAGAGGACACGAATAGACTTTTCCAAAGAAGACATACATGAAAAGATGCTCAACATCACTAATCATCAGGGAAATGCAAAATCAAAACCACAGTGACATATCACCTCACACCTGTTAGAATGGCTAAATCCAAAAAGATGAAAGATAACAAGTATTGGTAAGGATGTGGAGAAAAGGGAACCCTAATTGGTGGGAATGTAAATTGGTATAGACACTATAGAAAACAGTATGAAAGTTATTAAAAATTAAACATAGAATTACCATATGATCAAGCAATTCCACATCTGGGTATATATCCAAAGGAAATGAAATCACTATCTTGAAGAGATATCTGAATCCGCATGTTTATTCTAGCACTTTTCACAATAATTAAGACATGGAAATAACCTAAGTGTCCATCAACAGATTGATAGGGATATTCTCTCTCTCTCTCTCTCTCTCTCTCTCTCTCTCTCTCTCTCTCTCTCTCTCTCTCTCTCTCTCTCACACACACACACACACACACACACACACACACACAGTTATGTTATTCAGCCATAAAAAAAGGATATCCTGCCATTTGTGACAAGATGGATGGACTTTGAGGGCATTGTGCTATGTGAAATAAATCAGAAAGAGAGCTCTGGCAAGTTTGGCTCAGTGGATAGAGCATAGGCCCATGGACTGACAGGTTGGATTCCAGTCAAGGGCATATAACTCAGTTGCAGGCACCATCACTGGCCGCAGTCCAGGCACATGAGGGAGGCAACCAATTGATTTGTCTCTCTCACATTGATGTTTCTCTCTCTGTCTTTCCCCTTCTCTTTCACTCTCTCTTAAAAATATCAATAATTCAGACAGAGAAAAGACAAATACTCTATGATCTCACTTATATTGGTATCTAAAATAAAAGTCAAATTCATAGAAATAGAGATTAGAATGGTGATTGTCAGGGGCTTAAAGGTGGGGGAAATGGGAAGATGTTGGTCAAAGGGTACAAACTTCCAGTATAAGATGGGTAAGTTCTGGAGATCTAATATTTAGCATGGTGACTATAGTTAATAATGCTGTCCTTTGTACTTGAAAGTTGCTAAGACAGTAGATCTTAAATGTTCTCACTATAAAGAATGTAATTATGTGAGGTGATGGATGTGTTAACTAACTTTATTATAACAACTTCACAATATATATGTGTGTCAAATTGTCACATTGTATACCTTAAACTTACACAATGCCCCATGTCAGTTATATCTAATAAAGCAGGAAAAAATTTAAAATAAAAAAAAGAACATAGTACCACCTATAATTTTGGCAAAGGATGAAATCTGAGTCTGATAAAGTTCCTGGATCTAGCTCCAAATTTGCAGGAAATACTGAGGACAGAGGAACAATGGTCAGGGTAGGCAGGCTGCTAAAATAGCCAGTCATGCACCTGTGTGTAGAATACTTGCAGTGCTCTTTGGTACCATTACTGTTAGTTATTGTGCAATATGGAAATATTTTATTCAAATCACACTGCAGACTTCTGAACTTCAGGGACCAGGGTGCCTTTAGCTTGGAACATTGTACAACTCCTGAATGCATTTGTGACTTTTTATACTCAATAATGCTGTCCAGAGCACTTTCTATGCATTCTTCTCCAGAGATTTCCTATCATCGTTGTTCCTCTGATGGTTAATTTTACGTGCTATATTGAGCTGGCTAAGGGTTGCCCAGATAAAACTTCATTTTGGGGTGTGTCTGTGAGGCTGTTTCCAGGAGAGATTAGCATTTGAATTGGTACACTGAGTAAAGGACACCTGCCTCACCAATATGGGTGGCATTATTCAATCCATTGAGGGCCTGGATAGAACACAATGGCAAAGGAGGGGTGAATTCACTCCCTCTGAGCTGGGACATCCATTTTCTCCTGCCCTCGAACATTAGTGCTCCTGGTTAACAGGCCTTTGAGTTTGGACAAATTGTAATACTGGCTTCCTAGGTCTCCAGCTTTCAGACTACGTCTGGGCAACCTCTCAACCTCCATAATTGTGGAATCCAATTTCTCATAATAAATCCCTGTCTATCTATCTATCTATCTATCTATCTATCTATCTATCTATCTATCTATCTATCATCTATCTATCATCTATCATCTCTCTCCTATGGGTTCTGTTTCTCTTGAGAACCCTGACTAACATAATTCCTACATCTCAGGAATGCAGTGAAGTAAAATTAATAGTGAATCCTTTTTCCAGAGACTTGAGGATACTCAATTTTTATAAATACTCAGTAAATATTTAGTTATATCTATTAGTAGCAGACATTTCCTTTGCAAACAGGAGCATGGTATAACTCAAATAATGCATATGCTTATGTTTTCCTTTGAATTTTTTGCTTTTCTTTTAAAAATGTATACATTTTTCATTTTTAAAGTAATATGACTCAGTTACAGAAAAGCTTGAAAAGAAAAAAATATTTCTATATTCTCATCACTGTAATACAATTATGGTTATAACTATATTTTTTCCTAGTCTACTTTGGTATGAATATATTTTCATAGTTGTAATAAAAACATGCACATAATTGTTTTTCTTTGTAAATTTAGCTTTAGGCAATAATGACATAAGCATATACATATTTCCATGTTGCATTGTTATTACAACAGTATTTTTTTTACTGCATTAAATTTCATCATTTGGCTCTATTGTATATTTTAACTGTTAACTTATTTTTGGTTAGTGTATTTCCCATCACATTTGAGCAAATATATTTTTGTGTAATATGTAATGCTATGCACATTGCTTTTTGGTTATTGTTGCTTTGGATATTTAAAGTAGAATATTAACAATTGTCAAGAATTTCAGTAAACTTCCATCTTTTTTTTCTTTCAGCTCTGTCATCAAATCTAACAAATCTAGTGATCATAGTAGGAGGCATATATTAATTTGCCAACTGTTTTTCCAACCGAGATCTTAATTATATATGACTTAATAATGCCATATAAAACTGGAGTGAGGCAGGCATCTTGCTTACATCTAGAAATTGGCCACAGATATCCGTTGTGCACAGTTAGAAACTCATGGTAGAAAATGAGGGCTCTTCGGAGCCCAGGAAAATATGTCATCATTTTCGATGTGTATATGTGCATTCATGAGAGATGGGACTTAGTTTTCATATGCTCAAAGGAATCCAGTATCTACTGGTTTGAGCACCATGTTTGCTAGTTGATGGCAATGCTATTTTTGTGAGTTTCTTTGTTTTTGTTCCTACCTTTCCTGCATTTCTACTCTCTCTTTTTCCTCATTCATTACACTCAGTAGTAGAATTCTGGAAACTGTTCTTTTTGGGGAGCAGTGATCTATCACATAAAGGTTTATGACTTTAAAAAAATTAAAAACTGAGTACATATGTGAAATCTATCTATCTATCTATCTATCTATCTATCTATCTATCTATCTATGCCTAATCGACTGTTTGATTGTTCAACTGGTAGCTATGACATGCACTGACTACCAGGGGGCAGATGCTCAACCAACAGGCATGGAAACATGGAACAGACTGATGAATCTCAGAGGGAAGCGGGCTGGGGGAGGGCTGGAAGAGATTAACCAAAGATCTTATATGCATACTAGAGGCCTGGTGCACAGATTTGTGCACCAGTGGGGTCCCTCAGCCTGGCCTGCGGGGATCAGGCCGAAACTGGCAGTCCAACATTCCCTGAATGGTCCCAGGTTGCGAGAGGGCGCAGGCCAGGCTGAGGGACCCCACTGGTGCATGAATCCATGCACTGGGCCTCTAGTCCTATATAATAAAACATGCAAATTATCCCCTTGGGTGGGAGTTCGACTGACCAGGAGTTTGACCAGGGGGGCGGGGCCAGCTGGCCAACCACCCATGGCCCCTCCCCCAGGCCAGCACATCCCAATCGGCCCCGATTGGGGTGGGCCAGCAGGACCCCACACGTGCACGAATTCGTGCACTGGTCCTCTAGTTTTTGATAAAGGGCTAATCAGTATCTTTTGTTTTTCTTAGGAATGGGCTGTTTCTGGGGAGCGGAGAGGAAATTTTGGACCCTGAAAGGAGTATATTCAACTCAAGTTGGCTATGCAGGAGGCTACACTTCCAATCCGACTTACCAAGAAGTCTGCTCAGGTAGGAAGAATTTGCTCCAGCATATGAGGAGGAACAAGGAAGGGCTTGTCCCTGCTGGCAGGTGATAGGATCTTAAAAATGGAAATACATTTTTTGTGAGCTTCCTCAGTCTTCTATTCCCCATTTCTGTATGTAGATTTGTTGACTCTCACTTTTTACTTTTAGGAGATAATAAACTTCCTATGGGATGTATAATTTAGCTTTTGCGCAGAATAACCCAAAAAACGTAATAATTAAAACAATCATGTATTAGCTTATGCTTCTGTAGTTCAGCAATTTAGGCTGTGCTCAGCTGGGCAGCTCTTCTGCTGGTCTCATCTAAACTCACTCATGGGATTTTAGTCAACTGGTGGGTTGCCTGGGGCTAGTTGGTTAGGATGGCTTCATTTATATGTCTGGCAACTGGTGCTGGCTGCCGGTTAATGTTTCCTTTTGGCTGGGATAATGGGCATGATGGACCATGGTCTTTGGCAGGCTGGCCTGAGCTAATTCACTCGGTGATGGATTCAGGACCAGCAAGAGAGGACAAGCCCCATTCTGCTAGTACTTTCAAGTCTCTTTTGATGTTACATTTATTATTGTCTCATTAGCCAAAGCAAGTCATATGGTCTAGCCCAGGGTCATTGTGAGAGGGTCTCCCCAAGGCATGTGTACAGGGAGGTGTGAAGAAATTGTGACCATGCCTAGAACACTTTACCACATGGGACAAATGTGTCATATACCAGACATGTTTTCTTGAGGGAAAAATATTAAAAGCCAGGCTATAAAAAAGGAATTGGCAAACTATGACTTAAAGGCTAAATTCTGCCTGCTGCCTGTTTATATAAAGTTTTATTGAAACTGGGCCATATTCATTATTTGTATACTATCTATGCATGCTCTCATGACACAATGGCCGAGTTGAGCGGATGCAACAGAGTGTGTATTCCCTGAAAAACTTAAAATATTTATGATCTGGCCTATTATAGAAAAAATGTTTGTCGGATAAATAGACAGATGCCCTGTGGCAAATTCTAGCTGGAACTAGATACTCTCTGTGGATTTATTTTCTGTTTCTGGCCTTCAAGGATTTTCTTTACTTTTCTGCCACCTCAGGTAGCATTTAAAACACATTTTTTAAAAAAATATTTTTCAATTAAAAATACAAATAGTATATATTTACAGTGTTGTTTTTTACAGTGATTACTACAGTCAAGCTAATAAACATATCTATCTCCTTACATACTTTTTTTTTGTGTGTGTGGTGAGAGCACCTATGGTCTACCCTTGTAACAACTTTCAAATATTTAATACAGTATTATTATTATTACTATTAATATATTTTCTATCATTTAATTTTTTTAAGAAAAATGATTCTAAATATAATTATACATGCAATAAACATTACTATTTCAAGAAAAAATATTTTAAATACAATAATATTACCAAAACTGTACTAACATAGTATAATATCACAAAAGTTGTAGGAAATATTAAAAATCTGCAAATAACAGGATTACTTCTATTATATTCTAAAATATTTTTTTCCTGTGGCTTTATTTTTGTTCATCAGTTTATGTTGTTCATTATATTCCACAAATGAGTGAGATCATGTTATATTTATATTTCTTCGACTGGCTTATTTTGCTTAGCATAATGCTCTCCAGGTCCATCCAGGCTGTTGCAAATGGTAAGAGTTCCTTCTTTTTTTACAGCAGCGTAGTATTCCATTGTGTACATGTACCACAATTTTCTAATCCACTCATCTGCTGATGGGCACTTAGGCTGTTTCCAAATCGTAACTATTGTAAATTGTGCTGCTATGAACATAGGGGTGCATATATCCTTTCTGATTTGTGTTTCTGATTTCTTGGGATATAATCCTAGAAGTGGAATTACTGGGTCAAATGGGAGTCCTATTTTTAATTTTTTGAGGAAACTCCATACTGTTTTCCACAGTGGCTGCATCAGTCTTCATTCCCACCAGCAGTGCAAGAGGGTTCCTTTTTCTCCACATCTTCGCCAGCACTTTTCATTTGTTGATTTGTTGATGATAGCCGTTCTGACAGGTGTGAGATGGTACCTCATTGTTGTTTTGATTTGCATCTCTTGGATGATTAGTGACTTTGAGCATGTTTTAATATGTCTCTTGGCCTTCTGTATGTCCTCTTTTGAAAAGTGTCTGTTAAGGTCCTTTGCCCATCTTTTGATTTGATTGTTTATCTTCCTTTGTTAAGTTGTATGAGTTCCCTGTAAATTTTGGAGATTAAACCCTTTTCAGAGCTAACATTGGCAAATAAGTTCTCCCATGCAGTGAGCTTTCTTGTTTTTTTTTGTTGATGGTTTCTTTTGCTGTGCTGAAGCTTTTTATTTTGATGTTGTCCCATTTGTTTATTTTCTCCTTAGTTTTTACTGCCCTAGGAGCTGTATCAGTAAAGATATTGCTACAATATATGTCTGATATTTTGCTGTTTATGGATTCTTCTAAGATTTTTATGGTTTCCCATCTTACGTTTAAGTCCTTCATCCATTTTGAGTTTATTTTTGTATATGGTGTAAGTTAGTGGTCTAGTTTCATTTTTTTGCATGTATCTGTCCAATTTTCCCAACACCATTTATTGAAGAGACTATCTTGACTCTATTGTATGCTCTTGCCTCCTTTGTCGAATATTAATTGAGCATAATGGCTTGGGTCGATTTCTGGGTTCTCTGTTAGGTTCCATTGGTCTATATATCAATTCTTGTGCCAGTACCAGGCAATGTTGATAACAGTGGCTTTGATATCTGGTATTGTGACCCCTCCTACTTTGTTTTTCTTTCTCAGGATTGCTGCAGCTATTCGGGGTCTTTTTTTTAAATTCCATATGAATTTTTGGACAGCTTGTTCTAGGTCTGTGGAATATTCCATTGATATCTTAATGGCGATTGCATTGAATCTATAGATTGCTTTGGGTAGTTGGACATTTTAATGATGTTGATTCTACCAATCCATGAACATGGTATATTCTTCCAATGGTTATGTCTTCCTCTATCTCTTTTTTCAATGTCCTATAGTTTTCCGAGTACAGGTCTTTTACCTCCTTACTTAAGTTTATTCCTAGGTATCTTAAATTTTTTGTTGCAATGGTAAATGGGATTGTTTTTTTAGTTTCTTTTTCTGTGAGTTCATTATTGGTGTATAAAAAGGCCATAGATTTCTGGGTGTTAATTTTGTATCCTGCTACATTGCCAAATTCATTTATTAAGTCTAGTAGTTTTTTGATGGAGTCTTTGGGGTTTTCTATGTATAATATCATATTATTTCTATGTGAATAATGACAGTTTTACTTCTTCTTTTCCAATTTGGATGCCTTTTATTTCTTCTTCTTGTCTGATCACTATGGCTAACACTTCCAGTACTAAGTCGAACAGGAGTGGTGAAATTGGGCATCCCTATCTTGTTCCTGTTCTTAGGAGAAATGGTTTTAGTTTTTGCCCATTGAGTATGATGTTGGCTGTAGGTTTGTCATATATGGCCTTTATCATGTTGAGATATGCTCCCTCTATTCCTACTTTGCTGAGAGTTTTTATCAAAAATCAGTGTTGGATTTTGTCAAATGCTTTTTCTGCATCTATGGATATGATCATGTGATTGCTAATATTTTGTTGAGGATTTTAGCATCTATGTTCATCAGGGATATCGGCCTGTAATTCTTTCTTTGTAGTGTCTTTATCTGGTTTTGGAATTAAGATAATGCTGGCCTCATAAAAAGAGTTTGGAAGTGTTCCTTCCTCTGGGATTTTCTGAAATAGTTTGAGGAGTATAGGTGTTAGTTCTTCTTCGAATGTTTGGTAAAACTCCACTGTGAAGCTGTCCGAACCTGGGCTTTTGTTTGGTGGGAGTATTTTTATTACTGCTTCTATTTCATCAGTTGTTATTGGCCTATTCAGATTTTTTGATACTTTTTGATTCAGTTTTGGGAGATTGTATTTTACTAGGATTTTGTCTATTTCATCCACATTGTCCATCTTGTTGGCATATAGTTGTTCATAGTATTTTTTTTACAATCCTTTGTATTTCTGTGGTGTCAGTGCTTACGTCTCCACTTTTTTTCTTTTCTGATTTTATTTGGGTCCTCTTTCTTTGTTTCTTGATGAGTCTGGCTAATGGTTTAACAATTTTGTTTATCATTTCAAAGAACCAGCTCTTGGTTTCATTGATATTTAAAAAAATCTCTATGTTATTTATATCTGCTCTAATCTTTATTATTTCCTTCCTTCTACTTGCTCTGGAAGTTTCTTCTTATTATCTTTCTAGTTCTTTAAATTGTAGGGTTCAGTAGTTTATTGCTAATTTTTCTTGTGTTTTTTTTTTTTGAGGTATGCCTGTAGTGTTATGAACTTCCCTCATTGGACTGCTTTTGCTGTGTCCCAGAGATTTGGAGTTGTTGTGTGTTCATTTTCATTTGTTTCCAGGAAGTTTTTGATTTCTTTCTTGATATCATTGGTAACCCATTTATTGTTTAATAACATGCTACTTAGCCTCCATGTGTTTGAATGTTTTGGGGTGTTTTTGTTGTAGTTTATTTCTAATTTCATTCCACTGTGATCTGAGAAAATGCTTGATATGATTTCAATCTTCTTGAACTTGTAGAGACTTGTTTAGTGTCCTAACATGGTCTATCTTTGTGAATAATCCATGTGCACTTGAGAAGAATGTATATTCTGCTGCATTGGGGTGAAATGTTCTATAAATGTCAATTAAATCCATCTGATCCACTGTGTCCTTTAAAGTCTCTGTTTCCTTGTAGAGGTTTTGTCTGGAAGATCTATCCAGTGCAGTCAGAGGGGTGTTAAAGCCCCCCACTATGACTGTATTGTTGTCTATCTCTCCTTTGAAGTCTTCTAGAAGGTTTTTTATATATTTAGGTGCTCCTATATTGGGTGCATATATGTTTACCAGGATTATATCCTCTTGTTGAATGGATCCCTTTAGTATTATGTAGCAACCTTTGTTGTCTCTTGTGATGGCCTTCATTTTAAAGTCTATTTTGTCGGATATGAATATTGCTACTCCAGCTTTATTTTTCTTTTCTGTTTGCATGAAAAATTTTTTTCCATCCCTTCACTCTCATCCTGTGTGTGTCTTTTGTTTTTAGGTGGGTCTCTTATAGACAACATATAGTTGAATCATGTTTTTGTATCCATTCACCTACCCTATGCCTTTTGATTGGAACATTTAATCCATTTACATTTAGGGTTATTATTGAGAGGTACTTAATTATTGCCATTTTAATTCTGTATGGCTAGGTTTCTCTCTCTCTTTCTCTTCTTCTCATTACAGCAATCCCTTTAGCGTTTCTTGTAATGCTGGCTTGGTGGTGATGAACTCCTTTAGCCCTTTTTTCTCTGGGAAGCTCTTTATTTGACTGTCTATTTTGAATGATAGCCTTGCTAGATATAGTAATATTGGTCTCAGATCCTTGCTTTCTACTACCTGGAATACTTTATGCCATTTCCTTCTGGCCTGTAGAGTTTCTGATGAGAAATCAGGTGTCAGCCTTATGGGAACTCTTTTGTAGGTAACAGTTTCCTTTTCTCTTGCTGCCTTTAAGATTCTCTCTTTGTCTTTAATTTTTGGCATTTTAATTATGATGTGTCTGGGTTATTCTTGTTCTCTGTCCTCCTGAACTTGTGTGACATTTTCTTTTACTAGGTTAGGGAAGTTTTCTGCCATTATTTCTTCAAACACCTTCTCTATGCCTTTCTCTCTTTCTGCCTCTTCTGGCACACCTGCTATTCTAACATTGTTATGTTTCACATTGTCCCACAGCTCCCTTAAGCTGTCCTCCTGTTTTTTAATTGTTTTTTCTTTTTGGTACTCTGATTGAGTTATTTTTTTCAACCCTGTCTTCTAAGTCACTGATTTGATCCTCAGCTTCCCCTTATCTGCTGTGTATTCCTTCCAATGTGTTCTTTATTTGTATTATCTCATTCTTTATCTCTGACTGTTCTTTTTTCATCACTACTATATCTTTTTTCACACTGTTGAGCATTTTTATCATCATTGCTCTGAACTCTATTTCAGATAAGTTTTTTATCTCTGCTTCATTTATCTCTTCTTCTGGAGAATGCTCTAGTTCTTTCATTTGGGGGTTGTTTCTTTGTCTCCTCATTTTGGCTTTCTGTTTGGGTTTGTGACTATGTATTAGGTAGATCCTCTACACCTCTTAATCTCTAGTGCAGGACAGTGTTAAAGGCTGTTTCTAATTAGATCAGGCATAGACTCAAAGCCTCCAGAGACTGCCTCTGCCTATAGACTGATAGGATTCCGACTTGAATTGCCCCCTCGGCAAGTGTCCTCAGGTGTGGTGAGAGTTTTTTTCAACAGGGTGGGGCAGTTTCTTCTGCCTGGAGGCTAATTGTTATTTTTAATCTCTTAAGTGGCTTCAGGGCAAGGTGTTTTTCAATAAGGTGTGTCAACTGTCTTTCCCCCCAGGCAAGGCAAACGTCTATGTGAGAAAGATGTCCTCTGCTGCTTGAGGGAATGACTCAGCCAAGGAAACTTGGGGTGTCTTGCATTCTGAGCTCTATCCCCTGAGTCCCAGTTCTAGCTTCTGCTCTCACAGCTCTAGTCCACTTCACTCTCCCTATGTCAGAGCACAAGGTGGGTGGCTCCACAGGGAATTTTGTGTGTTGGCTCTTTAAGAGGGTGCCTGAATTTTCAGTTGTTACTCCCTGGCAGATAGCACCCCACTGCTTTTCACAGCCAGATGTTATGTGGGTACCCTCCTCAGTTTTGGTGCTCTCTGCTGGGGGGCCCAGCTTGGGGATTAGATCCAAGAGTTCTCAGTGGCAATCCACCACAGCTGAGATGTCTCTCCAGGACTTTAGTTGCTGCCTGTGTGTGTCCGGCCAATCTTTTCATGCCTCTGCATCTCCTATCAATCTGTATGCAGTTTCTACTTTCAGTCCTTGGATATCAGGGTTCTCTCCTGCGAGTTTTCCATTGATTATTTGGGAAGGTTTTTTTGTATTTTAGTTGTAATACCAGTTTGTTCCTGGGAGCATGTCCGTGCAGCATCCACTTACTCTGCCACCATTTTTAATTCTCTCCAATACAGTGTTATTAACTAAAGTCAGCCTGGTGTACATTAGATCTCTAGAACTGACTCATCCTACATAATTGAAAGTTTGTACCCTTTGACCAACATTTCCACTTTCCCCCCTACTCCCACCCCTAGGAACTACCATTCTACTCTCTGCTTCTATGAGTTGGACTTTTTTATTTTATTTATTTATTTATTTATTTTTTATTTAAAATATATTTTATTGATTTTTTACAGAGAGGAAGAGAGAGGGACAGAGAGTTAGAAACATCGATCAGCTGCCTCCTGCACACCTCCCACTGGAGATGTGCCCACAACTAAGGTACATGCCCCTGACCGGAATCGAACCTGGGACCCTTGAGTCTGCAGGCCGACGCTGTATCCACTGAGCCAAACCGGTTTCGGCAGAGTTGGACTTTTTTAGATGCCACATATAAGTGAGATCATACAGTACTTTTTTTTTCTGTGTCTGTCTTATTTCACCTAGCATTAATAACCTCTAGGTCTATCCATGTAGTTGCAAAGGCAGGATTTCTTTTTCTTTTTTTTACTTTTAAGGCTGAATGATATTCCATTGTATATCACACAATTTCTTTATCCATTCACCTATGGATGAATTTTTAGGTTGTTTCCATATCTTGCCTATTGTGGTTACTGCTGCAGTGAATGTGGGAGTTCAAATATCTGTCCAAGGTATGATTTCATTTTCTTTGGATATATACCCAGAAGAGGGATTGCTGGTTCATATAATAATTCTCTTTTTAATTTTTTGAGGAATGTCCATACTGTAAAATGCATTTATAAAGATTATTTTATTCACTCTTAAGAGTTCTTAATAGGAAGAATTTATCTAGATATATTGACAGAAATGAGATTTTTTAAAATGCAAAAAGAGTTTTGTCTATTAAAAATAAAAGTTTGAATTGGTTTTATTTGTGAGGGCCCTCTCACCTCTCTGAGGGCACTGTAAATGAGGGTGGGAGAGGAGTTGGAATATAGGAGTTTGTTCAATGATGAGATATTAAATGTTTTCTACAACATGAATTCTGTTTTTGAAATGAAATTTGAACTGTGACAAAATGAAAATAATATATAAATACATGGTCTTGTTTTTCTTGCCTCTAGAGAAGAATTGAAAAAATTTAAAGAAATTATTGATTTTTATATAGGGAGGAAGAGAGAGAGAGAAAGAGAGAGAGAGAGAGAGAGAGAGAGAGACAGAGAGAGACATTGATGTGAGATCAAAACATTAATTAACTGCCTCCTGCATGCCCCCTACACAGAATCGAGCTCACAACCCAGGGATGTGCCCTGACCCGGAATCAAACCAGCAACCTTTCTGGGCATGGGAGGATGCCCAACGAACTGAACCACACTGGCCAGGGCAAGAATTGAAATATTCTTGATTGCTGTTGAGAATGTGGAATATCAAACAAATACTTTAGTGGTTAATCCATTTTTTCTTTGCTTCTGTTTCAAAAGTAAACAAATGCTTATGCTGAACTATAAATAGATTTAGATGAACCCTGGAGATTGCCCAGGTACCAGTATATCCCCTTAAATCTCAGGAACAGAAATGAATAGATTCATTCCTGTAATTGTAGCCTAAGAGAAAAGGTTGCTAGGAAAATCTTCAAATATCTACTTATATTATTATTAGCAAAATGTTAATAACCAATTAGAATATTGTGATTTCGTATTTGCTCAGACTCATTCCAATTCAACTCTTCGCCTTCATAATGATAATCCTCCTTTGTTGAATTCCTACTATGTGCCGGACACTGTAATAAGCACTTTTTTGCATCTTTGCTTCTTTTATCATCTAATCTTTCAAACAGTCCCATGAAATGTCTCAGTCTCTGTCTTTTACAGAGGGAATATTGGCGCTCAGAGAGAAAAAGTCCCTTAACCCATGGGTCATATGTAGGAGGAATTACAACTTCATTAGCTCTTAGCTCAAAGTTGAGGACATTGACCATGGTGTAAGGGCACCCAATTCTCATTATGTCCCAGTGCTTCTCCATTTGTCTATCCACACTTCCCCCCACCACGTCACATGTTCTTTTTCATATCTATGTCTCTATATCTTTTAGTATATTGGTGTGCTTTTTAATGATTACTATGAGGAAAAGATCCTTTTAAGATCCAGTTCATGCAGACAACTGGTGTGTTAGAGGCCTTTAGCAATGGTGAAGTATAGGCACCATGGAGCTTGGTAAAGGACTGTCTATTTCCTGTGAACACTAAGTTAGTGGTGGCATCAGGAAGCATGGTTGTCATGGAAACTTTTTCTGATTGGGACAAGGTAGTTATAGGTTTTTACCCAGACACAGAAGGAGAGATGATTTATTTCCCCAGGCTTTTTTTCTTCTTTTTTTTTTTTTTTTCTGATCATGAAAGGGAAAAACAAAAAGGCAGAGAGAAGCTGTGATAGAAAGGTCCCTCTGGCACAGAAGTGATAGAGCCTTCAGATCCCTGGGAATAGCAGGGAAGGAGAACAAACAAAGGTCCCCAGCTAGAGTAATTATGATAACCAGCTGATTAAAGATTTTTGACCGAGATGAGGATGGGGAAGACAGAAAGCAAGTTACACTGGTGGGGCCTCCCCACTGAAGCCTCAGGTGCTCAAAGCCTTGTTGAACCAGTTAGCCCTGGAGGGGTCTGACTTGTAAGGGAGAAAAACCAAGTCTCCACTAAGATGCATAATAATTGCTGAGGTTTCATGTGAGAGAAATACTAGTCTATGCTCCAGTATTTGAGTTAATTTCAAAATTGCTTACTCTTGTGTTTGTAATTAAGTTTGGCCACAACCCAGGAGTCTTTTGTAAAAGTATGTATGTATGTATGTATGTATGTATGTATTCATTCATTTAAGAAAAGAAGCCTAAGGACCTGAATTGCTTGCCAAATTCCTTCTCTCATATAGCAGTATACTTGAGCCTAAGGTACCA
The DNA here is from genome assembly GCF_027574615.1 of Eptesicus fuscus. NCBI lineage: Eukaryota > Metazoa > Chordata > Mammalia > Chiroptera > Vespertilionidae > Eptesicus > Eptesicus fuscus. The sequence continues at coordinate 33,265,954 of NC_072478.1, forward strand.
TTTATTTTTGGGGGGCAAGTGTCATAAATAGAGGGGTAGTTCTCAAAATCCATAGGATAAGCTATACCACTCCCCCAATCCCTACCACCAACCCATCACATGATGACAAATGTCAGAACTTCCACAAGCATTGCCTAGGCACACAAGCCTGGAATCAGAACCATTGGCTATAGTTGTTCATGCCCGCTTGCTAATGGGTATGCACAGCTTCAGGGAATGAATGAATGTGCCAGTGTGTACATGAGTATAAAAGTAGATGTGCATTGAGACAGGATTCAGATTAATGTCAAAATGGTTTTTCTTTGTGGCTATAGATGGGCCTGTGATTCTGAAATCTGAGCTGGAGTGTCATTAGGCACATAGAAAAGATATACTGTTTCTAATAGACAGGAGAGCAGGTGAGTCTCATGGTGATACACATGGATAGGGTTGATTCTGTGTCAGATGTAAGCAGAACATTCATGAATGGTTCACCAATGGGTCTGCTCCACGCTGGGTGATCTGGGTCTGACTTGAGCCTAACATATGTAGAAGACACAAGGGGACAACTGTTCCTCAAGAATTTTAATAAAGTTGCCCTTTGGGAATGAGTGTATAAAGTAAGCCTACAATGCATCAGAGCAGAGATAGACAGTCACTTAGAAGAGAGTTGGCTTCCAGGTCTAGAAGACCTCAGAGTAACCTGATGGAGTGCCCTGCCATGTGTAAAAGAGAAATAAATAGGACCTCAGAAGGGAGGCTGGTTAGCCAGACCAACCTGGGAAAGGAGGGGTCCTGCTGGCACCCTGTGGGTTGCTCTGTAAAGTTTGGCTGCTGGACAGACTCCCAGAGCCTGATACCAAGACACCTTTAAGTTCTATCACTAACTCGTCTTGTTCTGATCACACTCTGTAGAAACTTCTCATCTTTTGTCCTCCTATGGATATTATTTACAGAAATAAAATAAAGAGACCAGGCCAGTCAGCCAGAAAGTTCTAATCTAATTTTAAATTCAAAATGAAATGCCATTCTGAGATGTATGTCTCAGTCTATTGTGAATTTAGTCTACAAGTGTCCTTCTCTCCATATTGGATTAACCTTGGGTTGAATTAAATGATAAGAGTGGAATTTTGGCCTTGGAAACTGAGAGTCAGAAGCCAGACCTCTGTGATTTTCTAAAGGCTGTGACTGCCTCCTTGCCTTTTGCAGGACACTCCTCCTCCCTCACATGTGCCCACCATTTTATTTAAGTTTCCTGTTTAAAAAGTGACCATCCTTCTGTAACAGGCATTTAAACCTTCCTTCCTTGGATTCTTCAATTAGCACTAAACCCAGAGCTCACAGGCTGAGAAACTTGCATCTCCTGGGTGTTTAAGGCCTGAATCTTGAGCTCTGAGAACTGTGGCTCCTGCACTAGGAGCCCAGTCTCAGCTTGGATGCGGGGTTACATTGCCACAGCCACAGTTTGGCTACTCTTTCTTGTTGTGTTTCATATCTGTCTCTAAGAGATGTGCTGAGAGGTAATTTAAGTCTTAGTGGCCACCATTCTGTTCCTAAAATGATTTCCAAGATTCATTCATTCATTTGGTGTGCCCTAAAAACTTTGTGTACGCCTGCACTAGAGAACCCATAGGAACTTGGACTGGAATAGCCATGAGGAGCCTACATTTCATGTGGCCTTTCTTGAATGAATTAAGTGCACCGTTTATTGGGAATGTACCATATACATTGTACTAGGCACTAGGGGAAGTTTGTTTATGATACAAAGTTGAATAATGTGAATACCTGTCTTCTAGAATTCTTCCTCTATAGTCAAATGGAAGCTTGATCTTTCACATTTGTTTTAAAGAATTGTGCTGACCTGGCTTTCTACACACACACACACACACACACACACACACACACACACACTCACTCCCCAAACATTTGTAATGCAAACCATGCAAACCAACTGATTAACGGACATGCTGTTGCTTTACTACATTAAATTTAGAAGTAATTGAGCTATTCACATTTCTGAATACCCTGATAGAGAATTATTCTTACATTTTATAATAATTACTATACAGATGAAAATATGAAAAGACATTCTGCCATGGATAAGCATTCTGGGTTAATTTCAGTGCATTAGCCTAATACACAAATAACCCCACTTCTGGCAAGAAAACTCAGGATGTTCATTCACTGGGTAATACATTTTCATATTTTGCTTACAGATGTTCAGAACAATTCCATGTCTATTAGCCTATTCAAAAGCTTTTAGAAATCTGCACAGCCAAGTGGCACCGAAGCCAGAAGCATGAAAGGGAGTGTACAACTTTTTCTCATAAGTGAGATTTACCTATCATCACAGAAAATCTGAGGCCCAGATATTTTCTGTAACAACAGAATACTCCAGTGGCTTTTCAGGCAACATGTTCAACAGAAATGCTAAGCAGGAGTCTGGGTGTGGAGGGAGCAGAGTGTGGGAGTCCTCATGTCACCTTCTGGTGGTGTAGATATCCAGGTCATTTCACCTCCTGGACTCAGTTTCCTCTCTTATGAAACGGAGGCAGTGCTGCTTAATGAAGCCAATAAAATTGTGGTGAGGTTTTTATTTGAAAATAAAATTATTTCAAATAGAAAGTATGCTAGAAAATTGAGGACATATACTTTCTACTACCCTGGCTCTTGGGCATATTAAAGATAAAAGTGATGGGTCATGGAGCATCGCCTGGCAGGGGACAGGATCAGCCCAAAGAATGTGCATAGGGCTCAAGATGTAGCTATTTTCTTCTTTTCCTACTGGGTTCCTAGTAGAGAATATCTATCCCTTTCTCCAAATGCATATCTTTATTTCCTAAGAGCTGTAACAAAGCATTGCATAATTTCCTCACTAATATAGAGAACTCAGTATACTTTTTTAGTTTGACTTAATTTCTGAAGTGTTTGGGTGGATGTCCATGTCTATGTATCTTACATGAGATTAATGATCTCATTCTTCTTCAAAGTAGTGATGAGTTGTTATTAGCAGATTTTATCAAGCAATGTAAAATTCTTTCTGAATTCCTCACAGACTACATTAAATCTCTTTTTAGTGCATAGTAAATCTTATTGTACTCATTTCAATGTCACTCAAGATAAATTACTAAGTTATTGACATATCCTTGAAAATGCAAGAATTCTGATGTTCAGTTCTTGCTGTAAGCAATATGATTGGTTTTTGTTCCTCTTACTAGTATATTAGACATAAAATTGACCTTGAACTTGTAGCAGGCATGATGAAAATGCTTCTCTCTCTCAAACCACCAGACAGAAAGCAAGCCCCACTGTAAAGGGTCCTATAACTTACAACTTCTAGAACCAAATAAAGCTTCTATACCCAACCTATCCATGTAGCTATTCAAGACAGATTTGTTCAGTGAATAGACCAGTAATGGCAAACCTATGACACATGTGTCAGCACTGACACACGTAGCCATTTCTGATGACACGTGGCCGCTGAGGCGACCTCATGCCGAGGATGAAACATTTGCGAAATAATGTTTTTTCCTCCAAGTGACACACTACCTGAGTTATGCTCAGTTTTTTGGCGAAGTTTGACACACCAAGCTCAAAAGGTTGCCCATCACTGGAATAGACCCATCATCTGAAGGACAAAATATAAGTCATGGGAAAACTGGTTTTATTTTCTAAGCCTCAATTACCAGAGAAGACAAGTTTAACTTCTTGACAAAGGGCCACCCTCGGAAGTCCTGGGGCATAGACCATGGGGTGGGGGGAGTCAAGGCATTTCAGATCTTGGAGGGACTTAACCATCTTCTAGTCCAGTGGCTTTCAGAGTGGGTGACCATAGAATCCTTGGCTCTGGGAAAGTGCTTCAGGGAGTCCACCAACAATGAAGTGTTTTAGCTAAATAACAAAGATTTCAGCTGCTTGAAGAACTCATTTACCCTTTTATTATATTAGTAGAGGCTTGATGCATGAAGATTCATGCAAGAATGGGCCTTCCTTACCCTGGCTGCTGGCACCGCCTTCACTCTGGCCCGGAGCCGCCTTTACATCTTCCCACGCTGCCCAGAGGCCCAGAGTGGCTGGAGCGGTGCTGAATGCCTGCATTGTCAACATGGCGACGATGCAAGCCTCCCACCCCGCCCCTGGCCGCTCGGTGCCTGTGCATGCAAATTAACCTGCCATCTTTGTTGGGTTAATTTGCATAGTCACTCCTGATTGGCTGGTGGGCGTTGCGAAGATACAGACAATTTGCATCTTACTCCTTTATTAGTGTGGATATATTGTAGTTCTGACTAATATTTTATTTTAGAAATTTCTTTAAGATACTTGAAAACCACAGAATACTGAGGATGAGATAAAGTGATTTGGGAGATGAATTTGAGAAGGGCTGAAAATTTGTCTCCCCAGATAATGCTGTTGCTAGAATCCTAAAAGGAAGTCAAAATCTGTGTCCATTATGCCCTTTTAAGTAAGGATGGGGATCAAGTATACAGAGTGGAGGTGACTTTTGAATTTGAAATGTTAAGATTTCAAGACAGTATTTTTTGGTTATCATTTCCATTAGATTGGATTCCTTCCTCCCTACACCCCCCTCCCCCCCAAAAAAAAAAAAAAGAATACTGAGGGTTTCTAATAGACAGTTCTTATATCTGCTAGATGCTCTCAGTGCTCTCCAAGATAGCCAGGAGCAGGGCTGAGGATGTGACAGTAGAGCATTCAGGAGCCTCTCTTATTACCCAGTGTTTTGGCATGTCTTATTTTCCCCAGACCTAGGAATGAGAAGGGAAATCATTAAATAAGAGTGTTGTTGCCTTACTCTCTTTCAAAGCTTCTGCAGATCTGATTTCCAGCCTGGGCTGTGGATCCCCAGGGCCTGCAGAGTTAGGACAAACAGCCTGCAAATTGATTTAGCCACCGATCATGGCCTGAAGACCTTAATAATCATCTCACTCACGTCTTTTCTCAGTATTCAATTTGTAAGGGAAACAACATTGTGATAAGTAAAGTGTATATTCATTCAATGTTACTGAACCCAGAGCAGCTTTATGTCATCACACAAGTCCATCCTTGGACTCTAAAATTAGAGCCACTATACTGGGGGCTCTTATGCAGTGACTTGACAGAATCTCATGGCTCTCATGCTCCTATAGGAATGGAAATACGGCGCTAAAGGATTGTGCAAAGTTCCCAAAGTTGAAAAAAAATAGACACAAGCACACTTTGCTAGAGATATTTTGAGTTTGCCCAAATATTTCAACCCGGCATTAGACATCACAGGATGAGGATTTTATGTAGCTTCAAAGGATGGGAAGCTGGCAAGCACCAAACCACGAGGCAACAAAACCTGCAGCCTCAGATGGTAGAGGAAGCATTCATGCCTTCTCTTCCTTGTTGGATCTATTGGCCAAAGACTCCACTGTCTATTCTTTGTCATTTAAGTGGGGTAGTGGCAAATGAATTTTGATGGTCTATGGATTCTCTGAAGACTATTGCATGTGCAGTATATTCTTTACATGACCTTGATATTTTCCTATTCTCTAGCTTGTTTAGCTGTTCAATTCACCTCTCTCCTTGAGCAGCTTAAAGCACTGCTGGGCACAGGTGTGGTAGTCAAAGGTCAACAGACTTTAAGTAGTTAAATATGTCAATATTTCATTACATCTGACGGTAAAATTCTAATAGTTCATTTAAATGGAAAATATATTAAATGAACAGGAACAATACTAAAAACATTCTTTATACTCATTCAGCACTAGAAATAGGTCATTCTTTCATTGTTTCAGGATTATATTCTCAAATATTTAGAAGGGAGATTAAGAGGAATTTGCTATAGCAAGCAGTTCTTAAAACATGATTGCAAAAGCATTATTAAAGATGAATGTGCCTACACTGATTTTTTTTTTTCAAATCACATATAATGGAACCATAATGGACTGTGAGAAAATAACCTTATAGGGGGTTGAGCTTCTCTAGGAATTTTATGTGATACTCTGGGTCTTAATTACTTCATAATGACTGAGCCCTAGAATAAGGATTTTTTTTCTTTTTTGTAAGTTACATTAAAAATAAAAATATGGGTCAATTACCTCCCCACCTGCCAAGTTAAAATTGCAACAGGGGGGTTCATAGGAAAACACAGTGGCCCTTGTGTGGGTGAATGGCTCAGCAGGAATGGAGCGACTTCAGAAGAGGTCACTGTGGGCCGGGCCTGCCTCTGATTTGCCTGAGCCTCACCAGCACTTGAATCAGTTACAAACCACTGAGTCCCTCAGCTGTGGGCTAGGCTCTGCCTAGTAAATCCTGGCCTCTGATGCGTGGAATTTCGGGGAGCGCCAAAGGACAGACTGCTCTCAGTGTCTCCAATCTTTACAATGGGAGCTCATCAGTGTCTCTGTGACAGGAGCTTTCTGAGGAGGACTACTTGTCCACACCCGAGTTGGAATCCTTTCATTTGTAATTGTCTCCTTCCTCTTCTTTTTTAAAATATGCTTTATTGATTTCAGAGAGAAAGGACAGGGAGAGAGATGGAAACATAAATGATGAGAAAGAATCATTAACCAGCTGCCTCCTGAACACCCCACACTGGGAATTGAGCCCACAACCCAGGCATGTTCCCCAACCGGAAATCCAGCTATGACCTTCTGGTTCATAGGTCAACGCTCAATCCCTGAGCCAGGCCTGCTGGGCTCCTTCCTCTTCTTATTTGTCATTTCCTCTTCCTCCTCCTCCCCTTCCCTTTTTTTCTTCTTCTTTTCTCTAGTTAAGGAAACATTGCTTTTCTACTCTAATACTATTATTATTATTATTATTATTATTATTATTATTACTACTACTACTAGAGGCTACTAGAGGCCTGGTGCATGAAATTCATGCACAGCATGGAGGGTCCCCTCCGCTCAGCCTGCACCCTCTCCAATCTGGGACCCCTCGGGGGATGTCCAACTGCCGGTTTAGGCCTGATCCCAGGGATCGGGCCTAAACTGGCAGTCGGACAACCCTCTCACAATCTGGGACTGCTGGCTCCTAACTGCTCACCTGCCTACCTGCCTGATTGCCCCTAACTGCCCCCGCCCCCCGCCATCCTGATCACCCCTAACTGCCTCTGCCTGCTGGCCTGATCGCCCCCAACTGCCCCCCCTGCTAGCCTGGTCACCTCTCACTGCCCCCCCTCCCCCCAGCCTGGTCACCCCATGCAGCCTGCTGTTCAGTCATCTGGTTGTCCCTCACTAACCCCCCTGCTGGGCTGATCGCCCCACACAGCCTGCTGTTCAGTTTTTTGGTCGTCCCTCACTAACCCACCTGCTGGCCTGGTCACCCCATGCAGCCTGCTATTCGGTTGTTACTGTGAGGGCGTCCTGACCAATTTGCATATTACCCTTTTATTAGTATAGATAGTCCTTAAAAAATCACAAGAACTGGTGACTTGGTTTACTAATATATTGCCCATCTTAGGTTTAGAAGAGTTTATAACATAATACTCTCAGCAGTTATTACAATAGTAGCTTATATGAATTGCTAGTTTATAAAACCCACAAAACCTTTCCCAGGCTGACCTCTCCCAGGCCTATGAAGTAGAGCAGCATTGTTGCTCCACGGACAACAGTGCAAAGCACTTGGAACAGTAAGCGCTCAGTGTGGTCCTGGCTAATTAGAGTTGCCAGCAGTCTCTTTGGAGGGTACTTCTTTTGAAAAGAAATAGGGTTTATATTTCAGATTGTTCAGATAATTTTTAGATTCCTTTCTTGAGCATTTTAGGATACTTTAAAAGATAATTAAGCTATGAAGTTCTTTTTAGGAATAAAGTAGAATTTTGAAAATGGTTTATTAAAAGCGTCTGATTGTCTGGAATACTAAGATGAACTTACCTGATCTGTAGAAACATGGACCGTGGATTTCTTTTTCCTTCAGCTGGTTGGATCTTAGATATCATCTGTTCCAGTGATTTTTGAAACTTTTATTAAGCATTAGAATCTGCAGGTAAAAATTTTGCACAGAAGTCTAATATAAAATCAGTGTCCAAGATACTCTGGTTAGAAAAATTGGGGGGAGGAGGGGTCCTTCTTCTTACATTGTCCTATTTCTTCAGGCCAACGAGGTGCCTCCTTGAAGCTAAGTTAGAAAGCAGTTGAAGACCGGGGACCACTGACTGCAGCCTGGGCTGAAACGCATGGTGAGGAGAAGTGCTCCCCACCTCACTAAACACCTGTGCCTGTCCAAGGCTGAGCACCGGAAGTTACTGAAATCCCCAGGATCCTATGGGAGGTCATCCAGAGGAAAAAAATGCTGGAAGGCATGAGAAAGAGGCCTCTTTATTCTCTGCCTGCTTAGAGATGTACCAAGGCACTTAGAGGCCCTAAGCATAGGAAGTTTTGCTTGAGTTTTGGGTCTCACAGCCAAGGGGCCCAGAACATCCAGTTTCCCCCATTTACTTGTGCTCCTCCCATGTTAAGTTTCAGCTCAGGCTCCTTGACTGCACTTATTTGAAAGCCCTCCCTCCCCTCCTCAGTCAGGGGAGGTAAGGAACTGTTAGCTACTGTAAGATCTGCACCCCTGTCAGCAGACCTGCTTTGCTTCTGAAGGGTGGGTTGACAAAAGGTCATAGGTCACTGAACTTGTGTATCTTTGTGCACAAGAAAAAAATATCTGTCACCTTGTTTGAGGCTTTTTGGGTTGTATTTGATAATTTGAAAATGCTCCAGGGAAAACCATCTGTCAACTTTTGAAAGTTAGGTTGTAAAAGGGTGAAGCCACATTCTGGTGGTGGGGGGTGGGAAGTGGGGTGGGCATTGGGAAGAAACTATTTTCCCTGGTCTTCAGCATCTTTTTAAAATTAATAAATTTTATTTTTAGAGCAGTTTTAGGTTCTTAGAAAAATTAAGAGGAAGGTACAGAGATTTCCTACATACCTCCTGCCCTCACACATTAATAGCTGACATTTTTTATAGCTGATGAAACTACACTGACACATCATTATGTGTCTATAGTCCATAGTTTACATTAGAGTTCACTCTTGGTGTTGTCATTCTATGAGTGTAGACAAATGTATAATAGCATGTATTCATCATAATAGTATAATATAAAGTAGTTTCACTGCCCTAAAAAATTCTGTGCTCTGCCTATTCATACCCCCTAGAACCCCCAACCTCTGGCAACCACTGATATTTTTACTATCTTCAGGGTTTTGCCTTTTACAGGTGTCATATAATTGGAGGCATACAGTATGTAGCCTTTTAAGACTGGCTTTTTTCACTTAGTAATCCTATCTAATGAAAGAGAAATATGCAAATTGACCGTACCTCTGCTATGCCCACAAGCCACGCCCACAAGCCAATCAGGAGTGAGTATGCAAATTAACCCAACCAAGATGGCAGTGGCCACAGAGTTGGAGTGAGCAGGAGGCTTGGGTCGCCCCTGGTGATGGAGGAAGCCAAGCTTCCCGCCCGCCCTGGCGGGCCCTGGCCTCCGCTCAAGGAGGCTCTGGGAGCCTGGGTTACCAGGGGAAACCTAGGCTTCCAGCTGGCCCTGGCCTCTGCTCAAGGCTACAAAGTTTCAATTATAGAAGATAAATAAATCCCAGATCCCTGCTTCCAGTCAGCCCTGGCCTCCGCTCAAGGAGGCGCTGAAAAAAAGAAGAAAAAAAGGAGGGGCTGGGAGCTTGGGTTGTTGGGGGCCGTGGTCAGCTTGCAAACCACCACAGGCCCCTCGCCCAGGCTGTCCCACACCCCAAGGGAACCCCCACCCTGATCTGGGACACCCTTCAGGGCAAACCAGCCAACCCCCACCCGTGCACCAGGCCTCTATCCTATTTAATAAAAGAGTAATATGCAAATTGGCTGTCACTCCTCTACACAAGATGGCCGCCCCCATGTGGTCAAAGATGGCTGCCCCCATGTGGACACGAGATGGCCGCCACAAGATGGCCTGCAAGGGAGGACAGTTGGGGGGACCAGGCCTACAGGGGAGGGCAGTTGGGGATACCAGGCCTGCAGGGGAGGGCAGTTGGGGGAGATCAGGCCAGCAGGGGAGGGCAGTTAGGGGTGACCGGGCCAGCAGAGGAGGGCAGTTTGGGAAGACCAGGCCAGCAGGGGAGGGCAGTGGGGAGGGACTAGGCCTGAAGGGGAGGGCAGTTGGGAGGACCAGGCCTGCAAGGGCAGTTGTGGGGGACCAGGCCTGCAAGGGAGGGCAGTTAGGGGTGATCAGGCCAGCAGGGGAGGGCAGTTGGGGGCAACCAGGCCTGCAGGGGAGGGAAGTTGGGGGGACCAGGCCTGCAGGGGAGGGCAGTTAGGGGCGACCAAGTCAGCAGGAAGGACAGTTAGGGGCAACCAGGCTGGCAGGGGAGGGCAGTTAGGGGTGACCAGGCTGGCAGGGGAGGGCAGTTAGGGGCAATTGGGCCGGCAGGGGAGCAGTTAGGCATCGATCAGACTGACAGGGGAATGGTTAGGGGGTGATCAGGCTGGCAGGCAGAAGTGGTTAGGGGCAATCAGGCAGGCAGGCAGGTGAGCGGTTGCGAGCCAGCAGTCCTGGATTGTGAGAGGGATGTCCGACTGCCCGTTTAGGCCTGATACGGGCAGTCGGACATCCCTCGAGGAGTCCCAGATTGGAGAGGGTGCAGGCTGGGCTGAGGGACACATTCCGCACCCCCCCCCCCATTCACAAATTTTGTGCTCCAGGCCTCTAGTATGCATGTAAGGTTCCTCCATTTATTTTCATGGCTTGATAGCTTCATTTCTTTTTAGCACTGAATAATAGTCCATTGTCTGGATGTATCACAGTTTATCCACTCATCTACTGAAGGACATCTGGTTGCTCCCAAGTTTGGATAACTATGAATAGTGCTGTAAACCTGGTAAGCTGGTTTTTAACTACACAGCAGAGAGATCAAAGCAGGGACTCTGGATGGAGGTGTCTGGAGGCCTGGGTTAAAGGGATGTCCCACAACAGAGGATTTCTATTAGCCAATACCAGGAATTTGGGGGCTTTGTCCACCAACAGCACTTTAAGTTAAACTCTCCACTTGAATTTTTGTGTGGACCACTAGGTAACAAAAAAGTGTGTGTGGGTGGCGGGTGGTTATAAGCTCTTAGGGGAAAGTAGCTTTCTTTCCTCCTTAGAGTACCTGTGTTCAGTTAGGTGTGTGTCATGCTGCCCTTTCAATGGGCCAGGTGTCTTTCTCTGTTTAGTTGTATGTGGAGGGTGTAGCTTTTTGGAGTTATACCTCTGTGTGTGTGGGGTTTCCTATTGTATTACTCACTTTAGGGGTCCCTAGGCCTCATCTCCTACCCTCCTTCCCCCACACCAAGCAGCTAGCTACCAAAGTAGGTTCAGAAGAAACTTTAGAGCTTTGGAGCATGGGTCTCTTCTGGGGTTCTTATTTTCACCTTGTTTTAGCTTCTGCATGTTTCTTTTATATTAGTTTAGTGAAGAATTTTTAAAGGATGAAAAATACATACCATTTTACTCAACATTTTAATTATATTAGCCAGTAAGGGAGGGAGGAGGGTTGGAGAGGGTGAAATGACTAAAGAAGGTCAAGTATATGGTAACAGATGAAGACTAGACTTTTGGTGATGAGCATGCAATAGAGTATACAGATATCAAATTATAATGTCGTACACCTGAAATTTATACCATGTTATTAACCAGTGTTTTCCCAATAAAAATTAATTAATTAAAAAAAGATATTGAGCCATTGTATTCTTGGCCAGGGGTTATTCTGAGGAGTGGTTAGTGCTCAGAGACAAATGCAGGGTTGTGGGAGATGGGAACACTGTTGCCCTCAGGTGTGACTAGGCACCTGCCTGAACAGATGGAATAAGTGACTTGAAAGGGTCCTTGGGCAGCCTAGAGGTAAGAGAAAGATAGCAGGCCTTGTCCAGCTCCGGGCAGAACAATATAATTAAATAATGGAATATCCTTAAATCAGTAAAATTTGTTTTTAGAGACCTTGGATCTCATGCATAAAGCCGCTTAGATTTTTTCCATCAGCTCGTGAGTTCTGTTTTGTTTGTCAATGAGCTTTTTTTCAGTTATTTTAAATTAATGCACCCCGATGACCTGCCATTTGTGTATAGGTATTAAATACATACAATTTTATCTCAATCTTTGGGCTAATTTCTCAAGGCTTTGATGAGTAGAGTACTGTCTAAAAGAGGACTTGCCTTGGTCCAAAAATTCATTATCTTCCCTAGGACATGATTTTGTTTTTCTGTGTATAAGAAAACCACTCCTGGGTGCCTCCCCTCCTCTCAGTACTCTATTCAACCCTACTTCACCTCTGATACCAGATGTGTGAGTTGTCCACACATCAAGCAATTCTGTGACATCAGCTGGGTGTTCTGTAATTCAGTTTTGTTCCAACACTATTTATCTAGAGTTGGCATCAGGTCCCACAGGTTTAAGGGCTCACTTCCACAAGACTGTCCCCACTTCAGATGCCAGTCTCAAATCCCAGGTTGTCACCTGTACTTCTGACTGACAAGCATAAATTGAAGTGCCCATGACCCCCTCATGGGTTTAGTAATTTGCTAGAATGGATCACAGAACTCAAGGAAGCACTTACTATGTCTACCAGTTTGCTATAAAGGCTATAATAAAGACTGAGTGGATAGCCAGATGAAGAGATATATGTAGGGTGAGAGATATAGGGTTCCAAGCACAAGAACTTTTGTCCCTATAGAGTTGGGCTATGCCAACCTCTTGGTATGTGGACGTGTTCAACAACCCAGAAGCTCTCCAAACTGTGTACTTTTGGTATTTTTGTGGAGGCTTCATCACGAAGGTATGTTCAATCATCATCTCAATCTTCTCTCCTGGAGGAGTGGTTGGGGCTGAAAGTTCCAAACCTCTCCTCCTGACTCGGTCTGTCTGGTGAGCAGTTCCCATCTGGAGCTCTCTAGAAGCCCACCCAGATTCATCCCAAAGACACTCCTATAACCTAGGAATTCCAGGCTATTTAGGAACTGTCAGGAGCCAGGATGAAAGAGCAAATAGAACAAAATGTACTCCTGGTACTCTGGTCATTTAGGAAATTACAAGGGTTTTAGGAGCTCTGTGCCAGGAACTAGAGGAGAGAGCAATGTATATGTTTTCTATGATTTCACATTTGTACTGGCCACTCTTGATGTCACTGATCTCTCTAGCCAGGACAGTACAGTAGAGAGGTGAATATAAGCATTTCTTGTTTAGAAGTAGGAGGTGAAATTACGTAATCACTACCTAGATATTTTGGTGGTCCTTCAATGTGAGATTGGCTGATATTTTTGAGCACTTACCAGGCATAATTCTAAATTCTTTAATTATCATAACAGTTATATCAAGTGGGTGCTAGAATACCTATTTTAAAGATGAGAAAATCAAGGCACCTGAAGATTATCTGCTTTGTCTAAACCCACGTAACCAGTCAATGACAGAGCCAGAACTAATACGTCCAAGGTCTGTGTCTTGAGTATTTAATTAGGTTTCCCTGAAAGAGAATTAGAAATACAGGTGGTTACAATGAAGAGAACTGTATGTTCAGAAAGCTATATAACAGCCTCCCAAAATAAGAAAAACCAAACACTCAAATGAAATTCATGGCTAATTGGGGAGCAGATCTTGTTATTACATGCAGGCTCTTCTCCTATTAGACTGTATTTTCCTGGAGGGCAGGGACTGTATCTTTTCATCTTTCTGCTCCCGTAACACCTGGAGCAGTGCTTTGCACACAGCAGGCACCCAGCCAATACTAATCGAATAAGTCAGAGTTGTTAGGTGCCCACAGTGTATTAAAGGAGGCAGAGGCTGGGAAGCCCCTGGGGCACTTGCAATGAGTCCCAAATGATGCATCCTGGTTTGCTGAAGAATGAGAAAATACCATGAAAAAGGTCCAAGGAGTCTTCTCCTTCACAGAACTCAAGGAAGCACTTATTTATGTCTACCAGTTTGAAACTCTTCTGATGGTTCAGAGAGTAGTGATTCAGATAAAACCATACTTTGCCTCAGATTTTTCAGCACAGAACTTGTCAATTATCAAAGAAAATGTTAAAAAATCAGATAAACATGTTCATCTGTTACCTTTAAACCTGTCAAGTCTACTGAGGTTCTCAATTCCCTGAAAAATAGATTCTGGACACCTACTGATAAGAGTGAATTTGACAAGGATCCCTGTCTCAGCATCTGTTGGAATGTAGCAAGGTGACACAATTTACACAGATAGTTTCTGGAGAACGCCAGAAGCTAAATAAATACAGTTTTATAGCTTCTGGAGTATATTTGAAACATTGAATGTACAAAATGGAATCCAATTACATGAAGAGGAGTTAATTCACACACTGGTGAAAGGAGCCTATAACAACTGCGAGGAGCGTGGTTCTTACTCATGCAAGTAAGTGGCAAAGGATGTGATGAAACCAGGCAGTTAGGTACCCACATCACTCTCCAGTCTGCAGTGACCTGCTTCCCGCTCCTCCTTCCTCCACATGGGATCCATAAGTCATGGTCCCTCCCTCTTTCCCTTCCTTACCCATGGAGTATCCAGGAGGGAAAAAGCATCTTCTGGGCATTTGGGAAAGTTAAGAAAAGACTATGTTGACTATTCTACTCCAGGGATATATACTATAGTAGGGAATATAGGAAAGTGATCAGCTATGCTGAGTTGAGAATCAAGATGTGGATCTTTCCTGGATCTTATCTTCCACTTAATAAAATGTGATTGCCATTCTCCAGTGTTTTTCCCTTTGGTTTTATAGCTTTGCTCTGCTCACTGGTGTTTCTGAATTTGGTTTCTTCAGGCTCTGTTCGCCTCTCTCCCCCCACCTCCCAGAAACCCTCATACTTAGGGGCTTCTGTTGCTCATGGTTGTGCTTTGGGGCGATGCCCTTTATAACCTCAACGCAGACACTTGGGGCTTAAACCCGTTTCCCTGAGATTCTGGAAGACACAAAAGTTCTAGAAATACATCCTAGATTGGAAGCACATACAGCCAAGATGAAAGCAATGCAATAACTATATGATCTGTCGGAATAAATGGCAAAGAGATGGAAGAAATCAGTGGCTGTGTGTAGATGGGTGATGATGAATGCTGCTCATCCTGTAATTTGGAACAGTTGCTGCAGAATGAATGGTCCACTTCTAGATGAAGAATCGCACATGACAAGCAAGCAAAAGCTATTTATACCACCAGGCCTGGGCCAGCTGAGTAGGGCATGGTGTTCTGGGACAGAGAAGGAGCAATGTTTCCAAATGTGGTGTGTGTGTGTGTGTGTGTGTGTGTGTGTGTGTGTGTGTGTGAGAGAGAGAGAGAGAGAGAGAGAGAGAGAGAGAGAGAGAGAAACACCCCACAACTCTAGCAGCACTTGCATTTAAGCAAGGCAGCCCGTAATGTCAATAAGCACAGATGGGCTGGTCACGTAGCCTGGAGTTAGGGCAGCAGATGGATGATTCATCACATAAATTGGATACCCAGGGACTACAGTGCCTGCAAGGAAATCCAAGGATGCACCAGGTTGACCCAATGACAACATACCTGGGCAGAGGTAGAACTAGGGTGCCCATGATATGAAAGGGATCATGCACTAGTGGGGAGGAATGCAAATGAACTTCAGTAAGGGAACAAAGGAAATCTCATTGTCTCTGTGCATGTGTGTTTAAGACATGTTTGTTTGTTGTTGTTGTTTTGTAAGAGAACTTACTGTGTTTCACTCATCTTTGTAAGACCTGATGTTATGTCATTTCTGAATGCCATAATCATGACAGTCAGAGCACTGGGAAAGGAATAGCATGTGGATATTTGATATCTATGCAAAATATATTTGAATTAAATTTCTGAATACTGAATTTTTACCCTAAGCACAGACTGCAAAATAAAAACTTCCTTGAAACTAATTAATTATAGGATATGACTCAATTTTCAAAATATAGCATAAAATGCAAGATGAAACATTCACTTAAAAACCAAATAGTATTAAAACTAAACAGAAATTATTCTCTTAGGCTATGTTTAGTTTGCTTAAATAAGTGTTACCACAACAACTATAGTCTGCTCTAATGGTACTGATAACCTTTTCATTTGATGATACAATGAATGAATTGGCATGTTTTTAAGTTGCTACACACTCAGCACTTTTACATACATTTAGTTAATGCACATATTCATGTTAGGAGTTCTCTGTTGAAAACTTTTAAAAATTAATTACCTACTCAATGGGCGTCACTATACTAGGTGCCAGACACAGTGAGGGGTGAGCGGGGCAGGTTTGTTTGTGTTTTCATGAAGGGGTACATCCATTGCCTTTTTGAAAAGTAAGTTTTAATTTTTATAGCAGTTTAGGTTTGCAGACAAATTGAGCAGGAATTACAAAGAATTCCCATATTACCTGTCCACCCCCAGTACATTTTGCTTTTTCTTGACATCTTACATTAGTTTGGTACATTTGTGATAACTGATGAGCAAATATAGACGCACCACTATTTACTAAAGTCCATAGTTCACATTAGGTTTCACTCTTCGTGTTGTACATTATATGGGTTTAAACAAATGCATAATGTCAGGTACCCACTATCATAAGGAATAGTTTCACTGCATTCAAAATTTCCTGTGCTCCACCTATTCTTGCCTCCTTTCCTACCTCCAAATCCTTAGCAACCACTGATCTCTTACTAGCTATAGTTTTGCCTTTTTCAGAGTGCCATACAGTTGGAATCATACAGTATGTAGCCTTTTCAGACTGGATTTTTTCACTTAGCAATGTGCATTTAAGGTTATTACATGTCTTTTTGTGGTTTCCATAGCTCATCTCTTTTTATCACTGAATAATACTCCATTGTATGGATGTATCATAGATTATCCATTCACCTATTGAAAAACATCTTGGTTGCTTCAAATTCTTGACATTATGAAAAAAAGCTGCCATGATGATTTGTGTGCAGGCTTTTGTGTGCACATGAGTTTTTAACTCATTTGAGTAAATTCCTTAGGACCGTGATTGCTGGATAATGTGGTAAGATTATGTGAAACTGCCAAACTGTCTTCCAAAGAGGCCGTACCATGTTGCTTTCCCACCAGCAATGAATGAAAGCTTCTCTTTGTTGTTCCACATCCTCGCCAGCGTTTGATGTTGTCAGTGTTTTGGATTTTCGCTATTCTAATAGGTATGTAGTGGTATCTCATTGGTTTAGTTTGCAATTCCCTAATGACCTGTAAGGTTGAACATCTTCTCATATGCTTTTTTTGCCATTTGTATATCTTCTTTGGTGAGGTGTCTATTGAGACTTCTGCCCATTTTTTTATATTTGGGTTGCTTGTTTTCTTATTTAAGTTTACTAGTATTTTATTCTTTATCAGATATGTGACTTGAAAATATGTCTTCCCATTTCGTGACTTATCTTTTCACTCCCTCACCAGTTTCTTTCCAGAGCATCTAATACTTTTTAACTCGCTTGTGTCAAGCATTGGTAGACCAGAGTGGTTCTGGGAAGGTGGGCTGTGAATCTTCAAAGCAGGCTCTGTTAGTCTCCCAAAAAGTCAATTGGGTCTGTGCCATGCCTGAACCCTAGTGCTCACACCTTTCCTTTTTACTTGAGTCTGTTGACCTTGTTATACCCATGGTTTCCGTCTTTCATTTTTTGCTCCCTTGGTCATTTTTTGCTTCTGCTGATTGTAGTAGCTGACCCCAGTTATGCTCCCTGACTTATGCTCACTTTGGTACCTGCCTGTGGCTACCCACCCACCCTGGGCTAGTGCTGATTGTCTTGCCTGCATACTGTTCATGACAGCTCATCTTGCCCTACCCTGATGCTAGTGTCTAGAAAAGTTATCGTATTTTCAGTGGTTTATTACAAAACTATTTCTAAGTTAGGTGTTCATTGATTTACATAGATAAGCCTAAACTCTTTATCACTGTAATTCCTAAATTAACTTTTCCTGATTTTCCATTAATGGCCTCCAACCTTTTTAGAAGTAACTCAAACTAAAAATTGAAGAGTTATCATTGATTTGTCCTTTGCCTTCATCACGTGCAGACAGTTAGTGGCCCTGTTACCCAACCCAAGTCTTTTAATGCCCACCATTCACTCTATCAAAAACTTGAGTTCTGCCCTAGGTAGTCTGGCTCAGTGGTTGAGTGTTGACCTGCGGACTGAAAGGCCCCAGGTTTGATTCTGGTCAAGGGCACATACCTTAGTTGCAGGCTCGATCCCTGGCCCCGGGCAGGGTGCATGTCAAAGGCATCCAATCAGTGTGTCTTTCTCACATCGAAGTCTCGCTCGCTCTCTCTGCCTCTCCCCCTCTCTTCCACTTTCTCTAAAAGTCAATGGGAAAAATATCCTTGGGTGAGGATTTACACACACACACACACACACCCAAAAACCTGGGTTCTAGCATGATGGGGGAGTGGGTGGAAGGAGATCACATTATCCTAGGAAGACATGTATGTGTGTTCAAGGCATTTTCTTAATGCTGAGTACATTTTTCTGAAAACCCTGTATCTTCCTATCTGTGACACCCTCCAAGAGCCTTTTTAGTGCTCAAATCCTGAAAGTGTCTTGGACTTTTTTTTTTAAACACTGAAATGCTTCTCAAGTCTATTATCTTTTTTTCTAGCTGCTCCCAGTGTGGACCTGGTGCTGGCTTTATGGCCGGCCCATTGGGGAGCCTGTCAGGGCAGGAATAGAGAAGGAGCCTAGGAGAGAGGGAGAGGGAAGAGGACCAGATAACCCAGCTGATTTTGTTATTTTATTTGAAATGAATTCTTAGACTAGCTAATGCTGTTATAAATCAAATATAGATACAAAACTAAGCTTTAGTAATTTTAAAGCTTTGTCATTTGCTTGTTCATACCATCATTTCCTCCTCTTAACTCAGGTAAATAATGACTTGACTATACAGGGTGGGGAAAATGTAGTTTACAGTTGTGAGTATGCAAAACAGAGTTATTCCTGTATTATTATTTATTAATTATTGTATTATTTTCCATACAAACAACTGTAAACCTACTTTTGCTCTACCCTGTTAATCAGTTCTATGTGGCTCCTTGTCATGAAAAGTATATTTTACTTTAATGGACTAATGGTTTATTACAGGAGAGGAAACAAAACCCTCCAAAGGCATACTCAGCAATAACTTCAAAGCTTTGACTAGAGAGCTATTCCTCTAAAAGCCAATCATTTGTTAAAATTCACCTTCAAACTATACCTGTAGTACATTATTCACCCATAAATTATATGTGTCATTAAGTCGCTGCTAAAATGGTCTTCCCTTCATCTTCACCAGCCTATGAGAACTCCGGCTATTAGCAAATAGCGTTTCACCCCATGATGTAATATGCCATTCCCTTAATTGTCCAAAAACAACCTTATCATTGAATGAGACTATTATAAACTAGAGGCCCGGTGCATGAAAGTCATGCATGGGGGCAAGGGTGTCCCTCAGCCCAGCCTGCACCCTCTCCAATCTGGGACTCCTCCAGGGATGTCTGACTGCCCGTTTAGGCCCAATCCCAGTAGGATCGGGCCTAAACAGGCAGTTGGACATCCCTCTCACAATCCAGGATTGCTGGCTCCCAACTGCTCACCTGCCTGCCTTCCCAATTGCCCCTAACTGCTTCTGCCTGCCAGCCTGATCACCCCCTAACCACTCCCCTGCCAGCCTGATTAATGCCTAACTGCTCCCCTGCCAGCCTGATTGCCTCTAACTTCCCTCCACTGCAGACCTGGTCACCCCTAACTGCCCTCCCCTGAAGGCCTGGTCACCCCTAACTGCCCTCCCCTGCAGGCTTGATCGCCCCCCTACTTCCCTCCCCTGCAGCCTGGGTCTTCCCCAACTTCCCTTCCCTGCAGGTCCGGTTGCCCCCAACTTCCCTCCTCTGCCAGCCTGGTCACCCATAACTTCCCTCCCCTGCAGGCTTGATTGCCCCCAACTGCCCTCCCTTGCAGGCCTGGTCCCTCCCAACTGCCCTCCCCTGCTAGCCTGATCGCCCACAACTGCCCTCCCTTGCAGGCCTGGTCCCTCCCAACTGCCCTCCCCTCCTGGCCATCTTGTGGCGGCCATCTTGTGTCCACATGGGGGCAGCCATCTTTGACCACATAGGGGCAGCCATCTTGTGTGTTGGAGTGATGGTCAATTTGCATATTACTCTTTTATTAGATAGGATAGAGGCCTGGTGCACAGGTGGGGGTGGGGGCTGGCTGGTTTGCCCTGAAGGGTGTCCCAGATCAGGGTGGGGGTTCCCTTGGGGCATGGGGCAGCCTGGGCAAGGGGCCTGTGGTGGTTTGCAGGTTGGCTATGCCCCTTGGCGATCCAAGCAGAGGCCCTGGTATCTGGGATTTATTTATCTTCTATAATTAAAACTTTGTAGCCTTGAGCAGAGGCCAGAGCAGGCCGGGGGGGAGGGGGCGCAGCGCGAAGCTTGGCTTCCTCCATTGCTGGGGAAACCCAAGCCTCCTGCTCGCTCTGTGGCTGCCACCATTTTTGTTGGGATTTATTTATCTTCCATAATTGAAATTTTGTAGCCTTGAGTGGAGGCCAGGGCTGGCCAGGGTGTGTGGTAAGCTTGGCTTCCTTCATTGCTGGGGAAACCCAAGGTTCCTGCTCACTCCATGGCCACAGCCATCTTGGTTGGGTTAATTTGCATACTCGCTCCTGATTGGATTGTGGGCGTGGCTTGTGGGCGTAGCAGAGGTACGGTCAATTTGCATGTTTCTCTTTTATTAGTGTAGATGACATGCACATAGTTTAAAATGATTGCAAGATATATTTGATTCTGTTATTTTTCCCATAAATTCAGCACTGAATTTTTTTTCAAAGTTTTCTACTTTGAAACTTTTCCAGATATGTTTTAACTCATTTGTTGAAACTACGGCTGTCTGAACCAAAGCTGGAGATGCTGGGCAAAGTTGCTCTAGGTTGGTCCCTGAAGGGTACAACAGGGAGCTGGCTGTGAGCTGGGCCTGAGATGTTTGGTCAAGCATGAGTGACCAGGTAGGCATGACTCAGGGCACTGCTGGAGGTCCACCATGGAGATGGAGAAGGGCAGGTGGAATAGAGAATACCTTCTGGAGTACATGGTGATTAAGTTACATGGCTAATCAGTGAGAAACCTTTAGCCTTGATGAATGGGCCAGTGGTACAATCCTGTATATCAAGTTCAAGGAAGTAACCTGGAATAAAGTGAGAGACTAATGTAGAGAGTCCTGGGAAGTCAGTTAAATAGACAGGGAGGCCAGTGTGTTGAAATAGAAGTGAGAGCTGAATGGGGACGTGAGGATCAGGTTGGCCCTTGAAGGGACAGGAGGCTTAAACCTACCTCTGAGTTTTTCTGCCACTAGAGCTGAGGTGAGGCTGAGGTCTTGGTGAGTCACAGTGGCCACTGGGATTAGCTCAGGGCAAACTGAGGTTTTGTATTTGACTTAGGAAAGCAAAAACATTGGAAGTTACTGCTTACTTTGACTTGCAGCTGATTTTATGGCTTGTCTGGATATCCTGGTGGTGTTTACCCTGTATGCCAACCCATATTCCAGAAATCAGACCAAATGCTAAGGTGCCAGTGTGTGGCTGGAGGAGAGCCTGACTAAACATGAGTGGTGGGAAGAGAAGAGAGAGGTGAAGGGCACAGGCTGGGCTGGAGCAGCCACATGGAGTCCAGGTTGATTCTTGGCTCCTGGAAGATACGTGGTCCACATGAATGCCAACCATTGGATGGTGATTCAGGCAGGAGAGGTATGCCACTGGGCCTTTTAGGCAGCAGTCAGCTTGGGATATTCCCTTTAAGCCAGGTCTTTAGGCTGACTGAGAACTCCTGGGGTCCTCACCAACTGTGATAATGCTGGGGCAAGTGACCCATGCCTCAGCCAAATTAACAGAGATGGAAGGACATTTGGAATCATCTCTACTCTTACACAATAGAAAATGGAGACCTAGGAAGGCTAATGACTTACCATTGTCAGACAGCTAGCCTCTAGCAGGGACTGGATCAGGACCGGGTCTTTCTTTATTAATTTTTCAGAAACAGCTCCATTGTTGTATAATTGACATATGATAAAATACCCATATTTAAACTATATAATTTGGTAAGTTCTAAAATATGTAACATTGTAAAACTTCACTACAATCAATATATTGAATATATCTACCACCCCAAAATTTTCTCATGTGCCTTTGTAGTTACTCCCTTCTGCCTCCCTCATCTTCCCTGCTTCCTGCCACCAGTTCCCCCAACCTCCATGCCCAGACAACCTCTGATCTGCTTTCTGTCACTATCAATAAATTTGCATTTTGTAGAATTTTATATGGAATATGTACTCTTTTATGTCTAGCTTCTTTCATTCAATATCATTGTTTTGGGGTTCATCCATGTTCTTGTATCTGTCAATAGTTTGCTTCTTTTTCTTGCTGAATAGTATTCTATTGTGTATATATACCATCCATTTACCTGTTGGTGAACATTTGGATTGTTTTCAGTTATTATAAGTAATGTTGCCATAAATACTCATGTCCAAGTGTTTGTGTGGACATACCTTAATTTCTTTTAGATAAATACCTAGAAATGGAATGACTCGGTCATATGGTAGGCATATGTTTAACTTTTTAAGATATTGCTAAGCTGTTTTCCAAAATTCTTGTACCATTTTACATTCCTTCCAGCAGTGCATGAGAGTCTAGTTACTCTACATCTTCACCAACACTTGGTATACTCAGTCATTTTTAAATTAAATTAAATTTTATTATTATTACTTTTTTTAATCTTCACCCGAGGGGGGAGGGGAGAAAGAGAAAGGGGGAGAGAGAGAGAGAGAGAGAGAGAGAGAGAGACATTGATGTGAGAGGGAAATATCAATCGATTGCCTTCAGTACATGCTCTGACCACACTGAACCCACAACCCAGGTATGTGCCCTGACCAGGAATCGAACTGGCAACCTTTTGGTACACAGGATGACACTCACCAATTGAACGACTTTAGCCAGGCTATAGTCAGTCTTTTTTTTTTTTTTTTAATTATACTAGAGGCCAGGTGCATGGATTTGTGCATCGGTGGGGTCTCTTGGCCTGGCCTGCAGGGATTGAGCTGAAACCGGCTCTCTGACATCCCCTGAGGGGTCCCAGATTGCGAGAGGGTGGTTCTCGGATGATGCACCCCAAAATCAGGCTTCCTCCTCTCTGGTTCTGGGTGCATCACCTGAGAACCACAGCTGCCAAGTCACCACAGCTCGGCAACTCCTGCATTGAGCATATGCTCCCTGGTGGTAAGTGCATGTCATAGCTATTGGTTGGAGCGTCTACCCGCTGATGGTCATTGTGCATCAGAGCTACTGGTCGGCCAGTCGAATGGCCGGTTGGTTGGCCGGTCGCTTAGATTTTTATATATATAGATTTTTATTGATTTCAAAGAGGAAGGGAGAGGTAGAGAGAAACAGAAACATTAATGATGAGAGAGACTCATTGATCGACTGCTTCCTGCCCACCCCCTACTGGGGATTGAGCCAACAACCCAGGCATGTGCCCTTGACTGGAATTGAACCTGTGACCCTTCAGTCCCCAGGCTGAAGCTCTACCCACTGAGCCAAAATGGCTAGGGCTAGTCCGTCTTTTTAATTGTAGCCATGCTGATAGCTGTGTAATGATATCACTGTGCTTTCATTTGCATTTCTCTGATGACTAAATGATATTGAGGATTTTTTATGTACTTACTGGCCATCTATACATCTTCTTTTGTAAATATGTCCAAATCTTTTATACATTTTTATTATATTATTTTCTTATTTTAGAGTTTTGAGAGATCTTTATATACTATGATTACGAGTCCTTTTTCAGATATATGATTAGCAAACATTTTCTCTGGGTCTTCGCTTGTCTTTGAATTCTCTTAACAGTGTCTTTCAAAAAGTAGAAGTTTTAAATTTTTATGAGGTCCAATCAAGTATTTTCCTATGGTGACATATCTAAGAACTCTTTGCCTAACCCAATTCACAAAGATTCCCCCCGCACCCCCAGAATTTGTATATTTTAACATATACATTTAGGTCTGTGATTCATTTTTTTATTAAATTTTGTTTATGGTTCAAATCTCCCCTCTCCTCCCTCCTCCCCCCAGTCTTTTGACATAAGGGCAGTGTAGTAAAGCCATATGGTCTCTTTACCTACACATGGTTATAGGACCCTTCTACCAAAGATATCATATTTAAATGCAAAGGTCAACCATACATTAAATATGTACATCACTCAACAAATCCACTAAAATACATTGCCCAGTTTTCATAATACATTTAATGAAAGAATAACAAGGTCATTAAGGGCAATCAGTGTTTTGTTATGTTCTTGATTATATTCTTGATTATAGCTTGTTGTGTTTCTTGATATGAACATAGTTGGAGTAAGTGTGCCTCTTCCCTTTAATGGAGACCAGCATAGTCCTGGACTCAAGTTTAAAACCTTGTCAACAGCCATGATTGCACATTGTTTACTCCCCACCCCTTCCTGTTGTGGTAATTATGGTACTTTAGAGTTCCTGGAGAGAATGCAATGCTTAATCATGTAATTATATCCCAAACAATGTGGGGCCCTCTCTCTGCAATTCATAGGAATAGCCAAAAGAGAAGCTTGTTTGGGCTCTTATTGTGGAGACCCAGTGGGTGAGGAGGCTGCAGTGGCTGAAGACCTCAGCTCATGGACCCGGAAGAAGTCAATTCCAAGAGACTGAATGGGGTTAAAGAGGGTAGCTGGAGTTTTGTCTGTGCTTGTCTTTGTAATCATTAGAGGAGGAATTCTCCCATTCATCCCATTGACCAATGTATATAAGTGTACGACTGAGGTTCCATGACACAGCCATCCAGGATTGGAGTCAGTCATTCATCCTGGGAATTCCTTATGGGCCCCATGATTCAGCCTTGCTTTCTGAAAAGCAGTAGAGATACACAGAAAAGGGCACTGGAATAGGGGTCAGCCCCTTACACCTACTGGGGGGCTAGGAGTAAGTTGCTTAGCCTCTCCCAACATCAATTCCCTCCTCTGCAACATGAGAAGAATATCTTTTTAATGTATCCATGGGCATGCTGGGAGAATGTGTCTTGTGCCTATACAATATACTATTAATGGGTGGGAGCCATGCAGTCTTTCATCTTTTCATACAGAGAAAAATTACTTGCACTTGTTTGTTTTTTGAGGCACCGTGAGAATTGGCCTTACCTCCTCCAGCTTTCTTCCCCAAGCCTATCCCCAGACTCTGAGCTAGGTTAGCGCTCCAATCCCTCCCTCTCCTCATGCCCCTTGCATATTTCCCTCATTGCACTTATTACATCACAGTGATTGCTTCTCTCCTTGCCTGGAGCAGGAGTTTCTTCAGGGCCAAGACCTCTAATTTATCTTTATAACCCTAGTGCCATTTAATAAATGTTTGATGAATAAACAGCTAAATGAATAAATATGAAGATGAGCAGGACATTCACTGTGTTAAGGAAACTCATAGCCTAATGGAGGAGATGCACGTGTGGCACATTGTTTCTAACTACGGCAAGCAATTCATTTATTTATTTTTAAACAGAATGGGAACACTTCATTCTCATCTAGCAAAATAGCTCTTATTGGCACTCAAGGCATGTGGGTGGAAAGTATGTTACTGAAAAATGGTTTCTAAAAAGAGTAGAGGAGATAAGGAGAGATATTATTCCTTTATCGCAGTCGTAACTCATCTGTAAGTCTTTGCTTTCCAAGCTGTGCTTCCTAGGTAAGGCTGGGCACACCCATTGTATATCCTCACAGCACTGTCTTTCCATCTACCTCAGTCACCATCTGTCTTACTACTTTGCTATCATGAGCTAGATCAGTGCCTGACGTGTAGTAAGATCTCTGTAAATTGTTGTTGAATGCTTAGTATATGTGCAAACAAGTTCTGCGTCATGAAGAATTTAAAAAAATAATCCTGATAGAAAATTTTAAATCGGTGACTTCTTCTTTCAACATCATGGGATCTTCATATGGCTGTGTGACCCAGTATTTGTTTTGAGCAAGACCACTAGCTGATTTTCTCGGTAGGCCACACTCAGTCATTAAGTGGATCTCCATGTACCTAGCAGAGAAATGAAGAGAATTATTTCATGTTATCCTCCTGGAATTCAGATACAGTTTAACCTCTTGTCATTTGTTATCCAACAACCTTATAGTAGTAACCTTTCCCCACCTCTTAGAACCCTTATTTTTAGTTTTCTGGAAAAGATGCTGATTTGAACACAGTTGCTTCAAATAGATAAGGCATCACCCACGAACCCATTTGCAGGTGCTCTCTGTGCTTCCTCACACAGTCATTTGTCTCCAGGTTTGACTGCTTCTCTGGAGTCTTTATTGGCAGTTGAAAATAGAGTTCTAGCCAATGTAGATGTATTGTTACCACCAAATGCAATTTGCTGCCACACGTTGTGTTCAGATAATGGGAAAGAGTAGAATTCATCCAAACAATTGTGCTCAAAGGAATGATACCACCGAGTGAGCTATTCTCAGTTTTTCTGAGTCATTTAAATGGTTTCATTGTAAGATGAAACCCTTTGTCAACTATTTTTCAGTGGAAAAATAAAAGCTTAAAGGAATTTCTTTTCTTAAAGAAACAGAACTTAGATCCGAATCATAAATATGACAGAATATGTACCTGTTTATGAAAAATATTACCCGTGATTACATGATCACTTTTGTAAGGTTGGGACAACATTGCTAATTTGAGTTTTCTGGATGCATAAGGCATAGACTTTCGTGGACAACACTGAAGTGTTACCTGTGGGGAAGCAAAGGGCACAGTGACAAAGGCCTGATTTGAAAATAGAAAACTTGGCTCTCAGTCTTGTTGCTCCCACTTGCCTTCTGTGTGATCCTGGGAAAATTATTCTCTTAGGTACCTCAGGGATTTGTTGTGAGTGTTAAAAGACAAGGCAGCCCAGCTGGCATGGCTCAGTGGTTGAGCATTGACCTATGAATCATGGTTTGATTCTTGGTCAGGGCACATGCCCCGGTTGTGGGCTCAATCCCCTGTGTGGGGTGTGCAGAAGGCAGCCAGTGATTCTCTCTCATCATTGATGTTT
Organism: Eptesicus fuscus; assembly: GCF_027574615.1. Taxonomy (NCBI): domain Eukaryota; kingdom Metazoa; phylum Chordata; class Mammalia; order Chiroptera; family Vespertilionidae; genus Eptesicus; species Eptesicus fuscus. The sequence continues at coordinate 33,292,961 of NC_072478.1, forward strand.
CTATCTCTCTCTCCCTCTCCCTTCCTCTCTGAAATCAATAATAATTTTAAAAAGTTCAAGGCAGATGTTATATAGTATTGTTAGAACAGTGAAGGAGAAAAAAACTTTGTTACTATATAAGTATGAACCGAAATACTCATTTAAGTCTCACATCTTAGGTCTGGTCTTTCCTAAATGTGGTACTATCAGAAAAATTGTTTTGTTATGTGTCTATCTCTAGAAATTTTACTTATCTACCATATTCTATTACAAGTAATAAAATAAAATCTGCCTAACAGTAGCTATTTTTTTAATTTAAAAAAATCTTTATTGTTGAGATTATTACAGATGTCCCTCTTTTTCCCCCCATAGCTCCCCTCCCCCCCAGTTTCCACCCTACCCCAGGCCCTTGCCACCCTATTGTCTGTGTCCATAGCTAATGCATACGTGCATATAAGATCTTTGTCTAATCTCTTCCCGCACTCCCTCACCCTCTTCCCTCTGAGAATCATTAGTCTGTTCCATTTCCATGCCCCTAACTCTATTCCATTCACCAGTTTATTCTGTGCATCAGATTTTTTATTCGTTTGATTTTTAGATTCACTTGTTGATAGATATACATTTGTTGCCACTTTGTTGTTCATATTTTTTATCTTTTTCTTCTTCTTCCTCTCCTTAAAAAATACCCTTCAGCATTTCATATAATACTGGTTTTGTGGTGATGGACTCCTTTAGCTTTTTCTTGTCTGTGAAGCTCTTTATCTGACCTTCAATTCTAAATGATAGCTTTGCTGGGTAGAGTAATCTTGGTTGTAGGTTCTTGCTATTCATCACTTTGAATATTTCTTGCCACTCCCTTCTGGCCTGCATGGTTTCTGTTGAGAAATCAGCTGACAGTCATATGGGCATTCCCTTGTAGGTAACTAATGCTCTTCTCTTGCTGCTTTTAAGATTCTCTCTTTGTCTTTTGCCCTTGGCATTTTAATTATGATGTGTCTTGATGTGGTCCTCTTTGGGTTCCTCTTGTTTGGGGTTCTCTGCACTTCCTGGATTTGTAAGTCTATTTCTTTCACCAGGTAGGGGAAGTTTTCTGTCATCATTTCTTCAAATAGGTTTTCAATATCTTGCTCTTTCTCTTCTTCTGGCACCCCCATAATTTGGATGTTGGTATGCTTGAAGTTGTCCCAGAGGCTCCTACTATCTTCATATTTTTGGCTTCTTTTTTCTTTTTGCTCTTCTGGTTGGGTGTTTTTTTGCTTCCTCATTTTTCAAATAGTTGATTTGATTCTTGGAATCCTCTATTCTACTGTTGAATACTGTATATTATTCTTTATTTCAGTCAATGTATGCTTAATTTCTGACTGGTCCTTTTCCATTTTTTTTTTTTTAATTCTCACTAAGATTCTTGAAAGTCTCACTAAGTCCCTTGAAGGTTTCTAGAAGATTCTTGAGTAACCTTATAAACGTGGTTTTGAACTCTATATCCAGTAGTTTGCTTTCTTCCATTTCTTTCATTTGTGACATGTTCCTTTTTTCCGCATTTTGGCTTCTTCCCTGTGTTTGTTTCTATTTATTGGGTAGAACTGCTAAGTCTCCTTGAGTTGATAGAGTGGCCTTGTATAGTAGATGTCCTATAGGGCCCAGTGGCTCAGCCTTCCCAATCACCTGAGGTGGACACTCTAGGTGTACCCCTTTGTGGGCTGTGTGAACAGTCTTGTTGTAGTTGATCCTTGATTGTTGTTGGTGTCACTGGGAGGAACTGACCTCCAGGCCAATTGGCTGTGGGGATTAGCTGTGACTACAGTGGGAGAACTTCTGTGCAGGAGATACTCTTATGGAGCAGGACTTGTTTCAGTGGGGCTTTGGTGCTCACTGAGTCTGCCCCTTGAGTGTGTTGCTTATGGATGTGAAGAGTTGTAATCTGGTATGGTCTCACACTGACCACTGGGTACACTGGCTCATGGGTCTCCAGGGAGGTGAAAAGTCAGCCCCTGCCTGGGGCCACCCAGCAGGAGCTACAGAGAGATCTGCAGATTTCTCCTCTTTGTAGGTTTGGAAGTGCTCAGATGAGGCCCATCTGTGAAGCAAGGCAGGCTGGTGCTGGTGCCTTTTATTGATAGGTTTGGGGCTCCCTGACCCAGCAGCTGCAGCTTGTTTGACAGGTTTTTAGCCTGAGAAAGGACAGGCCATTCATATGCAAAAGCTGCTGTGCACAGCTTAGGTGGGGTTGTAAATTGGGTGGGGTGGGGTCTCAGGGAATCACCAGGGCTGAGCAAACAGAAATGGCTGCCAGTCAGCCCTGCAACATGGGAGCAATGACCACTGTGAGCACCTCCATCTGGAAGAAAGCTGCCCCGAGTTCCTGCCCCAATGGCAAACAGTCCAATTTCTCCTCTTATGTGTCTGGGTCCCCCAGAGCCTCTCCTGGCACTGGAGCTCAGCAGGAGCGGGAGCTGGTAAGTTCAGTTTGTGGTGCTGGCCTTTTAAGAGGAGCAACTGTTTCTCCAGCAGCCTCTGTGTCACTCAGCCCCAATCTGCACTGGTTTTTATAGCCCGTAGTTCTTACTGCCTGTAGGGACTTCTTTTCCCAGCTCTGGGGCCCTATGATGGGTGTCTGGTGTGGGGCTGGGACCCCTTACTCCTCTGGGCAATCTCTGCAGAGGTGATCTCCCTCCCGATTAAAAAAGTGGCACACGTGGGTGCCGGACCAGCCCATTCCGCACCTCCACACCTCCTACCAGTCTCAGTGTGCTTTCTTCTTTACTTCTCTAGTTGTAGAAATTCCATTCAGCCAGCTTTCTGGTGGTTCTGGATGATGGTGGTTCTGGATGATGGTGGTTATTTATTTTATCTGTAATTTTGATGTGGTTGTGGGAGGCAGTGAGTATAGGCATTTGTTTATGCCACCATCTTGGTTCTTCCAACAGTAGCTATTTCTGTTTCAAGGTAAAGCACTGTGTTGAAAAGTCTACATAAGAGGCAACATGGTATTCTTTGGTAGAGAGGCACATTACTATCTGTTTTGCATAGAAATTATAGGTATGTCTTTTTTTTTGTTTTTAAGAAAACATAGAAAAATAACGTATAATATACTAGTTGCCTGATTTCATATGTTAGAATTTTAATCTAAGTTAATTCTAAAAAGTAATAAAGAGAAATTTGCAAATTAAAAACGGACAGCTTGATGCTGGTCACACACAAGATTCTCCCATGGACTGCTAGTGGAGGGAAGGGGATGGTCTCCAGGTGCTAGCAGGGTCACTAAAACTATGTCAGACCAACCTTAGTTCCAAGTGCTTGTGAGGGGCACTGTATAGGGATCAGTATAATAGGAGTGGGTGTATTTGAAATTCTTTGATTTTATGAGCACTTCTGTGGAGTATTGATATCGTTAGCTCATTTAATACATGACCCTATGAAGAATTTAGGAAAGGTTGAATCCATGTGGTGTTAGTTTTAGCCTGAGAGCCGGAAGGCTCGAGACCCAGGAAGAGCCCATGTTTCAGTTCAATATGAAGGCAGGGAAAGAACTGATGTCCCAGCTCCAAGGCAGTCAGGAGGAATTCCCTTACTCAGTCTTTCTGTTCTACCAGGTCTTCATTTGATAAGATGAGGCCCACCACATTAGGAAGGGCAATTTGCTTTACTCTACTGATTCAACTGTAATGTCATCTGGATACACCCAGAATCATGCCTGGGTACCCCGTGGCCCATTCAAGCTGACACATAAAATTAACTATCATACTTATTCATGTTTTTAGACCCAGCTCAAATAAAAAATCTGTAGGAAAGCCTACAGTTGTCTGTACTATATAGAATTTACATGACTGTGTTTTACTCTAGGCTGTAAATCCATTAATGCAGAGGTTGTGTTCTTAAAATAAAAATAATGGCCAAGAGACATATGAAAAAATACTCCAAGTAACTAATCATCATAGAGATGCAAATTAAAATGACAATGAGGTACCATATCACATCTGCCAGAATGGCTACCATCAATAATTCAACAAATGACAAGTGCTGGTGAGGATGTGGAGAAAAGGGAACCCTTGTATACTGATGGTGGGAATGCAGACTAGTGCAGCCACTATGGGAAACAGTGTGGAGTTTCCTCAAAAAAATAAAAATAAAAATGGAACTCCCATTTGACCCAGTGATCCCACTTCTAAGAATATATCCTAAGAACCCTGAAACACTAGTCAGAAAGAATATATACACCCTTATGTTCATAGCAGCACTATTTACAATAGCTAAGATCTGGAAACAGCCAAGTGCCCATCAGTGATTGAGTGGATAAAAAAGCTGTGGTACATTTACACCATGGAAGAGTATGCAGCTATAAAAAAGAGAGCCGCATGGAAGGACCTGAGGAGTATTATGCTAAGAGAAACAAGCCAGTCTGAGAAAGACAAATATCACATGATCTCATTTATATGTGAAGTCTAATGAACATAATAAACTGATCAATAAAGTAGAACCAGAGGCATAGAAACATGGAACAGACTGTTAAAGCTCAGAGGGAAGGGGGAAGAGATTAACCAAAGAACTTATATGCATATAGAGGCCCAATGCATGAAGATTTGTGCAAGGATGGGCCTTCTTTCCCCTGGCTGCCGGCACCACCTTCGCTCGGGCTGGAGCACCTTTTTTCTCCAGCCAGAGCTGCCTTTCCACCTTCCCATGCTGCTAAGAGGCCCAGAGCGGCTGGGGCAGTGTAGCATGCCTGCGTTGTCGCCATGGCGACAACGCAAGCGTCCTGCCCCTCCCCCATCCGCTTGGCTCCTGCTTATGCAAATTAACCTTCCATATTTGTTGGGTTAATTTGCATACCCACTCCTGATTGGCTGGTGGGCGTCACAAAGGTATGGTCAATTTGCATCTTACTCTTTTATTAGTGTAGATATGCATTGCCCGTGAACACAGACAATAGGATGGTGAAGACCTGGGGCAGGGTGGGAATCAGGAGGTGGCACAAAGAGGGAGAAAATAGGGAGGGCATCTGTAGTACTCTCAACAATAAAATATTTTTAAAAACACACAAAAAAAGCCAATTCAGGTACAGATTTGAGATTATAGGTATGAGCAAGTTATCACTCAATAGAATGTATTTGAATTTTGTTTTAGTGAATTAATTTTGTATTATAGTGAATTAAAATCAAATTTTATATGCACAGAGTTAAAAATCAATTACCATTTAAAATAAAAGCAATATTCCTCTTCTTTATTCTACTCTATCTTAAATCCTGCTCCCCAGAAATCTGTATTTTAGCTGTTTCTTCTGCTTAGTGACCCCCCATATCTTAAAATAATACATTTATACTACTATCTCTTAATATACCCATTTTTGACATTAATTCTGTCCCCTAGTAGTTGTACAACTCTGGACAAGTTATTTGACATTGCTGTGCCTGAATTTCAAGTTTTGTAAGAGGGGGGAAATAATGTTATTGTATCTGACAACATTATTGTAAGGATTAAATGAGTTACTATATGTAAAGTGCTTGGTATGTAGTAAGAATTATGGTAAGATTGAATTATATAGGATAACTAGAGGCCCGGTGCACGAAATTCATGCATAGGTGGGGTCCCTAGGTCTGGCCAGTGATCAGGGCTGGGCCAGTCGAGGCCCAAAGGTCCTGGTGGGGTTGGGAGAGGAGGTGATGGTTGCCAGGCTGGGCGCGGAAGGAACGGATGCCACCGCCACCACTACACGGTTCCCCGCCACCCTCCCCCACCTTCCCTCACTGCCACGCCACCATCAGGGCCAGCAGACCCCGTCCCTCCCCCTCGGCCCCTGGCCCCCCTGGGAAAGGGGCTGCATCTGCCACCACCCACCCCTGGTTCCCCATCCCAGCCCAGGGCCTTAAGGCCCCGGTGGGGTCAGGAGAGGAGGCGACAGTTGCCGGGCTGAGCGCAGAAGGAACGGACACTGGACGCCGATGCCCACTGTCAGCTCCCTGCCATGGCGTGGTTCCCTGCCTCCCTCCCTACTCCTTCCCTCACCACCATGCCACCAGCGGGGCCTCCTGGTGGAGAGGGGGATGGATGGGGTCTGCCGGCCAGAGGGAGGGACTGGGGAGGGGCCGCGGGAGGTTTGCTGCTGGCCCCCCTGGGAAATGGGCCATGTCTGCCGTCACCCACCCCTGGTTTCCCATCCGAGCTCGGGCCAGCCCTGATCAGGCGATCAAGGCCTGCCGGCCAGGGGGAGGGACAGGGTGCGGGAGGTTGGCTGTTGGCCCTGAAGAGGGAGCTGTCCCTCGGCACCCCTGGAAAAGGGGCTGCATCCACTGCCACCCACCCCTGGTTCCCCATCCCAGCCCAGGGCCCAAAGACCCTGGCGGGGTCGGGAGAGGAGGCAATGGTCGCTAGGCTGGGCGCAGAAGGAACGAACGCCTGATGCTGATGCCGCCACCATGCAGTTCCCCGCTTTCCCCCCTCCTCCTTTCCTCGCCGCTGCGCCACCACTGGGGCCTGATTGCTGGGGGAAAGGACGGGGCCTGCTGGCTGGGGAGAGGGACGAGGGGAGGGACAGTGGGAGGTTTGCTGCCAGCCCGAGGAGGGAGCTGGCTTTTGGCCCCCCCAGGAAAAGGGCCTTGTCTGCCGCCACCTACCCCCGGTTCCCTGTCCCAGCCCAGGGCCTGAAGGCGCTGGCAGGGTCGGGAGAAGAGGTGACGGATGCCAGGCCGGGCGTGGAAAGAACAGACACTGGATGCCGATGCCTGCTGTTGGCACCCCGCTTCTGCGTGGTTCCCTGCCTCCTCCACTCCTTCCCTCACTGCTGCGCTGCCACTGGGGCCTGCCGGCCAGGGGGAGGGACCATGTAGGTTGGCCGGCTGGGGGGGAGGGACTGCAGGAGGTTGGCCAGCTGGGGGAGGTTGGCTGTGGGACTGCACTGACCACCAGGGGGCAGCTCCTGCATTGAGCGTCTGCCCCCTGGTGGTGAGTGTGCATCAAAGCGACCAGTCTCTGGTCGTTCCAGTTGTTCGGTCATAATGGTCGTTTAGGCTTTTATATATATAGATAATAATAATTGTTATAATCCTCAATAATAGCTTAGCTTTCTCATACCACTGCCCCACTTCCCACCATCTCACCTCCTCTCATTTTCCTATATAACTATACTAGAGGTCTGATGCATGAAATTCGTGCAAGAGTAGGCCTTCCTTCCCCCAGCAACTGGCACTGGCTTCCCTTTGGCACCCGGGACCTGTGCTTCCCTCTGGCACCCGGCACTTGGGCTTCCCTCCCTCCAGCCACCAGCAGACACCCAGGATCCGGGCTTCCCTCAGGCCCTGGCTTCGTCCGGAATAATGTCTGGTCTAATTAGCATATTACCCTTATTATATTCTTATAGGTAAGTTTTTTTTAGTAAATCAGTAAACAATGTCATATTATGACTATGTAAATGTATTCTGAACTGAAGTAGGTAATATACTGTACATATGAAGGTTAATTTGCAGATAATACAACTTTTTAAATTATTTTGAGCACAACCTGATGATAAAGAGAATTGGGAGCTGACAGTAAGGAGTCAACAGTTGGATTAAGCAGCATTCTATCCATGGGTGAGGTGGCCTCCTGAGCCTTGTGAGAGGAAACTGCTGCACAGGAAGGGAAGGCTAGAGAGAGCTGTGTCCTGAGGAGCCCTCTGAGGGAATCACCACAGGGGAGGGGGGAGGGGGAGAAGGGGAATTTGGAAGAGAAAAACTCTCTCCTCCTCTAGTGTCCCTCCAGCGCCCTCTAGTGACCAGGCTTAAAGTCATGGCATCTAGCAAAGGAGATGTTCACAGAGCCCACCTCCATTATCATAGAGCAGGAAGGAAGGGTGGATTTGGAGCTGAGAGGCAATGACTTAACCCTTTGCACTCGCTTGCTTTTTTCTCGATTCCTTTATTCTAATGCTAACCGTGTCATCCGAGTGCAAAAGATTAATTAACTGCCACACCTGTTAAACTCAGAGGCCTTCTAACATGCAAGTATCCTTAGATTCTGAAAGTCAAAGGCTTGGTTGGGTAGGTGTAGTGGGAAATGGGGGAGCGGATTAGTTGTCTTCAGATATTTGAAGAACTGAGGAAGGAAATCATTGTGTGTTGCTTGGAGAGAACAAGACTGATGAAGGGTATAGGGAGGCAGATTTTGGAAGATTCCCTGAGGAATTTGGATGCTTAGCTCCAAATGTTATAAGTAGCCTGACACTAAGATTGAGGAAATAGAGTCATGTGCTTCTCTGTCAAGTTGAAGGAGTTCAGCTGGGTTATAGGAGGTTGACGTGGGTGCTCAATTTGGAGAAGCTATGGACTTTTAGTGAGCACCTCTGTTACCTAATGTGAGGTGCGCCTGTAAGTCAATCCATCAACCCCCCACTTATTTATCTACTATTATCCATCCATCTGCCAATTCGTCCTCTTCTGAATTGCTTTAGAACTTAATGAAGTTATTTCACTCAATTAAAACTCATTACTTTGGACCAGTGTTTACTGGTTGTCTTCCTAGGGCTATTGCATTAATATAGGACTTAATTGACTCACATACAAATGCATTATTTTTATTTGGTTTAAATATTAGAATAATTTTACTTGCTGTCTTTTATATTCCAGGTATCCCTTTTCTAAAAATTTCTTGTAATATGTCAAAGGCAGGAGTAATATCAGCAAGGAGACTATATAAAGCCACAAACAACCAGAGTGCTAAAATGAGAAAACCCAACATGTTGTATAATGAGCTAAGTGACTCCAAGGTGATCCCACACTGAAGTTTCAGAAATTTAGCCTCCAGTTGTCTAAGCAGAGGAGCTGGGACAGGATTTGGTGTTCTTTGTCTGCCGTAGCTTCTCTCCTCAGTTCAAGCCTTGTCTGAGAGTTAATGCTATTATTTTACTGTTTGAAACTGGATGTGTTTTCTTTTTTATGCTTAGGAATTTAAAAAAATTGGAGTGCTGAAACAAGTGAAACCATGCAAATCGCTTCCTCAGTAGGGCCCCTTCGTTGTTCAATGGTGAAATAGGTCCTAAGGATAGTGAGCTCTTCATCACTGTGCAGTGGCGTTTCCCAGGACATTAGAAAATGTATAAATAAATGTAAGGGATGCTATGGGAAATTTGGAGTTGGTCAACCCCATGTATAAGCCATGTAACACAAAGCTGGAACCTTGGTTTGATTTATGAAAAAAGCAGAAGCCAGAGAATAAAGCAAATTGCCCAACATCACACAGCCAGAGTTACACATCTGGGATTAGAAATTAGATCGCTTGATTCACAACCCAGTACTTTTTATTTTTTTTACGTACTTTTTACTTTTGAAAATCATTAAGTTAGAAAATCATTAAGATAATTGCTCAAGAAAATAAAAATCTCTCTGCTGAAAACATGTTCTCTGGAACACAGGGTTTAGTCCCTTCTGTCCCCCTAATGCTCCGGCCCTGTTTCCTCGGTGGTACCTGTCCAGACGTGCAGCTGCCGTTTCTATGGGGGAGGCTGGCACCCTGGGTAAGGTGGCCTCTACGCTGGTCCCTACTCTCTTTCTTTATGGACAGGCCTTTTTCTAATCAGTAACCCAAAGCAGTGACTCCATGACTGTGCTTCCAGCAGCAGCTGTTGGGGCTCAATGGCTGGGGGCACAGTCGCAGTGAGTGCATGCTACCCCATCCGACAGTGCGAGTCGGTTAATCATATACAACCCACCAACAGTGGGCCGCCTTGTAATTGTTACTGGGCCCTTTCAATTTCTTGCAATTTCCTTTGTCTCAGCAGTTTTGGTTGCATCCTGAAAACTGTCAGGCTTCCTTGTTTCTGTAAGGATCTGACAATCCCAGCCTCACAATGCAGTTTAAATTGGACCAGCTGCTGCCTCAATGGAGCAGTCTGCCCATCTCCGAGGCATTAAGCCCAAAATTATTTCGAAAATTGAAGCCTTTGACTTGCTCTGGATTAATGTGATTAAGTAGGGCTTGCTTTAATTTGTAGCCATCTCTTCCTTTATTAATAATGTCTCTTCGATTGGAGCAGCACGTATGTATGGGAGACAACAGAAAGTTAGAGGATTGCAATTTGCCTACAAGAAGAGTCTTTAATGTTTCAGTAGTGGCTTCAGTTGTGGGCAGATTTAGATCTGCTTGTTATTCTTCATTTTTTATGGAAACCTAATAAGCAAATGAGTCCTCCCCTCTTGTCTCCCTTTGTCCCTACCCCCCTAAGGTCTGCGTAGGATTTACAGCTCCCTTTAAATCATAAAGAAAGGATCTTTTTTTTTTCATCTGAATTATGTCTGCTGGTGAAATTTGGAAGAAATATCCTTCAGGGTTAAGAAAAGTAGAATTAAAAGGGATTTGATTTTTTACGCAGTATAATTGAAGTGCATAACCATTATGATGATGAAAAATAATATTAGCTTTTTAAATATGAAAGTATATACCTCATTACTTGAGACCTAGATTTTTATAACAGTGGTGGTGATGGTGGAAGAAATAAGGGCAATGTTTTTAAAATGTCTTTAACAATTTTTTAAGATCAATGAAGTTATTCTTATACAATGCAAGATGGCCAATTTAAGATGCTACTAATTCTAAGGCCACACATCTTTCCTCCTTAGTATGATTTAGCTAATTGAAAGTATGGTGCAAATATTTTTCTGAGATTAAGTTTGATCTTCCTTCTATACTATCAGAGCCAAAGAACCCAAGTCTGGGAGTCAGCAAACCTGGAGTTAGTCCACTTTTTTCCCTATCAAATGGCTGTGTTACCTTGGGAAAATGACTCAGCCTCTATGTGCCTAAATTTCCTCATGTATAAAATTAGGAACTTGACTAAAATCCCACCTCATCCTATCATTCAAAACATCCAACTTCTAAGTTTTCTTATTCCGTTAAAAAGTACAATTCACTGGACCTGATCCCAGTGTTGTCCTCTTGCTTTTCCCCTTTATCAAGTGTAGAGTATAAAGAACTAAATTTACTAATATTTGGATCAAATCTGATAATTTCTGGAAGTCAAAGAGCCTCAAATAACTTGGTATCATTGCATATACTTTAATTGTATTTAAAATTCCAGACGTGTTCTGTTCCAATGGTTTTTAGTTCATGTACACATTAAGTCAAGGTTCTTGTTCCTTAGCCCTGTTTCATTTGCAGGTATATGCCTAAAATGATCTTTATTAAGAAAACTTTAAAGGTGCAACAGGATTAATACTTAAAGACATCTTTCTTATACATAAATGGAAATCTTACCTGTAGTTCTTTGGCTACTTATTTACATACTAAAGGCCTGGTGCACAATTGTGCACCAGTGGGGTCCCTTGGCCTGGCCTGTGGGATCAGGCCAAAACTGGTTCTCTGACATCCCTCGAGGAGTCCCGGATTGTGAGAGGGCACAGGCCAGGCCGAGGGACCCCACCAGTGCACAATTGGGGATGCGGGAGGTTGGCCAGCTTGGGAGGGACCGCAGGTTGGCTCCAGGGTGTGTCCAGCCCATCTTTCTCAGTCCCGATTTGCTGGACCCCAGCAGCAAACTAACCTACCAGTTGGAGTGTCTGCCCCCTGGTGGTCAGGGCATATCATAGCGACTGGTTGACTGGTCAACTGTCTGCCCCCTGGTGGTCAGTGCACAGCATAGCGAGTGGTGGAGTGGCCTTAGCATATCATTATCATGTTACACTTTGATTGGTTGAATGGATGACCAGATAACTGGACACTTAGCATATTAGGCTTTTATTATATAGGATTTTTTTGGGGAGAATTAAGAACTCTTTAGATAGGTAATAGAAACCCTTACCAAGGAGTAATACATATTATGCCAGGGACAAGCGCTAAAACCTTTTTTCCATTTCTTCCTCCTGTTTTCCCCAATGTTTTGATATCTTTTATAACTCTCATGTTCATGGTCTTGTTAAATAGGTTATTATAAATTGGATCATTTATTTACTTATTCTTTAGACCTCACTTCCAAAACAGTTTTGAGGTATCATCCCTGGCCTGAGGGATGCAGACCTGAGAACCAGGTACTACAGGGGGAGCCCCTTGCTCTAGATCAGAGGATATGCCTCCTTTGGGGCTCTGTCTGAGCATCTGTTCCATAAATCACTTTATCACACAGGAGGCAGCAGACACCTGCTTCTTGACATGATTATGCCATGATCTGTGGGGTTGGAGTACCTGCTATAACAAATAGACTCCTGAAATGAACAGGCTCAAACACAATGAAAATTTGCTTCTTGTTCATGTAACAGTCGAAAGCGGGCATTCCTGGTCAGTGGACAGCTTTTCTTCTGTGGTAATTTTGGGAGCCAGACAGCTTCCATTTTGTCACTCTGCTGTCTCTGTGACCCTGTTGTCATCCCCATCTAACCCATCAGATGGGCAGAGACAGCATGGAGAGGGAAGACCTGCTGCTTTAAGGCCTTGGCTCAAAAACGGCACACGTGGCTTCTGCTCATGTTCTCGGCAGAGCTCCATCACGTGGCCACACCAGCTGCCGAGGAAGCCAGGAAATGCAATGCAGTTGGACCTCCGAATACGATGAAGTTGCTATCTATTGAAGAGTTTGCAGAATCTGCTGCCATCCCTGATTCATTCTCAGCTCTCCCTGCAATTTCATGGTAACTCCTGGAAGAAAGTGCTGAAATGATTATCATTTATGGAGCTTTAAACATTTCAAATAGTCTTTTTAAGTTGATTTCAAAGGACCTTGCCATCTCCAAACCCCCTTCTGACTGATCTGACTCTGGCTTGGTTGGACCTTTGAAGTTTACTGGAGGTCTACGTCTTACTGGCACACTTTGGGTGGTAGTCAGACAGAGTGTTATGGTGGCCTTGTGAGCATGCTCAGTAACCAGAATAGATTTTTGCCTTAAAGTACAATTTAAAATAGTTTTCTCTTGGTGGTTGAGTTTTTTTTAAGAGCATTTAGGCCATTAATTATATGGGGATCTTGCTGTTGATTTTTTCTTATATCCCACCAATTCTTTCCAAGCTCTGCTTCTAAATGGCCACATGTTCTTGGGTATCTGTTTGAGACTGTCTTCATTAGTAAAAGTTGGGATTCTAATTCTTACCTTGATGGATGGGTGATGATTAAAGCACAAGTCATATGTCTTCTGTGTCAGCTACTCAACATAACCCTGTTAAAAGAATCAATTAATACAAAACCACTGGCTCTCCAGACATGGCTTAGGTAAAATATGGAGGGAATATGAACATTTATTTAAAACTAAGTATCCTGCCCTGGTTGGGTGTCTCAGTTGCTTGGAGCATTGTACCATACACCAGAAAGTCTCAGGTTCAATTCCAGTCAGGGCACATACCCAGATTTCAGGTTTGGTTCTGGGTCAGGGTGTGTGTGGGAGGCAGCCAATCAATGTCTGTCTGTCTGTTTCTCTCTCTCTCTCCGTCTCAAAAATCAGTAAAAATAAATGTTAGAAGTTTAAGAAATCAGTCCTATCAAAGCAAATTCCCACTGAGAACTCAGTTTAGGCATCTCCTTCACAAGTTTGGTTTTAGTGTATCCCCATGTGCTCTGACCCTACCAGCACTCCTACTGAGCACTGGTCCATGGTATTGTTATTGCCAGTTTATGTCTCTGACTCTCCCACAGCATCAAATGCTTTTCATTTTCTGCTATATCTCTGGGCCTTGAATGGTTGAGACATACAAAATTGCGATTTTTGTAGTAAAAAATGTTTGGTTGGATATTAGGAATTTCATATGGTTGAGGCATGAGATATTTGGTTGACTATTAAGTGATGTTTAGCACCTGAGCATTGGATCCATATTACTTTTGAGTTTCATGCTGTGTTTAGCATCTGTTATGCCATTGTTGACATCATACAGGCTAATATATGATGGAGTTCTTAGTATGTATCTTTAGCTATTTCACGTATCCATGACTCAGATTGTCAGATGAACAAATTCCTTAAAGACAGGCTATTATCTGGTTTCTTGTGTATCTCCCACAATGCCAATAGTTGTATAAATAAAGTTGGCACCAACCATTTTCAGATTTGTCTTGAATGCACTTGTAAGTTACAGTTAAAGAATATGAGCCTCCTAATTGAGAAATGTTACGTGATTCCATCAAAGTTCTGGGGTGTTTGACAGAATTAGCACTGTGCTCGGTGGCTAGCCTGTATTTCCATGATGGCACTGCCGCCTTCGTTAGCCACGGTAAGGATGTCAGGATGATTTGACAGTATGTTTTCTTGCTCCAGGCTTTTTTGTGTGTGTCATCAGGTTTCTTGGGAAGAAACACCAAATTTGGAATCAGACCTGATTTCAGACCCAGTTATGCCATTTATAGACATGTGACCTTGGCACAGCCATTTAACTTTTAGCTATTTCTGTTGTAAAGTGCCTGTTTCACACCATTGTTATGAGGATTTAATGAGATCCAATATGTAGATTATTTAGGATACTTTTGGCAGAAAGTAACAGAAATCTCAATGGAAATTGGCTTAAAAATAGGAATGTGTACTTTTTGCATAGTTAGAAGTCAAGAAGTTCCAGGGTAGTTAGTTAAGTGGCTTGAAAAAAAAAATCATCACGAATTCAGGTTCTTCTTAGCTTTTTCTCCTCTGCTATTCTCAGCTTTGGCAGCGCTCCCTCATTGGCCCTGGATGGCTGCCCAATTTAGGCATCTAAGTCCTCAGCCTCAGTATCCACTGTCAAGAAAAGGAGGTTAATAGTCCACTTTTCTGTTTTTATTGTAAGAAGTAGAGTTTCCTAGAAGTCCCTCTGAAGGCATCCGTCCCTCTGAAGGCATCCTCTTGTATTTCTTTGGCTAGAATTGTTCACGTGCCTATGACTATGCCATCACTGAACAGAGGAGTGCAGTGGTTATGAGGCGTTAGCACAGTCAAACCTACCCTGAGTGCTGGAAGTATTGGGGGGAGGGCACCTTGCAGAGTATATGACTATCTAACCACTATGCTGTACCCCTGAAACCAATCTATATATGTAAAAGCCTAAGCCACCTTCTGACTGGCCGACTGACCGACGAGTAGCTATGATGCGCACTGACCACCAGGGGACAGACGCTCAACTCAGGAGCTGCTGAGCTGTGGTGACTTGGCAGCTGTGGTTCTCAGGTGATGCACCCAGAATCAGAGAGGACGGACCTGATTCCGGGGTGCGTCACCTGAGAACCGCCCTCTCGCAATCCGGGACCCCTTGGAGGATGTCAGAGAGCTGGTTTTGGCCCGCTCCCTGCAGGCCAGGCCAAGGGACGTGCACCAGGCCTCTAGTACAAAATAATATTGAAAGTAAACTATAATTGAGAATTTAAAATTAAAAATGCAACAAACAAACGAAAAACCCAAAATGTACCCGTGCTACGTCAAAGGGATCCAGTTTGTTTGCAGCTGCCTGACTGCCTCACTCCTAAGCTGATTGGTATTCTATAAGCAAGGAAAGTGCATGTAGGGGGGCAGGTAGCTGCTGTGTAGATAGTAAGATGATCCAGTTTATCTGACTTGTTATTGTAGACTTGATATAAGATATGATTTGCTAATAGGCAAGCAGCAGATTAAAATGTTTCTAAGCATTTCTATGCATATCTTTACTTCCTGAAACAAACATGACTCTGTGAAACAACTGTAAAATCAAACCTATAAATCAAAAACTTGAGTTAACCTTTTTTGTCAGTCTTTCCCATCACTGACAAATCAATTATGTGCATTATTAAAACACACATATGTACAAAAGTTCTCTCAATACTTACTGAGTGCCAATCTACATACTTGGCAGTGTGGATGCTGTTAGAGGTACTAAGGTCTATGGGAAGTAAGTTTATTGTAATTCAAGTAGCTCATCATCTAGTAGAGCAGAGGAGATAATCCTAAAAAAAGGTAGAAAGTGTTTAGGGCCACATACAGCTCCAGGTGGAAAGCCCTGAGATTGCAACGCTGTGGGAGGACATTTCTGCGGGGAATTGGAAAGGTGTCATGTAGGAACTGACTCTGGACTAGGCACCATCTCCATTCTAGGTTCTGTGCTCTGCCGAATTTGGTGAGTAGAATTCACCTCCAGTTCCTGCTGCCCACTTCCCATATCAGATGGAGGAATCTGTCAGCAGAAGCGACTGAGACAGGACCAGAATAAAACCTACAAAGGGATGTGCAGGCTGGCTCTCCACATCTTCTCACTCTCTGGGTTCTACTCCCCCTTCAGTTGGCTAGATTCCTTATCCCAGAGTTGCTCCTCCCTGCTCCCCAAGTAACAAGGTAAAAGAATTAGCCTGTTCGAGGAAATAAATTTAGACTAACCTCAGAGGCCAGGGGATGGCAGAGCTTGGGATTCACTGATGGGAGAACCCCGAGACTCCACTTTCTTGAGGGCAGGAGCTGAATCACATCCTGCCTTTGAACCCCAAGCACCTAAGATCGTTCTCCCTCTGTGTGTGTCTGTGTCTTGATCTCCTCTCTTTGTAAGGACACCAGTCATATTGAACTAGGGACCACCCAATTTACCTCATTTTCACTTAATTACCTCTTTAATTATTTAAAAAATATTTTTATTGATTTCAGAGAGGAAGGGAGAGATAGAAACATCAATGATGTTTCAGAGAGAATCATTGATTGGCTGCCTCCTGTGCACTCCCCACTGGGGATGGAGCCCCCACCCCAGGCATGTACCCTGACCGGGAATTGAACCATGATCTCTTGGTTCCTGGGTTGACGCTCAACCACTGAGCCACACCACCTGGGCTTAATTACCTCTTTAAAGACCACATTTTAAATATAGGCACATTTTGAGGTACTGGGGGTTAGAACTTCAGCACATGGACCTTTAGGGGACACAATTCAGCCCATACCAGATTACAAATGTCACCTACTATACAGGGCTGAGCTCTCTCTTTCCTGTCTCCTCTCTCAGGGCCCAATCATGGAAGGGTCTGAATGACAGAGAAGAAGGATAAAGTGGAGCATGAAGAAGCCAACCACACCTTCCTCTCCCACCCCAAGCTTCCTGACCTGAGGCAGGCCCCCGTTAGGAAGAGAGGTTATAATAATGTTCTCAGAAGGCCATTATTGGGAGGTCTTTGGACCTCGCCAGCCATGAACAATACAGCTCGCACCTCAAGGTCTGAGTTTCTAATTAATCCAGGAAGGCATGGCTTGTGGTAGGAAACTGCCTAGTTTATTTTAAGGTTTACTGCAAAAGCAACCATATTTAACTTCCTAGCAGACACCCTCTAAGAGTCATTGAACAACCTCCAAGCCATCTTTTGGGTTTTATTATTTATAAGGCTTTTGAAGAGTAGTTTTTAATATATTAAGGAAAAAGAGGCTTGCATCATGCCCTCTATAATGAAAATGATTACTCCCAGTTCTAGATTGACACAGTACAACTTTTAAAAAAATTAGTAGACTTACAATTAACTCATGCACTCATATGTATAATTAAAGTCAAATGCTTAGGTGAGTGGTTCTAATAACTTGCTCTTAAAATGAAAAGTAAAGGTTAATATCCATAGTTTCTTTTAATAAGAACAGATATAAGGCTGCTATTCTAAGGGCATTACAAGTGTTTCTTTTTAAATAAAAAAAATATTTGACCCATGAAAGAGGTTATATAAAGTGAATTAATATGTAAAATCTAATAAAAGGAACCCATCCGTTTAAGAACTAGGACTTGACCAATAATGTCGAAGTTCTTAGCTTGCCCCTTTCTCCTTTGCATCCTCAGCTTTGTTCACTATCTGAACATGGTGTTTATTATTCCTTTGCTTTTCCTCATAGTTTTACCACATGCTCGTGTATCCCAAAGCAACCTGTTATTTACTTTTGCCTGTTTGGACCATTTTATAAGTGGTATTGTACTCTACAGATTTGTGCAGGAATTATTTTTCTCAGTCAGCATATTGTTCCTGAGATTGATCCATATTAAGCCACATAGCCGTTGTTCATCACTGTTTTCTGCTGAGAGTATGTAATTGGATAGCCATGCTGCAATTTATTTTTCACTTCCCTATAGCTGGACATTGGGTTGTTTTCATTTCTTCACAATTTTAAACAGTGTTGCTTTGTACATCCTTGCACATCTCCTGGTACCTGAGTGTAAGAATATCTCTAAACTCCTCCTGGAAGTTTTTAAAACATATGTTTTTATTGATTTTATTTATTTAAAAAATATATTTTATTGATTTTTTACAGAGAGAAAGGGAGAGAGATAGAGAGTTAGAAACATCGATGAGAGAGAAACATTGATCAGCTGCCTCCTGCACACCCCCTACTGGGGATGTGCCTGCAACCAAGGTACATGCCCTTGACTGGAATCGAACCTGGGACCCTTCAGTCCGCAGGCCAATGCTCTAACCACTGAGACAAACTGGTTAGGGCTGTTTTCATTGATTTTAGAGAGATAGGAAGGGAGAGGGAAAGAGAGAGAAACATGGATCAGCTGCTTCCTGAATGGGGTCCCACTGGGGATGTAGCCTGCAACTTGGGAATGTACCCTGACCCGGAGTCCAACCAGTGACCTTTCAATGCATGGAATGACACCCAACCAACTGAGTAACACCGGTCCTTATTGGAATTTTGAGTTGAAGAGTATCTGTAGGTTTTGATTTCCAAGGTATTATAGACCTATTTCAGGGTATAAATTTTTTTTAAATATATTTTTATTAATTTCAGAGAGGAAAGGAAATGGAGAGAGAGATAGAAACATCAGTTATGAGAGAATCATTGATTGTGCCTCCTGCATGCCCCCTACTGGGGATTGAGCCTGAAATCCAGGCATGTGCCAGACCTGGAATCAAACCATGACCTCCTGGTTCAAGGTTTGATTCTACTCTCAACCACTGAGCAATGCCAGCTGGGCAAGGTATAATTTTTTTTTTTTTAATCCTGTTGAGAATTTTGTCTTTTTTCTTTCTGGAAACTCCTTTAAGGAGTTTTTATGATTGCCGAATGCTAATACTTTGACAGTTCTACATATAACAAATATTTTTCTTATCTTTAGTTGCTTTCCTTTAAAAAAATTCTTTACATTATCTTTTGATGAGAAGTTCTTCATTGTAATGTGATTGAATTTCTTGATATTTTTCTTTATGGTCTCTGAATTTTGTATCTTGCCTACCCCCTTTTTCTGTTATTTTGAGTTTATGTAAGATTTGGATAATCCATTTCTATAGAATTTACCTGTACTAGTAAAGGCCTCTAGGCCTCATTGTTTTCCTTTGGGGAAGATTTTTTTTTTTAAACTAACAATCTAGTTTTTAAAAATTAGTTATTGAAGATAATTTAGCCTTTTTCTTTCTTTGTGGGCCATTTTTGGAAAGTTATATTTTTTCTAAGGATTGTATTTGCAGGCAGTTTTTATCTCATCTTTTTAATCTTTGTTGCATTTGAATTTATGGTCCCATTTTATTTGTAATTTTATTTATTTGTACTTTCTCTTTTTTTGATAAATTTTTGGCTTCACGATCATTTTCTATTGAATATTTGTTTTATGTTTCATTAGTTTATGCTTCCCTCTTTTCATTCCTTCCTCCAAATATCTTTGTGTTATTCTATAGTTCTCTTTACAACTTGTTCCTTCATTTATTGATATTTTTACTTTTTGCTCCTTCCTCATAATAGAGTTGAATTAAAGTTATAAATTTATACCAAAGAATCACTTTTGCTGCCTCCCAATAATTTTAATTGTAGAGTTTCCACTATAATTCAGTTTTAAGTATTTTAAAATTTTTATTGTGATTTCTACTTTTTGAATTATTTAATATTTAAAGTATTTTGATACTGATATATAATAGACTTAAAATGTTAAACATAGAGTTACTATATTACCCAGCAATCCTACTCCTAGATATATGTTCTAACAGAAATGACAACCTGTGTCCACACACAGGCTTATGTAATTGAATGTTCACAGTAGCATTATTTGGCTGCTCATAATAGCCAAAAGGTGAAAACAACTCAAATGTCCATCAACTGGTGTATGGATAAGAAAATGTGATGTATACATACAATGGATTATTATTTGACAACAAAAAGGAATGAAATAGTGATACATGCAATAATACGGTGACCTTGGAAACATTAGCCTAAGTGAAAGAAACCAGTCACAAAAGACCAAATAGTGTATGATTCTATGTATTTGAACATTCCAAAGTATGGAACTCTCTAGAGACAGAAATTAGATGGGTTAGTGGTTGCCCAGGACTGGAGGGGTGGGAGGGTTTGGATGACAAGAGCTAAAGGGTATGGATTGTTTCTGAAGTAATGAAAATGTTTCAAAATTGATTATGGTAATGGTTCTCCAACTCTGTGAAAGTACTAAAAGCTATTTAATTGTATACTTTAAATGGGTTAATTGTATAATGTGTGAATTTTACCTCAATAAAGTTGTTACCAAAGAAGAAAGCATTTTCTACTGAAATAGCCAATCCTATTTAATAAAAGAGTAATATGCAAATTGACTGTCACTCCAACACAAGATGGCTGCCCCCATGTGGTCAAAGATGGCTGCCCCCATGTGAACACAAGATGGCCACCACAAGATGGTCAGCAGGGGAGGGCAGTTGTGAGGGGGACCAGGCCTGCAGGGGAGGGCAGTTAGGGGTGACCAGTCCAGCAGGAAAGGGCAGTTAGGGGTGACTGGGTCAGCAGGGGAGGGCAGTAGAGGGGGACCAGGCCTGCAGGGGAGGCCAGTTGAGGGGGGGAAGGCCTGCAGGGGAAGGCAGTTGGGGGTGACCAGGCCTGAAGGAGAGCAGTTGGGGGAGGCAGGCTTGCAGGGGAGGGCAGATTGGGGGGGACCAGGCCTGCAGGGGAAGTTAGTTGGTGGGGAACAGGCCTGCAGGAGATGGCAGTTGGTGGGGGGAGGACCAGGCCTGCAGGGGAGGGCAGTTGGGGGGGATCAGGCAGGCAGTGGAGGGCAGTTAGGGGCAATTGGGCCGGCAGGGGAGCAGTTAGGCACCGATCAAGCTGGCAGGGGAGTGGTTAGGGGGTGATCAGGCTGGCAGGCAGAAGTGGTTAGGTGCAATCAGGCAGGCAGGCAGGAGAGCGGTTGGGAGCCAGCAGTCCTGAATTGTGAGTGGGATGTCCCACTGCCCGTTTAGGATCCCTACAGGATCAGGCCTAAACGGGCAGTCGAACATCCCTCAAGGGGTCCCAGATTGGAGAGGGTGCAGGCTGGGCTGAGGGACACCCCCGTCTCTCCCCCCCCCCCCCCGTGCACAAATTTTGTGCACCGGGCCTCTAGTCCTACCTAATAAAAGAGTAATATGCAAATTGATCCTAACTCCTCTATACCCACAAGCCACGCCCACAAGCTACGCCCACTAGCCAATCAGGAGCAAATATGCAAATAAACCCAACCAAGATGGCTACAGCCACAGAGAGCAGGAGGGAGGCTTGGGTTTCCCCGGTAACAAAGGAAGCCAAGCTTTCCACCTGCCGTTACTGGCCTAAGCCTCCCCTCAAGGCTACAAAGTTTCAATTATAGAAGGTAAATAAATCCAAACAGAAATGGCGGCAGCCACTGAGCTGGAAAGAGCAGGAGGCAAGGGTTGCCCCCAGCAATGGAGGAAGCAAAGCTTCTGCAGCCCTGGCTGGCCTAGGCCTCCGCTCTAGGCTACAAAGTTTCAATTATAGAAGATACACAAACCCCAAAAGAAATGGCTGCTGGCCACAGAGTGAGCAGGAGGCTTGGCTCCGCTCCAGGCAACAAAGTTTCAAGTGTAGAAGATACATAAATCCCAGATACTAGGGCCTCTGCTTGGGTCACCAGGGGGCATGGCTGGCCTGCAAACCACCACAGGCGCTTCACCCAGGCCACCCCACACCCCAAGGGAACCCCCACCCTGATCCGGGATACCCTTCAGGGCAAACCAGCTGGCCCCCACCCATGCACCAGGCCTCTATCCTATCTAATAAACGAGTAATATGCAGATTGACCATCACTCCAACACACAAGATGGCTGCCCCCATGTGGTCAAAGATCCTGCCCCCATGTGGACACAAGATGGCCGGCAGAAGATGGCCAGCAGGGGAGGGCAGTTGGGAGGGACCAGGCCTGCAAGGGCGGGCAGTTGGGGGCAATCAAGCATGCAGGGGAGGACAGTTAGGGGTGACCAGGCCAGCAGAGGAGGGAAGTTGGGGGTGACCGGGCCTGCAGGGAAGGGCAGTTGGGGGGGACCCAGGCCTGCAGGGAAGAGCAGTTAGGGGTGACCAGGCCTAAAGGGGAGGGCAGTTAGGGGCAAACACGCTGGCATGGGAGCAGTTAGGCATCAATCAGGCTGGCAGGGGAGTGGTTAGGGGGTGATCAGGCTGGCAGGCAGAAGCGGTTAGGGGCAACCAGGAAGGCAGGCAGGCGAGCAGTTGGGAACCAGCAGTCCTGTATTGTGAGAGGGATGTCCGACTGCCCGTTTAGGCCTGATACCACTAGGATCAGGCCTAAACGGGCAGTCGGACGTCCCTCAAGGGGTCCCAGATTGGAGAGGGTGCAGGCTGGCCTGAGGGACACCCCCCATGCCCCTCCTCCTGTGCACAAATTTCGTGCACCAGGCCTCTAGTAAATTATAATAGCTCTAAACTACTTAGTTTAAATTGTATTGCCAATTCTTATTTTCTCTCCTCCCTCTCTACTTATCCTCTCTGTCTCCTCCTTCACCTCCTCCTCCTTCTCTCCCTCTCTGTCATTGGAAATGTTGCATAACAAAGTTTAACTTATTTATTAAAAAGGATCAACATAATGAAAATTAATGGAGAACATTTACATGAACATGATTTTCCTATTTCCACCCTCATAGATAATTGTACACAGACTGAGATGACACAACCTTGAGAATGTCAGTACTTGCTGACTAGCACACAGGCTTAGACTGATGATTTTGAGAAAGCAGGATCCTGAAACAATCCTGAAACAATAAGGGCAGTGAATGCAGGAGCAAGCAGACCATTTATAACATACTTTAGAAAAGGCTACTAGTATAGATAAGAAATGTTCTTTAAGATATGATTGCTGGCATGTGCCCCAGGGGAAAATGGTATCACATCTACACAATAGTCAGGTTCTATGGAGTGGCTTCTCTGTGGAGAATTCCACTTTATTCTCTGTGCCTGAGACCTTGACCCCACCCTGTGTGTGAAGTAGGAGCCTGCTTTGTGAAGGGGCGCTGATCAAGACGATGGCCATTATCGAGCTGGGATCCAAACATCTGAAGCTTATAACCAAGCACAATGGTGAAGGCTTCTTATCCATGTTTCTAATTATATATTTTTTCCTGCTTTTTAGATAAAGGGACAAAGAACTATGGGACTTATTTTTTCAGGTTTTACAGGCTGCTCTGAAGTATTCTTTTTAAGGTAGAGGGGTGCAGTTTTATCAATAGCAGTGCTGGGAACAGGGTGTGTTCTCCAAGATCATCCTCCTGTGCACAATGGCATGCAGATGTCAGAGATGCATTAGGAGCTGAAATAATGCATTTGTTATTTCTAATGAATAGTAATAATTCATAATTTGTACTAATCAAAAACCTTTCATCCACAAAAACCAACAAGCTTTACACACATTATCCTCTCACCAACCTCTGAAGTAAGTGTCTGGCGAGTACAATTATTCCTAATTTGCAGAAGGGCCAAGATAGAGAACATAGCACAGAAATAGTTACTGATGTTTCTGCAGCTTCAGATTTACATTTTGAAAGTCATTTGCACTTATTTTCATTAGTTATTTTGATGGTCAGGAATATAATTTATACTGACCTACATAATGGATATCTCTACCAAGTGAAAACTATAAAATCCATTTTTCCAGATGTTTTTGATATTAACAGACCTGGAGAAGCTCATATTTGCCAGCACTATCACCATTTGGGGGTTAGATGTTCATTCTTTGCCCCATTGGTGTCCAGCCCAGTGGTCTCTGCAGGCCCAGGTGATGCAGGGTCCACAGTACATTCCAGTCTGTTCTCTGATCAGTGAGTGACGGGTGTGCAGATGAGGGTAAACACAGAAGAGTGGGGATGCCATTTTAATCACTGTCTTTGCCTCCCGACACCCTCCCCACCTGAACAGCCCACACAGGGCTGCTAAATTAATCTTGACATAATACAGCTCTTGTCAATTCGCTTTCTTGCCACCAAATCTGTATTCTTGGTCCTGGAGTTCAGGGCTCTCCACCAAAAACTGTAGAAAAGCAGATTGCTTCCAACTTCTCTGTGTAGTTTGTGGAGGAAAAGACTTGGATTTAATTTAACCAGCCTCTCTCACTCACACCCTTGACAAAAGAAAAAAATAAAAAAATAGTCAGAGCTGACCCTTAATGCATTGAGCTTGCAGATTGTTTCTGAAGACAAAGGGAGGGAAAATCCAATTCTTAGTTCTAGGAGCTTTCTTAAACCTAACCCAGAAGACTTCCCTGAAAAGCCCAGCCAATTCAAATTATAGATGCAGACATTATATGTACATAGGTACATACCTTGTATACTACATTGCATTAGTGTGTGTGTGTGTATGTGTGTGT
Organism: Eptesicus fuscus; assembly: GCF_027574615.1. Lineage (NCBI taxonomy): Eukaryota > Metazoa > Chordata > Mammalia > Chiroptera > Vespertilionidae > Eptesicus > Eptesicus fuscus. Next base: position 33,317,390 of record NC_072478.1, read on the forward strand.
ATGTGTGTACCCGTGCACACACACACATGCTCACACAAGAGGTTTCTCTTTGCTTGGAAAGGTTTCTTACAGGAGTTTCTATTCCAGTGAACCATGTGAGATGCATCCGGACATTCTCTTAGGTTCCAGTGACACAATGCAGCAGCCTACATTTTGTCTTATAAAACCTGCTTATCATTATCAGCTGACTTCAGAGCCGCCTCCGTGTTTGTGGAAGGACTACTGTGTCCTTGTGAGCTCAGCACCTGAACCACTCCTTCTTGTGGATTCCCAGTGAGGGCTGACTGCTGGCCGCCGGGGTATCCTTGGCTCTAGATAGAGTGAATGGAGTAGAAAACTCTTATCCACTTCTTCTTTTGCATGATAATGAGTTCATTAGGGATACTGATCAAAGGAAGGATGAAAAAAAATAAAGGACGGTGAATCATTAAAAAGGAGAGGTTTGCAGAAACCTTGCTGTTTTTTAAACATAAATAAATGTACTTTCTTGTGCCAACCTTTGGATTTGGGGTCAATGTCTTTCTGATGGTGGGTCCTCCCCCTAGAGTGCCTCCTCTGTTCCTTCCTTGGCAGAGTGCGGGTTGAGTGCACAGCGTGGAGTAGACTTCCATCTGGATTCTGATTCTGCTCATTATTGGTGTTGTGACATTGGTCATGCCATTTAACCTCTCTGTGCCTAATTGTGCTCATCTTTAAAATGGGTATAATAGTACCTTTCTTATCGGTTCTTCAGGAAGATTAAATAAACTAATATATATAAAGTGCTTAGAGCTGTGGCTCGTACAGAGTAAGTACTAAGTGTTTTTCTTTATTACTGTCAATGATTTCCAGTTTTTGCTTCTTTAAAATCAAGGGAGAATTTAAACATGTGTGAAGCAACCTGAGCATTAAATTTATCTAGATTCTTATTTCTTCCTAATATTATTTTTCCTTTTCCTTTTTATTTGTAGTAAAGTACATCTAACATAAAATTTACCAAGTTAACATCTTTTAAGTGTACACGTTAGTAGTATTAGGTTCATTCCCATTGTTGGGCAACCATCACCCCCATCCTTCTCCAGAACTCTTTTCATTTTGCAAAACCGAAACTCTATATCCATTAAACAACAACCCCCCATTCCTCCCTCTCCCAGACCCTGACAATCACTCTTCCCAATCTTATGTAGTGGTCTTGCCACACCTCTATTTTGATAGTATTTTTAAACAACTTTCTTTTAATTGAGTTTTTCTAAAGCATTCGACTTCATTCTTAATAGAAATAAAACTATTTTCTTCACTGTGTGCTATTTAATTCAATTTTGTAATTACATTGTAAAGTGCAATTGGTCTAAACAGGCTTGGGAACAAACACAGCCAACTTGGTAACCGAGCCCTTGATGGGTAGGAGCAGAAGATGCAGGTGTACCAGATAGCACCTTGGGGGTTGTGGTGCTGTGGGCATCAGCACCATGTTTGCCAGAAGGAACGCTGCGGATCAGTTCATCTGGGCCATCATATCCACTCTGTGGTTTCCCTTCTCTGCACCATGGTGCTTGTCATTTTCATCATCTGAAACACCCGCATCCTCAGCTCTGGATGTCTAAGTTGCACTCATTTTTCAGCCACCACTTCAGATGCACTTCCTCTGTGAGACCTCCCCCGTTCTCTTTCCTCCTTTTACCCACACCTCTGCAATGGCTCCTAATACTTTCTGGCTTGTGCTGCTAGTTGAGTTCTTCAAGAGCAGGCTCTGTATCACGTGTCTTTAGATGTCTCCTATCATCGGTTTAGTGCCATTCATGTAGTCATGACTCAGTCTCACGTTTATTGAATTATCGCCTGGCCAAGATGGGACAGAGAGAATGAGAAGAGGAATCTAAGAATTGGAGCACTTTATAGTTAACAAAACCTGTGTGTGTGTGTGTGTATGTGTGTGTGTGTGTACTACTACAGTGTGTGTGTATTTTGGGGCATTTTTATATGCACCTTATTTGCAGATGAGGAAACTGAGACGCACAAAAGTTAAGTAATTTATCCAAATCAATATCCTGACAGCACTGTCAGTGCTCATGGCCCATTTGGTTTTATTCCTCTGGGCATGTCTTTGGGCTCCTAAATTAACTACTGGTTGTCACCAAATATCTGCTAATCAAGCCCAATATAAATCAGAATACAGCTGAATTTGGATTTATAGACATCCATAGGCAGCAGTCATTTAGTGGTTACCCTTAGCTCCAAGGCTTATGAGGAGAGAGCAAGATGTTACTGGGTCAATGACTAGGTTGGAGCCATGACCCAAATGACTGTGGTCTGCCACCTACTGCGTGATCTTAACTAGGCAAATAATTTGACCTCATTGAGTCTTGGTTTTCTCATCTGTAAAATGGATGTAATAACAGATGGAGGTACTATGAAGACTTCATAGATAATTATTGCATATAAAAGTACTTTGTGATCTATAAAAGCATTACACAAATCTAAAATATTGTCATCATCCCAGACTTACAGAGTACTATTCCACTTAAGGCATAAAAAAATCCAGTGCAGGGTTTGGGTTAATATGGAACAAGTTACATTAAGTCTCAAATTTGGACACTGGTGACAGCATAGGAGCCCCTTTGGGACATGCACCCTGCTAATGGGATGTGCTTGGTCTTAGTGTCCTGGACTGATTAAATTTTGCTTAGAGCCTAATTTCCCTTCATAGGTTAAAATAGCTACAGGCAAAGGCATGTAGTCTAGGTAAATGCTCCCCATTTTTGTTTTGGACTGCCTGAATGTCTGACAAGTATGAAATTGTCATGAGAGAGGTCTAGAGGCCAAGGGAGGCTATGGTGGAAAATAGTATTAAGAGTGCTGGGGTCATCCTCTCCTCTGAGTCCTCCCTATGTGCTACCCCTGTGTGCTTCCACAGAACTCTGAACACATCTCTCTCCTAGCAGTAATGGCTATATCCTGTGAGTTTCCACTCACGTGTTTCTTTGCCCTCCTGGACTATGAGCTCCTTTTGGCCAGGAACTGTATTATTAATTGTTGTATTAGCTGCACCCAAACGAATGCCCAGGGCCAATGCTAGCTTCCCAATGAGTCCTTGTTGAACGAATCCCTCCGCTGGTGGTTGGCTTCTATTACAAACCCCATCCAGAAGTGAAAATGAGGCAGGATGTTAAGGAAGCTATTTCGTCAATGTGATTGTATTGCTGTATTAATTGAATTAATTTAGGCCAGTGTTTCTCAACCTTTAAAAAATTATAGTTACCCTAAGGAGTCTTTTTAGCCATTTCTTTCCTAACTGTGTCCCCTGCCCCGACTAAAATTTAATATCACAGATACCCTATATATTAGGTTGTGTATGGTGGTCCTTTGGAGGGCCGTATCATTTTAACATGTAAGATGCTTTTGCCCCCCAAGAACCAATTCCCCCCCTCCCTTGGAAGTGCTACAACCCCACCGAGAATGCCAGAATTAGACTATATTTGACTAAATTTATAGAATCAGCTGATATTTTAAGAGTTTCTATTGTTATTTACACTGTCAATTATAAAATTAAAATAAAGCTTTGTTTGCTCATCTTGTTGACATGCTTTCAAGATAAGGCTGTTGGATTGATATATATATTTTTGGACCAAATAAGTGGTGCTTTTGGTACCGGATAGGTAGACAAAGCCAAGACTTTTCCCAGACCACCAACAGTATGTCGGCTTGAGGCTAAGTTATGCACAAATCTAAATGCTTGGTTCATAGTTCCATTCTTCTCAAAAATATTTAAAGTAAGCATAAAGTTATACTTATTGTTAATTAATTTAGGAAGCTAAATAAGTCAGAGCTATGCTTTCTGGCTGATCCTGCCAAGTCATTCCTGTTTGGGGTATCTTATATAATAAAAGTGTAGTATGCAAATTGTCCCCTCGACCTGAGTTCTTCCATAAGTTCGACCAGGGGACAGGCTGGCTGGAGGAAGGGAGGGAGGCCCTGGTGCTGACAGGTTTCTGGGGAAAGGGAGGGAGGCCCTGGCCAGTGGTAGCAGCAGGCAGCTGGGGGAAGGGAGGGAATACCCAGCCAGTAGCCGGCAGCCGCTAGGGACCCTACCAGTGCACGAATTTCATGCACTGGGCCTCTAGTTTATAAATAATGTACCATGCAAATTGGGAGAATATGCTGCCACCACTTACACTTAAAAAGCAACTGTAATGTGGTTTATGTGTCAGATGAATAGGCAGTTATTATCCTTGGATGACTTGAAGTAGCTCTTCTGGCACCTCTGTATAAGCAGCCACAGTGTTAGCAAAGAGGAGCTCTAATTGGGGTGCCTTTTCTCCTCCATGTCATTAAGCATTGTGGATGGTTTTTGAAGAATATGAAAATACATCTGACTTGGTTTTAAAGACCTCTTTTGTTATCATGATTCCAGGAGTTCTCTAGCTATCTTTTCACTCTGATTTGGAACACACACACTTTTAGGAAAACCTGTCTTTGGCAGCTTGCCCAAAGAAACCCAATTTTGCTTGGAGAGCATTCCACATATTTCTGTTCATATTAACATGGACCTTAAATGGTTGACAGCTTTTCATATAGTGAAGTTCCATTATGACCTGGCTTTCACTAGTACTATGTGATGTAGAGAGACTAGTGCGGATACATAGATGACCAGTAAGTTCCCAAGTGCTTTCCCTTCAGTATCTATTATTTAGTGTTCTCCTCCATACTGTAAGATTGATAGGACAGATGTTCATATCCCCATTTTACAGATGAGGAACTGTGACTAAGAGAAGATAAGTGGCTTGTATGGAAGATTATGCCCTCAGATATAGCTCTTCTGATCCAAAGTCAGTGCCCTTTATTTGGCCCATGAAGCTCTATACCTTTAGCCTTCTTGGGACTTGTTGTGGAGTGAGTAGACCCCAAAGGCACAGCCTGGACAAGAAGAAGGTAGATTTGCCTCAGTAAAGATGCAGCGTTCCAGCGGTTAGTCATCCGACAATGGCATGGATGACTTGTGAAGTCGTGTGTGTCCCACCACTCGAGATGTTCATCTGGGTGTTGCAATGGTGTGAAACAATGTGGCATTTGGCTAGTTGATCTTTTGAGTCCCTTACAATTCTGAGACTTGATTTAAAAAAATTGTCTGGTTTCTCTTCCTTGGTATAGTTGCACTTATCAAATGCTTAATTTCATGGCTTCCTTTCCCAACTTTGCCTCAAAAGCATCCTTAAGGCTTTGTGAGGAGAATATGCCCAGGACTGACCCTAGGTCTCCAGTATCAGAACCCCAGTGTGAGTAAAGTTGGAGATGGGAGTATTGTTTTAAAGTTTCACGTTACTCTAAGGCACAGGGTTGGGAACCACTCTTGTGTTGCCCACTAATAACAAGGTACAAGCAGGACTCATTTTTTACTTGGTGGTATAATTTAACAGCATCAAGGAGTCCTAGTTTCTTAGTGTGCAATGCCCTTTTAAATTTAAATCAGGCCATTTAATAAAACTGTGTTTGATCTCTCTGCTTCAAGGGTACCGTGATTCTCGACTTGGCAGGTTAGTTTTGCTAATACAATATCTCATAATTCCTGCCCATCTCATGGTCACGTGGGAGCTGGTGCTGGTCTAGGAAATAGGCATTGATCAGCCCAGCCACATAGAACTTTTCATACACTTCATATTCTAAAAAAAAAAAAATCAACTCAAAAGCATGTGCAGGCCTACCTCTAAAATCAGCAGGTTGGATACAGAAACTAGTAAGCTGCTCACTCCTAGACTAGTTACCTACTAGTTAGCTTTGTAGCAGTAAGAAAGCTCTAGTAGCATGAAGGATTAATGTTTGTCATTTATTGTTTTCTTGAGCAATTTTCTTGATCAAGTCCTCAACTGTGTTGCTATCACCCCTTGGAGAGAATAATCTCGGAAGGATGTGTCTTTGTTAAATACACGCCAGAGGATTATAAATTCCCCACCATGTCTCCCATGGTGGACAAAAAAAAAATTACAATCACCCTAACAGTATTTGTTCTATTTTTCAATCAATAGGAAGCTTTTTAAAGCTTACATTTTTCTTTGGACATTTTAAGTGACTGATGAGACAAAAGAAAAAAAGCCAAGATAAAGTGACAGTATAGACACTCCTCAAATCCTATAATGAACTCCACAGGGCATCCAATTTTGATGTATTAGGACTTTTTTTTTATAATGAGTACATTGTTGGAAATCACATTTTCTACCTGCAGGAGCAGGAGATGAAACTGAGCTGACATCTTACCTCTTTGTAGTTAATTAGCAAGAGGAAAGCAGTGTTTTCAATCTCGTATGGGAAAGGGGCAGTATTAGTCATCCCCCACTCTGCCTCTTCTTTCACACACCTGGCTCTTTTGTGTGCTCTTTGATCTGGTTTAACAGTTTGGATGGGCCTTGTTGGCTGAGAAAGTTGAGGGGAGTTGAAGAATAGTTATTATTTAATGAAAAAATAACTATAGCTCACTTCTACCCACCATCTTGCCTGTAGGATCAATAAAATAGATCAGGTCCAGCAGGCATGGCTCTGTGGTTGAGCGTCATCAACCTGTGAAGCAGGAGGTCGAGGTCGATTCCTGATCAGGGCACATGCCCAATTGCAGGCTTGATCCCAGTGTGGGACATGCAGGAGGCAGCCGATTAATGATTCTCTTTCATTACTGATGTTTCTCTCACTCTCTTTTTCTCTCTGAAATCAATAAAAATATATTTAAAAAATAGAATAGATCAGGTCTTTTTCTTTTAGAGAGAAGTTCCTTACCTGGACCCAGACTGCAGGCGGTTGGTTCCCAGGCTGCAAGTGTTCTTTGTTGTCACTATATTAACAGTCGTTACCATTGGATCCCCAGCACTTAGCACAATGCCTGGAATTTAGTAGGCACTCAGTAAATATTAATTAATTAATAAATAAGTAAAACATAGTGTTGACCCATACAGTAAAGTGTTAAAGTTTCATCAATTGTATCTGATATCTGGATAGTAACTGTGTCCATAGTAAGACATGTGGTGAGGTTTGCATAGAATTCAGTGGTTAGGGACAGAAACAGAGCAGAGCGTGTAAGTATGATTCCATTTCGGGGACTGGTCCGCAGGCAGGTGAGCAGGGCTAGGGTCAGCATGGCCACTCATCCAGGTGAAGGGAAGTCAGTGGTCGAAAAATGCAGCACAAAGATCCCTCCAATCTGTGTGTATTTATTAATGTCAGATCATGTGCCCAGTCCTACTGAGTAGGCCACCTGCCTGCTCTCTCTTCTCTCCTCACCTGCCCGATGTAGCAAACATTAATCATGCTAACCTGGAAGAGTTGAAGATAACATTTCCCCCATGGGATGGAGAGCTATGACATAGGGCTTTTAAAACTTGGCTTATTTATCTTGGGGAGCTGTTTAAAAACACCTGGCTGCATATAGATGATTTGGCTCCTGAAAAACTCCCGAGGACTCCAGACTGCCCAATTTTTCTGACCCCAGAACACTCCCTTATGTCTCTTGTGGGATGTTTTGTCTTGTAAGGAATGACTGCTCATATCTACCCCGTGAGGCCACACAGGGAAATGCCCAGGGAGAATGTTCATCCTTTCCATTTGTTTTTTCAAGATATTTTTGAACAACAATGTGAAAGCACTTATCATGCTGCTGTGAGTTGTTAATAAGCATGTTTGCACATCACATCTATTATGCTGTTTGCACAAAGTTATGTGAAGAAACAGCTAGAAGTATTTTTAAGATATAGCCTTTTATTTCTGGAAGCACCAGAAAGTATTTGCAGATTGGTTTCTGGAATCAAATTAGTCTGGCACATTGGTAAGTTCTGGGAGGCGTGGACATTCTGTAAGTGGTTTCTGGCCCCTTAATCCTTTTGATCATTTGCACTGTGTATTTTTACACCAGCTCTTGTACTTTGGAGAAATAAAGTAAAGAAACTTAAAGGTGAGTTTGAAGAAGGCTTCTCCACACTTTGTTAATTCAGGTGGATCTTGAATTTTAATGGTAATAGTTTCTTTTAAACAACCAAGTTTTTTTCAAAACCTCTCCAAAAATAATGTCAGTGTTCAGATTATGTCTGAAAGTGTTTGCTGTTGAGTGGAAATCTTTCCTGACCCCTTATTGCTGCCGCAAAAGAAGAACCTAATCTTGGAAAAGTCTTGCCAGCCTGGATGTCAATTACCCCACAACTGTGACTTCTCACCTAGGCCACTGTCTGTGTTATGTTTTCTGTCACTTGGTGACTTCAGGTATCTGAAGCCTGGCTCAGAGTCATACAATGAGCCCCAGCCTCACCTCCTATTAAATCCTTGGTTGGATCTTTGCTGGATCCTGTCACTTACTGGCTATGAGACATTGTGTGAAAAAGCTTGTGGAGAGGCCTTAGTTTCCTTATATGTAAAATGGGAGCACATCTCTCCTGTAAAGTTGTGAGCAATATATGTATGGCCATATTTATAGCAGCATTATTCACCATAGCCAAAAGGTGGAAGCAACCCAGTGTCCTTGGAGAGATGGATGGATAAACTAACTATGGTGTATACATTCAATGGAATATTATTTAGCCTTAACAAGAAAGGAAATTCTGACACATGTTTCAACATGGATGAATCTTGAGGACATTATGCTAAGTGAAATAAGCCAGTCACACACAAAAATACTATATGATTCCAATTATATCAATTACCAAGGGTAGTTGAATTAAAGAGACAGAAGTAGAATGATGATTGCCTGGGGCTGAGAGGAGGAAGGAAATAGGGAGTACGTTCTGGAGATGGATGGTGGTGATGGAAGCACAACAAGTGATTGCACTTAGCAGTACACTTAAATATGGTTAAATGGTAAATTTTATGTTATACTAGAGGTCCAGTACACAAAATTCGAGCACGTGGGGGGAGGGGGGGTCCCTCTGCCCAGCCTGTACCCTCCCCAATCTGGGATCCCTCTCAAAATCCAGGACTGCTGGCTCCCAACCACTTGCCTGCCTGCCTGCCTGCCTGATTGCCCCTAACCACTTCTGCCTGCCAGCCTGATCACCCCCTAACCACTCCCTTGCCAGCCTGATTGATGCCTAACTGCTCCCCTACGGGCCTGGTCGCCCCTAACTGCCCTCCCCTGCTGGCCCGGTCACCCCTAACTGCCCTCCCCTGTAGGCCTGGTCACCCCTAACTGCCCTCCCCTGCAAGCCTGGTCCCCCCCAACTGCCCTTCCCTGCAGGCCTGGGTCCCCCCCAACTGCCCTCCCCTGCAGGCCTGGTGCCCCCCAACTGCCCTTCCCTGCAGGCCTGGGTCCCCCCCAACTGCCCTCCCCTGCGGGCCTGGTTCCCCACAACTGTCCTCCCCTGCTGGCCATCTTGTGGCGGCCATCTTGTGTCCACATGGGGGTGGCCATCTTGTGTGTTGGAGTGATGGTCAATTTGCATATTAGGCTTTTATTATATAGGATGTATTTTCCACAATAGAAAAATTTGTTGTAAGCATGAAAGAATATCAAGTAGGGAAAGGGCCTGCCATTTTATCAGCATTCAGTAAGAAGTAACAGCTTTTACTAGGGTTGGGGCATTGTATTCTAATGGTTACATGATATTTCATCCTGTGGCTCTACCATAATTTGCTTCTTTTTGTTTGTTTGTTTGACTTATGGGTTACTTATAATACTCCACCATTGTAATGATGATGGAGTGAATTTTCTGTGTGTACATGTCTCTTTTCCATTGTTTGGAGTTATAGCTTTGAGATCTATTTCCTGGATCACTTAGGGTGAATTAATCTTAATCTGTGTGGCTTTTTCTGCATATGCCAAGGGGTTTTCACAAGGGTGTAGTCACAGCTCCAGCCAAGGGAGAGTGCCAGTTCTAGAGCTCCTCATTAGTACTAAGGGCACTTTTAAGCAGTTTTACAAAATGTAATAAGTAAGAGATGGTATCTTAATATTGCAATATGCATTTATTTCCTTTTATCACTAAAAGTGGTGAGCATGATTTAGTCTTGATTTACGTTTATATCTTTCTATGTGTGATTACATCTTTTGCCTATTTCTAGTGTGGTTTCTATGCCTTTCTTATAAATATATTTGTCATGTTGGCAACATATTGTTGCCATTTTTAATATTCTTAGGGCTTTACTTCTTATGAAGTTAAATCATTTCTTTAAACATTTCAAAATATAAAATAGTAATATTTTAAAGTAGATCAAAAGTGGTTTTACAATAACATGATTATTATACTTAATGTATCGTCTTCCTATAATTTCCTCATTTTTCTTTTCATATCTGTTAGCATAAAATCTGTCTAAATGCTTAACTGACATGACTATAGTATTTGAATTAAAATTATGTAGACTCACCAATTAATAAAATATTAATAATGCAATATAAAAAAGGCATTACAAAAATTAGAAAAAATTAAAATAATTAATAAACATGACTTTTAACTAACTAATAATTAAATTTATTAAAAATAAAATGATAGAATACTACATTCTAGCTATAAATTGATAATGATAAAAAGCATTGTAATAGTGACTGAGACTGGCCCTCATATATGCTGCCAGTGGCAGCTTGACATTAGATATCAAGAAACTTAAAAACGTTTATATACATCGATTTAGAAATTCCACAAATATATGGCTTGAGACAGCCTCAAAAATGTGAAAAGATATGTATATTCATAGATAAAAACAGGATCCAGTCTAAATGCCCAATGACAGGGAATGATTGAATAAGTAATAATAGCACAACCCTCTTTGGAGTGTTATATAGTCACTATAAATGGTATTTTTAAAAAACTTCAGTGATATGGGGAAATACTCACAACATGCCGGTAAGTGAATAAAGCCTGATGCAGTGATTATACTAAAACAAGTTGTATGTGGCAGTGTGTGTGTGTGTGTGTGTGTGTGTGTGTGTGCGCGCGCGCACGCATATCTGGTACATATCCAGAAAGAGATGAGTAAAAAATATTGATAGTACTTATAAGTGAGGAGTATAGATGATTTTCATTTTCTTTTTTATACTTCTCCACATTTTCTAAGCTTCATACTGTTTGCTAACTATTGTCTCTATAATCAAACAAATTTAAATATGAAAGAAGATAAATATAATGAATAGATTTTTTTCCTTTTCTGGATTCATGTTCACTTTGCTCTCTTTGATGTGTTAGACAGAATCCTGGAAAAAGTCAGAAGGTATTTTTTCAGGTTATGGTCCAGAAATTCGCTAGATATTTGACTTAGTACAAATCTAACTTATACGTCTCTCAGTGTTTGTATTTGTAGAATGGGGAGCTTTACCTTCACTGCTTACACCATAAGATGGTTGTGAGAATGAAGGTGGGACTACCAACAAATATGAAAACAGGGTTACAAATTGAGGTGTAAGTTCAAGGGATTCCTGGAACCAGTGAGGTTTGATAATGAGTTAGGACTCACTGAGAGATGTTATTCTCAGTTACAGATTATTTCGGGCAAATCAACCAAAGTAAGAGATGCATAGAGCAGAAACCTGAAGGTTCCAGTGCAAAGCCTCTGTGTCCTGTCACATGCAGTCAGGGTGTTACTCGCCCATGTGTTACTTTCTGGCATCCATGTATGACCATATGCAGAGAGTATGGCCAACCAGGAAACTGGTGAAAGCTTTGGTGTCCAGAGTTTTTATTGGGGCTTCATTACATAGGCATGATAGATAGATTGATTGATTGTCCGTAGCATGGAACTCCGTCTGTGTCATCCCCACCCTCAGTCATATGGTTGGTCTTTAGCCCTCACCTTAACATTGTTGGGTATAGGCAACCTTATCCTAAGATTTGAGGAGCAGCTCAATCTTAAGATTCGCAGTCTCTATCTTAAGACTGTTGGTGTGGGACCTCCACCCTAAAGAATAACACTTCTACCAGAGAAATAGATTACCATAACCTAGAGGCCTATGCAAAGGTCAGATAGCTCTTTAGGTGAGGCTAAATGTCTTATTACACATGAAAGGATTGAAGAGAGATGGACAACAAAGTTAAATATGGAGATGATGTTTATATGGACATTTCTATTATTTACTACTAGAGGCCTAGTGCACGAATTCGTGCACCAGTGGGGGCCCTTGGCCTGGCCTGCGGGATCGGGCCAAAACCAGCTCTCTGACATCCCCTGAGGGTCCTGGATTGGGAGAGGGCACAGGCCAGGCCTAGGGACACCACACCAAGGGACCCCACCGGTGCATGATCAGGGCCAGGAAGGGACCATGGGAGGCTCCAGGGTGTGTTCAGCCCGTCTCACTCAGTCCCAATTGGCTGGACCCCAGCAGCAAGCTAACCTACCGATCAGAGCATCTGCCCCCTGGTGGTCAATGCATGACATAGTGAGTGGTTGAGCGGCCTTAGCATATCATTAGCATATTATACTTTTATTGGTTGAACGGCCAATCAGACGACTGGACACTTAGCATATTAGGCTTTTATTATATAGGATGTCCTAACACTGTAAAATAAGGAAGGGTATGAATTCTGTAGATGTAAGTGATACTGCAAATATCCTTTTCACGGATCCACAGAATCTTGGAGACCACCTTTGAGAATGGGCGCAGGTGCTGGAGACAGACATTTGCTACAGTAGTTGTTTACCACATAGACAAAGTGGGCTGAGAAAGCACTTCCTGCCCCACTGGGTATCTGAACCTGACCTTGCCTCAGTGTTAACAGCTCAGCAAATTGTTCCTTTGTTAATGAATTTATCTAACATGAACAAGTTATAGGTCTGCATTTTACAAGTTTCTCTATTTGGCACCATCTCTCTCTGAATTGCAGCTGAGCTTACTGCATACAGCAAGGCATGATGATAAAAATAAATCAACTCATTCCCCTTTGCAGGGTTTCAAATCTCAAGCACTATGTCAGAGGGGATCCATAAGGTTTCATAAGGGTGAAATTGGAAAAATGAAAACTCGAGCTTGTTTTCTTGTGAAATTTAAAAAAAGATAGAGCACAGTGGAGAATTCAGCATCGTCAGGAAGGTTGATAAATGACAACTGTATGCTTTTAGGGGAAAATAACCAGTGACAGAGACTTAGAACAAAACCTCAGCTAAAGCACAATTATGCTCCCACGCTTCCTTCAAAGGGAAGGATGTTAGCCTTGGTCTAGTGGGTTGTTGTTTTTTAATAAATAACTTGTAATAAATTGATGCTGTCAGTGAATTTTGGTTGTACATTCTGTTTCTTTCAAGGAAAAACTGGGCATGCCGAAGTAGTCCGGGTGGTGTACCAGCCAGAGCGCATCAGCTTTGAGGAGCTGCTCAAGGTCTTCTGGGAGAATCATGACCCGACCCAAGGTAGATGAGTGAGCCAGTATTTAATTATCTTACTAATTACAGCTGGGATAATTAGTGTTTGAGCTGCATGGAAGAGATGAACCTTGAAATCACACAGGAGCTCAAGAATATGATTGCAGACATTTATTGACGGAGAAGAGGAGGGGCTGGGGAGAAAAAGGGTGAGAGAATAAAGGCGCAGCCACAGTCGGTGCCCCTCCCCCCTTTACAGCTGTCAGGGGTGGGAAAATTCCCACAGAGAAAGATGCCAGACAATAGAGGTTCGTTCACCTTTATTATTGCATTATTCCTCCTTAATGCAGTCTTTTGTCTACAAAATTAAAGTGTCTTTTAGCAGCTCCAAAGTTTTCTGATTTATGGTTCCTTTATTTTCCTGAATGTAGCCTTTCTCATCTTTTGACATTATTGGCTATGTGTTTTTTAATGTCTGTGGGTGATAAAAAAAGAAAAAGAACATAAAGGTAAAATGCAGTATTCAGTAGCTCCACAATGCTTTCATTATTTAAATATTTCATTTGTTTTCTGTGAAATTTGTTATATGGAGATATTAATATATTTGTGTTATAAACAATGGTGGCCAGAAATTTTATTTGAATGTACACACAAGCAAAAATCCCATGTTGGCAAATATTATTATAATATTCAATAATGGAGCCATTTCCAGATCTCATCTAACAGCCTTATGATCACTGCTTTGGCAATGGAATGATCTGATATTATGAGGCTTATGAGCTGAAAAGTCCTATATGATTTTCACAAACCCTGTTCATTTAGCAATCAGTGTATTTATAAAAAATGCTTCCCTTTAGTGTCAGGTTTTTGTGTAACGGGTATGCTGTGTTGGCAGTTTCCTGGTGAACGGTTGTCTTTTTCCACATGCTCATTGTGCTTTGTGCTGGAACCTTAATGTGATTCAACAGCAGAGGCTGGTGGGTCCTGGTTCTGAGAACCTCCCAATGTCAGTGTGATTTGCCAAAGGGTGAAGCTCAGAGCTAAGACAAGAGTAACAAATTGATAAATGAATAGGGTAAGGCAAGCCCAGGATCCAGCAAACCCACCAGAGTGGGTGAAGGCCTAGGAAGGAGGCCAAGAACCAGTTTTCCATTTTAGTGAAGTGTGGTTAGATATGGAGGGATGAGTCCCTGGTGGGAGAGCAATGATGTAGGGGACAGGGACAGTGGAGGACTAGTAGGGCAAGAATACTATAATCAGAAGGTTCAGGTGTCACCCCAATGTGGACTACCAGCCTCCCTTCATATCAAGTGAGACAGGCTCAGTGGCAGCTGTGCCTGATGAGCTCTTAAAGGTGATTGCTATGAGCAGCCATTCAGCCATTTGCTTCTCAAAGCCAAGGGTCAGGGAAGGATGCTGAGAACCCCAAAATTCTCAATTGGAGACACATACCAGGAGCCCAGTAAGCCTGAAGTCATGTAGGAACAGTCTCCTATAGATCCCTGAGGTTGGGTATGCACCCTTTGGCCAGGCCAACCATAATGCCATTATCTGAAAGAATCACCTTATGCTTAGCACTGGTGAAATTTTGAAAAGGGTGAAGTCTGTTATCCACTTTTCTCTCCTTATTTCTCTTAACTTCTTACCAATTTTATCATACTTTTACCAGTACACCTCAGACAATTAGGTCACTAGTACTGGCCCCTGAATCTCATGGGGGAATTCTACTTTAGAAAAGAATCTTAAAAGAACCTCTTGGTCTTCCATCCCACATATTAAATTTATCTCAACTGTGCCTTAGCCCTTTTTGAAATCATTTGTTTACTATCTAATTTGTTATGGATGCAATAACAGAGTACCTAAGTCTGGGTGGCTTAACCAACAGAAACTTTTCTCACAGTTCTGAAGGCTGAAAGTCAGAGATGAAGGTGTTGGCAGGGTTGGTTTTACCCTGCCTGTCTTCTATTTATCTTCACACTGTCTTCTCTGTGTGCATCTGTATTCTAATCTCCTCTTACTATAATAGCATCACTCAGATTTAATTAGGGCCCACCCAAATGACCTTATTTAATCTTTTTTTATGTTTTGGTTTTTTTATTATTGATTTCAGAGAGGAAGGGAGAGGGACAGAGAGATAGAAACACCAATGATGAGAGAGAATCATTGATTGGCTGCCTCCTGCATGCCCCACACTGGGGATCGAGCCCAAAACTTGGGCTTGTGCCCTGACTGGGAATCAAACCATGACCTCCTGGTCCTTAGGTCGACACTCAACCACTGAGCCACTCATCTAGGCTGGCCTCATTTAGTCTTAATCTTTAATGACTATCTCCCAATATGGTTATGTTTTGAGGTACTGGAGGTTAGGATTTAAAATTATGATTTGTGGGTACTAGGAAAATACAATATAGCTCATAACACTAATAGTATACCATATTGGTTGGTGTACTATTCTTCTTGGGGTATTTTTATTCTAACTGGGTTGCATAGACTGGAAAAGACTTTAGAGGTCATCTTGTTAAACTTTAGCTTTAGTTCTATAAGCCAAAAAATGAAATTGGGGTTTAAGGACCATGGGATTTGATTGTTGAGTGACATTTTTACACTGATATTTGGGCAAATTGCACACCTAGGAGGAGAGTTTCTCTGCCCTTTCATACATTTGATCCTGCTTAGAATAGTGCTTGATGCAATATACACAGTCACTCATAGTAAATCACAAGATATCTGATCTTCCCACATTATTATTAGAATTACTTTTTTGGATAGTTCAGTGTGATGGGCCATGGTAACAATCGTTCTCTGCCTTGCAAGGTTTCCCATGAACCTTCTGGAAAAAAAGACCAAATGAGTGATCACATGACCCAGGTCTGGCCAATCACAGTATCTTTTCCTGTTGTCAACAATGTTTGATCCAAAGAACAGTTATGTGACCCAAGCAGGACCAATTGGAGTCCTTCCCTAGGACTCTTGATGAGAGAAACTAGTGTTCTCACTTTACTGGGGTGCCAAGGTGATGGTGCACTGAGCATGGAAAGAGTCTGTTCACAGGATAAGCAAGGGAGGAAGATGAGCAGAGACACTGAGAAGTGAGAGTTAGGAAGAGAGAACCTTCAGGAGACTTGAGGCCCTGAGACTTCATGCTCCTACAGTTCTTCCTTCAATTCTGAGAGTTCTCCTTGTAGCATTCCAAGAAGTGAGGGTTAATACATATCCTCCTCTTTCCTCTTTTTTACTAAAGCTAGTTTGTTGGGTTTCTACTACTTGCAATAACAAAAATCCTGAATAATCCCCCTATTCAGCTTAATCATTGTGCTCATTATATTCAGTAACTATTAGCTAACCATGTTCATTTGGCTCTATAAATTAGAGATCTAAAGCCATTTTGTTAATAGTTTTACCATTGACTCAGACATTG
The DNA here is from genome assembly GCF_027574615.1 of Eptesicus fuscus. NCBI lineage: Eukaryota > Metazoa > Chordata > Mammalia > Chiroptera > Vespertilionidae > Eptesicus > Eptesicus fuscus. The sequence goes on from NC_072478.1 coordinate 33,334,038, forward strand.
ACTGGAGGACACAAAAAATTGTTTCTTCAAGACTGGTTAGTGGTTTGATTAAAAGGTTCCCTGGTAATTCAGAATTCAGAATTGGGTTTAAGATTTGGGATCTATGACCTAAGACCATATCATATCCATATCCTCCCTCAATATTTCTGAATTACTATGAAAGATATTAATTAACAACATATATCTTGTTTCTACTCTGTTAGCTAGGTACTGTGCTAGGTGGTGCTAAATCACTAAGTGATCTGGAATAAGTAGAAGTATGGTTAATGCATAGGGAAAAATGTATTCCTAAAGGAAGAACATTGTTTAATCTCAATGTACTGGAATCAAATGAGCATTCAGATAAATGTTTATAAGACCATAGACCAAAATATTAACCTGAAATCATTAAAACAAACATGTGTTAAAACTGGAACATTAAAAGCAAAGAAACATAAGTTTAGAATAATCTCAGTATCAATGGATTAACTATGTCTAGGGAGCCCTGATGTCCTTAAACATATCTTCACCTCTAATTTTTCTGAGGTAAGAATTTGAAGCTCACTTCCTGAATGATGGGCATATATATGGGAATGTTGCAGGAAATAGCTGGGCTGCATATGAACTTGACACTCTGACCACAGCCTCTCAATTCTCTGCTTGACGTCCCATGGTGACTCTTGTCATGTTTCTTAGTGAAAAGTGGCACAGAAAAGAAAAGCATCCCTTTGAGCAGATGAGGTAAATAGAGACATTTAAGACTGAGTGCTCTGACTCAGAAAATGGACATTTCGGAGGCAACAAGTGGCATGTTGGATTTGGTGGAGACACTGGTCTGTGAAGCAATAGGTTCTTTTCCAGAAACAAGAGTGACTCCTAAAACTGCCTAAGGAATGTTCTTGCCTTTACCAGAATTGCTTGTCACCAGAAAGACAAAACTTGAGTAAAAGTGGAGAAGGCATTGTTGACCTTTGATGTGAAGCTGTACCCAGGAAACACACAATTCTCCACAGAACTATGACTCAAGAGAAATGTGTTTTAATTAGCATGTTGAAAGACTTTAGTACCTTGTTTATAAAATCATTAGGGATTTGAAGGGGCCACTTAAATGTTTTAGTTATAATTTATTTCATTTTGTGGGAAAAGCAATCTTCCTGAATATTTGCAGAGGTGGGATTCTTGCTAATGTCAAGTGTCTACTGTAGAAGAAAAAGCAGGAATTTGAGCTTAATTAAAGTCAGTTTTATTAACTCGGGTATTCATGACATAGATTAGACAGAGAATACCCTGCATGTTCTTCACTGCTTCCAAGTACTAAAGGCGGCTCTCACAGTCTCCATCCTGATGGAAAAGGAGGGAGTCCCCATGTCTCCCCTTTTGAAGGGAGCAAAGCCCATAAGAGAACTATTAGAAAGTGTAGGCTTCTAAAGATATAGGTGGGGCCAGACACCTGTAATGCCACAGCCAATATGCAGTGAGTCCTGAGAGAGTACCACTCAATGGATTAGTGTTGTGTGGAGTAGCAGACCTAATGGCATCATTATACATTTGGCCAGTAAATAGGGTAGACTTTTCTCTTAATTTACCAATTACCACAAAACCTGTACTTTTGCTGGAGCTTTCAGATAGCACTGTTTAAGCTACTATGTCCTAGTCTGTCTTTTTTATTAATTGGAGAAATAAAGTTCCTCCAGGCTTCTAAGGGTAGACTGGGCATGCTCATTCTTGACCATACGGTCCCCAAGCTCCTCTGGTCTCCAGGCAACGTGTCAGAACCTGAGATTTATATTTGGGTTCTGGCCCCAGCTGGATCTCTTCCCAATCTTGCAACCTTGGCCAAAACAATTATTCATTCTGAACCTCTGGTTTCAGAAAAAGGGATACTAATGTTTTTATAGCTTACTTCATGGGCCATCATTAGAATTAAAATAATCTGAAAATAACTTGAAAATGGTTAAGTACCATGCAAATGACAGGCATTGTTATGTTCTCAATACAACAACACAATTTCACCAGGTCTATTTATTTTTATATCCACGTTGCTAAATGTTTTCATGGAGCTCCCTGTGATATAGTTGGGCCCTTAGTACATTTTTTAAAGCAAATATATTAAAATGCGACTATGGATTTAATCACACTTTAAACTGAATGCCTATTTTATTAACCAACACAATGTCCCCCTACCTCTGGAAAATGGAAATTCTTACACACATAATGTGTCCTATAGCCTCTACCATACCTGCAGTGCAGGTGGATTATGTACCTCTTGCAGTAGCTCCAGGCCTTCCTGGTGAACTGTGGCTGCAGGTGGGGGCTGCTCCAGAGCACTACTGAAGGAGCAATGGCCTCCCTGCAGAGGCCTTCTGGTTGAAACTAGGCGTTGAACCCATATCAGTTTCCCTACTTCCGTAGTATTGGAATTTTAGCTGAATATGCTTCTACCCATAACAACTAAATATCCTGGAAGCCTTATGGCTAAGTATGTGTCAAATTCTGACTCCCCGGCCATGACTACAAGTGATAGTACACAACTTCTGGGTTGTGTGCACTGAGAGGAAGGGATGTTCTCTTCCTCCTCCTCCCTTCCCACAGGTTGAATGTGCTGGTAGTGGTGAACCGTATGGACCACTGGGATGGGGGCTTTACACTTGTAATTGAGGTATTACAAGATAGAAGGCTCCAGAGTTACCATCCCAGGCTGGATTCTATACAAGAACTGTCTTCTTTAAGCTACTGTTATTTTGGTTTATTTTAGGCCTTTTTATTTTCTACAACAGATGAAACTATATCCATACTAAAATAGCCTTCAACTCTAAGCTGATGAACTCCCAATCACTCCTCTGAAGATCTTAATTAAAATGTTCCCCAATTAAATGTCTTTAATGAAATCTGTTAAGCAGTTAAGAGTATGGACTCTGGGGTTAGAGGAGATACGGCTTTAATTGGGTATGCCACTTGCTAGCTGTGTGGCCTGGGAAAGTTACACAGCCTTGCCAAGTCTTGTTTCTCTCTACCACCACTTGGCCACTGCGTCCTAGTTGTATTGTTTCTTATCTGGCTGCTACAAGTAGCTTCATAACTGACCCGTCTTGTCCTTTCCCAACCCTTTCTCCATAATGACCTGTTAAAGACACAAAACAAAGTATGTCCCTCTCCTGCTTAAAGCACAGGGCTCGTTGTCTGTTTTCTTCGGGACAATAATACAGACTCTTTACCCTGGTCAGCATGGCCAGGGATTAGCTGCTTGGTGCCTACTTCTCCAATGTTTTTATCCCTCCCCAGCCCTTACACAGCACTTCTGTTACTGTGGCCTTTGTACACAAGCACTGTCTTGCCTTGGAGCCTGCATCTACTGTTCAATCTGCCCATAGCTCTTGGCCTGACTGGCTCCTTCCTTTTCTTCAGCTCAAAATGTTCTGTCCTCAGAGAGGTCTTCCCTGATCTACCCGAATGAAAGTATTTTTCCTCAGCCCCACTCCCAGGTTTCTCTATCACTGCACTCTCCTTCCTGCCTAACATTTATTACAGGTACAATAATTTGTCTGCTAACTTGTTTATTAACTATCTCCTCTTCTAGAAAGTAAGCTTCATGTTAAATACTAGAGGCTGGTTGCACGATATTCGTGCAAGAATAGGCCTTCCTTCCTCTGGCTTCACTCCCAGCTGCCCGGAAGCCAGCAAGTCCCCGCTCTCTGGCTGCCCGCCCGGGAGCCGGCAAGTCCTTGCTTCTGTCTGGAGCACCGCTCCTGTAGCTCCCTCTGCCGTCCCCCTTTCCCTCATAGCAGGTGTCACACCCCTCTAGGCTGCTTCACACCTGCATATGCAAATTAACCTCCATATTTGTTGGGTTAATTTGCATACTCACTCTGATTGGCGGTGGGTGTAGTGGAGTGATGGTTAATTTGCATACTCACTCTGATTGGCTGTGGGCATAGCAGAGTGATGGTTAATTTGCATATTTCTCTTTTATTAGGTAAGAAGATTTTCTCATTGAAAAATTAATGTGTGAGTCTCACTTTCCCCATCAGTAAAACAGTTCCTGTCCCATGAGTGTGTGTCAGGATGTATGAGGGAATGCTCCTTCTTGAACCCCAGTATTTCTCCACTTTTCCTCTATGATCTTCCCCCAGCAGATGTCCTCAATATCCTGATCATCCTCTACTTGGTTTATAACCTTTATCCTCAGTTGACTCCTCAGTGCCTCTTTTCCTCTCATATCCCCATCCCCTCCCACAGCAAGCTTCTAGTGGTCCTCTGAAAGCTTTTTCAGGCCTGCCCAGTGGGCCACACTATCTGTGGTGTTAGGTCTCATGGGGCCCAGGACCATACACCTGGCCTGGTGGTAGCCCTCAGATCCATGAGTAGGGAATTAATGTGGCTCCTTAGCCCTTGGTTGGAACTAGAGACCCCCAAGGACTCTCTTCCACTCAGTGCCCTTTGATCCCACATATCCCCTTCTCCTCTCCCCACTAAGCATCACTTTAGGTGGATTGTTCTCATGAGGCCCTCAGAGAATCAGGGGTGGGTTCATCCACTCCATTTTGAGCAGGTTTGCTTCCTAACCTCTTTCCAGGTGCACAGTAGAGAAGGGAGCTCACCTCCCCCGCCTTGCTCTCTACTGGGAAACATTAATTGGAGAGAGAAAAATCCTATTTTCCTTGTTTCTCATCAAGTTGGCATCAATTAAGAGTGGTGTTCATATACTTGAACTCGCCAAATTAATATCTGAACTTTGTTGTGCTGACCCTTTTAAGTTAGTTTTTTAGATAAGTCACCAATTTTGAAGGAGTATCTTTTTTTTTAGACCATGTACAAGGAATCCATCATCTGCAAATAATTAGACAGTAGAAATTATATTGTATTGCTAATGAGCAGATGTGCATACTTATAGTGGAGGAACAGCTGCACACATATAAAATGCAAAACGACCCAAACCCGGCATTATGAATTCTAAAAGGGACTCCATTCTTTTAAGAATTTCAGAAACAGAAAAAAAATGAAACAAAGAATTTAAGCGACATTTTTCTTTATTAATTGTTCTCTGAGTTGCACTTTTCCCTGCATAACATTATCATACATGTACATAGTATCTTTGCTATTTGCAAATGTGCTATTTGCACTTTCAAATCCCTCTTTCATATAATACTATAGAGCTTATATTTAACATTTTTTCTTTGCATTTCTAGTACTGTAAGGGTTTAAGGGTTTGGTGCCTCCAAACTAATAAAAGACCCCTCCTGGGTGTTTTCTCTGGGCTGGGCATGGTGCTAAGTGCTTACATCCACGTGGTCCCATTTGATCCTTAAAGTCACCTGTGAACAGATGGTCTTAGACCCATTTTACAGATGAATAAACAGGCCCAGAAAGTTGAAGTGATTTGCCATGAGCCAATTAATACTGATGGGACAGAGCTGGGATTTGGACCTAAGGGCACAATTCCAAAACTCGTGTTCTTTCCATATGTGGTACATGATCCCACATTGTTTCACAATTCTATTAGCCAAAAGAAAAAACAAACAAACCCATGGCTGGAAATAGTAGCACATTATCCATCAAAGAGTGTCTGTCCTTGTAAGCTCCTCATAATTCTGTTAAGGATTTTCAAGACAAAGTTCAAATAGGCTTTTGAAAACTTTTAGCCCGGAAGAATTCCACATATTTTAGGTAGGAATTGTTAGATTGTTTAAAATTTGAATAAGTTTCTAAAATGATATAAAATCAATAAAAAGACATGAAGTCAGAAGAATTGTATTACTTCACACAAAATAGTTCTAAATTAGAGCAAAATCAGAGGTGATAGCACTGACAGGAGCTAGAACTTCCAGGTGCTGGAAATGGTCAGGTTATTTAGGTCAACTTTCTCATCAAAACCAACTGAAAATGTTGGATAAGATATAAAAATATATTAAACGTATCACATCAAAGAGCTTACAAAATGATTAGGAATTACCAGGTAAAATTTGCGAGACTAAAACACCATTGTTCTAGGGAATTTGCCAATCACAGAAAAGTTGAATTTGGGGGGACTTATTAAGGGTATAGAGCAGTGGTTCTCAACCTTTCTAATGCCGTGACCCTTTAATATAGTTCCTCATGTTGTGGTGACCCCCAACCATAAAATTATTTTCGTTGCTACTTCATAACTGTAATTTTGCTACTGTTATGAATCGTAATGTAAATATCTGTGTTTTCCGATGGTCTTAGGCAACCCTGCTAGCGGTTCTCAACCTGTGGGTCAAGAGAACCGCTGCTGTAGAGTCTAAGACCATCGGAAAACACTATAGAGGGTGTGACCAACACAATTAAAGCACTTGACCTCTGTATATCTATTAAACACTGTACCCTATACCTTCGTCTTTTTAAAAAATCCTTACCTGAGGATATGTCCATCCCTATTGATTTGGGGGGTGGGAGTAGAGAGAAACATCTATTGGCTGCCTCCCATATGTACCCTGACTAGGGATCAAACCTGAAACCCTCCTGGTGCAGAGGATGCACTCTAATCAACGGAGCCATCCGTCCAGGCAATCCTATACCTTCTTAATCACACATGGAACAAAATGTCTCAGTACATTGCAAAGGGACTAAAATAATAGAGATTATGTTTCTCTTACCAGAATGCAATTATGCTAATATTGCATATAGTGTCTTTGCTCTTTGCAAATGTGCTATTTGCACTTTCAAATCCCTCTCTCATATAATACTTTGGAGCTTATGTTTAACATTTTTCCTTTGCCTTTCTAGTGCTATAAGGGTTTAAGTGTCTGGTGCTACACACATCTCTAATTATGTATAATAGTGCAATTATGCTAGCAAAAAGATGTAGAAAATACTCCTGAAATTTTCTAAATATCTTACAGATCAAACATAAGTCAATATGGAAATGGAAATGAGAAAATATTTTGAACTGACTGGAAATGAAAATATGATACATCAATACTTATAGGGCATAGCTAAATCAGTTCTTAGTGGGAAATACAGAGCCTTAAATCTATTCATAAGAAGAGGAAAAAGACTGAGCTGAATATCTATCTCAAGAACTTAAAAAATCCACAGCAAAATAAACCAAACAATGAAGAAGAAAAATAATAAAGAGAAGTAAATGAAATGGAAAGTAAATGCATAGTACAGAGAATCAATGAAGCTAAAAGTTGATACTGTATTTCAAGATGTAATAAAGTTGATAAAACCTTGGTACACTGATCAAGGAAAAAATGAGAAGGCACACATATCTAATATCAGGAATTTAAAAAATGGGGTATCACTACAGATAGGCAGCTTTGTATCAATAAACTTGAAAAATCTTACCTAATAATAGACAAACATGTAAATTGACCGTACCTCTGCTATGCCACCAGCCAATCAGGAGTGATATGTACATTAACCCAACAAAGATGACAGTTAATTTGCATACACAGGCACTGAGTGATGGGGGCGGGATGCTTGCGTCGTTGCCGTGGTGACAACGCAAGTGTTTTGCCCCACCCCTGGTCTCTCAGGGCCTCTGGGCAGCATGGGAAGGCGGGCCCGGAGTGGAAAGGGGCTGGGCCGGAGTGGAAAGGCGGTGCCGGCAGCCAGGGAAAGGAAAGCCCATTCTAGCACGAATCTTCGTGCATCAGGCTTCTAGTTAGATAAAATAAGTTCCTTAAAAATACGACTTTAATAATAAAACTACATAGGCCTAGAATCAATAGAAATAGAATCAATATTTAAAAAGCTTTTCATAAAAAACAACACTAAGTTCAGATGGCTTCATCAGTGAGTTCTACCAATATTTAAGAAATAAATAATTGCAATCTTCCACAAACTCTTCCAGAGATTAAAGAAAGATGCAATTTATCTTATGATTTTCCTTTTTGTGAGAGAAAGATAAAGAAAGAGACATCAATATGAGAGAGAAACATTGATCAGTTGCTCTCCCAAACATGCCCTGACTGGATATGGAACCCAAAATCTGGGTATGTGCCTTGACTGGAAATCAAACCCTCCACCTTGTGGTGTATAGGACAATGCCAACCAACTGAGCCACACCGGCCAGGGCTCATCTTAAGATTCTTACATAATCTTGATACTAAAACCTGACAATGTAAAAAAAGAAAATTATAGTTCAATTTTACTCATGACATATATGCAGAAATTTTAAACAAAAGTATTAGCAAACTGAAGTTAGTATTATGTAGTAAGTATAATACATCATGACCAATTTAGGTTCTTCCAAGGAATGCAACTTGGTTTAGCATTTTAATGTCAACCAATGTAATTTACCCCATTGGCAGATTAAAAGAAAGAATGTATGATTATTCAAATAGGTACAGAAAAAGTGTTTAAGTCAATTATGCATTAAGCAACAATTTAAAAATCTCTATATATAAAAGGCTAATATGCTAAGTGTCCCTCCGACCGGTCGCTATGATGCGCACTGACCACCAGGGGGCAGACACTCAATGCAGGAACTGTCATGACGCGCACTGGCCATTTACAAAGAGATGGCACCATGGGCCTGGTGTGGACAAAGCAACACTTGGATTCCCCCAGGTGGGACACAGGCCCTGCCACCACCCCATAGTGACACCCCACCAAATCGCAGCCAATGCTGCCAAGACCCCAAGGCGCAAAATGCGACCCACAACCCAGCCCAGCCTGGAAATGGTCACTGTGAGCGCTGGGTAATGACGTCACATAGCAACACCCGGCTTATTCTCCCTAGCGACTAGCCTCCTTGCAGTTTCTGCAGCCCAGGAACATGACTTGCTTTATAGCCAGGTGCAAACATTTTATACTTTAATCAGAGGTCTGTGAAGTGTTTTCCTGTGCCTCATCTCATTTGATCCTCACAGAAATCCTGGAGTAGGTATATAAGAGACTTGGTAGAATCCTATTTTCTTTGCATTAGCCAGAAAATGGAGATTTGGAAAGTTTAGAAACTTGACCTGATTGAAACGAAGTAAGAAATGGTGGACCTTGAAAATGACTTCAGGTTTTCTCACCCTGCAGAATATAGTCAAACACTGCTGCAGTTGAACATTTTACCCTTTGTTCTCCCTGTGTGATCTACAATAATAATCTGCTTCATGTTGATATTTACTGCTGTGCTGCTGACAATTACCTGAAAGAGAAGTTGGGGTGCTTCACTGGGTTGGAAAAAGTTTAGCTACATCAGAAAGCAGGTCTAATTAAGCAAGTTTATTATCTATTATCTATAGACAAATATGTAAATTGACCATACCTCCGCAACACCCCACAGCCAATCAGGAGTGAGTATGCAAATTAACCCAACAAAGATGGCGGGCCTATGGGTAGCACGCACGCGTGCAGGCGCCAAGTGGCTGGAGTCCTGGGGATGCCACTGGAGTGTCCGGTGCTGTCAGCTCGGCCTAGGGGTGGCTGGAGTTCCAAGTCCTTTTGGTTTCTGCAGCCCCTGGACCAGAAGCGGAAACCAAGAGTGTGGGGAGCACCAGGAATTCTGGGAATCGTAGTTTTGGTTGCAGCCCCTGGACTGGAAATGGAAGCCCAGAGCGCAGGGAGCACCAGGAATGCTGGGAATTGTAGTTCTGGTGGCAGACATATTGTGGGATCTCCTAGACACTAGAGCAAAGTGAGCCTGAAGCAAGTTTCTGTTGTGGGTGGGGGATGGAGGGAAAGCAAAGGTGAGAGACATAAGTAAAGTCAGAGTGTCGAGGAAAAATGAAAAGGAAGATATCCTGAAACTTCTAGAAAATCTCCACCAATGGAGCAAAGAAAAAAAAAAGAAGACCTCTATTATTTTGTGAGCACCAAACCAAACTGGGTTGGGGTCTCAGACAATTCGCTCATATGATTGCAAAGACAGACAGAAACTCCCGGATTGGAGAGGGCTTCCCTGAGGGCTCCCAGATTGGAAAGGGTGCAGGTCAGGCTGAGGGACCCACCCCCGTGCACGAATTTCGTGCACCGGGCCCCTAGTATGTATATATATATAAAAGGTTAAGTTGACCCACACATGTGCAATACATATAAAGCTCTCTCTAGTGCCAATCACACATGTGTGTTTTGATCTTTCATTGTCGATCACAAATTTGGTTGACACTTCTATTATAGAGAAAGGGTAAATAGTGATATTAAAATATTTCTTTTAATTAATTTCCTTTCAATGTGCACAAATCCGTGCACTGGGCCACTAGTATAAATATAAAAGATTACTTCCTTAATCTGATAAACAGTATATAAAAAATTCTACAGCAATTATTCTACTTATCAGTGAAACATTGAGAAACTCTAATGATGCCATTACAACTTCTAATCAGCATTGTACTGTGGTTCTTGGCTCATGCAGTGAGTCAAGGAAAGAAAAATGATTGACAAATATGGCATACTAGAGTTCCCGTTGCAGGAAAAATCCTGCAATAGGGTTTCCTGCTGCACTCTACCCGGCCCTGCCTGCTCTCCTCCCTTGTCCCCTGCCCCGCCTTCTCTAACAGCCCCCCTGCTTTTCTCCCTTCTCTGCCAGCCCGCCTGCTCTTCTTCCTTCTCCCCTGGCCCTGCCTCCGCTCCTCCCTTCTCCCCTGGCCCCGCCTGCGCTTCTCCCTTCTCCCCCGCCCCGCCTTCTCCGCCAGCCCGCCTGCTTTTCCCTTCTCCCCCGGCCCCGCCTCCGCTCCTCCCTTCTCCTCCCCGCAGCTTGCTTGCTTCTCCGCAGCTTTGCTCCCTTCTGCAGCTCTTGGCTTCTTTCTACGCTGTGTTGATATGCAAATTAGTCGCCATCTTTGTTAGGGTAATTTGCATACTCACCCTGATTGGTTGGTGGGCGTGGCTTGGCTGGTGGGCGTGGCTTGGGCGTAGCGAAGGTGCGGTCAAATTGCATATTTGTCTATTATTAGGTAGGATACCTGTTTACCTTTTCTCACCTGGGCAACATTTCCCATCCTTCCTTTTAGTGGCCACATGACTGAGTTCTGGCCAATGGGATGTGAGCATAAATGACACATGATACTGATAGGTCTGGCCCATAAGTACCTCCTGCATGATCTTTAAACTTCTCTCTTCATCTGTCTGCCAACTAAATGTGGATGCCAAGGCAAACCTTTGAAGTAACATCTTGAAGTTAGTTAAGCTTCCATCATGCTAGGCATTGGAAGAGTTCATGAAACAGAACCATTTCCAACTCCTCTTTACAAATTGGATTTTACATGATCAAGAAATAAACTAGTAAAAAAAGGAAAAAGAAATAAACTAGTAACTTAAGCCAGTGGAATTTCAGGGTTTATTTATTTACCAGGAATTGGTACCTTGAAGTAGAGTGCTACCAAAAACTCTAGAAAACATGGCACTTACTTAATGGTTGGGCAGCTGGAAAAGGAATGTGTTTTTAATAAATAGTGATAAGATGATTTTGATTTTTACATGGGAAACATTCAATTAGATTTCTACATTGCACCATACATAAAATCCAATTCCAAGTACATTAAAGACCTAAGTGTGAAAGCAAAACTCCAGAACTCCAAGTAGACAATATCATGACGACTTTGGGTTTGAGACACATTTTTTTAAAGCAAGACCTCAAAAGCATTATCCATAAGGGGAAAATATTCATTAAACCAGTGATGGCGAAACTATGACACGTGTGTCAGCACTGACACGCGTAGCCATTTCTGATGACATGCGGCCACATGCCGAGGATGAAACATTTGCTGCTCCTGAGGATGAAACATTTGCGACTAGAGTCTTGGAGTTAGTTTTTTCCTCAAAGTGACACACTACCCGAGTTATGCTCAGTTTTTTGGCGAAGTTTGACACACCAAGCTCAAAAGGTTGCCCATCACTGCATTAAACTATATTTAAACTTAACCTGGCCAATGTGGCTCAGTGGTTGAGCATCGACCCATGAACCAGGAGGTCACTGTTAGATTCCAAGTCAGGGCACATGCTTGCGTTGCAGTCTCCATTCCCCAGTAGGGGGTGTGCACTTGATTGATGGTTTTCTTTCACTATTAATGTTTCTCTCCCTCTCCCTTCCTCTCTCTGAAATAAATAAAAACATTTTTTAAAAAAGAAAAAAAACTATATTTAAACTATATTAATTCATACCTTGGTTCATAAAAAAAACAAATAAATTTAAGAACAGAGAGGTTATATTTTATAAAAAATTAGTATCCAGGATATATAAAAATAGATTTTAAAAATATCTCCAATGGATTAAAAAAAAGACCACTGAATAGAAAAATGGACAAAGGACTTGAATAGTGGTGAGAAAACATGTGAAATCGTAGTCAGTGTCAAAAAATTGCAATTGCAGAAATGCAAATTAAGTTCTAGCAAGATTCTATTTCATATCAAGCATAAAGTCTCATGCAGTGATGCAGGTTTTGTAAATTGGTACAACAACTCTGTAAACCAGTTCAGCGTTCAGTTAAGTTAAAGATGTGAAAACTCCATTAGCCAACAATTCTATCTCTAGGTATAACAGAATACATGTCAAAAATGTTCTTAGCAGCCCAAGCAGGTAATGCTCATCAACAGTAGAATGGATAAATCAGTTGCAGTCTATTATACAATAGAATATTATGAAACAATGAAAATGAAGAAAATAAAAAGAATCTCATGAACATAATAGTATGTGAAGTATTAAAACTACAGTGTAATTTTATTTAAATAAATTTCCAAAAAAGGCAAAACTACACTATGTTGTTTCCTGTGTGTGCCTAATACAACAAGGAAATTATGGTCACAAAAATCAGGCGTGGTTATAACTGGAGAGAGAAGTAGGGTCCTGTTATCAGTAGGGATACACAGAGGGCTTTCAAAGGTGCTGGCAACACTTTATTTCTTGACATGAGTGGTGGTTATATAATGTAAACACTTCAATAAACTGTGGTTTGTTTTATGTACTTTTGTACATTTATGTACATTTCTGTAATCAGATCTAGAAATGACAAAGGTTAATATATTGATTGCTATTCCTGCTAACAATATGAACAATATCCATGATTAAGCACAAGCTTGGTGAATGAGTGTGCACATGTGTGCTGATACTGATACAAATGTAAACGTCTTATAAGTATCATTTACATACCTAATGTTCTATAGTGGAATACTCTGGCTGACTCATTCCTACAGAACTTTAAGACTTGGATAAGAAATGGTGACATAGAAATTTTACTATTTTGAAAGTTTTTAAATACATTCTCTGATAATTTGAACATTTCAAGACACATTATTTGGTCAAATTTGTAAGTTCATAGAATAAACGGATGTGGAGTCTCAGACATCCTAAGAAAATATCATAATAAAATATTTCCCTTGGCCAGCCATGAATAGAATTTTTCTTTGATAAAAGCAGAATCTATGTCAAGATAACTTTTTACCTTTTAGGAATAGATCACCATATCCTCTTTTCAAAATTATTTATGATTGTAGACATAATGTTTTCTCATTAATGAAAATCAGACCTTTCTTTTAGGTGTAAATGAATATTTGGCTCCTCTGTTTATATAGCAACTAGTGGCCCAGTGCATGGATTCATGCACATTGAAAGAAAATTAATTAGAAGAAATATTTTAATATTGCTATTTGCCCTTTTTCTATAATAGAAGTGTCAGAGATGAAAGAAAATTAGTAAAATGTATATGAAAATAATGTATAAATTGATTAATAAATAAACAATAACAACATGATATAACAACAAAGATATGATATAAAAACAACATTGATACAAACAATGACTGATAAATTGATTAAACTTATTCTAATATTTTCCTGTATACCACATTAAGAGTAAAAACACTTTCAGAGTGCTTGACTAATTTCCCTTGTGATGAAGTATTTACAACTTTAACGTCACACGCTCTTCGAACTTGAGAGAAAGCAACATATGACCAACCATGTCTGAAAACAGGTTCAGGTAGGAATATTCCTACTCTGTCTAGAGTTTGTCCTTGTGATTTATTAATAGTCATAGAAAATGCTGGCATCACGGGAAACTGTCTTCGAATTAATTTAAATGGGAGGCTAGTGTCAGACAGGAACAAATATCATGCATGCGCAAGTCCACGTTTATTTTTAAACTAGAGGCCCAGTGCACGAAATTCGTGCATGGGGTGGGGGAGTGCCCCTCAGCCCAGCCTGCACCCTCTCCAATCTGGGACCCCTCGAAGGATGTCCAGCTGCCCAATAGATTATTCATTAAACGGGCAGTCGGACATCCCTCTCACAATCCAGGACTGCTGGCTCCCAACTGCTCACCTGCCTGCCTTCCTAATTGCCCCTAACCGCTTCTGCCTGCCATCCTGATCACCCCCTAACCATTCCCCTGCCAGCCTGATTGATGTCTAACTGCTCCCCTGACAGCCTGTTTGCCCCCAACTTCCCTCCTCTGCCGGCCTGATCACCCTTAACTGCCCTCCCCTGCAGGCTTGATCGCTCCCAACTGCCCTCCCCTGCATGCCTAGTCCCTCCCAACTGCCCTCCCCTGCTGGCCTGATTGCCCACAACTGCCCTCCCTTGAAGGCCTGGTCCCTCCCAGCTGCCCTCTCCTGCTGGCCATCTTGTGGTAGCCATCTTGCGTCCACATGGGGGCAGGATCTTTGACCACATAGGGGCAGCCATCTTGTGTGTTGGAATGATGGTCAATCTGCATATTACTCTTTTATTAGATAGGATAGAGGCCTGGTGCACGGGTGGGGGCCAGTTGGTTTGCCCTGAAGGGTGTCCTGGATCTGAGTGGGGGTTCCCTTGGGGTGTGGGGAGGCCTGAGTGAGGGGCCTGTGGTGGTTTGCAAGCCGGCCATGCCCCCCGGCAACCCAAGCGGAGGCCCTAGTATCTGGGATTTATTTATCTTCTACAATTGAAACTTTGTAGCCTGGAGTGGAGCAAGCTTTCTGCTTGCTCTGAGGCTGCAGCCATTTCTGTTGGAATTTATTTATCTTCTATAATTGAAACTTTGTAGCCTTAAGTTGAGGCCTAGGCCGGCCAGGGCTGCAGAAGCTTGGCTTCCTCCATCGCTGGGGGCAACCCTAGCCTCTTGCACTCTCCAGCTCTATGGCTGCCGCCATTTCTGTTGGGATTTATCTTCTATAATTAAAACTTTGTAGCCTTAAGAGGAGGCCTGGGCAGGCCAGGGTGTGTAGAAAGCTTGGCTTCCTCCATCGCCAGGGAAACCCAAGCCTCCCTCTTGCTTTCTCTGTGGCTGCAGCCATCTTGGTTGGGTTAATTTGCATACTCGCTCTTGATTGGCTGGTGGGCATGGCTTGTGGGTGTAGTGGGGTGGTGGTTAATTTGCATATTATTCTTTTATTAGATAGGATTGCCAGTGTGCGTCATATGTACTGGCTGGTCGGTTGGAAGGATGGACGGTTGGTCACTGAGCCTTTTATATCTATATATATATAAAACCCTAAGCGACAGGTCAACCGTTTGACCAGTCAACCATTTGACCGGCTGCTATGATGTGCACTGACCACCAGGGGGCAGACACTCAATGCTGGACTGCCCCCTGGTGATCAGTGTGCTCCCACAATGGGAGCACTGCTCAGCTGACTGACGGACACCAGATGCTGGGCTTATGGCTGGTGAGCGCAGCTGCGGACATGCAAGCCTCTCCCGCCTCCTTGGCAGTGCTGCTGCACAGCAGCGGTGGCAGGCACAGTGGTGCCGGGATGAGTGGGAGCGGTGCCCAGCCTGGGCTAGGGCTCAGGCTCCTCCCTGGTGCCTGCTGCTTCGCACACTACTACATCCCTTAGGGGATGTCCGACTGCCAGTTTCGGCTCGATCCCTGCAGGCCCTGGCTTTGGAGTTAGTTTCAGATCCAGCACTGGCTTTGGGCAGGTATTCAGCATCGCTCTGAGTATCAGTCTTATCTTAAAAAAATGGGTTTTATAATAATACTAGTACTCCATGTTGTTGGAGAATTGGATGAATAACATAATAAAATACAGTGGCACATAATAAGGGCTTTAGAATCATTAGCTATTTTGTTGATCACCTACATTTGTAGGTAAATGATGTTTGGTTAAATAGGTACATGTATGTGTGTAATTGTAACTAACTGGGAAAACTAAGTATTACGTGTAATGCTGAGACATGAAAAGTGAAAAAGATCAGTTTGCCTTAGCTGGTATGGCTTACATTCTTCCTAGGCAGAGGTTGAAATGGGCTATTGGAGTCCTGTCAAATCTGGGCTGGCCAGTTTCATAGTGGACTGTTCATCATAGTTTCTCCACCCCAGTTTCCTCCCCTGAGAGTTATTTTCACACTCCATAGGAAGAAAAGAGGTAGTTGAAGAAGCAGATAATATATAACTTCCCCCTCCCTCCCTTCGTCCCTCCTTCACTCCCCTCTTCCTTCCCTCCTTTCTCTGAAACAAGGGTTCTCCATCTGTTTGCTCAGTGTTTTAAATTTAAAATGAGATGTCAGTTAAAATTGACAGTATTAATTTTTCAGTCAGGTAAAGTGAGATTGTTCCATATTAATAAGGCTTGTCTCAAACACCTGACTTAAAGGCCAGGTGTCCCAGGAAGGGTCACATGGGTGATGATGAGAAGTGCTGTCTATCACTATGAGGGATACAGGCTCATCTACCTATTGGAGGACTTCAGTGCCCTGTGATGTTTTTCCCATGGAGGCCCTATTTCTAGCAGAAGGCAGGAGGCCCTCCTTGAAATGGCACTTGTGTAAGCTGTTCCATGAATGCCAGTCATCCATGCTGACTCCTGTGCCCCTACAACACATAGGCGGCCTTTTTGTGCCATCTCTGTGGAGACAGGGTCAGTACAAGAAGCAAGGAGTAAAGGGACTGACTCTATTTATGTGCATAGAATGTTTGAAATTCTGAGCCATTCATTGGTTATTTCATTTTCATTGAGATCAATTGTGGAGAAGCAAGTGGGAGTGTTCAAAATCTTGTAAACAGAGTTATAGCAGCTAAGCTTCTCCTTATGTTTATTGCACAAAGAGACTCAAGTAATATAATGTAGATATACCATCCTGAGTGCTACCAATGCAGAATGTAGGCCAGTGATCTTCACCTGAGAATGTCGCTCAGGTGTATGAAAACCACATGCTGACCACAAGAACTTTGATCTCTTAATTTATAGCAGTTTAATAAACGTATCTAATAACACTTCAATAAACATCTATATACTAGTATATAAAAGGCTAAGTGACCGACCATACGTCCATCCAACCGTCTGACCCACCGACCGGCCAGTACATATGATGCGCACTGGCAATTTAAAAATAAACGTTGCCCTGGTCAGTTTGGCTCAGTAGATAGAGCGTCGGCCTGCGGATTGAAAGGTCCCAGGTTCAATTCCAATCAAGGGCGCATGCCCAGGTTGCCGGCTCGATTCCCCAGGGGGGAGCGTGCGGGAGGCAGCTGATCAGTGATTCTCTCTTGTCATTGATGTTTCTATCTCTCTCTCCCTCTCCCTTCCTCTCTGAATTCAATGAAAAAATATAGATTTAAAAATAAATGTTGATTTGTGCATGCACGATACATATAAAGCTCTCGCTGGCGCCAATCGCACGCGTGTGTTTCGATCTGTCATTGTCAGTTGTGAATTTGGTTGACACTTCTATTATTGAAACTGGAATAGCGATATTTCTCCTAATTAATTGCCTTTCAATGTGCACGAATCCATGCACTGGGTCACTAGTATCTAATAATAGTTTATCACAACAAAAGTGATAGAATGTAAGGAACAGCATAGCAGAAGAGGTGGGCAGCAGGTGGCTTGAATGAGAGCAAAACTAGTTGAATAGTTTCAAGTGTTAGGTTTGTTTCCCTCGACACAGAACCTGAGACGGGGATTCAGTACTGTGACTTATTGAAGAAAAAGAAAAGAACCTCTGAGTGAGTGAGAGGGAAATAGGATAGGAAAGGGGAGGAAGCTGAGCAAGGATGTGGCCTGGGTAGTCAGTCTGGCCTAGGCCTGCTCCCATGTGGGGGGCAGGGCAGTTCTGGAGGTGTGGCCATGTGACTGCATTCTCGCCAATGAGATATGAGTGAACGTCGGGAGGGCTCTTTAAAGGCAGAGGGAGTGGGAAGAACTGCCCTTCTATTTTCCCTTCTTCTAGTCTGCAACTTGGATATGATTGCTGTAGTACCAGAGACATCTCAAGCCCTTGTATGAAGGTCATATGTTAGGGATACGTGAGTGGAAAGAAAAAATATGGGCTCTTGTGACCATGAACCACCCCCCTGTCACCCCTAGACCACCTACTTCAACAGCTTCCATTTAAAGTGAAAAGTAATATAATTCTATCTGGTTTTCTAGCCTTTAGTTTTGTTCTCTGTTAAACTGATTGCAGTTCCTCATTGGCACAGTGAGCCAGGACTATACCAGTTTTTGAGAGAGATGAGACTTTCTGAGAGATACGGTAAGATGCTGTAGTCACCAGAAAACACATTATGTTATAATCAGCCTGTGCTGCTTCTTGTTTTCCTGCCCACAGTGTAAATAAGAAGGGGAAAAAGACTTTTTTCTTGCTTTCTCCATACAATCAAGAACCTTATCTCTTTCAAACAGTATATATACATGTCGATTTTTAATTCGTGCTTCTCCCCTTCTTTTTAGACTTTCAATATATAACTTAAAATGCTATTTAACCAAAAAGAAAAAAAAGTCTTGTTCTCTATTGGAAATCTCCATTCTCTTGAATGTGGGGATAAAAAAATAAAAATAAATAAATAAAGCATCCACACTGCTAACCATTGAAATTAGTGGATACAAATGAAAATGTGAATACCAAAGACCTCTGATACTCTTTTATAACAACTAGTTTCCACCCATCCCAGAGCTTTCAATTCTTACACATTGTTTCACTTATCGGCCTGAATAAGTAGGTTTTATAAGTGACACTATCAGAAGGCGGGGTTTATTAATATGTAGCAGTGGGTCTCAACTGGGGACAATTTTGTCCCAAGGGGAGGGGGAGATGTTTACTGAGCTCCCAGGTACATTTCTTCATCCCCATTTTTCCCAATGAGGAAACCAGCCCTCAGATAGGCCTAGTACCTTGGCTGAGGTTACAGTTAGTAACCGGCAAAGCTAGAATTAGAACCTAGAACTATCTCATGACAAAACACATGCCTGGTTCTCTGCTTCATTCACAGTCTGTGGGTCAGGCCCCATTTCTTGCTGACAACAGTCTAGAGAAGAGAAGAATATGGATTCATCCTGGTGGGAGTCACCGTGTCTATGCAACCAACATGGCTAGTCCCTTAAAGAGATTGCCCCTTTGAAGTTCCCTAACACAGATTAGTGATTTCTGTCCCTTTGGAATATGCCCTTCTTTGCCCTGATATTCACTATTAGCTGGTGGCTCCTGGAATTTCTTAAAGAAATCACCTCACAACAATTCACAATTTGAACTTCCCTTAAAAATTCCCATGTTCCAGCATATTTCTCATCTCTCCAAACACAATGTATAAAACAGGGCTAGGGCCCAAGAATGAGTTAAATTTTAGAAGGCACATTGAGCAGATGAGAACTCATCCATCTTTTGCTTCATTATAGATTAAGCATTTCTCCATTTTTTTGTTTGTTTGGTTGTTGTTGTTTTTGTTTTTTTAGTGCTTTCTCTGGCTTTACTGAGAGAGAGAAATCTTAGAGCAGTCTTGAGGTGGCTTGTCCCTTTCAAATCTTATTTGGAGAGGGTGGATGGAGAAATCTCAAACAGTTGGTAGGTGCCAAGAGGTCAGTTTTTTTTTTTCAGGAATACCCCAAAGCCCAGTCCTCATTAATCAGTTTAGAGAATGTTATGGAGGAATTTTAAACACAAGATATCATTTCTGAGCCAGTTGTTCTTTTTTCACCAACTACAGCAAGCCCATTACTTACTTTCCTGGGACATAAAGATAGCCAGATAAAGTCAATAACTTATCCTCTTAACATTTTCCAAAGCCAAATGGAGGGCACAGTGAACTTTGCAATGCTTGTTGAATCTGCGCCAAAGAGAGTTCTGGATTTTTGATGCTCACCTGGGCTTTCACAGAATCCTGGGCCTCTCTTGAAACTGACTTTTCCCTACATCTCTAATCCCTGGTGTGTCCTATCTTGATACCTGTGGCCTCATGCTCAGCTGACCAGATTCATTTCCTTCCTGGCCCTTTGGCCGAAACCAGCCTTGGCTCTTCACAATTCTCAGCAAATACCAAACTTGTTCTTATTTCTGGGCCTGTATCTGTGGTGCCCTCTCCCCACCAGATACGCTGCCTACAGGGCGCTTTGTTCCACTGTCTTTGATTGTTTTGCTCTAACTTCTTGTACTTCAATTTTGAAAAGAGAAAGAGCTTTATGTCAGGTAGAGCTAGGTTTAAACCATAGGATGGCCGATTGCCTGCTGTGTGACATCCATAGGATCACTTAAAGTCTCTGATTCATAGCTTTCTTTGTGTCAAAGAAGGTTAAGAATACCTACTTCACAGGGCTTATGTGAGAATTAAATGAGAAGCATTGGCAAAGACCGGGTACAGGTAAATACAGTGTCAAGCTCGAAATTGTTCCTCTCCCTCCCTGCCCTTTTCAGGCTATTTCTTGAGATCAAAGCATATAGTCCAATCTTTCTGTAGCCTCCATTGTGCTGAACACACAGTGGGCACCATATGAATACTTCATGCTGGAGAGACCATATTTGTTTGAAGAAAACTGAAAGACAAATAGGGATTCTCTGCCTTTCAATTACATTTTCCCCCCTTTCTCAAAATGTGATTTTGGTTAATTCTGTCCTTTAGAGAACAGCTACATAAAGGCTGCTTAGATCAATTTATAACAGTCAAATATCTCATTTATTTTGTGATTAAGTGGGTTAGCAGGACCACTTCTTGAATTTCCAGCAGCTCCTAGGTATTAGTTTTCTCTTCTGGACTTCACGCTTGCTGGAGAAGATAAGCCCAGGGCTTTGATGAAGATGCTAACTCGAGGCTGCTGCTTTTGCAAACAGTCTGGATTCCTATCATGTCCCTGAAGGCACCACACTGTTCCATAATCCTTACCGTTGGCCTCCTGGAGAATGTCTCACCCCTCTCCCCAACTACTTCTCTTTCAAGACAAGAGTCACTTCCTCTATGCAGCCTTGCAGGACTTCGGTCCCTTCCACTCGGATCACGTGAACTTACCCACTTTTTCCTCTGAATCCTTGTATTTTCCCAATCACAGATTTTTTCCCCATAACCTCTTGTTAATGGAATCAATGTTGGTGTCTCCCCAAAATTCATATGTTAAAGTCTAATTCCCAATGTGATGGTATTTGGAAGTGGGGCCTTGGGGAGGTAAGTAGGTCATGAGGGCTCCACCCTCATGAATGGAGTTAGTGCCCTTCGCAGAGGTCCACAAGCCAGTGCACTCTCTTTCTGCCATGAGAGGACACAGCAGCGAGACAGCAAGAAGTCTGCAACCATGAAGAAGCTGCTTACCATACACCAAATTGTCTGGCATCTTGACCTCCAGCCTCCAGAACTGTGAGAAATAAGTTTCTGTTTTTGACAAACCACGAGTTTGTGGGTTAATGGTATTTTATTACTGCAGCCTGAGTGTACTAAAACACACCTCCAACACTCGGCTAGGCTTATTAATTTTCATCTACTTCACCTTATTGTACTAGGAAGGTGATCTAGTTGAAAAGTGAGACTGTCTTATTTCTGAATCCCAGTACCTGGTACCTTGCCTGAGAGGGGAAGGATGGGTGAATGGGTAGAAGGAAGGAAAGAAAGCAAGCAGTGGCCAGAAAATAGTGTGGGCTTTTGTAGCTATTTTTTCAATGATTTTTATTTTAGTTTTTTGTTTCTTTCTACCATTCTGCATATTTTTCTTTCTCCCTTTCTAGCACTTCAGTGGGTATGAGCTCAGGTGATATAAGATAATGCCAAAAGGCCTGATTTTTTTTCAAACCAGATCAGAGACCAATAGTGATAAGCACTGGAAAACTCTTCATGGCTAAGAGCAGGGGTAGGAGAATTCACTCAAAGATTTTTTCCCTCTCTTAGGTTTATTTTCCATTGAAATGAAGAATTGGGCTGGAAGTTGGCAGGGTTAAAATTTAAAAGGTAATTCTTACAAAAAGATTTAATAAACAGTTAAAACTAAAATAGTACATACCTATACACATAAAATAAATTTTGATCCTCTCTGTGGATTTATCTGTGTGACCTCTGTTGTGTGAATATCTGAGAGATTAATATAAATAATGCTTTTCAAGGGCTACTCCTAGAGTGTCTTGCATGATGTCATTTGTTATTTTTATTTCAAAAGTAGTTCTGAAATATGCTAAGATTATTAAAAGTTGTACAAGTAAAAGTATTTGACATCTACATAATAGTTAAAAAAGTGCTTCGCAGGTTTTATCTTATTTATTCCTCACAACAAACCCACTGCTTAGGCCTTTATAATTCCTGTTTTACAAAGGAGGTTTGAGACTCAGAAAGATTAGGCAATTTGCATTAAGCATGTCAGTGGCAGAGTCAGACTTAAAAACAAGGTCTTATAGCTTTAAGTCCTTGGCTTCTTACAAGAGATTTAGTAAACAGGTTTTCCTCACATGTGAATTACTGTTTTGTATTCATAACATAAACCAATGGAGGTTGAAAGCAATGGTGAAAAGTTTAATGATGCTAAACATCTGTAAATGCAATGTATTAAAAATAACAAGAACAGAAAATCCATAGTTCTATGGGATTTTCAGTCTGTTGAGCATCAAATCATATTTTCCAATGAACCATCTGCTTCCAAATTTCAAGCTCCTATCCATTTAATAAGCCCCTTCATCAGTGAAATGAAAGGTATATGCATTGGAATTAACCAAATACACATGCAAGGATGTGAATATGAGTGTATGGTTTTGTTTTAAGACATTATACCTTCTCATCAGGATGAACGTTGATGGGGGAAATTGAATCAAATTAACATTTTTATTCATGAGTAGAACAGAGAGAGTTAATATCTTGTCCAGTATCACCTAAGATTCAAGGAATCTAAACAAGACATTGATGTTTTTTCTCCACCCCCTACTGTATGTATCTGTTTAGCACTTTCTTGTCTTCTCTCCTGTCTGCAGGGGTTTAGCTGGAGTGACCAGGAAGAGATTGTATATTGTTTCTGACATGGGGAGCTTTTAGTTTCAAACATCAAAGAGGGTCAGAAGGTCAGGGCTGTAAATTCAAATTGTAAGACTTCTGCCTGCAAGTGGTGGCTGTCACTGTGTAAATAACTCCCATCTTTCCACTGGAGGAGTAGCCCTTTTGGTTTGGGCAAAGGGAAAGGTACAGGGAGACTGGATCAGAGCTGTGGATAATGCCCACGATGTTACTCCCATTTAAGGCTGCCCAGAGAGAATTGGGGATGCCCCAAATTTGCACAGAGAAGACAAGGGCAACAGTGACGGGAGCTGTATCAGTATTATAGTATTAAAATGAACAGATGATCAAGTTAGAATTTAAATCAAGGGATTGTGGCTTCAGGGTAGGGTTCCTAAATTCCTGTCCTGGATTGCAGCAGTAATATAACCACTAATTATTTAAATAATACATGGATTGTTCTTTATAGAAGTGCATCGCCTTGAAAAAAAATGCCATTGATATTTTGATAGGGATTGCATCAAATCTGTAGATTGCTTTGGTTAGTATGGACATTTTAATGATGTTAATGCTTCCAATAAAAAAAAATAGAGTATATTCTTCCATTTATTTGTATCTTCTTCAGTTTCTTTCTTCAATGTTTTATAGTTTTTTGAGTACAGTTCTTTTACCTCCTTGGTTAAATTTATCCCTAGGTATTTTATTCAATGGATAAAGAGGATGTGCTACATATATACAATGGAATATTACTTGGCCATAAAAAGAATGAAATCCTGCCATTTACAATAATACAGAAGGTAGAGAGTATTGTTAAATGAAATAAGTCAGATGGAGAAAGACAAATACTATAGAATTTACTTATAGGTGGAATTGAATAACAAAATAAATGAACAAACAAAACAGAAACCAACTCATAGATACAAAGAACAAACTAATAGGAGCCAGATAGGAGTGGTGCTGGGGGGGTAGGCAAAAAGGGTTAAGGGATTAAAAATTATAAGTTGCCAGTTATAAAAGTCATAGGGCACACTTGCCTACCATGACAGTCATGTGCATTTTTTCTTTCCAACCACACAATTTTATAAAAACTTCCAGATGTTCCTACCCCTTAGGTTGTCATGTCACTACAAGAGAAGCGCTAAATACAGATGTGAGCTTAAAGCTTTCATTTTGCACTCCGCTATCAGACTATTTGTGAAAATATGATTAGTGGGAGAGCCCATTATTATACTGTTTCCTTAGAATAATTCTCCATTACTCCCATTTTGTTTGATAAAAAGCCATTATCCTATATAATAAAAGGGTAATATGCAAATTATCCCCTTGACTGGGAGTTCAACCAGAGTTTGACCAGGGGGCAGGGCCGGCCAGCCAACCGGACCCCACCCATGCACAAATTCATGCACCGGGCCTCTAGTTTATTCATAAGCAACAATTTCTCAGGATCCTATGATAATTCAAAAACCTTCAACCAGATGTACAGATATTTATTTTCTTCATTGTACAAGGCATATGGAATCTTAGCAAAACTTGTTGAAAATAGAAATGTCATACCTGCAGATTCTCTTTTACTCACATATTAATTTCTCTTTTAAAAGAAAGAAAATTTAAATAGATTTAAACAACTCTTCATGAAGACCCTGCTTTTCTGCAACTTGAATGGGAGGAATCAGATTTTACCAAAAATCAGCCATCCTGCAATCTTTTTTCTTTGTGGAGAATAATGTCACTACCATAATGTCTTTATGCAAAAAGGATGGAAAGTAGCTATGCAAGAAAGCCCAGCTTGTCAGTGAAGGAGGTAAAACTGAGGAAGGTGAAGTGAAAACATCACCAGAATATCACTCTGGAATGTATATCTACCCAATCTCTTAGGTTCCACTAAAATGTGAGCTTTGCGAGGGGAGGGTGTGCTTTTATTCATTGCTGTGTCCTCAGCACCTAGAATAATACTTGGTACATATTAGGTGCTTAATAAATAATACTGATAATCTAATAATATTTACAGAGTATGCACTGAAAGTAATATTTATACTGTAACAATACTTATATATTGTACTAGAGGCCCGATGCATGAAGATTCATGCAAGAATAGGCCTTCCCCTGGCTGCCAGCACCGCCTTTGCTCCAGCCTGGAGCCACCTTTCCGCCTTTGCTCTGGCCTGGAGCTGCCTTTTTGCCTTCACTCAGCCAGAGCCGCCTTCCGCCTCTTGCCTTGTCGCATCAATTTGCATATTCCCTTCTTATTGGCTGTGGGCACCACCATCTTTGTCGCAGAGTTACGGTCAATTTGCATATGCTGTCTTTATTAGATAGGATACGCTAATAATACTGGGATGTATATATGAATATATAACTTATACAATAATGAAATAGATATTTTAATTTGATATTTGTTTATTGGAGGGGTGAGAGGGTTTATTTTTTTTATATATTATTAACCAGTTAACTGCCACTTGTCCAAAACGGAAACCATCCCCATTTCTTCCACATGCGCTGGAATATTTATGAATTTAAGTTACCATAATTTTCTTTACAAACCCAGAGATGTCACTAATAAGTCTGATTTTAAAATTGGGCAAGCAGAGTTGATATGCGAGGTTTGCAGCTATAGACACTCATGGCATGTGGGGGAGGTCCGCTACTTGCGTCTATAGGTGCTTATGGCGTACAAAGGGTTAAATTAACATTTTTGTGTCATTATTGGCTCTTTTAGTAACTAATTAGTTCCTGGTCCTCATTGATCTCTGTGCAGTGAGGAGAGGATGGAGCTTCAGCAGTGGGAGAAGGAGATTGCCAAGAAGTTAGCTAAGCTGAGGGTGTGGACAAGTAGGCTTCAGAAATACCCCTTCAAACTCACATATACACATCCAGAGTCCCATCTTCTCCTCGCTGGAGGTTTAGCCTATGGCTTGACCCTAAGTCCCACTGTTTTGTTACCACTTAACCCTCTGTTTTGGGCCCACAGTTGTGAGCATGAGTTCTAGCTTGCCCGTCCATTAACTGCCATAGTGAGCCTTTGGTGTCTTTAACTCCTGCGCTTACCTCTAAGATCAAACATAGCAGCTCATTTGTAGTTTTTTCCTGTAGCTCCTAAGAAAGACTATTTTATTTATATTTGAATTTGCATTTACATTTATAAAGTAAACTAGTAGCCCATTTGCAGGAAGAATCCTGCAAGCGCCGCTGCGGCCGTGTGCGCTGCCGCTGCTGCAGCCGTTGTGGCCGCACCGCCTGCACCTGAACGCTGCTGCCGCCCACCCTGCCCCGCCCCACCCCGCCCTGCCCCGCCCCGCCTGGGCTTTCCCTCTGGCAGTCATCTTGCTTTCCGCTTTTCCTCCCTCTTCCTTCTAAGTTGTCTTCAGTCTTCACTCCACCCTCCCTCAGCGTATGCAAATTAACCGCCATCTTGGTTGGGGTAATTTGCATACTCGCGGGTGGGCGTGGCTTTGGCTGGTGGGCATGGCTAGGGCATAGCGAAGGTGCGGTCAATTTGCATATTTGTCTATTATTAGGTAGGATGTGACAGAGCCCTCCAGTATTGATTGCAGGGCCCCAGATCACAAGGTATGAATGCATTTATTCTTCATGCAACAAATATTAGTGGAAGTATATCCCTCTGGCTGAGGCTATATCAGGTACTATGGCTGTAATGCTATGCCCTCAGAAGAGAAAGAGGGACAACCACGTGATACCAATGCAGCATGATAAAACCTCTAGGAGAAGGACCTGCAAGGCCTGAGGGAGCCTAAAGGAGTCCGTGACTGTCATATGAGGTGTGACCAGGGAAGGTTTTCCAGAGAGAAGATGCTTGAACTGAGTCTTAAAGATTGAAAAGGATTTCTGTTTGGGCCACTGTGGTTCAGTTGGTTGGGCATCATCCCATGCACCAAAAAGTCACTGATTTGATTCCCGGTCAGGGCACATACCCGGGTTTCGAGCCCCATCTCTAGTAGAGGGCATGCAGGAGACAGCCGATTGATATCTCCCTCTCACATTGATGTTTCTCTGTCTCTCTCCCTCTCGCTTCCTCTCTCTCTCTAAAAATAAATCATCAATTTAAAAAATGTAAAAGAATAGGAGTTCTGTGAAAGGTATGTATATGACAGGTGGGGTGGAAGGAGCCTTGTCAATGCCATACCTGAGAAAGTGTAGTTTGGAAGATTCAGGTTTTCCTCACCACATTGCTGGAATTAAAAATGTCGCTGAAAGGTTATAAAGGAATCTTGAATATATCTGGGCAAACACTAAATCCTTGCTACCCAAAGTTGCATCTGGTGACCCCGCACCACCCCTGAGCAATTTAGAAATGCGGAATTTCAGGCTCACTCAGACCTATGAAATCAGACCCTGAATTTTGAGGACATCCCCAGGTGATATGATTGTGCATCAAGTTTGAAATACGAAACTGGTTTCCTTTGGAAGGTTGACTCTTCTGTTGGAGTTTTGGGGCATTTGTTAAAACTGACACTGATTCTTGAATGATGCAGTAAACATGTGAAGTTCATTCAGACAGCAGTATAGAGATCAGTAGGGGATCCATATTAAGCCTGTGTCTATTTAGCTTTGAGGACTAAATGACTCAGTTAGAAATCGACCACCATCTACATCCTAGCAGCTGTGACAGGGTGAAAAGTGCATTGGGCAACATTAAGTCCCAGGGGTTTTTGTTTTTTTTTGCTTAGGTGTATGATCATAGGCTGAGCATCAGTTACTGTGTAACTTACAGGCACCTCTCATGTGCCAAGCAATGTTCCAGGCCCTGACATGCACATCATCACATTTCCTTAACTGCTGAGTGAGGGACAGCAATACCTGCCATAGAGGGAGTCTCATTAGGAGCCAAAGAAATAATGTGCATCACAGAGCTTTGAAAGTGATAAATGGACTAGGTGATGATTTAAGTATCTGCATAGAAAAATACATACTTAGAGAGCATCTACTATGATCCAAGACCTGTGATAAATTTATCTAGGTTCAAAGATATGTGTTATAATTGAGATAGGCAAAGCAAAACAAATGCATTTTATGCTTATTTAAGAAGGGAGATGGCAAGATAAAATTAAAAGAAGCACTTGGCACACGAGTCATAGAGACCGTGTGGCCTTGGCCTTGCTGTCCAGTCACTCCATTAATCCTCTGCTTTCCATGTTCCCAGGCATGCGCCAAGGCAATGACCATGGCTCTCAGTACCGGTCAGCCATCTATCCGACCTCTGCTACACACATGGAGGCGGCCCTGCGATCCAAAGAGGACTACCAGAAGGTGAGCTCTTCCATCGCTCCTGGGCTCTGGCGCCTGCCCCTGCCAGGTGTGGCCCCACCTATGGAGGAAGAGTCTGGCTCTTTTCACCTGGCACTGGGTTCCATTTGCATCCTTTTCTGGAAATTTCTATCAGCCTCTTGGAATAGAGCCACTCTGCTCCATAAATGTGCTAAATGAGATTTTAATAATAGGCCCTTATGCATTTCTCTTTAAAATCAACACATATTCTTTCTCCTGTACTCTTTGTCCTGCTCTGCCTCTCTCTCTGAATTTCTCTTTTTCTTTTTTCTTGCTGTATTTGTTTTCTCTGACTGCCATCACAAAGAACCAGACTGGGTGGCTTGAACAACAGAAGTGTACTTATTGTCTTATGATTTTGGAGGCTGGAAGTCTGAAATCAAGGTGTTAGCAGGGTTGATCCTTCTGGGGCCTGTGGGGAAGGATCTGCTCAGGGCCTCTCCCCTTGGCTGGTAGACAGCCCTTTTCTCCATGTCTCTACACACATTCAACCTGTAATGCTCTGCGTCTTGCTCGTAACAGTAGACTGAAATATAGTAAAAAATACTTCTCGGAAATATGGACATTATATCGTAAAATAATTGTTTTCACTATTAACTTGTGTTGTATTTTTAAAATCTCCTCCAATAGAGGTTTAATTCTTTTAAAAATAAGTTGAGTTGCCCTAGCCAGTTTTGCTCAGTGGGTAGAGCATCTGCCCATTGACTGAAGGGTCCCAGGTTCGATTCTGGTAAAGGCATGCACCTCAGGTGCAGGCCCAGCCCCCGTGGAGCCTGTGTGGGAGGCAACCAATCAATATGTCTCTCTCACATTGATGTTTCTCTCTCTCTCTGTCTCTCCTCCTTCCTTCCACTCTCTAAAAATCAATGGAAAAATATCCTTGGGTGAGGATTAAAAATAATAATAAGTTGAGTTGCTTTAATTTTTAGAACTTCATGATGCTTAAATTTTAATTATTATTGTTTTCTTTTTATAGTTATACTTAATCCACTTTATTTTTAATTAAATTTTTAAAGTTTTTTTTATTACAATTTACATTCAATATAATTGTGTCTTCGTTTCAGATGTACAGCATAATGGTTAGACAATCATGTACTTTACAGAGTGGTCCTCCCGATATTTCAAGTATGCATGGGGCCCCGTGCATAGTTATTACAATATTATTAACTATATTCCCTATGCTGTAGTTTACATCTCTGTGACTGTTCCATAATTACCGATTTGTACTTCTTAATCCCTTCACCTTTTTCACCCAGTCTCCCCAATTCCCCTGATTTGGATTCACATTTAACAACAGAACCAGTAGCTACTGTAATGCTGATCTATTTTAGAATTATGTAAATAGTCTGATATGCAACAGTTCCCAAGAATGTGTGAGTTCTCCAACCTGTCTCCCATGCGGCAGGGGTGGCAGTGAGGAGGAGGCAGGGATGAGTGTATCTACTGATGAAGAATTAGCAGGACATGCAACTCAATGTAACTCCAAAAGCAGAGAGGGCTAAAGGAGATTCTGACAGGCCCCACTTATTCCTCAGCATCCCCCCTCGTCCCTGCAAGGTGTGATGTCTACCTGGGTGGTACTAGTAAGCAGCCTCTAGGATGGCGCTCGGTGGTCTCTGGCTGTGTGTCATCCCCTCTCCCTGAGTATGGGTTGGATTTAATGACTCACTTCTACTGAATAACAAAAGTGATGGGATAGCACCTCTGAGATGAGTTTATTAAAGATTGTGACTTACAGTCCTGACCGGTTTGGTTCAGTGGATAGAGCAGGGGTCCTAAAACATTTTAAACAGGGGGCCAGTTCACTGTTCCTCAGACCATTGGAGGGCCGGACTATAGTTTTAAAAAAAACTATGAACAAATTCCTATGCACACTGCACATATCTTATTTTGAAGTAAAAAAACAAAACGGCAAAAACACCCGCATGTGGCCCTCGGGCCGTAGTTTGAGGACGCCTGGGATAGAGCATCGGCCTGTGGACTGAAAGGTCCCAGGTTCGATTCCGGTCAAGGACATGAACCTTGGTTTCGGGCACATCCCCAGTAGGAGGTGTGCAGGAGGCAGCTGATTGATGTTTCTCTCTCATCAATGTTTCTAACTCTCTATCGTTCTCCCTTCCTCTCTGTAAAATATCAATAAAAGATATTAAAAAAAACAAGATTGTGACTTACATCTTGGGGCCCTTTCTCTCTCACTGCCCCTTGTATCACTGGCCCAAGGGCAAACCAGCAGCTGTGTTGTCAGGCATCCCTGAGCAAAGGCTCACGTGTGGCAGTGGGCGAAGGCCTCCATGAACCACTGAGTGAGCTTGGAAGCCCCTCAGCCTCAGGCAGACTTTCAGATGGGATTGCAAACCCAGGTAACAGTTTGCAACCTCATGAAAGACCTCAGGCCAGGGGCACCTAACTAAGCTGTGTTGTTTTAAGCTGCTAAGTTTTAGAGTAATTTAAGTATACTTATATTTATATCCTAAAAAACTTAATTCTAAATCATTCTTTCTCATATCCCTTTTCATCATGACCTTTCTGATTATGCGTAGCCTCTAGCATCAAATTACCTCAATTTATATGTCAGCTGAGTTAAGATTTCATTAAGCGCCTAACACTTAGATGCCACATATTGTATTTACTCAAGCAGCGTATAAGGATGAGAGACCTTATTATTACTCCCATATTTTAGATGCCCAGTGTCATAAGTTTAAGTTAGTAGAGTAGCCAGAATTAGAAAAAATAGGACTAGATGCAGAGAGATGAGTTGGGTGGCTGTTGCAGGTCTCCAGGCCAGAAATGATGGGAGCTTTGTCTAGAAGATAAAAGTATGAATAGAATGAAGAGATACTTATGAAGTAGAACTCATAGAACTTGAAACTGATTGGGAGTGGAGAATAAATGAGAGGGAGGAGTCCAGAGTGACTTACACGTTTCTGGACAGTGATGACTTGTATGATGTTATGGAGGAGCACAGGCAAATTTGTGGGGAAGGTAAGTTAAGTTTGGAAATGTGGCATTTGAGCTACCCATGATATGGGCATCCAAGTGATTTCTAGAAGAAGTGGGCTGTTCCTACCTTGCAGGGAGGGTGGTTATGACTATTAATTGGATTAATGCTTGAAAACTGCAGGGCCTAGCACATAGTAAGTGCTCAACAAATGGCAGCCCTTATTATTATTTGGAGTTTATTTATACTTAGTAAATGAAACCCAAGTTGCTGATAGACTCACTGAGGAAAGTGATGAGATGAGAGGAGAAGGTCTAGGCCTGAGGAACACCAACATCTGAGAGATGGGCGGGGAAATGTCTGCACCAGGCAGGACATTGTTCTGGGTTCAGAATCAGCCCCAAGCAAGAACTTAAAAATGATTTCTATTTAATTGTAAAGACAATCTTAGTAGTTAATACTTAAAGTTACCTATGATTGATGCTATATATAAATTGCGTATTGTAAAGATTCACAGTCCTGTAATATAGCAATACTAAGACACTTTGGAAGGATGTTAGTTTCTCTCCAGAATATCTCAACATGATTTGGCATTCACAATGAAAATTTTAAGTGCAAAAGGTCAGTGCCTTCCATGTGATGTTGAAGAGGCTGACTTCCACCTAATTTTCTGGTTTCTACCCCAATATAGTGTCTTACTTTTAGCGTTAAGTGGAACCCACATTGATTTTATACAATGGATATACATATGAAATAAAATTTAGACATTAAATATTAATTGTTTATATAATTTCTCCATTATTTTTTGAGATTTGGGGAATGTTACTCTTTTATTCTAGACAGTTATTCTAGCCAAATGCTCTTTGGGTGTTCTGTACCTAAGCATATGGAAATTAAATATATACATTCATATACATTTTTGCTTGTTTTTTTAAAGTAAGGTATTTTTTGCATAAATATTGGGGGGTTTGCATAAATATTGGGGTTTTTGCATAAATATTTATGCATAAATATGCCTGTGCCCCCAGCATCCAGATATTCATTGCTGTTAACATAAGCACATGTATCTGCTTTATCATGGACTCACAGAACAAATGCTGTCACATCTCGGATTCCACGTGAGGCAGGGGGCATATGAGCCTGGCTCCCCAGCTGGGAGACTCGGGATTCCAAGCGTTTTACTCCTGCGTGGGCTTACTGCCAGGACACGGACTGCCACAGGGCACAAGTCCTCATTGCCATCAGAGGGCTGCTTTGGGGACTGCTCTCCTTCCCCTTCTGGAGATGCACAGCATGAGGGTCCACTTTCCAGGCACCACTGAAGGGAGCTGGTACTGAAAGCCATAGCCTGGGGGACCCCTGGCTGAGCTCAGTCAAGTGCAGAAAACTCGCTCATTCCTGACACGGCCACTCCCCCATGCCCTTCACCCAGAAGCCCTGGCTCAGGACTTATCCTCTATCCCCCCCTTGAGCACTAGGAACTACCATCTCGTTTCCCCTTTTCACATCTACACCACAAGGGATCAACTCATTTTCCTTTTCAGGAAGAAAAGAATGAAGTGTCTGACTGTGTCACCACCCTGGGAGTGGGAGGGCTGATTGCATGCGGGCACATGGGTGACCACTGTGATTTTTATCTTAGTCTGGGTGTCATAGAGAGCAGATCTTAGGACAAAGGCTTGTGTGTGAAGATTTATTGCGGCATGTGGTGCCATGGAGCAGGAGTACAGGGGAGGGGGAGTGGAAAAGCAAAGGAGGAGAACCAACTCAGGTTGGTCCCTGCTACTGCTATTGCTAACCAATTGTTTGGTCCTTATGAAAAGACTAGTCATTCTCGGGGAAGAAGGGAAGCATATGACCATTGGATGCCATCTCCCACTTCTGGTTTGCACATGTGTGGGCTCGGGATACTGTGTCCCTTGGGCAGGAGGCAGGAGGCAAGACGCACATGGCATAGGTGTGAGGTGAAGTGTTGCAGGGTTGTGCTTTCGTAAAGCTAATTCTAGTCCATGCAGAGCTGGGCACTGCAGGGGAGTGGGGCGGGGGAGAGAAAGGTGAGGCCAAGAGGATCTGCGCTGGTGCCTGAGACAAGCTGCAAGGGGTCCTTTACCCAACCCGGGCCAGGCAGCTGACCACAATGTCCCAAGAGTGGTTTGCCAAGATTCAGTGACTTTCTGGCACCTCTGTTACAGCAGAGAAAGAGAGACACAAGTTTAATTTTCAGCAGGAATCCTGCTACAATTACATAGTTATATAACATACAGTTATGTATGTAGTTTACATAATATGTTTATATATAGTATATGTAGCTAAATAATGATGAAGATAATAATAGGACAGCAATAACAGTACCAACTGAGTACTTACTACATGCTAATCACTGTTTAAAGCACTTTACATAATGAAGTCATTTTTATATCTCTGACTATATTTATCTAATGCATACACAAATAAAATGGGTATGTTTACTGTGGTGTATGTGTATCTTATCTTTATGCAAAATTATATTCATTTATATATCTCTTATTTACAAATTTAAAATTTGTATAGATTTCTAACCAACTGTCCATTCAGTTGATATAATTGATAGTGTACACACACACACACACACACACACACACGAAATCACTAATTCAACATGCCTGTGAGAGGTGAAATAATTAGCTTCTGTACCATAAAGAAGTTGATTTGTGCATTTACATTTACCGTCAAAAGTAACGTGGTTTCTAATGATCACACAGAGTGGGAGAGAGTCTCAGATATCACCAGCTGCCTCAATAGTTGAGAGAAGGACAGAAAGAGGCCTATGTTTTCTCCCCAGGGCGACCTGAACAAATTCCTGAAACAACAGAGGTCTTCAATAGGAAGAGTCATTTCTTAACAATCCTAGATTAGGGCGTAGGACTCAGTAATCATAAACATTTAGTTTTATTTCTAAGAGTGGGGAAGTTCTGCAGATGACTCCTTCCATGCGTTTTATGCCTGCAGACTATTTTCCCCTATAGAGCTGGCTTTTCTGGCCCTGTCACTACATTCTGGCAATTCACCTTATTTGAGCCCTGGTGGG
The DNA here is from genome assembly GCF_027574615.1 of Eptesicus fuscus. Classification (NCBI taxonomy): domain Eukaryota; kingdom Metazoa; phylum Chordata; class Mammalia; order Chiroptera; family Vespertilionidae; genus Eptesicus; species Eptesicus fuscus. The sequence goes on from NC_072478.1 coordinate 33,368,346, forward strand.
CCCCCTATGTCGTAACTACTAGTATAACATTGACTTGGGTACTAATTTGATAGTCTTCGTCAGTTTGCCCCCCAGTGACCTCCTAGGAACCAGCTTCTTCAGCAACTTTATATGTGAAGTTTAGAGTGACAGTATTGCTTAGCACGGAGCAGTTATTTGAACATAAAACTGGCTGATTTTATCACAGGGACCAATTGTTGAGCTAATTAGATGTGCAGTTCTGCTGATGAGCCAGAAACCCAAAGTGATTTTCCATCTAAACTGTGGTTTTGTGCAAAGTTGGCTGGGTTGTAGATACCAGGCTCGCTAACGACCCTAGGCAAGGAAGAATGGCCGAAGAAGCTTCCTGATTTCTATTGAGATTGGAAGAGCTGGCGTCTCACAGAAGAAGGTCAGAGTGAAAGTTAAACTTCACTCCGGGCTCACTGACCTTGAAAGGGCTGGATTGCGCTCACAGAATTTGGCATCTGTGTTGTGTCTTTGATGAGCTGAAGACTTCACACACACCTGGGGGTGTTCTTGCCTTTGGACCAAGACTTCGTAATCTTTTCTTGACTGCGTTTTCTTATTTTTTTCCTCAGAGTTTCATGTTGGCATTATATGCTTATGGTATTAATTAGGGAGATAGTCTGATTTATTATTAATTGTTTTCAGATTATCAAATATTCCCTAGTGAACCTGTCATGAAAAACATTTTCTTATATTCTATTCTGAATCATGGCCTTTGGCGGTGGGGAGTATTCACATGTGATTCTTACATCCTGAAAATGCAACTCCTCATTTAGGAATTAAATATTTTGCGCACTGATATATTATGTTTCTTGAAATTTGAAAGAGAATTAGTAAATCTAGAGACTGTTCTCCTGGCTACATGGCCTACCTCCTTCCCAACTCCTCAAGGCTTCACCAACAGTAAGCACAACCTTTCCTCTGGATAATCTTTTTTGGGTAAATGTTAAATTACCCACTATGCTTCAAATATAAAACAGTGTTAAAATCTATCTCTATCAGACTCTCAGTCTGTTTGTTCATTCATCCATCTATCCACCCTCCCATTCATTCATTCATACCTTCAACATAGCTATAATCTCTAAGTATTTACCATATTTCACCTTAAATTTCAATTATCTAGCAATCTGTCATCTATACTCTATATCGTATAATTTTAAAGAAAAGTACCCAAAATGAAAGATAAAAACAGTATGCATTGTTGGATTACAACAAGCATTTTTAAGAATTGCTTCAGCTTTGATTATTTAATTTTCTTCCCAAAGCACTCAAATTGCAGCCAAATAGTCAGTCACTCCCCATGCTCTCCAGTTAAGCCCTGACAAATTATTAGTTATTATTTGGTGTGTGTGTGTTGGGGGGGTGGGGGGGGGGTGTGTGGGTGTGAAAAAGAGAGAGAGAGAGAGAGAGAGAGAGAGAGAGAGAGAGAGAGAGAGAGAGAGAGAGAGAGGGAACAGCTTTCATTTTCAAATAACCTACCTACCTGTGCTTCCAATTAAGTTTTTGCTTCTTTTTTCTAGCATAGTTTAAATGCCATCTCTACTCCAATGATGCTCAAAATTTATCGTCTAGGACTACCCTCTGGGTTCCAGATTCCCATATTCCACCACTTACTTATTATTTCCACTTACTTGTAACATAATATTTCCTAAACTGGAGGCTTGATTCCCACCCCCGCCTCCTAAAACAAGCCCCACAGCTCCTTGTCCTCACCCATTGCCAGTCTTCCCAGCCATCGTCTTTTAGCTTGCTTATGCAAGATCCCTGGGAGTCATCCCCGATTCACCTCCAATTAATCAGACTAACCTCGATTCTACCTCTAAATATATCTCCAGTGTGCCTTCTCTTTCATCTTCATGTTCACTCTCATAATTCAGGCACCATTATCAGTTCCTAGACTAATGTGCTGCTTACCTCTCTCCACACCACCTACCTACACAGGGCAGTCAGAGCATCTTCCTGAATCTAATTCCACTCATTTCCTTTTCCTGTGTCAGCTCCTCCATGGCTGCCTTATGGCTTTTAGAATAAAATCCAAATTCCTTGGCCTACAGGGTCCCAGACAATCATTTTGCTGCCTTCCCATAAGACATATGTAACTTCTAGTCAGAGTGCTGAATTATCATGGCACATCTAAGAATTAACATATAATTCTTATTCAGATCTCAGACCCTTTGAATAAAGCTCACAAGATCTGGGGACTCAGGATGAGAACTACAGTCACTCATGGAAAATTTCACAGCTGTGCAGCCATCATAAAGAATGGTTTTGTTTCTTTGCATTTCAAAGTTAACTCCTGTGTGGACTCACTATTGCCACCAAGAGAACAAATTCAGAGGTCCAAGGTATTGCTGCTTTGTTTGGTACGTGTTAGGGCTTAACTACTGCATTAACCATACTGCTCTTTACCCTAAAGCCTACCTTGCAATCTCTCTTGACACAAGAAATTGCTAAATACCACAATCATAAAATAATATTTGGTGAGATGAAGTCAGTGATTGGTACATGAAACTGTCTCTCTAATTTTCTAATTATCTGACTTTTTGCCCCATCATATTTACCCATGGCTACTGTTACAAACTCCCAAACACTTGGTGGCTTAAAACAACAGAAATTCATTCTCTTACAGTTCTGGAGGCCGGAATTCCACAGTTCCACTGGCCCAAATCAAGGTTTCAGTTGGGCTGTGCTCCCTCCAGAGACTCTAGAGGGGATCCCTCTCTTCCCTCTTCCAACTTCTAGTGGCTGCTAACATTTCCTGGCGTGAGGCCACTTCACTCTAGTCTCTGCCTTGGTGGTCACCATACTTCTTCCTCTTCTATATCTAATCTCCCTGTACCTCTCTCTTATCAGGACACATGTAGGGCCCACTGGATAACCCAAGGTAACCTCCCCACCTCAAGATCCTTAACTTAATCACATTTGAGAAGTGAAGTCTTTACCATATAAAGTAACGTTCACATACTCCAGGGATTGAGACACAGTCATTTGGGGGCACCATTATTCCGTCCACTATGGTCCTCAGGCCTGGTTTCCAATGTACCTCCGTTAAATGTCCAGCCTCAAATGGGGACTGAAACTGGAAGCTCTTATGCTTGGGCTGCTTGGGAGAGGTGGACTGGCCATCTGGCTTCCTCTAGACCCCGGGACCATAGACAAAACACACCCATTCACCAGAGAAGATGGAACAAGATCTCCTCTCTCTTGGGGTCCTTGTCTGGTTTTGAAAGGAAGTAGAAATTTACATAAGCTTATCCCTTTTCAAATATATCTACCTTCAAAAAAGACCCATACTACTTACTAAAATGAAGTAGCAAACCAAATATAACAACAGGAAAAAAATCCTTAAGAGCTAGATTTGGGAGCAGATGGGAGGGCATGGGTGTATGTACCAGTAAGTAAACAAAATAATGTTTGAAGGGTTGGCAAGAATATTTTAGTACTCAGTTACTATTTCTGACTTTTCTGATCTTCATTTGAAAATTCCCTAAGTGTGGACAGCAAAATTTCCTCATAGGCTTGTTATAAGAGTTGAATGAGATTTTACATATGTGTAATATCCCACTTGTTATGGACTAAATACTTATATATAAAAATATAAAAAGCTACTAGCATACACACACCTACTACTGCCATGTAGAAGTCACCCATAGGCATTAATTGAAGCTGAGCCCCTTCAGTTTTCCAATCCAGAAAGTAGTTTTAATTTTGGCAACTCAATTAAGAAAAATTAAATATACTTAGTAAATATACAGTTATGCTATAATCATCATGATATAACTGGACTCGATAATTTCCTATCAGGAGGAGCAGATCCTTTGTGTTTTCTCATAAGCATCTCTAGGCTGAAATTTTGAAAATATCCCTTCTTCTTTCCCTTCCCCTACCTTCCTCAGTAAACTAATACATTAATTACCTTATCAAATACTGTGTACTGATTAGTTGGCAGATTTGCATTGCAACTGTTTCAGGCACAGCTCTCTGAAGATGATCTCTGAAGTTTGCTCAAATAAACGGTGCTGTACCCAGTCACAAAAGCCCACATGTCACAAATGCTCTTTCTGTAGACCATTTCCAAGGCACTAGACTGATGTTCAGTGAGCTCTTTTATTCATTCTTATTCTCCCTAAGGCCTGGAGCTGTACTTGGCACCTAGCAGCTTGTCAGCAAATATTTGTTGACCTGAACTGAAAAGATGTGGTCAGATAAAGAAGGCCACTGTTACCCCTTGTTCTGGCCTGAATGTTTGTGTAGGGCCCCCTCCCCAAATGCTTATGTTGAAGCCCTAACCCCTGATATGGTGGCCTTTGGAGATGGGGCCTTTGAGAGGTGATTAGGATTATAAGAAGGGGCTCCAGAGAGCTCTCTCTCTCCACATGCACACAAAGAAGGGGTCATGTAAGCACACTGGGAAATGGTGGCTATCTATAGTTCATGAGAAGAGTCCCCACAATGAAACCTACCCCACTGGCACCTTTATCTGGGACTTCCCAACCTACAGAACTATGACAAATGAATGTCTTGTTTTAAGCCACCCAGATTGTGGCACTCTGTTATGGCAGCTCAAACTGACCCAGATCGAAGGCTGGGAAGAACCAAGGCCTTGGATGAGAATGCCTGGCTGGGGTCTTGCTCTGCCTTTACTGACTGTGACCTTGGACAAGGCTGTAAAACTCTCGTTCCTTGTCTATAAAATGGGGAAATAAGAACAAAATTTTAAAAAATAAATCTTAATAGTTTTCAGTGCTTTGTCCCATATTATATGAGTGACGCTGACCCCCATCGGGAGGTAGCTCAGGGTCTCTTCTCCTGCCACCTTAGGAGGAAACTGAAGCTCAGAGGGCTTCACTCACATCCCGAGGTGACCTGGATAGGACATTTAGAGAGTTACAGTCATTTGATTCTGATTTCCAAATGCTTTTCTCACAGGCTCTGTGCAGACACATAGTATTCTGTCAAGCATTTTTACGAATATCAGGGTTCAGTGTGGCAACTCCAGAGACGAGGCTGTCTGCATCCTGCTTTTCCCGAGGTCCTCGGATTCAAACCATTGTGAAAATATAGGACCAGGGAATCTTCCTTTCTGTCATGAATTGAGAAAATGGCAGGTTCATTCTGTTCCTTTGTTCCCAGGGAAATGGGTAGGTTGCTACTAGAAGTATCCTCTCGCAATCTATTGTATTCTCTATACTATGATGTTAAAACCAGTAGGAGCACTAAAAGACTCTGCTTTTACCAACACCTAAAATCATTTAGAAGCACCCTGAATAGAATGGGTGGATGTCAGTTGATATTTTGTAGCTTGGGGATTAGCCAGTTCTTCTTTTTAATTTTTTTATTTGTGCTATTGTTTAAAGCATGGAGCTATGATTTTTAAATGTCCATGAAAAGGCCCTGAATAATTCATTCACTTACCTTAGTCAAAAAGAAAAATCCCCCTTTATATGCCTAGCAATAAAGATGAAATTCCTCTCACACCCCTCTTGTAATTTTGTGGTTATCATTACAGGGATTATTATGAACTCTAAATAAAAACTTGTCAAGTAAATGTTTTTAAAATGCCATTTCTGTAGTTTGGTATCTCTGTTTCTAAGTATGCAGCCCTATAGACAGCTAAATCTTTAGCCTTAATGGTTTAGTTGCATCTGGGTGATTGTTTTCATTCCCACTTACTACTGTGTGTTAGACGCCCTGTGTATGAGTGCAGATTGCCCTTTCTTGCACTGTATTTAGAAATATCTGCATTACCCCTGGGCATTTTTTCATTAACAGGGGGTGGGGAAAGGAAAAGCTGGTAATAATAGGCTTTACATATTATTAAACTGTGCATCCACATTTGGATCCAAATGAAAAATCTGGTTTGTGTTACTGCCCTCTGGTGGCTGTAGCTTGTTGCTGCAGTGGCATGGAACCATCCCTGAGGTGGAGTTTGGCCTGCAGTAGCAGCTTCCAGGAGCTATGTAGACAAGGGCCAGCCGGCCATCAGTCTTTTATTCATGTCCACTGCTTTTTATTCAAGTGCTTTGCAAGCACCTTAGGATTTCACTTACTGGCCAGAACAATGACGGAAGAAAGCATTCTTGTGAGAACCATTTTAGTGGAGGTATATGTGCCAAATAACCCTGACCAACATAGAGTATCATTTGAGCGAATTCAAATTCTCCACAGGCCACACTCATTCATCTTTCAAGGCCAACATGGGAAAGTGCGACATATATACCCCATGTGGCACACAAAATTACTTTAGGGTGTGTCCAGATAAACCTTTTAAATGTTAACAGTTATGTACTTGTTTCAATGTGTATTAGGAAACAGGCAGGGGATGTTCAAAGTCCATGATTTCATTGGTGGTATTGCTTAGGTGAAGGCCTGGACACGGTGCACACACACACAGTTGCAGTCTTTGCAGCATGTGCCTCATGGTTGATGGAGCAAAACCCCCATGGAGGTGGGTGGATGACTTGGGACAACAGTGGCACTGCAACTTGCGAATGGTATGGCCTTGGACTGTTAACCCCTCTAAGCCTGGGTTTCCTGATTTGTTAAATAGGACACTAGTAATAATGGCTACTTTATAGGGTGTTCTAAGCATCACAGAATAATGGTATATATGTCAGGTGTCTGTCACAGAATTGGCGCTCTCATCTCCCCACACACCAGGACACTTCTCAGAGCCTGCTTGCTTCCATGGTCTCATCCTGCTTAGTTGGCCACGCTCATTTCGTCCAACCTGTTCTGAGAGCTTCCATGTCTCTTTTCCTTCCTGATTGTAAGTGGCACCTTCCCTTGCTTTGCATCCAGTGCAGCACTCCGTGTGGCTCTTTGCACAAAGCAGGCAGGCCCTTTATGAATGCTTGTTGGAGGAATTCAGCACAAGTGCAAAATAATTCTAAACAACATTTTCCCCATCCTCTGGCACATTCAGTGCATTTCATCCATCGGATTAGGACAGGACCTATATGTTGTCCCTCTTGCCTCCCTGATTCATGGGGTCTGATAACAGGAACAGGATTAGGTTTCTGCCCATTGGCTCCAAGCAGGGAGGAAAAAAGGCCTGCAGTGTCTAGTGCCTGCCTGCTGCTAATATCACTCTTATCTTACCAACTAACATATAGGTTTAGCGGTGCGCCTGCGTGCACAGGCTGTGCTTGTTAATTTCAGTGCGAGATAAATGGAAGTCAGTGGAAACATTTTAAACACAGTATTTCAGCTAGGATAGGATCTATTTTAGAGACAACAAAAGAGCCTTTGTTGCTCAAGCAGGTAGATTTATAAGCCTTGCGCTCGTTTAGTTTATGTAAGATGGCCCTAGGAGTGGTCCGATCAGAGAACCCACACCAGGGGGGAGGGAAGTGGGAGCCCTTCCATTTTAGTGGCAACAAGAGTGAAACAGGGTTTGTTGTTTGCCTACAGAGGCAATGCGTTTGCCATTAAAATTCCCGTGGATTTTGTCTCAGCTCTTTGTGGTTCGAAGTTTCTCCAGTTCCCCGCAACAGAGCTGCCCCGCCAGTTCCTCAATGCCTGCTTGCATTTCTGCAATGGAGGCGATGCTCATTTAAGGCTTCCAGAAATCAGAGCTTTCATGTTCGCCATGAAAGTCAGAGAGCCGCGGCACCTCAGTAGCAGAAATGAAAGGACATTTGTGTGTGTGCGTGTGGGTTTAGAACTTAAAGGACGAGGGAAAAAAAGAAAATAGATGTTACCGCTTTGCACTTACTTCAAAATATGCCTTACTCCCTCTGGTGGGACCATTTAACTCCAAATGTGTCCCCCAAACCCCTCCGCCCCCACCACATGCTCCCCACCCCCACCACATTCATCTCTGCTCATGTGACATCTGTTCTGGGCACTGCAGAGCAGTCTTCTCGTTGCCATGGCAGCTGGTGGAGAGAGCCCGCCCATTGGCTGCTGGCGGAGAGGAGGAAAAAAAGGCCCACGGTGTCAGGGGTCGGGTGCCTAGTGCTTGCCTGCCACTGTTTTCAGTCAGCTGCTGGCTGGGCCACATTAACGGAGCATGCTGCCGTGGGCAGGAGCCCGCAGGGACCATGCCACAGCTGTGTACATGCCGGGTGGAATGGGGGCCCCAAGGTCAATGTCATTAGTTTCTCCCTCAAGTGTGAAGTGTGTGAAGGACAAAAGCAGAGCACATAAAGAAAAGTGGGCTGCCTTTTCCTTCACCTTGAACTCCTTTCAGCTCTCTTTTCTTTTGTAGCATTTGGATTTGAAATTCGGAGGATGACCCTTTCTACTCCCACACATCTCCACAGTGAGAAGGCCTGGGCCTCAGTTAAGCTGTCAGAATAAAAGCCTCTATCAGATTCCATTTACCTTGACCATTACCCTGTCACTCTAAAATGAAAAGAGGACAGCATTCCATTTCAAAATCTACACCTGAAACTGATTGTTTTTAAAATCGTTTTTCTCTTGTTGGAGTCACCTCTGAATTTAACAACGCATTGGAATTTTACTGTTCTGGCATCATAGCTGTAGGTTACTGGTATCCTTACCCCATGGCCAAATGAATCCATGCCCCAAGGCCTGATTCTGCACCTGGCAAATCAGACAGGTATAGTCTCCGTGACCGAACCCCAGCTGCCTCTTTGGGTTCCCTTTTGCAGGCAGGGTTTGAGGTTCCCACCAATGAGTGATGGATAGGGGCACATGTACTCCTGCCACACCCAGGATCTTCAACCTCAGAGCTTGGCACCAGATGGGATTTGGCTGTTGCCCCCTGGCCGACACTGACAGCACCATTCAACATGGTTGAGGGTGAAGAAGGAGCTGCCATGAACACTCTGTCATCTGCTCCTCCCAGTGAGCATGAGGTAGTTCCAGCGAATTCCTGCTTTACAGGAGACAGAATCTGACAGTTTCCAAGGTCACACGACTTACAAATGAGTGAGCCCAGGATGAATACTCTGGTCCTTTGATTCCAAACTCTATGCACACTTTTTCCATTCTGTCACCTGACAGATTTCTACATGGGGTTCTACTCATGCTTTATCATGCCTATTTTATATTTATTAAGTGTGTGTCCTTAGTGTTTGGTTTGTCAAGATCCGAAGCTAATGGCTTGAGGACATTTTGTTGTTCCTTCTGTTGAGGGTCTAGGCTGTATTGTACTCGAATACAAGCTGAGTAGAGGCCCCTGGCTAAGGACAGGGAGGAGATTGGTGTCAGAGCCAGTGAGATTATTAAATCATCCATCGTCCCCACTACTTTTCTCTCTCAAAATTATTTTGGTCACTTGTGTATTTTGGGATGGTTTGGACATCAGCTAAATAGAAACATACCATCCTACCTAATAAAATGGTAATATGCAAATTACCATCACTCCGTTACGCCCACTATTGGGCCGTTGGGAGGCTGGGGGCGGGACTCGGGGTAGCCCATTGGGCTGGTGGGGGGAGGACTCGGGGTGGCCCATTGGGCTGGTGGGGGGAGGACTCGGGGTGGCCCATTGGGCTGGCATTCCTCCTGCTGGCCCCAATGGCCGGCGCTGGGGGAGGACTCATGGGGCCGGCGGAAGGCACCAGTGGCGGAACTCGGGGTGGCTGATTGCGTGGCTGCCGGCACCAGTTTTCCGCCAGCACCAGTTTTCCTCTGGTCACCCGCCGATCAGAGTGCCTCCCGCCAGCGCGATCGGCCACCCAGAGTTCCTCCATCAGCACCGCTGGAGGAACTCAGGGTGGCCGATCGTGCTGGCGGGAGGCGATCGGCAGGTGGCCAGAGGAAACGGTGCTGGAGGAACTCGGGGTGGCCGATCGCGTTGGAGGCCAGAGGAAACGGCGCTCCGATCAGCGGGTGGCCAGAGGAAAACTGGTGCTGGCGGAAAACTGGTGCCAGCAGCCAGGTGAAGGAAGGTCTTTTGCATGAAACTTCATGCAACGGGCTTCTAGTAAAATCATAAAGGAGAAGGTCTGTATGAAACTTACTTTGCAGAGTGAGGATTATAGACGATCACATTTCAATTCACTTCAAAAGTATTTCCATCCACCTGCATATTGTGGGGGAGGATGTTGTGGAAACCCATGTGCAGAATCCAAGTCTAGAAAGGTGTATGTGTGACCATTTAGAGCTTGGAAGAGCACCTGCATCAGCTTCTCTATTGGTTCAGTCTCCACTTAGCTAAAGATGTAATAAAAATACTGTGTGGGTTTTTATTTTAACATCAACAACAAAAATAGCCCTGAAAATAAAGCCAACCATTAGTGCTAGTGTGAAAAGGGCTTTCAAATGTGAAATGACTTATCCAACTAATCATATAGCGATTGAAAAAAAATAAAAAAGCTAGAAGTCAACTGTTTATAGGGTTCTGTGAATTCCAGACCCCACCCACATCAACTGAATTAGAATCTTTAGGAGTGGGGCCAGGAAATGTGAAATTTATGGTTTTGATGCACACCTAGGTTTGGGAACCTCAGTGTAGTGGACAAGTCCTCAGTCTTGGGTACCTTAGTGCTTAGTCCTTAGTCTTACAACGTAGTCTTAGGTGCTTGAGCCTAGATAACCAACTTTATCACTCAGCCTAGATAAACAACTTCATCACTCAGTTTCAATGTCCTAATCTCAGAAATGGATCTAATCATGTGAACCCGGAAGCATATTGTGTAGAATAAATGAGATCAGATGTACCAAGCTCCCGACTTGCAGGAGGGCTTGATCCATATTATTCTCTTCTCTTCATGCTCTTTCCACCCTGGCACACCATATTTAGTCTCACTGAAGTCCTCAGTTACATCAGCACCTTGCACACAGAGGCCATGACCTGTCCAACAGAGTCCACCTTGAACACTCAACTGTTGATGAGGAAGGCCTGGGTCATGAACGACAGTTGCTAGCTCAGGTACACTTATAACTCAGTTTTCTACCAGTACATTCTTTCCCTTAAAAATAGCTACACCTACTCAGTGGTGGGCTCATGGGTAAGGCTTTGGGGGATGAGTTAACCACAAGTTCTTCTCAAGCAGCCTTCTCCCCCTGTCTGGTCCTCCTGTGCTTCATAGTCAGCTGGGTCTGCTCAGTTCAATGAATTAGAATGTTCATAATTAGCTGTACAGAAGCTCCAGTCTTTTTGTTCTTAAGTCTGTTCTTTAGTGTTTGAGATTTTAGGTCATTTTGTTTCCATTGGTCTTATGGACATGACCTCGGGCAGTGGTTCTCAGATTTTTTTTTTTAACCTCAGGATCTCTTTATTTTATTTTTTAAAATGTATTTTATTGCTTTTTTACAGAGAGGAAGGGAGAGGCATAGAGAGTTAGAAACATCGATGAGAGAGAAACATCGATCAGCTGCCTCCTGCACACCTCCTATTGGGGATGTGCCTGCAATCAAGGTACCTGCCCTTGACCGGAATCGAACCTGGGACCTTTCAGTCCGCAGGCCGACGCTCTATCCACTGAGCCAAACCGATTAGGGCCCTCAGGATCTCTTTAAATGCTTAAAAATTATTGAGGACCCCAATGAACTTTTGTTTTTGAGAGTTATATCTATTGAGGTTCACCATATTAGAAATTAAAAATGAAAAATTTAAAACACAGCACACATTCCAACTGCCAACAGAGTAATACCATCACATGTCATATAGCTTTGGAAAATTCCATCTACACTCTTGAGAGAATGAGAATGAAAAAAAAAAAAAGAAAGAAAATATACCTTAGTATTATTATGAAAGTAGATTTGGTCCTGTGGAGCTTGAAAAAGTCTTGGGGAGCCTCAGTGGTTCCCAAGCCACACTGAACTGTTGATCTTGAGTACACAGGTTGTATGTGGTACCAAGTGATGTGTCTCAGAGTAGCACAGAAATGAAAGCAGACATCACTGACTCACTCACTGTCATACCTGGAAAAGGATCCGAGAGAAAGAATTGGAGCCCAGTTGCCAAACTGAGCTTAGAACCTACAGCTTCTGACCACTGTCTTGTCCTGCCTTTAGTTTAGTGGCTTCGGGCACAGGCTCAAGTGAAAGACATCTGGGTTCCAAACCCAACTCTGCTACTGTGTGATCTCGGACAAATTTTTTAATTTCTCTGGCCTCAATATCCTCATAAGTAAAATGTAGATAATAAAAATACCTCTGGCTTGCTGGGAAAATTAAACGAGACAGTGTGTAGATAGGGAATGGCATCTTACATAAGCATTCAATAAATATTAGCCAAAATACACTCTGATAAACTCCAAATTTCTTCATCATTTTTATAATCCTCTTTTTGCTTCAAATCAACTAACTCTTAGAGGTGCACATCTGTAATATTACAGCAGGTACCACTCCTAGGATTTATTACCAACTTTTCCCCATCTCATGGTCAAGGTTGTTCCCTTTTCTGACAACCTTTAGTCTGATTGAGCAACTGAGCAAAGCATGAGGATTCCAGGTTGCATAGTGAACGCCGTATTTGTATACGCCTTCCCAGTAGGCTGAAGGCAGAACAAAAAGCGGATATAATTAGTTTACATGTCAGACCCAACAATCCATGCTGCACGTCATGCAGGCACGATCAGTGTTTTCAAGGTGGTATGAAACCTCATAATGAGCCAACAAATAGTATTATTGCAGTTGAATAAACTGAAGCATGATTTATGATGATTAAAATTTGTTTGCGACATATGTTTTTCTTTTTCTTTTTCCCCCAATGTGGAATGTGCGCTTCTGTAGCACCATCATTTGCAAATTGCATTCCCAAGCCATGTTTTAATTGTTTACTGATCAGTGCGTGGGAGAGCTTAGTGATGGTAGGTGACCCAGTACACCTCATTTGACAAATGTAAATCTAATACATTCTTACTTGGGGCGGGGGGTGGGGGGACGTGCAGGAAATTGGCCCTGGTGACTTTCACATACAAGCTAACAGATTTTTACTGCAAAACTTTTAATATTTTTTAAACAGTATATGTGAATTTAAAGGTTTCACTAGCAAAAGAACAACAAAAAGACAGAGATTTTAAAATAATGTCCTATAAATAACTAGTTTTATGTATTCAGCCAAATGAGATAATCTACAATCCATGGCCCTGCTCTCTAAGATCCTGTTTAGGCATATGTGGGTGTCATTAATGAATGATGAATGAATTCATCCTCAGTCTTGCTGAGTGAAGCACCTCTGTGGCTCTATTGGTCACCCAAGAGGTCTTTGAAGGTAGAATGCCTTCCCAAATGGTCCCAAATGGCAGCATTATGCCTAAAACTGACATGTGACCATTATCTCTAAGATGCAGGATGGGAGGGTTTTCCCTCCTGCTAAGGAAGTAGCACATATCAGCTAAAAGATATTGGCTTTGGAGTGAGAAGACCTGCGTTCTTATCCTGTCCCTTGTACCATCAGCTGTGTAATTGTCAAATATGTATCTCTCTGTCATTTTTCACTCCATCTGTACAAAGATGTCTCAACAGCCATCACCTCTAATGTTGGACTAGATACAGTAGTGGTGGTGATTTCCTCTACTATCAGGCATACAAAGCCAGCCATATCCAATGGCTTTGAGGGAAGGAGTATGCTGCATAAAATGAGAGTCAAAAATCATTAAGAAGCTCGGTGAGCTAACCACAGTGATTTTGAGTGAATCTAGAACTTGGAATCTCAGGTTTCCAAGTCAGGGATCATTCAGTTCAAATTTGCAAGGCCCCCGAAGGGGAACCAGGACATCCATAGACCCTTTACTTCTTATAGAATGAGTGACTTTGGATCCTTGACTCAGAAAATGTAGTCTTGACCCTACCCAATCCTTTGTTTATTCTCTGAAAAGATGAAACTAAAGATTGAGAATCAGCTCTGACCTCTGCATGGATGACTTTATTTTTTTATTTTTTATATTTTATTGATTTTTTTACAGAGAGGAAGCGAGAGGGATAGAGAGTTAGAAACATCGATGAGAGAGAAACATCGATCAGCTGCCTCCTGCACACCCCCTACTGGGGATGTGCCCTCAACCAAGGTACATGCCCTTGACTGGAATCGAACCTGGGACCCTTGAGTCCATAGGTCGATGCTCTATCCACTGAGCCAAACCAGTTTCGGCATGCATGGATGACTTTATACTCATCATGGACTTCATGCTCCTTCTTGTAGCATAGGTTATCCCTAACATGGCTGCTGATTCCCCACTTTCCTCAACCCAAACTCCACTCTCAGTTCTGCTAACCCTCCACCCCAAATCCTAATATATAAAAACCCTGGGTTGTAACGACCAGTAATGACCAAGGCTTGACCAACCGGAAGTCAGTCCTGCAGTCAGCGCTGGGTTGCTGTGGCAACCCAGTGCTGGCTTCTGCTTCAGGCTCAGTGCCCCAGCACTGACTGCTGAGGGGGCTGTGAATCAGGGCCAGAGAGAGGCCTGAAGAGAGAAGCAGGGACTGATCTGTTGCCTCTGTGACAGCTTTTAATCAGCACTTACCTCTCTCTTTCTCTCCCAGTCTGGCCAGCAGCCGCACCTCCATTTCTCTCCAGGCCTCCACTGGGGCTACTGATCAGCCATGCCTTTCTGATCAGGCCCTGTTGATAGGCCCAGAGACGCTGACTGGCATAGAAACCGACCAATCAGAACCAAAGCTGGGTGAAGTGTGAGGAACCAATGGCTCTCTAGGAGGCGGAGCTTTTGACGCTGACTGGCATAGAAATCGACCAATCAGAACCAAATTGGCTGGCAGAGGAGGCAGTTGGGGGCAAGATCAGGCCTGCAGGGGAGGACAGTTGGGGGCAAAATCAGACTGGCAGGGGAGGGCCATTGGGGGTGAGATCAGGCTAGCAGGGGAGGGCAGTCAGGGACAACCAGGCCTGCAGGGAAGGGCAGTTGGGGGCGAGATCAGGCCAGCAGGGGAGGGCAGTTGGGGGCGAGATCAGGCTGGCAGGGGAGGGCAGTTGGGGGCGAGATCAGGCTGGCAGGGGAGGGCAGTTGGGGGCAACCAGGCCAGCAGGGGAGGGCAATTGGGGGCGAGATCAGGCTGGCAAAGGCAGTTGGGGGCGAAATCAGGCCAGCAGGGGAGAGCAGTTGGGGTCAAGATCAGGCCAGCAGGGGAGGGCAGTTAGAGACGATCAGGTAGGCAGGCAGAGGCAGTTAGGGCGATCAGGCAGGTGAGTGGTTAGGAGCCAGCAGTCCCAAATTGCAAAAGGGATGACCGGCAGTCAGACATCCCCCAAGGGGTCAGGCTGGGCTGAGGGATCCCCCTCCCCCTGTGCACGAATTTCGTGCACCGGTCCACTAGTCTATATATCTAAAACCCTAATATGCAAATAGACTGAATGGCAGAACAAAGAAACAACCGGTTGCTATGATGTGTGCTGACCACCAGGGGCCATGCTTGGAACATGGCAGGCATTGGCAGCAGGCGGCAGAGTGTGGAACATGGCGGGCATTGGCCGCAGTATGATGGTGGAGCAGGTGAGTGGGGGCACCAGACCAAGGCAGGGCGCCAGTCCCTGTCATTGGAGCGAGCCTCTGGTGGTTACTGAAAATTCTCTGCTCCTGTATACCGTAGTCCTGCCCAGCACTTGCACCTGCTGCTGGCGCTGGCCCTGCTCGCACCCACTGCTGGCACCAGGTGCCGGCCCTGATCACTTGGCATTGTCAGCAGGTGCAAGCAGTGGCTGCCAGCTCCGATTACCCCTCAAGGTTTCTCCACCTCCCCCTGCTCCTGAGGGGCAATCGGGGCCAGCAGCCACCTCTCTCACCTGTTGCCAGTGACAGTCCTGCTCGCACCCGCTGCCGGCACCAGTGCCAATGCCACCACTCGCACTCGCAGCCGGTGCCAGCCCTGCTCGCACCTGCAGCTGGCACCGGAGCCACTGCTCACACCTGCTGCCAGTGCCTGGCACCAGTCCTGATCACTCGGTGCCATCAGTGGGTATGTGCAACGGCTGCTGGTCCGATCGCCCCTGATGGCTTCTCCACCTCCCCCTGCTTCTGAGGGGCGATGGGGGCAGCAGCCGTTGCTTGTACCCGCTGCTGGCACTGGCCCCAATTGCTCCACGCTGTCAGTGGGTGCAAGTGGGACTGGCGCTGTCAGCGTGTGGGAGTGGCGACGGTGGGAGTGGGGCTGCCCGTAGACAAGGGACCGGGGGCTGTGGCAGGAGGGGCAGGGCGGGGGTGCAGAGGATGGACCGAGACCCATCCCTGTGGCCACTGCAGCCTCGTGGCCCACAGTTCCTTTCAAGGTGCATGAATTCATGCACTGGGCCCCTAGTATCTATATATATAGAAGCCTAAGCAACTGAACGACCAAACGATTGGTCAACTGGTTGCTATGATGCGCACTGACCACCAGGGGGCAGATGTTCAATGCAGGAGCTGCCCCCTGGTGGTAAGTGCGCTCCCACAACCAACCTCCTGCAGCCAGCCAACCTCCCGTAGCCAGCTGGCCAACCTCCTGTGGTCCCTCCCCCCAGCCGGCTCACTTCCCCATCGGCCCTGATTGGGGGAGGGGGCTGGCTGGCCAACCTCCCGCTGTCCCTCCCCCTGGCCGGCCAGCACCTGCAATTGACCTCAATTGCCAGCCAGGCTGAGGGACCCCACCTGTGCACGAACCTGTGCACCGGGCCTTTAGTTGTAAAATAAAGGGAGTCCCACTAATGTGAACAAAGACTATTCATTCAGAAGTTACTATAATAAGGGACGCGGCCACCATCACTTGCATTTGGCAGAGATCCAGAGGCGAGCAGGAGTAGGGAAGATTTATAGTGAAAAAAGGGAAGGCTTCAGGTGTGTCCTGACAGGAAGCTGTTGGCATGGGAAAGTTGCAGGTGGGCTAACTAGACATGGGATAACCTATGTGATTGGTTAGGAGGACATATTTGTCTTTCTTGGGTTGTTCCTAAATTGGAAGCAAAAATTAGGGAAGCTGTTGGTTATTAAACAAGTCTGGTTGTTTGGGGCCAATTGCTACAGAGGTTATTGTTTAGCTTTCTGGGCTGGTTGCTGCAGGTTGTGGATCAGAATCCTCTTTTTATAGGTAGTCTGGACACTGTCCATCTGTACATTCAGTCTCTCACCATTCCCCCAACTGAAGGCACTAGTCTGTGGTTCCTAGTTCTCTTTCCTCACACCCTCCCCTTCCCTGGCTCCATTGTTCTGTCTTAAGCCCCCTTTGGTGTGTTTTTATAGCACCTACATTCCTATCATAACACTATCCCTTTTTATAATTATTACTAGTTTGTTTCCTCTCTCACTCCCATAACTCCTTTAGGGCAGGGGTTGTTTTGTTCATCATTGTATCTTCAGTCTCCAGCTCAGTGTCTACTACCCAGTCAGCTTATAATCAATGTAAACATTAATTAAATAAATGATTGATGAATATCCAATACAGCTCAATTTATCTCCCACCTTTCACCTTCTGGTCCACCTTCCCCACTGTGTTATGCATATTTTCAACTGGATACCTCACTTGAATCTTAAAAATAACATCTAAAACCAGATTTCTTATCTTTCTCCCAAGTCAATTCCCCCCTGGGATGCCCCCATTTTTTAAAGCCCCACCAGTCTTGCACTCTCCTTTGTCCCCTCTAGATGAGTCACCAGTGGGCTTCCTTCATCTTTATCTTTTCCATTTCTGTCCATTCCTTTTCACTCCCATCTCAGCCCTTGCTTGGGCTTGGACAGTTCCCCAGCCTTCAACCTGGTCACTAGCTTCCATGGATTCCAGTCTCACCCTTTCCTAGTCATCTTCCACATTAGGTTCCAAAGTTCCATTTTGGTTAGGCGTCTCTCTTAGGAAAACCCTTCTTTGGACTCTAGGCTTCACAGACTGTCATTCAGAGCTCTGTACAATATGATCTTAACTAATTAGGTCTATTATAGTGCTCAGTACTCCTTGACACATACCTGATTTCCTGATCAATCAATAAATTATCGTATATATGTGTGTATGTGTATAAGTGTGTGTGTGTGTGTGTGTGTGTGTGTGTGTGTGTGTGTGTGTATTCTAAGCTCATTGAAACACGCACCCTATCTGGTCTTTGCCTTATGTAAAGAGGAAGCACAAAATAAATGTTTGTTGAATGAATGAGTGATGAAGCTGGTCTGTGTATCTAGACTAACTCTCATGTAAAATGGGTTTATATTTAGATTGATTTGGGATTGATTAATTCAACCCAGCAGTTAAGAATTTGCTTGTAAAGCATGGGATTATATAGACAGAATACCAGAATAGTTATGTATCTGAACTATCAGCATGTGCTTAGTCCTTCCTTTTGTGGGACTAGTAAATTGCTTTGTATGAGACTAAGTGCTAGGGCTCTCTCCCCAGAAGATTTCTTTTTGTGAGATCTATACCAGCATTATGGCCAAATGCCTGTTTTCCAAATTCCATCCAGAGATACTTGGCTTCTCCTGAGTAGACATTCAGTTCACTCTACCGAGGCATCTAAAATATTGATTTTCTTACTCATTAACACTTTGCAGTCATATGTCATACTGGAAAGAGTCATGGATTGGCAGAACTTGGGTCTAACAGGTAGCTGGGATCTGAGAGGTATTGGGGGAGAGAAGGCTTACTGTAGAAGAGGAATGTGTACCGAGTCTGAGACCAGCCTGATGGGAAAGAAGGAAATGGCAGCTCCTGGGCTTGCGCTATCTGAAAAAGCTTGCCAACTTGGTATTTTGTTTCTTGGATTTTTCTTAAAGAAAATGAAATGCTAGCACTATGTAAAATGCCAGCCTAAGAAAATAAAATGAAAAGAATACCTACAAAATCTGAATAATCATATGCAATGCATCTATTCATTTAAAACACTTTTACATAGTGCAAATATGTGATCATCATAAATTCAACTAATGAATTTTACATTTAGAAATTGCTTTTGCTAGCATCAACATCCACACTCCCAGCAGACCTCACCTTTACTGTCATGGCTGGCGAGGCAGCGTTTGAAATGGTCTGAATAGCACGCACGGGATGAACTTTTGATACAATGAAATGTTTCTCTAATCAAATGTGCTCCTCCCACTCTCCTTGGTTTCATCATTATATGTACACTAGTCCACCTGTCTGGAATAGCTTTACCCATTCTCCATTGTTTTTCATTCTTTAAGATTTAATCAAAACCCTAACTCTTCAGTGACTCCACCCCTCACTTTCTTTGGCACTGCTTCCTCCTCTGCAGCCGCATGGCGTCCTGCCCATTCATTAACATGGACACCTTGGTGATGTACCTTGAACACTCTCTATTCCTGTACCCCCTCAGAGGTAAGGAGGCCTTGCCTTAGCTGCTTTTGTAAACTCCCTCCACACTAGGGCCTGACACTTTCGTGGAAATCAGTAAATATTTATTGAATGAGGTTGGTCTAATACAAGACTGGTACTCAGTTTAGGTCATGGAAAACTGCTGTGTCCTCATTGCTGCTCATTTGGTTCCAGCCTCACCGCCCTTAATGCCTGAGATGAGTTCACTCCTGGGTTCTCTAGGTGAGGGCTATGAATGACTGTTAGAGCCCAAGGGGATAAGAGGCCTTCTCCTATAACCCCTTTGTCTTAGTCTGTTTAGGCAACTATAACAAAATACCACTGGATGGCTTATAAACAACAGAAATTTATTTCTCACAGCTCTGAAGATCAGGGTGTCCACCTGGTCAGGTGATGGCCCTCTTCCAGGTGGCAGACTTCTCATTGTGTCTTCGAATGGCAGAAGTCAAATGAGCCCTGTCAGTTCCCTTTATAAGGGCACTGATCCCACTCATGAGGACCCCACCCTCGTGACCTAATCTTCTCCCAAAGTACCTACCTCCAAATACCATCACCTTGGTGGGTAGGTGTCCAACATATGAATTTGGGGGGAAGGGGGACACAACATTCAGACCAGGTATAAGTCCCGAACAAGTAAAGGGACTACATGAAGGTCACAGGTTCCCTTCGAGCTGCCATTTAAGATTTTGACTTGGTTAAACAAGCCTCCATAGAAAAAATTGTTAGACTCTGAGAGTCAGGAGATACCGAGGTTTTCATTTTGGACTTTACATTAACCAGCTGTGTAGTTGGGGCACTTCCCCCCTTTTGAAAAATCATTAGTCACAACCCAGTGACTTGTGGCTGGAATTTGGTCTGTAGTCTTCTTTCTTTTCTCTTTTTAAGCTTGAATTTTAATGCCTTCAACAAGACATGTACTTGCAGTTAGAGGCAGTTGCCATCCTTCCCATTGTTCTAGACCAGCACTGTCCCATAGAAATAGAAGACAAATCACACATCTGAGTCACATACGTAATTTAAAATGTCCTCGCATCCACATTAAAAACATAAAAAAAGAAAGAGATGAAATTAATTTCAATAATTTATTTAACCCAATATATCCAAAATATTTTTCTAAACATAAAATTAATACAAAACATTAATGAGCTATTTTACATTTTTTACTACTTCTATACCTTTAAAAAACATTATCCTATCTAATAAAAGAGTAATATGCAAATTGACCGTCACTCCAACACACACAAGATGGCCACCCCCATGTGGTCAAAGATGGCTGCCCCCATGTGGACACAAGATGGCTGCCAAAAGATGACCTGCAAGGGAGGGCAGTTGTGGGCGATCAGGCCAGCAGGGGAGGGCAGTTGGGGGGGAACAGGCCTGCAGGGGAGGGCAGTTGGGGATGATCACGCCTTCAGGGGAGGGCAGTTGGGGGGGGAACCAGGCCTGCAGGGGAGGACAGTTGGGGGAGACCAGGCCTGCAGGGGAGGGTAGTTGGGGGGGACCAGGCCTGCAGGGGAGGGCAGTTGGGGGCAATCAGGCCAGCAGGGGAGGGCAGTTGGGGGGGACCAGGCCTGCAGGGGAGGGCAGTTGAGGGTGACCAGGCCAGCAGAGGAGGGCAGTTGGGGGGACCAGGCCTGCAAGGGAGGGCAGTTTGGGGGGACCAGGCCTGCAGGGGAGGACAGTTAGGGGTGACCAGGCCAGCAGAGGAGGGCAGTTAGGGGAGACCAGGCCTACAGGGGAGGACAGTTGGCGGTGACCTGGCCTGTAGGGGAGGGCAGTTTGGGGGGACCAGGCCTGCAAGGGAGGACATTTAGGGGTGACCAGGCCTGCAGGGGAGGGCAGTTGCAGGGAGACCAGGCCTGCAGGGGAGGACAGTTAGGGGTGACCAGGCATGCAGGGGAGGGCAGTTAGGGGTGACCAGGTCGACAGAGGAGCAGTTAGGCGTTGATCAGGCTGGCAGGGGAGTGGTTGGGGGTGATCAGGCTGGCAGGCAGAAGCTGTTAGGGGCACTCAGGCAGGTGAGTGGTTGGGAGCCAGCAGTCCTGGATTGTGAGAGGGATGTCCCAGATTGGAGAGGGTGCAGGCTGGGCTGAGGGACACCCCCCCCCCCTCTGTGCAAAAATTTCGTGCACCAAGCCTCTAGTATTTTACACTTATAGTGCATCTCACTTTGAACAAGCCACATGGTAAGTATTCAGACCCCACCTGTGACCAGTGGTTACAGTACTGGACATTGCAGTTCTAAACCCTTCTCACTGACCTCATTACCCTCCTTACTGGCTTCTGAAGGCATTTGAACCTGAAAACCTTGGGTGAGAAGGTTATATAAAGTCCGTTCTGCTCTGACATCCTATGAATCTATTGTCAAGAAGAATTTCTAAGTTAAATTAGTCCAGAACCACCATAGTCATTTCACAGAATTAGAACTCACTTATCAGCTGCCACAGTGTCTGAATTGGAACCAGAAAGTGGCTCTCAAATTCACAGGATCAGATTTGCTGGCCTTTGGGCTGAGTGTGCTTGTGGCTAGCCTAGGCAATAAGGCCTGTTACCATGGCTGGCAGTCCTCACCCCTGACACAGCACCCACAGGGGCCTCTGCCTCCACCTCTACAGCAATAAGCTTTCCCCTCACGTGTGCTTTCTCTGGATCTCTTCTGGTTCCAAGGATCATTTCAGATTTTCTTAGCCATTTGCGGCAGTCTGCCTGGCAGGAAAGGGTTAAGTGGGGTCACCCTGAACAGCCAGAGGCCTCACTGTCCCCTCCTGCCTGGGCTTTTCTAAGGCAGAGGTGGGGAACCTTTTTTCTGCCAAGGGCCATTTGGATATTTATAACATCATTCGCAGGCCACACAAAATTATGAACTTAAAAATTAGCCTGCTGTATTTGGTCAAACATTTAATTAACTTACCCCTAATGCCTTGGCAGAGCCAAACCAAATGATTTTGCAGGCCTTATATGCCCGTGGTCAGGGTGTTCCCCACCCCTGCCTTAAGGTGACAAGGAGTGTTTTTAAACCACCACACAACACTATTAGTCCTGTTGATGCTGTGCAGCTGCTCCAGAACTGGCCGGAAGGAGAACCTCCCTGAAGCTGCCTGAGCAGACAGGCTGTGAGTCAGGGGCAACCTGCCCAAGGACCTGGAGGGGCCTCACTGAGAGCTCACCTCCTGTTGCCTACACCCTAGTCTCAAGTTCCTCGTCCACGTGAAAAATGGCTGATCTGTGCAAAGAACATTTTGTAATGAACAATGTCTTCTTTTTTCCTTTTAAACAGCAGAGTGATGTCTATTTGTAAAGATAATCACTACAAAAAGGTCAAAGGTTTCTGTTAAAAACTGCTGCTTATAAAATATCTTTATCGGGAAGAGTTCTGGATGATTAAACTACTCCTCCAATAAGACAGTACAACCTGTAAGAGTACGTGTGATCCGGATCCCAATGTTATATGTAATTAGATGACTGGAAGGCAGTGCTTCTCAAACTTTCATCTACCTGTGGGTCCTGGGGAGCTTGTTCCAATGCAGACCTGGATTCAGTAGGACTGGGGGGAGGCCTGAGACTCAGCGTTTCTGACAAGGGGAGCCCCCAATGGGACCCAGGCTTCAGGGTCATAAGGAACTTTGTCTGGACCCTGGGTCTCCCACAGTCACAGTTCATGAGAAAAGAAGGTGATACTGTAATTGTTTGCTCTGTTGGGAGAGAAAAGAGAACTGAGCTGATTTGCGAAGCAATGGCTTTAATGTCCGTGAGCTGAGTTGCTAAGATTTAGTAAAACAGCAGGAAACGTGGGAGTTTAGAGAAAGGAATAAGTAAGCTATAGGAAACAGCTTCCTGTTTCCTAATTCATTATTGAGTCAAGCCTTTTGTTTGCTGGTGCCAATGACCCAAAAATACTCAGCTGAACAAAGTTCTATCATAGTTGGACAAAACCGAGATCTTGTAGGATCCATTTAATGAAGCCTAAAATTATTGTTATACTAGAGGCCCGGTGCAGAAATTCATGCACAGGTGGGGTCCCTCAGCCTGGCCGGCGATTGGAGCCATCTCGCCCAGTTCTGATCGGGGCCAAAGGGGGCCACCTGGCCGGGGAGGGACCACAGCAGGTTGGCCGGCCAGCCCCGATCGAGGCTGATTGGGGCGGCCAGCCAGGGAGGGACTACGGGAAGTTGGCTGGCTGGGGAGGGACTGCAGGAGATTCCAGGGTATGTCTG
Organism: Eptesicus fuscus; assembly: GCF_027574615.1. NCBI lineage: Eukaryota > Metazoa > Chordata > Mammalia > Chiroptera > Vespertilionidae > Eptesicus > Eptesicus fuscus. The sequence goes on from NC_072478.1 coordinate 33,391,739, forward strand.
GCCCAGCCTGCCCAGTCCTGATCTGCCGGACCCCAGCAACAAGCTAACTTACCAGTCAGAGCGTCTGCCCTCTGGTGGTCAGTGTGCATCATAGAAACTGGTCGAGCGGTCAACGGAACAGTTGACCGATTGGTCAGACACTTAGCATATTAGGCTTTTATACATAGATATAGATATAAGAACATATAGATAAGAACACATTAAAAGGACATATATGACTGTGTGTGTACATGCATATGTGTGTGCACGTGAGTGTGTGTGTGTGTGTGTGTGTGTGTACCCCATGAAAAATAGTTATGCTGGTTACATACATGAGAAAATCGAGTATTTGGTGCATGTTCTGTGTTGTGCTTTGGGACCACAAGCTCAGTTTGGGGCAAGACCAAGGGGTTGGAGAAGAGGAAAGGAGTGGAGGGCAGAATGGGGCCATCATTCCTGGACAGTTCATAGCAGATTCCTTTAATTTTGGTCACAGAATGACCTGAGGGCTAACTTTCTATAGAAGATTGCAGTTGCAATTTGCTGGTTAGTCTCTGTTCTTTTAATGCTTTCCTGAAGTGCCATTTTGTCTCAGTAAAATGCTCCCTAAAAATACTCAAATATTTTTAGTTGTAGAGTACAAATCAGATTGAGCTGCACATTTCCCTGGTGAGCAAAAGTGATGAGTTTGTGTTCATTAACTCGAGGCCATCTGGTGTAGACACGCAGCAGTCTGTGAATCAAACGTGCATCAAACTCCAGGGATCAGAACCCGTGCCAGACCCAGTGTTTTGGAGAGTCAACAACAACCAGGGGGGAGAAAAGGGCCTCGGCTATCTTTCTTTTATTTTTAAAAATCAGTTCTGCCTTGCAGTATATCAGAGCGTTTCGCGCTGCTCAGCTGGCGAGCCACATTGCTTTCTCTTCATTGCCCATCTGAGCTGTCTTTGGGGTGTGCTTCTGCAGATGAAGTCGTTTTCCCGTCACCAGCCCGTTTGGGTGCGGGGAGGAGAATGAGAACATTAGCATCCCTTTCCCTGCACTTTCCTGTAACTATAGGCCTAGCCACCCACATGCATGCGCACATGCACACACACACACACACACACACACACACACACACACATTCTCACCATGAGACAAAGCAAAGCAATCCTCACAGTAGCGGGCGCACTGCAGCTCATCCTCAGGAGAATGGCCTTTTGCACACAGCCCATTGCTGTAGGAGAGCATGAGTGCACCTTGCAGCCCTGCTAATAAAATGCCACTCAGCAGTGGCTAGCTCTCTGTTGAAGCGTGCTCACTAAAATATAAAGAAAGAAAATAAATTGCTACACTGATTTGTTCCTGTGGCCACCAGGCCCTCAATGGCATGTATAGAAATTTTGGAAGGGACTGTGGGACTTGTTGAGGCTTCCACCCAACTCAGAGTCTGTAATTCCTGTACTTGAAACTGGAGTCAGTGTAATTACAACTAGCAGTCAGTGTCCACTGCGTAGCAGCGTGGCTGGCTTTTCAGTATTAGATGCAATTTTCTGGGCGGCCTCTGCTCTTTAATGCTTTCCTGAGTCCGTCTGCCTGGCTCTGCAGTTCTCGTTAAGGCATCCATGCATGTTTAATTGAAGAATATGAACAGACTGGGCTGCCCATTGAGGAAGATGTGACCAGTGGCCATCTCTCTCTGTCTCTGCACCTGCTCGGTGCCCACCCCTCTATGTTCCAAGATGCCAAGCACATGGCATACTTCTATTTAGGAAGTTCTTTTTAATTCCACATGGATGTTAATAAATAGGAATAAATAGCTCTTTTCCCAGGTTTTGTAACATGTCTTGGTAAACTTTGTATTTCAAAAATTAAGAAAAACAATGGAGTAAAAGACTTTAATGATGGGTGCAAACAACTTTGTTGTAAACAGAGAGCAGGATAATGGATGTGGAGAAAATTTGCTCAAGTGCTATGAAGAAAGCTAAAAGTAATTCTTTTTCTGTTTTCAGTGGGTTAACATTTAAAAGTACGAGTTATTCAGTGCACTTCATTGCAATGTGTCTTTTACTACTTTACCAGCCCCGGGTGCTATCATCGTTTTTAATGTTTGCTGATATGGTAAATATAAAACAACACTTTAATTTGTCTTGCATATCTTTGATTACCACTGGCATTTAAATTTATTGGGGGTTTTTGAAGCCCTGAATAAACATTTTCTCGTACTTAGGAAAGCTCATCTTTTATTATGCAGGGAAGCTAGCTCACTGAAGTTCTGGTTAAGACATTAATTATAATACATTTGCTTTGGATTTTGTCTCTTAGTTGGTGGAATCCATGTTGTTTGCAAGATCCAACTGGAGGTCACCACTTTGAGAACACACAGTGAGAATATGTGAGAGAATCAGATGAGTTTTTAAGGAGTTTTCTGGGGGGAGAGAATTTTGTTTTAATTGTGTTATGCAACAAATGTATATTTATTGTGGAAAATACAGATAAGCAAAAGGAAGAGAATAAAAACTACCTTTAATAATCAGATTTTTAAGCATGTTGTTATAGTATACTTCCATTCTCTGTAGGAATAAGTAATTTAAACAATAGAATCTTAGTGTACATCCTGTGATTTTAAATTGCATTTATTGGCATGACATCTATATATATAAAAACCTAAGTGACCGTTATGACCAGTCGACTGAACAACTGGTTGACCGATCACTATGATGTGTACTGACCACTAGAGGGCAGACGCTCAATGCAGGAGCTGCCTCCTGGTGGTCAGTGCGCTCCCACAGCCAACCTCCCACACCTGCCAACCTCCCACGGTCCCTTACCCTGGCCAGCCCCAATCGGCCCCGATCGCCGGCCAGGCCGAGAGACCCCACCCATGCACAAATTCGTGCACCGGGCCTCTAGTTCGTTAATAAAATTACATAGGTGTAAGGTGTACAATTCTATAATACAACATCTGTATATTGTCTTATATGTTCACCATCCCAAATTATGTCTCTTTTCATAATCATTTATCCCCCCATACATTGTTTTGTAATATATGTTTTCACTGATGAATATTTCATGAATATCTTTTCATACCATGACATGTTATTTTTTTCACTACATCATGTCCACTAGTTGGACATACCATAATTTATTTAACCAATCTAGTATTGTTTGACGTTGGGTTGTTTCTGATAATTCCTGATCATAAATACCACTATGATGAGCATACTTGTGGCAAAATCTTTTCATGTAACCATTATTATTTCCCCAGAATAAGTTCTCAGAAGGGGATTTGCTGAATATAGTATGTCTTTGAAGTCTCTTTTAAAAGCTGCTGCATCCACTCTAGTTGGTTTGCTCAGTGGATAGAGCATTGGCCTGCAGACTGAAGGGTCCCCGGTTCGATTCCAGTCAAGGGCATATGCCCGGGTTGAAGGCTCGATCCCCAATAAGGGGTGTGCAAGAGGCAGCCGATCAATGATTCTCTCTCATCATTGATGTTTCTATCTCTCTCTCCCTCTCCCTTCCTCTCTGAAATCAATAAAAATATATTTAAAAGCTGCAGCATCCCCTCCATCCTTTTCTTTGCTTTACACTTTTTCTGTGGAAGGACCCAGGCATTTTTAATCCAGAGTCCAAAAGCCTGTATGCTTGCGGTGCCGTTCAACGTGTTCCCCTGTCGTTTGTATTTTCTGCACATTGGCAGCTGCATCCAGAGGCTTGACCAGACTCAGGGTCCATCTCCTTGGCAAGGTAGTGGTGTTTTTCATTAGGAAGGACATATCATGTGGTTTATACATTTTATTGTTAATACTCAGTGATGCTCAATGTCTAGATCCACCATTTCACTAGGGGCTGCAAAATGTATAATTCTAACTCTATAATATTGTTGTCATTTATTAGATGGGATTTTTTTTTTTAAGGGGAGGCTTCAACCCATCTACCATGTAGTTACCCAGTGGTGCAGTTTTTATAAGAAGGTCATAAAAAATGTTTAATGTATTCATATACCCAGTTTGCAAGATAATAAATTGGATGTCATGTTTAAAATGCAATCAATTAGTTCTTTTAAATAGTACTATGAACTCATAGATTTACACATATCTGATGGATTTCCATCTATTGACTGTTGGAGCTTCTTCAATTGGCTCCTGAGTCCTTTGATATGACTTAAGGAGGTTTCTGATTTACCTCATTATCTGGTATATGAAGACACTCCAGGCTCATATTGTGCATTTCCTGCACCAGACCTGGAATCAACCATTTCTCCAAGAAGCCTAATTTCTTTTATTGGGAAAATGCATTTTAAGACCACAATCTGGATGCTATAGATGCTTATTCCTACTGGGTTGGAATAAGCTTTTCAGCAGACATAGGATACACATGTGTAGTATGTGTGTGTGGAAGGGGAGATATGTGTGATCAAATACTTTGTGAGTTCAAACTATTTCAGACTCAAATTCAAAACTATAGAATTTTTACTTAACAACTTTATATTGCATTTGTATCTCCTTTATATCAAACCAAGAATCCTGGTTCTTAAGAACACTGAATTAGATTCAGAATATCCCATAATTATTCCCAACATCTCAGAATAACAATAACACTACCACCATCAATTATGATTACTAAGCAGTTTACTTTTTTTTTTTATCTCTATATTCTCTTCCCTACACCAGTTTTTATGGTTATATTATACTAGAGGACCAGTGCACGGATTAGTGCACTGGTGGAGTCCCTTGGCCTGGCCTGCTGGGATCAGGCCTAAACTGGCAGTCAGACATCCCTCTTACAATCTGGGACCACTGGCTCCTAACTGCTCACCTACCTGCCTGCCTGATTGCCCTTAACCGCTTCTGCCTGCCAGCCTGATCGCCCCCTAATCACTCCCCTGCCAGCCCAATTGCCCCCAATAGCCCTCCCCTGCTGGCCTGATCCTCTGCCGTGACTCGCCTCCTCCGCATGAGGCGGTAGAGACGCCGGGACCAGTCTCCTCTGTGCCCCACGGAGCCACAGGGCCCCCAGGCCTCACCACATGGAGCAGCCACCGGGCCCCGCCTCCACTGTGCATGTGGCCATCTTGTGGTGGCCATCTTGTGGTGGCCATCTTGTGGAGGCCATCTTGTGGCGACATCACACGCAAGGGCCACCTAGGCTTTTATTAGTATAGATTTGTGTTAACAGATCATATAGCCAATACATACCATAATCTTTCCCTTTTAACTCTCATTTACCTTTAGTTCTACCGGTAGCCATATATTTAATATTCATTATCTTTATGCTGATGCCAATTTTATTATTTTGGTTGTCTGAACTAGATTCCTTAGTAAGGTTTCATCTCATGGAAGCAATATTCTCTGAATTCTTGCATATTGGAATAGTTTGTCTGTGCTTTTTATATATGAGGTCAGTTTTGCTGGAAATCAAATCCTGAGCTCACACTTGTTTTTAATATTATAAATAAGCATTGAGAATATAATAAAATAGTTCAGTTTCTTCTAGCATAAAATATTTCTGTCAGAAAGCATGGCATAATCTAATTTTCTTTCATGTATTTTATTTATCTTTAAAGTCCAGTAATTTTACTAGATTATGTCTTGATGTTGATTTTTCTGGGTTAATAGTTCCAAGTATTCCTCTAATTGAATTTTCTTTTCCTATCTTCAATATTTCTCCCTTTCTTGACACCTTTTCTTAATATCTTTTCCTCATTTTCTTTTTTCTCTGTTTTTAATCCTCACCCAAGGATGTTTTCATTGCTGAAAGAGAGAGAGAGAGAGAGAGAGAGAGAGAGAGAGAGAGAGAGAGAGAGAGAGATTGATCTTGATCAATTGCCTCCCATACACACCCTTCAAACCTGCAACCTAGGCATGTGCCCTGACCGAGAATTGAACCCTCAACCCTCTGGTATATGGGATGATGCTCCAACAAATTGAGCCACCAGATTAGGTGTCATTTCTTTTTATGTTTAAAAACTTTTAAGGTTTAGCCATATTACTGCTTAAGTCATCATTTGTTTTATGTATTAGTGTTTGTGTTCCTTCTAGTTTAGTCTTCATTTCTTAAATTATTTGTTAATGACATTTCAAATTTTGCATCATTTTTCAGGCTTTTAGCTGATTTTGAAATAGTATGCTACAATGTTTACATTTTCTGAGTCCATTTTTCTGGCATGCCTTCAGGATCTGTAGGAATGCTATTCTGCAATATATATAATCCCCCAAAATGTATGCACACTTTGAATAATTATAAAGTCAGTGTTTATTAAAATACATTTCATTTTCAAAAATGTAATAGAATCAGCTGTTAAAGTGTGTATACATTTTTTGGGACAAAAATGTATATATGTATGTATACATATATACACACAAGTGTGTGTGTGTGTGTGTGTGTGTGTGTGTGTATACACTTTGACACTTTGTATGAGATTTTACCTATAGATGCATACCACCACAGAGAGACCCCTTCTTCCAATTCCCCTATCAAACCTCCCTAAGAGGAAGGTGGTCTTAGATGGGGGAGTCTTGTGAAAAATGTGACTTTTTATGTGAATTTACTTTTTAAACATTTTTTGGAGGAGGATTGGTCTATTTAGCTTTTCTAACTTCACGGTGCTCCCGCCTGTTGTTTCACATAGTGTTAGAAAAATATGGCAGCTTTCTTTCTGGTATTTCCTGTTTCTGTTCCCCTCCTTTACTTTTATCTGGACCACATCGGTTTTTTATCTCTGTAATTTCTATCTGCTCATTTTTGATTCTGCCCCTGCAGTGGAGACCTGGAAGGATGCACTGCGAGTGGGTAGAACCATGCAGCTCCAGCTCTGCATTCAGACCTTCTGATCAAGTCCTTACGTTCTTCTACTATTCGATGAGCAAAACGGCTCCCAGTTTCAGCTGTTGTTCTTAGTTTGGCCATCTGTATTTCCCAGGAAACCCCGTTGCACAGTAGATCCATCAATGCCCTCTTGCCTCCCTGTGCGTTCTTTACTGCAGATGCCAGTAATACACACAGCTTGTGGCTATTGGTGGTTTCGCCCATTCACTTGTATTTTGGGGTTCACAGGGATACTTTGTCATCTAGGTTCATCGTAAGCGTTGTTTGTGTGTTTTTGATTTTGCATTTAGTTTCTCTGTATTTTTTTTTCTGTGAAGCATTGGGAAGAGGTCACTGCAGCACCCTCTTCCGAGAATCTCTCAGCAGGAATTTAAGCTGATGGAAGACAGGGCTCACTGTTGAATCTCCAGCAGAACTTCATACGTTGTCCCATGCAACATAGATTCAGTCAATGTTTGGGGAGTGAAATGAAACTGTCTACCTCTGGAGTAGAGCTCCAGCCCACAAAGAGCGCTTTTGGTACCGAATCCTATTTCCAAAGAGACTTCTGTTCATTGGGATGCCAGGGTACAGGCATCCTGGCGTGGGAGGAGTTCACCCTCTGGTGGGAGGAGAGTGCCTCTCCGCTGCCTGTTATTTGGAGATAAGTTGCAAATGTTGAGTTGGCTTTTGGAGGTCACAGCCTGCCACTTTGAACCAAGACCAGGATGGAAAGTAGTTGGGCAAGCTGTGACTCCCAGTGCCTTTGTCTATTAAAGCACTTAATATAGCAATAACTTATCTGCTTCTCAGCTTAGGCCCCTAATTAAAGCTGTTTTCAACCCAATAAACAGCCTCACCCAGGCTAATAGAGTCGGAAAACTCCTCAGTGGCCTCTTCCTTTGTCCTCCAAGGTTCAATGGCTCCGGGGTCAAGTTCCTGCCGCCTTCCGCAGGGCCACCCACTGAAACATTTAATAAGGAGAAGAGTATTGCTTCTTGGAGACATAATTATAAGAGCCACTTAGTGCGACCTTTTCTGAGATAACAGGCCTTTGAAACACAGTGTGTTGGGGGAAGATTTAGCCCAGATCGGTGACTGCCTTAGCTCCTAGGAGTCATTAATAAGGCTGTGTTTTTGCTTTGGCCAAAAGGCTCTGGGGTCTGTTTCTAAAGTTATTACCCTTTTGTTTGAGAGACTTGTACTTGGGACTTGTGGTTCTAAGTCTTTTCTTTCAGCTTTTTAAGCCGTAACTCCAGTTTGGTGGTTGTGGCTGTAGGTGCATCTGTGAAATAGGTAACTTCGCCTTTGACTCTCCCGTCACTAGAAGCCAATTATGTCCTGGATTTGGGGGCTCGTGTAAACCTAGTTTTGTATTGAATTAGGATTTCTGAAGACGGGAGACTCTGAGTGCAAATAAAAGCTACTACTGGGAGACACACGGGGAACATTTGAGGACTCATGTTGTGTCCCATCTTCTCAGGACACTGCCTGCCTTCCTCAAAAGTCACATGGGAAAGATTTTTACTCAGCTTTTAGAGTAAATATACTTGGGAAGCCATCTACATACTGTCTTTCTTAAGGAAATCACTTTGTTAAGTAAATACCTTTTTTATAATGTGATAAAATGTCTTCCTAATTTGTCTGTCTTAAAATTTCAATTTCACTCTGTCATCCGTCAAGGCAAATCTGTTATTTCCTTTTCTTTCTTTTGTTTTTTCCCCCTGTCTTTCCTTCATTTCCTGGAAAGGGGAAATAGTTTCCTTCACGTAAGATGTGTGGTTTTTCTTTTCCTCATCTCCTGAATCATTGTTTCATTGTGTTTGACTCTTTTTATAGGAAACAGAGAAAGAATCTTAAACTGGGAGGGAAAGCCTAGGGTTCCCATCTAGCTTTGCTCTAACTTGCTGTGAGAACTCAACAAGCTAGTTAACCTCCCTTAGCCTTAGTTTTCTTATCTATAAAAGGGGTATAAAAAAATCTGTGCATGGCTTTGTTGCTGCTGGCTTAATGAAATAATATATATAAAGTCCTTGGTGCCTGGCACAATGTAATGCCCCCCAAATAATTGCCATTAATTGGGAGCCCTCCTGCCAATGAAAATGTGACCTCTTGCGAAAGTTTGTAATATTTGTTCTCAGGCTCCCTGTTCCCATAGGTGGGGCAGGAACTTCATTCCATTCTTCTCCTGTACCCTTAAGCATGTTTCTACATATAAATTTATTTCCAGCCACCAAAAACAATCAGAAATACCCACTCACAGTGATACCATAAGCAGAGAAACCCAAGCCAGGAAGGTGGCTATGCATCTTTAACTACGTGGGTGGTGCGATGGGGAGGGATCACTGTGACATCTCTTGGCTCCATTCCTATTTCTAAGTTTTCCATGCCTCAACCGTCTTCTCTTTTTATATGTGACTAGAGACCTGGTACATGAAAATTTGTGCACTCGGAGGGGTTCCTCAGCCCGGCCTGCACCCTCTCACAGTCTGGAACCCCTGTGGGGATGTCTGACTAATGGCCCACGGGGAGCGGGCCTAAGCAATTAGTCGGATATCCTTAGTGCTGCCATGGAGGCGAGAGAAGCTCCCGCCACTCCTGCTGCGCTGGCCAGCCATGAGCTGGCTTCTGGCTGAGCGGCACTCCCCCTGTGGAAGCGCACTGACCACCAGCGAGTAGCTCCTGCATTTAGCGTCTGCCCCCTGGTGGTCAGTGTGCATCATAGCAACTGGTCATTCCTGGTCGTTCCACTGTTAGGGTCAATTTGCATATTACCTTTTTTTTATATAGGATGGGCTCATAGATATGACTCCTATTGCCTGGCAGGTCCCTTTGAGCCCAGCATCCTCAGAGAAGCCCCTTCTGCCCCCTCACCATGGTCTCCCAAGGGGAGGGTGTCTCAGGTGAAGACCCCTTTGCAAAATGTTGCTTGAGAGACGGGAAAGTCAAGCTCATGCAGGCTGGTCCTGATTTCTCTCCTGGCCTTCTGACCCTTCCTTTTCCCTCCTTGTCAGTATTTAAACACAGTTCCTGCCACCAACCTATGCTGTCCCTGATACACCCCACCCCGCCTGGCCCCCAACTCTTTTGTTCTGTCCCTGCCACTGCCTCCCTTCCCCCAGTACACTCAGCTTCATTGCTGCTTAAATGTCAGTTTTGAAACAACAGAAGGACATGCTGTTTCTGTGGCATCTCGGGGAAAATTTTATTTTGATCCATTTGGTGTTAAGAGCACTCACAAGAAATGTATTCAGGGACCCTCGCCAGCCTCCTTCACTGAGTGGTTCACATTTGGTGGTTGGTGATTTCACAGGCACATTTCCCCCCAGAAATGTCCATCTTCTTATCATCTGTATCCTTCCTTAGATGTCTTTGTCTTTCAGATCATTCTGTACTTGAATTATGGCAGTTCCTGATTTATTTTCAAGCTGGGGGTCTATCTTGATCTAACCCCTTCTTGGGGTTTTGAACCAGGTTCTCAAGGAAACTGTGAAGGAACCTGGCTTTTTTCTCTGGGCCGTAGGATGGCGGGAAAGGACTGAGACACTTTGTTCCCCCTCCTTGACCCCTAGGGTGCATAGAGCATGAGAGGAGTCTGTCAGACGGCATGTGCCAGGACCTCCCGTCCAAAGGGGAGCAGTGGGTCTCCTCAGGAAACCAGGAACTTGGGGTTCCCTTTGTTCTTCATCTCTCTCCTCCAGGCCCTTCCATCTGTGATTATGTGTATTCACACATCATTATTCCCCTTAGACTGGTGAGTTCTTTAGGGCAGGATCATGTCTGATTCATCTTAGAGTCCTCCAGTGCCTAGAATGAGACCCTGTAGATGCTACCCATTTGCAGAAAGAACACACACACACACACATTCACTCAACTGAGTGTGGGGAGGGAAGCAGAGAGAAGGACTCACTTCCTCCAGACTTCGTCCTGGCAACGCTCTGCTGAGGAAGTGGTGTGCACACAGGCTTGTATCTAAAACCCAGAGACCCTCTGTGTATTACAGAAGGTCCAGGTGAGCAATTAAGTTATGAAATGGAATTTTAATAAGCTTGTTGTCCTGGCCAAAACCCCTGATTGCAATACAGTGACTGGGATCGTCCCCGCCCATCTGAGTTATTCAAAGCCTTTATGACTGTGGTGCTCTGACTTTAGTTAGCTTGCCATCCACGAACACCCAGAGTGGGGGTTCAGAGCCATCAAAGCCAGCGCCTTGGGCCCTGGATGTACCGGAGGACCCTCAACGCAAGAACAGTGGGAAGGATACTGTTAAGGCTCAGAATCTCACCTGGTGGGTCTCCATTCCAGCTCCTTTGCCAGTCTGCTGTTCACTTCCAGCCCCTGGGAAGAAAATTGTAGGGCACTTAACGGGTAATACATCCCTACTTGCCTGTCAGCCATCATAGGAACTTGGAGGAAAGGAGAAATGGCTCAATTTTCACACACACAAATCAAGAGTTCTTGTTCTAATGACCTGTTCTGACACTCCACTTGACAGGAGGCTGACAACTCAAGGTTTGCAGCCTGAGTGACCTTCTCTAAAAGGATACTGTGTCTGCACTGACTTTGACTAGACCTTCACTGATAGGTGAGTCACGGCAGAGCTCAGTCGCGCTGCCAGTGGAGACCCAGTGGTCGTCCACCCGCCCATAATTCCCCGGATGTAGAAACACCAGAGGTGTCGATTTCATGTCTGTAGGTCTTTCCTAAATGGCCAATCCTTCCTTCCTGAAATACCATTCATTGAGCCCGTCTTAAAAATCAGCTCAGGAGTAGGCTCCTTATGTAACGTTGCTCTTGGTGCCTCTCTATTGGAGAGCGTGTTTCAGCCTCTCTTTATCTGCTTCTTCCTCACCTTTGATTCTCCTTATTGAGGCTGAGCTTTGCCAAACAGCCATGGAACAAAATTAGAAGCTTTTCCCTGGGCTGACTTCTAAGCGCCTTCCTGGTTTTCTAAGAAGCAGCCAAAAATAATAAAAAATAAAAAAAAGAAAGGGGAAAAAAAGAAAAGAAAGAAAAAAAATAAGTAGAGACTGGAAGAAGCAAACTTTCAGCTAATTATCATCCTTTTTCCCCCTCTGAGCTCAGAGTACTGTTCTTAATTTCCTGACCAGCTTGTGCCCCTCCCCCACTCCCTCCGAGCATCTGTGGTGGTTTCAAATTGAGCTGCATACCTGCTGCTCTGAATTTCCAACATACCATACCAGTTGGTTTGCCAAACAGCGAACTGCCAGCCATCTGCCATCCAAAGTCAGAATTTACATTGTTTCATCTTAAAATAACGCCTCCAGAATAGCAAGCCACTCTATGCATCAGGTTTTAAAATTGACAATCAGCCAGAATTAAAAACAAATACCAAATGGGCATAAAAAAAGAGGAACTTGGGGAGGGGGGCTGGCATTTGAGGGCGAGTTCATTTTTCAGCATTTTTACCTGATTTTTTCACCAAAATAGCATTGAATTGTACCTGCCACAGCAGCAACTGCTTACAGGCTGAGGACACTGACTTTTTACTCGCCCAGCTTTAGATAGAAGAGGACGGGGCTCCGGGCTGGAGCAGTGGTCCCGTCTCAGGGAGAGAGCTGTCTTCACAAGCCCAGCTGCAGGGAAGGAGCCCCATAACCGCTCCTCGCCAGGCTCCCTGGTTGCTCAGAAGAGAAAGCTAAGATGAGTGAAGGTGGGATGCATGGCCAAGGTCACAGGCTAGGAAAGGGAAGAACCTCCCGGCTCCCTGGCATCCCTCCAGTCACTTCCTCCTCCCTGCCCTGACTAGTCATTATGGGTAACTAGGTTAGTTCTTGTCATCTCACTGCAGCAACCTCCCATGCCCTATCTCCCCACTGCTTCAGGAAGACAGGAGAGAGGGGGTTTCTGAAAGATTTGGGGGACCCTGTGGACCTGGGATGTTGGCCTTGTCAAAGATCAGCCCTGAGCCTGGAGAGCTTTCCAGAGCGGATGGGTTCGAAGGAGATTTTATTTTTTAAGAGAAAAAGAGAAGAGGTTTTATGTTTCTTTTAGGGAAGCTGTTCTAGGCGAAGGCAGCTTGGGGAAAAGTGTGAAGTTATGAGTGGGCAGAGGAAGCAAAGGGCTCTAAATTTATATCAAAGCCACCTGCCTACCGCTTGGCATCCTGTGCCGTGGGCATGAGCCGAGAAGACAGAAGCAATTGCTTGTACCTGTCTGGGGCTGGGTAGGGCACCGGGTAACCTCTTAGCCCAGCCTGGTGCAGCCTTCTTTGGAATTCTCCTTGAGCCAATGGTGGGGACAGGGGAAGGCTTCACCCCCATATGGACTCAGACATTCTGGGGGCCAGGGAGCTGCTGCTCAGCCTGAGTTGGATATGACTGTCAGAGATTGGAACTGCGGTTGCAGCGGTGGTTAAATTTGGGCCTGATGGTGGCATCTCCTTCTGGAAGCCTTCTCCCAACCCTGGCTAGAGCCAGGGGCCACTTCTGTGCTCCACAGCCCCTGCCTGCATATAACTCTAACAGGCCTGCCCCACTAGCAGCCTTCACTGCTAGAACCACTGTCCTTCCTGGGAGACTCCTGTGGTCAAGGCGTGTTACTCATGGTTTCAGTCCTGAGCATCATTCGTATGCACTCAACTCGTGCTCACTTACTGAATGGATCAACGAGATGATAGAGCTTAATTGATTGTGGTGATCAATAGACTCAGTTTTGCAGTATTTTACCTGTGAAAGCTGCTTTTGACTTACCTGAACTCTTCTGATTTTGTTGTGTCTCAATTAGCATTGTAGTTACCATCTGATATGGTGTAATTTCGCTTATTGATGGTAATCCTGTGAAGTCACTGTTGTCATTATAGAGGTGAGCCCACCAAGGCACAGAGGTGTGAATAAGTCCCACCTGAAGCATCGAGGCTGAGGCAGGTTGGAAGCTGGGCACCTGCTAGAGCTCCTTTTAGTTGAACCTGCTGCTCTGTGTCTGGCACTGGGCAGGCCTCCCTGTGCTTCCACACACCGGAGCATTGTGCCCAGTCCTGGGACAACTGTGGTGCCCTGGCACCACAGCCCATGGGGAAGAGGGAAACCAAGATGAGTGGGGCTCTGTGAGGAAGGGTTAAGAAAGAGGTTCTGTGGAGCCTAGAAGAAAACATTGCAGTGAGGTGTGAAGGCTGCACTCAAGATGCTGTTGGGCTGCTGTTGGCAACGAGAAGGGGCGCTGTGATGCTCACTCACTGCAGGGACAGGTGAGGACTTGGGGTGAAAGTCCAGTGAGGCAGGTGTTAGCCCATCAGCGGGGATTTCCAAGCGAATGGAGCTGCCCATCAGTAGAATTCCCTGCCCTGTGAAGGAGGGTGTGCCCTGCATGGTGAAGTCCGGCAGCAGCAGAGTGACTGCAGGGCCTGAGCCACTGAAAGGACACCTGACCGATAGGGACCTGGGTGCAAGGGCGCCTTAGAACGGCCATTCTGACTCCAAAATCCCTTAGTTCTGTGTTCTTAGTTTGGTGCATAAAACCATGGTGATTATGAGGGAACATTTTTAAAGCTTAAAATAGTCTTAACTAATTTTTACAGAATGAGTCATTTTAAGGCCTCCTTCCTCCCCTTATCTTGAAAAATCTTTCCAGAAGAATCTCAATTTGGAAAAAAAAAAATACCCTGAAAGTGTAAAAAAAAGATTAAATGCAGCACTATCATTTGACTTCTAAAGAGGAGCTGAAAGATGAACATGTGATCCTTTCCAGAGACTGAAGAGGGTGCCACTATGGGCCAAAGGCCCCTTATCAGGGCCTTGCCCATGATTGCTTCTAGTGATGGTACCCTCTAGACCTGAGTTTAAAACTCTGCCCAGCTATCTGAACAAATGCTGTTTGCAAGATGCAATGTTTTGTGATAAAAGATAAAAGCTCCTTTATAAAAAGCAGTTGTGAGACCGTTTGTATCTGACCCCGAGTTAGAGTGGTTACTAAGGGAACCGAAGAGAGATTATATTTAAATGAGCCGAAATCTTAAGATTCCCCTGGGCAGGAGGAATGTTTCTCCCCTAAGAAAGAGTAGAACATACTTTCTTCCATGTAGTAAATGTATTCGTGGTGTCTGCTGCCCACGGGTGCTTGTACCTGCCTGTAACTGTTTTTTCCTTCTGCCTGAAAAATGGGACAGTCAATTATAAAGGGTCTTCTAGCTGACCTAGTAGTCCCCAAAGCAAATCAAGTCTTCCCCTCTAGTAGTCTCAAAGAGCTTAGTAAGAAAACGGAGTTCTTGCGGTTATAGGACACAGCTGTGCCAACAGGTCTGTTGAAACAATGGACTTGAAGTTCAAACGCTAAAAGGGTGTCAGAATCCAAGCTCAGGGTTCTTAGTGAGTTTGAAATGAACTCTGCATTTAGTTCCGGGGGGGGGGGGGGGGAGTAATTATATTAAGTAGGGACTGAGAAATTGAGAATAAATGGTTAAGGTAAAGTTTATAAAATTTATGTTACTTTATATCAAGTATTAAAAACTAAGTCACTTTAAAAATACTGTTGAAATGTGGCTCTTTTCTTCCTTTTTTTTTTTTAAATAAAGAAGAAAAATAGACTCTCCTTCCTAGCAAAGAAATAATCGATTGTAGACATAATCTTATTTGAGTATAGCATGGTTGTGACACCACTGCCACCTAATGGTAGGGTGCCTTAATTGCAGACCAAGTACCTAAAATAAGCAAACACTAAAATTTCAAAACTAAATATAATTACAG
The DNA here is from genome assembly GCF_027574615.1 of Eptesicus fuscus. Classification (NCBI taxonomy): domain Eukaryota; kingdom Metazoa; phylum Chordata; class Mammalia; order Chiroptera; family Vespertilionidae; genus Eptesicus; species Eptesicus fuscus. The sequence goes on from NC_072478.1 coordinate 33,407,212, forward strand.
GAAACCAAACACCACCTACGGAGACTGATCTTATATATAGTGTATAAATTATCGTCAGATGCAAGTAAGAGGGGGTCATCTTTTGACTTTTGCTTGCCTTTGACTTATGGTGTTTTACACTTTAAAGCAGTCAGAAACTGAGGACATGTAAAAGAATTACAGAATTCTTTTACAGAATTTACAGTATGTCAACATTTGATTTTAGAATTAAAACTATTGTTAAAAGTGGGATGTGGTTTAAAATAATTATTAATATGTGCAAGGTAATGGTTATCAATAGTCATCCTATTTGAGCATTATTCATAGTTCAATAATTTATTCAACTTAGGGCCAATTAGTCACAAAGATATTTTAAAAAACAGTCATAAGAAGAAAAATACCTTCATGGGAATTATTCATCTGTTTTCCAAGTTTAAAATCATCCTTAATAACGTATAGCAGTTAACGGAGGAGCAGCCATTCCCTCATTCTCCTACATGGTGATGAAACCGTGAGTTCATAACTGAACAATCCACACAGTGACGTTCGGCATCTAATCTGTAGCGGACACTTGGCGCTACGTATGTTCTCTTCTTGCTTTAGCAGAAACCTGATGGTGAGCCCTCCATAAAGGTAGATGGGGACACTTTCATTAACTTTGTTTTGACATTGCTTTTGCTTTCTGGCTTAGTAACATCCAACATTTGTCTTATGTTTGGCAGCTGCAGAATGCTTTCACATGTTGTTTTTATTCTCCCTGCCACTAGATAATTAGTACCTTTGTTTTACAGCTGAGGGAGCCATTATGGTCATAGAAATGTAATGACTTGCCCAAGGTCACATAGCCAGTAAGTGGCAAAGACAGGGAGTATAAATCTAGAATTTCTGGCTTTCAAGTTCATGCTCCTTCTACTGGATGGCATGGCTTTCCAAGAGAAGATGAGACTCATTCCTCAGGGTGGAATTCCATGATTCTGTTACATGTGGTAGCATAACATTCATGTGGCCAGTCAAGAAATAGTGAGTAAGAGAATCATCCAATGTCTGTGGCTTCTTAGGAAAGAGATTTCTTACTGAAACTGCTAGTTATACTCTTCTTTTAGTAAAATGTCAGTTCTCACTTATTCGTTCATCCAACAGCAATTACTGTAAGAGTAGCAGCCACGTTGCCTGCACTGTCAGCACAGGGAACCAGGGCCTGGAGGGCCCACATCCTAATAATCTGTGAAATGCCTCTCCCTCATTCTGAACCCCTTTTCTCATCTTCATCTGCCATCTTCAATCCACACTACATACCTAGAATACAGGAGGAAATGCTTGTCAGAGTGAACAATAAGGAGGAAAGCATACTTGCTTCAAAATGCCTTGTGGTTTTCAACCTCGAGGTCTTGTTGGTCAGCCCGGGACTGGCACATGGGTCTGTTCTGCCAGGTGAGCCAGTCAACGTGGGAACATTTATTTGAGCGACTATGGGTCAGGGTTGCCATGGAGAAAATAAAGGTGCTGGCCCTTTGTCTGGGGTGTGCCGTCACATATCCACGTGCACATACGCACCAGCTCATCATTAGAAATGCATCTTCCGTGTGAGCCAAGTCTCCTCTCCACAATGCTGCTACTCCTCTGACTTCGGCCCTTCCCACAAATGCAAATCTCACCATCCTGTGCCGTGGCTGCTCAGCCCGGGCAGATAGACCACAACCCCCTGGGGGTGTTTTCAAGCCATGCTTTCTGCACTGCACCTCGTGCAGTTCCAGTTAACAAATAGCTCTCTCCGTGTGCTGACACGTGGTTGATAGAAACTTAATTCATTGGTATGTTTAGGTCATATTATTTTGAGACGAGATCAGGAAGGAGCTAAATACTAGAAGGCAATTGAAAGTCAGAAAGGAAGTCATCTGCCATCTCAGCCTTTAGAGGTGGTGTAGATTTAAGACTGGGGGAGCCCTTATGCACATTATGGCAGAAGTCAGCTTCCATGGAAGCCTGTCATCAGTCCCAAACCTTGGCTGTACAGCACCTCGGTCCTTATTTTTCCTGACCCCACACATGATGAATGTGTGGTTGACAAAGGCCTTCCCCATATGGTCCCCACACTCGGGAGTAACATAATTGTGTGTCTTGTTCTCAGAATTTTGCTTGAGCAAAAGTAAATAGCAGGAAGGGAACTATTCCTACCAGTTGGGAAGGGAGAAGAGGAGATTGGTCCCCTGGCCAAGATAGCATTTGGACTCCTGCGCATGGCGTGCAAGGCTGTCCCCAATTTGCCAGCCTCCCTTTTCTGTGCCAACCCCCTTCTACTCCACCCTGAGCTTCCGTGTCTGCTTTGCCACCTCTGCGCCTGTGCACACAGGGCCTCCTCTGCTTTGGAAGGCACCGTGAGCTGTTCTCACCCAGGCAGCGGGCCCACCGACTTCCACCTCCAGCACAGCTCGGGGCTTTCTCACTGGGTGTCACTGGCCCTGCTGGGCAGCTGCTGCCACAGGAGCCAGAGGGGTCCAATTAGGAATTAAGAAATTGACTATTACAATCACAGGCCTCATTGAGCCGACAGTGTTTAGGGTAATTTTCCAAGTAAACTCCATGGAGATTATTTTCACCATGCTTGCAAATAAGATGCAGATTTCTTATGCACGTGCAGTGCTTTGCAGTGATAATATGCTTGTACATATACCACTGTGCTTTATCACACCCCCTACAACCATGTTACGAGGTAAGTAGGGCAAGTGCTATTTTCCCTGTTTCTAGATATCCACACTGAATTTCAGAGAATCTGACTTATACAACTACTGTGTTCCTAGCGACAGAAATGATCCAGTTGACATGAATCTACTCCCACCTCTCTCTCCCTGGATGTGAACAAAGGGAGTAAGCCTACAATTAGACAAAGCTAAGATGAAAAACCATCATGCATAACACTGAATGATGTGAGACAGACTTATAGGCGCTACAGGAATTTGCAAGAGAAGGGTGGAATAGTCAGGGAATACAAATTAAAATAATAGCTGCAGTTTCTGAGGGTTTAAAAGTTGAGGCAGACAACTAAAACTATTTTACAAATTCCAATTAAGTAAAACAATAGGATTTCCTCTATAGGTTTGGCCATTTACCAGCCACTGTGCTGAGAGTTTACAAGCACGATTTCATTTAGGCCCCAATCTAGTACATGAGGCAGGACTGTCATTGTCATTGTCCAAGGATGGGAAGGTGAGGTGAGTTGTTCACGGTGACCAGGTGGTGTGGGAGCTGTGGCTTCAGCCCAGGCCTGTCTGACTGTGCTTTGACACGACACTGAGCTGCCACTTTTGCAGGCTTTGTGGAAGAAGCAGGGCAGGAACTTGACCCTTGACTGGGGTCAAGTTTGGCCCTTCTGGGGAGAGGAGGCGGAGGACTCCAGAAAGGAAGTCAGAGTGACTGAGGCACAGGGGCAGGGCATGTGCAGTGTACGGAACTCTGGAGACACTCGGAGAGAGGGCAGATGTTACAGGAAGCAGGGGCTATGGGGATCAAGTGGGAAACGATGAAAATGGGCCAGATGAGGGTAGGGCCTCAAAGCCTGACAGAGCAACTTGGATGTGATGGAGCTGGCCATGGGGCTCTGGGAGGCTTTCAGCAGATGCAGGAGGTGAGGTGGGGGGAGGGGGTGTAAAGACCACTGGCTTTCAGAATTCAGGTAGAGGCTGTGGGCCAGACCTGAGCGCAGGTGTGTGAGACACCACCACGTTAGCATCCTTCACCGTGGTGTCCGCCCGCCCCCGCACACCGCACACCTCGTTCCTGGCTTATCCGCAAGCACAGGGAACCCCAGTGGAGACGGTTTCCCTTGCTATTAGGCTGATTGATGGAGAAGTCAAGCCTCCTTCTGTTCAGTGCAGAGAGCTGATGGGCTTTTGTTCTTTAGGCCAAATTCCTAGGATCCTTTTGGTCCCAAAACACTTTGCCTGTGGAGTTGATGATAAGAAAGTACAGAAGTGAACTCACAGAATATAATTTGGGGATTGTGGATAGAGATAGTGTAGGGGGAAATAGCAATTCATCTGGGGCCTTGTGGTGTGGGATTGGTGGTATGGGGAGACTCCTGCACTGCCACTGTGCTGTGGTAGAGATGAGATGAGCAACCATTAGTTCAGCAAATCCGGGCCCCAGTCCCCAGGCTCGGTGCTTTACATGTATGTCTTACAGAACTCTATTAAGAAGGTATTAGAGTGTGGCTCATTGGTTGAGCATCATACCATGCACCAAAAAGTCACAGGTTTGATCCCGAACTGGCCACATACTCAGGTTGCGGGTTTGATTCTCTAAAATCAGTTAATAATAATAATAATAACAATAATAATAAAAAAAGAAGAAGGTATTAGGAGTCCAATTTATAGGTGAGTAAAGTAAGTCTCAGAAATATTAAATAACTTCCCCAAGGTCTTACCTAGTAAATGACAAATAAAGCTGCAATGCCGGTCTCTCTGTGCCCTTCCCACTGTACTTTGGCAGGAAACTAATCATGCAGATGTAGCCGTCGGGGTCAAGGGTTTTTGCTTTGAAACATTGAGAGATTAACATTTTGCATTTTCTCCTTAATTTTGCCTTTGAAATCTCCTATATGTTTGAATTGAGAGAAGATGTTAGGAATGAGCTTGTACAGACACCTATCTGCTCCTCCTCTGCTTTTTCCTCTTTCTGGCACCTTCCCTTCTCCCTATCCCAAATAAAGTTAGAAGAAAATAAGGCAAGCATCAACTCTGTAGCAATGACTTATTTTTTCATTTACTTACTGATTTGAGAGAGAGAGAGAGAGAGAGAGAGAGAGAGACAGAGAGAGAGAGAAACATGGATTTGTTGTTCCACTTATTCATGCGTTCATTGGTTGATTCTTGGATGTGCCCTGACTGGGGATCAAACCTGCAACCTTGGCATATCTGGACGATGCTCTAATCAACCAAACTCCCCAGCCAGGGTGCAATCGGACTTCTTGTTAGATCAGGAGTTGATGGCATCATGCACCACCTTGGCCCTGGAGGTGGACGAAAGCCTCCTGTGTGGGCACTATCACAACTGTTCTTGCAGACCGGAATCCATATGCTGTGTTTCCCTCTCAAGGCCCACGGCATGATGTTTTGCGGAGCTCGTGATTCTGTGGGTGTCTCAGTAGGAACAGGCTATGTTTGGGGAAGCAGCATGGTCCGAGGGCATGCTGCCCGTCCGCCACAACCGAGCAGCAGCAGGGAGTAGAGGATTACTGGGAGCTGCCCATTAGCCAGCAGAGGTCCCTGGGCTTGGAGTTTTTCAGAATGGCAGCCCATTGGTAAATAAGGCCTCAAGCTTGCTTCTGTCCCTTTGCCTATAGAAGGCCAGTCCACTCATGGGCATGGTCAGTAAAGTGAGCATTATATTAGAGGCTTCTGTGTGGATTTCAGATGGGGTCAGTTATTAATATGCGTTCCTATGTCATAGTGGTGTCCCCTTCCCGCACCAGATTAAGGACTTTCTTCTGAAAAGATTGTGTCTTCCTGGAACTTGATCTAGTCAGGTGTCATATCAGTGAGTCCTTTGCTGGGTTGCAGTCTTACATTTCTGACAGTCTGAGCAGCTCATTGATGCTTAGTAGGTAGATCATCCGTTTCTTCAGCGTGATCATTCAGCAGGCATTCGTGTACCTTGTACCCATGAGATGGTGCATTCCTTGGGGTGCTGGTTTTCCCAGCATGTTCTCCAAGGATCCTCACAGCCCTGGCTTGTACAATGCAAACAGGAATAGCCAAAACCACTCGGACTTCTCAACTGTGAGGCATCTTCAGTCAGCACCTGCATCTCTAGTCCAGTGCAGATGAAGACAGTGCCTAGTTAGAGGCGAAACAGCACAGTGTCAGAGCTGTGCATTCTGCGGCCACATCGCCTGCACCTGAATCTCTGCTCTGCTACTTACTGTGTGTGGTGGGCATGTGGGCATGGCACCTGCCTGCTCTACCCTGCCTCAGTTTCCCAATCTGTAAAATGAAGATAACGGTAGTACCTCCCTCCTAGAGTTTGATACATAAAATAATAAGTTATTCCATGTAAATTATAGAATGGTGCCTGTTAGCTATTATTAAGCACTTGGAACCCCAAGGAAATTCTATTTTTAACTTTATTGGGGTTTTTAAGCCAGTTTTAGTTTAGTTTAGTTTGAGTTGTCAATTCGTGTAACTACAAACATTCAATGCATACATACATACAAGAACTGATATATGCTAAATGCTGAATACATATGTAAGCTAAAGTCCTTTCCTCAAAGCGGTCTTAGTCTAGTGGGCACTAGCCACAACCAATATGTGGATGGGGAGAGCCACAGCCAATATGCAGGTGCTTTCCTCACTGTTACCATTGCACTTAAGGTTAAAAAAGGAGAACTTGCCTGAAACTTAAAAAAAAAAAAGAAGAAGAAGTGATGGGGTGTGGGGCTCCGGAGAACTCAGTCTTGGCCCAGATGCACACACTCTGTGAGCTTGTGGAGCCATTCAAGCTTTCTGGGTCTGACTCGGGTTCCTAATCTATAAAATGGGGCTGCAAGTCATGCCCTAACTTCTAGTGGCGGTTCACGTTATGCAGCTGTACGGGAGGACCGTGGTGATCTATCTTATTGAAAGTAATGTTTACAAGGGTGTGTTGTGTTTTTGTGTGTGTTGTGTGTGTGTGTGTGTGTGTTTTTTTGGGGGGTGGGAATAATTCACCTGTTATACAGGCGGACCCAGCCAGGAGGGTAAAACCAGGCCAGTTTGCCTGCATGATTTTACATTAATTGCATTTGACATTTTTGGTTGGCAACATCCCAAACCTGGAGGTGGCCTGAATCCCCTTTAAGCAGATTTCTGCCAGCATGGATGTGGGGCCTCTGATGTGAGGCACAGTTTGACCTATTAAGAACCAGACCCTTTGATATTACTAGTAGCATTCTTTTTCCTCCAGCAAATCTTGATTCTTTGTTCACTTCAGCAAAAGCTCATTATGACCTCAGTATCTGACTCCACTAGAAGGCATTGGTTCTCTGTAGCAATACCCTTCAGGTGGGTGAGAAAGGGGCATGAGGGTGGATAAACTAAGAGGTGTAGATATTTTTTACCTACAAACACCTCCTGCTCTTCCGACCTTTTGCCTTTGCATCTGCCCAGCTCATGGAGACGGCTGGAAGCCCCAGTGCTGGAGCTGGGGACAGCAGGCAGCAAGCAGTGAGTCTTTCAGAGACCTGGGCTGACTGGTTTCAGGCTCTGAAATCAGATTCAAACCTCTGCTGGGTCTCTCTGAGCTGCTTTAATTGTGGCAAGTTCACAGGGCAAACTCCTGCTGGGAAAACACTTTTTCAAAGGAGGGTCATAAATACCAAAGTGCTGGGCGTGGAGGGGGCACGTGGCTCCGAGGGACAGCCAGCTGGGAGCGCCTAGCACAGACCCCAGGCTGGCCAGGAAGACATTTTCTGGCAGAGCTGGTGCTGGTGGCCCAGGAGGGGCTCCATTTGAGCTCGGGCATTGGCAGCAGGCATGCGACCCCCCACAGGGCATGCTGGCCCCAGCACAGAAGCTTCTAATCAGAGACACCTGCTCAGGGTGAAGGGCTCCCGGTGGCCAGGCCAGCAGATGTCTTTATCAGTGACTGGATGTTGGCAGAGGAGCTCTGCTCACTCTTAGAGCAGGGCACTGGGAGAAAGCACTGTGGCCTGGCAGCCTAGAGCCCTGGTTCTCATTTCAGCCTGCCACTAGCCAGTTATGTGGCTTCTCCCCTCTGGGCCTTGGTTTCTTCCCATCTGAGAGCTGGCAGTGAGGTTAGTTAACGTATGGGTCCCTCTGATTCTCAGGGCCCAGGCAAAAGCAGACTGGGGAGAGCACTTGCTTAGGGCGGGTTTCCCGGAGTGGGCAGCTGCCCCAAAGAAATGCCTGCTGAAAGCCCAGCAGTCAGGGCCCCAGGGCTCCCCAGAAACTAGGGGGGCTGGTGGCTCACCGGTTTGAAATGCTCCCTCAGTCTCTGTGACCCGTGAGGAATGTTCCCAGTGACCTTGCTGAGTTGGTGATCCTGACCGTGAACAGAGCAGAGGTGACCAGGATTTCCATGCCCATCAGAACATAAACTGGCACCATCTCCTGGACTAGCTAGAGCCTCACCACAGTGGTGAGGACTGACATCCTCTTCAGCAGCTCAGAGTTCACACTTTCATAGAGACCACCAGCTAGCCCAGTGTTTCTCAGAGTGTGGGCCCAGTGGCACCTGCATCGTCTGGGAACTTGTCAAAAATATAAATTCTCAGGCCGTGCCCCAGACCTACTGACTCAGAAACCCTGGGATGGGCTGAGTTTAACGAGCCTTGTGAATGGTCTGAGGCAGGCTGATATCCGAGCACCACAGTGCCAGCCTCTCTCTTATTTGAAACTGAATTTTATTATGAAGACAACACTGCAACCATAAAGGTACTTGGGAAAATTACCCATAGGCCCCCTGCTCCATCACAGTAACTGTTTCCATCTTCCTGGGCTCCCTCCAGTCTTTGTGGATTTGCCCACATATTCTTTTACACGTTTCTGTGTTGCACTTTTTTCACTTAACGTTATTAGTGCTTTCCCCCCGTTGCTTTATAACCTTCATACTTGTCACTTTCAATGACTGCAGAACACTTCCCTCGTGTGACTGGCTTTTCGAGCTTGACCGCCCTGCCCCTAGACATTTGGCGACTTGCAGCTTTTCTCTGTGGGAGAAGTCACCTGCCTGTCCAGGGCGAGGGCAGCTCCTGGGCGTTCCACGTGACTTCCTGTCCGCTCAGCACCTGACCTCCCTGAGGTCCTCAACATGAGGTTATCTGCAAAGATTACTTAGTGTCAAAGACATCAACAAAAATCCTGGAACCGATACTAAATCTGCAGGGACGTGTTAGGACTGAAAGATCCCTGCTCTGCCCACTTTTGTTAACCTGAGTATCTTTTCATTTTGCTCGCAGGTGGCATCAGCAGAGGGGGGCCTGGAGTGGGGCGGGGACGGGCACCTCCCCTGCCCTGATGGGATGGAAGCCTGTGGCCTCACCCTGTGCCAAGCCTGCTGTCGGTCATTTCCTGAGCATCCTGGTCCCCAGCAGGAAGGCCCCTCCTTCTTTTTCCTGCTGCCTCCACCTTCTCCCTCTCGCCCGGTTGTGTGCCCTTTGGTCTCCTTTCTTCTCCAGCCTGGCACAGCCCTCTTAGAGTCCGAAACACACATGGCCCCTGCCCAGCATGGCCCCTCGTGGTAGCCCCTTTGTTTTGACAAGACCACTGATCAGTCTTGGGCCATATAAATACACTGTAGCTCTTACAATGATTTTGTTGGGATACATCCCTAGGGATGGGATTACTAGGCCTATGGGTAACCGTTGGGGCATCTTTTATGCCATTGTCTGTCCTGTTAGTAGCATTCTGCATGTATGCCCTATCAGTGGCTCCACATTGCTCTTTCTGAAATGGGGTTGTCCTGCCTACTCTACCAATGAAGAAACTGAGGCCCAATGAGGTTAAGCGACCATGGAAATGGGGCGAGGATTGCTGAGGATTTCTTGGCTGTGGGTCTTTGTTTCCTTCTGCAGATAGGGTCCCCTCCTTGCCCTCCTCTGGCTGCCTCTCCTGTTTGTTAGCACTGGCAGCTGCTCAGGGGCCTGTGGCCTTGAAGATGGCTCTGCCTGCAGGCACCCTCCCACCTCTGTGGTGCTCTTATGTCTTTCGGATGAGAGTCCAGGTCTATGACCTCTTTAATATTTGTTGCCCCACCCACCCTGGGTCTGAGGAGATGCCTGTCACCAGTCTCCCGTGAACTGCTTTCAGTGCCCGGACCGACCGCCTGGTAGCAGCTGGTGTGGAGGCTCAGCTCGGCCCAGGAGGGAGGCACACCTTGAGTGCCCTAGTTGCAAAATGACCAGAGGCTGTCATCCTACACCTGCCTCTCATTTAGAGACCTGAGCTAGAATCGTAAAGGCGGTGCCAGGAGAGGGCTTTGCCAAAGCATCTCATGAAAATATGGCTAATGGGCCTCTGGGTCCACTAGCTATAGCTTCACATGGCAAAGACCTCAGCTCTGTTTTCATAGTTTGCAGGTGGCAGAGGTCTTGAATGGGCTGAAGGTCACTTAAAGCCAGAATGGTATTCCCAGACTCTTCTCCCCAAGTGCATGCCCCTCTCAGTCGTGGAAGGACGAGGCCATACTTGGAGGAGGGCCAGCTCTTCACCAGCTGCTAGTGCCCACTGACATCACCCCATCAGCTCCCTGGCGATTCCCCATCCCGGCCCTCAGTCAACTCCCTTGTAGGCATTCAGCTCCTTAAGTGTGTCTTCCTCTCGAGGTGCTGGTTGGGAGAACAGAATTTCCAGAGCTTCATGTTTGGAAACAGGCAAGAGCTTTCCTAGAGATATGGAAGCATCCAGGAGAGAAAACCTCGTCCTGCCACCCGGTCTCTGAGGCGGAACATCTGAGGCCTGGTGATGCGCGAAGGTCTAGAGAGCGGTGGGTGGCAGAGTCAGAACGGTCCAGGGAGCAGCACAGGCCAACTTTGCGGCCAGCAGGAAAGCAAGGAGGCTGCGGGAGGAGGGCGGGGTCCAGCTGCAGGGGGCTTACCTGTGTGAGCCATGGTTCAGGGGAGCTTAGAATGGCAGTGGGGAGAATGGAGTCCCGCAGGGAGAAAAGGCTCCCATTCATCTCGCATAAGCTCAGTTTTTCCGGTTGAGGTCTATTTGACATTTAGGAATTGTAGCCCTGGCTCAGTAGCTTGAGTGTCGTCCCATGCACCAAAAGGTCCCTGGTTCAATTTCCAGTCAGAGCACATGCCCAGATTTTGGGTTTAATCCCTGGTCAAGGTTCATGGGGAGGTAGCTGATCGATGTTTCTTCCTCTCTCTCCCTATCCCTTCCCCTCTCTCTAAAAATCAGTAAAAACATTTTTAAAAGAATTGTACATATTTAAAATGTACAATTTGATTATTTGATTATGTATATACTATGAAATGATCACCATATTTAATCTAATTAATATATTCATCTCTTCAGATAGTTATCACCTATGTGTGTGGGTGAGGGGGCGAGGGGTGAAAACACTTAAGATCTACCCTCTTAGGAAATTTGATTCCATTTTAAAGTGTGTGTGTGCGTGTGTGTGTGTGTGTGTGTGTGTGTGTGTGTGTGTGTGTGAAAGGGAGTTTGTGTGGCCTATTCTAACTCATGCAGCTCCTGGGCTCTATTGAAGCAATTTCAATTTGGTTCTTATGGTTTAAAAGGTCCCTGAAACACTGCAGCAAAATTATAGCTCCTTAATTTAGCTGCCTGTCAGTTATTTTTTTCCAGGTGGTTTAGGATTGACAGTGAGTTTGACATTTATAAAAATGTTTTGGAAATCATATTAGACACCTTGGAATCAAAAGGAATATGAAGTACATTATTCCGGGAAGCATGGTTGGAGTTATTCTTCTGGCCACCCCACGTCACATCTCTTCTCTCAGCAGTCTTTTCAGACAAAGCGCAGCGATGGGCTGTGAAATTGTGGGTTACTCTGGGCCTGGTCGCCTTTGTGAGTTTTCTTCCTGCTCTTTGTCACCCTCACTTTGGTGGCTTCTGCTTCATTTGCGCACGGCTAAGGACAAAGCATTTCTGTTTTGTTCGTCAGAACATTGTAGGATGCTAGAGATGGAAAGAACTTTAGGGACTGTCTTCCATCTGCTCACACCCACTCCTTTCTTGGGGGTTCAGAGGATGGGGGATGCGACTGCCTTCACATTGCTGAGATTTACCCCAAAATCAACGACTCCAGATCACCCGTGTTCCATGAAGCTACATGTTATAACGCTCACTGTGACATTTACTTGCCAGTTGAGGACAGCTGTGAGCCCAGAGCTTGTTCCTGAAATGAGAAATGCCTGACAGAGAGGGCTGTGTCACCCTGGAGAACCGTGTGACACATTCTGTGCCCCCGAGATTAGAGGTGAGGGGGAGGAGGAGCAGCCTGCGTGAAATGGGAGACTCTCCCTCTGCTCCCACCTGCCTGCTGACGCCTTCAGAGCAGTTCAGCAACTCCACCAGGCACTCTGCCAGTGCTGGGACCCACAGCGTGAAAACCAGAATTCCTGCCTCCCAGGAGTGACAGGACAGTGTGATAAACGCCCCAGTGACAGTCATCGGGATGCCTGTAAGATGCCCCGGCAGAACTGCGTTCCTTCTTTAGGTGGTGAAGGGAAGATGTCTGGGCCACAAGTTCTCAGCCCCCGCTGCTCACTGGGTTCACCAGTAGAGATTTAAAAACTAACCCCCCCCCCCCCCCGCCGCCGCCCCCGGCACCTCCTTTCTGGTGTTTAGCTGGTCTGCAGTGGGACCTGGCCATAGGAGTTTTGGTTTTTGTGTTGTTTTTTGTTTATTTGTTTTAGACACTTAGTTGTTTCCAGCCTGTGGCCAGGATTGAGAACTGCTGGGTGCGGTGAAGTCCCACATTTGAGTCCTATTTGGTCAACTGTTAAATTAAAAATAAAATTACTCATGACACTTGTTAATGTGTAAGGAAGACCAAGGGGGACTACTACAGTGAGGTTTTGCAGCAGGAGAGAGAAATTGGGCTCAGCTCCTAATACAATAAGGAAATGTGGGAATTTATAGGCAAGGGGTAGCAGTGGAGGGGCTGTGGATGGAAAATGACTAAGAGGAAACAACAGGTTAAACTAATGTACCAGGATCTTGCTGAAGGCAGGCCAGGATGACCAGACATCACCTGGCGATGGTGGGGATGAGCAACCCAGTCAGTTATGAAGGGTGATCAGGTCTAGGGGCAGGGGGGAGAGGGGGAGGTCTGGTTAAACTGACTTAGCAGAATTCTTGATAAAATTGGACAATGCAGAGATGAGCATGAAAGTCCAAAGTCAGGGCCTTGTTGAGAAGAGTTCAGAGGAGCCTAAGTAGAGATTGATCAAGGAGAGAATTTGTCCACATGGTGGGTGGCACATTGTGGCAGAGGGTGAGTCCTGGGTGTGGGGCAGAGGGGAGGGTGGGAGAAGTAAAGGGATGGGTTTGACACTTATGTTTGGGGCAGGGTGTGGGCAGGGGAGTGAGATCAGGTCTTCGGTTTAAAAAGACTATTTTTTTTGTTGGAGATTGATGGGGGCTGGCTCTCAGAGAAAGGGGCTGAGTTTAATATGGGACGCGTGACATCTGAGGCCCTCGTTGGACGATCCCCATGGAGATTTCCAGGAGGCTTCAGAAATGTCAAACTTCAAAAACAAGAATCAGTTCAAGAGACAAATTGTTTATTTCAGATCAAAGAATTGCAATTCAGGTCACACGGATTTAAGTAGAATCCCAAATAGTGTCCTGATCAAAGGAGAGAGAATTGGATTTTAGTGGGAAAAAGGGAGAAGACAGGTAAGTTGTTTTTAAGAAAAGTTCTCTGGTGCTGACAAAGCTAGATTTGTACTTCACTGGTGGGCAGCGTGCTCACTGGATAAGCGTTCACTTGACCAGCCCTTTGGACAGGAAACTCTCATCCTTGCTGATGTCTTGGGATGTTGGCAGTTTGCCCCAATTCAGAAAACGGGACGTGCAAGCCAGTTCTGCTGAACGGCTACTCAGCTCCACTTAAAATGACCCCAAATAGGTTACTTTTTACAGAGTAAAGGTCTGAAGCTGGGGTACAGGTGGAGGAGATACAAAGGGCAGGGTTCGTTAGCATGGAAAGACTGCTTAAATGGTTCTTTCTCACTAGGTTCCACCAGTCACACCTAGTTCACATTGAACTAGTTATCTATGATGTTAGCTCATTAAATGGCTGTGTGTTGGAAGCCTATTGTTTCCTTGTGCAAAATGGGGAGGCCTGGTAATTATCTGGTTAAGGGCTTCATCAAAGACAGATGACCAGCAGTACTAGTCTGGTGCAGGAAACCAACCATTGTCTCACTAATAGAAAAAGGCTGGTCAACCTTGAAGCTCTGAAAGGTCAGAGCCAACCACTCCCTATCTAATTGAGACAATGGTAACGGAGGCAACTTCCCCATCTTGTAATCATGTAAATCCTTACTGATATGATAATCTGCTTATTACCTGCCTAAGGGCTATGGGTGTATCCCAAACCTGCTTAAGGGTAATGGGTGTATCCCATAGTCTCAATAAAAGGCATAGCAAGTCCAGAGCCTAGCAGTCAGTCCTCCCACTAGAGTTGGGCTCCTGCCTGGCCCCCCCCCCCCCATCGCCAAATTAAATTTCTTCTAGTCTCTTTTAATTTGCGTGTGGCCCTTCTCCAGAAACCGAACCCTGAACTGGAACCCTGAATCATGAGGGACGTGAAAGGGGCTACCACAGTCTGGTTGGCTGTCAGCTCTGAGCAGGGTCATTGTTAGGGCTCCTACCCTTTGGGTGTCACAGCCCTGCTCCTGCTGCCTCCCAGACCACTTGGGAAGATGGTGGCATCCGAAGTCCTGTGAGCACTGATGGTGCGACAGAAACAACATGACAACTTCCAGTTGAATCACATTATTATATGTCTGGCTGTTGTCACATGGTAATTTGGGAAACGTTTTAGATATTTATCAAGTCAAAGTAATAACTACAACAATAAAATGACACCTTGCAGTTGCTCGGTGAATTATGGCTGTCATATTACCTTACTTGAGCACCCTGAGAGGTGTGGACATGCACTAACTCCAATTTAAAGGTGAAGAAATGAGGATAGAAAATTACATTTTAAAAGTAGCATGAGGTATTGTGTTCTGGGGTTTTAAAGGTGAATGCTACCCATTCTCAAATGCAGCTCATGTTCTGGGGTTTCAAAAGCAAAAACAGAGGGAAGTAGTTCTCAAACTTATCCATGTTCGGACTCTATCGGAAGAACGCTTTCATAAAAATGTTAACCTAATTTTACCTTGACTTTTATTCCCCCTTAAATAACCCAGCTTAACTCAGTTAGAAAGAGGTTTATTCATCACAGTTGTGACAGAAGGAAGCCTGGGTTTCAGTCCTTCTCTGACACTTGGCAACTTAAGTTCCAGTTTCTTCTGAAATGGGCATAGTTACTCAGATGAGCCCTGTCTGGGGAAGGCATTGTACTGTGAACAAGGGATCTTGTGCACTGCCCAGGGCCCAGCAGGCAATTGTAGGTATCTGCAGCATTCTGGGTGATTAAACCAAGTTCACGTCTTTAATTAATCTCTATTAAAATATTTTCCATCGCTCATGGATAATTCTGTGGACATTTTACTAATATTAAATCCAATGAAGGAGCCCAGGAGGGTTTGATAGAGGTCACGGAAAGCCTGCATTACACAGGTGAGGATCCTGAGGCCAGAGAGGTGGGTGAGTTCCCAGGGTCACACATCTGGCCACTTGACCATTGGGCTGGCCAGGTTCTCCTTCTACATGACCACACCTAACGTGTCTGCCACCCACTGTCCTAGCCTGCCTTGCCCTCGAGTCCAAGAAGAGGAATTTGTGGCCTCACTTGTTTGTGGCTTTATGTGTCCCGTGCAAAAGGAAGTGATGGAGTGGGAGGGCAGATGGTGACATCTTTCAATACTGCCCTCACTTACTAGGACCTTGGGTCACTGCCTGGTTTTGCCACAGTGCTGGTCAGGCAGTGCCCATCCCCTGGTCCATAGAAATGTCTGAAACATTTCTCTACATTTCTAAAAGTTGGTATTCAGACTTTCAGGTTTAAAGAAACTCACTGTGTGAACACAGAGTGCTCAGAAAACGAAGTAAGAAAGTTTGATGAATCGCAGCCTCACCGTTGGCTTTGTGGTGAAAGGTTCGCCTCTGTGAAGGGAGGGAGATGTGAGGACTCTGTCTCTGTGTGTAGTGATAACAGCTGACCTGAGACCCTCACGATGAGGGAGAGGGGAATGCAGGTGCACGGTCCGGGCTGGCCACGGCTGAATGGATGGACATCTGTCTCCTTTCCTCTTAAATTTCACTGCCTACACGCCAGGCTTCCTGGCACACTGACTGATGCTCATACCTCCTGCATCTGTCTGAATTATGAATGTTAGAAGGACTGTGGAGGGAAGATGGCTTCCCTGAGACCAAACGGCTGGGCATTGAGCCCGCCTAGGGTCTCTCCCGCCTAGGGGAGGCCCCACCTCCACCCTCCTCTTGGTCCCGAGCTCCACATTCCACCCTCACCCCCGCTTCTTCCCTCTCTCTGGATCTGCTCATGGTGCTCTTTTCGTTATCAGTTAATGTGCTCAGTAGCCAAGTATATTCTGTAATTAAAAATTAATCTGGTGGCTAAGTATGTCACTGTGAATACACTCCGTCCTTTAATCAGCAGTGCGGCCCGGAGCCATCACTTTACCCCTCGGCTCTCCGTGTTTTCATTTTTGAATTAGCTGACGTCAAAGGAGCCTCCCCCCACTAGAGAAATGTTCTGTCATCCCTGTGCCCTTAGTTATACATGAGAAGGGAACAACCCCAGCTACCCGTAGCTACTCCTGAGTCCCAGAATGGGGTGAGGGGAGGAGGAGACAGAAAGCAGAACTGTCCCCACCCCGGCCTCATCTCCAGTGTGTGAAGAGGAGTCACGGCCTCTTTTGCTTTTAGAGTGGAAACAACATCAGCTTGATGGTCGTTTTTCTGCCATTGGTTGGACACATTTTCCTGTGTATTTTTCCATTGAACTCACCATAGTGGAGTTTTCAGACTTGAATCCAAATCTTTTACAGCAAATGCTGATGTAGAGCTGACAGGCATTTCTTGGCTTTTAGTGAAAATGGGCCTTGTGTTCTAGGCAAAAGGATGCCATCTTGAAGGGACTTGGCACAATCATTCTACGCCTGGGACATAGTCACCCAGTCCTGGGTGCTGTTGTGAACACAGTGCTGTGACCAGCACCTAGGTATTAGAGCTGTACCAGCACTGAGGCATTACAGATGCATCAACACCTAGGTATTATAGATGCACAGCTGGGCAGTCGAGCGTAGAACCTGTAGTTATGGAAGCACAGAATGTATGTGGAACTATTCTGTGTATTTGATTATAGCATGGGAATTGCCAATATTCAGGGGGGCCAGCATGCAGTTGTCCTAGATAGTTTATGACCTACACAGGGCAGCAAGCGTGTCTAATTGTGCAGTCAGCATGGGGGCAGCGGGCATGTGCAGTGATGTGGCTAACAGGCGAGCGTGTGCAGGTATTGAATGGAGACAGTTTTGTGACTGGTCCCTGGGCATCATGTATGCCCTTCTACATGGTCACTCTGCAGGTTTCATGTTTTTACATGAAGATGCCACGTGGGTGGTTATGTGGTCTGAAGACTGTAATGTATGGTGGCCACATGGCCAGCCCACAGGCCTTGTGTCGGGTAAGCTTTCTGTGATAGGTGGCAAAGTAAACGGCAGATGGGAGAGATCCTAAGACAACATGTCCAGTGTTAGCGAGGGGTTTCTAGGGAGTTGATAGGAACTATTAGCTAAATGGCATATGCATCTTGTGTATTTATAATCACATTTAAATATTTTACCAGTCTCTTCATCTTCTTGTTATGATGAGTTTTTTCACTGACCTTTTCAAAACCAAAAGAGGCCCAATGTTTTATTATAGAGAAACCAAAGTTAACATAACACTATGACACTATGTGTCTGTATTTTTGGAAGCTAAAACCCTGTGGTCCTCAAAGATAATTTTTTTTTTTTTCAGAGAAGCTATCCCAAAGTATCAGACCCTTTACCAACACATAAATAGAGCTTCCCACCCTTCGCATCACATTCCTTCCCAGTACAAAGGGGGGATTAACATATATTAACCATGAAAATTTGCTTATCCCAGTAAGAGTTACATAAATAATTATGTAAGTTTTCTTATTTGAATAGCATATTTTTAGTTTTTAAATTTCTTTCATGTGTATTATCTCATTGATTCTCTGAATAGCCTTGTTAGATTAGCAGAATTCTCACGTCCATTTTACAGATGAGGAAACCAAGGCTCAGAAGGTGTGCAACTTACCTAAAGTCACACAGCAGCTAGGAGATAGAGCTGATTCATAGACTGGTCAGATTTCATACCTCTCACTACCCTTGGGTAATGAACTAGGACTTCTTTCTTCTCCCAGTCTCTCCAGCAAATGGCATCAGCTAAATAATTTCTACCAGGAGGTACTAATGTGAATTGGCTTGTCTAATTATTACCTAATACCATAGTGGGCTGTTGGTCTGAATTGGATCCAGATATTGGTCATACTTCTTACTGATGATAAATCAGTTATCTGTGATTATATATTCCATTCAGTCAATACATGGACTGAGTACTATGTTTAAGATGCTGTCTTAGGCCCTTGGGTGCGTGGGAGGGTGGTGGGACCAATAAAAATGATTACTGCTCAACCTCTGCCTTCAAGTTGGCTTCCAATCAAGTGGAAGAAACCAAAACACACACAGCCACCTAGAACAATGCGATGACGGTGGCAACAAAGGTGAGCTCAGGAGGCACTGGGACACACATTCGGGAGCGCTGCATTCTTACCTGGAGAAACCAGGAATGCTCTCCAGAGGACACTCCTGTTTAGAAGCATGACTTGAAAGATGAGTAGTATTTTTAAACAGAAGTAGAAGTGTTTGTGTGTTCGTGTGTGTGCGTACATACACACGTATTTAGAAAGGACTGTGGTTGGTAGGGGAGACAGACTGCCTCCCAGGGAGAATGAATAACCTAAACAAGATCTGGAAGACAGTGTGTTCATTGGGTCAGAACCACAGGGTGTTTAGAGAAAGGAGTAGGGAGTGGAGGAACTGAGATTGCAGCATTTGGCTGAAGCCAACCCCGCTTCTGGGTATCTGCCCAAAAAATTTGAAAACATTGATTCATAAAGATACATGTACCCCCTATGTTCATTGCAGCATTATTCACAGTGGCCAAAACATGGGAACAACCAAAGTATCCTTCAGTAGATAATATGGTAAAGATATGGTACATATTATATACAATGGAATACTACTCAAACATGAAAAGAATAGAAATACTGCCATTTACAACAACATGGATGGACCTTGAGAATATCGTGCTAAGCGAAATAAGTCAGACAGAAAAAGTCAAAACCATATGATTTCACTCATATGTGGGATATAAAACTGAAAGCAACAAGTGAACAAACAAAGGCTCATAGACACAGACAATAGTACATTGGTTACCAGAGGGAAAGGGAGTGGGGAGAGGTAAAAAAGGGTAAGGGGGGGTCAAATACATGATGATGAAAAGAGACTTGACTTTGGGTGGTGAACACACAGTGCAATATACAGATGATGTATTATAGAATTGTATACTTGAAACCTATATAATTTTAACTTATGTCCCCCCAGTAAATTTAATAAAATTTAAAAAAAGAAACATCAAAATAAACTTGGCAGTGGCCAAAATGTGGAGGAAACATTTAGCCATATTTTTGAGCAGGGGATTACAGTCAGGATGTGTTTCAGAACAATTATTTTAGCAATGGTGAGGTGAATGGAGCAGAGGAAGCAGATATAGAGGATAGGGCCATTTTAGAGGCTATTGCAGAAGTCTTGGCAGAGCATGAACACGTCATCTCTGCTTGGGATAAGAAGGTTCATTGCCACTGCCCCTCCGTTTACAATGAACTGTTGAGAATGTCTTCATGTCTGTTGACTATGATTCACCCTGGGTACAGAAATTACCTTTCAGCGCAGACAATTTGAAACCCCCTCTGATCCAGTGAAAATGCATTTGCCTACTTCTGAGAGTGTTTTTCATCTTTTTGCCCTGCATCCCTGAAAAACGCTTAAAGTCCTTGTGGTTGTAGATGGTGTATCTTCTCAGTCTCAGAGGCAAATTATCTTTAGTAAAAATATAAAGTAGCACTCCTAAGCACACAGCCCCTTCCTCTATAAAAGCTGAAATCAGAATCAACACCTCACAAAGATTCCTTTTCCTGTCATCCTGTCAGTCTTCACAAGCCACCCCCCCCCCCCCCCCCCCCCGCCAAGTGGGGTCAAGCTCAAGAGGGCCATGTCTTGTCTACACTTTGTATTGCACAATTTCTGTTGAAATAACCTATGTCTGAGGCTGCTCACTACCCCCTCCCCACCCCACCCCCCGCCAAAAGGGCCCTTAGCTGCAACCTTTTGTCTCTCAGGCTAACTTCTCCTGACTGCGGGGCCAGATCCCCCACCTTCTTTTCCTTCAGGGTCTTTTTTTTTTTCAGTTGGCCAACTGGTACCAGTGGCCAGTTGAATTACAGGGAGAAGCAGGTATTGTGATTGACTGTCTCTGTGCTGGGTACAGGTGCCAGGCCCCAGGAAGAAGCACTCATGCACTTGGTCAGTGCTGCTGGGCTTAACCTTCGAGTCCTCTCTACTCTCTATCCCCGTTTCTTTGCACATTGAATAGCAAAGGCTATGCAAAAAGGTGCAGCATGTCTGTGGAGGGAGATGCAGCACTTCAGTCACTTCTCATGTTCCTTCAGTGTGATAGGCTGCATCATTAAAGGGAAATACTGTTTGGAGGAAAACCAGATGTGTGTTTAGTGGACATGGGACTAGTGTCTGGAGATTATGTAGTGAGAACTCACATCGTGATCCCCTGAAAGTGTCCTGGCTGGTAAACCTTTGGGAATGATTAAAGGTCATTTCAGATTCCCTGGAGTATGAAGACTTTGGGTATGGGCTGAAGGTAATTTGGGGATTAGAACTTTCTAGAAGGATGACATATTTTTGACAGTTGAAGGACCTTGTCACTTTACTCAAAGGAACTGCTGCTAGAAATGTTTCAAGACCAGTACGTCCACTTAGAACCTCAAGGTTGTTAAGTAAGTGAAATTGCCCAAGTCAGACGAAGTTGAAGACCTTGGATATGGCCCTGAAACTGAGGTTTCAGCCCCTGTGTTCACCCCTGGCAGTGGTCAGTCAGGCAGCCTCTGTTTAAACAGAATTAGATGTTTTCTTGCTTCAGCTTTAGGCCCTGGTTAGCAGGGGCCACCATTGTGTGAGGAATTGTGTAGCATTTTTCTTCACAGTACCGCTTCCATTCTGCTGTTAGTAGCAGCAGTGATTACTGGCTTGGCAATATTTGGCAATCTCCTCATCAAAGTAGCCTAATTTAGGTGAGACCTCTTGGGTAAAGCCTTCCCTTACCCCCCCCCCCCCCAGCCAAAGTTACTCATTTGGATATTCACGTGCCGAGGCATGAATTTTTGTGTGTCCATGTCCCAGTCGGTGTCCAGACAGTGAAGGTTTTGAGTATCCATTGTGTTCCAGCTTCTGTGCTTTTCGACTCCAGAAATTCGTGTAAGGGCTGCCTTCCGTCCCAGCCAGCTAGGAGAACTGTCCTAGTCATCCATGGCGTCAAATTTGCAGTTCTATTTTAGCAGGTACGTAGGACCTTCTGACCTCCAATCTCCCGCTTGCCCTTGCCCTAGAGTGTGTATTTGTCCTGGTCTTGTTTTATTTTTGTAAGCCATCTCTAATGCTTGGGGAATAAAGCAGAAGCATAAACAAACAAATGGGCACATATTTAGAAGCTTCTTCAAGGCCCTGATATTGACTCTGGTACTTTGTGGGAATTTAACAAGCATTGCTCAGAGTGAGCTCATTTGAAGTAACAGCAGCCAGCAGACCAGCCTGTTGACCGATAGAGAATCCAGGAGGCTGGTGTGGGAGGCGAGAACAGCCCGGTGTGAGTAGAGCACCAGTGTGAGGCCGGGAGCGTGTGTGCTTCCCCGGGAGCGCCTACCACGCCGGCTTCAGGGTGCCCACCAGAGATCCCAGGAGGCAGGGGCCACCCCTTTGTCACGTCTTCATCCATGACCATCCATGGTGAGCTAAGGCAGGCCCAGGCCCACTTCAGATTGTGATCTCTAACTTTGAATTGGGAGGCCTGCCACCAGTGAAAGTTGTTTTCTTCTAAAACCTCATGTTTTCTTGCTTTAGATTTCCTTTTAAAAATGTTCCACACTGAACATGAAGATGTTTTTGGAGTGCTGGGTATCTGGATTGAATATAAATGTGAATGCTTCCTTTGAAGAACATTCTGTTTTCTCAGAGTCTTTAGGACTTTTTATTCTTGTTGTTCTAAATTATGAAAAAAGAAAAAGGCAGAAGTAAAGAAGCCTGCCCATTGTAACAGCTTGGCAAGGAAGAGAGGTGGGGAGAGGCCCGCTGTTTTCTGTTGTGTTAATGTGGACAGCCTTGAACTTGAGTTACAATATCAACACTACAAAAGGTAGTGTAGATTCAGCACAAAGTAAAGAAGACTGGCAATTACTCTGTGGCTTTCATCAGAGCAGATCAACAAATTTGTAATTTAGTATAAAAATCCACCTTGGAGTCTGTTAAAATGTTGGCATCCACCATCCAGCTGCCGTCCACGGCGATAGCTTCCATCCACTGCTAAATGGTCTTCATTGGCTTCCCAACCTCGAGAAGCTCAGTTTTCACTCCATCCAGGGGCCCCACTTATGAACTCCTGGCAGTGGTCAGTCCGTCCGCCTCTGTGGGAATAGGCCTGACGCAATCCATCCCCCATCAAACCTCTGATTAGAGTTGTTCTTTGTGATGAACTAGCTAATTTCTGCCTTTGGGTAGTGCCCACATTTGTCCTAGTCTCAGGTCTAGAGCAGGACAGGCCTCCCCTTTTTCTCTGGGGGCTCATTGAGGTTCCTCTGGAGTGAACTGTTTGGTGGGGCTGAGAAGCCCTTTCTCCTTGAGGGTCCCTTGCCACTGGGATTGCCTTGGCTCGAGACAGACTTGTCACTGTCAGTGTCAGAGCGGGCGCCCGTGTCCAGACAGGGGTTCTGCTCAGGCCATGTCGCTGCCCCTGCACGCTGTGTGGGGGAGATGCTGCCCGTGCCAGCAATTCCTCCACCAGCTGCTCAGCCAAAAATAAGTTCTCGGCTGCTGAGGACTGATCTTCCTGCTCCCCTTCTCGGAAGTGGGGCGTCCAGTGGTCTGCCAGCTGGAACTGGGAGATTGGGGAATTTTTTCATTCCAGCTGAAAGGAAAAGCAGTTTGAGGCTTTTCTTTCTTTTTTAACCTTGTTATGTCAAAGGCGTTATCTTGTTCTTAAGGGCAAAAAATATCACCCTGGCTTCTGAATTTGCTTTTAAAATAGCACTGAAATGGTAGGTTCCTGGTTCCTGGCAGAAGCTCCTATCAGGAGCGTCAGATGCGGCTTCCACTTGGGTGCAGGGCGGCTCTGGGAGAGAGCCGGAGGCTGCGCTCAGCTCCGCGGATCTGCTGCCAGCCTTTGGATTGATAAGCTGCCTATTTGCACTGAGGACACGAGCAGCTGCCCAAACTGTGGAATTTTCCAAAGGCTGCAAAACTTTAAAGTGGGAGCTTGAAGTCATTCCTCTATTTAGCAAAAGTGTGTTAACACCTGCTGGGGGCGAGACACTGTCCTCAGATCCCTCGCTGTCTAGGGGGAGAAATGGACAGGGAAACAAATGAGAGCGGCATCACTGTGATACGTGTTGTATGGTGTCCCCCAGCGTGTTGGAATATGGGAGACCTGCAGAAATGGTGGTGGTAGCATTATTACTGTTGTTGTTACTAACAAATTACAAAGGATGCACAACACAACACATATGAAGGAGCAGCCAGTCTGCTTCAGGTGCTCTGCGGGATGATCCAGAATTGTCATAAAGGAGGGGATATGTGAGCTGCTTTGAACACTGATGTGGACCACAGGAGTAAGGACTGCTCTGGCAAGAGGAAAGCAATGTGCAAAAGAATGACGATTAAAAGGATTATTTCGGGACCTAGCAGCAGTTTCAGTGCATCTAAGGCACCGTGTGTGTGTGTGTGTGTGTGTGTGTGTGTGTGTGTGTGTCTTGGGGGAGTGGGTAGGATGGATTGTATTCCTGGAAATGGGGGTCTTTGAGGAGCAGAGCAGTGGAGATAAAGTCTCATGTTACATGTCACTCTGGAGGAGCTGTGGAGGCTGGGGGCAGGAAAAGGGGTCAAGGGTAAGAAATGATGAGGGAGAGACTGGAATAAGGCAGTGGTGGAGAGGATTAAAGGGAGAAGGTAGATTTAAGAAAAAATAAAACGGGGGGACTTCATGACCTATGACATATTCAGTCTCTTTTTATGGGGGTGGTGGTTATAAGTAATGAGTGAATGAGGGCTGGAGCTAAGAATAACCTTATGGTTTCCCCTTGTATGGTTGATGACGGAACTGAGAGAGGGAAAGCAGGAGTGGGAACAAATGAGGGAGATCAGAAAGAGAATTGGGTTGATAGTGCTGACTTTGAATGGGGAACCTGCTACCTAGAGGCAACAATGATCTGGTTGGAGGATGTAGGGGATGGGCCTTTGGGGAAGTTACATTGCTGAGGTCGTGGCAGAAAGAGAAGGGTAACGGACAGTTTTAAAACGGAAGGCTGACCCTGGCCAGTTGGAGTGTCATCTCGTACACAAAAGGGTTGCAGGGTCAATTCCCAGACAGGGCAGATGCCTGGGTTGCAGGCTCAATCCCCAGTAGGGGTCATGCAGGAGGCAGCCGATCCATGATTATCTCTCATCATTGATGTTTCTATCTCTCTCTCCCTCTTCCTTCCTCTCTGAAATCAATAAAAACATATTTTTTTAAATGGGCAAAGAACTTTTCTAGACATTTCTCCAAAGAAGATATGCAATGGCCAATAAGTACATGAAAAGATGCTCAATATTATTAGTAATTAGAGAAATACAAGTCAAAGCCACCATGAGATACTGCTTTATACCCATTGAAATGGAAAATAGCAGGTATTAGTGAGGATGTGGAGAACCTGGAACCCTTGTGCTGGTAGGAATGCAAAATGGTGCAGCCACGATGGAAAACAATTAGGCAGTTCCTCAAACTGTGTAGAATTACCATATGACCCAGCAATTCCTATCCTAGATATTTGCCCCCAAAGAAATGAAAGCCTTGGGAATTAGCCTGGTTCCCTAGGGTCAATGTCAGGGCCTTGGACACAAATATGTGCTCATTTGTTTGTTTATGCCTCTGCTTTATTTCCCGAGCATTAGAGATGGCTTACAAAAATAAAACAAGGCCAGGACAAATACACATTCTAGGGGAAGGTCAAGCGGGAGACAAAGGTGGAACACACACACATGGAGGCAGAAGGTCCTATATAGTTGCTAAAGTAGAACCACAACTTTGACTCCATGGATGACTAGGACAGTCTCCTAGCTTTGAGCTGGGGACAGGGAGCTTCGAGCTGGCTTTGACATTCAAGAGAAAGGCTGTCGGTAGCTCTGTGGAGAAAAGCTTTTTCCAGAAGTGCCCACAGCATGTGCCTTATGTGGCCCACAGAGGCCCATATGTGTGTGCTTGGCACAAGCGTGGGTGTTCATTAAGACCTCACAAAGTTGAAATTGGGAGAAGTAGGAGCATGGCTGACTGGAGGCACATGGCCGGACTGGAACCCCAGCTCTGTGTCTACCAGCGGGGTCTCTGGTGAGTAGAGTTACTTCTTCAAGCCCTAGTTCTCTGAGGTGGTGAACAGGGATAAAAACTGAACCTGACATATAGGACTGTTGTCAGGAATTTTAAAAATCGGGTAGTTAGCCCTAGCCAGTTGGGCTCAGTAGATAGAGCATCAGGTTCTACTCCGGTCAAGGGCACATGCTCGGCCTATCCCCGGATTTTATATTAAAAACCAGGTAGTAAAATACAGCTAATGAGAAGATAATACACAACAAATACTTGAGAACATGCTGGGCAGGGGGACAATAACTCACTCGAGAAGATTTTTCATTAAAAGTTATTACAGTATTCGAGGTTTTTATTTCATCATAATGGAGTAAACTTTGTTTACCTAAACAAAAATCCTTCAGAGGACCCAGCCCTGAGCCATGTCACTCTCTGATGCTCATTCAAGGCGTCACCTCACCCAGTGACACGATATGATGTCTTGTTCCCAGTAGGGCCAGAGACATGGAGTCACTGTTGTTCCTCCGTGGGCGGTGAGGCCGGGATCTCACCTTGGGAGAGTCTGGGCTCAGACCTCCAGGGAGCAGCTGCCCTGGCATTTTTCTCTTCCCAACTGCGAATCCTGAATGCGTTTCTCCCCAGCTCCTGTGGCAGGTGACTGTCATGCCTGGTCCCGGAGTCAAAGGCAGTGTCGCTTCCCCCTCTCCCCCCCCCCCCACCCCACTTCCTTTGCGGAAGTCACGGAACGACCAGGATTTCGTCACACCCCCTCCTAAGTGGGACGGGCTTCCAAGTGAACAGTTGGCATTCCTGTGGGGACAGGCCCTGTGCGCCCTGAAAGGCCACCCCGGGGCGGGGCTGCCTCCCCTCCCTCACCTACGCTCTGCCATCAGCAGCTGTTTGCGACAGGTGCTCAGGCTCTCCACGGCAGATGGTGACCAAAATGGGCCTGTTGGCAGGTTGTACCACACGCCGCCCTCCCATCGCACACAGTGACGTGCATGCAAAAACGTCTGAGCTCTCGGCTTTGTTCTACAGGCGCCTGCCTTGGGTTTCAGGTGACCCCGGGGGGCTCATTCCAGAGGACACCCTTGGTCTCAGGGCCACCCCCTCAGTCTGAGACCCTTCAGCATTTGGCCACGAGACATGAATGGGGCACGTGCCTGCTCCCAGGCACAGCTTTCTGACTCCTCCATTCTAAGACCGCGCATCTCCTCACCGGTGTTTGCCCGAGAATGTGGCTGTTCCCCCTGGGTGCCCCATGACTGCTTTGGGCTCAGCCTGGACCGGAGGGCATGAAGGCCAAGCTGCATGGGCCAAGGTCGCAGGCCGCTAGATGCAGAGGCTGCACTGCGCTTTGCGCCTCCATCTGTTTCCCCAGTGCAGCCCTGCAAACATTGGATGAAGAGATGGGAGCAGGGACTGCTTCACTGTGGACTGGATCCCAGATACACCGGGAGTCTTGTCTTCAGAAAATAGCAAGTCATGGCTGTGCCCAGTGCCAGGGCGACTGAGGTCTCGAAGCTCATTCCTGGGAG
Source organism: Eptesicus fuscus (assembly GCF_027574615.1). Lineage (NCBI taxonomy): Eukaryota > Metazoa > Chordata > Mammalia > Chiroptera > Vespertilionidae > Eptesicus > Eptesicus fuscus. The sequence continues at coordinate 33,434,087 of NC_072478.1, forward strand.
AGAGCCGCTGTGCCCTCCAGAGGACCCCTGCCCTGAGCAGAGTTACTCCCTTCCCTGGCAGTTCCCCCACCCTCTGAGGATCTGGGCATTGCTGGGGCTGCCACCCTCTCGGCCCACAGCCTCGCAGGAGCCCCGCCTGTGCTGTGTTTGGGCTGCTCATTCCAAACAACTAAGCAGCCAAGGCAACCAGATGAGGTGACATCTGGCTCGAGACTGCTGCCAAGTCACTCCTGTTCCATCCCTGGCAGGAAGGAGGTGAGCTTTCTGTGCCAGATTCTTAAAAAGAGACAATAAAAATGTGTGTTCCACGCCCCGCATTTTTCTTCTTTTTACCCTGACTCCTCAGCTGTCACTTTGCTTTCCCTGGAACTTGGACACCTTAAGGATTCAAAACCATCACTATTTTAGACCAGACTTTAGTGCCTGGTGGTGAACAAGGAAAGCATTGGCGTAAATGATGTGAATGGGGTGGAGTGATGGGGTTCAGAGGTGAACTCTAAGGGGAAATGCCCACAAGCACACACACACATACATGCTCATGCACATACGCATGCACATGTTTGCACACATACACCCACATCACCCACACATGCTCACACACACACACACACATGCTCACACATACACACATGATGGATCATGAGGCAGGTTTCAGAGGGTAACAGAGAGGGCTGTGCACTGAGTGTTTGCCATGGGTAAGCTCTGCATTGTGCGAGTTTCTAGTGAACTGAATAGGCTCAGAATACGACTATAGGAACTCAGTACCATGCTTCCTGCTCAGTATGGAGGAGAAATAGTAATGATTTTCACTGCGTCTGATTCTTCGTAGAGTGTCAGGCACAGCCTGGTGCCTGTGGGCCAGGATCGAACTGGAATCCAGACTCATCCACTTGTGCTGGGTGAAAGGGAGAGGGGTGCATGCACTCAGCCAGGCAGGCTGAGAGAAAGTCTAGCTGGCGGGCCAGGTATGGTATCCAATAGCCATAGCAACTTGATAGCTGTGTGACCTCGGGAAAGTTACTTAACCTCTCTGAGCCTCTGTTTGGCATCTGGAAAATAAGAATAATAGCCTTTTAATAATTGCCTTTTAAACTTTGAACAAACGCCTCTACAAGGTAATATTGTCATTTTAATTTTAGAGAAGAGGAAGTTGAAGTACAGAAAGGCTAAGTGACTTGGCCAAGGTCATTCAGGTAAGTGGGGTATCCTGACCCAGAAGGGGAGAGGAGGTGGAAGGGGATGCTCAAGAGCAAGCAGGCTAGGACTTACTTCAGGAATGTCAGTCAGCAGAGTGGGCAGCGAAGCCTAGGGCGTGCTGGCATTACCCCCTCCATGCTGCCACCATGCACTGCCTGCTTACCTTCAAGGCATCCTCTTTCTCTCTTGGCATCAATTAAGCTGGCAGCCTATGCCCTAACACAAAAATGTGTTATTTTTTCACATGTGACCTGTGTCTCTCTCCTCTGTGCTGGTTCCTTTGATTTCTTTGAAGTGTGCAGAGGTTTCTTTATCTCTTTGAAACATCTTGTTGTTGGATCTACTTTTGTGGCCAGCTGAGAACTCCTTGAAATATATCCAGTTCAAGGAACCAAGGTGAGACTCATGCTGAGAAGGGCCTTGAGTCTCGCCTTGTCAGATGTGACATTTGCTTTGTGTCATTTGTGAATGTGATAAACAAGGCATATATGTCACAGTGTAGAGGTGGATGTAACATACCCTTGCTCTCACCGTCAACCTTTCATCAGGCCCCCCTTGGTCCTGGTCAGGGTCAGGGATAGATTTTAGGGTCATGAAATGAGTCATCAAGACGGGATGGAGGGCCGTGGCAACAGCCCAGACAAGGTCCATGGTGGCTGATCCTGGGAAGTGTCAGTGCGGGTGGGGCGGGTTCATGCCCCATTCGGGATGCAGTGTCACAATTTGCTTGGTAAATGTGAATTGTTACAAGACATCAGACCGGGGCGAGTTGACAATAGCAATGAGATGTATGGCTTGGGGGACATGTGGCTGATGATGTTGTGTACCAAGAAAGGGGACAGGAGAAGATGAATAACTTTAGGAGGAGGAGAAGAAGAATGGCTCCAATTTTGGATGTGCCAAGGCTGAAGCTTGCGGGGGGCTGAGGGATGAGTGGCAGGTTTCAGTAAGCAGGTAGAGAGAAGGGTCTGGATCCCAGAAAATAGAGAGTCTGAGTTATCATTGGTCTGAACAACACATTGGCATCTAGCTTGCATTTTCATGATCACTGTATTTATATTTAAATGCCTGTTCTGCATCTTATGATGATAGCATTCAGAATCCTGATCAGATATCAATTCTGAGAGTTTCATCCAGGACCACTTAAATCTTTAAGCAACTCTGGCAATGCAGAGATTCTCTGAGTGGATTAATAGGATGCAAAGAAGAACCAATAGATATGAACTTCTTAGACTTTCAATAAGAAGCAGTGGATAGGCTGACAAGCTTTTACACCAAATTCTCATTTTGTTTCAAGAGTAATCATGAGATCAGGAACACAGCAGAAAACCTGTGTTGTCACCGACAGGGACCTGTCTTACTGACAGGAAACAAAAGCCAGAGATAAATGGCCACATCTCGGGGGGTGAGGAGTATAAATATCAAGGTTCTCAGGATCATGTCCTTGGAGAAGCCTTATTTTGCTCTTTATAGTGATAGTCAATGGGGAATATGTAATTTAAACATCCAGGTTTTCAGATGATGTTAGTCATCATATGGAAAGTGGGTAATGTGAGTAAATACTCTGCCATCGGCCCGGTTATTGTCACACAGTGTACTAAAGTACTTTTTAGTTAAGAATGGGCTCCAGAGTTGGACTGCCTGGGTTCAAATCCTAGATCCGCTCTTCTCTGTGCCAAGTGTCCTCCTTACAGAAACGGGGATCACAATGGGTCTTTCATCAGAGGGGCTGTTAGGAGTAATGCATCCAGGACGGGCCTGGCTCAGAGTAAGCACTCAGCGAAGTTGTCAGTGTCGCCTCTTAGCTCCTCTCCATCTCCACCCTCCCCCGACGTGCACATTCTGTTCCTGGCCTTACAGAGACTTGGATTTTCACTGACGTCTTAATAGACATTGATCAAGATATTTCTTCATAAAAAAAAAAAAATCAAAGGAACAAAGGTTATCCTCAAAAACCTGTGTCCAGATTCTCCTCAATGGCATGCCAGTCCCATCCACGCTGTGCAGCTTGTGACATTCAGTACTGGAGTGGGCGGAGAGCTGGGCCATGGGCCACCAGCGCGCTGGTGTGGGACATCTGCTCCACAGGCTGTGTCTTCATAGTACCCAAGCTCTGCATGACATGTGAACATGGGTTGTGCTGGGGGAAAACAAGAGAGAGCGACATGAGGGTTCAGTTAATGAGGCTCTGTTCTTCCACCTTCTCTGGGCATATCCCTGCCACCTCAAGTCCCGCAGTGTGACATTCCAAGGGCTCCAAAAGAATCATAACATCTTCAGAAACAATAACACAGGGGGAGTTGTGCTACTGAAATGGAACATACTATTTTGAATGTGTAATCTCATCTATTCCTTAAAACAGTGCTGAGAGGTCGGTCACCTATCCCCATTTTGCAGACAAGAAGGCCAAGCCTCAAGGTCACGTGGTTTGCTAGAACCAGGGGTAGAACTTAGACTCCTCTTGTCACATCCATCTGTACAGACATGATTTACTTGAGGGCCCCTGGAGACCTTCTGAGGAAGTTTTGATACTTAGAGATACAAAGTGCTCCTTTAAATATAAAGTGCCGTTGTCTTAACTCCAGTTAACATGGACTTACATCACCTCAACTGGTAACCACACCACTTACATTGCTTTACCAAGTTTAAGTTGTATAATTATCTTATGTTCTTGCCAGCCTCTCTCGAGGGAGTTCCGGTCCTCCTGCTGGTTCTGAGCCTTGAAGAAAATTAAAATTATGCGTTGGCAAAGAGCACCCATAGCCCTTTTTCAATTCTTTCTTTTTCGTTTTCCCATTTTCCCCTCCCATCCTCCCGCCTGCCCTCCCTTTCCTCTCTAGAAAAAAATCCTGACTGTACTTCATTGCTAAGAAGCTTAGACAGCCTGAATAGAGTCTCCGTTAATCCAGACCCCTCCACCTTATCTCCACTCGGGTTTTACTTTTCCCTTTGTTAACTTATTAGCAATTAGAGAGCCAAAGAATGAGTCCTCCAATGTTGCCGCTTAGAAGTTGAGATGGTGGTGCCCAAAACCAGGAAGCAGCGTGCCGGTCACCTGCAGCTTCTGGACAGCACGCTGACAGTGCCTCAGGGAAACAGCCTTGCGGGCGTCCCCCACTTACCACACTGTGCCATTACAGAGCCTCAGCGTAAAGGGACAAAAGCTCCTTTCTTTCTTTCTTTCTTTCTTTCTTTCTTTCTTTCTTTCTTTCTTTCTTTCTTTCACATCATTTTATATCCTCTATCATGTGAGGCTGGAAGCTAAAGCATTAAAGCAAAACATATCTTAAATGAATTTCTCATAGAGCTTATATTTTATTTTATAGTCCTATTTTTAGTTTCCTCTGATTTAAAAAAAAAAAATCCCAATCATTTAATTCTCAGCCCTAGACAAGACAGTGTGAGGTTACCCATATTTCAGCCCTAGGGAGAATTTCTGCTTGCAAGCTGGCTGGCCTGTTTGCAGATGACAGATGTGACCTACTCCAGGGCAGAGAACGTCTCGAGGGAGGTTTTAATATCTTAATATTGAAATGAGCACAAATTTTATTATCTTAATCAGTGGATAAAAAAACCCAATAAAGTTGCTCAGTCTCATTTTTTAAACTCGGTGTAAGAGGATTTTAAGAAATTGCCATTGCTTTTTAAGCTTCTCTGTTCAGAAGATTCTTCCCACAGTTGTGAGGATAGATGGTCACACGGCGGTCTGTTGTGTAGACACTGCCGCTCGGCAGGGAGAAGGTGTGTGCTCGGATGTGTTCAGAGTGGTTGTACTTTGTGTTTGAAAAGAACAGGACTTGTCTTTCATCACTTTGCATGGGCTCAGGCACAGGTGTATCCATTTAAAGTGCAGCAGAATCTTTTAATGTGAACTGCCTTCTTTCAGAATATATGTTGCTTTAGGTTGCATTGAGGAATATTTTTATGAATGAAGAAATGATTTATTTATGATAATTAATGGACTTTACAAAGTCATAATGAACATGTTTCAACCATTTGTTTGAACAAATAATTTTATTTATTTTATAAAAAGCTGATGTGTTACATATAGTCATTCTTGTGTTTTTCTTAATTTAATCCAATTTAAAACCACATTTCTTAAAAGGGAAAGCTCCTCAATTGCACGGGCCATGTGTTATTCAATTCTGGTTCCCTGGTACCTTGCACAATGCCTTAAAGGGACACATTAGTTTCTTGAACTAAATTGAAAAAGAAAATTGCCTAAGGAGTCATATGTGTTTATGTGTACATATGTGAATAGATATAGATATAGATATAGATATAGATATAGATATAGATATAGATATAGATATAGATATAGATGATATAGTATTCAATATAAAATAGAAAGCATTATGTTATATAGGTAAAGCCAAGATGCTCAATACCAGTGTCTCTGTGCAGGGGTTATGCATTCAAAATTATTGTCAAAACTCAACTATAAAGAATTGTCAAAACTCAACAATAACAAAAAATTAATTTTAAAAAATAGGTAAAAGATTTGAACAGAGATGTCACCAAAGAAGATATACAGAAGTCAAATAAGAACATTAGAAGATGCATAGCAGTGTCTGTCATTAGGAAAATGCAAATTACAACCAAGTTGAAAGACAGTTCCTACACACCAGTTACAATGGCTAAATTAAAAATAGTAAGTGCTGACAAGGATGCAGTGCTAGTGGGAATGTAAAATGGTATACCAGTTTGGGAAACCATTTGGAAATTTCTCATCAGATTGAATATGCATTTGCCATGTGACCCAGCAATCCAACCCCTAAATGTTTACCTAAGAGAATTAAGATTTATGTGCACACAAAAACCTATACTAGAATATTTATAGCAGCTTTATTCATAATAGCCCCAAACTGGAAACAACCCTAATGTCCTTCAGTTGATGAATGGATATCCAAACTGTGCTATATATTCAGCCGAGAAGGCCCTACTATCTCACCTCTAGCTGACTTTGAGGCCCTGTACAGGCAAAGAGAAAACGATTAGGCAGAACTAAAAGCTTCTGAAGCCACGAGGCTCTATGTTTGCTCCAACGTACACACAGCCAGAAGGTGGAAGACATTGCTTCACCGTATGTAAGGAACCCTGACTATTTGCTAACCGTGTAGAGATGTCAGTGTCCACATGTGAAAGGGAAAACAAACTTTACAGAATTAGCCCAGGAAAGTCACTAACCAATAAATAGCAGCAGCAGCAATAACAAACCGATTTTCAGATTTACATTATATAATTTTAAATGCCTAGTTTTCAAGAAAAAATATGAGACAAAGAAACATGGAAGTACAGCTTACTAGACAAAGACTTTAAATCATCTATTCTAAACTGATATGAGCTATTATGCTGGAAGAACTAAAGGAAACTTTGTCTAAAGAATTAAAGAAAAAGCGAGAACAGTGTCTCACCAAATAAAGAATATCACTAAAAAGATAGACATTACTTTTAGAAAAGAACAGACTAGAAATTCTGAACTAAGTAGAACAAAAACACACAAACCAATCACTAAAGGGGCTGTGTTGTCAGAAGAAAGATGAGGCTGTGGAGATAAGTTCATTGAGATTATTCAGGCTGAGGGACAGAAATGGAAAGAAATGGTGATATTTTTAAAAATATATATATTTTATTGACTTTTTACAGAGAGGAAAGGAGAGGGACAGAGAGCTAGAAACATCGATGAGAGAGAAACATCGACCAGCTGCCTCTTGCACACCCCCTACCGGGGATGTGCCCGCAACCAATGTACATGCCCTTGACTGGAATCGAACCTGGGACCTTTCAGTCCACAGGCCGACGCTCTATCCACTGAGCCAAACCGGTTTCGGCGATATTTTGTTTTTTTATAGTGTGATAAATAAAACAGTTATCTGGGGGGAGCGGGGGGAAGAAGCACAATTTAGAAAAGGCTCTGGAACTCAAAGCTCAAAGAGAGAACATTTTTAATAGGAGGGTAAGCCCCTAGCTTAACTTCTCATTTTACAGTTGAGGAAACTGAGGCCCAGATGGTAGAAAACTGCCCAGTGATGGACATGGATATCTGCCTGTTCTACAGTTGCAGTGGGGGCTGTCCCAGTGGACCCCAGACTGCCCCAGTTTTAGCGCTGATAGTGCCACATCCTGAGCAGCCCCCTAGTCCGGGCAAGTCATGACCCGTGGCCACTCTGCAGTTCACATCCGGATGAGTCCTCTTTCTCCGAATCCCTGAGACTTGGGCATGAAGGAGAAATGGTGGCATTCAGAAAAGTTCCTTTTCCTCACTGAATTCAGTGCACTAAACTGAAGCCGCTGGCATTTTGCTTTAAGTCCTTTTCTATTCAACCTTTCAGAATGAAGGAGCTTTCCTCTTTATGTAATCTGCATTTCATCCCCAAGGTGAACGCCAGTGTCCTTGGCTTCCTCTGGAAAGTGACAAGTAGGTTCCTTTGTATACTAAATGCGAAGGATATAACAAAAACAGCTGATGGTTTTTTACTTCAGATATGAAAAATAAGTTAATTGATTACAGATATGAAAAAGCAATTACCACTCTTAGAGCTAAATAAAGGAGAGAGAGGGACAGACAGACATTTCCTATAAAAATGAAAGCCATGAAAAGAAAACTCATATAGGAAACGTCATTTTCATAGGAAATGGAATTCTTTTTCAGAACCACAGTCCTCACAGGAAAGATCAAATCCAGAGAAAGCAGCAGCCCTTGAACGTGTGATTGACATTAGTATCTCATGGGTGCAGGAAGCACTGTGAAGCCAGAGCAAATGGGCAGTGGCACCTTCCAGCCATGCAACCTGACCTCTTGGGGGAGGGCAGGGGATGCTGGTGACCTCTAAGGCCATCTGCCACGCTGTTGCCTGGGGCAGAGCTTCTCAAATTCTAACATGCACTTGGATTGCCTGGAGATGATTGTAAAAAAAAAATTGATTCTGATTCAACAGGTCTGGAGAGGGACCCCATTTTGCATTTCTGACAAGTTAACGGCCCACCGTCTACACTGAGGAGCAAGGGTGAAGCTCTGAATCCTTACTGGCCACACTGACCGCCCCTTTCCCCCTTCTCTGCTTGTAGCTATCATTTTATGTTGCAAACCAAGAAAAATACCCTTGCCAGTCAGAAGGCACTTGTGATTTACCTCGAGGGTGAGGGGGGCACAGAGGAATGGATAATGAAAGCTGCAGAGTCTGGGAAGGGCAGAGCGCAGGGACACGCCACTGCTCTAAGAAGCCAAAAGCGTCCCATTTAGAGGCCACCATTTGCATCAGCAGGTTTTGTTAATGGACCAAATTAGATCTAACTGTGTCACCTCTTTTTCTACTCTGCCTCCCTTCGTCCCACAAAGCTGTGAAGGGTCAGTGCCGCTCCGACTGGGCCCCATAGAGGCCACGGCCCCTTTGGGCACTGTCCTTGTCACTGTTGCACAGTTGTGCCAGGGGTCTTTCGCTCGCCCTGATTTGTCGCCCTTGCTGTGCCAACAGTCCCTGATGACTCACAGGGGTGATTCTGTGGTTCCAAGCCTGGAGCTCCTGTAGTTCCAGAGTTCACCGTGGGCGGGGCAAACCTGCTTCCTGCACACCTGCCGTTTTGTGGGTGCTCTGGGCCATCCTGAACTGGTAACACATGAGCCTGAGCTCAGCTCAGAATAGATGGTGTTTCTCTTTCTGGTGGTTTTCTTTAAAAGCCATGCCAGTCATTTTATGTCCTTTCCCAGAAGTTCTGATTGATGGCAATCTGGTCAGCCAGAAGCTGCCAGTGGAATAAAACTGCTGACTTGGGCACTGGCCTTGGCTGAGCTTATTAAGCTTCAACAATGTGTGCATGTACTTGTGTGTCTGCACCTGCGTGTGTGTGCGCGCACACACGCACGCGCTCAGGATAGAAACAGAGCATGGAATTCCATGCAGTTGGATCTGGGAGGAACTGAAGGGGTCTCTCAGTTCCCACAGGAAAAGTAGGACCCAAGGAGTGGACTATGACCGGTACATGCTCCCTGCTGCCACTAGAGGGCGCAGTGAGCAACAGAATCCCTGCCTCCGGTGTCCTGCCCCACAGCCTTTGTCTCTAAGGCCGGCCTGTTGGCCCCTGGGCAACAGTTGCAGGTGGAGTTCTTAAAAGTCAAACCTCAATTTTCTGTGGTTTGAATCATAATTTGGATTTCAGTTTATGGAAACATATTTCTCACCATTAAAATATTTTTCAAAAGTGAGCTTAAAATAAAATGAAACACACATTTATACTTTATGAATAATTATCTAAAAACCCAACACTCAAATAAGGCTAAAAATTCCTTGAGTGGGTGGAGGAGGTGGCATTAGCCTGGCCCAGACATAATGAGGCTTTAAAACACATGAATCTGATGAGGTTGGCACTTGGATCCCTTCTCCCGCTCCTGCTGGCTTTCCCATTGGCAGCACAGCCGTTTCTCTGGTGTGGGGCTTCGCTGTACTTGAATTAGTCATCTCTCTTAACAACGTCCAATTAGATATGCCTGTGTGTTTCCAGAACCCTGTGAATGGGCAATGGGCGGTGGTTATGATGGCTTAGGACTTGGTGGTCCCTTCTAAAGATTCTGTATACTGGGCCATGGCTGGTGAAGATGGAGGCTTACATAAGGAGGGCGAGATGGATGGGCAAGCTCTCCTCCAGCCTGGGGGTGATGGGAAAGAGCCAGTACTGTTGTGTAGTTACAATATGCCAGGTGCTATGCACTTTTTATGCTTTATCTTGGATTCTCACAATAGCACAGGGAGCTGGGTGTTATGCCCCATTTTACAGACAGAAAATCTGCTTCCAGAGCGAAAATGATAAGAGAAAAAAGTCATAGGAGGCTTCCTGGGCCTGTCTGAGAAAGTGTGAGGTAAGATATCTGAGAAAGCATGACCGATTCCATGAGGTGACCTTCCAGAGATATCTGAACCAGGTGGCACAGCCTGTAACATCAGCAAGAAAAAATATGCCACAATCAAGACATGAATAAGAGGGGGAGATAGAAGAATGGGGGGTGGGGCGTTAGGCCCAGATCAGCTCTTTCTCTGGAGCTGTCCTGGCTTAGGAACCTAGCGGAGAAGGGGCTTGAGGGGCTGGCTCGGAGGGAGGGCGGGGGAGATGACCCAGCCTGGAGAGGTGGAGGACAGGCTCTGGGGAGGGGAGGACAATGCAAAACTGGCCACCACAGACAAGATCTAAATAAGCAGAAAGGCCGGGAAGGGGCCCTGGATCCCTGGCACTGCATCCCGCTGGGTGTGTCTGAGCAACAGGCCCTGGGAGGTGGCTGAGGGGAGTGACTCCCTCTTGCCAAGTGAGAAAACAGATGCCAGGCTGTGGGGAAGAAGGGAACATGGAGACCAGGTGGGATTTTTCCTTTGCCTGCTTCCTCTTCTTTCTTATCCGGTTTCTTCAGTGCATTTTTGTCCCCCTGCCCCCAGTTTTAGAGCCACAGCTCCGTGTTGAGTGGCGGCCTCAGCCTGGAGTTGCTGGCCCAGTGGGGACTGCAGGCCTGGGGGCTCCAGCATGTGTCTGACACACGGACAAGGCCCGTCCAGAATGTGCCAGGTGAAGGGGAGGTGGAGGAGGGCAGCATAGCCCTGTTTCTGTGGATTTTCATCACTGTTGATGGTGTTTGCCTCTCAAATAAGAGTGAATTGTCTGCCATCTTGTGGCAGAGGCCTGGTACTGCCTGGGCCCCGCCTTGAGGCCTCCCTTCGCACTGCTCTCCCAAAGCAATGCTGCCCCACTGGGCTGGTGGGTGGGTGGGAGGTCAGTGAGAGCTGGTGTGGGGAGGAGGAGGGAGCCTGGCCATTTTGGCAATAGCGTCACAGGCCCCAGGCGCCAGCCTCAGGTAGAGAAGCTTCTGGGAAGGCCGTCCTTGTTGGTACAGGGAGGACTGCTGTCTGTGAAAGGGAAGTCCATCCGGCGGGCAGTGCCTGAGGAGGTGATCCCCAGAGAGGACAGAGCCCACGTGAGGCAGGTGAGCAGAGAGGTGGGCAGACCTGGAAGCCAGCCATGGCCCTGAATGATGGAGACAGAGGAGGGTGAAGGATCTCAGCAGTGTGGCCATAGTGGGGGAAATTCTGAGGTCAAAATATCTAATGTCATGCAGAATGTGGAAGACTCATGTCAGTGTTTGCCCACCATCTTGGGTAGGAGTTGGAGGGGCACAACTCCCCATGGCTGTGCCTGCAGCAGTGTGAGTGGAGGAGCTCAGAGGGGAGGGGAGCACCTCCCATGGCTGTGCCTGCAGCAGTGTGAGTGGAGGAGCTCTGAGGGGAGCACCTCCCATGGCTGTGCCTGCAGCAGTGTGAGTGGAGGAGCTCTGAGGGGAGCACCTCCCATGGCTGTGCCTGCAGCAGTGTGAGTGGAGGAGCTCAGAGGATATGGGAGCACCTCCATGGCTGTGCCTGCAGCAGTGTGAGTGGAGGAGCTCAGATGGGAGGGGAGCACTTCCCATGGCTGTGCCTGCAGCAGTGTGAGTGGAGGAGCTCAGAGGGGAAGGGAGCACCTCCCATGGCTGTGCCTGCAGCAGTGTGAGTGGAGGAGCTCTGAGGGGAGCACCTCCCATGGCTGTGCCTGCAGCAGTGTGAGTGGAGGAGCTCAGAGGGGAGGGGAGCACCTCCCATGGCTGTGCCTGCAGCAGTGTGAGTGGAGGAGCTCAGAGGGGAGCACCTCTCATGGCTGTGCCTGCAGCAGTGTGAGTGGAGGAGCTCAGAGGGGAGGGGAGCACCTCCCATGGCTGTGCCTGCAGCAGTGTGAGTGGAGGAGCTCAGAGGGGAGGGGAGCACCTCCCATGGCTGTGCCTGCAGCAGTGTGAGTGGAGGAGCTCAGAGGGGAGGGGAGCACCTCCCATGGCTGTGCCTGCAGCAGTGTGACCTCCCATGGCTGTGCCTGCAGCAGTGTGAGTGGAGGAGCTCAGAGGATATGGGAGCACCTCCATGGCTGTGCCTGCAGCAGTGTGAGTACACAAGCTCAGAGAGTGTCCCTGGGTTGCAGACTTAGTGAGGGTGTGAACTGCACTTGTAAATCCCAAATTCTTAGGAACCAACCTTTTATTTGGAACTTGGGTACAGCTACAAGAAATAAGAGATGATTTTAAACCCGCCCTAAACAGTCCCTGGCTCTCTGAATTTGGGTCAGGAATGCCAAGTTCCAACCGTGCATCATTTTCTTCCCACAAGCTCTCAGCCTGGACACCCCACAGACCTGGTGCTTATCATCGTCTCCAGAATCCTCCCTGCCACAGCCGCCTCCTGTCCCAAAGGCATCCTTCAGTGGCGTTTCTTCATGTGCAAATACTAGTGATAAATTAAGTGAATGCGTGGCCACTGTACACATTGGCGCTGATCCATTTCCCATCACAATGAGGGCCTTCCCAACTCTAACTCTAACCAGGACAGTTAGGCCATCCCAGCTTCTCATTCTCACTGACATTCTGCGTCCTGAAAACAACACAGGCAACGAATGCTGAGTTAGTCGGCCTTCAGTCACGGAGGCAGAGAGCATGTGAGGTTTTTGGAGCAGATGGATTTTGCAAATGGAATCTGGTGCTTCCAGAATCGTTAGAAAGCCATTGGAGTGAAGGGAAAGGCACCCCTGGATGTCAGGATATCAAGAGTTACAGAAATCACTAGAAACCATTGCCGATGACTTACTCGGCAGCGTGGGAGTGGGCAGCTCTCAGGAGGAGCGGCAGTCTGAGGTGTGCTCTCTGGATGTCCCTGTGCCCATCCTCACAGCCGCACCTTGAGTGCCCTCGGGGACCCCCATTCTCCCTGGACCTGGCCTGCCAGGTCCCACCAGTGCCTCTCCCGTAAGTGGCATCTAAACCCGAGGGCTGTGGCAATAGAACCAGGACACGGCGTTTCCAAGCTTCCAGCTGATGCAATGCCAGGGCGAGCCGAGAATGCCCATATCGGACACACACTGTTAAAGACAGATGATGATAATAGAGCTTCCTTCAGATGGCTGTTGTGAGGCTAATATGAAGCCTCGGTGCAGGGTGCGGCATATGGCGAGCCCTCGATAATTGCTGGTTTACAAAAAAGTGTCAAAACTGAAACCAGAATGGCTGCTTGTCGTTATTTCTAATCCCTGTAAGGAGACTGGCTGCTCCTGAGCCTGGGGTTGGACCGCTGTGGCGAGGATGCTGCCCCTCCCCATCCGGCCTGCTTGTCAGGTCCTCACTGGGCTGGGAGGAGGTTCAGGAGAAAGGTGCAAGTTCTCAGGGGGAAACTGTGGCAGGGAATCATGCTGAATATTAACATGGGATTCCCGACGCTCTGCAGATGTGAGGACTGAGGGACAGTCGGAGATGGGTCCATCCCCTTATGGAAGCACAAGCCCCAGGCCCTGCCTGGCACCCCTGTCCAGAATGGGATCACTCAGACGCTGGGGCCGAGTCTCTGTAGCCTTGTGCTCAAATGCTGCAGGCAGCCTGGAGCAGGAAGAATTGGGGCACAGCTGAAATCCAAACGGGAAAGCAAACAGCTAAGATCCATGGGGAACAATGTCTGTTTCTTAATCCGTCTCCTGCTCCAAATAGGTCCGCTCTCCTCCCCCAACTTGTGTTGACGTGTCTGTTTCTTTCCCTGGCAGCAGGTGCCACCAGGCCTTCAACTAGGTCACGGGGGCGGTGATGAGCCCACACAGGCCCTCAGGCCATGTCCTCCCCTGACCCCACTCCCCAGGCTCCCAGGCCTGGAGTCACAAAGCCCAGACCCCAAGTGACCTCCTGCTGCCCAGGCTGTGTCCCTGCTCCCTAAAACCACAGGGAGCAAGTGGGGGATCCTGTGAGTGGGCAGGGGCCGTGAGCTGGGGGCAGAGGGCAGCCCTGGGTGGTGCTGCAGCCCTCCCTGCCCCGTTCTGCAAGTGCCCCTTCATCCCCTCCCTGCAGCCCTGCTGAGTGCCCTTGGGGACCCCCATTCTTCCAGGGCAGCCAGGGAGCCACTCGCCCCTGCTGTTTCCCCTGGGAAATCAAGGATGATATAGCTTGCCCAGAATAACTCAGCTGGGCAGTGGCAAAGCCCAGGCCCACAAGGACCAACTGCACATCCCTAGCCACCAGTGTCAGACTTCCTCCCAGCCCGATGTGTCCGTCCCTCCGTCTCAGGACCATCTCTGCCCAGGATCCGGTCCTGATGGTGCCTTTCTCCACACAGGTCCTGTCAGAGAATGGCTACGGCCCGATCACAACCGACATCCGGGAGGGACAAACATTCTACTACGCCGAGGACTACCACCAGCAGTACCTGAGCAAGAACCCTGACGGCTACTGCGGCCTGGGGGGCACCGGGGTGTCCTGCCCTCTGGGCATTAAAAAGTAACATCTCCCCATGTGGCTGGCCCTCGAAGTCACAGCCAAAACGCTTCAGACAGATTGAGTAGTTCCATGCTTCACGTCATTGGCTTTTAGAAATGGAGGAAGCACAGAGGCCTTGGTAAACACCTGGTTTATTGAGGTGTGATTTACATGAAGCACCATGCCAATTTGATACCACGTAATTTATCTCCTAATCAGCTGCGGTGGGAGTAGAGCTGTGAAATTCTTTGGATCATTTGGGGTCTGAACGAGGATAATGAATATGCTGTGTTCACTTTTCTCTTGCTGGGGTGCCTGCCATGGAAGCCAGGGAAGGAGAGGGAGACTGTAGGCCGGATGGAGCATGCTGGAAATCCTCCATCTGAGCCCGGCCCCCTCACATGCCCTATGCCCTCCAGTGCCTTAAAATTTGCAAACATTTATAGCCTCAACGAATCATTCCCTGAAATACTTTGATCTCTGGCCCTGCACATGTGTAAGGCGCTCTCTCTCTCCTCAGCTCTCCTGAGGCAGAGAACATGGGCGTGAGCTTGATGAATTCTAACACCCTGCTTACAGCTATGAGAATTGCTTGTTTTAATAAAGGCTACAATCTAATAATACAAACTGTGTGATGTCTCATCTGTCTTTTACTCGTTCAGGAAGGATATTCCTAAGCATTGTAAGATAGAGGCCTGAGTCATTCTCCCCCAAATGGGAAATAAGATTGAAATTTTTAAAAAAACATGTACACCTCTGGCTCCTTGCAACTTTAGTAAGAATAACTGGTTTTCACATACATGATACAGCTCTCACATTGGGCACTATGCTGGATCAGTCTTTATACTCAAGACAAGAGGTAGGGGCCTAAGCAGTCAACATGTAACCATATGAATAAAGAAGACAATTGTGGGCCCTGAGAAACGACATGGAGGTGATTGGTAGGATGAGGTAGTATTGTATCTGAGGTTGTGTCTGAGGTTGTCGCCTCAGCTACACTGGTCAGTGGAGGCCTCTGTACAGTGGTGAAGCTTAAGTTGAGACCTAAATGATCTTAATGATGCGAGGGAGACACTGAAACACAGGTTGTGGGAGGAGCGCAGAGCTATGGGGGGCAGGAGACAGATTAGGAAATAGACATTCTTCCCCATGGATCTTAGTCTGTCTCTTTCTTTTCCCTCTGGGATTTCTGCTGTGCCCTAAGCACAGATATACCTCATCCCCGTCAGCACCCCCATTTTGGTTGCTGGAAGGAAATGCTTTCCAAATGCAAATGGCCAAAGACAGAAAGGAATGTGTGGTGATGGAGAAACAGAAAGGCCAGGGCTGGAATAGTGTGAATTCATAAGGGTGGAGCCCCCATAATGGGAGCTCCCTCTCTCGGTCATATGAGGACACAGCTCAAAGGCTGCTGTCCACCCTCCAGGAAGCAGGCTCTCACCAGACACCAGACACCAGACCTGTTGACACCTTGATCTTGGACTTCCCAGCCTCCAGAACTGTGAGAAATAAATGTTTGCTATTTAAGCCACCTAGTTTATGGTATTTTTGTTATAGCAGCTCAAGCTGACTAAGACAGTGGCCTGTGCTGATATCTTTTTGTTCCTCCAGATCCAGACTCAACTCTTCTTCATCTTGCTCTGTGTCCTGTGACTCCTGACGGGGCTCTAACTATAGGCTTCCTTGCTCTCTTGCTCTAATCTGGCTCTGGCCCGATTATGTAAAACAGGGGCACTGCCAGCAGATTGAGGGAGGGAGAGGAGTTAGGTCACAGGATGTGCTCTCCCTGCAGGACCCCATGGGTTGGCTGTCTGTGGGTGGTATAAGCTCCATACTGAGGCTCATTGTGACCTACAGCACCATCGTTTGGGAGTTTGCCTAAACCCTGTTCACTTTGTACCTGTTCCCTGTATGAAGGAACCTCTCCTTCATTATCCAGTTTGAGTGTGCCCTCTGTTTCCTGGCAAGACCTTCATAGACACAAATAGGGAAGGTAAACGTTCTTCCATAATTAATTCCAAAAATCACTATAAGAAGAAGCTGTTGTTCTATGTTCATGTCAATGAAGTAAAGGTATTTTAAAAGTACTATGTAGAACCACAGGTTTTAGAGATAAAATTGCTTTTATAAATGATTTTATTTTTCCCTTTCTTTTTTAAATCTTTATTGTTGAAAGTATTACATATGTCCCCTTCTTCCCCCCATTAGCCTCTTCCAGCCTGCTCCTGTCCCCCCCACAAGGCCCTCACCACCCCATTGTCTGTGTCCATGGGTTACGCATATATGAATACAAGTTCATTGGTTGATCTCTTCCCACCCACCCTCCCCTGCTTTCCCTCTGAGGTTCAATAGTCTGTTCATGCTTCTATGTCTCTGGGTCTATTTTTGTTCATGAGTTTATTTGGTTCATTAGATTCCACATATGAGTGAGATCACCTGATACTTACCTTTTTCTGACTGGTTTATTTTGCTCAGCCTAATACTCTCCAGGTCCCTCCATGCTGTCTCAAAGGGAAAGAGATCCTTCTTTTTTACAGATGCATAGTATTCCATTGTTTTTTAAAATTTCACTTTCCAATTATTTACTGCCAATTTATACAAATACAGTTGGTTTTTGCACATTAATTCTGTATGCTGCCACCTTGAAAAACTCATTAATTCTAGTTTATTTCTTTTTAGTTTCTATGGGATTTTCTATATAGATGATCATGTCATCTGCAAATAGAGACAATTCTTCTTCTTTAGTTTTCATCTGTGTGCCTTCTCTCCCCACTTTTCCTTATGTAGAACTTGATCTCCTGTATGATGTTGAATGGAAGTGGTAAGAGCAGGCATCCTTGACTTGGGAAGCTTTTCACCATTAAATATGATGTTAGTTGGATATTTCATACAAACTCTTTGTCAAGTCTCCTATTCCTAATTAGTAGAAAGTTATTTTTAAATATAAATCAGGAATATATGTTGGATGTTGACAATGATATTTTGAAACTGGGAGATGATCATATGGATGTTTTTTATTGGTCTGTGAATATTGTGAATTACATTGATTTTTTTATTTGTTAAGTCAACCTTGTATTCCTGGGATAAATCTATGTGATCATGATATAGTATCCCTTTTATATAATGTTGAACTTGATCTGCTAAAATTTTCTTAAGAATTTTTGCTTCCATGTATATGAGGGATATTGGTCTGAGTTTTCTTGTAATGTCTTTGTCTGATTTATGGTATCAAGTTAATGCTGGCCTCACAGAATCATTTGAGAGGCATTCTCTTCTTCAGGTTTCTAGAAAAGTGAGTTAGAATTGATATGAGTTTTTCTTTAAATATTTCATAAAATTTGCCAGTGAAAACATCTACATTTTAGTTTTCTTTGTGAGAGGGTTTTTCATTGCAAATTCAATTTGTTTAACAGACATCGGGCTATTAAGATTATCTATTTCTTCCTGAATGAGCTTTGCTAGTTTTTGTTTTACATGACATTTATCTATCTTATTTAAGTTGTCAAATTTATTGACATAATAGTCCCTTCTCTTCTTAATAACCAAAGAATCTCTAGTGATGTTACTTCTCTCATTCCTGATAGCAATAAATTGTTTCTTCTCTTTTTTTCTAGTCATTCTCTCTACTGGTTTATCAATTTTCCTGATCTTCTGACTGAACCAACTTTTGGACTCATTGATTTTTCTCTGCAATATTTCCTATCTAATTGATTTCTGCTCTGATCCTTAAAATTTTATTTATTCTTCTTACTTTAGCTTTGCTTTTCTCTCCCTTTTAGTGACCTCTATGTGGAAGCTAATATCATTGATTGGAGACTGTTTTTCTTTCCTCAGATAGGAAATTAGTGTTATAAATTTCCTTCTACTACCTTTGTGGAACCTCATAAGTTTCTGTGTTCTCATTTCACTTAGATAACAATTCTTTTACAATTTTTTGATGCTTTTCTTTTACGTATGAGTTATTTATAAGTGTGTTATTTAGTTTCCAACTATTTGGAGGTTTTCCAGAGATCTCTTATCAGTTTCGAATTTCATTCCATTATTATAAAAAATCATACTTTATATACTCTGAATGCTTCTGAAATTGAGGCTAATTTTACAGCTCAGAGTATGGTTCATTGTAAAGGTCTTGAATGCACTTGAGAAGAATATATATTTTGCTGTTGTTGAGTGGGGTGTTCTATAATTGACAATTATTCAAGCTGATTGATTATGCTGTTTAAGACTTTTGAATTTTTTACTGATATTCTGTCTAGTTCTTCCATCAATTACTGAGAGAGCAGTGTTGAAATATCCAGCTGTAATTGTGCATTAGTCTATTTCTCCTTGCAGTTTTGCTTCATGTATTTGAAAATTCTGTGCTAAGGGCATAAACATTTTGAGATTTTTATATTTTTTAAAGAGTTGACCTTTTTATTAAAAATAATTTTTTTATCCCTGGAAACATCCTTTTCTCTGAAATACACTCTGTCTTGGATGAATATATTTAATCCAGCTTTCTTCAGATTCATGTTCACAGTATATATAATTTTACATCATTTCACTTTCAATCAATTTGTATCTTTATACTTAAAGTGAGTGGGTATGCAGCATATAGTTGAGTTGTGCTTTTTAAACTAATCTGACTATTTCTGATTTTAACTGGGGTGTTTAGACCATTAAATTTGATGTGATGATTTATATGGTTACGTTTAAATATTCTATATTTCCATTTGTTTTCTACTTGTTCTACCTCTTCTTTGTTCCTGTTTTATTTTTTCTCACTTCTTTCTTTTAGGATATTGAATATTTTTTGCTCCATTTTATCTCCTAAGATATATGACTTATTAGCTACATATCATTGTTGTGTTATCTTAGTGTTGCTTTAAGGTTTATAGTAAACATTTTTGATTTATCACCATCTACTTCATTGTTATTACATCACTTAAATGTATACTAAAAGTACATTCAAACAATATAATTCCATACTTCTATTCCGGTCATTGTGCTGTTATTATACACTAGAGGCCCAGTGCACAAATTCGTGCATGGTGGGGTCCGGCAAGCCTGGCCACAGTCGGGGCGGATTGGGGCCAGGCCTGTCAGAAGGAGGAGACAGCAGGAAGTTGGTTGGCGGGCCCCGCCCCTGATTGGTGTTGTGGGGGGTGGTGATCAGGGGCGGAGCTGGCTTGGGGGAGAGGTTGCAGGCTGATGGGGTGGTGGGGGCTGACTTGGGGTGGGGCCAGCCATGGGGATGGGCTGTGGGTGGTGGGCTGGCCAGCCCTGCCCTCGAATGGGGTGGGGAGGTGCGATCGGGGGCCAGCGACCTGGGGGAAGGGCCATGGGTGGTTGGCCAGCTAGCCCTGCCCATGATTGGAGTGGGGGGGGACCATTGGGGGTGGGAGCTGGCTGGGGAGAGGGGCTGCAGGCAGTTGGCCGGCCAGCCCCACCCCTGTTCGAGGTAGGGGGGAGATTAGGGCCTCCCCTGGCCAGCCCCACTCCCAGATCTGGCTGGTTTTCTGGCTGCAGTGGGCGTCATTCCAGTCACTGGCTTTTTATATATATAGATTTTCTTCTATGTATATTATAAACTCCCTAATACATTGTTATAATTTTTGTTTTAAACAGTCAATTATTTTCTATTTAAATAATAAGAAAACATGTTTTCTATTTACCCACATAATTACCATTTCTAGTGTCCTTCATTCCTTTGGTTGATTCACAATTCCATCTGGTGTTATCTTCCTTCTGCTTGAATGACTTCCATTAGCAATTCCTGTAGTGCATTTCTGCTAGTGATGAATTCATGCAGCTTTTGTATGTCTGAGAACATCTTCATTCCTGAAACATATTTTTGCTGTATGTAAAATGCTACATTGACATTTTTTCTCCAGAAATATATAAATTTTGCTTTATTGTCTGTTTTTGGTTTGTGTTGTTTCCAATGAAAAATCTAAATCTATCATCCGTGAACATAATTCTTTTCCACTCAATTGTCTGCTTTTAAGATTTTCTCTTAGTTGCCAGTTTTAAGTAAGTATATTATTGTAGAGTGTGAAATTGTGTCCTCCCCCCCCCCCCCAATAAAATGTGAGCTTATTTGGAAAAAAAGTCCTTGCAGATGTCACCAAGTTAAGATGGGTCACACTGGATTAGGATGGGCCCAGGAAGGCAAAAGTGAGCAGGGCCCACAGTATCTCCAGTAGCTTTGCATGCAGGCAAGAGAGAACATCTTGGCTAAGAGCGGGGGCTGGACATTATCTCTCAACAGGTAGAGATTGAAACCCCGTAATTTGGTGAGCTCCCTGATGGAGCTGGTTTCCTGGGAAACAAGCAGAGAACAAAGCTTGAGCCCTGGGTTTGGTCCAGGATGGAGTGGAGAGAGGAAGACAGGCAGTGAGAGGCTGTGGTGTGGGTAACAGGGCCTTTAAAGTAAGCCAGCCCAGAGCAAGTTCCCTTAAATTTCTCAGCTTGAGTTTACTCGTTTCTAAAAAAGAGTTAAAAGGGGCCTCAAGAATTCAAGGAGCGATATGTGAACGTTTTGTGTAAAGGACATCACTTTCTGCAAGTGTTTTTCATTGAAGAACAAGAAAGATCTAAGTAATGGAAACCAAGATTACAGAGAGGTGGGTGGGCCTACAGTCATCAAGGATAGAAGTGGGAGAGGCCTTTGGGGCCCCTTACTCCGACTTTCACACAGGAAGACACAGAGGCCTCAAAGACATCAGGGACCTCAATATGAAGGGACTCACCTCCTACAGAAGGAGTCTGGGAAGTAAGGTTTCCCAGATTTCAGTCATTACAATCCTGGGAGAGTTAGGAGGACTGCCCCAGGCTGAGTATCAACACCAGCTGGTGGCACAGAATTTTGCACGTATTTAAGATGACACTTTAAGACTGACCCCGTTTGGCTATTAGGATAAGGTGACCAGATTTTAACATTGGTAAAGCGGGACACCATTGACCGGGGAGGGGGGGGGGGGTGCCTTGATTAAAACTTTGGTCTATATGGAGCAACAAAAATTTTCATAGAACGCAAAAATAGTATTGTAATATATTTTTTTAAAATTTCAACATAAGTACAATTTACAAATATAATAAATAAGAAATTATGTATAGTATTATTTTATTCTTTGACATATTTCTCATTTGAGTGAATTTTTTTTAGTAGATTGCTGTCGTTGTTTAAAAGGTCATGAATTTGCCGTAACGTAAGTCGTAAGTGTCACTTTCAAGGCCGGTGCTAGACTTTTTGCCGCCACTGTAAAATATAAATAATACGAGTACTGTCTGCTAAATTCAAGAAAATTTATGTATTTCTGAAATAAATAAATAAATTACTTACCTAAATTATCTGAATAGCTTATTTGTAATGACATCACTTGTTTAACTAGCTTACTAGCACACAGTACAATGTGTATCATCTGAGAGACAGTTACAAAATGTTTTCGTCGTTGCCAATCCCAAAAAATGCCATTGTTCATTAAGTCCAAACAATGGTGGTCGAATTCTAACAACTGATCAACAATGCGAACTTTGATAAGCAGTTCTCGATAATCAGTTCTCAACAATTACTTGTTATTATTAAAGTTTAACATTATAAAATTAACAAAAATAATATAAAACTCATATCCTGGCTAAATAGCCACATGGCCGCCGAAAACAATATATTCCCTTCCCGTTCTCCCGCCGTTCCCTAGCTTGTCGTGCATTCTTTCCAAAAATCGGGACTTTTTTAAAACGCCGCGGGACGCGGAACAAATTGTTAAAAATCGGGACTGTCCCGCCAAAAGCAGGACGTCTGGTCACCTTATATTAGGAGGACCATATGATATAATACTTGGGAAATAGGTTCTTAGTCCTTAGAATTTGCCAGCTTGCAAAGACAATTTCCTCAAGATGTACTAAGAATGTCTGAGTCTTCAAACTTATTTTTTGTTTGTTTATTTTGTTAATCTACACCCAAGGATATTTTTCCCATACATTTTTAGAGAGAATTTTAGGGAGAAGGAGAGAGAGAGAAACATCAATGTGAGACAGAGAGACATTGATTGGTTGCCTCCTGACCAGGGCTGGAGATGGAGCCTGCAACCGAGGTATGTGCCCTTGACCAGAATCGAACCTGAGACCCTTCAGTCCATGGGCTGATGCTCTAACCACAGAGGGAAATGGGCCAGGGCCTTGATCTCATTTTTAATCCCATTTGGGGAACTGGCTGATTTGGTTCCACCCTTTTCAGCCTTGATCAGATTCCTTATTTACCACCACAGGACTGCCTAGTTTCAGGATCATCAGTCTCCTTTATTCTAGTCAGAGGGTGAGTGGGGATTTAGAATTCCAAGTTAGTGCTCAGAGAAAAAACAAAAAAACAAAACAAAAAAAAACACACAACAAAGCAAACAAAACAGGAATTAAAGAAGGTCAATATTGAGATTAGATCTAACATTCTTAGAAGACTTCAGTTCTTCACTCTAAACTGAATCAATCAGAGTCTAATTAATTCCTGTGTGAAGGCACAAGCGCAGGACCCGCCTCACCCACTCTGTCCCACGTGGAATTAATGAAACGGGAGTAGAGTCTCTGTCATCCTGTGCTCAATACCCTAGCTGGCTGGGAACAAGAAAGAATCAGGGCATAGCTCAAATACAGAAGTGGAAAAAGAAACAGGCTACACTCCCTAGGGAGAACTTTCTATTTCCTAATGTCTCCTGCCCCAAATAGCTCTGCTCCTCCCGATTTGTGTTTATGTGCTAGGCTCCTTTCTCTTGCAGCAGATGCCACCAGACTGACAGTGTCTGAAGTAGGTCAAGAGAGTGGTGATGAATTGACACAGGCCCTCCAGCTAAGTTGTGCCTTTTCCTCACACCCCTTCCAGTTCCCTGGCATCTCAGGCTGGGCCCTGTCCCCCAGGACCACGGGGGCTTGGGGAACCCTCTGTCCAGCTCCAGGACCCTGGACTTGCAGGTTTCAGCCCTCTTGGCTGGAATGATAGAGTAAGGTAGATCTTCATGTCTTCAGCACTTTTGGCGTCTCCCTAATCCTGAGCCCTCTCATTCCACTCTAGCTCTGATGAACTTATTTAAGAGGTTATTTATCTGTTTCCACAGAAGCCAGATACCACACTGCCCTTCTAGTACTTCTATTACACTGGGGCCTGATTCAAAAAAACAGACAAGAGCAAAATCAGGGCTCCCCTATGCCCAATGTGACAGCATTGAAATAGTGAGTAAGGAATAGTTTTTGCTGCCAAAAAAACCTTATTTTAAACACCAGGAGACTGAGACTGAGACTGAGAGAAATAAATGGCTCGCCTAGAGTAACCCAGTGTGGGGTAGAATCCAGTGTCAAACCACAACCTGACAATTCCTACTCCAACCCACTCTTTGCTACGTCATTTAAAATTTGCATTCCCCATGAGTACCTGTCTCTTTCCTTACTAACCTCTGTTAAGGCTCTAGGTTCAGATTTCTTCTTTTCCTCCAGATGCCCTTTAAGAGGATAGCAATGACATGCTATGACTAATATTTCAGAGGAAAAACATTATATTGAAGATGGCCATCATCTGTGTTGAAGCAAAAATCCTGATAATGGATACTGTAAACTGGGAGGGGAGGAGGGGGGCAGGGAATTTTCCTTTCCAATGGACTAAAAACTAATCTCTCAATTTCCACGTCTAGGTAGTATGCTGTAAATTATAGTAAATCAGTACTCCCACTGTATCAACAGAAAAACCTGAATAACTTTTTGGAATCACAGCATAGGAAAGCTATGAGACCAGTGAGAACTAAAGGGACTAGATATTTCAGAGAACCAACACTGTTACAAAATGAGGTGACATTGCCAAGTTGCCCAGAGGTTTTTGTCCCTCCTCTCCCCTGGGGACATTTGCCAATTGTGAGTACAGGCTGAGACTCAGACTTGGCTCAGAAAGAGGCCATCCACAGGAGCAGAGAGAAACCAGTAAAGCTCTCAGGTGTGGTGCGGGTCTGGAGGAGAAACGGGAAACTTGAGAGGCCCAAGTACACAATTTCAAGCTGAATGAATGACTGGCAAGAAGCTAGGCTAACATGCACTTAAAGGGCAGAGGGAGTTGCCATGCTGTCTCCAATGCTTAGGGAAGAAAGACCCACCACAGGAAGGAACCTGCCTCAAGATCACCACTCCTGTCCTCCTCAAGACAGGAGCCAGGTTGAAGCTCCTGAGGTGAGAAGCTGGAGATGTAGGTGGGGCAGCCAGGTCTCCTGTAGACTTTCAAGGCTGAGGAGTTTGAGCCCTGCCAGGCTCTCAATCAGGATGGCAAAGGCCATGCGCAGGAAATAAGGATCAGGGAGAGAAAGACTGAGTCTGTCTGAGGTCTGACTGCAAAGGCAGCCAGGACCCAGCTGACCCCTGACTGGATGGAGGTGATCAGCCCTTTAATTTATCAGCCACCAGAGGACCGGGGACTCTTCCCAGGTGGAAGCAACAGTCTGTGGATGGAACCTCTTTTCCTTTCCTTTTTCTAAATGCACACTGTCGAGTATTTAAACTGATTCCATTTAATTAAAATTAAAAAATTAGAATTACTAACCTTACAAAGAAACAAGAACATATACCTCACAGTCTAGACATTGGCATTGCCAAGTATAGATGAAAAAGAAAACCAACTATGTACCAGTAAGTGTGTTAAATATAAGAACACAGAAGGTAGACTGTACAATAATAGGAAAGAAATTATGGAAACACTCTCCAGAAAATGGCTTGTGAAGCTGTACTCCACTCAAAGCAGACTGTAAGGCATGAATAGAGACAGAATCACCTGGGATTCAGACATTACCGCAACAGATATGGAGCTTTAGATGACCCTTAATAAATATGTTAAATAGAATGAGGGAAGGTGGACAGAACAAATGAAAAGATTGAAAACTTGGTGAAGTTAGCAAAACAACAACAACAAAAGGCAGGAAGCTAAGACTTAGAGAAGTTAAATACCTGGCCCAAGGTCACATGCCTTGCAAGTGACATGGCCAGAACCAGGACATGCTTTTCCCAACTGCACCAAGTTTCCTGGGAACAAGGTGAGAGCAGGTAACTTTCCGTGCTCAACCCCAGTGGCTTCTGCAGACTTGAGTTCCGCTTCCCTCATTTCTGAAAGTATTTCTTCAAACAGCAGTCAGCAGCCAACAGTGAGAACTTCAGGGAATAATGTTTCTGAGACAGCACTGCTGGAGGAAGCCAACTGGATTCAAAAGTCGATATGAGACTTCCCGGGCTCATGCCATCTGCTCTAATCTACCCCTTGTTCTGGCTACATGGTCATTTGGGAAAAATCTGTGCTCTGAAATTATCTAATTCTAGAGGTGCCTGGAATCCACCAGGAAGAAATATTTTATACTGCCCCCTCCCCCCCCCCCGGCCCCCCACCAGCAGGGCACAAGGAGGCTCTGTGACTCCTTGTCTCATGATACTGGTGGGTCCATGATCTCACTCACTACTTAAAAACCTCCAATATTTGGGCTCCCTGGAAAGTCCCTAGGAATGACAACAAACATAGCTCTCAAATTTTGTAGGACAGCACAAAGTTAATGTAATTAGCACCAAAGTTAATCATTAAATGTGTTTAGCAATGTCTGAATTGTTATCTCTTCATAAGAATTTTGGCTTTAAAATTTTTAACAACTTTGTTATGATTTACATACCATAATGTTTGCTCACTCTAGGTGTGCAATGTTTTTTAGTTTCTTTTGTTGTTGTTTTTTAGAAGTTTATAGGTGTGCTGCCATCACTACGATCCAGTTTGAGAACGTTTCCGTCATCCCAGAAAGTTTCTTTATGCTCCTTTTGCAGTTAGTTAATCCTCACTCCCACCTCAGCCTCTTCTGATCTGATTTCTGTCTCTTTTAAAATTCTGCCTTTTCTAAATATTTCATGTAAATTGACGTAAACAATAGGCAGTGTTATGTGTCTGGCTTCTTTCACTTGTCATCATGGTTTTGACATTCATCTGTGTTGTACAACATATCAGAGGTTCATTCCATTGTATGGCTATATAGTATTCTAGTGTATGGATGAATATACCACATTTGTTTATCCATTTACCACCAGTTAATAAAAATCTGGGTTATTTCTATATTGGGGCTCTAATGAATTATGGTGCTAAGAACATACACATACATATTGGGTAGATTCCTAGGAGTGTAGAGTGATACATTTTTAACATTTTAAGAAATGCCAAATTGTTTACATTACCACCAGCAAAGTAGGAAGGTTCCAGTATCTACACATCCTTGCCAATATTGTTATTGTGTGTGTTTTTTTAATTATAGCACTTCTGGTTGATGTATAATGGTATCTCATTGCAAATTTAATTTGCATTTCTCTAATAACTAATGATGTTGAGTATATTTTCATATGCATATTAGCTATTCACTTTGGATTGTTTTCTTTCTTATTATTGAGTTGAGGAGTTCTTTATATATTCTATCACTCTGGAATTTTTTATTGCTTCTATTACACCAGTGATTACATTGTTCATTTTTACAAGACTAGTTGTCCTTCTCAATGTATATGTTGGGGACAGACAAGGGTGATAATTCACCCAAGGTCAGAAGTCCCTGCACTGGCACTAACCTTGGCAGCTGCTGTGCCCACGGCCTGATTGAGCACACAGGTTGGACAGCAAGTGCAGAGGACAGAGTTTGCCTCCTTCCATCTCTGTCACTAATCAGAACCATGCCCTTGAAACTGTGCAGGAGGCCCTATCTTTAAATTCTCTTTGTGACTATCCAACCACAGCAACTGAGATTTTAAAAAATGGGTCAAGGGACCTTAGCCTGCATCTTGGAATCTCTCTTGGAAGATGTATTTGGTCCCACTGGAGAAGACAGAAGCCAAATTCAGGTGGAAAGCTATGGCAGCCCAAAACATGGTATGCTAATTTAGCTATGAGGTGGGCAAGAGGGACCCTTTCAGAAGAACTCTCTGATGTTTTGAACTTGGCTAGAGACAGATATATAGCATCTTCTGGGGAGGTGGGGATGGAAGAGTTGTTCTTTCCTGTGGAAGAAGAGGCAGCAGCTACATGCTACACTGTGAATGAGGGTGAATGCTTTCCCACTGTATCTCTAGGACTTTTCTATTCAATGGTTTCCTGACTCTGAATCTTAGCATCATTGTGCATGATCTATAAGAACCAAAAGCAACATTTATGGGGGCTCTGGACCAGGTGGTTGATATGGAAGCAAAGGAGGATAAAGAACAAGGATCTTTCTGTAAACCAAGTCTGTAGGTCTGAGGGATGAACTGCAAATGAGGGGAGAGGAGCTGGATTGTTTCTTATTTCAGGAGCAAAAGAAAATTGAGAGCTGCCAATGCCTTTGGAAGATGAAATAAGTTGTGGAAGGATCCCTGTCTCTAAGAGAGGAAAGAACAGGCTTTCTGTTTCAGAGATCCCATGGAGGGATCCTCCACCCAAGCCTGTGGAGGGGACTCAGGCTGAAATTGGTAACTTACCCCAAGATCCAGGGGAACAATAGGCGTGGTTGTGGGTCCCGGGTTTTTTAAGCACCCCTATATGTATATGATTACTTCAGGCACAACTAATCATATGAGAATCCCTCCTCACAGCCTTCACCATGCCCTTGACCTTCCTCCACAAACTGAGAAGGACACTTGGTTTTGAGGTAATACAGTGTTTAGTCACAGGGTTAATAGAAGCATCACAAAATAGAGAAACAAGATGGGCGATGGTGATAGAAGCAAACTGTACCCAGAATCTGGCTCATATATGTAGGGCCTTCCTGACAGGTTGGTCTCCACATTAATCCATAAAAGGTAATTAGCCACCTTCGTGTACACTCCAGGCATATTCTTCCGGCCACAGCCCACTCCCCAGCTGACAATGCCCAGCTGGTACCATATGTTTTTGTCCTTTTTCTGGCAAACCAGAGGTCCCCCACTGTCACCCTAGAAGAGAAAAGTTGTTTGGGAATAGAAGGAACAGTAACAAGTTACTCCTATAGCCTATTGTGTAGGCACCTGGTACACACAGACTTTTGATGAGCAGACATTTTAAATTTTGATTAGACTCTCCAACTACATGGCTATGCTCCCAGATCTGTGACTGTCACAAAGAGTGACAAGCAGTTTGGTCAAAAGCAATGATGATAAGTGACAACTTGGTCATAAAAGGAACATCCATCATCACCTTCATCTAGTTGTGTGCATTCATTTTAACATACAAAGAAGTGATTTGCTAATCCATGTTGCCTCTAAGCACTTTTTAAAATTTCAGAATTCTTTCAATTGTCCCTCTGCCAGTTTACTTCAAAGCCACTTTCAGCCAGCCCAGATTGCTCTTTCTGGATTGTTCACCACAGCAAAAAGTGAAGACACAAACATAAAAATCCGTTGTGCCCCATAATAGGTCATTGGTTGAATACAGCAGGCATACCAACTGACATAGTGTACGTGATTTCTAATTCCAACCATGAAGAGGGAACTCCTTAGTTAAAATATTACATTATAGTTTAAAACATGAAATTTTAAACAATTTACACTTTTAAAAATATCATCTCACATCTGTCAGAATGACCATCATCAATAAGTTAACAAACAAGTGCTGGCGAGGATATGGAAAAATGGAACCCTACTACACTGCTGGCGGCAATGAGACTGGTGCAATCGCTGTGAAAAAAAATTATGTATTTTCTCAAAAAAATAAAATGACCTGCCATTTGACACAGTGATCTCACTGCTAAGAATATATCTGAAGAATTCCAAAACACCATTCAGAAAGAATATGTACACCCCTATATTCATAGCAGCATTATTTACAATAGCTAAAGCCTGGAAACTGTCCAAGTGTGCATCAGTAGATGAGTGGATAAAAAAGCTGTGGAACATTTACAAAATGGAATACTATGTGGCTGTTAAAAAGAAGGAACTCTTGCCTTTTGTGATAGCATGGGTGGACCTGGAGGTTATTATGCTAAGCAGAATCAGCCAGACAGAGAATGATAAATACCATATGAATTCACTTATATGTAGAATCTAATGAACAAAATAAACTGACGAACAAAATAAAATATGAGGCAAGGATACATGGAACAGACTGACAGATATCAGAGGAAATAGGATGAATGAATGAAGGTGAAGAGATTAGCCAAAGAACATTATGCATAGCTATGGGCACAGACAACAGTGTAGTAATGGCCAGAGGGAGGGTTGATGGGGGCTGGGTGGAGGTGGTTAAATGGGGAGGGGGGAGAATGGGGAACATCTGTAATAGAGTCAACAATAAATAAAAGAACATCATGAAAAAGATTGCCAATAATTACAAACAAAAACAGACATCATTGACATGAAAATTGAGGCCTACTCCGCCTTTTTATGCCTCCACATCTTTGTACCACTTTTTAAATTCTATTGAAAAATAAGGTGTCTTCAATAAAAATTAAAAAAAAGTCAGAAAACTCAGATATGGAAAAACATGAAAAAAATCTCATAATTATATAAATAATTAAATTTATACATAAACACACGATTGTGTATAAGAAGAATGTTTCAGGTAGATTATGGGACTCTGTAGCAATGGTTTCTCTGGGGAGTGTCAGAGGTAAACTGTGCGCCAGCTTCACCACTTGAATTTTCTTTACCAGGTACTCAGAAAAATAAGTGCAATAAATAACATTTGTAATTCCAACCACGCAGAGGAAACGCCTTAGTCAACTTGCTACATCGTTATGCATTACTATTTTACAGATATAGGATCAGGCGGTACATCTCATTTCATAGCTTACAAAGATTTATCTCTGAAAATATTAAGTGACTCAAAAAAGTTGAAAAGGGGCACCATTCAATAATATGCAACAATCCTGATGAAAAACCATTAACAAACAAACAAACAACAGGACATGCTTTCATTTTTTTTTCACCAGAATGTTCTCAGGAAGAAGTTGCTGTACCTATCACCTTACTTGGAACCAAACTCTCCTTTACCAGATTCTTTGAAGTCACTGGAGAATCCCATGACCTTTCTTTAAAATGAATTACAATCACTTCTCTGGAGAAGGAAGGATCTCCATGAAAGACGCTGAGCAGAGCACAGTCCAGTTAAGAACCTAAATTTCTGGAGCCAAACAGACCTTCATTCCAATCCCAGGGTGAAGCTTCAGCGGAGAGAATGTGAAAATCT
This sequence comes from Eptesicus fuscus, assembly GCF_027574615.1. Lineage (NCBI taxonomy): Eukaryota > Metazoa > Chordata > Mammalia > Chiroptera > Vespertilionidae > Eptesicus > Eptesicus fuscus. The sequence goes on from NC_072478.1 coordinate 33,464,725, forward strand.
TCCTCAGTGTTTTAAGGTTTGGTTTTTGTGCTGGTGATAATAACTGCACGTCTCCTGCAGGACGGCTGTGTGAATGGAAGGAAATGAAATGTGTGTAGCACTTAGCCGGGCCCTGATGCGTGGCAAGCCCGCACTCATGGTAGCTCTCAGCACCTTTGTGGTTGATGAGCAGCCAAATCTGGGCACTAGCAGGCTGGGCAGCTGGCATTGGAGCCCCATTTCTGCTGGAAGCCAAAAGATGGCTCTAACCCCAGAAGTCAGTGTGCCTTCCTTAGAATTCTGGGTCTGTAATTTACCTCGCTGGTGTGTCCTCCTCAAGACTGTCAGCTTCTGAGCCTCAGTCTCCCCATTTGAAATAGGCCTGCTTCCTAGAGCCAGTGCTTAACCCTTTCATGTATTTGTGGAAGCGGTTTGTGTGCTATTGAGCACCAAACAGGTGTAAGAGATGGTGATGGAGAACACGATATTCACAGCAAAATGAGCCAGGTCCATGTTCCCACTCCTTTGCCCATCAATATGCCCTCTACATTTCTCCAAGTCACCCCTCTGATTCTGAAAACTTCTGCCTGAGTCGTCCCCGAGGCCCTACTCAAGGTTCGTGTTCCTCCTCTACCGTGCTGTGCATTGAATCAATTTCCACAACAGTTCTACAAGGTGGGAACTCTTAGTATTCCCATTTTACAGATGATGAAATCTGAAAGGCACAGAGGGAAGTCACAGGCAGTAGGTAGAGAAGCCAGGAGAGAAGCTAGGGGAGTCTGGACCCCCAACCACTACCCTGCACAGCCTCTGTTTGGTTACAGAGCATCTGTACTGGGTTGAAGATCATCTCTCTCAAATTCACATCCACCCGGAACCTCAGGCTTTGACCTTATTTAAAAAAGGGTCTTTGCAGATGTAATTTGTTTAAGATGAAGTCCTATTCAATTAGGGTGGGCCCTAATCCAACACTGTTCTTTTAAGAGAAAACAGAAGAGACATGCACACAGGGGAGAAGACCATGTGAAGAGATGGAGGCAGAGGTTGGAGTGATGCCCCTATAAGCTATGGAACATCAAGGATTTTAACCACCAGAAGCCAGAAAAGGCAAGGAAGGATCCTCCCCTGGAGCCTCCAAAGGGAGCGTGGACCTATAGATACTTTGATTATGGACTTCTGGCCTCAAGAGCTGGAGAGAATACATTTCTGTTGTTTTAATCCACCCTCTTTGTGGTGGTTTGTTACACCAGCCTTAGGAAACTTATTCAGGAGAGGAAGAGGGGAGCCAGTTATCCTGGAAAGGTTGGCCAGCCCTCTGTGCAGCCCTTTTCCCATCAAAGGACCAGCTCCATTACCTGGCAGGCATCCTTCCCACCATGAGGGTTCCCAGCACACAGCATGTTCCTGGTGACCATAGGCATGATATGGGAGCACTTTCTCCATTTGACCAGCTGGATGTTGACTTTCTGCAGCTCTTGATGCACACCTCCCAGAGGAACTGACCCAAAGAAGAAGCAGATGGGGAGAGGACCCTGAGCTCAAAGTGGTCCCTTTGAGTAGAGGTCAAGCACCCACCCACATTGTATCTTTTCACCTCAATGACAAGGGAACTTCCCTATGGTCCAGAGAACAACCCACATGTGGACCAAGTAAGGAGAGGGTGGGAAGAATGGCCAGCAGACTCTCAAGCCTACCCTCTCTGAATCCAGAGGTCCCCAGAACTGGACCCTACTGAGTTTCAGCCTGTGTGCACCATCTTCTAGCCCCGTGCAAGTTTCCAGTCTCCAACTAGAGGCTAAAAATATGTTTCTTTTATATCCACAAGGATGTAAAGAGATCTCATAGTTACAAGTTCTGTCCTGGGGCTCACAATACATAATGGTGGGCTTGAATTGTGTAAGGGCTCATGAGGAGGTGAGCCCAACACCTAGAATATTCACTCCCCAAAGATGAGGATAGTTTTGTCTTTGTACAGTGTTGCTGAATCCCTAGAACTTATAATACTGCCTGGATCATAGAAGAGGATTAATGAATATGTGCTGGATGAAGCATGAGGAACTTTACATTAGGAAGGTGGCCCTTTTTAAAGCTCATGATAAATTTCTAAGGGCAATTCCCAGGAAATCTAATGTAGCTCTGAGCTTGGGGTCCATGTGGGAATCCGATACAGCCACTGGGGCGACTGCTGGGAAGAGGACCACTGAATGGAATACATTTTTTTTTCTGCTCTGTTGATTATGGGGCAAGACACATGTGCCAAGATGAAGGACGAAGGTCACCATCTTGTGTGGCTGGGAAAAGTGGTGGGAGTAGTTTGCAGGTTGACTCTATAAAGACAATTTCACATTCACTTTATGCCTTTCTCCTTGATCTGTGATTTTGAAATGTTTTAGCCACTGAGCCCCTTATCCCAAAGGCACAGAACTGACATCATCAGTTGGAATAGAACTGCACAGGATGACATGGGTATGGATTTCCTTGAGCGCAGTCCATTTTGACACCCCATTTGCCCATCAAGATGTCCCTCTACATTTCTCCAAGTCACCCCTCCGACTCTGAGAACCTCTGCCTGGGTCATCCTGAGGCCCTATTCAAGGTTCATGTTCCACAATCTGGACATAAAACTTGCTCCAGGAGGCCAAGAAGGCCCAGGAAGGACAGCTCCCATGTGAACTTAGGAGAAGGTTCATCATGGAACCTTAAAGACCCCAAATCCACCAGGCAGCCTTCCCTGGGCCAGCAGAGTCTGCAGCTTTTTGCTTCTCCTTGTAAACATCAGCCAGGGTGCTACTCTCCGGTGGACTGAGCTACAGTAACTCACTGGTAAGGCCCCATCCAGACACCCAGCAGTTTCTCCATCTATGTATGTCAGTGACCTCTGAAAGGCAGATGGGGACTTTGGTGACACTCAAGTGAAATGGGGATTGGAGCAAGAGTAAAGCGATGTCATTATCCAAGATCCAGCTGTCAAAGTAGGGGTGGATAATTAGCTTGTCCACTTTCATCCTTGTCAAGTTCATGGTGATATCATTTCTGTTATCGTGTATGATCTCCAAGGTAGATCTTATTTCAAAACAAAAGGAAAAAAGGGTAAGTGATGGAAGAGCAAAAGGTGAATCTTATGAGAAAAAAAATTTCCACAGTCTGAGGCTCTGATCCTGGGAGCAAGGGAGGTGGAGCATCTGGGGCCACACCCTTGGCATAGAGCCAGGTGAAGAGCCCTGACTGGGCAGGGGGAGACAGACATGAGTTCTAGGTCCACCCTGTTGGCAACAACTCTTGGCAAATTTACTTATAAATTTCATCAACAAATGTCTTGGAAGCCATGCTATGCACAAGTAATTGAGAGAATTGTCTCTGGATTTGCAACAAGGGCTGGACTAGCTCCAACAAACACCTGGGAAGTTTCTCAACAATACTGATTGGAGGATGTAGGCTAAGACAGCACCTCAAGAGCTGCTGCTATGCAGCCATTTGGGTCCTACACAGCAAGATATAAAAGCTCCTAGAAGGAGAGCAGTGTCTCTCCCACCTGCAAAGGGTGATGTTTAACCACAAGGGTGTATATTTAACCTCCTGGTAACTTCTATGACAAACCTGATGGAGGCTCCAGGAGCATACTAAGCAGGTAGGAGCAAATATTCTACCACACTGGTTTAAAAAGAAGTCTGTTTGCAGTACTTACATAGTTTTGTTTATAAAGCAGTGGGATGCAGACAGAATCCACCACTCACTGAGAATTGATCCTCCACAGAGATGTTTCCCTTGGTCAAAAATATTCACCTGCCATGGGAACTCTGAAATGTCTGCAGGCTCCCCACCCATGATTTTCATAATTTTTGGTTTTTTAGTTTGGGTGTATATTGTTTGGCCACATGTCACTAAAAGCAGAAAGAAGAAAGAGGGTCAGAACCCAAGAGTCAAGGTTGGTTGGATTGGAAGAGACTTAAAGACAAGGTCCCTTCTCCTAGCCCCTCCCCTTCCTAGCACAAAGATAGCAGTGGCTTAGCCAGGGTAACCTCAGGTTTGAAACCCATCAGACAAAGTGTGCCCCCAGGCCTGCCAATGGTGCCACAGTTGTAAGGATGTGCCTATGAAGAGCAATGGTGGTTGCCTTCACCATAGCTTAGCTTCTTAGATGGGTCTCTCACTGAGGGCCTTTTGAGTCACTTAATATTTTCAGAGATAAATATTAACCACAACCACAAGCCTTGGGCCTGGATCTTGTTGTTGCCCCCGAAGAGGGAGAGCCCAAGTGGGCATATTCATTTATATGAAATTAGGCCTCATTGTCCTCTGAAAACAGGGCCTTGGTATATTGTCTTGGTGTAGAACATTCTCCTCAGCTCTGGACAGATATCTTCAAGGGCCTCTCACATGGACCATACAGTCACCAGAAATCTTACAGCTGAGGGAAACTGATCAGCCCCTCCTTTCCTCACTGGTTCCTCTTCCAAGTTTCTGACTGATTAGTGGTGCCATCTTTCATCTAATTTTAATTCTAGAGATTATCCCAGTGGAACCTTGAAAGGAATAAAAATTTGGCATTTCCTATGTAATAGGATTACTTTGACTTCTTTCAATGTCTTTGAAATGTCATTTGAGTCATGAGAAAAGTAAACATCATAAAATATAAACTGTTGAACACTTGCTAGTTGCCAGGCACCATTCTGTTCTCTCTAAAACAAAGTATCATGTAAACCCCATGAGGTAACTGAAATTACTATTGCCCATTTGAAAGGTGAGACAACAGAGGCAAGTTTAAGATTAGAATATCTGGCTAAGACCCAGCAGCTACCATATGACTGAGCTAAAATCTGAAATTGGGCAGTCTGACTCCAGAATCTGTTCTCATAACCATGGGGCAAACTTCCTTCTAAGTGTTAACCATGTTTACTCTCAGGAAGAAGGCAGTGACATTAAACACTTTTCACAAGAAAGTATAATGTGAAAGGTATATCTATTCAAACCATCTCAACACCACCACCCACATGTATCATCATCCATCACATATCATCCATCACCACTACACAGCCCCATGCCACTACCTCACCTCCTGCCTTCCACTCTTGTTCCTGCATGGTCTGTCCTCTGTACCAGACAGAGCACCTTTCTCAAGTGCCTCTTATTTCTTGCTCTCCCATTTACACTCTCTGATGGCTTCTCATTGTAATGAGAATAACAGCCAAAGTCCTTATTGAGCCTCTATGGGCTCAGTGTGATCAGGGCCCTCCCCACCTCTCTGGGCCCACCTTTCTCCTGTTCCCCCTTCCCACTCCTTCTGCCCCAGCTGCACTGACCTGTCTGCCTCTGAAACATAACAAGAATCATCCAGGGGACTTTGGACTCGCTGTCACTTCTGCTTGGAAATACATATCCTTTGTATCAGATGGGTCTTAATGTGTGTCTGGTCGTCTTAGGAAGGCTTTCTGTGACCATCTACTACAGAGTCTCAACAACTACCTGCAGACCTTCCATCACATTAGCCAATTTTGTCTGCCTCAGACCACTTAACAGGAGCTGAGATTAACTTGTTTATGGATCATTTATACATTAATACTTCCTTCCCCTCACTAGATAGTAACATTGCTTAAGGGTAGAGAATGAATATGCCATTCTCTGTTACAAACCCAGCTCCTAAAACAGCTCCCAACATGTGGTAGAGGTTTGATATTTGTCAACCAACACATTGAACATAATGCAAGCTCCATAAATTCTCAGGATCCAGGGAGATAAAGCCAGCATAGGTGTTAATATACAACCTTCATTATCTATATATATAAAAGCCTAAGCAACCAGTCAACTAGTCAACTGCTTGACCGGTCAACTGGTCACTATGATGTGCACTGACCGCCAGGAGGCAGACGCTCAATGCAGGAGCTGCCTTCTGGTGGTCAGTGCGCTCCCACAGCAGGAACGTCGCTTAGCCAGAAGCCAGGCTCACTGCTGGTGCAGCTGCGGCAGTGTGAGCCTCTCCCACCTCTGCGGCAGCACTACCGAGTGGCGGCAGGTGCAGAGGGGTCAGGATGAGCGGGAGTGGCTTGGTCCTCGTGCTGGCTTGGGTTCCTCCCCAGCTGCTTGCTGCTTCATGCACTGCTACATTCCTCAGGGGATGTCAGACTGCTGGTTTCGGCCTGATCCCCGCAGGCCAGGCAGTATGACATCCCTTGAGGGGTCCCGGATTGCAAGAGGATGCTGGTTAGGCTGAGGGACCCCACTGGTGCATGAATCCGTGCACTGGGCCTCTAGTCTTATACTAGAGGCCCAGTGCATGAAATTTGTGCACGGGGGTGTGTGTCCTTCAGCCCAGCCTGCACCTTCTCCAACCTGGGACCCCTCGAGGGATGTCCAACTGCCCATTTAGGTCTGATCCCAGTAGTATCGGGCCTAATCGGGCAGTCAGACATCCCTCTCACAATCCAGGACTGCTTGGCTCCCAACTGCTCACCTGCCTGCCTTCCTGATTGCCCCTAACTGCTTCTGCCTGCCAGCCTGATCACCCCCTAACCACTCCCCTGCCAGCCTGATTGATGCCTAACTGCTCCCCTGCCAGCCCGATTGCCCCTAACTGCCCTCCCATGCAGGCCTGGTCACCCCTAACTGCCCTCCCCTGCAGGCCTGGTTCCCCCACAACTGCCCTTCCCTTCAGGCCCGGTCACCCCCAACTTCCCTCCTCTGCTGACCTGGTCACCCCTAACTGCCCTCCCCTGCAGGCTTGATTGCCCCCAACTGCCCTCCCTTGCAAACCTGGTCCCTCCCCTGCTGGCCATCTTGTGGTGGCCATCTTGTGTCCACATGGGGGCAGGATCTTTGACCACATAGGGGCAGCCATCTTGTGTGTTGGAGTGATGGTCAATTTACATATTACTCTTGTATTAGATAGGATAGAGGCCTGGTGCATGGGTGGGAGCTGGCTGGTTTGCCCTGAAGGATGTTCCAGATCAGGGTGGGGTTTCCCTTGGGGTGTGGGGTGGCCTGGGTGAGGGGCCTGTGGTGGTTTGCAGGCCGGCCACACCCCCTGGCGACCCAAGCAGAGGCCTTGGTATCTGGGATTTATTTATCTTCTATAATTGAAACTTTGTAGCCTTGAGCGGAGACTAGGGCAGGCCAGGGCGGGCAGAAAGCTTGGCTTCCTCCGTTGCCGGGGAAACCCACGCCTCCTGCTTGCTCCGTGGCCACAGCCATTTTTGTTGGGATTTATTTATCTTCTATAATTGAAACCTTGTAGCCTTGAGCGGAGGCCAGGCAGGCCAGGAAGCTTGGCTTCCTCCATTAGCAGGGAAACCCAAGCCTCCTGCTTGCTCCGTGGCCACAGCCATCTTGGTTGGGTTAATTTGCATACTTGCTCCTGATTGGCTGGTGGGCATGGCTTGTGGGTGTAGCAGAAGTACGGTCAATTTGCATATTACACATTTATTAGATAGGAAAAGCCTAATATGCAAATTGTCCCTGTGACTGGGTATTCGACCAGGGGGCAGGGCCAGCCGACCAACCACAGGAAGAGAGGGCCCAGCCGGTGGCTGGCAACCAGCAGTTGCTAGGGACCCTGCCCATGCATGAATTTCATGCACTGGGCCTCTAATATTTATATAATGCCATGGTTTTGCATTAGACCAGTTAGGCTCCACATGAGCCTATAGAAGGTATTCTAGGAGAAAGCAGCAGGGAAACCCTTCCTAGGCTTATACTTGGCCTTAAAGCTGCAGGACATGGCCAGGTGGCACCTTCAGCTCTCAGGAATGTTTGCTTACATTGGCCATTCACTCTGGAAAACTCTGGTACTTACCACAGCTGTTAAATACACACACACACACATACACACACACATGGTTCCTCCACATATAACTTTAAAGTTTGGGGTGGTGTGGGAGCAATTATCTGAAAATCTGGTCTAGGCACCCCTCCATCACATTCACCTGAGGGACTTATTGAATGTGCAGTTCCCCAGCTCCCACCCAGAACTAGAGAATCAACATCCTAGGACTTGACCTTTTGAACACAGCTCCCCTGTGCTGTGAGGCACAGACACAAGAACACCACGAGAGACCTACATGCCAGGGAGCTGTGTGCCCAGTGCAGCAGCAGGGCGATGGGTAGCAGAAACACTGCTCTTCCATCCTGTCCTTGGCCATGGTCTCTACTCAAACCAATGGAGAGACTTCTGCTGAGATGGTACATAGTCAATTCAGGCCCACCCAGTTGTGGCTTTGCCCTCTGTGCTTGGTTTCTCTCAGCCCAGCTTGACCTCTGAGGTCACAATAGGGCACTGGGTGGAGCTGGCAAAGTCCAGTCAAAGCATCCAGCTGGTGCCCTGGACCCAGAACTTGATGGTTTACATGAGCCAGTCCTCTGAGATAAGGATGTCAGTGTGGAACTGGGAGGCCATAGGGAGCAGAAGGGGAGGACTCCATACCAGTCAGGGCATCTCAGATTCACTAATGTGTCAGGACAAAATTGCTGAAGACACTCCCCAGGAGAAAGGATCTGAGGCTGCTGGTCCAAACAGGTCAGATCAGATACAGCAGAGTGAACACAGACTCAGACTCCTACAGAGCAGAACTCACATCGTCAGTGGTCCTTAGGGAAGCTACTGAGCTCTGAGCCTCAGATTACTCATCTGTAAAATGGGGATGATAACAATACATCATTATATTGTTGGGAGGATGAATGAACTAATTATGTATTCTAGCACAGGACATGGCGAACACCAAGTCTGTGATTTTAAATCTCTATTAATTTAATCTCTCCTAGTGTCTCTCTCTACTAATTGCATCTCTATTAATGTCTTCCAGCAAAAGAAGGCATGATGACCAGCACTTCTATGAATAAAACAGATCCATTCAGAGATCAGCCGCAGGGTGTAGTTCATTCATTTGTTTGTCCACTCGGTTAGTTAGTACTTTTTGGAACCCTTTCTATATCCAAGCTTGGGGGTGGTGCAAAGATGAACAGTACTTGTTCTCTGTCTCCTAGAAGATCTCATTCATCATGGAGAGATGTGAGCAAAGACACCACCTTAATGCAATGGGGGAAGATATTAGTATCATAGGGAGTTGTGGAGGGACACCCAACCCAATCTGGAAGGAGCACAGGTGTGTGGTAAGTGGGGGTCGGGGAGAGAGATAGAGGCCATTAGGGAAGATTCTATAGAGGAAATAAGCTCTGTCTGAGCTGCATCAATCTACAGAGAAATGGCATTGGGTAAGGATAGAAACTTTTATAGGTAGTGCCCTTCCCAAATTCATCTGTTGAAGTCCTAATTCCTAGAACTCAGAAAGTGACCTTCTTTGGAAATAGGATTGTAGCAGATGTAATTAGTTAAGATGAGGTCATACTGGAGCAGGGTTGGCACCTATTCCAATATGACTGATGCCTTTATTATTTTTATTTATTTATTATTTATTTATTTATTTATTTATTTATTTCTGTTAATCCTCACCTGAGGATATATTTTCATTGATTTTTAGGGAGAATGGAAGAGAGAGGGAAAGACAGAGAAATATCAATGTGAGAGAAACACATCGATTGGTTGCCTCCTACACAAGCCCTGACTAGGGCACAGGCCAGGGAGGAGCCTCCAACCAAGGTCCTTGCCCTTGACCAGAACCGAACCCAGGATCCTTTGGTTCACAGGCCAATGCTCTGTCCACTGAGCCAAACTAGTGAGGGCTGACTGAGCCTTTATAAGAAGGGAAATTTTGGATACACACCCATACCCACGCAAGGAAAATGCCATGTAAAGATTGGGGTTATGCTGCCACATGCCGAGGAACTACCAGAAACTGGAGAGAGCCCTGGAACTGATCTAGCCCTACACCTTCAGAGGAAGCAGGACCCTGCTGACACCTTGACTTTGGACTTATGGCATCCGAAACTACAGACAATAAACTCCTGTTCTTCTAAATCACCCAGTTTGTGGATCTTTGTTATGACAACCCGAGGATACTAACATGGCATTCTGGATGGGCAGAAACCATGTGCAGAGGTATTGAGGTGAATGGGAACTGTAGACACATTTAAGTTAAACCATATAGAATTACTGTTTTAGTCTAATGTTGGCAAAATCAAATAATTCAAACTAAAATATGGAGTTGGAATATTGTAGGAGGTTGAGTGGTGGACAGGGGCCAATTTATGGAATAAAGCTTGAATCTGAATAAACAGTCCTCCCTTCTATGTAGCCACTGAATAATTCTCCTAAGAAATCACCATGGATGTGACAGGTGTATGGAGAACAGTTATTATTACTAAAAATTATATTGTTGGGAGCTGTAGGTGCAATTGTTTTCTAATATTTCATACATAATGAATTTCCATTTTAGGGGAAATGACTATGGGACTTGTTCTTCCTCTAGCTATTTTGAGACTTTAAAATATCTTTAAAATTCTTGGAAGTGTTCCATCAGAATAAGTGAAGGCAGATTTAAAATTAGGAAGTTAGTTTGTGTTATTGGATATAAGCAAAGCATTAAAAGTAATCAAGCTAATTCATATCTTTGCTCTGCCAGGAGGGGGACTGAAATGAGAGAGGTCTCCTGACCTCTGTTCTTTGAAAAACATCACGAATTTGAGCTCAGTAGAGCAAAACGTTGCATTGCAGCTATAAGTTTGCAAACATGGGGCACCGGATAGCATGTGTTCATATGCGGTAGAATGGGGCATAGATAAAGAATTCCTAGTATCACCCACAGTCCTGCTCAACTTAACCACATAGCTTCCATGGCCAGCCCAGGATTCAGAATGGGAGATGCAACATACCAATTATCTTCATTCAGACCCCAAAGAATCCCCAGACCTTCCAGCATATCAGTAGATGAATTCACATTATATCAAAATACATTTGAATGAAGATGTATGTCCACATGGAAACCAATACACAATGTTTACAGTGACTTATAATTGCTAAAATCTGATGACAACCTACATGTACAATATCAAGTGAATGGATAAACAGTGGTGCATCAGACAACAGCAATAGTATTCAGCAAGAAGGAGTAGAAGGACAGGAAGAGGAGGAGGAGGAGGAGGAGGAGGAGGAGGAGGAGGAGGAGGAGGAGGAGGAGGAGGATGGGAGGGGGAGGGGGAGGGGAAGGCGAATAGGCTAAGTTGAAGAAGCCAGTCACGATATTCTGTACTATGCCATTTAGACAATATTCTGGAAAACACAAAACGACAGCCACAGAGAACGAATCAGTTACTGCCAGAGCCTGGGGTTGGTGCAAGGGGATGGTTCTCAGGGACTCGGAGCAACATTTTTGGGTGGGAAGGTTCTATGTCTGGATTGTGGTGGTGGTTACACAGCCATTTGTATTTGTCAGAATTCATGGAACAGTGAATTACTAACTAAATAAAAAGGTGAATTACTAAATAAATACATATTATATCTCAAAACCTAAACTTTTAAAATTGCCTTTGTGCTCTGTGCACTTGAAAACAGCAGGGACACGTGGTTCCCTGGCTAACTTGGAAGAATGGGGGGTTCCTGAGACAACTCAGTAGGGCTGCAGTGGGAGGGGATGAAGGGGCACTGACTGGATGGGACAGGGAGGGCTGTAGCACCACCCAGGACTGCCCTCTGCCTCTAGCTCAGGGACAGGCCCTCACTCTCTGTGGTTCTAGGGAACAGGGACCTGGCCAGGATGCCCTGAGCAGCAGGAGGTCACTTGGGGTCTGGGCTTTGTAACTCCAGGTCTGGGAGCCTGGGGAGTGGGGTCAGGGGAGGACGTGGCCTGAGGGCCTGTGTGGGCTCATCACCGCCCCCGTGACCTAGTTGAAGGCCTGGTGGCACCTGCTGCCAGGGAAAGAAACAGACACGTCAACACAAGTTGGGGGAGGAGAGCGGACCTATTTGGGGCAGGAGACGGATTAAGAAACAGACATTGTTCCCCAAGGATCTTAGCTGTTTGCTTTCCCGTTTGGATTTCAGCTGTGCCCCAATTCTTCCTGCTCCAGGCTGCCTGCAGCATTTGAGCACAAGGCTACAGAGACTTCACTGATTCCATTCTCGCCAGGAGTGCCAGGCGGGGCCTGGGGCTTGTGTTTCCATAAGGGAACTGACCCATCTTCGACTGTCCGATGGTCTTGTCTCCTGAGAAGGGTGGGCCTAGTCTTCCTGTTCAGCATTAGCCCACAGCCTGGCCTTCGGCCGAGTCAAGAACACTGATGGCTCTGGAGCTTCGGGCTCAGGTGTTTAGGAAGGTGACCCTGAGTGTATCAACTATGAAGGGGCCCAGAAGGAAATAGAATTCCACTCAGAAAGTTTAAATGAAAGTACTTTCATAACGGGACTAAGAGTTGTGGGCGTCTTAAAGGGACCCAACAAGTGAGAAGTAGGCGGTCCAGAGATGAACAACAAAAAAGGCCAGGGGCTAGAATAGTGTGAATTCATAAGGGTGGAGCCCCCATAATGGAAGCTCCCTTTCTCGATCATGTGAGGACACAGCTCAAAGGCTGCTGTCCACCCTCCAGGAAGCAGGCTCTCACCAGACACCAGACCTGTTGGCACCTTGATCTTGGACTTCCCAGTCTCCAGAACTGTGAGAAATAAATGTTTGCTATTTAAGCCACCTAGTTTATGGTATTTTTGTTATAGCAGCTCAAGCTGAGTAAGACAGCGGCTTGTGCTGATATCTTTTTGTTCCTCCAGATCCAGACTCAACTCTTCTTCATCTTGCTCTGTGTCCTGTGACTCCTGACGGGGCTCTAACTATAGGCTTCCTTGCTCTCTTGCTCTAATCTGGCTCTGGCCCGATTATGTAAAACAGGGGCACTGCCAGCAGATTGAGGAGTTAGGTCACAGGATGTGCTCTCCCTGCAGGACCCCATGGGTTGGCTGTCTGTGGGTGGTATAAGCTCCATACTGAGGCTCATTGTGACCTACAGCACCATCGTTTGGGGGTTTGCCTAAACCAGTGGTTCTCAACCTTTCTAATGCCACGACCCTTTAATACAGTTCCTCATGTTGTGGTGACCCCAACCATGAAATTATTTTTCGTTGCTACTTCATAACTGTAATTTTGCTACTGTTAATGAATTGTAATGTACATATCTGTGTTTTCCGGTGGTCTTAGGCTCTACAGCAGCGATTCTCAACCTGTGGGTCGCGACAGGTTGAGAACCGCTAGCAGGGTCGCCTAAGACCATCAGAAAACACAGATATGTACATTACGATTCATTAACAGTAGCAAAATTACAGTTATGAAGTAGCAACAAAAATAATTTTATGGTTGGGGGTCACCACAACATGAGGAACTATATTAAAGGGTCGCGGCATTAGAAAGGTTGAGAACCACTGGAAACTCTGTTCACTTTGTACCTGTTCCCTGTATGAAGGAACCTCTCCTTCATTATCCAGTTTGAGTGTGCCCTCTGTTTCCTGGCAAGACCTTCATAGGCACAAATAGGGAAGGTAAACGTTCTTCCATAATTACTTCCAAAAATCACTATAAGAAGATGCTGTTGTTCTATGTTTATGTCAATGAAGTAAAAATGTTTTTATTTTTAAAAAACATTATTTTTTAAAATATGTTTTTATTGATGAGAGAGAGAGAGAGAGAGAGAGAGAGAGAGAGAGAGAAACATCATTGTGATAGAGAAACATTGGTTGCCTCCTGAATGCACCTCAACCAACCTGGACAAGTGCCCTGCTCCAGAATTGAACTGGCAACCTTTCAGCTCATGGGATGACTCTCAACCAACTGAGCCACACTGGCCAGGGTGTAAAATGTTTTTAAAATACTATACCTTAGTATGTAAAACCACAGGTTTAGAGCTGGAAGGAATTTTATAAATCATTTAGATGACTGCCTTCATTTTATAGGTGAGGAAGCTGAGGACTCAAGAGGCAATTTTTCACTATCGGAAAGGGCCCCAGATTCCTTTACCTCTCAGAAAGAAACCTCCCTCCTGGCTTTCAGGCCACTGGCCTTGGTCCTAGCCTCTGGGGGCACAGGGAAGCCTGACCCTCTTCATTAGGAGATAGATACTTGAGGATATTTGAAGAACACACTCTCCCCAAATAATATTTTCTAGGCAAAATGTAGCTTTCTAGATTCCTTCTAAAATCCTGATTCACACCTGCTGGCCAGCACAGCTAGATGCTCTTGTCCCAAAATGAAGGTACTTTGTCTAAGATTGTATTGTCCAACATGTTGCCACCGGCCACAAGTGGCTATTTAAATTTAAATGAATTAAATCCAATTCCTCAATTGCACTAATTTCAAGTATTCAGTAGATAGCCACAGATGGCTAGTGGCTACCATATTGGATTTGCAGATTTAGCACATTTCCATTACCACAGATTAGAACATTTCCATTTCCACAGAAAGTTCCACTGGATAGCACTAGAGTAAGAAGGGAGTTTGATGGGACTTGTATGTCCTTTGATTTTATGATTTCCTTTTATTAATGCAGTAAAGTCATCTTGCTGGCCCATAGGATTAATAAAAGCTTAAGTACTTTTCACATGAACTACCATCAAAGACAGAGCTCTCCATTAATATTCTTATACCTTTTATTATTACCATTTGAACCTTTGTTATAGGGATTGACTTTCATTCAATTTGGGCTCTGCATTTCAGTTTGTTAAAATAATTTAACTGAGACTCTGATATCTGAAATATTGTTTTCCTCTCCCAGCTTTGTGTCATGAGTGGGCTTCATTAGCATGTCCTCAATATCTTCTTGAAGCTCATTATGCAAAATATTGCACTGGGCAGCTCACTCAGAGAGACATGTCACTTCTTTAAGGTCTTAGAGCATCTATTATTCTTGGCATGCTTGTCACTCTACTGCCGTTCCTGACCCTTCCTCCTGAAATCACTATTTGAAATTGCTGGTAGATTTCATGGTTTTTTTCCTGAGCCCAGAATTCTTGGGGGAAGTCCCTGCCAACCCAACACTCAGCATAAGCATATTGGTTTTCCAGGTGGGACCCCTTTTCTTCCAGGCAGACCCAGAATTTTTGACTAATGCTTGGGATATAATGTCTCAACCAGTTTTAAGTTCACCGAAGAGAACATTATACAAACATTATTTTAGCCACAACATGGTAATCAGGGAATGGGGCAAATGCTTTGTTGACATCTAGAAATACCACAGAAGCTGATGGAGCGATCAACTGGAGTCAGACAGACCTGACTGGAAATGCTAGATCTGCACTTCTGAGGTTGAGTGACATCCAAAAGGTCACATGATCCCTCTGAGACTCAGTTTCTTGGTGTGTAAAATGGTTATGATACCTACGTTGCAGGGTTGTTGAGATGAAATATGTATTTATATATATATATATATATATATAAAGGTCATTCCCTGGAAATTTTATAAACTATTCAAACAAACTAATAATCTTTGAAAAAGGTCACTGATCATTCTGGGGCCAGGGCAAATTCACAAAAGTACATGAGATTAAAAGTCTCATTAAATAATCTCCTTTTCTCCTTTTCATAAGAAGACTTAACAATATTTACACGTAGGGTGCACTTAACTATGTGTCAAGCTGTATACATAATATACTAGAGGCCCAGTGCACGAAATTTGTGCACTGGTAGGGTCCCTAGCAGCTGCAGGCTGGGGCCTCCCTCCCTTCCCCCAGCTGGCCCCACCCCCTGGTCAAACTC
Organism: Eptesicus fuscus; assembly: GCF_027574615.1. Lineage (NCBI taxonomy): Eukaryota > Metazoa > Chordata > Mammalia > Chiroptera > Vespertilionidae > Eptesicus > Eptesicus fuscus. Next base: position 33,480,321 of record NC_072478.1, read on the forward strand.
CCAGATGACCCAGTTGAGGGAACAATTTGCATACTATGCTTTTATTATATAGGATGTGATATATATTATACAATATACATACTTTATATTACTGTATGAATATACATTACGTGTCTTATTTTTATGTTGTATGATTTATTATTTATTTGATTTGTATCTAAAAATCCTCCCCCCATCTCAGTCCTGAGGCAATCTGCTCTTTGTCATTATAATTTGCATTTCTAGAATTGCATATAATTGAACTCACACAGTATTTACTCTGTCTTTCCCTTTCTTCCTACACTCAGCATAAGCATATTGAGATTCATTGTGAAGATATCCCACCACGTGTTTACCCATTCACCTGTTGATGGACATTGGGATCATTTTCCATTTGTGACCATAGCACATAAAGCTCCCATGGAACTCACGTACAAGTCTTTGTAGGGACATATGTTTTCTTTTCTCTTCATAAATATCTAGGCATAAAATGGCTAGATAATCTGATAGGTGCATGTCTAATGTTTTAATAATCAGACAAACTCTTTTCCAAAGTGGTTGTAACATTTTCCATAATCAGCAGCAGAAGCATATAAAATTTCAAGTCCCTCCACATCCTTACCAATACTTGCCATGGCCGGTCTTTTTTTATTTTAGACATTTCAATAGGTGTAGAGTGGTTTTAATTTGTATCTCCCTGGTAATAAATGGTGTTGAGGACCTTTTCATGTGTTTATTAGCCATCTGCATATCTTTTTTGGTGACATGTCTCTTTAAATCTTTTGCCCACTTTTTGTTAAGTTGTTATATGAATATTTAGTTTTGAGACTCCTTTATATATTGTAGATACAAGTCCTTTATCAGATGTCTGTTTTGCCAAGTTTGTAGTCTATCTTGTTATTCTCTTAACAGTACCTTTCAAAGACAGAAATTCTTAATTATGATGGAGTCAAATTCTTCAAGTTTTTCCTCTATGAATTGTGCCTTTGCTTTCATATCTAAGATACCTTTGCCCAAGATTAGAAGTTTTATAGTTTAAGGTTTTACATTTTGACCTATAGTCTATTTGATTTTTATATGTGGCATAAAGTATGAATTGAAGTTGAAGTTGTTTTTTTGCAGTGGATATCCAGTTGTTCCAGCACCATTTTTTGAAAAGACTACTCTTACTCAAGAAAATTGATTTTGTACATATATTGAAAACCAATTGTTCATATAAGTATGGATCTATTTCTGGGCTGCCTATTTTGTTCTATTAATCTACTTGTCCATCTGTATGCCAATACTACACTGTCTTGATTACTATAGATTACTAGATAAATAAATATTTTTTCACTCATTGATCAAACACTTATTGTCTCCCTGATATGCATCAGCCACTGGATTAGCTTAATGCATAATTAATATCTTACAATAGACATTTTATTCTGCTTGGCAAATTAATCGTAACAGTACACCTATCTCAAAATTTGTACTCAATTAATACATTGATTTTTAAATAAAATGATGAAAAAAATAGCCCTTTAAAAATGTATGCATGCACTTATCTTGGGATAATGTGGTTTAAATTCACTGCCCAATCATGTTGACTTCTGGATAAGTCTTAAAATCAGGGAGTGTGGCCTGTGAAAATCAGTGAAAAAATTTTAAAACCTTCTCTAGAGTTAAATCAGGTACTTAAATGGTTCTTTTTCATCATTCAGCATGAATATTCCTTATATGTCTCTAAAGTTTGAGTTTGTTCTTTATTTCAAGGAGGGAAAAAAAGGCAATGAGGAATCAAAACCTGTTGTTTCTGGCCCGGCCAAGTTCATGTAAAACTATCGCACAGGAATTGAATTTTCCCAGCAGCCTTCATAAGAGCCATATGGCTCCATAAGAGTGATCTGCGAGCAGCCCTGGGAACAGGACTGCATGGCCTTCTGGGAGGGGCCATAGGAAGGATCTAATCTACATACAAAATTGGTTGGGAATACAATTGTTTTTAATTATCTCTTTGGAAATGTAGGCTTCAATAGTTTATATCTTCCCTCTATAGCTTATTAACCACTTTATAACCTTTAGCAAAATCAGGTGGTGTAAGTTCTTCAACTTTGTTCTCTTTTAATGTTGCTCTTGATTATCTTAGGTCCTTTCACTTCCATATGAATTTTAGAATCAGCTTGTCAATTTCTATAAAAAAGCAGTCTGCTGGGATTTCAATTAAGATTACATTTAATTAGAAAATTAATGGGGAGAATTTACAGCTTAAAAATATTGTCTTGCAATCTATGAACACAATATAGTTCTCAGTTTATTGATTGATTGATTTTTATTTCTCTGAATAATGTTTTGTAGTTTTCAGTGTATAGGTCTTGCTCATATTTTTTATACTTATTCCTAAGTATTTCATATTTTTATGGAGTTGTTATAATATTGTTTTTTAAATTTCACTTTCCAATCATTCACTGCCAACTTGTACAAATACAGTTGATTTTTGCACACTGATGCTGCCACCTTTGAAAACACATTAATTCTAGTCTCTTTTCAGTAGTTTACATGGGATTTCCTACATAGATGATCATGTCATCTGAAAATAGAGACAATTATACTTCTTTGTTTCCAGTCTGTGTGTCTTCCCTCCCCACCTTTCTTTATGTAGAACTTGATCTCCAGTAGAGTGTTGAATGCAAGTGATAAGAGCAGACATCCTTGACTTGGGAAAGCGTTTAGTCTTAGTTGTAGATATTTCATACAGTCTTTGTCAAGTCTCCTTCTATTCCTGGTTAGTGGAAAGTTGTTGTGTTTTTTTAATCAGTAATGGATGTTGGATTTTGCCAATGATATTTTTAAACTAGAAGATGATGATATGAATTATCTTTTTGAGTCTGTGAATATGGTGAATTACATTGATTTTTGACCTATTAAATCAACCTTGTATTCCTGGGATAAATCTATTTGATCATAATGTAGTACCCCTTTTATATAATATTGGATTTAACCTGCTAAAATTTTCTTAATAATTTTTGCTTTTGTATTTATGAGGGATATTGGTCTAAGTTTTCTTGTAATGTCTTGCATGATTTATGCTATCAAGGTAATGCTGGCCTCATAGAATATTTGGAAGGCATTCCATCTTCTTCAATTTTCTAGAAAAATTAGAACTGGTATGAATTTTTCTTGAAAATTTTTATAGAATTTGCTTGTGAAACTATATACATTTTTAGTTTTTCTTTTTGTGAAAGGGTCTTTAATTGCAAATTTAGTTTGTTTAATAGACATAGGGCTATTAAGATTATCTATTTCTTCCTGAATGAACTTTGCTAGCTTTTGTTTTACATGACATTTGTCTATTTTATCTAAGTTGTCAAATTTATTGACATAATAATCCCTCTCTTCTCAATAACCATAGAATCTCTAGTGATTTTACTTCTCTCATTCTTGATATCAGTAATTTGTTTCTTCTTTCTTTTTTCCTAGCCATTCTTTCTACTAGTTTATCAATTCTCTTGATCTTCTGAGTGAACTTTTGATTTCATTGAATTTTCTCTGCAATATTTTCTATTCAATTGATTTCTGCTCTATCATTATTTTCTTTATTCGGCTACTTTAGCTTTGCTTTTCTCTCCATTTTAGTGGCCTCTAGTTGGAAGATAAGATCATTGGTTTGAGACTGTTTTCCTTTCCTCATATAGGTATTTAGTGCCAAAATTTTCTCCTACTACCTTTGTGGAACCTCACAAGTTTTGATATACAACGTTTTCATGTTTCACTTAGTTCAAAATTCTCTTAAATTTCTTTTTGATTTTTTTCTTTGACATATGGGTTATTTATAAGTGTGTTATTTAGTTTCCTACTATTTGGAGATTTTCCAGAGATCTGTTATCAGTTTCTAATTTCATTCTGTTGTTGTAAAAATTCATACTTTATATATCTTGAATACTTTTGAAATTATTGAGACTAATTTCACAGCTTAGAATATGGTCCATTGTAAATGTGTTGAGTGCACTTGAGAAGAATGTATATTTTGCTGTTGTTGGGTGGGGTGAATATAGTCACTCCAGTTCTCTTCATATTCATGTTCATAGTATGTATAATTTACACCATTTCCCTTTCAGTAATTTGTATCCTTATACTTAAACTGAATTGGTATGCAGCATATAGTTGAGTTGTGTTTTTTAAGCTAATCTGACTATCTCTGACTTTAATTGGGCTTTAAATTTGAGGTGATGATTTATATGGCTAGGTTTAAATCTTCTATATATTTATTTGTTTTCTATTTGTCCTACCAGTGTTTTGTTCCTCTTTTCATTTTTTCTACTTTTCTTTTAGTATATTGAATATTTTTTGTTCCATTTTATCTTCTTTGTTGGCTTATTAATTAGCTATATATCTGTGTGGCATTATCTTAGTGTTGCTTTAAGGTTTATAGCAAACATCTTAAATTTATCACCATCTACTTCATTGCTATTACATACTATAAGTATCTTCAAACAATATATTTCTATATCTCTATGTCTGATCAGTATGCTATTACCATACATTTTATTCTCTGCATGTTATAAACTCCCCACATTGTTATTATTTTTGTTTTAAACGGTCAGTTATTTTTTTATTAAAATAATAAGAAAATTATTTTGTATTTACACACATAGTTACCATTTCTAGTGTCCTTCATTTCTTTGGTTAATTCACATTTCCATCTGGTATTATCTTCCTTCTGCTTGAAGGACTTCTATTAGCAGTTCTTGAGTGCGTTTCTGCTAGTGATGAATTCGTGCAGCTTTTGTATGTCTGAGAACATCTTCATGCTATCTTGGTTCATGAAACATATTTTTATTGTATGTAAAATGCTAGATGGACATCTTTCCCCCAAGTAATATATAAAGATGTTGCTTTATTGTCCTTTTTTGGTTTGTGTTGTTTCCAGTGAAAAATCTATCATCCCCTCAACATAATATTTTCACTCATTTGTCTGCTTTTAAGATTTTTTCTTAGTTGCCAGTTTTAAGTAGATTTTTATAGTGTGTAAAATTGTGTTCCTGCAAAATAAAATGCCCAAGTCCTAATCCCTGATATCTGTGAATGTGACCTTATTTGGATATAGAGTCCTTGCAGATGTCACCAAGTTAAGATGAGGTCACACTGGATTAGGATGGGCCCAGGAAGGCAAAAGTGAGCAGGGCCCACAGTATCTCCAGTAGCTTTGCATGCAGGCAAGAGAGAACATCTTGGCTAAGAGCGGGGGCTGGACATTATCTCTCAACAGGTAGAGATTGAAACCCTGTAATTTGGTGAGCTCCCTGATGGAGCTGGTTTCCTGGGAAACAAGCAGAGACCAGGATGGAGTGGAAAGAGGAAGACAGGCAGTGAGAGGCTGTGAGTAGCAGGGCCTTTAAAGTAAGCCAGCCCAGAGCAAGTTCCCTTAAATTTCTCAGCCTGAGTTTACTCGTTTCTAAAAAAGAGTTAAAAGGTGTAAATGACAAGCTTTTCTGCAAATATTGTTATTGAAGAACAAAAAAGCTCTAAGTAATGGAAACCAAGAGAGGTGGGTAGAAGTGGGAGAGGCCCTTGGAGCCACTTAACCCAACTTCCACAGAGGAAGACACTGAGGCCTCAAAGACATCAGGGACCTCAATATGAAAGGACTCACCTCCTACAGAAAGAGTCTGAGAAGTAAGGTTTCCCAGATTTCAGTCATTACAATCCTGGGAGAGGTTAGGAGGACCAGCCTGATGTGGAGTAGCAACACCAGCAGGTGGCACACAGAATTGCGTACGTACCTCCCCCATTTGGTTGTTAGGAGGATAAAATGATATAACACTTGGGAAGTAAGTCCTTAGTTCTCAGAATTTGTTAACTTGCAAAGACAATTTTCTCAAGACATATTTAGACTGAGTTCTTAATGTAATCTTTAACCCCTTTAAGGGAACTGGCTGCTTCGGTTCCACCTGTTTAGGCCTTGATCAGATTCCTTGTTCATCATCACAGGCCTGCCTGATTTCAGGACCATCAGTCTTCTCTATTTACCTCATAGGGTGAGTGGGGATTCAGAATTCCATGTGAGTGCTCAGGGGGAAAAAAAGAAATTAAGGAACAAGGTCAATATTGAGATTAGATCTAACATTCTTAGAAGACTTCAGTTATTCACTCTAAACTGAATCAATCAGAGCCTAATTAATTCCTGTGTGAAGGCACAAGCGCAGGACCCGCCTCACCCACTCTGTCCCACGTGGAATTAATGAAACGGGAGTAGAGTCTCTGTCATCCTGTGCTCAATACCCTAGCTGGCTGGGAACAAGAAAGAATCAGGGCATAGCTCAAATACAGAAGTGGAAAAAGAAACAGGCTACACTCCCTAGGGAGAACTTTCTATTTCCTAATGTCTCCTGCCCCAAATAGCTCTGCTCCTCCCGATTTGTGTTTATGTGCTAGGCTCCTTTCTCTTGCAGCAGATGCCACCAGACTGACAGTGTCTGAAGTAGGTCAAGAGAGTGGTGATGAATTGACACAGGCCCTCCAGCTAAGTTGTGCCTTTTCCTCACACCCCTTCCAGTTCCCTGGCATCTCAGGCTGGGCCCTGTCCCTCAGGACCACAGGGGTTTGAGGAACCCTCTGTCCAGCTCCAGGACCCTGGACTTGCAGGTTTCAGCCCTCTTGGCTGGAATGATAGAGTAAGGTAGATCTTCCTGTCTTCAGCACTTTTGGCATCCCCCTAAATCCTGAGCCCTCTCATCTCACTCTAGCTCTGATGAAATTACCTCAGAGGTCATTTATCTGTTTTCCACAGAAGCCAGAAAAACCACACTTCTCTTCTAATACTTCCATTGCATTGGAGGCTGTTTCAAACAGACAGACAAGAGCTAAGTCAGGGCTCCCTTATGCACCAGGTGACAGCATTGGAATAGTGAGTAAGGAATAGGTTTTAGTGCCAAGCAAACCTTAATTCAAATGCCAGGAGACTGAGAATGAGAGAAAGAGATGGCTCACCCAGTGTAACCCAGTATGGGGAAGAATCTAGTGCTAAACCACAACCTGACAATTCTTACTCCAACCCACTCTTTGCTACGTCATTTAAAATTTGCATTACCTATGAGTATCTCTCTCCTTCCTTGCTAACCTCTGTTAAGACTCTAGGTTCAGATTTCTTCTTTTCCTCCAGATGCCTTTAAGAGGATAGCAATGACATGCTATGACTAATATTTCAGAGGAAAAACATTATATTGAAGATGGCCATTAGCTGTGTTGAAGCAAAAATCCTGATGGATACTGTGTGAACTTGGGAAGGTGGATATTGACAGAGAATTTTGCTTTCCATTGGATTAAAAACTAATTTCTCCATTTTCACTTCTGGGTAGTATGCCGTAAGTTTTGGTAGACCATAACTTGTGTCAACAGAAAAACCTAAATAATTTTTTTGGAATTACAGCATAGGAAAACTATGAGACTAGTGAGAACTAAAGGTACTACATATTTCAGAGAACCAACACTGTTACAAAATGAGGTGATATTGCCAAGTTGCCCAGAGGTTTTTGTCCCTCCTCTCCCCTGGGGACATTTGCCAATTGTGAGTACAGGCTGAGACTCAGACTTGGCTCAGAAAGAGGCCATCCACAGGAGCAGAGAGAAACCAGTAAAGCTCTCAGGTGTGGTGCGGGTCTGGAGGAGAAACGGGAAACTTGAGAGGCCCCATGTGCACAATTTCAAGCGGAATGAATGACTGGCAAGAAGCTAGGCTAACATGCACTTAAAGGGCAGAGGGAGTTGCCGAGCTATCTCCAATGCTTAGGGAAGTAAGACCCACCACAGGAAGGAACCTGCCTCAAGATCACCACTCCTGTCCTCCTCAAGACAGGAGCCAGGTTGAAGCTCCTGAGGTGAGAAGCTGGAGATGTAGGTGGGGCACCCAGGTCTCCTGTAGACTTTCAAGGCTGAGGAGTTTGAGCCCTGCCAGGCTCTCAATCAGGATGGCAAAGGCCATGCGCAGGAAATAAGGATCAGGGAGAGAAAGACTGAGTCTGTCTGAGGTCTGACTGCAAAGGCAGCCAGGACCCAGCTGACCCCTGACTGGATGGAGGTGATCAGCCCTTTAATTTATCAGCCACCAGAGGACCGGGGACTCTTCCCAGGTGGAAGCAACAGTCTGTGGATGGAACCTCTTTTCCTTTCCTTTTTCTAAATGCACACTTTCGAGTATTTGAACAGATCCCATTTGATTAAAATTAAAAAATTAGAATTACTAACCTTACAAAGAAATAAGAACATATACCTCACAGTCTAGACATTGGCATTGCCAAGTATAGATGAAAAAGAAAACCAACTATGTACCAGTAAGTGTGTTAAATATAAGAACACAGAAGGTAGACTGTACAATAATAGGAAAGAAATTATGGAAACACTCTCCAGAAAATGGCTTGTGAAGCTGTACTCCACTCAAAGCAGACTGTAAGGCATGAATAGAGACAGAATCACCTGGGATTCAGGCATTACCGCAACAGATATGGAGCTTTAGATGACCCTTAATAAATATGTTAAATAGAATGAGGGAAGGTGGACAGAACGAATGAAAAGATTGAAAACTTGGTGAAGTTAGCAAAACAACAACAACAAAAGGCAGGAAGCTAAGACTTAGAGAAGTTAAATACCTGGCCCAAGGTCACATGCCTTGCAAGTGACATGGCCAGAACCAGGACATGCTTTTCCCAACTGCACCAAGTTTCCTGGGAACAAGGTGAGAGCAGGTAACTTTCCGTGCTCAACCCCAGTGGCTTCTGCAGACTTGAGTTCCGCTTCCCTCATTTCTGAAAGTATTTCTTCAATCAGCAGTCAGCAGCCAACAGTGAGAACTTCAGGGAATAATGTTACTGAGACAGCACTGCTGGAGGAAGCCAACTGGATTCAAAAGTCGATATGAGACTTCCCGGGCTCATGCCATCTGCTCAGATCCATCCCTTGTTCTGGCTACATGGTCATTTGGGAAAAATCTGTGCTCTGAAATTATCTAATTCTAGAGGCGCCTGGAATCCACCAGAAGGAAACATTTTATGCCCCCCTCCTCTGCCCCTGCCCAGTAGGGCACTAGGAAGCTCTGTGACTCTTCCTTGACCCATGATACTGGAAGATTCCTGATCTCATTTGCTGCTTAAAAACCCCCAATAGTTGAGCTCCCTGGAAAGTCCCTAAGAATGACAACAAACACAGCTCTCAAATTTTGTAGGACAGCACAAAGTTAATTTAATTTCCAACAAACGTTGATAATTAAATGTGTATAGCAATGTCTGAATTGTGATCTCTTCATAAAAATTTTGGCTTTAAATTCTTTCAACAGTCAGGCTGGTGGTTGAGAGTCGACCTATGAACTGGGAGGTTACAGTTCCATTCCCAGTCAGGGAATATGCCCATGTTGCGGACTCAACCCCCAATGTGGGGTGTGCAGGAGGCAGTGAATCAAAGATTCTCTCTCATTATTGGTGTTTCTATCTCTCCCTCTCCCTTCCTCTCTGAAATCAATCAATCAATCAATCAATCAATTTTTAAACATCTTTATTAAGGTATGATTTGCATATCATAATATTTACTCACTGTAAGTGTACAATGATCTTTTTTATTTTAGTAAGTTTAAGTGTGCATCCATCACTATGATCCAGTTTGGGAACTTTTCCATCATCCCTGAAAGTTTCCCTATGCTCCTTTGCAGTTAGTTAATCCCCACTCCCACCTCAGCCTCTGATTTCTGTCTCCATCAATATTCCTTTCCTGACTATTTCATGTAAATTGACTTATACAGTAGGCAGTATTATGTGTCTGACTTCTTTCACTTGGCATCATGGTTTTGACATTCATCTGTGTTGTACAACATATCAGAGGTACATTGTTGCTATATAGTATTCCTGTGTATGGATATATCACATTTGTTTATCCATTTACCATCAGTTAATCAAAATCTGAGCTATCTTTTATTTGGGCTCTAATGAATAGTGGTGCTAAGAACATTCACATACATGTTGGATAGATTCCCAGGAGGAGAATTGCTGTGTTGAGTGGTACATTTTTAACATTTTAAGAAATACCAAATTGTTATCTTATATTACCACCAGCAAAGTAGGAGGATTTCAGTATCTACACATCCTTGCCAATATTTGTTGTTGTCCTTTTTAATTATATGTCTTCTGGTAGGTGTATAGTGATATCTCATTGTGAATTTGATTTGCACTTCTCTAATAACAAATGATGTTGAGTATATTTTCATATGCTTATTAGCCATTCATTTATCTTCTCTAATGTCTACTTAAATAATTGGTCAGTATTTTTTCTTGCAAGTTGAGTTGTTTGCCTTCTTATTATTGAGTTGAAGAGTTCTTTGTATATTCTGGATACGAGTCTTTTATTAGATACATGATTTACAAAATTTTATATCAATCTTTGGCTTGACTTGTCATTTTCTTGGTGACTTTTGAAGCAAAAGAGTTGTGTGTTTTTTTAAACAAATGAGATGGTAAATGACATTTATTTTGAGCAATATAGAGAAATTCCCACAAGACACAGATGTCCTCTCACCATTTGAGAGAAAATGAAATTCACTATGTGAGAAAGCAGAAAACCTCAATTAAGTAAGGCAGCCCAGTAATGGAAAGCACACCAAGGCATTTGGGGGAAAACAATTCCATCTGTAGCATTTCTTCACTGAGGCTGAGGGTTCCAAATTGAATGAAGGAATTATCATGCTTTTGGATGACACAACAGTGGATGAAATAGCAGAACAGAATAAAATGTTCCTTCCATGATTGGCAGGCTTTGCCTGTGAGGATTACAGAGGGGAGATGCCTGACTATCTTATGCCTAAGTTATTTGGAACCATTGTCAAGGAGGCGTCACACCCGGTCTCCTATGCACCTGGCCCATGTATCTGAAGCCAGTGTTCTGTGAATTCTTTATCCTGACTCAGCCAGAGCCAACAGACCTCACTGTCTGTGTGGTTTGACCTAGAGACTGATGGGCTGTTCCTTGGCATGCGATGGAACAATATGGGTGTTGAGTGCCCCCAGGTATGTAAAGCTCCTTCCACACTCATCACAAGCAAAAGGCCTCTCCCTTCTGTGGTGGTGCAGATGGGTCTTCAAACTTCTCTTCTGGAGGAAGCCTTTGCCGCATTCGGGACACCTGAAGGGCTTCTGTCCACTGTGCGTGTACAAATGGACCTTCAAACTCCCCGGAACGCAGTAGCTCTTGTCACACGCTGGCCACTGGAAGGGCTTCTCACCACTGTGAACTCAAATGTGTTCTGTGAGCCTGTACTGCAGCTGAGTGAAACTTTTGCTACACTTAACACAAGAGAATGGGTTTTGGCCACTGTGTTGGAGCAGGTGGCTTTTTAAATGTCCTTTGAGATGGAAACTCTTATTGCCCTCAGGGCACTGGAAGGGTTTCCCCCATGTGGATTCCCGCATGCTCAGTGAGCTGAGACTGCTGAGTAAAGGCCTACTGCACTCGCTACATGGGAAGGGCTTCTCGCCCCTGTGCATCCGCTGGTGGAACTTCATGGAGGCCTTCCAGCAAAAGCTGTTGTCACACTCCGGACACTGGAAAGGATCGTCCTCACTGGGAAGCCGCTTGTGCTCAGTGAGGTGTGAGTGTCTGAGGAAGCTCTTGCTGGCACTCAGCCCAGGGGAATGGCTTTCCTTGGTGTGGCTTTTCCTTGAGGTGCTCCGTGAGCCTTGACTGCCGAGGAAAGGTCTTTTTGCACTCAGCACAAGAGAACTCCCTTTGCTTGCTGTGGACTCGGCTGTGGCAAGTGAGCTTGGAGGGCAGGGTCAACCTCTTGCCCCGCTGTGCACAAGAGAACGGCTTCTCCTCGCTATGGGACGCTGGTGGGCCTTCACGGCGTTCTTCCAGGAGAAGGTCCTCCCACACGCTGGACACGGGAAGGGCTTCTCCCCGCTGTGCTGACAGGTGAGCTTTTAGGCTTCTCTTTAGGTGGAAAGCTTTCTTACACTCAGGACACGCAAAGGGCCTCTCTCTAGTATGAACTCTGACATGCTCAGTGAGTCTAGCCTGGTGGGTGAATTTCCTGTCACGTTGATCTCAGGAAAACGGCTTCTCCCCACTGTGTAAACATCTGGTGGGCCTTCACAGCTGCCTTCCGAGAAAAGCTCCAGCCTCACTCAGCACAATGGAAGGGCTTCTCCCCACTGTGCAGGCGGAGACGGGCCTTCAAACTTCTCTGCAGGCGGAAGCTTCGGTCACACTGTGGACACTGGAAAGCCTTCTCCCCAGTGTGCACCCTGACGTGCTCAGTGAGCTTGGACTGCTAGGGGAAACCCTTGCCACACTCCTGGCAGGAAAATGGTCTCTGACCTTTGCGCAAACACGGATGCTTCTTCAAAGTGGCTTTACACACACCGGAAGGTCCTATCACATTCCGGGCACTGGAAGGGCCGCTGCCCCATGTGAACGACCTGGTGCGCAATCAGGCTGCACTTCATGTGGTAGCTCTTCTCGCACTCACCACATTGGAAACGCTTCTTCTCACACAGGACCATCCGCTCCCCCTGAGGTCAGAGGTCCTTCTGCTCTTGCACTTTGGATATTTAGAGGGCTGAGTCTTGGAGTGGTTCCTTCTGTGGTTTACCAAGTCTCTCTTTTTGTAGAAGACCTTCCTGCAGACAAAGCAGGAATAAAAGCTCAGCCCTGATGGAACTACCAGGTGACCTGGGGGACCCATCGCCTTATGCCATGGATCATTCTCGTCCTGATTAGATGCTGTGATGTTGACATTTTTATGCAGAATCTCTCTTGGAGATCTTGTAAGGCAGTGCTTTGATCTGATAAAATCTTATTTTCCTCCCCTGCTTTTGGAAACGATTTAAATAGCACTCCTCCTCTTTTGCCCTGATTCAGTTTATCAGTTTGAATGGATTATACATTTGGTATTGTATCTAAAAACTTTTGCCGAACTGAAGGTCATGAAGACTTTTTTCTATGTTTCTTTAGGAAGTTTTGTAGGTTTAGCTTTAATATTTAGGTCTATGGGCATTTTGAGTTGATTTTTGTGCATAGTGTGAGTCAAGGGTCTATGCTAATAATTTTGTTTTGTTTTGTTAACCCTTTTCCATTGATTTTTGGAGAGAATGGAAGCGACGGAGGGACAGAGGTGAAGGGGAGAGAGAGAGAGAGAGAGAGAGAGAGAGAGAGAGAGAGAGAGAGAGAAGAGGAGGGGAGGGGAGGGGAGGGGAGGGGAGAAGAGAAGAGAAGAGAAGAGAAGAGAAGAGAAGAGAAGAGAAGAGAAGAGAAGAGAAGAGAAGAGAAGAGAAGAGAAGAGAGACATATCCATGGGTTGCCTCCTTTGACTCTTTGACTGTGGCCAGGGATCAGACTTGCAACCCAGGCACATGCGCTTGAATCAAACCCATGGTCTTACAGTATGTGGGCCAACACTTTAACCACAGAAAGGGCTATTTTGTTTTTTACTTATGGCTATTCAATTGTCCGAAGGCCATTTGTTAAAAAAGATTAACTTTTGCTTGCTTGAATTATCTTAGCATCTTTGTAAAAAATTGACTCTAAATTTCAGAACTCTCAATTCTGTTCTATTGATCCATATTTCTATTCTTGTGCCAATGTTACCCTCTTTTGATCACTGTAGTTTGATAGTAAGTTTTGAAATTGGGGACTGCCAGTCCCCCAACTTTGTTTTTCTATTTCAAATTATTTTTGCTATTCTAGGTCCTTTGCATTTCCATATATATTTTAGGATCAGCTTACCAATTTCTATCAAAATAACCTGCTGGGATTTTGATAGGGATTACATTGAATTTATAGATGAATTTAGGGAGAATTGTTGAGATAATTTTGAGTCTCCTAATCTATGATATGTGTCTCCATTTCTCTAGGTCTTTAATTTCTCTTTGCAATGTTTTGTAGTTGCTCTCATGCACTCGCACCATCTGCATCTATCACTCTGGTATTTTGTGTTGCTTCTCTTACACCAGTGATTACATTGTCTGTTGTCTCAAGACTAGTTGTCCTTCTCAATGTGTGTGTTAGGGTCAGACAATAGTGATGATTCACTCAAGGTCAGCACTAACCTTGGCTGCAGCTGTGCCCACGGCCTGGTTAAGCACAAACATGGACAGCAAGGATAGGGTTTGCCTCCTTCCATCTCTGTCATTAAGCAAGATCATATCCTTGAAACTGTGCAGGAGGGCCTATCTTTCAATTCTCTTTGTGGCTATCCAACCACAGCAACTGAGATTTTTTAAATGGGTCAAGGGGATCTTAGACTGCATATTGGAATCTCCCTTCACAGATGGTTTTGGTCCCACTGGAGAAGACAGAAGCCAAGGCCAGTGTTCAGGTGGAAAATCTATGGCAGCCCAAAACATGTCATGCTTCCTAATTTAGATGTGAGGTGGGCAAAAGGACCCTGTTAGAAGAACACTTTCGAACTTGTATGGAGGCAGATATACAGCATCTTCTAGGGAGGTGGAGATGGAAGAGTCCTTCTTTCCTGTGGCAGAAGAGGCAGCTTCATGCCAGCTCCATCTTTAGGAACAGACAAAGTTGTTTCCATGGGGTTGTAATAATTTGTCCTCTCAACAGCAGCCTGTGAGGGTTCCTGTGTCGTCATATTCTGTCAGCACTCAGCGTTACCAATATTTTTAATGTTAGTCCTTCTGGAAAGTAATAGAGTTATTTTATTGTGGCTTTAATTTATATTTCCTAGATAATTAATATGTATAAAACATTTTATATATGTTTATCGGCTACTTAAAGATCTTGGAGTGTTCTTTTTTTAAGTGTTTGTTCAAGACTTGTGCTCAAGGAGGCCTCTACTCATCACATGTAGTCATTTGTTTTTGGCTTAAACATGTCAATTAAGACCTTATGGGCTTTATTTCATTACTAGGGACCCCGTTACTAGTGACCACTGCCCAAGATCCCTGCTGTTCACACTATTACAATGATTTTCCCGGTCCTCTTACTTACCACAATTGCTGTGTCCATCATACTTCTAATAGTCGACACTTCTGGCCTTTGACTTTCCAGGATGACTTTGACTTTTCAGGATTACCTTTGTATTAATCACTGATGCCCATTTTCAACCTCAGCATCTAACACTGCCTCTCTTCTCAGATGACAACTGCTAGGTAGGTTGGCAGGTATGCTGAGTTTGGTAAATATGGTAACACGTCTTGCTATAACACAAACTTAAAATTGTAAAGACTTAATACAATACATTTTATATTTTGTTCAAGTAACATTCCAATGTGGGTGTCCCTATTTAATGGTCGGTTTCTTCCATATGATCCCCAAATTTTACTTCCATTCCAAGAGAAATGGAAACATCTACACAAAAACACCTGTCACAAGATGCTTCATAGTCATTTTCCTTGTTAAATAATAGCTCCAAACTGGAAACAGTTCAGGTGTTCATTAAGATGCATGTGGAATATCACTCTGCAGTATTAAGAAGAGAGCTACACATACATGCAACAACATAGATGAAGTTTAAAACTATTATGTTCAGCTAAGGGAAGCAGACATGAGAAAGTACATACTATATTACTCCAATAATGGAAAGTTCTATAACAGACAAAACTAATACCCAGTGAAAAAAGCAAGAATGGTGTCTGACCATTGGTGGGATGGATGGAGTGTGGCAGCAAGTTGGAGTTGGTAGGGGAAGGACTCAAAAGGTCTTTCCATGGTGATGGAAGTGTTCTATATTTTGATAGGAGTGTGGGTTTACACGGCTATAAGCATTTTTAAAAATTCATCAAATAATATACTTAAGATAGAGGCATTGCTCTCTGTTTAAATTATACCTTAATTTGAAAGGGGAAAACTCTAATCTGATCTCTCATTTCTTCCTTTCAGGATTGATAAACATTATACTTTGACAAAAAGCAGCCCATTTTTTGCACAGACTTCCTTTCATAGGAGCCTGGCTGAGGGGCCTGCCTGTTTCATCTTCTTCGTCAGCCTGTTGTCCTGAGGTGAGGGCACTAGACCTGGGCCTCAGTCTCTTCCAGCCTCTGCTTCTCAACTGGAAGGCCAGGCTGCATCACTGCCTCTTCACAAAAAGAAAAAATTTAAATATATTTTTATTGATTTCAGAGAGGAAGGAAGAGGGGGAGAGAGAGAGAGAAACATCAATGATGAGAGAGAATCGTTGATCAGCTGCCTCCTGCACACCCGCACTGGAGAACAAGCCAGCAACCTGGGTATGTGCCCTGATCAGGAATTGAACCATGACCTCCTGGTTAATACCACTGAGTCACACTGTCTGGGCAAGAGGAAATTTTTAAACATACCTTCTCTGGGACCCTATCCCATCTGCTCCTAGACATATTTCCTTGCCTACCAATAGCCAAAATTCCTGTGGTAACTTTGCAGGTTTGGCCATACATAACTGTATATGGATTCTTCCTGCTCTTGCCCATTTAAATGCTGCTCCAACCACCCTCTCTCTAGATTCAGAGGCAGCCAAGCTGTCCTGTTCTGATGCAGCTGATGAAGGCCAATGTAGATAAAAATGTCTTTTCTTCCTCTCTTTTTTAATTTTTCAATTACAGTTGACATTTAATATTATTTTATATTAATTTCAGATATACAGTATTTATTAGATATTTACATAATTTATGAAGTGATTCTTCCTGATAATTCTAGTACCCACCAAGGAAAACAGTATGGAGGTTCCTCAAAAAGTTAAAAATAGAACTACCTTATGTCCCAGCAATTCCACTCCTTGGTATAATTTCAATAAATAAAAACCACTAATTCAAAAATATATATGCACTTCTATATTTATTGCAATGTAATTTATAATAGCCAAGATATGAAAGCAACTCAAGTGCCCATTAGATGAGTAGATGAAAGGGATGTGGTACATATATACAATGCAATATTACTTGGCCATGAAAAAAATGAAATCTTGCCATTTGTGACAACATGGATGGACATAGAGGGTATTATACTAAGTGAAATAAGTCAGACAGAGAAAGACAAATGTCATCCTCTTTTCTCCCCTCTCAAATTGCATATGCACAAAGGTTGAATTTGCCTTTTCCTTTTACATCTTTGTTCACATTTCAATAAATTCCACTGAAGGCAAATTCGAAGGAATACACACATCTTTTTTAATACTCTACCGCTTTCCCCTCTCTCTTCAAAACTGTTCTGAGTTGCCTCAGAAGAGAAGAATGCCACTTACCATGTCTAGCCTGGTTGGAAGAATTATGCTCATGGATGATTGCATGAAGGACAGAGAGTCTACCCACTCTTCCTGATGGCCCCAAATGCACTCCAGATTAAGTCCCACTCAGAGCTGTTTGCTAGAACAGCCTCCCAAGTCTGTGCTGCTCTTCCTTTCTGTGCTACCGACCCCAGTATATTACTCATTTCCTTGTTTGCTTCAGTTTCTGTTTCTGATACTTGCAAGCATAGGTGCCTTGGTTACCACAACCCATTCACAGTGTGTTGCTTTCCCACTGTATCTCTAGGACCTTTCTGCCTCAATGATTTCCGGGTCCTGAATCTTAGCATCATGGCCCATGATCTATGATAGCCAAAAGCAGCATTTATGGAGACTCTGAACCAGATGGTAGATATGGAAGTGAAGGAGGGCAAAGAACAAGGATCTTTCTGGAAACCAAATCTGTAGGTCTCAGGGATGAGCTACAAATGATGGGAGAGGAGTTGGAATGTTTCTTATTTCAGGAGCAAAAGAAAATTGAGACCTACCAATGCCTTTGGAAGATGAAATAAGTTGTGGAAGGATACCTGTCTGTAAGAGAGGAAAGAACAGGCTTT
Source organism: Eptesicus fuscus (assembly GCF_027574615.1). Lineage (NCBI taxonomy): Eukaryota > Metazoa > Chordata > Mammalia > Chiroptera > Vespertilionidae > Eptesicus > Eptesicus fuscus. Next base: position 33,498,090 of record NC_072478.1, read on the forward strand.
CTGTTTCAGAGATCCCATGGAGGGATCCTCCACCCAAGCCTGTGGAGGGGACTCAGGCTGAAATTGATAACTTACCCCAAGATCCAGGGGAACAATAGGCATGGTTGTGGGTCCCGGGTTTTTTAAGCACCCCTATATGTATATGATTACTTCAGGCACAACTAATAATATGAGAATCCCTCCTCACAGCCTTCACCGCGCCCTCGACCTTACTCTACAAACTGAGAAGCACACTTGGTTTTGAGGTAATACAGTGTTTAGTCATAGGGTTAATAGAAGCATCACAAAAGAGAGTAACCAGATGGGCGATGGTGATAGCAGCAAATTGTACCCAGAGTCTGGATCAGGCATGAAGGTATTTCCTGCTGTTGTGGTCTCCTCAAACATCCATAACAGGTAACTAGACACCTTTGTGTACACTCCAATCATATTCTTCTGGTCACAGTTCACACTCCAGCTGACAATGCCCAACTGGTACCATGGGCTTCTGTCCTTTTTCTGGCAAACCAGTGCCCCCCCGCCGTCACCCTAAGAGAGAAAAGTTGTTTGGGAATAGAATGGACAGTAACAAGTTACTCTATAGCCTATTGTGTAGGCACCTGGTACAAGGCAAGAAGCACTTACAGCATCTTTTGATGAGCAGACATTTTAAATTTTGATTAGACTCTCCAACTACTTGGCTATGTTCCCAGATCTGTGACTGTCAGAAAGAGTGATAAGCAATTTGGTCAAAAGCAATGATGATGAGTGACAATATGGCCAAAAAGGGAATATCCATCACAATCCTCAGCCAGTCCTGAGAAACGAGTTGCTAATTCATGTTGCCTGTAAGCACTTTTGCTTTTTTTTTTTTTCTGGAATTCTTCCAATTGTCCCCCTGCCTTTTTAATTCAAAGCCACTTTCAGCCAGCCCATATTGCTCTTTCTGGGTTGTTCACCACAGCAAAAAGTGCGTCATAATAGAACATTGGTTGACTATAGCAGGCATATCAACTGATAAGCATGCATATATATATTTTTTTTTAAATTTTTTAATTTTTTTAAAGTGTAAATTGTTTATAATTTCATGTTTTCAACTATAACACTTAAGTGCATGGTTGGAATAATTTCTAATTCCAACCATGCGCTTAAGTGTTATAGTTGAAAACATGAAATTTTAAACAATTTACACTTTTAAAAATATAATCTCACATCTGTCAGAATGACCATCACCAATAAATCAGCAAACAAGTGCTCTCGAGGATGTGGAGAAAAGGGAACCCCGTGCATTGCTGGTGGGAATGAAGACTGGTATAGCCACTGAGAAAAACAGTATGGAATTTGCTCAAAAATTTAAAACTGCCTTTTGACCCAGGGAATATATGCTAAGACTCCCAAAACACCAGTCAGAAATAATATATGCACCCTTATGCTCATAACAGCATTATTTACAATAGCTAAGATCTGGAAACAGCCCAAGTGCCCATCAGTAGATAAGTGGATAAAAAAGTTGTGATACATTTACACAATGGAATACTACCCAGCTATAAAAAGAAGGAACTCTTAACTTTTGTGACAGCATGGATGGACCTGAAGATTATTATGCTAAGTGAAATAAGCAAGAGAAAGACAAATACCATATGATCTCACTTATATGTGGAATATAATGAAAAAAAAAGAAACAGACAAACAAAATAGAACCAGAGGCATGGAAAAACTGATAGAGGTCAGAAGGGAGGAGGATGTGTGGGGCACTGAATGAAATAAGGTGAAGAGATTAGCCAAAGAACATATATGCATAGCCCACAGAAACAGACAACAGTTTGGTGTTGGCCAGAGGGAGGGATGATGGGGGCTGGGTGGAGGTGGTTAAAATAGTGGGAACGGGGGACATCTGTAATAGTCAACAATAAATAAAGAACATCTTGAGAAAGATTGCCAAAAAGCACAGATAAACAAAACAGACATCATTGACGTGAAAAATTGATGCTTATACCACTGTTCATGCCCCAACTTTTGGACCACTTTTTAAATTCTATTGAAGAATAAAGTGTCTTCAATCAAAAGAAGTCAGAAAACTCAGATATGGAAAAACAACATGAAGAATACCCATAATTATATAAATAATTAAATGTATACATAGACACATGATTGTGTGTAAGAAGAATGTTTCGGGTAGACTATGGGACTCTAGCAATGGTTTCTCTGGGGAGTGTAAGAGGTAAACTGTGCGCCATCTTCACTGCTTGAATTTTCTTTACAACCTATTCAATTAAGTGCAATAAGTAACATTTGTGATTATAACCATGCAGAGGAAATGCCTGAGTCAACTTTTCACGTCGTTATGCATGCAAATATGTATACGTCATTATTATTTTACAGAAATGGGACCAGACAGTACATATGATTTTACGGCTTACAAAGAGTTATCTTTGAAAATGTTAAGTGACACAAAAAAGTTGAACATTCAATAATATGCAAAAATTCTAATGCAAAACTGTTAACAAACAAACAAAAACAGGACATGCTTTGATTTCTTTTCACCAGAATGTTCTTAGGAAGAAGTTGCTGTACCTATCACCTTACTTGGAACCAAACTCTCCTTTATCAGATTCTTTGAAGTCATTGGATAATCCCATGACCTTTCTTTAAAATGAATTGCAATCACTTCTTTGAAGAAGGGAGGATCTCAATGAAAGATGCTAAGCAGAACACAGTCCAGAATCTAAATTTCTGTCCCTAGCTGATTTGGCTTAGCAAATAGAGCTTTGGCCTGTGGACTGAAGGGCCCTGGGTTTGATTTCCATCAAGGGCACAGTGTGGGGCATGCAGGAGGCACCCGATCAGTTATTCCCTTGCATCATTGATGTTTCTCTCTCTCTCTCTCTCTCTCTCTCTCTCTCTCTCTCTCTCTCTCTCTCTCTCTCTCTCTCCTTCTCTGAAATCAATAAAAATAAAAATTTTTAAAAAGAACCTAAATTTCTGGAGCCAAACAGACCTTCATTCCAATCCCAGGGTGAAGCTTCAGCGGAGAGAATGTGAAAATCTTCCTCAGTGTTTTAAGGTTTGGTTTTTGTGCTGGTGATAACTGCGCGTCTCCTGCAGGACGGCTGTGTGAATGGAAGGAAATGAAACGTGTGCAGCACTTAGCCGGGCCCTGATGCGTGGCGAACCTGTACTCAGTGGTAGCTCTCAGCACCTTTGTGGTTGATGAGCAGCCAAATCTGGGCACTAGCAGGCTGGGCAGCTGGCATTGGAGCCCCATTTCTGCTGGAAGCCAAAAGAAGGCTCTAACCCCAGAAGTCAGCGTGCCTTCCTTAGAATTCTGGGTCTGTAATTTACCTCGCTGGTGTGTCCTCCTCAAGACTGTCGGCTTCCCTGATTCTCTGTCTCCCCATATGAAATAGGCCTGCTTCCTAGGGCAAGTGCTTAACCCTTTCATGTATTTGTGGAAGCGGTTTGTGTGCTATTGAGCACCAAACAGGTGTAAGAGATGGTGATGGAGAACACGATATTCACAGCATTTACTGTGACTCTCCCCTACTGTGTGCTGTTCTACAAGGTGGGAACTATTAGTATTTCCATTTTACAGATGATGAAATCTGAAAGGCACAGAGGGAAAGCACAGGCTGTAGGTAGAGAAATCAGGAGAGAAGCTAGGGGAGCTTGCACTCCCAACCACTACCCTGCACAGCCTCTGTTTGGTTACAGAGCATCTGTACTGGGTTGAAGAGCATCTCTCCCAAATCATGTCCATCTGGAACCTCAGGCTGTGACCTTATTTAGAAATAGGGTCTTTGCAGATATAAATAGGTTAATTAAGATGAAGTCCTACTGGATTAGGGTGGGCTCTAATCCAACACTATCCTTTTATTTATTTATTTACTTATGTTTTTATTGATTTCAGAAAGGAAGGGAGAGGGAGAGATAGATAGAAACATCAATGATGAGCTAGAATCATTGATCCACTGCCTCCTGCATGCCCCCTACTGGGGATCAAGCCTACAACTGGGCATGTGCCCTGACCAGGAATCAAATCATGTCCTCCTGGTTCGTAGGTCAACACTCAACCACTGAGCCACACTAGCTGGGCCAACACTGTCCTTTTAAGAGAAAAGAGAAGAGACAGGGGAGAAGGCCATGTAAAGATGGAGGTAGAGGTTAGAGTGATGTGCCTATAAGCTAAGGAACATCAAGGATTGTCATCAACCACCAGAAGCCAGAAAAGGCAAGGAAGGCTTCCATGGAGCCTCCAAAGGGAGCATGGACTTACTTGTGGATACTTTAATTTTAGACTTCTGGCCTCTAGAGCTGGAGAGAATACATTTCTGTTGTCGTAATCCCCCCTGTATGTGGTGGTTTGTTACAGCAGCCTTAGGAAACTTATTCAGAGGAGGGAGAGGGGAACCATTATCCTGGAAAGATGGGCCAGCCCTCTGTGCAGCTCTTCTCCCAGCAAAGGACCAACTCCATTACCTGGCAGGCATCCTTCCAATCTTTAGCGCTCCTAGCACACAGCATATCCCAGGTGATCATAGGTAAAGTTTCGGAGCACGCACTCCATTCAATCAGCTCCATGTGGACTTTCTGCAGCTTTTCACGTACACCTCCATGAGAAACTGACCCAAAGAAGAAACAGATGGGGAGAGGACCCTGAGCTCAAAGTGGTCCCTATGAATGGAGGTCAAGCACCCACCCACCTTGTATCTTTTCACCTCAATGACAAGGGAACTTCCCTATGGTCCAGAGAACAATCCACATGTGGAATGAGTGAGGTGGAGTGGGAAGGATGGCCAGCAGACTCTCAAACCCACCCTCTCTGAATCCAGAGGTCCCCAGAACTGGACCCTACTGGGCTTCAGAAGCTGAAGACTCCAATGAGGGCCCTAAAACATGTTTCATTTAAATCCACAAGGATGTAAAGAGAACCCGCAGTGACAATTTCTGTCCAGGGGCCCACAATACATAAAGATGGACTTGGAGGAGCTGAGCCCAATACCTAAAATGTTCACTCCCCAGAGATGAGGATAGTTTTGTCTTTGTACAGTATTGCTGAATCCATAGAACCTAGAACACTCCCTGGATCATAGAAGAGGATCAATGAATATGTGCTGGATGAAGCATGAGGAACTCTACATTAAGAAGGTGGCCCTTTTTGAAGCTCATGATAAACTTCTAAGGGCAATTCCCAGCCAGGAATTCTAACATAGCTCTGAGCTTGGGGACCATGTAGGAATCTGATACAGCCACTAGGGGGACTGCTGGAAAGAGGACCACTGACTGGAATACATTTTTTTTTTCCTGCTCTGTTGATTATGGGGCAAGGCACATGTACCAAGATGAAGGACGAAGGTCACCATCTTGTGTGGCTGGAAAAGTGGTGGGAGTAGTTTTCAGGTTGACTCTATAAAGACAATTTCACATTCAGTTTATGCCCTTCTCCTCGGCTTGTGGTTTTCAATATTTTAGCCACCGAGCCCCTTATCCCAAGGGCATAGAACCAACACCATCAGTTGGAACAGAACTGTGCTGGATGACATGGGTATAGATTTCCTGGTTCCAAGTCCGTTTTGCCACCCCTTTGCCCATCAAGATGTCCCTCTACATTTCTCCAAATCACCTCTCTGGCTCTGAGAACCTCTGCCTGGGTCATCTCTGAGGCCCTATTCAAGGTTCATGTTCCACAATCTGGACATAAAACTTGCTCCAGGCAGCCAGGAAGGCCCAGGAAGGACAGCTCCCATGTGAACTGAGGAGAAGGTTCATCATGGAACCTTAAATGAGAACTTAAAGGCCCCAAATCTACCAGGCAGCCTTCCCAAGGCCAGCAGAGTCTGCAGCTTTTGTTTCTCCTTGCATACATCAAACAGGATGCTACCCTCCAGTGGGTTGGACTACAGTAACTCACTGGCAAAGCGGCACTTTCTCCATTCATGTATCTCATTGATCTCTGTGAGGCAGATGGGGAATCCCGTGGAATTGAAGTTAAATGGGTCTTTGAGCAGGAGTAAAGCAATGTCATTATGCAAGAGCACGCTGTCAAAGAGGCGGTGAGTAATTAGCTTGTCCACTTTCTTCGTCGTCAAGTTGTTGGTGCTAGATTTTCCATCATCATATATGACCTCCAAGGTAGACCTTAAATTAAAAAAAAAAAGAAAAGGAAAAAAGGGTAAGTGGTGAGAGAGCAAAAGTTGAATCTTATGAGAAAAAAATTTCAACAGTCTGAGGCTTTGATCCTGAGAGCTGGGGAGATGGAGCATCTGGGGCCACACCGTTGGCATAGAGCCAGGTGAAGAGCCCCTACTGGGCAGGAGGAGACAGACATGAGTTCCAGGTCCGCCCTGTTGGCAACAACTCTTGGCCTGATGGCCTCTTGCTTGGGCAAATTTACTTGTAAATTTCATCAACAAATGTCTGGGAAGCCATGCTATGCACAAGTAATTGAGGGAATTGTCCCTGGATTTGCAACAAGGGCTGCCCTAGCTCTCCAACAAACACCTGGGAAGTTTCTTAACAATATTGATTGGAGGACTCAAGCTAAGACAGCACCTCAGGAGCTGCTGCTATGCAGCCAGGCTTGGCGCCCTGCCCCAGTGTTCCAATCTCTTCCTTGTAGGGTTCTCCAACTCTGTGCTCACTGCTAACCTACTCTCTCCCCAGGTGGAAGCAAATGCTTAGGAAAGTACTTTCCATAGAATTAGACCAGGATTACATGGCAAGATGCTGAGAAGTCCAAAGAACATTCACTCTGCCATTTTGGTCCTACACAGCAAGCTGTAAAAGGTCCTAGAAGGAGAGCAGCGTCTCTCCCATCTGCAAAGGGTGATGTTCAGCCACGTGAGCATATACTTAACCTCCTGGTACTCTGTTCTATGACTGACAAACCTGAATGGAGGCTCTAGGAGAATACTAAGCAGGTAGGGGCAAATATTTCTACCACACTTGTTTAAAAAGAAGTCTGTTTGCAGTACTTACTTATCTTTGTTTATAAAGCAATGGGACGCAGATAGAATCCACCACTTATTGAGAATTGATCCTCCACAGAGATATTTCCCTTGGTCAAAAATATTCACCTTCCATGGGAACTCTGGAATTTTAGCAGTCTTCTTGTCATTGATTTTCAAAATTTTTGATCTCTCAAAATCAGAATATACTGTTTCACCACATGTCACTAAAAGCAGCAAGAAGAAAGAGGGTCAGGGCCCAATAGTCAAGGTTGGTTGGATTGGAAGAGACTTAAGGATAATACCGCTTCTCCTAGCCCCTCCATCCTCCCTGGTGTACAGATGGCAATGGCTTAGCCAGGGTAACCCCAGGTGGGAGACCCATCAGATAAAAATGTGCCCCTAGGCCTGTCAATGGCACCACAGTTGAGAGGATGTGCTTATGGGGAGAAATGGTTGCTGCCTTCTCCATAGCTTAGCTTCCTGGGTGGGTCTCCCACTGTGGGCCTTTGGGGAGGAGACACAACTGTAAGAGTTGGACCTGAATCTTGCTGTTGTCCCCCAGAAGGGGGAGCTCACGTGGGCACTTTCATTTTTTTGAAATTGGGCCTCATTGTCCTCTGAAAATAGGGCCTTGGTATATTGTCTTGGCATATTTTAGACAGATATTTTCAAGGGCCTCTCACATGAACAACACAGACACCAGAAATCTTACAGCCGAGGGAAACTGATCAGCCCCTCCCTTCTTCACGGGTTCCTTTTCTGTGTTTCTTACTGTGGTTAGTGGTACCAACTTTCTCCCAATTTTAATTCTAGAGATAATCCCAATGGCACCTGGAGAGGAATAAACATTTGGCATTTCCTATGTAATAGGATTACTTTGACTTCTTTTGAAGTCTTTCAAATGTCATTGAGTCATGAGAAAAGTAAACATCATAAAATATAAACTGTTGAACACTTGCTAGTTGCCAGGCACCATTCTGTTCTCTCTAAAACACTTAAAATATCTGTAAACCCCATGAGGTAACTGAAATTACTATTGCCCATTTGACAGGTAAGGCAACAGAGGCAAGTTTAAGAATCGGATATCTGGCTAAGACCCAGCAGCTAGCATATGACTGAACTAAAATCTGAAATTGGGCAGTCTGACTCCAGAATCTGTTCTCATAACCATGGGGCAAACTTTCTTCTAAGTGTTAACCATGTTTACTCTCAGGGAGAAGGCAGTGACATTAAACACTTTTCACAAGAAAGTATAATGTGAAAGGTATATATATTCAAACCATCTCAACACCACCACCCACATGTATCATCATCCATCACATATCATCCATCACCACTACACAGCCCCATGCCACTACCTCACCTCCTGCCTTCCACTCTTGTCCCTGCATGGTCTGTCCTCTGTACCAGACAGAGCACCTTTCTCAAGCGCCTCATATTTCTTGCTCTCCCATTTACACTCTCTGATGGCTTCTCATTGTAACGAGAATAACAGCCAAAGTCCTTATTGAGCCTCTATGGGCTCAGTGTGATCAGGGCCCTCCCCACCTCTCTGGGCCCACCTTTCTCCTGTTCCCCCTTCCCACTCCCTCTGCCCCAGCTGCACTGACCTGTCTGCCTCTGAAACATAACAAGCATCATCCAGGGGACTTTGCACTCGCTGTCACTTCTGCTTGGAAATACATATCCTTATCAGATGGGTCTAAACGTGTGTCTGGTCGTCTTAGGAAGGTTTTCTGTGACCACCTACTACAGAGTCTCAACAACTACCTGCAGACCTTCCATCACATTAGCCAATTTTGTCTGCCTCAGACCACTTAACAGGAGCTGAGATTAACTTGTTTATGGATCATTTATACATTTAATACTTCCTTCCCCTCACTAGATAGTAACATTGCTTAAGGGTAGAGAATGAATATGCCATTCTCTGTTATAAACCCAGCTCCTAAAACAGCTCCCAGCATGTGGTAGAGGTTTGATATTTGTCTACCAACACATTGAACATAATGCAAGCTCCATAAATTCTCAGGATCCAGGGAGATGAAGCCATCATAGGTGTTAATACACAGCCTTCATTATACTTATATCATGTTACGGTTTTGCATTAGACCAGTTAGGCTCCACATGAGCCTTCAGAAGGTATTCAAGGAGAAAGCAGCAAGGAAATCCTTCTTAGGCTCATCCTTGGCCTTAAAGCTGCAGGACGTGGCCAGGTGGCATCTGCAGCTTAACAGCTGGTTACTGCTCTCAGGGTGTTTGCTTACATTAGCCATTCACTCTGGAAAACTCTGGTACTTAACACAGGTGTTAAACACACACACACACACACACACACACACACGGCTGCTCCACATATAACTTTAAAGTTTGGGGTGGTGTGGGAGCAATGATCTGAAAATCTGGTCCAGGCACTTCCCATCACATTCACCTGAGGGGCTTATTGAACGTGCAGTTCCCCAGCTCACACCCAGAACTAGAGAATCGGCATCCTAGGACTTGACCTTTTGAACACAGCTCCCCTGTGCTGTGAGGCACAGTCACAAGAACACCACGAGAGACCTGTGCCCAGGGCAGCAGCAGGGCGATGGGCAGCAGAAACACTGCCCTTCCATCCTCCACCCTGTCCTTGGGCTATGCCCAGCCAATGCCTGAGAATGGCAGGATTGTTAGTCTGTTCATTACTGCCCAACCTGGCAATCTTTTTCAGGAACTTCTATGAACTTGATGGAGACGTTCTCAAACCTGCACAGGAGTCTAAAGCTGCCCTGCCGCCTCCTACTCCCCCACCATTTATCCATCTCAGACATTTCCCCCCAATAAATCTTTTTCACATATACTGAATTCTATCTTGACAACTGCTGCTAGGAGGGCCCAAACTGACACATATGAAGGTGGGATTGTGATTAAACTGAAAAGAAACAATGATTATCACCCAGAGATGGATATTGTAATTTATGAGACCATTGGCTCCCCAATTTGGGAAGAGGTTCAGAGTGTTTTTACTTTTCTTTAATAGACATAAAATCAGTTATTATATAGAATATACACTATACATAACAACATGGTCAACCAACTTGATCTAATATACATTTTCAAACTCCATCCAGTGACAACAGAATACATCCCTCTGCCAAGTGTCCCAGAGCATTTAACAGGAGAGACTATATTCTGGGCCATAAAAGAAGTCTCAATAAAGTCTCAATAAATTTAAAATGATTCAAATTATGTGCTATGACCACAGTGTAATCCAATTATATAACAACATAATGATATCTGGAAAGTCCCCAAAAATTTAGAATCTGAATACCATACTTCTAATAATCCATAGGTCAAAGAAGAAAGCAAAAGGGAAAATAGAATGCAATTTAAGTTGAACAAAATGAAAACACAACATAGAAGATTTAGGAAGATGATTCTAAAATATTATTGGGAGGAATTTGCAGTACTAAACCTCTATATTAGAAAATAGCAAATGTCTCAAACCAGTGAACTCAGCTTTCATCTTATGAAATTAGAAAAATAATAAGTGAAACTCAAAGTACTTAGAAAATAGGAAATAATAAATATAACATTAAAAATCAATGAAATAGCCCTGGCTGGTGTGGCTCATTTAGTTGGGTGTCATCCTGTGAACCAAAGGGCTGCCAGTTCAATTCCCAGTCAGGGTATAAGCCTGGGTTTTGGGTCCGTTCCTGGTAGGGGAAGTGCAGGAGGCAACCAATTGATGTTTCACTCTCGCGTTGATATTTCTCTCTCTCTCTCTCCTTCCTCTCTCTAAAAAAAAAAATCAATAAAAATATTTTTTAAAAATCAATGGAATAGAAAATGAATAGAGAAAATTTGTTCACCAAAAGCTTATTCTCTGAGAAGATCAATAAAATTGATATACCTGTAGACAGACTGATTAGAAGAGAAAAAAAAGAGATGGCACAAATTGCCAATATCAGAAATGAGAAAAGTAATTCACTACAGATTACACATATATTAAAAGGACAATGGAGATTATGCGGATATTTATATGGGGAATGAATAAGTAGGAGCAGCAGAGGCAATGAAACTAATCTGTATGATATTGTAATGGTAGACACACATCACTACATATTCGCTAAAACTCAAAGAATGTACAACACAAAAAATAGCCCTAAGGTAAACTATAGACTTTGTTTATGGTAATATATCCACATACAGTAAATGGTGAGGGCAGATGCTGCTGCTTCCTCCAAGCCACTTTATTATTCTAACTTTTTATTTGGATATATTAAAGGGAAGGAAAGAAAGGTGTGGTCTCTAAGCCATAATCTCCCCACTTTCAATTCCAAACACAACAAGAAACCCCTGATCCTAACTCTACTATAGATTCCCTTTCATGAATGGCCCAGCAGATTAAAGCATTTGTACCTCAGATGAGGAGGTCCCAGGTTTTGGGTCTATGCTAAGTACTGAACTGTTGTAATATTGTAGGTAATATAGATAATATTGTGTTCTATGAGAGAAATAAAAGAAATTATTAAGCAGAACAGAATGTCAGAGTGATGAAAGACCTTAAGATTTATCTGATCAAATCTCCTTGTTTGAAAATGACTGAGGTTCAGAAATATGATTTTTCAAGGTTGGTTTTCCAGTGTTATCCTGAGTTTTCCTTAAAGAGGTGTGTTTGCAGCCCAAGAGAAGACAGAAGTTTGCTCTTCCCCTTGCAGAGCTAGTGCCCATTGCTACATAAGCAGAAACACCCCTCTGCATAGAGCAGGTCTGAGGCTGGACCACCCGTCCTGGTGTTGGTGGACTGATGGCTGGTGAGCAGGTGCATGGAGGGAGGTTAGGAGCTGAGAGCTTACTCATCAGCCAGAGGGCCTGAGGCCTGGGGTGTCCTTATGGGTGTGGGACAGCTATGGTGAGGAGGTGTAGGGAACTGGGGGATGATCAAGGAAAAAGATATGACCGCAAGGTGGCAGTAGCATGCACAAGCTTTATTTGAGGGATGCTTAGGCAGGTCTGCCTGCAGGAGAACCCCTTTACAGTATGAGACCATCCAGAGGCTAAGGCATGGGGACCACCATCCTGAAGGGGAGGAAGACAAGGGAACTCCCAGGGGGAAAAGGTATCACAGAGGGGCTTAGCTGTAGGTGATGTCACTGAGCGGCATGCTTGGGAGTCTGGGCCAGAGAGCTCTGAAAGGGCAGCAGTGGGTTTTTATCTTACCTATGGCTAGCCTATGTTGGGCATGGTTTCGTGAGGAATGCAAAGCAGGCAGGCTCTAAATGGATAAAAACTGCTCAGTTGGGCTGTATTGAAAACAGTGTCAAGAATTGAATTTGGCATCAGCAGGCTTTGAACTAGTGGGTATCAACCTGCTGTGAAGAAATAAGCAACCATAGACCATCTTTTGGCCATTTATAAAACAGGATGTCACATAACAGTGAACAGGGCTCAGATTCATAAGGAAACACATAGCTGGAGCCCAGCACCACTGGATGTCCCTCCTGCCCCCGGCAATCAAGCTTCAGCAGCAAGGAGAAGCAAACAGAAGCCTGCTGGACAGAGCCAGGAAGAAAAGGCCCTTCATTCTACAGTATCTCTAGCCCAATACTGGGGGTGCTTTTGTTTTCTAGCTTTATTGAGGTAAATTGATGTATGGCAGTGTGTGTGTGAGTTTAAGATGAATAACTTGTTGATTTGATACACTTATGTATTGCAAAATGATTACCACAATAACATTAGTTGACACCTCCATCACGTCTGTTATTACCTTTTTTTTTTTGTACTGAGAACATTTAAGATCTAATCTCTTAGCAACTTCAAGTATCAAATACAGTGTGACTTTAGTCACCATGCTGTACATTAGATCTCTGAGACTTATTCATCTATAACTGGAAGTTTGTACCTTTGACCACTATCTCCCCATCCACCACCCCACCCTTGATAACCACTGTTTTCATGAGTTTGGATTTTATAGATTCCATATATAAGTGAGATCACACAGTATTTGTCTTTCTCTGTCTGATTTAATTCACTTAATATAATGTCCTCAAGGTCCATTCATGTTGCAAATGGCAGGATTTCCTTCTTTCTTATGGCTGAATTATATATATCTCCACATCTTCTTTATTCATTCAAACGTTGATAGACACTTGGGTTATTTCCATATCTGGTTATTGTGATCAATATTGCAATGAATGTGAAAATACAATATCTCTTCAAGATCCTGTTTTCACTTGCTTTGGCTATCTACCCAGAAGTAGGATTGTTGGATCATATGGTATTCTTATTTCTTAATTATTCAAGGGACCTCCATAGTGTTTTTCATAGTGGCTCTGCCAATTTACATTCCCATCAATAGTGTAAAAGGGTTCTCTTCTCTCCACACCCTCACCAGCACTTGTTATCTCTTATCTTGATGATATTAATTCTGTGATTCCTCCTTGTGGATTTGATTTCCCTGATAATCAGTGATGTCAAGCACTTTTTCATATACCTGTTGGTCATTTGCATGTCTTTTTTGGGAAAATGTCTATTTAATTATTCTGCCCATTTTTTAAACAATTAAATTGTTTGGATATTTATTTATTTATCAATCATTAATCCTCACCCAAGAATACTTTTTCTTCCATTGATTTTTAGAGAGTGCAAGGGAAGGGGAGAGACAGAGAGAGACACACATCAATTGGCTGCCTCCCACACACCCCCGCCCTCCCAACCTGGCCAGGGATCCAGCCTGCAACCAAGGCAGGTGCCCTTGACTGGAATCAAAGCCATGACCCTTCAGTCTTCGGGCCAAAGCTCCAACCACTGAGCAAAACTGTCCAGGGCTGGATTTATTTATTTATTTATTTATTTATTTATTTATTTATTTATTTTAGTTGTAGGAGTTCTTTATATATTTGGGGGATTAATCCCTGACTTGATAAACAGTTTGCAAAATGTTCTCCCATTCTGTAGATTGCCCTTTTATTTTGTTAATTGTTTCTTTCACTATACAAATGCTTTTAAGTTTGATGTAGTCTCATTTGTTTTTTGCTTTTGTTCTTTTATTGTCATATTGAAAAAATTCACTGCCATGACCAATGTCAAAGAGCTACTTCTCTATGTTTTCTTCTAAGAGTTTTATGGTATCAGGTTTTATGTTTAAGTCTTTGATCCATTTTGAGTTAATTTTGTAAGTGGTGAAAGATAGGGGTCCAATTTCATTGCTCTACATGTGTTTATCCATTCTCCCAACACAAGTTGTTGAAGAGACTATATTTTCTCTATCGGGTGATCTTGGATTCCTGACCAAATATTAGTTGACCACATAAGCAGGGCATTTAATTCTAGGATCCCTATTCTGTTCCACTGGTCTGGATGTCTATTTTTGTGCCAGTATCATACTGTGTTCATACTGAAGCTTTGTAGGATAGTTTGAAATCAGACATCGGATACCTTTCCATTTGTTTATGTCTCTTCAATTTCCTTTGGCAAAGTCTTATAGTTTTCACTGTCCAGAACTTCCACTTCCTTGGTTAGTCTTATTCCTAAGTGTTTTATTCATTTTGATGCTATTGTGAATGGGATTATTTTCTTTCTTTTTTCAGATGTTTCATCCTTAATGAATAGAATTGCAACTGGTTTCTGTATGTTGATTTTGTATCCTGCAAACTTTACTGAAATCATTGATTAGTTCAAACAATTTTTTTGTTGTGTCTTTGGGATTTTCTATATACAAAATTATATTATCTGCAAATAGTAACAGTTTTACTTCTTCTTTCCTGATTTGGATGTGTTTTATTTCTTTGTCTTGCTAATTGCTCTGGCTTGGGCTTCCAGTACTATCTATAATAATAAAAGCGTAATATGCTAATTGGACTGGACAGCCAAACGACCTTCAGGATGTCATTCCAGACAAAGCCATGGCAGTGGGGGTGAGGCAGAGGTGGTTAGGGGTGATCAGGCAGGCAGAGGGGTTAGGGGTGGTCAGGCAGGCAAGCGAGTGGTTAGGGGTGATAAGGCAGGCAGGCAAGCAGTTAGGGGTGATCAGTCAGGCAGGCGAGCAGTTAGGGGCATCAGGCAGGCAGGCAGAGGTGGTTAGGGGTGATCAGGCAGGCAGGCAGAATGGTTAGGGGTGATCAGGCAGGCAGGCGAGTGGTTAGGGGCAATGAGGCAGGCAGGCAGAGTGGTTAGGAGCAATCAGGCAGGCAAGCGGTTAAAAGAGCAATCCCGGATTGCGAGAGGGTGCAGGCTGGGCTGAAGAACCCTCCCCACCATCTCCTGTGCACGAATTTCGTGCACTGGGCCTCTAGTATTGAATAAGAGTAGAGTGAGTGGGCATCCATGTCTTGTTCACACAATGCTACAGGTATGATTGTGTTTATAATATTGCAATTAAAAGGCCCTTCTAATTCATCAAATAAAAGCCAAGAACCAGAAGTAAAAATATTGCTGGATTGTACATAAATTTTAAATTTCTGTATGTCCAAAATAGAGTTAGAGAAAAGATTTTGCAGCACATATTAGAAAAAGAGGGCTAATGGCATTTAAAAAAATTTAAAGGATTCTGCAAATCTGTTTACAAAACCCACTCAAATAGGAAAAATGGGAAAACTATAGGGACACGTAATTTTCAACAGAGCAAGTAGAAAATGTTATAAATACGGCTGGAAGTGGGGGCAAAGGGTGGTCTTGTGCACAGAAACATTTCAGAAATAGTGGATTAAATAAAATTAAACCATTTCCTTACTGTGAGATTTCTCAGAACCCTTAATATGTGGATCTCCTCTGTGACTTTACAGAAAAGGTGACCATAGAGCGCCTCTCTGCACAGCTTCTAGCAGGAGAGAGGCTCTAGGGAACATACCTGAGGAAATGCTGCATTAACTCATTTGCTCCTGCAACAGCCCCTATAACTTTTCCCACTGAACGAGAGGACGTAATGTGACACCGGTGGCCTAAGTTAAATAAGGCCCTCTGCCATCACAGCTCCACTCCTTCTCCCAGGGTGTTGGGCCCAGAACTAGATCTTTAAAGTCTTTACAAAGAGGGGACTGGAAAAGCAAAGGCAGTTGCTAAATTGTGTTCCAAGTCCCTTGTACTTCCAGAACTTTGGGTCCAGACCCTAGGAGATCATCTTAAATGACATATTCACTGAGCCTAATGCATTTGCTTTGATTGTAATCTCCTCACTTCCAGAGCCATCTGCTCTCACTCAGCACCCCCATCGGCCTCTCGCTCAGCTCTGCAGGAGCCAGGTAAGAGGTTGCAGGCCTCTCCCCATCCTCTGCACTGGGTTTGCCTGGCACAGACCTGGAATATCCTTGGGGTATTGAGTGAACTCCAGGATCAGTGGAATGAGAAACTGGAGCATCTTCTTTTCATTCCAGTAGAGAATTGCCCAACCTGTGCCTCCAGCCCAAGGTGATAAAATGCCAGCTGCAGCTGCTTAGGTTGTGACCATCACAAATACATGGTCCTGGGTGACATCACAGTAAGCTGGGGGTTAGAGAGGAAGTAGGGGAGCAAGGTAGACTGGTTGAGTCTGCAGGGGAGACTAGGGGGACTCCATTGCAGGCAAACTTTTGTCTGTACACTCCCCTTTCACCCTTGACTCTGAGCCTCCTGAGGAGTCCTGTATTCTATCATCTGCTTTGGCATTAACGAGCTTTGGGTCTTTGGGCACGTTTTCATGGTCTCTGGAACCAGGTCTCAAAGCCTCTACGACTTGTTAGGAGATTTGGATTTTATTGTGAGGTTGATGGGGAGAGTGGTGAAATGAAAGCAGGTCATATAATCCATGTGCATTAAAAGATTATTCTGGGTGTAACATGGAGATTATTTGAGAGAGGATGACTAGAAAAGAGAGTATCATAGAGGCAGTGGCTTCAATTATACTGATGAGAGATGAGGTAGCCTAAAGTAGGAAAGAGGGTGCGTGTATTCGTTTGCCAAGGCTGCCATAACAAAATGCCACAGACAGGGTGGCTGAGACAACAGAAACGTCCTGGTTCTGGAGGCTGGGAAGTCCAAGAGCAAGGTGCCGACGGGGCTGGGTTCCTTCTGAGAGCTACAATGGAAGGACCTGCCCAGGCCTCTCCCTTTGGCATGCAGATGGCTACCTTCTTGCTGCCTCTTCACACTGTCATCTCTCTGCACATGGACACTCCTGGGTCTCTTCCTCTGCTTACAAGGACACAAGTCCCAGTGAATTAGGGTCCTGCCCTGAGGGTCTCATTTTACCGTGATTACCTCTTTAAAGATCCTGTCTCCACACAGGGTCACATTCTATGGTACTGGGGGTTTGGACTTCAACCTCTGAAACAGCTGTAATTGAGATACGAAAGAGGTTGAGTGTGGAAGTATTGTGATTGGTGAGCCCTGCAGGATGAGTTGGCAGATACACTGCATACTCAGGCATTGCATGGGGGGGGGGGGGGAGGTACATATACTGAAAAACATTTTGTTCTTGGTCTGAAATTCAAATGAAACTGGGCATCCTGTATACTTATTTGCTCAATCTGGCAGCCTTAACCTGCCCTGAGTGCACTCCCTAGTCCAGTTCCAGAACTGCTGGCTAGAATGGTGGTAAATAAAATCACTACAATAGGGCCACCCTGGGGACCTCTGGAGCCTCGGCCAGGCAGCAATCCTGGGAAGCCTATGTCATCATGTGCCTCCTTTGCTCTTTGAATTTCTATAGATTCCTTATAGAGCTTCTCTCCACACCTGGGCCCCCATGTTCACCCAGTTCCAGGGGGGAGCCATTCCCATTGTGATCTATAGGAATGGCGCCCTCTGGAGTTGTGGCTAGGCATGGCAGTTTTCTCTCACCCAGGCATCCCACCCAGGCATGGTGCAGCCCACTGTCACTGTGAAGAAGCTTGGCAAAGAAATGCCGCACAGTGAATGAATGTCACAAGCAATAGGGCCCGTGTTCATAGGAGAGATATAGCCCCAGCGGAAATGGGTCTTCTTAGGGGTGAGCTGTGATTTTGTCTGGATACTTTTCTAGAAAGTGAGCAGCAGTGGCGAGTGGATGTGCCTGTCATCCCTGCATCCCCACTGAATGGATCAGCTGTCATCCTCCCAGTCAGACCCTGCCCAGGTTTCTCCTCCTCTCCTCTCCCCCAGAACCAACAGAAGGTGAGCAAAGGAGAAGCTGCAGGTATTTGGCCAGGGGTGGTGGCAAGGCCAGGGAGGGAGGGAGCTGAGTTCAAAGGAAGCACAAAGGGAAAGCCCAGAGCTTCCTGGTGGCAGGCCAGGCCAGGTGGCCTGGAATCTTTGGGACCTTTACCCTTACGCCCTTAAAGGCTTAGCCTTTCGTCAGGGCCAGGATGTTCTGTTGAGGACGCAGATGAGGTGTTATTCAGGACAGGTGAGGACAGCACCGTCCATGGCCACACAACAGGCTGGCCTAACCCTGATAGTGGACACGTGGGCACTGAGGAGTGGCTGCAGGGAGGGGCCATGGAGAGGCGAGAGTAGCTGGAGGTGTAGTAAAAAGAGGCCACACCTGGGTCACATAATCTTGTTTTGAGCTTCGCAACTTCACTTGTGAGCATAGCTATCCCTTTTCTGCAGATGAGAAAGTTGAGGGTACACACAAGTTCTGAAGATGACCCGCGGGCACATTAGGAACTGAAATGAGCACATGACTCACTTCCAACCATTGGGCCTGCCCAGCAGCCAGCGAGGCCGTCCTGAGGGTGCCTGGGTCCAATAAACCCGAGTCAGTGCACGGTAAGTGTGAGGTAAATGGGAAGGTCCAAGTCCATGACCCAGGACCAAACCCGCTGAGGTGAGGGGAAGCCATGAGCCAGGCATTTACATCTGTGAGTCTGGTCCTTTCGTCTTTAGATGTGGTCAGGGACTTACCTGGGGGTTGGGGCATCATATGGAATAAACCTGGAAAGTGGTGAGAGTGGGGATTGTTACCTGCTAGGCTGGGCTGAAGGAAGGCCAGGCCTCTGAACCCAGCCTGTGAAGTCCATGTTGGCAGACTCAGGTCAGAGGCAAGTGCCACCCCTCCCCCCACTCCGCATTAGTGCTGGGGGAGGCCCCCTGGGCCTCCTGAGCTCCTCCCCATCCTCGAGGTCCAGCCTGGCAGTCCCTCGCTCAGGCCTCAGGTGCACATTCACAAGGACCTCTGATGTGACAGGCTCTGTGAGAGAGGAGGCATTTGAGCCTTAAAACAGGCTGCTTAGGGCAGGGACCACAAGCAAGGTGCCCACCAAGGACTTGGTGAAGGGTAGGCCGTGCCCAGGTCAGCAGGAAAAGGATCTCAGACAAGATGATTTCAAGGATGAGGGCCCTCTGTGCAACCACGTTAGGAACAAATGGCAAGAAGAGAAGCCTGCAGCACCTGCGTTCTCAACCACCCAGCCCATTGTGACATCGCCAGCTGGGCCAGCTGGGAGAGGAGAGGCGATGGCAGGGTCTTTCCCCTCAGCCCTGGCCTCCGCCACCTCCTGGGCCAGCAGCAAAGCCAAGGGCCATGCTCCTGTTATCAGTTTTGCTGCTCATGTCCCAAGCCAGGGGCGCACATCTCGGTATGTTGACTCCTCCCGCGCCCCCCACTCCCCACCCCCCATGGCCAGAGCAGCTCTCCCAGGCCGGGCGGGGCTTGATAGTGGCCCTGCTCATGTCCCCTTCTCCCAGTCAGTGGTGAGCATTGGGGGCAGCGGAGGGAGTTGGTGAGTTGAGCTCATTGATTAATTAATTGACTACAACAAATACTAATGGAGTGGCTCCTCTCCTGGGAGCTGGGCTGGGATTCTCTCTCCAGAAACAGATCTCTTTTCTCTGCACAGGCAGCTGCAGCCTGTGCTCTCAGCCTCCCAGGAAACACAATGTTCTAGAACAGTTCAGGGCTTCGGGAAGGTTCAGGCCCTTTCTGGGACCACTCTGGTTTCCCACATGAATTAGTTCCCTAGGGCTGCTGGAACCAACCACCACAAACTTAATGGCTTCAACAACACACATTTCTTATCTTATTTAGTTCTGTTGAATGCAGATCGGACACAGGTCTCCCTGGGCTAAGATCAAGGTGTCAGCTGGACTGCATTCCCTTCCGAGGCTCTCAGGAGAACCTTTGCCCTTTCTAGCTTTTGAAGGTCATCCCCATCCCTCAGCTTGGGGCCCCTTCTTCCATCTTCCAAGCCAGCAACACGGCAGTTCTGTGCCTTTCTTCCCTAGTCACATCTTTCTTCTTCTTCTGCCTGGTCCACTACCATTAAGGACCCTTGGGATTCACTGGGCCCACTCAGATTATCCAGGACAATCTCCCCAGTTTGTTTTTATTTTAAATATATTTTTATTGATTTCAGAGAGTAAGGGAGAGAGAGAGAGAGAGATAGAAACATCAATGATGAAAGAGAATCATTGATCAACTTCCTCCTGCATGCCCCCTACTGGGGATCAAACCCACCACCTGGGCATGTGTCCTGATAGAGAATTGAACTGTGACCTCCTGGTTCATAGGTCGATGCTCAAACACTGAGCCACGCCTGCCAATCCAATCTCCCCATTTTAAAATCAGCTGATGAGCAACTTTAATTCCTTCTCCAAAATCCCCTTTGCCTTATAAGGCACTATCCACCAGGACATGGTCCATTAGGACATGGACATTTTTGGGGGACAGAAGTGTTATTCTGCCTGCCACTCCATAGTTGGTGTTGGACAAATCTTTTCCTCTGATTTCTCTTGGGTGAGAGCAAAGACAAGCTCGGTGAAAACTCTCGTGAGATTACAATGCTGGAGGGGGCAGAGCCAACACTTCTGACCCGAGTCCCAGATGCTGGCTATGAACATAAAGCATCCGCTGGCTTACTCGTGTACCTGGGTGCTTCCCTGAGCCAGCCTAAGATTCCTCATGTCTAGAATGAGCATAATGGTAGCTACCTAGAGGCCTCCTATAGATATTGATTGAGTGGTTTCATCTTTTCCCTTCCCTCCTCTTCCATGCCACCAGCATGTGGCAAAAGACCTGTTTTTGAGGGAGGATCTCAGCATTCCAGAATCATAGAGGGGATGGAGGCTGAGGAGGGTGAGTTTCCATGGATGGTGAGTATTCAGACAGGAAATGAACATTTCTGTGGCGGCACGATCATCAACAATTGGTGGATTGTCACTGCAGCTCACTGCTTATCTAATGAGGAAGTAAAGTAAGTATCAAGAGCCCATCCCGGTTGCTTCTGACACTGTCCACCCCCGGAGCATCCCCACACTCAGGCAGACCTGATGATCGCTAAGGGGAGGCCCAGGGCCTGTCAGTCCCAAGTCAGACAGGATGGCCCTGGGGCTGAGGAGGCGGTGAACTTCTGCTGTGCCCACCTCGCGGTCACCTAGGGCCAGTAACTAGGGCTTCCCTGCGATCACACACTCCAGGAGCATCTGGCCTGGCAGAGTTAAAGGACTTGGTCCGTTTACCTCTCCTAGGACAAACAAATCCCTCCAGGAAGAAATTTTCCTATTTCTGAAAGCCTGGATTTCCAGGCCATCGGACACCCCCACTTCCCTGCTCCCTGTAGAGTTTTCTTTAAGCTCCAGGAGATGGGTGGCAAACACAGCATTTACTGATTACTAATCGTGGCCCAGTGGCCATGTAAGCAACTTCCTCTATTATTTCATCGTACAACAACCCTCTGAGGCAGGTTTTATAGAGAAGGAAACTGAGATCCAACTGACTTTGAAGGGTAAATGGAACATCTGGGAAAGTTTCTCCGTGGCATGGCCACGTAGCTTGTTGCATCTGCCCACATGGGATACTTAAAGACTGGCTATTGTAAAGTTCCTGGCCATTCTGCCTGGAGGGAATTCCTGAATTATGACTGAAGCCTCTTTCTGTTTAATCAGTGGCATGTCTGGATTAAACTCCATTCTGGGGTCTCCAAGTTGCTGGCAGGCGAATCGATGTAATCCTACCTTACCTCTCTGTGGGCTGGTTTGATTTGTGCCAGGTGGTGAGCTCTTTGGAGCAGCCAAAGCTAAGCTCTGCCTTGGCCCCATTAGGAGGGATGTCTCCTCCACACCTCTGGGACTGTGCTGGGCACCATGCTGCTGTGGTCTGCCCACAAAGACTGCTTCACCCTCCTTCTTTACCTTTTTAGAATTATCACATCTTTTTAGCAACAGCCCTGGTAGAACAAGTTGTAAAGGCCCCTAGAAATATATGGGATGTAGGTTTTGGGGGCACAGCAAATTCTGGGTGCTTTGTGACTTTCCTTCCCCTCTACCTGCCCTCTCTGGTTCTGTGCCGCCCAGTCCCATAGACCTGAGCGTTGTGCTGGGAACCAACGACTTGCAGAGCCCCTCCCTGGAAGTGAAGGGGGTCACCAGCATAGTGATTCACAAGGACTTCGAAAGGTCCACCATGGACAACGACATCGCCTTGCTGCTGTTGAACACAGACATCAGGTTCAGCGGCCTGAAGGAACCCATCTGCATGCCCAGGCAGCCCGGCCCCGCCAAGTGGAACAAATGCTGGGTGGCAGGATGGGGGCAGACCAAAGCTGGTACGTGACTACGCAGTAGCTTCCAAGAGCTGTTGGGGGAGGCACCAATCACAGGCATCTGGAGATGGGCCACTCAATCTAAAGGAGGCAGGGGGAGGGTGGAAGGAGAGAGGGCTGAGGGGCAGGGGCGAGAAAAGAACCTGCATTGGAGCAAATTCCTGGCCAGCAGAGGCTCCCAGAGGCCCAGTCTCCGCCTCCAAGGGCCAAGGAGGCATCACCCCAAGGCCCAGGCTGAGATGCCAGGTCTGAGACAGCCCCGGGTGTGGTCGTGTTCAGCCAGCACAGAGCAGTCTTGTTTGCTTGTGTGATTGAATTTAAACTCTCCAGTTTGCCAGGGGCCACTCTCCTCTTTATTCTCTCACATCTCTCTTGATTCACACACCGATGTCTCCCACCTGGTTTGTACAGGCATTCAAGATGCCTGTCCCAGCGTAGACCTTTGATGGCCCTGGAGTGTTGCCCAGCCAGTCTGAGAATCCGTTGTTACTTGTTACCTGTTGTTACACTGCTACTTGGCCAAAACAGGAGGAACTTGTCCCAGGGCGGAGAGGGATTATGAAAGCCTTGCTGGACTGTCCCCAAAGAAAACTCAACAAAAGCAAGAGCCAATAGGTAGGGGGTGGGAACAGCACAGCACTGTCTCAGGCCCGAGAGAGACTCTGGGTCCACAGGGACGCTTTGCACCGGGCTGAGGTCTGGAAAATGGTAGGTATTGCAGGAGTTCAGTAGCTAGAGAGCCACTGGCGTGTGACGGCTTCTGCGCTCCAGGCACCCCTCGAAAGTTAGAAGTGAAGGAGGAGGCCTCCAGATTAAAAGGAGTCAATAAGGAGAAGAATTTTGAAATGTCTGTGTGGTCAGAGTTGGTGAGCTAGAAAGAAGCCGGCTGGAAAGGGCCCTGGCAAGTCCCCTGTGAAGACCTGCAGCCAACCTCCCCTGCCCGGAGGACCGGAAAACTTTCCACTGGGCGTGCCGGTCCACGCTCAGCAGCCCTGTGTCAGGGGGAGGGCCGTCCTCTCATCACCAAAAGTGGCCATGGCAGGCAGAAAGAGGAGGCAGGACTGTGCTGAGAAATGACCCATAGCCACTTCCAAGAGGTCAAGTCTGTAGGGCTGGTTGGAGTCAAGCTGGAAGTCTTCTTGGAAGCAGGGGTCTGATTTTGAATGAGAGGAGTGATTCGAGTAGGTGGGGAATTGTGGGAAAACCTGGGGTGGTGGAGTGAGTGAGCTGCGAGGGATTGAGGGAAGGAAGTAGCGAGGGGGAGGGGGAAAAGTGAGGATATGGAGGAAGGTGGAGGAAGGTGGAGGGCAGCTGGTGGGCTGCAGGGATGTGCAGGGCGGTCGAGGGCAGGTCACTTGCATTACTGACACACACACACTGCTCTCCAGCACCTTTCCTGACATGCTTTCTCTGTGGGCCAGGTGACAAACACTCTGAGTCCACTGACCTGATGAAAGTGCCAATGGTCATCATGGATCGGAGGGAATGTACAAAGGTGTTTCCAAAGCTTACCAAAAACATGCTGTGCGCTGGGTATGCGAATAAGAGCTACGATTCCTGCCAGGTAACTAGGGGTGTCCCCTCCCTGCCTCTCCAGGTCCTCATCCCCTCAGGGCTGTGGGCAAAGGGTGTCCTCTCTCCACTGGGAATAAACAGCGAGTCTGGGAAATGTGTGGGAATCAGGGTGTGGCCCTGGGAATGGGGACATGGATTGGGAAATACTCATTGTGAGGTTCTTAGAATGATACCAAAACACAGCTCGAAAGAGGAAAAATTGATAGACTGGACCCATCAAAATCAAAGATTTTTCTCTGTGAAAGACAAGAGGATGAAAAGACAAGCTATAGATTGGGAGATAATATCCCACAAATGAATTATACTTAGAATAGATAATGAACTTTCAAACTCGACAGTAGAAAAACAAACCGTGCAATTAGAAAATGGGCAAAAGATATGAACAGACATTGCACTGAGGAGGATAACTGGATGGTAAATAGGAACATGAAAAGATGTTCAGTGTCATTGGCCATGAAGCCAAAGCAAATTTAACCCACAATGAGACCTCACTACATGCCTCTCAGAGTGGATAAAATAAAATAAAACTAATAGTGACAATGCTGACAAGAATGCTGAGAAACTGGACACATTGGTGGTGGGACTTGAAAATAGCCCAACCACTCTGGAAAACAGTTTGCCAGTTTCTTTAAAAGCAGCACATGCTCTGGCCACATAACCTAGCAAATGATACTCTCAGGCATTCATTTCAGAGAAATGAAGGCTTGTGTTCACACCAAAACCTTTACAGGAGGCTCTATAGCAGCTATATTCATAATAGCCAAACATGGGAAACAGCGTCCTTCGAGGCGGGGATGGTTAACTAAACGGTGGTACATCTATACCATGCAATACCACTCAGCTGTGATAGAAACAACTATTGATTCATGCAACAACGTGGCGGGGTCTCCAGAGGCTTACGCGGTGTGAAATAAGACAGCCCCCAAAGGTCCCGCATTGCATGATGCTACATAACATTCTTGAAATGACAAAATCATAGAAATGGAGACCGGTTGTTGGTTGCCGCAGAGGTTCAAGGAGGAGCTGGAGGTGGGAGGGAGACGGTTATAGCCTAACAGGGGCACCATGAGGGAACCCTGTGGCGAGGAAAGTGTCCTCAATTTGACTGTATCAGTGCCAGTATCCTGGTTGTGACTATCATACTGCAGTTTTGCAAGATGTTGTTCTTAGGGGAAACATGAAAAGGGTACATGGAATCTCTCTGTATCGTTTTTTTACAAGTGCATATCTATATATATAAAACCCTAATATGCAAATAGACCGAACCACTGAACAACCAGTAGCTATGATGTGCGCTGACCACTAGGGGGCGCACACAGAACATGGTGAGCTTTGGCAGCAGGCTGCAGAGCACATAATATGGTGGGCATTGGCCATGGTGACAGGATGGTGGAGCAGGTGATCACAGGCACCAGACCAAGGTGGGGTGCCAGTCGCTGTCATCAGGGCGAGCCTCTGGTGGTTACTGAAAATTCTTTGCTCCTGCACGCCATGGTCCCACCTGGCACTTGCACCTGCTACCAGCACCGACTCCACTTGAACTGCTGCTGGCGCTGGCCCCAATGGTTCTGCGCCGTCGTTGGTGCGAGCAGGGCCTGTGCCATCAGCACATGGGAGCAGCAGAGGCAGGAGCAGGGCTGCTGGCAGACAGGAGACTGGAGGCCATGGCGAGAGGGGCCCAGCGGAGGCATGGAGGATGGGCCAAGACCCCTCCCTGTGCCCACCACAACCTCGTGGCCCACAGTTCCTTTCAAGGTGCACGAATTTGTGCACTGGGCCCCTAGTGAATCTATAATTGTATCTAAAATTTAAAAAAACAGCTCAGCCTGCATGGCTCAGTGGTTGAGAGTCGACCTATGAACCTGGAGGTCACAGGTTCGATTCCCAGTCAGGGCACATGCCCAGTTTGTGGGCTCAATCCCCAGTAGGGGGCATGCAGGAGGCAGCCGATGAATGATTCTCTCTCAGCATTGATGTTTCTATCTCTCTCTCCCTCTCTCTTTCTGTCTGAAAAAAATAAACTCAATAAAAAAATTAAAATAAATAAATAAATAGCCCTTGCCAGCATGCTCAGTGGTTAGAGCATCGGCCTTTGCACTGAATGGGTCGGTTGAAGGGTCGAGGATTTGATTCCCAGTCAAGGGGCTTGTACCTGGCTTGCAGGTTCAATCCCCGCTTGGCCCTGGTCAAGCACAAGCAGGAAGCAACCAATCAGTGTGTTCCTCTCACATTGATATTTCTCTCTCTCTCTCCCTCCCTCCCTTCCTTTCACTCTCTATAAAAATTAATGGAAAAAATACCATCCAGTGAGAATTAACAACAACAAAAAACAAAACAAATAAAAACAAAGAGAAGACAAAGGTTCCCAGACACAGTAGTTAAAGGAAGATCTGGGATCACAGCTGTGCCATAGACCTAAGGGAGCAACCAGATCAAGCTGGAGCCAGAGACAAAGGGTTCCAAATAGCAATAGAAGGGGGGTGTGGGGGGCAGCAGTCAACAGACAGTGTGAGTAGAAAGAGAGCAAATCAGAGGCTTGAAACGGCATCATGTGTTCAGGGAAGTTTCAGTGTTTCAGAAGCCAGGGTTGACAAGAGCTGAGTGTGGGCAGGGGAGCCGCGCAGTAAGGGAGGTCATGCCATGCGTGGGAGACTACTGCTATCCCCAGCTGTTGCTCCTATGCTCACGCAAGAATATGAGAAGCAGGCCCCACCCATACTCCCACTCTCTTTCCAATCTCTGATTCAACCCCATCCCCTATCCCAGTGGTCGGCAAACCATGGCTCGCGAGGCACATGCGGCTCTTTGGCCCCTTGAGTGTGGTTCTTCCACAAAATACCATGTGCGGGCGCACACGTACAGTGCGATTGAAACTTCGTGGCCCATGTGCAGAAGTCGGTTTTCGGCCTGGGCGAGTCTATTTTGAAGAAGTGGTTCTAACACCGAGCCACACGCAAGGGGCCAAAGAGCCTCATGTGGCTCGCAAGCCGCGGTTTGCCGACCACTGCCCTATTCCAATGGCCCAACCAACTGTGGCCACATCTGAAATCATCAAGTGCCATCTCCGGTGACGTTTTCTGCAGCCTCTGCTGCGGTAGCTGGATATACATCCGGGGCTGGATATACAATCTCTTGCAACAAAAAGTGCACTTTAATGAGAGCTTCAAAAATTAATCTTCTATTAGTTAAGTGTTCTGTAAATAAATGTGCTGTTATCGTTTTAAGCGCCCCCCTCCCCTTTTTTTTAGTTGTGAAATGAAAAGCTTTGCCCTCTGTTTAGAAAGCTTTCTATTGTCAACAATAAGCTGACAGTGATCCAGGCAAGGAAATTTTTCTGAGATTATACAACAGTATCATCACTTTAAAACAAAGAAACCATTTAAAAATAATTGCCATTAAAAATAAAATCACACTTTTAAATTTAGCAAACTTTTAAATGTAATCACATAATTAAAGGAAATGATCATTTTAGGATGATAGCATTTAAATATGTTCAAAATAATGGCAGTAAAATTATGCTATGCTTAAAATACAAATTAGCAGTAAATGCTAAAATTAAAAACAATTGGATTTTTTTGGTTTACTTTTCCCAGAACTTTTCTTCTTTGTAATCTGCTGGTTAAGGTTATAATGTGAGGGAAAAAGTTCAATTAAAAAAAATAACCATTTTTAAGTGTCATAGTCAAGCAAAATATAACATCACACATATACTGGCTAGTAACAATACTTTGTGAGTGATTTACAGATTTTTAAAAATTTCATCTGCTGACAATCTTAGGAAGTAGTTGGTATTATCTCTATTTTAAAGACATGGAAACTGAGGCTTTAAAAAGTTACTTGCCCAAGGACAGTTCTCTCCTTGTTATGTAAGGAAATAAATAATCAAGGCAACCTATTAATAAAATTTTTATAACATAGATGCCTTCATAAAATTGAAGGAAATTACAAAAACATCATTTATGGGAGGAGCTATTTGAGTAGAGATCCTGTTGATTTGGTTCTTGCCCCATGACTTTGAAACAGAACTAGCACCAAAAAATCACATGCCCACAAAAAAATAGACAAGTAGTAGAGCAATGCTTTGTATGGAAAGAGGAATTCTGGTTTTGGCCAAAGCTTACTGTGTCCTTGAACTCCAACCTCTCTGTAATTCTGCTCTATTTAACCCTCTATTTGGTGATACACAGCCAACCCAACCTCCACTTGAAAACACTTTATTATCTTCTGCACTTTATCTCTCTAAGCACACTCCATGACCTGGGAACTAGTCCCCACCATCTATGTCCAATGTCATGTGGATTTTAATTCATTCCTCCCCATCCTGACCTTCAGATCCTCATCATTTCAGTTCGTCTTAACCACATCAATGTTTCTCTCTCTCTCTTCCTCCCTCCCTTCCTTTCACTCTCTGTAAAAATTAATGGAAAAAAAATATCATCCAGTGAGAATTAACAACAACAAAAAACAAAACAAATAAAAACAAAGAGAAGACAAAGTTTTCCCAGACACAGTAGTTAAAGGAAGATCTGGGATCACAGCCGTGCCATAGACCTAAGGGAGCAACCAGATCAAGCTGGAGCTGGAGACAAAGGGCTCCAAATAGCAACAGAAGGGGACCGGCGGGGGGGGGGGGGGGGTGGGCGGGGAGCAGTCCCTCTACCTTCTGTCTGGTTCCTCTCTACACTGTCCCACACACTCTGTCAAATTCCTAATCATCCTTCAAACAAAGTGTCTTGAAGTCTCTTCTGACAGAACTTTCCCTCAACAGAATCAGTTCCTCCCCCTCTGCACTGCCTCTAGATTTGTTCATACTTCTGCCTCATCAAACATAGTTAATCCTACCTGTTTATATTATCTCCCCCACTACAGCATAAGGTCTTGTATCCCAATTGCCTAACAATTAGTTTTTCCTCAATGAAAATTTGTGAAATGGGAATATCTCTTTCAACATTCCATTTTCTTATTAGAAAACAAGAATCAAAATACCTACCTCACAGAGATATGAGGTGGTGGGGTTGATGAGAAAAAAGAAAGTTAAGGGGCTAACACAATGCTTCGCACATGTCCAGGAAATGTTAGTCCTCCTCCTCCTCCCCCTGCCAGAGTCCAATCATTCTAGTCACCTGTTTATGATCATGGAAGAGGAGGCCATCTTTCCACTTCTCTCGGCCTGTGCATATTTACTCCGTCTTCTAGCTCCCATCTGCAGCTGGAGTTATTTTTCACCAGGCCCTTCTTCCTCTTCCTCTTCCTCTTCCTCTTCCTCTTCCTCTTTCTCTCCCTCCTCCTCCTCCTCCTCGATATTCAGTCCTACCCCCTCCACTGCCCACACTCTACAGCCCACAGTTCCCAGAGTCAGCCTGACAGCAACACACTCCCCCGGGGGCCTGGGATTGAGGTGGGCAGTGGGCAGCAATGACAGATTTCCTTTGAAAGCCTGGAGGAGGGGAGGCCAATGAGTCCTCTTCCATCCATGAAAGTTACTGCACAAATGGGCAGTTTAGAATGAGACTTGCTACTGAACTGTGTTCTCTGCCCACAGGGTGACAGTGGAGGGCCTCTGGTCTGCACCACAGAATCGGACAGGAAGTGGTACCAGGTGGGCATCATCAGCTGGGGAAGGAGCTGTGGACGGACGAACATTCCAGGAATTTACACCTTGTTAGATAATTATGGCCCCTGGATCAAGAAGGTGACGGAGGTGGAGGGAAGGTCCTATGACCCTGAGAAAATGAGAACTGAGAAGGTGAGAGCTCCTTCCTCAGAGACACTGATGAGATCCAAGGCCTCAGAATTCCCAGAGCCAGGTGGCCCCAGACTCTGGCTCCTGCTCTGCCTTCTGTCCTACATGCTGTTCTAGGCCATTTTCTCCTGGTGATAAAACAAGTGCTATTCCGTAACCGATGAGAGTGTGTGAGAATGTGTTTGAATGATTGTAGCCACGTGGCTACATTGGGGAGAAGCGGGTAGTGAGGTGGAGAGAACAGATGTTGACAGGGACTGTTTCTCAAAAATGGCTTCCAAGTGGAGGCCATAATGACCCCAGTCCCTCCAGTTTACAGCTAAGCAGCCTCAGTGGAAATAACACCTTATTCATGACAATTCCAGTAAGTCTGTGGTCTAACTCTTGTGACTCAGAAGCCCCACAAATGACCTGAAAGCTTCTACATCTGCCTGGAAGGGGACTCCTATCTCCTGTAGCCACAGGGCTGTGATGGCTAAAAATCAAACTCACAACCTCATCCTGCGACTTGCAGGATGTCTACTGTTAAAGGCATTGATTGAGAAGGAATGTGATCCTGAACATTTGTGTGAGAAGACCCTGATGGAATTGGGACATTGGGTCCCCGAGTTCTGATGAGTTTTCTTTGCCAGTGGCCACAGTCTTCCCCCACCCCCCACCCCCGCCCCTCAGTAAGAGGGACCTCTTTGCCCACCCCAGGGTGTTAACCCTGCATTGCTGAGGAAAGGGTCATGGCCTTCCCTGAGGCGGCTGTCAAGCAAGACAATGCTGATTCTCCTCGGGACCCCACTCCACCACCCTCTCTGCTTCTATAACTAGACTCAAGTCCCGGCAGACTCCTACAGGTGAAGTACAAAGCGTGACCCATGAGGAGGGACACGTACCCCAAAAGAACCTCTTGAGTTTCCTAATTCGTACCGATAGAAATCTGGGCAATGTGTGTGAATGGATATTGAGGGTGGGGTAATGGTGGGAGGAACATATGTTTGCATCAGGTAAGTTGATTGATATGTGTTCACGAAGCAGGGATTCTGCATCTAATGTTACATCTGCATCTACTGTTCCCAGAGTCAGGAAGGATTCTACCAGTCTGTGTGGCTGAAGCATGCACTAAAAGGAGACCCACCGAGCGTGAGTTAGAAAGGCTGGGCCTGCCTTGGTGTAATGCAGAGGGGGATGGGAATGTTGGCGTGGATTTGTCATTGAGACCTACTCGCCCACCCTGGGAAAAGACATAATTTTGCGAGTGAACCCAGCATCCTAGAAGGGCTCTGTGGTTGCTCTTCCCTGCAGGCCAGACCTCACAGGGGTACCTGCAGCCACTGAATTGGGAAACCTGAATGCAATGGGGGTAACTGGATCCCCGGAATGGCAGGGGAAAATGGGGGCACTCAATCGACAAAGGCAAGGTGGGTGTGGTTACTGAATAAAAAGAGTCAAAGCAGCAATTAGAATAGTCCTATATGCACAGAGCCGTGATGTTAGCTTACTGATCATGGTGTTCTGTGTAAGCAGAAAAATTCTAGGTCAAATGAATAAAGTCTAATCTGAATCATAAAAAGAGAGAGTCATGGCCTCTCAATCAGTTCTCAGGCTTGAGCCAGTTTACAGCCCAACGCCCCTTGAATGAAGGGGAGGCTGGGTCCCCGGATGAGGGACTCCCATGCACTACCAAATGTTTACACACTAATCTTTCTCCCAGCCTTCTCCAAAGGGACCACGGCCTTTCACCAGGGTAACTGCACTGGGGAAAAGGAGATAATCAAGCCTTTGGGGAACCACTGCACACTGGCTCTGACCCGACAGATTCCAGGGGACCCAGTGTCCCTGTGGCCCACCAGTCAGAGAAGGGGCTTGGGGAGGTCAGGGGAGCAAGTCCATCTCACCATGAGGGGCCCAGGGAGTCCCCAGATCCATCCCATGGTCACTCCCCAGTTCTGGGATGTGTGATTATGATAGACACACTGAGCAGCTGGCAGCATCCCCACACTGGTCCCTGGCCTGGGAGTGAGGGATATTATGTGGGAAAGGCCACGTGGAAGCCACCAGAACTGCCCCTACCTGGAAAATAGTGAACCAAAGTAACACCACGCTCCTGGAAGGATTGCAGAGATGAGTGCCACCGTCAGGACCTACAGGACGCAGAGGTAGTGACTCCCCCACACCCACACCCATCCTTCCTATCTGGCCTGGGCAGAGAGTGCTAGGTCTCTGAGAGGACAGAGGATTATTGTAAACTTAACCAGGCGGTGACTCCAATTGCTGCTGCTGTGCCACATGTGGTTTCATGGCTTGAGAAAATTACCACATGTCCTAGTATTTGCTGTGTAGCTATTGATCTGGAAAGTGCCTTGTTCTCCATCCCTGTGCATAAGATTCACCAGAAGCAGTCATCTTTCAGCCAGCAAGACCAGCATCACACCGTCAGTGTTCTACCTCATGGCCATATCAACCCTCCAGACCTGTGTCAGAATTTAGTTTTCAGGGCTCTTAATCACAAGACCGCTTTCCCTTCACAAGATACCACACTGGTCCATTGCATTGACGACACTGTGCTCACTGGACCAAGTAAACAACTACTCTAGACTTATTGGTAAGACATGTACATGCCAAGGGATGGGAAACAAATATGAAAAATTTCAGGGTCCTTCTACCCTTGGTGAAATTTCTAGGTCACCCCACCAGGTAAGGAACCATGACCAGCTGAGGTGCTTGCTGAGGGCAAAGAAAATGCAGAATAGGTATTGGAAAAGGTAGTTATAAATACCAGCTATGACCACGTGACCAGTTACAGTAATGGACTATAATTGTCATGAGTATTTTTCTCTTATTTTGTTATGCATGTTTGTGTATGTATATATTAATCAAATATCTTTTTCTTTCTTCTTATCATGTAACATAAGGTATGTTGACTTTACATCATAGTTTTGTGTGTGTGTGTGTGTGTGTGTGTGTGTGTGTGTTGTTTGTTAATCCTCACCTGGTGATATTTTTCCACTGACTTTTAGAGAAAGTGGAAGGAAGTGGGGAGAGACAGAGAGAGAAACATCAATGTGAGGGAGACATATTGATTGGTTGCCTCCCACACAAGCTCCAATTAGGGCTGGGCATTGAGCCTGCAACCAAGGTCCATGTCCTTGACTGAAATAGAACCTGGGACCCTTCAGTCCGAGGGCCGATGCTCTGTCTACTGAGCCAAATCGGCTAGGGCTATGTCATAGTTTATGGGACTTTATATGGAATAGTACTTAAGTTACAGGATATCAAGAAGACTAAACATCTGTTGAGGACTGCCTCCTCTTCTGGAGGAAGGATTAGTGCATTTTCAGTGATTGAACATCAACCTATGAACCAGGAAGTCACAGTTCAACTTCCGGTCTGGGTACATGCCTGGGTTTCGGGCTTGATCCCCAGTAGGGGACATGTGGGAGGCAGCTGATCCATGATTCCCTCTCATCATTGATGTTTTTATCTCTCTCTCCCTCTCCCTTCCTTTCTGAAATCAATAAAAAAATATTTTTAAAATTTTAAATTATGAAACTTTGAGTAAGCAGATATCCTTCCATAATGTGGGTGAGTCTCAGCTAATCAGTTGAAGTGCTGAATAGACAAAAAGACTGGCCTGCCTGAACAAGAAGAAGTTCTCCAGCAGACTGCCTTTGGACTTCATCTGCACCATCGGCTCTCCTGGGTCTTGAGACTGCAGCCCACACTGCAGATTTGGATTTGTCAGTCTCCACAATCACATGAGCCAATTTCCTTACAATGAATCTCTATATGTATATACACATACCTTCTATTGGTTCTGTCTCTCTGACTAAAACAGCGAGGAATATCTTCAGCAAATGAAGAGGGCCGTTATGATAATGAGTTGGAAGCAATGGTGCCATTTAACAGTGAACTGAGCAATGCATGCAATGCTTTCTCATGATATGGAAACAGTGAGTTTGAACACTATCCAGTCAGTTCACCTATGATTGGTCAGGCCAGATGATTATCATATATGACCCATCAGAGTTTAATACCTAGAGCTGCAGTTCCTAAACTGCGCACTGAGGTGCCCTGCGCACTACTACAAACTCACAGGGACACAATGGAAGCACAGAGACATCTGTTGGACATAGAGGGAAATGGCATCATCTGTCAGGCACTGAGCGGAGAGCTACTATTAAGTCATTTGGACTTAACCACTTAATAAATGCAGTCTCTAAGCATTTATTTTGGCCTAAGAGTGTGTAAAAAAAATTACTAGGACACTAATGGCCCATGAACTGAGAAACTCTGGGAACCTCTGACCTAGTGGATAACTGCTGATGTTAATACTTTGTATTTCAGAATAAAGCATGAGCTATAATAGAAATTTTGTGCATCTTGGCTGTGACAAGATTCTCAGATTTTCCTTGTTTGTCATGAACTTGACCATTTTTAGAAGTGCTAGACAAGTCTACTGTTGATGACACTCTATTGGAATTTGATCTTTTCCCATAGCTAGACTGAAGCTATGGGTTGGGTAAGGAAGATTAAGTGCCATTTTGATCACATTTTATTAAGGGTATATGTCATCCACATGATTTACAACTGTTGATGTTGACCTTGATCACCTGGCTGAGGCAGTGTTAGTTGGATTTCTCCACTCTAAAGTTACTTTTATACCTCCTTTCCATACTGTACTCTTTGGAAGGAAGTCACAGTGTCAGGCTCACCTTAAGATGTGGTGAGTTATGCTCCACCTCCTTTAGGGGAGAGTGTATTTACTTGGAATTCTTATTCATGAGATATTCATCTCTTTCTCCCATTTATTACTTTACTAGGGGCCCAGTGTACGAATTCGTGCACCTTGAAAGGAAATGTGGGTCCCAAGGCTGTGGTGGGCACAGGGGCGGGTCTCAGCTCATCCTCTGCACCCCTGCCTGGCCCCTCCTACTGTGACCCCTGGTCCCATCTGCCAGCAGCTGATGGTGCAGAGCGATTGGGGCCGGTGACAGCAGTGGGTGTGAGCAGCGGCTGCTGCCCTGATCGCCCCTTAGGAGCAGGGGGAGGTAGAGAAGCCCTCAGGGGCTATCAGGGCCAGCAGCCGCCACTCACATCTACTGATGGCACTGAGCTATCAGGATCGGCGCCAGGTATCGGCAGCAGGTGTGAGCAGGACCGGCACTGGCAGCAGGTGCAAGTGCCAGGTGGGACTGCAGTGCATGGGAGCAAAGAATTTTCAGTAACCACCAGAGGCTCGCTCCGATGACAGCAACCTGCACCTCTCCTTGGGTGGCGCCCATGCTCACCTGCTCCACCATCCTGCTGCAGCCAATACCTGCCATGTTCTGCACTCTTCCACCTGCTCCCGATGCCCACCATGTTCCACGCACATCCCCTGGTGGTCAGTGCACATCATAGCGACCAGTTATTCAGTTACTCCACTGTTAGGTCTATTTGCATATTAGGGTTTTATATATATATAGATTCAATCACTTACATATAGCAATATGGACTTGTGTATACTAATATTTACTTTGGGTTATAATCCAAAACTATTTTTTGAAAATATTTTATTGATTTTTTACAGAGAGGAAGGGAGAGAGAGAGAGTTAGAAACATTGATGAGAGAGAAACATCAATCAGCTGCCTCCTGCACACCCCCTACTGGGGATGTGCCCACAACCAAAGTACATGCCCTTAACCGGAATCAAACCTGGGACCCTTGAGTCCACAGGCCAATGCTCTATCCACTGAGCCAAACTGGTTAGGGCTTTTTAAAAATATATATTTATTTTTTTATTGATTTTTTACAGACGGAAGGGAGAGCAAAACTATTTTTTAATTATATTGTTGAAATTTTCCAGCTTTAGTCATTGGGAGCTCTCTGTTGGCTCCTGTGCTCCTCTGACATACCCCCTCAACGTGTGTGTGTGTGTGTGTGTGTGTGTGTGTGTGTGTGTGTGTGTGTGTCTGTTAAACACTTCCTTACTTTCTGGCACTATAAGATGCTACAAAGAAGCACAGACTTTTAATTATGAACCAATGATATTCCTTTTGTTAATGTTTTGTGTTTGTGTCTTACAACTGGAAGAGTTCTGACTGATAAAAGGGGACCAGTCTCATTCCTTCACACTTTTTAAAATGTTTTATTTTTGACAAGCAAAAATTGTATTTGTTTAAGGTGTACAATATGATATTGTGATATATGTGCACATTGTAAAATGACTACCAAATTAAGCTAATTAACATATCTGGCACCTCCCCTAGTTACCTAGTGTGTGTGTGTGTGGTGAGAACACTTGAGGTCTCTACTCTCTTAGCAAATTTCAAGTTTGCAATATACTCATGCTGCTGTATATTAGGTCTCCAATTTGTTGTTGTTTTTTTAAATATATTTTATTGATTTTTTTACAGAGAGGAAGGGAGAGGGATAGACAGTTAGAAACATCAATGAGAGAGAAACATCGATCAGCTGCCTCCTGCACACTCCCCACTGGGGATCTGCCCGCAACCAAGGTACATGCCCTTGACTGGAATCGAACCTGGGACCCTGGAGTCTGCAGGCCGACACTCTATCCACTGAGCCAAACCGGTCAGGGCTCCAGAACTTGTTTATCTCATAACTGAAAGTGTATACTCTTTGATCAATATCTCTCTCTTCCCCCTACTCCCCAGCCTCTGGTAACTACCATTCTACTCCCTGCTACTATGAGTTTGACTTTATTTTTTTAGATTTCACATATATATGAGATCATGTGATATTTATCTGTGTCTGGCTTATTTTACTTAGTGTAATATCCTCCAGGTTCATCCATGTTATTGCAAATGGCAAGATTTTCTTCTTTTTAAAGGCTGAATAATATTCCATTGTGTATATGCACCATGTTTCTTTTTTCATCCATCTGTCCATAGATACTTAGGCTGATTTTCACATCTTGGCTATTGTGAATAATGCTGCAATAAGCATGGAGTGCAGATATCTCTTTGGGATAGTGATTTTATTTCTTTTGGATATATATATATACATACACACATATATATATATATATTCAGAATTAGATTGCTGGGTTTTTTAAGGAACCCTCACACAATTTTCCATAATGGCTGCACTAATTTACTTCCCACCAACAATGGACAAGGGTTCCCTCTCCTCCACATTCCAACCAACGCTTGCTGTCTCTTGACTTTCTGATAATAGCCATCCTAACAGGTGTCAGGTGATATCTCATTGTGGTTTCGATTTGCATTTCCCTGATGATTAGATGAATGGTTGAACATCTTTTCATGTACCTGTCGGCCACTTGTATGTCTTTTTTGGAAAAATGTCTATTCAGTTCCTTTGCCCATTTTTAAATTTGGTTATTTTGGGGTTTTTTTGCCGTTGAGTTCTATGTGTCCCTTATATATTTTGCATGTTAACCCCTTATCAGATATATGATTTGCAAATATTTTCTCATATTTTGTGTGTTGCCTTTTCATTTTGTTAATTGTTTCTTTTGATGTGCAGAGCCTTTTGGTTTGATGTAGTTCCACTTGTTTATTTTTCCTTTTCCCCATGTGGTCTTCTAGGACTTTACATGATCAGATCTAATGTTTAAGTCTTTAATCCATTTTGAGTTGATTTTTTGTATGTTATAAGACTATGGTCCAATTTCTATTTTATTTTATTTTTTGCATGTGATATCCAGTGTTCCTAACGCCACTCATTAAAGAGACTATCCTTTCTCCATTGTATATTTTTGGCAATTTTGTCAAAAATTAGTTGACCACCTATGTGGGTGTATTTCAGAACTCTCTATTCTGTTCCATTGGTCCCTGTGTCTGTTTTTATGCCAATACCATACTGTTTCAATTACTGTAGTTTTGTAATACAGCTTGAAGTCAGAAATTGTGGTGCCTTAAGCTTTGTTCTTGTTCAAGATTGTTTTAGTTGCCCTGGCTGGGTGGTTAGGTTGCTAGGTTGGTTGGAGCATCGTCCCATACACCAAAAGGTTGGGGGTTCGATCCTTACTCAGGACACATATGGGAGACAACCAATTGATCTTTCTCTCTCTCTCTCTCTCTCTCTCTCTCTCTCTCTCTCTCTCTCTCTCTCTGCCTTCCAGTTTTTCCTACTTCTATGAAAATGTCTTTGGAATTTTGGAGAGATTGCATTGAATGTATAGACCACTTTGCGTAAAATGGACATTTTAACAATATGAATTCTTCCAATCTGCATACTTTAAACTTAGATTTGCCTATAATATTTAACTGCTGGGGCTGATAAGATAGGAAAGCTCCAAGAGACCATTAAGGTCTGGCAATAGGTGGAAAAAACAATCTGGCGAGATTTAAGATCATACAGCACTTTAACCCTGAGCAGTGGCATTATTGGCTCCAGGCCCTCGCTGACTCTATTGTTTGAACATCTGGGGCAATAGAAGTTCCAGTCCCACTGATTGACATTCAGAGGGAAGTCAGGAAGGAGAAGGGGAGGGGAAGAGAGGAGATGTAGAGTTCAGATTTTGATATGTTGAGTTTAAACTCTCTGTGGAACATCCAGTCGAGGTGTTTAATGGGTATTTGAATACTATCTGGCTTGCAGCTCGAGTGGGAGAACTGACTGGGAGAAAATACATTTTACACTCACATAAAAACGTTAATTGAAACCAGGACAAGGGCAAGATTGTCAAATCAGATTCATAAATCAAATATTTTACCCAGTATCAAGTTTTACTAACAATTTCAAGGACACGCATAATTGAAGGGCACAGGCAAAGCATGGCAAAGTCTGGGGCTGCCTGACCTGGATTTAGTATGTGAGGTCCCTAAGTGATGGTTGGGGCACATCACTTACATGAGAAAGAACTGTTTAATTTAAAATATCTCCATTTTCTATTTGAT
This sequence comes from Eptesicus fuscus, assembly GCF_027574615.1. Classification (NCBI taxonomy): domain Eukaryota; kingdom Metazoa; phylum Chordata; class Mammalia; order Chiroptera; family Vespertilionidae; genus Eptesicus; species Eptesicus fuscus. The sequence continues at coordinate 33,536,663 of NC_072478.1, forward strand.
TAGGTACATAATTTATACCAGGGGTGGGGAACCTTTTTTCTGCCAAAGGCCATTTGCATATTTATAATATCATTATCGGGCCATACAAAATTATTAACTTAAAAATTAGCCTGCTATATTTGGTCAAACATTTAACTAACTCACTCCTAATGCCTCAGCAGGGTCAGACCAAATGATTTTGCAGGCCTTATATGGCCCGAGGGCTGAACGTTCCCCACCCCTGATTTATATTTTCTAGAACATCATGATTCTAAATTCATAGATTCCAGGTTTATTTATCATAAATAATACTAGATAGACCTGGTACACCCTGCTAAACACCTTCTGAAAAAAAAGAAACAAAAACAAAAAACTCCAATCTGGATGCCTACTATAAGAAAATGTCTCTAGGAGGAAACCAAGATGGTGACATAGGTAAACACCTGAACTTGCTGCCTCGCACAATCACTTCAAAACTACAACTAAAAGACAAAACGAATATCATCCAGAACCACAGGAAGGCTGGTTGAGTGGAAATTATACAACTAGAAGGAAAGAGAAAAGCACACTGAGACTCGGAGGAGGTGCGGAGATATGGAAGTGAAGTGTGGAGGTACGGAGGCACACGCGCAGAAAGGGGCTGGCAACTGAGTACAGTGTTGTCTTTTTCAATTGGGAAGGAGACACAAGCTCCTGACAGCTCTGAACTCCAGTTCCGGGTGAGACTCTGGGGACCCAGACTCATACGGGGAGAAACTGGACTGTCTGGCATCAGGTCGGAACACAAGGGTGGCTTTCTCTCAGAGGTGCTTGCAGCGATCATTGTTCCTGCATGGTGCTCGGGACACAGAGACCCGGGAACCTCTCTGATGGTCAGCCATTGCTGTTTGCTCTGCCCTGGTGATTCCCTGGTGAGACCCGGCCCCACCCAATTTACAACCCCACCCAAGCTGTGCGCAGAGGCTTTTGCATATGAATGGCCTGGCCCTTTGCAATCTGAAACCTAACATACTGTAGCTGGGTCAAAGAGCCCCAGAGCCTCCAAAAGAAGACCCAAGGCTCGACAGCAGCTTGCATTGCTTCACAGCTGGGCCTCATCTGGGCACCTCCAAACCCCAAACAAAGAGTAGAAATCTGCAGATCTCTCTGTAGCTCCTGTTGGGTGGCCTCAGGCAGTGGCTGACTTTGCACCTCCTTGGAGATCCAAGAGCCAGTGTACCCAATGGTCAGAGTGAGACCATCCCAATTACAACTCTTCACATCCATAAAAGACACACTCAGGGGGCAGACTCAGTGAGTTCCATAGCCCCACTGAAGCAAGTCTTGCCCCATAAGGGTGTCTCCAGCACAGAAGTTCTCCCATCATAGACACAACTGATCCTCACAGCCAATTGGCCTGGAGGTCAATTCTTCCCAGTGATAACAATAACAATCAAGGCTTAACTACAAGAAGACTGTGCACACAGCCCACAAAGGGGTGCACCAAAAGTGTCCACCTCAGGTAATTAGGGAGGCTTGAGCCACTGGGCCCTATAGGACACCTAGCACACAAAGACACTCTATCAACACAAGGAAACAGCCAAAATGCAGAGACAAAGAAACAGGCCACAAATGAAAGAAATGGAGGAAAGCAAACTATTGGATATAGAGTTCAAAACCACAGTTATAAGGTTACTCAAGAATCTTCTAGAAACCTCCAATAAATTTAGTGAGACCCTTAAGGATATGAAAAAGGACCAACTAGAAATTAAGCATACATTGACTGAAATAAAGAATAATATACAGAGATCCAACAGCAGACTAGAGGATCCCAAGAATCAAGTCAAAGATTTGAAATACAAAGAAGCGAAAAACACCCAACCGGAAGAGAAAAAAGAATCCAAAAATATGAAGATAGTGTAAGGAGCCTGTGGGACAACTTTAAGCATACCAACATTCTAATTATGGGGGTGCCAGAAGAAAAGAGAGAGCAAGATATTGAAAACCTATTTGAAGAAACAATGACAGAAAACTTCCACTATCTGGTGAAAGAAATAGACTTACAAGTCCAGGAAGTGCAGAGAACCCCAAACAAAAGGAATCCAAAGAGGACCACGCCAAAACACATCATAATTAAAATGCCAAGAGCAAAAGACAAAGAGAGAATATTAAAAGCAGCAAGAGAAAAACAGTTAGTTACCTACAAGGGAGTACCCATACGATCGTCAGCTGATTTTTCAACAGAAACTATGCAGGCCAGACGGGAGTGGCAAGAAATATTCAAAGTGATGAATAGCAAGAACCTACAACCAAGATTACTCTACCTAGCAAAGCTATCATTTAGAATTGAAGGTCAGATAAAGAGCTTCACAGATAAGCAAAAGCTAAAGGAGTTCATCACCACCAAACCAGTATTATATGAAATGCTGAAGGGTATTATTTAAGAAGAGGAAGAAGAAGAAAAAGGTAAAGATAAAAATTATGAACAACCAAGTGGCAACAAATACATATCTATCAACAAGTGAATCTAAAAATCAAGTGAATAAAAAGTCTGATGTACAGAATAAACTGGTGAATATAATGGAATCAGGGGCATAGAAAGGGAGTGGACTGACAATTCTCAGGAGGAAGAGGGTGTGGGGGTGTGGGAAGAGACTGGACAAAAATCGTAAACCTATGGATGAGGACAGTGGGGGTGGTGGTAAGGGCAGAGGGTGGGTTGGGAACCAGGTGGAGGGAAGCTATAGGGGGGAAAAAGAGAAACAACTGTAAAAATCTGAACAATGAAGATTTATTTAAAAACACACACACAAACAAAAGAAAATGTCTCTAACTTCTCTATCTAGTGTGTTTCCCTAGTTACTCTTTATTTCAACACCCTGCATTTAGCACTGCATTTATTTATTCACTATCTCCCTCACTAGACTGTGGTGATGGCCCATGAGGTTAAAGATTACCCTAGCATTTAATAGAACAAATGATTACTAAACATTTGTTGAATAAGTGATGAAATAAAAGAAAAAAGAAAAGAAGGAGAGATGGGAAGAGAAGAAGAGAGAGGGAGGAAGAGGAAGGAAGGAAGGAAGGAAGGAAGGAAGGAAGGAAGGAAGGAAGGAAGGAAGGAAGGAAGGAAGGAAGGAAGGAAGGAAGGAAGGAAGGCTGTTGAACTGGTCCAGAGTTGGGGTTTTGGTGACAGGTAAGATAGAAAGACAGTGGGGCAATTGAACCATGGACATGATAACAGTGCAATTGGGGAAGAGGCGCTGTGAGAGAGGACCTGACCAAAGGCTTTGAGAGGTAAGAGGTTTGAGCCTGCCTTTGGCTGCAAGGATGAATGGAAGCTCTGAGGTGAGAAGGTTACATTTGAACAAGATCTTAAGGACCAGCCTCCAGGATGGAGCTGAGCTTCTGTGATTGGATCCATTAACAGAGTTGTCCAAGATATGCAGAGTGGGGGGAAAGCAGTGGGTAAACACACAGGGTTGACTCGGATGTAAAGGAAGTTTGGAGATAGGCAACTCCTGGTGGTATGGCTCCCAGAAACCCAGATTCCTTCTCTCTTCCTCCTCTGTTATCTTGACTATAAAGGACCAGATGTCTGAGTTTGTTTGGCTTGTGTGACATGGGACACTGAGAAGAACCTCACCTGTGCATCTCTCCCCACCTCAGCACCAGAGCTGAGGTCTGTGGGAGCAACCCAAGGCTAGTTCTGACTAGGACTACTGAGAGCTCTTCCTCTTCTATGCCTTAGTTTACCTGAATTACATCCAATCTTCATGGGTTTTATGATGGATTTTCTCTATTAGTTCTAAAACATTAGTATAAAGAAAACAAAACAAAATAAAACCACACAACTTGAGCATCCCACCCCATTACGGGTGGATCTAACCACATATCATGTCCAATGGGCACCCAGCTGGTGCCAACCTCTCTCCATTTTGCTGCTTAGGTGCAGAATTGAGGACAGAAGAAATCTCAAATGATTCTTCATAGAATCGGGATTTGAAAGCCTGGTGATAAAATGTTAAAGGCCCACTGTCTCACTGCGGGGGGCACTTACAAACAGAAATTCTTTTCTGTGATTCTCAACCCAGTGGGGACTTTGTCCCCTGCCCCTCCCCGCAGGAGACACTTGACAATGTCTGTAGACCTTTTTAGTTGTCACACCTGGGATCTTAGGTACTACTGGCATCTATCTGGGGAATAGAGGGCCAGGGCTGCTGTTAAATATTCCATGATGCACCGACAACCCCCACAATGAAGACTCATCCAGCCCCCAGGATCAGCAGTGCTGAGGCTGAGGAACCCTGGGCACTGTTCTGAGCACTAGGTTGGCAGTGGCTCTCCAAGTTCAGGTTGGTGATGTCAGCACTGGATGTCAGAGTCAGGCTTCCTTCCAGGGCCCCTGACAGCCTTCCTTCAGGTTGAATTCCCTTCGCATCTCCTCTTCCCTCACCATTCACCTCTTCTCTGCCTTCTCTCTCTACACTGCCTCCTGCCAGCTGGATTGTCCCACCCACAGACTCCAACCCTCACATTTCTTTCCTCCCAGCCACGTGTCCCTGGTGAGCAGGCATCAGTGAGCTCAGTAATGCCCGTGTCCAGCCTCTGCTGCAATGTAGCTGTTGCACCCTCTGGGGAAAACCCATCCTGCTCCCAGGCCTCCCAAATGACCCGCACTGGGGTCTGCACCCTCTCATCACAGAGTCCATTACCCACAGGGAATAACTCCTTGGGAGATGTGTGGTGGAATCTCATACACTGGCAGCATCTTTGTGTTGGTTGGGGTGGGAGGAAAGGGAGAGAGAGAGATGGAGCCAGAGCTGGGTGAGGCTGGGAGGGAGGAGGGAGAGAGAAGGCAGGCAGCAGCCAGGGAAGAGATGGCATGGGATGGATGGGGCGGGTGGGGGAGGAAGTGTCCGTGTTTCCTGCCAGCTCCTGCCATCCATCATCCCTTCCTGGAGGGGAAATCAGTATTCCTCCCTCTTCTCTCCCCAAATGTTCTGAATTTAGAAAAGAAAGAGCGAAACCCTGACAAATGCATATTGTTTTCTGACTATAAATGCTGCATCCGCTTCCACCCCCACACAGATGTCGCCGCCTCTTCCCGGCTGCTGGGTGTCAGTGTCGCAGGCCTGGGCTTGCTGCCACCACCGCTGGCAGTGCCTGCTGTGAGCGCAGATGGAGCCAATGAAATGAGCTGTCGGCTCGCCACTGGAGGTCACCTGGCTGCCTAAGAAGCAGATTCTGGGCAATTTCTTGCAGGATGAGCATTTCCGACTCAAAACTCTGTTGGCATTTCCTCCTGACAACTCACTTGTTTGGAAAATAATTGTGAAACCATTTACTCTTCCTATTTAAAAGCCCTGATAGCTCTTCCCCGGTGCCCTTAGAGGTAGCAAAGCAGGGATGACCGCCTCCTTTGTTCTGATGAGGAAACTGAGGCTCAGAGAAGGGAACACATTCACTCAGAGTGAACAGTGCTAAGAACCAGGGTTAATGGGAGATGCCTCTAGAGCACCCATGGGCCCCAGGGCCTGAGTTCTATTTCAACCCCTAATTCAAGCCAGAAATGTCTCAGATTCGGTCCCCTCCAATCACATGATTGAGTGGCTTTGAGCAGAGACATAAGAAACACCATGCAATCCTCTTTGTTCATAACGGCTGACATTTGCATAATGCTGCTTATGTACCAAACACTCTTCTAAATACTTTTATGTGAATTAAGATCCCCATTGATCCTCAGAGGAACCCTATGAAGTATTATTATCATTTACAGATTGGGGAAACCAAGGCTCAAGGAGGTGATGTGGCTTGCTCAAGGTCATGCAGCTAGGAGGTGGGGGGGCTGGTAGTCACACTCACACCATCTGGTTCTAGAGGCAGCGGGCCTAACCACTGGACACACTGCCTCCACACACTCTCTAAGGCCAGGACACTGGCCCTTGAGTATGATACCTGGGTTTAGGGCCTCAGTTTGTACTCACTCTAAGGGATTTGGTCAAACTTTGTATCTCTAGAGAAATGTAAGTCCCCTTTGCAGAATAAGAATCAATGGTTTTCCTTTTGCAAAGAAGGGGAAGCATCTCAGCTCTTTCTTGGGGCGGGGGGGGGGGGGGGGGGGGGTTGCCCTTTCTTGGAAGAGCAAATTCCTCTCGGGGCCTCTTCAATCAGGCACATAGAAGACATCAGTCAATTAGCCATTCAGTCAACACACATTTTTTTCTGCATCTACAGTGTCCCTGGGTCCGGGCACGTCACTCTGATGAGGTAGGCGTGGTGAGTGCCTCCTGGAGCTTGTGTTGTGGTAGGGAAGCCAGCACTGCACAAGCAATGACAGAGGGACAAATTTCCCTGAAGGGAAGTCCAGGGTTCCATGGGAGAGTTAACCAAGTTGAGGGTTCGGGGAGACACAGCTGAGAAATGAGCAATAAGACTGAGTTCCCAAGTAAGAACTTGCCTTCCCCACCTCACGGTGGTTCACACAGTGCTCTGCAGCCCAGTGGACTTCCTGTTCGCTGTAGTACAGTGCTAGCACTGCGATTCCTGTGGCGCTGCAGAAGTCTCTGTGCTCAAGTCATTTGTTCGCAGTCGGCAATCAGCGCTCAGAGCATCGTGAACAATGGGGATTGTTTGCTAGGTTTGTGGGGAGTGAACAGGGTAATCTATAACAATAAAAGCGTAATATGCTAATTAGACCGAATGACCTTCCAGACGACCTTCCAGACTAATCCACTGCTTGCATCGGTCCTCTAGTGAGTATATAAGCAAACGTGTGGAGAGTGAGAAGTTAGAATGATTTACATAAAGGGCGGAAAAAGATGAAGATAGGGAGCAGGTGCCTAACCTGGAGACCAACCGCTTAATGCCTTCTTTAGGCGTTAATTTGCTCTTCCAAGAAGGGGCACCTTCCCCTCCCTCCCCTTCCCCACAAGAAAGAGCTGAGGTGATGCCCCAACATTCATTGATTTTTATTCTGCAAAGCGTTCTTACATTTTTCTAGGGCAGGCGTCCTCAAACTATAGCCCGCGGGCCACATGCGGGTGTTTTTGCCGTTTGGTTTTTTTTTACTTCAAAATAAGATATATGCAGTGTGCATAGGAATTTGATCATAGTTTTTTTTAAACTATAGTCCAGCCCTCCAACGGTCTGAGGGACAGTGAACTGGTCCCCTGTTTAAAAAGTTTGAGGACCCCTGCTCTAGGGATTCCTTTGACCAAGGAGGATACCTGGTTCCCCTATACTTACTCCACAGGCAATACACAATACATGACTACAGGCTTTTCATAATAATATTCAGCCATCAGCTGCCAAGAACATTTCCTAAGCAAGGAACAAGACATACACGGTCCCTGCGCTGAGCCAAGGGCTCCTATCCTCAAAGCTTTGCTTTGAGTAATCTGAATAGAGCAGGGCTTCCTTGGGCCAGCCTCAGCATGCCGTCGCATTCAGAATCCATACAGATCTAACTCCCAAAACTTTGAAGTGCATTAGAAGTTCTTTACTAGAAATTTCTTGAAGGGGAGATAGAAAACACTGAATTCACACATCGAAACTTGTCACAAATCCTCTAGTCTCAGCTCTGTTCCCAAAATGTACATTTCACAGCAGTTGCTCAGATTCATCCTGCCTCAAACTCCCAGCCAGCCTGCTCTTCCTCCCCATTCCTGCGTCTCCTGTTGGCAAGCTGCCTTCCCCACCCTCCTCTTCTCCTCCCCAAGTGTCTACGTGTCCTCTCATGCATATAACTTGAGATTATTTCTCTTTCTCCAAGTTTGCTTTTGCACATATCTCCCCCATTAATGTCACAAAAGCCAAACACAACATTCAGGCTCCCTTGAGTTCTCCCTGTCTGCTCTTCCTCTTCTCTTTGCTTGGGGGTATTCACCCCTTCATTCTCCAGTCCTCAATCCCTCTACAGACTCTGGGTTAGAGGACTCATTCAGTGTCCTGCCTTCAATCAGGAATGCCTACCGACTTTAGCAGCTGGACTTGCATTGCTCTCAACAGTCACCAGCTCTCCCCGGATTATTCTACCAAGCCTGTCCCCTCAGCTGTAGTTTCTCTGGTTAGCATGTAGGGGCAGTGGGAATCTCATTAATCCTCTTTCTGCTGAACTTTTTCATTCATTTTTACTGCCATCTCCTAAAACTCAGTAAGTCTGAAACTATACACACTGTCTTACTCACCAAAAGTTTTCTATCTTCACTTGGCCTACTTCTACAACTGGCACCAGCCTCATTATCTTTTGACCAGGCCTGAAACCTTAGAGCAGGTCTTCATCTGGGCCCCTGGCCAGGGCTCAGGCTCATGGATGACCTTGTAGAGCACTGTAAAGCTCCTTGAGATTGTATAGTCACAGAACTGAAGACCAAGGGTTGGGACTGGGAGAAAATATTTGCAACACATATATCAAAGGAATTTTACCCAGAATATATAAAGAATTATTGCAACTCACTTAACTTAAAAATGTGTAAAATGCTTAAGAAAGCCCAGCTGGCATGGCTCAGTGCTTGAGCATCAACCTATGAACCAGGAGGTCACGGTTCAATTCCCAGTCAGGGCACAGGTTCGCTCCCCAGTAAAGGGCATGCAGGAAGCAGTCAATCAATGATTCTCTCTCATTGATGTTTCTATCCCTCTCCCTCTTCCTTCCTCTCTAAAATCAATAAAAAATATATTAAAAAGACTTAAGAGATACTTCACAGAAAAATATTTACAAATCATCAATAGGCACATGAAATGATATTCATTAGTCATCAAAGAAATGTAAGTTAAAACAACAAGAGGTACCACTATGCATTCACTAGAAAAGCTAATATTTAAGACTGGCAGAGACCAAGCATTGACAAGGACATAGAGAAACTGGACTTTTCATACAAGGCTGATGGGAGTGTAAAATGGTACAACCCATTAAAAAATGAGTTTAGTAAATTCTTTAAAAGTCTAACATATACTACCTACCTTAGGACCCAGCCATCCAACTCTTAAATATTTGCCCAAGAGAAATGAAAGCACAAGTTCGCACAAAGACTTTCCATATGAAATTTTACAGTAGCTTTATTTGTCACAGCAAAAGCTGGAAACAACCCAAATGTTTATCAACTGTTAAGTGGATAAAACTTCTGTGGTTTATCTCTACAATGGAATACAGTTCAACTATAAAAAGGAGCCAACTATTCACACATGTGACAAGATGAATAAATCTCAAAATCACTATGCTGAGTGAAAAAAGACAGACAAAAAGGTGCATACTGTGTGATTCAACTAACATAGAATTTTAGAAAACACAAAGTCATCTGTGACAGAAAGCAGATCAGTGGTTGCCTGGGGCCAGCGGGAAAAGGGGAGTGGGTTTTGAAGGAGCACAAGGTCACCTTTGGGAGTGATGGAAATGTTACATATTTGGGTTGAGATGATGAATGCATCTCTCAAAGCTCACCTTGGTGGACACTTCAGATATGTGCAGCTTTTATTAAATTCAACCTTAACAGAGGTGTAAGCAAATATGTGTTGCATGTCAGTGACTCTTCTGTGTTTGATTAAGAAATCTCTTTCAGTATGCTATGAGACCTTATTTCGAAATCTGGCATTGATTTTTTATTTTTATTTTTTGGTTAATCCTCACCTGAGGATATTTTTTCCATTGATGTTTAGAGAGTGGAAGGGAGGGAGGAGGAGAGAGAGGGAGGGAGAAAGGGAAAGAGGGAGAGAGAGAGAGAGAGAGAGAGAGAGAGAGAGAGAGAGAGAGAGAGAGAGAGAGAAACTTCGATTGGTTGCCTCCCGAATTCAGGGGACAAACCTGAGAACTTGCCACCCAGTTACGTGTCCTTGACCCAGAATCAAACCTGGGACCCACTGCTCTACTACTGAGCTACACCAGCCAGGGCCGATTTTGTTGTTTTTAAAATCGGCATCATAGTGGTTCTCAGAGCCAGTGTTGGAGTCATAGAATGAAAAATCTGGAAGGGCCCTTAAGATAACAGAGAGAGGTGACTTATTCAAGGTCACCCAGCTACTTTGTGGCAAAGTTGGGGCTTGAACTTGGGTGTCCTGATTCAGTCACTGGTTGCAAGCACAAGGAAGGCTCTGTGGCTCCAAGAAGGTCAGTCATGGCCATGAAATAAGGGGCTGCACAGTGGGAACCCGGCACAATGCCTGGCACAGAGCCCACTGTGAATGAAGGGTGCCTCCTCCTCACCATGCATTTAACCGCCGTCTGTGTCTCTGCTGTGACTGGGCACTGAGGGTCAGGAACTGACCGTGTACCCTGCAGACACCACCATCAGGAGCAGGACCGTGTCCCAGACCTGTGCCTCTCAAACCATTGCTTTTGGTTTTCCATTTTAAATTTCTAACTAATTGCAAATCAATACCTTCATAACAAAATTGAATTACTAGAAAAATGAACACATAAAATGCAAGCCCAAACGTTCATTATTAGATTTAACCCACCTATAGTCACTGTTAAATGGCCATAAAGGCCTCTAAGCATCTACTCTCCATTTCTATTCTTACGTCTATGGGGACCAGGAATAAGCAGTGGCCGGTCAGCGGTGGTCATTGCCTCACACTTTAAAAAGTATTTTCCTAAACAATTCAAATCTTAGTCGCCAAGAAACAAGGGGGCCCCGGCCGCCAAGCCCAGGCTTTCTAAGGTGTAGAAGGTCACATTAGACTATGGATTGGGCTGGAATGAAGCTTTCACTGTGACTCATGAGTCATCATTTGAATTGTAACTCCAGACTTATGTATTATTCATTGTCTTGAGCAATGAAACCTCACAAAATCCCTAAGTGCCCCCAGGTCCCAGAATAGCTTAATTGGCTCTGGGGTGCAAAGTGTCTGTTTCATTCTGACTTCTGCCTTTCTGTTCTGTTTCAGAACAGGCCAGTAAGATACATTTTCTATCTCTGGTCCCTGCTCATCTCCCTCTGGTTCTGCTATGAATGGGCCACCCCTCCCCGTGGGGTGTCCTTCCCAAGCTATGTCCCCAGGTCACCCAGGGGCTCAGATGCTGTGTAAGCAGCTGCCAGCACAGACACAGGGAGAACAGGCAGCTTCCCGCTGGGGTTCAGAGAGCAGGGTCAGATCTGTGTCACCTCACTAAGGGGAGCAGATAAGGCCTGGACTTCCCTGTCCTGAGCTGTGGGATCAGGTCCAGAATCACACTGGCCAAAGCTCAAGTCTTATCCCCAAGAACATGAGCATCCAAGCTCCAGATTCCTTGCCTGTAAAATGAGGAAAGGCCCTACCTGGTTTGGCTCAGTGGATAGAGCATCGGCCTGCAGACTCAAGGGTCCTAGGTTCGATTCTAGTCAAGGGCACTGCCCGGGCTGTGGGCTCTATCCCCAGTAGGGGGTGTGCAGGAGGCAGCCAATCAATGATTCTCTCTCATCATTGATGTTTTCATCTTTCCCTCTCCTTTCCTCTCTGAAACCAATAAAAATATATTTAAAAATAAAATAAAATGAGGAGAGTTGTCACATGGACTGCACAAGGCCAACGCCAGGTGCATTGACACAGATGAAGTGATGAGCAAAGCCTGGCACCTGGTGACATCCAGTAGACACCCGTCATAGGGCAAAGCTGTATGACAAGACCTCAGGTTGGGATGGGCCGTTAGTGAGTCCTCTCTCATCTCCCCACTCCTTTCTTGGCCCAGACTTGAGGTTCGCTATTGAAATCCCACTAGTTCTTCAACTTGAATGCCACAAATGACAGAGAACTCACCACCTACGCACAGCCCTTCTCAGCTTTGCACAGCTTTGCCCCGGAGAACAATGGCCCATGCTGAGCTAATGGGCTCCCCTGTAGCCCTCTTGCCCATGCACTGGGTACTGCTCCGGGGGCCACCCAGACAGCCATGAGCATGTGCGAAGACCGTGCTGCTGGCTCACAGAGCCTTGAATTCTCCAAGCTACACGTCCCCAGCTCACTGTCACCTCTCCTATTTATAGTTTTACAATTTGCACCATCCTGTCACTTGTCTCAGAACACCCCCCCCCCCTCACATGAAGTAACCTCCCAAAGTGAAACCCATTCCCACCCATCCTGTCCTTGTGAGGTTCTCTTTGTGGACCCCAAAAGTGGATCTCACATCTGATCTTTCCAAAGCCTTGAGTGTGCACAAGTGCCTTCAGTTCCCTTGTTCTTGTCTTCTTAACACCACAGCTGCCTCTCTCTGAATCCTGGGGCCTGCTGTCCTTCTCTTCCTCCTATTGACCCCCACTCAGCAGACACCATCCATATTCAGGGGACAGACTCAGTACTAAAGTCTTAAGCTACCACCCTCCAGCCTCCCCTTCCCTCTCCTCCCCTCCCCTCCCTTTCCCTCCCTTTCCCTTCCCTCCTGAACAATTTAGTCCTAAGCTTTGCTGGAGCACCTATTGTGTCCTTAATTCAGGGACAGAAGAGCCAGGGTGTCTCAGGGCTGTGCGAGAGCAGCGAGGAGGCATCCACAAAGAAGAGTGGCCTGGCAAAGGGCACTGGAGCCCAAGCAGGGTGAGGAGGACTTCCTCAAGGAGGCGTGGGCCAGAATGAGAGACAGAGTCTGGATGGGGCGTCAGTGGCCCCATGCAGCAGGATGAACAATATGGGGAATCAGAGTCCAAGAGAGGTGTCCTGTGGAGGGGGCCTGGCACTGAGAAACACTCTATAAAATAACTGGACCGTGATCTACAAACGTATCAAGGAGGTGAAAATCAAGGCAATATGGAGGAATGGTCCCAGACTGAAGAGAACTAAAGAAAAGTGACAACTCAAGGCAGCACCTCATTCTGAATGGACCCTTTTGCTTCAAAAGGCCTTATGGGGCCAATTGGTGAAACTTCATGGGGTCTGAGGATGATGCAGACTCTCAACCAGATAGGGAAAGGTTTTAGCATATAACTGTACTTTCTAGTTTTCTCTTTTAAAAGAGAATTTCAGAGCAGGCACTGAATTAGAGATTGCCCAACTCTTTATTTATGGGATGGGGACTAAGTCTGGGAGAGGTGAAGCGACTTGATCGAGGACATAATAGCTAGTTGGCTTAAAGCTGGGATCCAAACCCTTCTTTTAAATCTTACTATTGGATCTAGTCCAAGTCCCCCATTTTACAGGTTAAGAAAGTGAAGTCCAGAGCCATGCAGAGATTTGCCCCAAAATGAGATGAACAAATTTCAGTGTCAGTTGTTTGGGACAAATTTGGGGAACTTCTTAGGTGTCTCAAGTTGAACTCTAAGTCCACGTTTATAGAAAGTTCCCCTAGATGTTGGCCCTAAAGCCAACTTCCTCCTAGAAGGGAAGTCCCCTGCCACTTACTCAGGATTTTGGTTTGTTGCCGTGCAGAGAGGCCAGCTGCTTTGCAAGCGGGTGTCTCTATGGCTTCTGGAATTTTTCATCCTCTCAGCTCCTGATGGCCTGGGACCTTGCCTTTCCATGTCCCAGTCATCAAGCAACCAGCTGGCAATTCTGAATAGGCAGAAGGCATCCAAAGGCTCTCTGAGGTGGCATTCATCTGATAAGGGGCAAGAGGTGGGGTGGACTGTTATGGGCTGAATTGTGTCCCCAAAATCCATATGTTGATGTTCTAACCCCCAGCACCTCAGAATGTGACTGTGTTTAGGAATGGGGCCTTTAAGAGGCAGTTAAGGTAAAATGGGGTCATCAGGGTGAGCCCCGATCTAATATGACTGGTGCTCATATAAAACAAAAGAATTAGGAGGCAAACTCATACAGAAGGAAGACCATGTGAGGATACAGAGAGGAAATGGCTATCTATGAGCCAAGGGGAGAGGTCTCAGAAGAAACCAACGCTGTCAATACCTTGATCTCAGACTTCCAACCTCATCTGTGGTACTTTATTACAGCAGCCCAATCGGATTACTACAGCAGGGGGGAGGAATCTTAGAGAACAGCTTTTCACCCTGACCGGTTTTGCTCAGTAGATAGAGCATCCGCCTATGGACTGAAGGGTCCCAGGTTTGATTTGCTCAAGGGCATGTACCTCGGTTGCAGGCTCCTCCCGGGCTCTGGCCCTGGTCGAGGCGCCTGCAGGAGGCAACAAATTGATGTGTTTCTCTCACATTGATATTTCTGTCTGTCTTTCCCTCTCTCTTCCACTCTCTTAAAATCAATGGGAAAATATCCTCGGGTGAGGATTAACAAAAAAAGAAGAAGAACAGCTTTTCTACAGACCACAGGCTCTCTGCACAGATCCGTCTGCCCACACTGTAATGTCACCTTCCCCCAACAAGCTCATCTGAGCGGCAGTCTCCCCATTTGGACACTAATCAAGGAAAACTGGGAACAGAATGCTTGGAGTTGTATGATCTCAGGCTAGTCATTTAATCTTGCTGTGCCTTAGTTTCCATATGTAAAAACAGGATTCATAATTCCTGTTTTAATATTTCCTAGAACAATTGAGAAGATCAAGTGTAGGAAGTGATAGAAACTATAAAACAGATTATAAATGTGAGGGATTGCTATTAATGATAGTCATTTTGTAGTATACATAATAAAAAATATTTATGTATTGAGCTTCCGTTTCAGTTAGAAAATGCAAACTTTATCTTTTTGTAATCCAGGAGGGAATAGAGATTAACACCAATAAAGCTATGTGCAAGATGACACATAATAAATACAGTTCAGGAAACAGAAAGCAAGTGTTTAGAGAAAGCAAAACCATCACGGCCCGTGTGCATTAGGCGCAGTTTATTCATTCATCAAAGATTTACGGGGAGCTTTGTGTGCCAGCGCTGTCCTAGCGCAGAGCTAGAACCTGAACAGCACAGCACGCCCTCGGAGAGCCTCCGTTCCAGCAATAAACAAACATGCTACTGAATATGACTGGTGGAGACAGCGCAGTGAAGGAAAGGAAGAACGGGGAGGGCGTGGGAAGGCTGCATGTGGGGACAGGCTGCTTTATAGCAGTTATTAGTGAGGCCCTCGCTGGGAAATCAGACCTAGAGGAAGTGAGGGACAGAACCATGTCGCTACGTGGGAAAGGAGCATTGTAGATGGTATCGGGTGCCTTTACCAAACAGAGCTGCACAGCGCTTTGCGAAATGAATAGGACTTGATTAGGTTGCTGGGAGGGCTGAGGCAACCCAGACAACAAGGTTTATGTGGGATTTGCCAGGAGGGTGTTGCAATTCTCAGATGTCGCCACCAGGTGGCAGAATGGCTTCAGGCAAAAGGTCTACCAGGTGTCTGGGAACAGTTCTTTCAGACTCCCAAGGAGGAGTGTTTGGATAGACCCCAAGATGCCTAGAGGCTAGAGAAACAGCAGATACAGCCTGAAGGGTGAGAAGGTAGAATTAGCTCCTTGCCTGATAACTGGTTGAAGCTTTCTGAGAGTCACTGTATTTCCCCATCCTCCCAATGGCTGCCACCTCCAGCTTGGCTATAAGGCATAGCACTTGTTAAACTACAAGGCATTTTAGATACCCAGAGAATCATCATTATTCCATAATCTCTATAGTAAAGCCCTGCCATGGCCCCATAGGTAGGGCAGTTAAATCCAAGCTCCTAAAATACAAGGTTGGGATGTGGCAAGTCGATGAAGGAATGGCCGGTCCCAGCCCAGGTTCTTGCTTGGCGCCACCTGTTGGCAGCTGTCTGTTCTGGCTTAAAAATCATACGTGATTCTGACTCTTAGGACTTTTGCTGGGACTTCCAACACAGATGCAGATTCCAGAACTCCCCTAATTGGTGCCATTTTGTTGGTCTTTATGGAGAAAGTTGGGGCACAGGGACCCATCATCTACTTCCCTGATACCTCAATCAGGATTGCCTGCGGTTTCTCCACCCAGCTTTACCCTTTCCTCCCAGCTTGCCCCCACCATGAAAATATTTGATGCTGACTTTCTTATATCCAAATTCCTGGTACCCTGGGCTATGTTACCTTGGGTTTTCACTGTATTGGATTTTTACCTCTTCTGAAGAAGCACCTTTCTATTAGATACCTGTGTCTACCACATGATCTATTTCCCAAAGAACCTGATATGCATGCATTTCTGTGTGTGCACTTGTGCATGTGTGTGGTGCATGTGTGTATGCATGCACACATTTGTATAGGGTGGAGGGAGGGCTTGAGAGAAGGGTGTTTGCTCAGTTATGCTCTCCTTTCACATTCAGATGACTCTCATTAAATCAACTAGTTCCACCAAGACTTTTTCTTACCCCATCAGCCAAAATGGACCCAGCCTCCCTCCAGGATTGCTTTGAAATTCCCTTCTGGCGCCCTTTCCCTGATTGTCTTCTTATTTCTGCGCATGCTCAGAAGGTCCTAACAGTGGTGGGCTCTGAGCACCATCCAGTCTCCTCTTCCTTCTGGGAGGGCAGTGGAAGGATATCCTTTAAAAGCAGTCTGTGCTCAACAAGCAGTAAAGGTCATGCTTCATAGCTGAAGGTCAAAAGGCACAGGAAGCAATCCTGCACACTGGACTTCTCACTGATCTCCTCCTCAGTGGCTTCTTTCTTCACAAGACAATGACCTTGTGAGGCAGAAACACCCTTGGCTTTAAAATGCAGTTATTCAGTCATCCAATCATTCATTCATTCATTTATTCATTTTGTCATTGATTCAAGAAAGTGTTAAGTGCCTTTCTCTGTGCTGGGGAACCCAATGGCAGACAGTGCATGGTCACCATCTGGGGGGAGCTCAATGTCTGGGGTGGGGGGAGCCTGAGTCCCCAGCAGCATCAGAGGTTGATGGGTGCAATAGTAAAAGTGCCACATTGGAGGGATGAACTGAGTGCTATGTGTCCCAGAGGACTGAGGACAAGCTTTCCTGTGACTTATTTTGCCTGTGTAACCTTGTTCAAGATTCGGGAACTGCACAGAAGGGCGTCACTTCCTAACCCTGGCAATGCTGACCAATGAATCACTGGAGGGAATGAAGGGAACAGCCAAGAATGATGGAACAATGTCTCCTCACCCTGCACTGTCTCAGAGGTGCTCAGTGACTAGGGAGAAGTCCCCTCCCATCCTGATTGCTTTGTCCTGGGTCAAGTCCCAAACTACCTATCCTATATAATAAAACCATAATATGCAAATTGACTGAACAGTGGAATGACTGGTCACTGTGATGCACACTGACCACCAGGGGGCAGACGCTCAATGCAGGAGCTGCCCCCTGGGGGTCAGTGCGCTCCCACAAGGAGAGTGCTGCTCAGCCAGAAGCCGGGCTCATGGCTGGCGAGAGCAGTGGCAGTGGCGGGAGCCTCTTCTGCCTCCGCAGCAGCACTAAGGACCCCTTGGTGGATGTCCAACTGCTGGCTTAGGCCCGCTCCCCATGGGGTCCCAGACTGTGAGAGGGCGCAGACCAGGCTGAGGGCCCCCCACCCCCGCAGTGCACGAATTTCGTGCACTGGGCCTCTAGTATATATATAAAAGGCTAAGTGTCCATCCGACCGGAAGCTATGACATGCACTAACCACCAAGGGGCAGACACTCAACACAGGAGCTGCCATGATGTGCATTGGCCATTTAAAAATAAACGGCTCCATGGACTTGGTGCCAACAAACCAACACTTGGCTTCCCCCAAGTTGGACACATGCTCCGCCACCACCCCAGAGGAGCACCCCACCAAATTGCAGCCGATGCTGCTGACACCCCATGGTTACAAAATGCAGCCCACAGCCCAGCCCAGAATCGGTTGCTGTGGGTACCAGGCTTCCTTTCCCTAGCGACTAGCCTCCTTGCAGTTTCTTCAGCCCAGGAACATGACTTGCTTTATAGCCAGGTGCAAACATTTTACAGTTTAACGAACTGTTTGTGTAGCATTTTCACATGCCTCATCTCATTTGATCCTCACGGAAGTCCTGGAGTAGGTAGATAGGAGACTTGGTAGAATCCTATTTTCTTTTCATTAGCAAGACATGAATAGCGATATTAAAATGTTTCTTCTAATTAATTTCCTTTCAATGTGGACAAATCCATGCACCAGGATACTAATCCTCATATAAAGCATTCCCAATTCCCTTTTCTTTCCATGGGGCTGTTTGATAGGAGCCAATAAACCACTTCCAAAAGTAGGACCTTTGCAAAATCCCTGCTTTCAAATGTCTCTGCCCAAAGGGACAGTTAAATGACAGAACCATCACACATTTGGATAACAGCCCTGGGGAGCAACTGAGTGGTGAAAAGCACTGCAGAAAATGACTGGAGGTCACTGGGGGGAAAGAGGACTCATCACTTGCCTTCCTCAGGCAGCCTTCATGTGACTATGCAAAAGGGACTTTCTTCACCTGTTAGAAGAAAAGGATTGGGAGCTACTGCTGAAGAAGCCTCTCATCTTCCTTGTAGTTTAAAGCTGGGGACCATTTGAGTGAAAAGAGAGACCCCACTTCTAATTCATTGATGCCCTAAAGTTGGAACTTCCAAGAAATCCTTTTCTTTGACAGAGTGAGTGAAATCATGGGAATGTTAACAATGGCAAAGCCTTGATGGCTGGAGGCAGAGGGAGGGCAGGTTCCTAGGGAACATCTCTCTACTCTAATCTGCCAAGCATTGGGTTGAAAAAGCAAACCTGTCTCTGGCCCTGGCTGCTTAGCTCAGTTGGTTAGAACATCATCCTGATACACCAAGGTTGTGGGTTGGAGGCATATTCAAGAATCAACCAATAAATGCATAAATAAATGAAACAACAAGTCTCTCTCTCTCTCTCTCTCCAAGCTCAATAAATTTAAAAAATTAAAAAGTCAAGCCCACTAAGCTAGCACATAAGAAGGGCCACGTAGATCCCATGCTTTCATTTGCAAAATCTGTGCTTTCCTTTTTCTTCTACATGAGTCATTTTTCAGATCGAAACACATTTCTTAGACTTAGTTTCAAAATGAATGGAAAAATCAAGATAAGCCTCTCCATTTTGATAATCCTCTTGCTTTGTGGTAGAAATAGCCTTAAAGTGCTGTTAAAGGGACCATTTTTCCTGCCTAATCATGAAAATTCAGGTAATTACTAGAAAAAGAAGCAAGTTACACTGATAAGGAGAATTAGGCCTCTAGCTACTCTATGGGTTTTATTCCATGGCAAGCGAGGGGGCTGGGAGTGTGTCTTGATGAACCCTTAGACAAGGATTAATATAATAATTATATTTATTGAACACATTTCTATGTCAGTTGAATACCACGTGTGCTGTAAAAATCTCACTTTAAATCCATGTGACCCGAGGAAGTAGGCCATACTATTTATCTCCATTTGACAGACGAAGAGGAGACCCATGGGGATGGAAATAACTTGTCTAAGGGCACACAGGAGCAAGGGGTGGACTTCCCACTCCTGAGCCATCCCTATGAGGTTGCTGAGAACCATCAGAAAAATGCGAACACTACGGAGCCAGCCAGGCTTTGGTTCTGCGTTGCATGGTCTCCTACCCTAGGGACTCTGGGGCCCCCTTTGCCCCTGTGGCCACCCTCCAAGCCTCCACATCTTCCAAGTGAGATGCACATATTTTAGAAAATGAATGTGTATTACTGCATCATTTGGGGATGAAAACCAACAGTTATTTTTTAAAACGACTCTAAGTTCTAATTATAATCCCTTTGCTCTAAATGTTCACCCCTGCCTACACTTCCCATTTTCTTTGTCCTTAAGGCCTCTGTTTTGTCTTTCATCCACTTAACAGATGCCTGCTGAGAAACCTTCCCAGGCCCAGGTGCTGGGGGAGTAGGCAGTGAGCAAAAAGAAGCAGCCATTGCTTGGTGGAGCGTAATGTAGACCGTGTGGGGGACAGGCATCTATGAGAAAGTTGCAGCTGCAATAAATGAGATGCGGGAGACATAACTGGTGACAAAATGAGAGTCTGGCCCATGTGGGGTACCCTGGAGGGCTTCCTGTGCAAGTGTCATTGAAACCGAAATAGCAAGAGATGAGTAGGAGAACAATGAAGGAAAGGACGTTGCAGGCAACGGGAACAATATGTGCAAAGGTCTCAGCAGAGGAAACAGGGTGAATCCTAGAGTCTAAAAGAGAGTCAGGTGACTGTGGAGAGAGAGCTCAGGGGTGTGTATGGTATAGATGAGGCTACAGAGCTGGGCAGGGGCAGAGCAGACAGGACCAAGGAGGTTATGAGCCAGCGGAAGCCATGGATAGAGCTCAGCAGAGGGTGACGTGATCAAATTTGCATTTTGCGAGAGGCCCCTGTGGGAATAGCAAGGGTATTTGGGAGTGAAGTAGAGAGGATGCCTATGGAGAGGTTGGGCACTGTGATGTGGTCCAGGGGAGAGGTCAATGGTGTGGGTAGGTAGGTGCGGGGAGAACATTCCAGAGGTGGAGGGAAGTCAATAGGCTCAGAACCTCGTTCGGAAGTCAAATTGATGGGACTTGATGAACTGACTGGACAAGGGTTGGTGGGTCAAGGAAGTAATCTAGGTTCCTGAGTAGAGGAGCATGCAATTTCTTGAGACAGACGGAGTCAGTAGGCTGGAAACAGGCAGCATGCACGCCCAAACAAGTACAAGTTTACCTGGCCAGCCCGTTTCCCCATTTTCAAGGACAGCCAGTGGTTAGCAGATTTGACCTCTTTTCAATTCTGAGTGACTTGGTGAGTGTCTTAAAGAAGCAAATCCACGCATTTGGAAAATGCCACTGCTGAGGCCTTTATTGACAGCTCCTCATTCTGCTTCTATGACCATTAAAATCTTCTCCTTGCTCCTAGCTAACCCACCCTCCACTAAAACCACGCACAGAAAGTAAAATAATATATTCAAAATATGGCTGACATTATGAGCAGCAAAGCTTATATTTTTGGAAAATTTTCTGGACTCATTAAATTTGTTGTAATCTATCTAAAATCTCATCACTTCAGGTTCTCTCAGGATTGAAAGGAAAGACCAAGAATATGCAAAACCCAGGCTGGGTGATGAGCGCCCCCTGTAAGTTGTTATGGGAGTTCCAGGCTGAGGTTGGAATTTTCAGAATTAAGCTCATTTGTCCTAGTAAACCCATACGTGGGCTCACCTGTGTCCAGGGGACCTGAGGTTTCCCAAGACCTCCAGAGCCACAAGACAGATTCCAGGGTCCCCATCAGGATTCAGGAGTTAGATCCAAGCTAACATCAAGTTCTAGAATCTCCTTCTGTCCCATGGAGCCCTGCCACAGGGTCAGTCTGATTCCCTGACTCACTGAAGAGAAATCTTACGGTGTCTACCCCTCCCACCCATTTCCAAGAGCTTTTTCCTACTGGCTAAAATAATTCATGTCTGTTGCCTGATAGAAGGCCAGAATCTGACTCAGAGAAGTCCAGCCAGGATCTAAGTAAAACAACTTCTGCACATCAACTATCCTAAGGACTCCACTTGCTCACTGGAGCCTCTGAGTACAAGGTCAAGGTTCCCACAGAGGGAGGTTGGCTTCTGCCAGGCACTGGAGACCCCAAGGGCTACCTCTGCAAGCCTCCTTCAGCCTGAGGAGTTCCATCCCCGCTGTGGTTGGGCCACACCTGCAGCCTGGCCCAGTAGACCCCCACAGCCGACCAGAACTGGAGAAACTTGAGAAGGCCCCTCCGCCCCCACCCAGAGCACTTGATTTCTGCCCACCTCCAACTCCAAGAAGAAGCAAATGCTGTAATTTCCTGCAACAATTGCATGTAAGAGTGAATGAGTGAAAAACTGTTGGTTAAGGCACAGTGCAGCGGACTTGGAGTAGGAGGCGCTTCTCTGAAGTCCAGCGAGGCAGGTGAAGAGGCAAGTCCCCCTCACGGGCTAGAATTCACTCTGTGGCCTGTCACTAGTCACAAAACCAAGGAGAAGAGCCACATCTGCTAACGCGAACCTCAGACAATGCTTCCAATACACCGGCCAAGAACTGCAACTACTAGTAAAACCTGGAGAACTAAACACTTAAATTATCTTCAAGTCTCCTACCATCCACAGTGGAAATATATTTTGATAGTTTCACTATAACTGGGCAATTTTCAAGAAGAAAAGAGAGCCCAGACCCAAGAAGGGCTTCTAACGCTGACACCTGTGTCAGGAGCAGATATTCTTCCCCTGGGAGGGTTTTGGAGAATGACAAGGACACGGGGTCCTCCCTGAGTGGACCCAGAACTGGGGAAGGGGTTTGAGTCCCTGGATCCAGTCCCGCCACCTCCTGAGGGTTTCATGGATCCTTGAGGCTACAACAGCCTGAACACAGAAGGATGATCAGTCCTGGATCATGGTCGTGAGGCTCTGGGAGTAAGCTCCGCTCTTCCCCAACGTGCTGATGCTATCAGCTAGAACAGATCAGCGACTCATGATTATGCAGCAGATGCTTTGCATTAAATAGGATTCAATTAAGCCACATGGAACCTGTGAAAATGTTCCTCCGCTGTGCGCTAGTCCATTGTCAAGCAGCCTCTTTCTCTGCCACTAGGAGGCAGATGTTCATGGTTGACTACGATGCGGGAGGAGACAGCCATTCACAGGGGTTCAGACCGGTGAGTTGGGCCTTCTGCAGCTGGGGCTATGAGTCTCCAAGCTCCCTGGTGGCTATGGTGGCACTGCCCCTTCTCTCACCAGGACTTTTGTCTCCAACAGATGTGACACTTGCACTCCTTTTCTGCTTCTCCTGAGTGGACCTTCCCTCTGAGCTGGCCTTTCAGTCTCACACTTGTCCCCAAGTCCCCTGGGCCCTAGGAGGAAGAAGCAGCCTCTTTCGCTAAAGTGGACAGAATGTCCCTTTGTCGTTTTAGGTCACTTGTTCCAAATCCCACAGAAATCTCCCGACTGACCCTCTTTCCTCCTTTACCCGTTCCTTACCCGTCCCCAAGCGGCCTGGCCCTGTCTATTCTTGACATGAGCCTGGCCTCTCCTGGGGCCCAAAGTCAGCCTCCCCTTTCCAATAGGTTCTGCCATTACCAGACAGCATTTCCCAAAGAGTGTTCCCAGGTCTCATGGAAACCTGTGTGTTCAGGCAGGTTTGGGAACCCCCTCCTCCCCACTGCCTCTCCATCTTGGGGGTATACAGTAATGTTGGCACAGGAAGGATTCTGGAAAGCCTTGTAGAAAAGACCCAGCCTCCCATAGGTTTGTATGACCCTGGAAGGCCTTCCTGCACATAACACTGTGAATATCCCACACATGGCACAGGCAGATGCAGCGTCTGACACAGAAGGTGCTGCCCAGCTGAGCACCGAGATGCTGGCCACAGGCACACGGACTGGATCCTCCTTCCCAGGCCCAGATCCCTGTGCTCCTTCATTGAGACCCCAGCCTTGTTTTGCCCTTGGTTACGCCCTTATATTTCTGGCCCTGATAACTAATATAAAAAAAAAGTTTCTATAGCTTTCTAGAAGGCCCAGAATTCAAGCCTGAGAGTGCAGTTCCACATGAGACATCAAAAGCTGATTTAAGCAGTGCCAGATAATGATGAGACTTATTTATAATGTTTGTGGGTTCAGTCCTGGCTGGGTGGTTCACTTGGTTGGAGCATCATCCTGTACACCAAAAGGTTTCGGATTTGATTTCCTGTCAGGGCACATCCAGGTGGCAACTGATTGATGTATCTCTCTCTCTCTCTCCCCTCTCTCTTTCTTTCCTCTCTCTCTAAAAATCAATAAAAAAATATTTATTAGATGAGGATTAAAAAATAATAATAAAATAAAATGTTTGTGGGTTGAATTAATGACTGAATGAACAAATGAATTTGCTGAGTGAAGAAGAAAGCTAATGAGCTAGGATCTGGGACATCATTCTGATTCATTTCCATGTGTAAGTGAAGACCATGATTTTCTTCCTTCCATGCACATGTATGTGCAAAAGACTCTCTGGTCTAAGGGAGGAATTGCTCTAGAAATCTCTATGTGTGGACGTACAGCTATGTCATATTTCAGCAGGAGCCTTGTTTTCTCCAAACCACTCTCTCTTAATGCTTTTTCATTTTCCTGATCACTTCTGGGAGAAAGCCTTACTGGGACCCATGGTTGTGGGACGTGCCTCTGTTGCATGTCCTAAACACTTCTCTAGCAATAGAGAGGGTGCACTCATAGTAGCAGGTGCTGAGTGTCCCGGGGAGCAGGTCTCAAATCCTATAACCAGCGGCTTCCCTTTGAAGGCTCACTATCCTCACTATCTGAGGTGAAGACATTGAGGTCCCACTAGAGTTGCTGAATTGCCCGATGGTAGCCATTGGCAGAATAGTATGCAAATCTGTGGCTCCTCATGGGCAGAGCTAGACCTGGGCTTCCCACCCTAGAATTATAGGGAGGCTTTTAAAACTATTGATGCCCAAGCCCAGTCTGAGAGAGCAGTAGCCCTGAACTTACACAGACCCACATGGGCCACTCGGGCAAAGGTGTGAGGCACAGCTTGTCCGGGTCTTGGCAGGACAGCCTGTGATGGTCTGGGGGAGGCTGTGTCACGTCTCCTGTTGCCCCTTTGTCTCTGTGTTGTCCTTTCTGGCTTGGGGGACAGAGCTCTTGGGGAGATGGCACCCTCGGCTTGTTCTTTTTTTCGCTGTCACTGTGCAACATAAACCAACAGTGGCTCATCATATTAGGTCTCGACCTTGTCTCACGTGTGTGCTTGACAAGAATCTGATTGAACTGTAGAGATAAAGGCCAGACAGGTCCATTTTTTAACTGTGGTTTTTACTTTTTCTTTTGAAACAATTATAGAATCACAGGAAGTTGCAAAATAATGGACAGGAGGCCCTGCATACCCTTCGTCCAGTTTCCCCCATGACAACATCACATGTAACTATCGTACAACATCAACACCAAGACATTGACATTGGTGCGATCCACCAAACTTCCGATTTCACTGGTTTTACATGGACTTGTGTGTGCGTGTGTATTTGGCTGTTTGCCATGTTATCCCCCATGTAGATTTGTGTGGCCACCACTGTGATCAAGATATAGAACTATCCCATCACTGCAGGCTGCTGTGTGGCCTCCATCCTACCCCCTTCCCCCCACCTCATTGCTACCCTCATTTGTTCTCCATCTCAATAATTTGCATATGTCAAGAATGGCATATACATGGAATCAGACAGCCTGTAACCTTTTGAGATTGGCTTCCTATACTTGGCATAATTCCCTTGAGATCCCTCCAAGCTGTGGCCTGTACAGGTAATCCCTCGCTTCTGTCCTAAGTGGTCCCCCAGGGTGTGGATGCACCACAGTGTTGAACCCTCACCCTGTAGAGGACATCGGAGTGGTTTCCAGTGTAGGGCTGTCACGAGTAAAGCTGCTAGGAACATTCATGGACAGGTTTTCGCTTGCACTGAAGTTTTCACTTCCCTGGGAGATGAAGGAGATTAAGACACAGATGAGATTAAATGCCCAGTGGCAGAGATTAAGACACAAAGGAGATTAAATGCCCAGTGGCGGTTGCTGGGTGGTATGGTGACAGGATGTTCAATTCTGTAAGAGACAACTGTAAAACACTTTTCCAGGGCAGCCTGACACTGTTTTACTCCCGTCCGACTCCACTGAGCAGTGGGAGCTAAGATTGCTGCTTTGGGAGCCAAATGGAAGTGGCCCAGAAGCTGCCGGAACTTTAGCTAATGGAGTCCAGGTCTTCCACTACAATTTCTAAAGGATAACTCCTGGGAAATCTTTCTGAGTCATTCCCTGATTCTGTATCTGTGGTCCCCTCAGATATGAGTGCCAGAAAATGTGGGTGTCCACCCTGACAACCACACAGGTTTCAGGGAGTGGAAACACTGGCCTAAATTCAGCGAACTGGGAGAAGGGCTGAGCCCTCTGACCCCGCCCCCTCTCCTGGGGACTAGGAGTTCTTCTGGAGAATGGAGCTCTCTTGATGCCCCTGAGCCGCAGGTGCCCTAAGCCTCACCCTGGAGCTCTTGGAGAGAACCAAAGTCAAGGCAGGTCTCACCCTAGAGGGCTGCCTTCTCTGGGCTCCCTCGGATGCTCTTGATGAGTCTACATGTTGGCGCCAGCCATGGGAGCAGACAGGGCAGCGTTTGGGTTAGGATGTTGGTGGGCCTTCCCGGATCCACTTCCTGCAAGGCCAGCTTGGAGGCAGGATGACCGAGTCCGACTCCGAGCTGCTTCTAGAACCCCCTCTACACAGAGCCTTTGACCCTGCACCCCGCCCAACCCCCTTCAGCCAGTCATAGGGCATCTGCCATGCGTGTGGCCCTTGCCCAAACACAGCAAAACACAGCTCAAAGGCAGTGGCTATGCAGCAGAAACATAGCTGGTGATCACACCCCAGCATCTCACTCCCTTCTCTTCACAGAACCCCAAACTTCCCCTCACAAACTCTCACAACCTCTCCCACAAACCCCACGGCCACCTCCTGGCTCCTCCATTCCCCCCCTGCTGGCATCACTGCCCCTCCACACTCCCAAGCCTGGGGCTAGCCAAAGGCCAAACAACAACAACAACAAAAAAGGGAAACAAAGCACACAAAAGAATTCCCCTGACCCCCCAATAAACACACACACAAAGGAGCAGGCTTGTGGGAAGAGGAAGCTCCCACCAGCATCGACCCCTGGGAGGAGGAGGCTGGGGGTCCCCTCATTGTTCTCCCTCCCTAGGCCTGGTGATGACAATCCCAGCCCCGGACAGGTTGTAGCCCCCCTGCCCTGCAGCCAGCACCCCTCCTCTTTTCCCACCTTGGGTCCCCTGAGAAAGACGCCTGGGAGCAGATGTCATAGGTTCCCACAGGAGCAGGAAGTAAGAGCTCACAAAAGACCGGGTTTTCCCTGAGGAAGTCGCGGTGGCTTCTCAGTGACAGACTCCTGCAAGGATGAGGGACAGGGCAGCCGGGACCCCTGGGACCAGGGCCAGGAGAGGAGCGGCTCCTGGAGGAAGGGAGGGCATTGTGAGCCCTTGTTTACGGCTCTGGCTGGCGGGGGCCGTGACCTTGCTGCTTGTCCACAGGCCCAGGCTCCCTCCTCTCCCTGAAGCCTTCATGTATTGTTGTGGAGTCTGTTGTGGAGGCAGCCCATTCATAATTTTATTTGGGGGCGGTTGTTTTTCGGCCTCCAGCCCCTCCCCCAACTGGCTCACTTTCAGCATTGTCACCCGGATAAAAAGCAAGATATCCTTCCCCTTTCATGAAGCCAGCTTCCTATCCTGGCCTTGTTGGCTCCCGACTCTGTTAACCCTTCCAGGAGCAGGAAGAGGGCTCCCCTCTAATGACAGGCCGCCAGAGCCAGCTCAGACCCCAGCTCCACCACCCCAGCGTTAGTGGGGGACAGAAGCACAGGGTCCTGGGAAGGCTTGGGTGAGGAGCAGTCCCAGATCATGATGGAGACACTGAAATGCCTGAGTGCTAGGATGTGGGGACAGGTTACAGGGTGAGAGGTTGGAGTGACAGTGACAGTGGCTCTGTTATAGCTACTTGCCCCCAAAGAACCTTTCCTGCCAGGTCATAAAGGCTCTGAGGAGTCCTAGCCTCTGCACCCTGCAGCAATCACATCTTTCTTTGAAATGCATCATTTGCCCCCACAGATGGATGCGCTATGAGCCAGGCATCCATAGCAGCCGGCATAGCACTGAGCACACACCCGGGTAGTCCTGTTTTCTCATAGGGTGGGCTGTACAGCCTGAGTTGTCCATGCCAACAGATACTTATTTTCTAACAGTTCTGAAGCTGGAAATCCAAGGCCAAGGTGTCGGTAGAGTTGGTTTCTTCTGAAGCCTCCCTCATTGGCGTGTAGATGGCTGTTTTTGTCAACACATGGTCTTCCCTCTGTTCGTGTGTCTGTGTCTTAATCTCCTTCTTATAAGGATACCAGTCAGATTGGATTAGGGCCCATCCAATGACCTCATTTTAACTTGATGACCTCTTGAAGGGTCTTGTCTCCAAATATTATGGAGAGGGGCTTAGGGCTTCAGCATACGAACTTTGGGGGAACACAATTCAGCCCAGAGCAGGAGGACTTAGGGCACTCTTTCTCTAGGACAGTGATGGCGACCCTATGACACGTGTGTCAGCACTGACACGCGTAGCCATTTCTGATGACACGCGGCCACTAAGGCGGCCGCATGCCGAGGATGAAACATTTGCTGCTCCTGAGGATGAAACATTTGCGAAATAATGTTTTTTCCTCAAAGTGACACACTACCCGAGTTATGCTCAGTTTTTTGGCGAAGTTTGACACACCAAGCTCAAAAGGTTGCCCATCACTGATCTAGGATCATCTCCAGGAGTTTACTGACTCTGCAAATAGTCAAGTGACCAAAGACACAGAGAAATAAATAGAAAGAACTGTGGGATCTGAAATTAAAGATGGGGTAAGGGCTGATGTCTGGAACCCCAGAACCTGCCCTGGAGAAGCATGTCACTCCACCTCGGGCAGCTCCTCAGTGTATAATCCATTTGCATTTTGGGTGGCCTAAAGCCCACCCATCACCATCCATGGACTTTTGGTTAAGGCAGTGATGGGCAACCTTTTGAGCTTGGTGTGTCAAACTTCGCCAAAAAACTGAGCATAACTCGGGTAGTGTGTCACTTTGAGGAAAAAACATTATTTCGCAAATGTTTCATCCTCAGGAGCAGCAAATGTTTCATCCTCGGCATGCGGCTGCCTCAGCGGCCGTGTGTCATCAGAAATGGCTACGCGTGTCAGTGTTGACACGCGTGTCATAGGTTCGCCATCACTGGGTTAAGGTCTCAGTCAGACCTGGTACAAGGATAATGATATTTGTGACAGTGATTGAAATGGGCTGAAAGGAGATTGGATCCATTTGTGGGAGGTGAACAGCACATGGAGAGACAGTTGGTCTAATTGGGGATGGAAAGGGATATATGGGGTTGGGACACTGAGGGGTTAATGATGCCCAGAAAGGCTGCTAATCCTGACCACAGATTAGGCCACACAAAGAGTAGGATAAGTAAAAGCCTAGCAAGGAATGCCAGGACTCCTAAAGGCAAGCCAGCATCCACCCCAAACTCCCTTGCCAAGTGTGTGCATGTGTAAATGCATGCATATGCATGTTTATGCCTATGTGTATGCCTGTATATGTATGTGTGTCTGTGTGCATGTGTGTGCAGTGCATGTTTATGTGCATGTATGTATGTATATGTGCATGGTTGTGCACGTTTGTGTGTGCATGCCTGTTTATGTGTGTGCAAGTATGTGTGTGCATGCATATGTGTATGTGCCCTCATGCACTACAAGTTGCCGAGTGTCCTGGAAAGAAATTTCGCCCAACCAGTTTGGTGGCCTCAGGGTTCTTTGCCAGTGAGTGGCCACAGCACACCAAGCCCCTAGTTTCATCCTGGAACATGTGGGGACACCCACTTCTCTTCATAGCCCACTCTTCTTCACAGCTCATTGTTGCTCTATTTGCTTTTCTCCAGACATCTCTGCTTTATAGTGATGTGTGAATGCATGCACATGCATGTTTATGCCTGTGTATATGCCTGTGTGTTTTCATGTGTACATGTATGCATGTGTGTGCAGTGCATGTTTGTGTGCGTGTATGTGTGTATATGTGCATGGTTGTGCACGTTTGTGTGTGCATGTGTTTACTTGAGAAAAGGGGTGTCTTTTTGCCCAGGATTATTGTGAGGGATCATCCACCTTTCAGTTTGGCTGCAAATGCTGGCTTTGGAGCTTGGGAGCTAGAGCTACCAGGCCTGAGATCCTGGCTCAACCACTTACTGGAAGCAATGTGTGGCTTAGGGCAAAATTGAACTCTCTGAACCCCAGTTTCCTTAGATGTAAAACGGGGATATGAATACTCGCTGGAGAAGTTTTGTGTGGTTGACCAGAAGAGGGATATAAAATGTGAAGCAGAGTTCATTGTAGGTGTGGCAGCTGCTCCTGTCCTCCTGCCCTTTCACAGATGGCATGTCTGGCCCAGGGTCACAGAGCACAGAGCTGGGACATGCTCAGGAGCTCGTTGTCTCCACCACCCTCTGCCTGTCTCTAGAAATCTCTGCTCAGCTGTTTTTCCTGATAAAGACTGTCTTTATCAACCCTCCAAAGTATTGGACTAAGAAGAAGTTGAGGTGATCAGCACATTTAATGTGGGCTCTTCTCAGAACCCATGATGGGACAATGGTCCCCCAACCGCACACAGCCTGCAACTCCCCAAGGGTCTGCCAAACAGCAGCTCAGAAGCTGCCCTGCTTCTCCCCTCCCCCTATCCCCGAACCCGAATGCCCTCTCCCACACATTACTGAACCCCTATATGGATAGGTGGCAACCTGGCAAATGGCAGAGAACAGCCCCACACCCTCCTGATCCTCCCAGAGTTGACCATCCATGTCCCCCCACAATCACAACCCCCGTCCCAGCTTCAAGCAGTAAGGAAGTGAGATGGAAAAGAAAAAAGAACAACAAGAAAGGCCAAGTTCCCACAAGGTGCTCTGGGTTGAACCCAGCAGCCCTCCATGTCATTTCCAAAGCACTTCTTCAATCCTGGACTCAGGATCAGAAGGTAACTGAGTCAGGATCTAGCCCCAGCTGCCACAAGACTAAGTGTCCCCCCCACCCCTCCCACCAGGAGAATATAGGATAGTAAAACTCATCAATGGCATGCCCTTCCCCCCCACCACCCCCCATAGAGGCAGATCATTGAAACCCGGAAGAGAAAGCTATTATTTCCCCCAGGTATGACTGAGACCATCTCTTTGACCAAACTGTAGACAGGCTCCTCTGAGTCCTTTTCAGTTAGGCCTCATCCTTGGGCTTCTGTGTCCATCCTTCCAGAGTTCAGTTTTAGCAAGTTTTAGTCCTGCTAAGTCAGTTTAGAGAGACTTCTTCACCCTTCGTATCTGATTACTCTCAATATCTGATCCAACTCCTCACCCCCACTCTCCTCCAAGTGATATCTGAACACCTGGGCTGCCTTCAGCGAGTGCCCTCTTGGTCATCTCAGCAAGAATCCTCCTCTATTGTTGATGCCTGTCCTTGGTAATTTCCATCCTCTGACCTTATTTGTCCTTGTTGTATTCAGAGTTGAGCCCACCTCTCTCCCCTCTCTAGATACTCTTGATGTCTATCATCAAGATACTCTTGAAGTCTTCCTTGCTGTTTTAACAAGTGTCAGAATAATTTTCCCTCTAACAGGTAATATTAAAAGCAAGCAGACAAATAGCTGCTCTGTTCGGGTGGCTCTGTTGAACACCGGTGCTTGCAGGTGAGTTTTACGAGCTGTCTAGCTGGCCAACTTTTGGGGAACAATCATGAATATTGTTATCAATACAATCATGACCACGGAGTCATAACCAGGTGGAAGAGTCCAGGTTGTTGGATTTCTCTTCCAGGGATAAGAATCTAGAGACATGGACAGAAGTCTCAGCAGCTCCAGGCACCAGCCTTGTTGCTAATCCCTCTGCAAAACTGGACCATCAAAGCTGGACACCTGTTTACTGAGGACCTGACTTACAAATGGAGCCTGAGCTCATGGCCATCTCTTATCATCATGGGCCACTATGGAACCTTGGGTATCTGGAACTCTGGTTGGCTCTGTCCTGAAAATGAACAACCACGTGGGTAGAGATGGCCTTGCCCTCTCGAAACAGGGACTCCTCTCCACGGGCCACACCCAGAGGAGGATTTGACTTTTCAGTCTGTGCCATTTGTACGCACAACACTTGGGAACGAGAAGAAACCCTAACTATCTGGCCCACTCCCTCATTTGAGAGTTGAGAACTGAACCAGTGGGGAGAATCCCTTGCCGAATGTCAACCAGCAAATGTGTGGGCTCAGCCAGGGCCAGAATCTAGGACTGGGCTAAGGACAGCTCCCTTTCCACCAAGCAGGATCCCACATCATCACCACCGAGGGGACTCAGAAATGGATTTCACTGTTATTTTTCACCATCGCACTTTGGAGAAAACTACCCTTCACTGAAGTTTTCTTTGTGGGAGGAGGAAAAAATAAGAACCCGCAACTCAGCAGGGAATACAATTTTAAAAATAAGCCTCCGGTCCCGTGCATTTAATGCCCGCCCCGTGGGGATCCTTGGCCCATAACTAGGAGCACAATGGCTTTTCTTGTTATGAATGAGTGTGAAGTGCCGGCAGAGGAAATAGGAAGCCCCCAATGTAGTCTGAATGGACCTGTGAACAGGGATAATAAAAGTTGTCCTGGATTTCCGTTACCACCAGGTGTTTCCGCCGGGACTTCTATTCATTCAGACCCGGGGATGGCCACGGGTGCCAAACCTTCCCGGGCCCTGACCCCGGCCCCTTGCTCCATTCCCCTGACCTCACTGCCTCCACCAGGGGCCATTGGGCCTAGACCCCTGCATCTCAGTGATGGACACACTCTCACCCTTGGGACCCCAGCCATGGGATTTGTTCTAGAGTGAAGAAGAGGGCAAAGGATGGGAGTGAGGAGGGGGTCACCAGATTCCAGGCCATGCCCAATTTGTTAAGAGAAGCTAACAAGAGGGAACCCAGTGGAGACAAGTGGTCAGGAGCTACGGGTGGTAGACACGGGTAGGGACTCGGGCCAGGCACCAGGAGGTCCCCAGCAACAGGGAGGATCGGGCTATAAGCTAAAAAGGAGGCCATTGGTGAGGGAGTGCTGAGAAACAGGGGCATATTGACACAGATGGAGGCAGGTGCCCAAAGGCCTCCCCTGGAGTCTGATACTAACTAGTCCTGTGACCTTGAGTGTGTCACTCCCTCACTGAGCCTTCCCCTTAGCTCCTGAGGCATTGCCCATCCAGGGCTATTTTCTGTGATCTGAAATCAGACTGTAAGACAGGAATGCTTCTAACCAAGAGGGAAAAGGCGGCTCTGGTCTCTGATGTCCACAAGAACCAGGCAGGAGCACAGATGAGTGAGGTCGACCTGGTGTGAGAAGGGGGGCTGTGGGGACAGGAGTCCAGCATGACCCAGGCCACAGGGCACACACCTGCCTGCTGCCAGGTGAGGACCTCACCAAGGCAGCCTTCCTGTCACCAGATGCTACGGAAGCCAATGGAATGGCGAGGCTGCATTTTAACTGTTTTAGTTCTGAAATGGTTGGTGGGGGACTTATTCTCTTGAAGCAGAAAATGTGTCATAAATGTCTTGGCTGTCTACATAGTAGATGGTTTTACAAAACACACTAGCTGGATGGGCAAGACATCTTGTACCAGCAATGGCCCCAACCCCTGCACAGGGAACCAGTCACTCCTCCCCCATCACAAGTAGGAAGGCCCATCTCCTTCAGGAAGCCTGTCATGAGTGTCCAACTTAGAAGGATACTACCTGAAATCCACGGGTAGCCAACCCCATGGTCACTAGAACATAGTAGTTTGGATCTCTCCATTCTGGCAGTATCACTATGGCAGGCAGAAAAACCACCAACTGGAAACCCCAAAGTCCTACCTCTTCTAGCCTCTCTTGGTTCCATCTACAAGGTCACGTGGATGAGCCAGACAATAAACATGTACTAAGAACCCGCTGGGAGGACAGCAGCCCACTGAAGAGCAAGTTCTGACTATGGACAGTCCAGGTGCTGATTGCTGTCTTTATTAGTCACCTAAGGCCTTTGGTAATTAGCAATTAGAGTTACGCATTATAACATCCAAAATAATGTGCATCTTCGCTTCCTCCAGGCAACAATGATGATGATAAAAATGGTGATGGTGATGTTGATGCTACACAGATAAAGCTTCAGAGCAAATACAGAGCCATATATTTCTCACATCAGGTATTTTATTTTGGGTCTAACAACTACATGATGTAAGAAGGGCGTGTACTATTGGACAGGTAAGAGCATGGGGACTCATAGAAGCATGAGGGTTGTATGTGTGTCAGAGGTCTCATAAAGAGTAAGTGGCAGACGATCTTTTGCTTCCTCAACCTAGAGAGTCAGGTCTGCAAAGAATGGGCATCACCCAGGAGATGCTAAGCGGCTGAATATTGTCCTCACTGCAGAAATCTGTTGGGCTCTAAACACCCCCAGGACTGGATGACTTTAGTGTTTCTTACAGCAAACATGGGAACCCTGGTCTCCCTCCAGCTCCTTGAGAAGCTAAGCAGGCCTAAGGCTTAGCTTATGCTCTCCCCTCTCCATCCTTCAGTCTGCACACAAGCTGGGCATGACACAAAGCAGGTGAGGAGTATGGTGGGAACAAGAGAGCCACGCTGGAGGGCAGAAATCTGTGTCAGATTACAAGCTGTGTACTCCTAGACGAACACCTTCCCTTCTGACCCTCAGTTTCCTCACCTGAAAAATGAGGGAATTAATGGCATCCTTTTTGTATTTCCTCCAGTTTTATTACTGAATGATTCTATTCCAGTGCTCTTTGGGGCCCACTTATCCCTTCTAGAAGCCCAGTCAGTGGAGGCTGTTAAGAAGCCATCCCCTCACCTGGAAGAAGAAGAAACAGAGCAGAAAGCAGGTGCTGCTCTGACTAGGGATCTTTCCCCTCTGTGCTTAGCCATCCAAATTCAGTTTAGGGCTCTGGATTGGAGCAGCAATACAGCAGCCACCCCTCTTATCCCCACTGGCTCCAGCTCTCTCCTTCCCCAGGGCTG
Source organism: Eptesicus fuscus (assembly GCF_027574615.1). Classification (NCBI taxonomy): domain Eukaryota; kingdom Metazoa; phylum Chordata; class Mammalia; order Chiroptera; family Vespertilionidae; genus Eptesicus; species Eptesicus fuscus. Next base: position 33,570,998 of record NC_072478.1, read on the forward strand.
TCTCCCACACCCTTTCTACTGCCAAACCACATCACTTGCAGTTTTGCAATTTCCAAACTGAGCTCATACTCTCACTTTCCAGAAAGCTCCACAGGCAGCAACCAGGACAGCCCCACGCCCCGTCCCTCCCAGGCTCCCCTTGGCCTAGCTAGAACGTACCGTGCTTCCAGTATGGGTGTTGGCCATGGACTTCTTTCTGATCTGCTTTTCCAAAGGGGAGGACGGGAGGCAGGGAGGACAGGTGGGTTGAGGTTACCGTGGGTTCACGCAGATATAGTTTTGCACCTGGGTTTCTGGTGTGGCCTGTGGTTGTTGCCAGGGCTGCAAGGTGGCTGAACCAGCAACAAACCAACCACCCCCGGGCTGAGTGTTCAGTCATGGAATCCCCTTGGAAGGGGTCTCCTGGTAAGATGGCTGCTTTCATGAGTTTGGGGTGGGGAGAGGAATAGATAGACGGAAAAATTAGTGTCTTAGTCCATTCAGCTGCTCTCACAAGTTACCGTTTACAGCTTAAACAATAAAATGGATTTCTCACAGTTCTGGGAGCTTCCCAGCCTAGGGCCGGGGGTGCTTGGTTGATCTCATAGCTGGTAAGAACCCGCTTCCTGGTTTGTAGACAGAGGTCTTCTCACTGGTCCTCGCATGGTGGAGAGCGGAAAGGGGAAGCAAGCTCCCTCGTGTCTCTTCTTCCTCTTTTTCTAAGGGCACTCATCCCATCCTGAGGCCTCCACCCTCATGACCTCATCACTTCCCAAAGGCCCACCTCCTCATACCATCTCACTGGGGGGTCGGGGGAGAAGGATTTCAACATATGAATTTGTGTGAGACACAAAGAAGCAAATAACTCATTCCAATGGCACAGTTGGGAAAGAGTTCTGGCCTGGCTCCTGCCAAGGCAGAGGATGGAGTCAGCAGGGAAAGATCCACACCGGAGTCTCTCCCCTGAACCTACCCTGTTCATCTTCTTCATCACAGTTATCAAGTTATCACCACCGGAAGGGATCTTGCTTATATTTTAAATATATTTTTATTTATTTCAGATAGGAAGGGAGAGGGAAGAGAGAGATAGAAACATCAGTGATGAGAGAGAATCGTTGATCAGCTGCCTCTTCAACCCCAGCATGTGCCCCTGACTGGAATCAAACCCGGTGACCCTTCAGTCCACAGGCCAATGCTCTATCCACTGTTTCACTTTCTGCTTCTTCTCACTAGAAAGAAAGCACCACGGGAGCAGGTCGTTGTTTGTCACATCTGCCACTGTTTCCAGGCCCAGACAGGCATCGTGCTGCTCCTCAAGGGACCTTCCTTATACACTCTGTTCTCTTGCAGTGGACCCTCAGTAGATGGTTTGGTGAATGAAGAATAAACCCTTATTATCATTATCCTCAAGTAAAGAAAATGGAGGCTCAGAGAGGTCAAGTTCCTTGCCAATGACTAACAGCTAGTAACAGAGGGAAGATCCCATTCCAGGTCTAGGGAACGTGAGTCTATTAACAGTCTCATGCATCATGAGACTTGCTTCATTGTCTCAAGCCCACATCAGATGCCTCCTCCTCCTCCTAGAACAGTGGTTCTCAACCTTCTAATGCCGCAACCCTTTAATACAGTTCCTCATGTTGTGGTGAACCTAGAAGCTTGCTTAGCTCTCCTGAGCCCAAAAGAGTCAAGGAGGTTGCACTACCCTTGTGGCTTAGCATGTACCACCAACACCCTGCATTTTAGTTAAGGGTTTGCCATCTTGTTTTCTCCTCTATTTTGGAGTTCAGTTCCATAAATATTTGTTGAGATCCACACACATAGATGGAATACTGGATAGATTCTGTCTTCCTGGGCCCAGCTGTGGTTGGTTCCCTGACCCTCCCTGAGAGTTAGCACTTGAGGGCAGTGGCTGTGTCTCTCTCATCTCCATTCAGTACCTGTGTGGAATTTAATTTAATCTTCTGCTCCCTTTATTGGTGCCCCACCTGCCTTGTAGGTTCCTTCTGCAGGGAGTTCTCAGCTGGGCCCATCCTGGGCCTGTTTCCCTTAAGAACAAAGTTGCCACTTTTCTGCAGGCCCAAGGCGGAGCTAACTCCTGCTTTAAGGGAGGTGCACAGAGGAGCCTTCCTTTCTCCAGATTGTCTCTCTTTCCAGGGAGTAGAGGCTGGAGATTGGTTGCTGGGGTCCAGTGAGAGCCCCCTGACTTTTTTTCTTTTTAATATATTTTATTGATTTTTTACAGAGAGAGGAAGGGAGAGGGATAGAGAGTTAGAAACATTGATGAGAGAGAAACATCAACCAGCTGCCTCTTGCACACCTCCTACTGGGACTGTACCCGCAACCAAGGTACATGCCCTTGACCGGAATCGAACCTGGGACCCTTGAGTCCGCAGGCAGATGCTCTATCCACTGAGCCAAACCGGTTAGGGCAATCCCCTGACTTTTACATACCAAGCCTGGGAAGAGACTATGGTGAAAGTTTCAAATGAGGGAATGCCTCCTTCTCCACCAGGCTCTCTCCCTCCAGACTACTCCATATCCTGAGCGCCAGGGCCTAGGTCCCTGGGCCCACACAGCCACCTCTCAGCCACTGCTCCTCATGGGACCTTCCTTATACTCTCTGTTCTCTTGTGAATGGGCACTGCACCCTTCCTCACCTTCCTTCTTGTTTCCTCTACTCTGTTAAACAGTGGAAACAGTTACTGGTGCAAGACTCCTGGTTGGAGTGTCTCCATCTCATCCTCCATCAGCCCAGGCAGAGAGGCCTCGTGAGCTCTCACCCAGCTCCATCACGTACAATGGCCAGTGGCTGAAATTCATTGAGTCCCAATATTGCCAACTGTAATGTAGAAATAACCATTCATAATTCACATGGTTGTTGGGAGACCTAGCGGGGGAAATGCCTAGCTCGGGTCTTTCTAAGCAGAGAGTCTTCTTCAGAAAATGGAAATAAATAATACCTAATGTGTGATGTGGGAGTGAGGATTAAATGGGGTGATGTGTTTGAAGTTAGCAGAGTTTTCCATACATAGTTGGCTCTTAATAAATGGCAGTTACTGTCATTGATAAGGATAGTAGGTAGAAGCTGTTGTTAAGTCTGTGGTCTCTATGGAAGGGGACTCTACCTGAGCACCGAGGGTGGGCATGGCCCTATTCACATCCAGTGCTTCCAGCCCTCAAGCAGGTGGGGGAGAGGGACTCACAGCACTCTGGCACCTCATACTTGCTATTGCATTGAGTATGTCATCCATTTGCCCCTTGTGGGGAGGTAGGGTTTAGTAGAAAATGCCTTCATTTTGGAATCTGACAGGCCTGGTTTGAAATCTGTATTTTACCACTCGCTAGCTGTGCAACCTTTGGCAAGTTATTTAATCCCATTGATCCTCCATTTCTTCATTTGCAAAACAAGGTCACAAGGAAAGATTTCACAAAGGAGCCATCGTGTGACTTGAACCTGGAAGGATGCGTAAGATTTGGAGAAATGGAGAGGAGGAGGCCTGCAGGCAGGTGGGGAGAGGAAGAGAGGGATAGCCGCCTGGCTGGTCAGAAGGCATGGGGGAGCCAGTTCATGGAAGCCTTGTCGGCCAGACAGGCAGGACTTCTCAGCAGGCAAAAGAAGAGCACAGAAGGCTTGAGGAAGAAAGAGGCCACCTGCACTGAGCCTCTTGGCCTGTGTTGGGAGTGATCTCATGATACTGCAGGTCATGCTACAGTTTCTGGGAAGACAGAGATCCCACCTGTAGCACCTGCGATGGGGGATCCATTCTTGGCAGAGTGAGTCAGGAGCCCGGTTGTCTCATGTTTGTTCACGCCTCTCTACAGGTATGTGCAGCTTGGGCATGAACTTGGCTGGCTGGGATCTTTTTCTCATCATTATTCCTATCACATTGTCAATGCCAAGGAAAGCAGAGAAAGGCAGACCAAGTCCCTGGAATGTGCAAAGAATGGTCATGAGGAGTGAGCAAGAGGAATCTCTTTAGTCAGGGTGGAAATAAACACTCATGCTGGTGTCAGTGGACACTGTGTGGTGGTGAAGTGGAGGATTCAGGTTTGGGGAAAATTAGTGAAATGAACGCTGCTCCTGGAGCCAAAGGGCCTAATGAAATTCTGACTCCAGGACTTACCAGGCACGTGGATTTAGGGAAGTTCCTTAGTCCTGTGGACATTAGTTCTTCACATCTGTAAATGGGATAATAGGATACGAGACCCACAGGGAAGTTGTCAAGGTGGAACAGGATATGGACACAAAAAGCTTTATATACTGCGGTAGAGATAGCGAGTGTCATGCTTTTTGAGTTCTAGGATTGATTTTCTTGACCTGAACACTCTTTTCTTGCTCAAGGTCGTCATCCATTGGCCCTCACTGTTGTCTCTCCGGCACTCCCTGGGTGTGGGGAAGGTGGAGCTGTGGGGATGGGGTGCTGTAGCAGGTCCCGGGGCCTTCTCCTCACCCAGGTCAGGCCTTGTTCCTGGGCAGTAGTTGGAGGGAGCGTCCAGGGAGCCAGGCTGGGTTTCACTGCACCCAGGCCTGCAGTTGCCAAGGGGCCCAGCCCAGTGCTCAGACATCTTATAAAACAAAGCCATGTCTGCTGTCCCTTTTTCTGTATTCCAAAGACACTGTCACCTGTGCCACCCTCAGAGGAAATAGCAGAGTGATCCGAACATATTAGGATGGCCCTAAAGAGATGGGGAAATGAAGACCCGGATTAAAAAACCGGCTGGGATGCCTCGCTAGTGTGGCTCAGTGATTCAGCATCTACCTATGAGCCTGGAGGTTGCGGTTCAATTTCTGGTCAGGGCATATGCCTGGGTTGCTGGCTCAATCCCCAGTGGGGGTCATGCAGGAGGCAGTCAATCAATGATTCTCGCTCATCATTGATGTTTCTATCTCTCTCTCCCTCTCCTTCCTCTCTGAAATCAATGAAAAATATTTTTTTAAAAAACTGGCTGGGATAAGCTCACCCCCCACGAGCTACAGGGCCTGGAGTGGGACATCAGCACTGACAAATACAGGGGACACCTGTCCTGGCACAGTGCCCTAGGTCTTAGGAAGGTCACCCAGGAGCCAGACACAGGGCTCCAGGCAAGCTGCCTATAAATATCACTGGGATCTGTACCCGCACACTCCCGGCTGCCGTGGACAGGGTCGTGTGCACAAGCCCGGGGTACAATGAATGGGGATTGTTACGCAGGAGATGGCTTGTATTCATCTGCACTGCTTGGGCCTGCGCCAGCCCCTTTTCTCCAAGCAATTCCATTTTGGCTATTGTGCCGATTATGGCTGATCATTATCTTGGTTGTTTATCCAGTTGCTGTATAGATTGACTTTCTGAATGTCAGGGTTTGGCTGTTTCCATAACAGGAAGCCGCTTGCTGTCTTACTGTGTTAAGAAACTCCAGTCTACACAATAGAATCCCAAGAAAACCCTAAACACTCCGTTTGTCGGGGGAGCCTCATTGAATCCTGCTCTTATTGTTTCTTTTATAGGCTGAATCCTGTATTTACAGTCAGGGGTTGTGTGTGTGTGTGTGTGTGTGTGTGTGTGTGTGTGTGTGTATACAGGATATCATGCCTGGCTTTTCACTTTCCACGTTTTCCACCTGAACCTCAGCACAGATTAGGGTGCCAAGAATCCCCAGACACCAATCTGACCTACTAAAGCTGGAGGTCAGGCAGGTGGAGAGAGAGGACAAACAGGACCCTGTGCCTGGAGAGTTTCCTCCTGGTTCTCATTGGGTTGCCTGGCCTTCAGATGGAAGTTGGCGTTCGTGTTTCCATACCACGGCCCAAACAGAACAACATTGAACCCAGGTGCCAAGACCCTTCTGGAGGAAATCGAAGATCAAAGGGGAAGCATTCGGCCCTGTTTCTGTCCGTCACTATTATTTACTATCTTCTGAGGAGGTTTCCATGCCCAGGGGACTTCACTGGGCACCTGGTTAAATAACATGGACTCCTTTTTAATTGTATCAGGCTCTCCCTGCCTGTCTTCAGCTGCCAAAGAGCTTAGAGAAGAAATCAAGCGGAGAGCGGTTGGAAAGTCTGAGATCTCCAAGGAGAGCTGACTCCTTCAGAGAAGAGACTTGGGGCACCAGAGAATCAGGTGCAATTAGAGCTTGGCCAGGAGCTCCTGGAGGGCATAGGCCTCCCCAGCCTAGTATTGGGCAGGTGAATGCCTGCCAACCTGAACTCTTAGGACCCTTACGAGCTGGCAGTCCTTGGGATGCAGTTAGATAGAAAAACAGCCTGGATTCCTTGGGAGTAGGGTTTCCTGGTTATCTTTAAATTTGACACAGAAACCTCTGTTTTGGTTGAAGACTCTTTTTTAACAATATATTTTCATTGATTTCAGAGAGGAAGAGAGAGGCAAAACATCAATGATGAGAGAGAATCATTGATCTGCTGCCTCCTGCACACCCCACACTGGGATTTGGGAATGTGCCTGGCATATGCCCCGACCAACCAGGAATCGAACCATGACTTCCTGGTTCATAGGGGACGTTGGGACGTTCAACCACTGGGCCACGCCTGCCAGCCAGGCTGGCTGGAGACTCTTGGTGTTCTATGGATCAAACCATCATTTCCACCTTGTTCCACTCCCCTTCGGGGGTTCTCAGGGGAAAGAGCCCTGCGCGCTGTGATGGGAGCTGTTTAGCAGTAGAGGGCGCTGTTTACCTAAAATCCAAGCATGAACTTTGGACAGGAGAAAGAATTCGGATGCCCTAGGAATGGCCATCTAACTGGTTCTCTTGTCTCCTCCAAAACATGTCCAAACCAGCCCCATGGATGAGAAGGTCATAAGTTCACAAGCGCTCCCCGGTCTTCCTCGGGAACTCGGTCCCGCTGAGGGAGTCCTTCTTCCCAAGAAACCCTTAGACCGACCTGCACCCATTGTGTTACGTTTCCTCTGTTCTGTTCCACTGACTTTGAACCTCCTGTTCATATTGCAGCAGATCGGGTTACTTCCCCGAGATGCCTTCCCTCTATTATTCTTGTTCACCCAGCATTCCCTACCATGTTCATGCTCCTGGGGTGAGGCCCAGGGGAGGGTTGGGACAGTACTAATCTGAACATTAGCAGATTAAATGGAACATTTCTGAGAGTTCAGGATAAAGCTAGATTTTAGAAACACTAAATAAAGAGCATTTGATTATTTATTGGGCTTATAGGTCAGAAGCTTGGTTTCTGTAAAACACAGGCAAAAATCAGAACCATTCTCACGGGCTGTGATTCTTGGGAAAATGCCCCCAAGACACTGAAAACACTGAAAATAACAAGACATCCATAGTGTTCTTCTCTAAATATTTAGCCACTTTTTTTTTTTTTTTGGATGATGTTAACTTTATTAGTGTTCAGATTTGGCCTTGGTCTAGATGCAATGGGAGGTTTACCATGAAGCCAATGAAGGGTAAGCCTCAGGGCCCCTCATCACTGGCTAAGTGCCCTAACAATGTGTTCCAACAGTATATGTTTTTGTGAAATCGGCAAAAGTAAGATACTTCAATAACAAATTGGTTAAGACTGTTGTTTGTTTCCACTCTGGCTTCCCCTCCATCACTTTTATGATACATATACACACTTCAGTCACTTTGTGTAGTTAAGCGTGACTCACTGTCCTGATGTAGAAATGGCTTCCAGACACACCCCAATGGCCTACTGGTGCCATGAGATGGAAGTTCAAGACTAGAAACATGCCTGGGTGGAACATGTATTAGGGCTCCCAACCCTGGATTATATACAATGCAGAGACACATGATTTGAAATATACATAGCCAGGGCTTGACTGAATGATTTTTCTGGTTTTGTGAGATTCATAGAGTTTTTTATCTTTTAAAAATACGTTATTTGGGAAAAACTATGGAGAAAGTCAAAAGATCATTGATTGCTAGGATTAGGAGAAGGGAAGGGTGAAAAGGTGGAGCACAGGATTTTTAGGGCAGTGCATCTATTCTGTATGACCCTATACTGGTGGGTACATGTCATTATACATTTGTCCAAACCCACCGTATGTATAAGATCAAGAGTAATCCCATTGCAAGCTATGGACTTTGGGTGATAATGATGTATCAATGTAGGCTCATCGATTGTAAAAAAAAAAAATGTACCGCTCTGGTGGGAAATGTTCATAATGGGGCTGGGGGCCTATGCCTGTGTTGGGCAGGGTGCATACGGGAAATCTCTGTACCTCTATTTTGCTGTGGATCTAAAACTGCTCTAAAAATAGTCTTTTAAAAATAGGCAATTTGTTGCAATCTGTTTACTCATTCCAAATAAATATTCACTTTTGAGCCTACTTATGCATTCACAACCTTGTATTGTTTTTCTTTAAGAAGTCCCCAGATTATTGAGGTCCCCACAAAACGCAAATCTGACCTGTTTGTATGTAGTAAATCCTTGCAGCTATATTAACTCATAACTATGTCATTTTCCCATTCAGATTATAAATGCCTAGATGGTGAAAAAGTGTCTACTATTTCCTGTACTCAGTCCACGAAGTACAACGATTCCTTGGCTGGAGACGATAGACCCTCCCATGGCACTCCATTGGCTGGATCCTGCTCCTGGCCTTGGGAGTAGAGTGCAAAGGATCTTGTCCTGAGATTGCTGGTCACTTGGAGTTGTCTTGTGCTAAAACAGAAGGGGATCACAGGAAGCATCTAATTTTCTGTGTCATGGAAGGGAACCTCAAATAGTGAACCACCCAAGCCAGTGGCTTCAGAACTGAGTTCCTGGTGCAGTAAACGAGATAATGGCATCCTGCCCTGGGGAGCAGGGTCCAGAGGGGCTAAGAGGTCCTTCTGTGTGGTCATCCCATCCTGATGCTCCCACCACTGTTAATGACATGGAGACACCCTACTTCCCTGACTGTTGTGTACTTTTCTATGTCTAGACATTTCAAGTTCACTCCTTCTGGGAGACAAAATTGGTGGAGTTTACATTTTGTTTTCTCTGAGTTCCTGCTTGGTTAGAGTCAAAGAAATTGGATTTTTGACAGCAAAGATTCATGAGGGTAAATGTTTTCTTCACAGAAAAGCCACCATGCAGATTCTCCCAGAGCAGAGAAAGATGAGTTGAATTGAAGATGGGTGGTAAATGAGGTTTATCTGGTCATTCTTCCTGGGACCATGCCTGAAGGAGAAGCCCTGTCATACCTGCATCTGCCAGCAGAGGGCGAGACATCCCCACTGGTAGGAAGGGAGTTGACTCCAGAGCCAGGGTTCTTTCCTTGGTCCACCTGGATTGCAAGGCCAGCTCTGCAGATTTCCCGTTATCTTCCTGACCCTCTTGAGAAGGTGGCCCCACCTGAGAAGGCTGCTAAGAGCACTGAGCCTGGACCTCTGGGCTGGGCTGCTCTGGGGGCTTGGAGCATCTCCAGTGCCCTGGATGGAGAGCCGCCTCCAGCCCGCAGGTCTTCTCTAAAAGAGCCTGGAAAAGGTGCTCCAGAGAAGCTCTTGGGAATGACACAGATCCAGGAAGGCGACCCGCCTTCCTCATCTCCCTAATCCTGTCTGAACATCCCCAAGGCCTCCCTGCAGCATTCTGGACCACACAGGGGGTCTTCCAGAGGGTTGCCAGATACAATACAGGACACCCAATTCAAATGTTGCATGGGGAATACTTACACTTACAAATTATTTTTTGTTTCTCTGAAATTCAAATTGAATTGGGTGTCCTTTCTTTTTATTTGCTAACTCTGTACCACCCAGCTCTCCTAAGACAGCTAAAATATTCTAGCCCAGTGCAGACCAAAAATAGGGTTCCTACTCCCTCCCCCAGACCCTTTGCCCCCAAAACTCTGTAAAGCAGCTGCTTTATTAGGTTCGCTCTGACCTAAACCCCTCACTTCGGAAAGGGCCCGGAACTGTGGGTGAAGAGGGCCCTTCACACTTTCATTTCCTCAGCCTTGTGTGGCCTTTTAGTAAAGCAGACAGGCCTGTGCTTCACGGAGCAGGAAACTGCGACCATGGATCCTGACTCGTCCAGGGACCTTGGTGGAGAGACTTGCAGAAACTGTGCGTGCCTCCCGACATCATAGCTGGAAAGCAAGGGGGCGTGGGCACAGAGCCCCAAGCACCAAGAAACAAAATACCCCAAAGAGAGCACGGCTTTGTACCCTGCACCCTGCGGCCCTGGCAGGCGGCCAGGATTCTGAGACAGGCGTGGGGGGACCTGATTGTGCAGGCGGCCCAGCCAGCAGGACACCTGGGCCCATCGCCGCCTCAGCAGCGGCCCTGGCGGCAGCCACACTTTCCTGTGCAGCCGCTGCAGCTTGTGGGATGCTGATAACGGGAACAATGCGGCAGAGGAAAAGTGCAGGAGTGGGACAATGAGCCGGCCGCGGGGACTCTCCCAGGCCAGGCGGGACCGAGGAAGGAGCTGCAGGTCCCAAGGGCCAGGCCGGAGACTGCTCTGTGTCTGGAGGTGGTGAGGGGGGTGCCCAGAGCCCCAGGAAGGAGGGCTGGCGGCTGGCTGTCCCTCCTTAGGGCAGCCGTCACATTGTTCCAATCCCCAAGAGACTCCTCTCTCGCTCTCTCTGGGTGGGGCAGTGCCGACAGGGAATCATTAACCGAGGAGGGACCTTCCGGGCCTCCCCGGTCAGGAGGGCAAGTGTCCACAGCTGGAACAGGAGACGATGGCTCCCAGGATGACCACAGAGCTGACCCCAGGAGCCCCTCAACCTCAAACTCACTCTCCTGCCTCCCTGCCTGTCCCATGCCAAGCAAGAGGGCTCTTCAACCCCCCACCCCACCCCCCATAGGTGCAGAGCAGCTGGGTACCCACAGGATGACACAAAGAGAGGCCTGAGAATCATTCAGGGGGACTGGCTGTTGGGGGCAGCAGATAGACAAATATCTCGGGGTTTGGCCAAACATTAGACCTAGTTGTCTTGCTGGCTGAGTCCTCTACTCTCAGCCAGGGGTGTCTGCTAAGGTGCCCCAGGTTGTCTGTGGTACACAGCATGTGGTAGGTATGAAGCAAATGTGTGTAGAATACAGGGTGGGGCAAAAGTAGGTTTACAGTTGTAAGTACATGAAACACAGAATTTACTCTTGTATTATTATTTATTAATTATTGTATTATTTTCCATGTGAACAACTTTTGCCCAGCCCTGTACACTCAACCCCGCCCCAGGCCAGAATTGGAGACCGCAGGAGACTGCAGGAAGAGTGGTCCAAGGGGTCAGTGATGAGCCTTGAGGAATATTTGCCTGTTTCCTGTACAAAGCCCAGACCACAGGTACTGAGACTGTTTATTCATTGCTTAGCCCACCTTATACTGAAAAGGACTTCAAGCTACCTATAGGATGCGTAAAATATCAGGAGATGAAATGAAACAAGGAAGGAAGTCCAGGGGAAAAGAAAACAAGGGCCGGGAGTTAAAACGAGCCGGGAGAGGGGTGTCCACAGCAGGGCCTGTCACGGAGGCCAGCACGCAGGCGAGGGACACGGGCGCAGCAAGGCCCCTTGAGAGAGAAATGTGATCACCAGCTGTTGCTTGGGAGGAAAAAAATAATAATTAGAAGAAGAACCCAAATACCAAAATGTTATTTTTGATACTAAAACCAAAGACCAATTCTTGCCCAAAGTCCTCATGGAGAGAATCAGAGTGAGGCAATGCCGCCTTCCCCAGCGAGCGGGGCCTGCTTCTCAGAGCTCCTCCCAGGTCAGACAGGGCAGGGATGGAAGGCCTGGAAAGAGGCTCTGGGATGTGACCCATGTGCCCAGCTGTCTGCTGTTTTGGCTTCATTTTAAGACAAAATTTGAAGGGGCAGATTGCAGTTATCAGAAGAATTAGACATGTCACACAGCCCCCAGGCAATCCTCCGCCGACCCTGATTCTGTTGCGCTCTGGCTGGGAATCGGGTGTAAGGAGTAGGAGGTGTTTCTGTCTGCAACACCTGGGAGGGCCTTTGTGTGGGCTCCTGGTTCAGCGCAGGCCTCTGCTGAGCTGCGTGCTGTGCGTGGGGCCGCCATCCTCTTGCGAAAGATCAGAGGTTTGAGAGGCTACTCCACCCGTCTCCACCGGAGGTCAGCCTGGTCAAGGACCCAGCCAAGCCAGACTGGGCCTGGCCCAGTGCAAGGTCTACCTGGTCACGAGCGGGTAACCTGGCTTTTACCCTCCTAAGTACTCCCACCTGACCCCCTAGCACCGCCCCTCGCACACACCTCAATCTGTATTTGTAGGTGAAACTCATTCAACCTTAGCGGCATCATCTGTATAGGGCAGTGGTTGGCAAACTGTGGCTCTCGAGCCGCAGTTTACCGACCACAAAGGTGGCAGCTTTGCTGGCAGGAGCCAGGGCACCTTCGAAGGCCTCCCCCTCCATGTCCCCAGGATGCAGAGCAGCCATGAGCCGCACTGACCAGAGAGGTTGTGTCAGACACTAGCTGCAGCCCTGGGAGCAAATCCTGGCCACTGAACACTGAACAGCATCTGTTTAGAAAGATTCTAGCACATTCTCCAGGTTGGGGCCAGGATACCTTTACATTTGTTGGTTGGGGCCAGCATACCTTTGCATTTGTTCCTAACTGGTCCAGCTGGGCCCGCTGTCTCTCCCTGGGGTACCCCCAGAGAGCTGGGGGGCCACACTGGGTCAGTGCCCTCACCCACACAATCAAGGGCAGTGCACAGAGCTCTCTGTTACGGACTGTTTTGTCAGCATTTGGCATGCAATCAACAGAGATGACACCAATTACTTGTGTCACAGCTTCTGGGGAAGACGGAGATGTATGACATCCAGTGTGGGGGCCATCCATCAAGGCCTGAGATGGGCCGAGGGTCTGTCACTGTGACAGGGAGTTGAATCTCCCAGGACAGCTGGTGGCAAAGTGCATTCTATCATCAGAATTGACGCCTGGGCCGTGGCACGCAGCCCAGTGCGAGGAGGAGGACTTTTGGAGCCAGGCATCTAGGCCAAAAACCATCACCCCTCTCCCCCTACACACACACACACACACACACACACACACACACACACACACGCCTGTGTCTGGCCAAGCTGGACCCTCCCTAAACTTCTGAGCTTTGGATGCTTCTGTCTCCTCCCCTGGAATCTCCCACCCCAGCTCCCAACTCCTCCAGGTCAAAACCCTGCTCTTTCTCCAAAGTGCCAATCAGAGGCTATCTCTTCTGTGAAACTTTCCCCAATTCACTCCCCTCCGGTTTGAATGTGCTTTCCCCCTGCTGCACGCCAGGAGCCCGCTCTACCTCTTAAGCAGGCATTTCTAACCTGTCACAGTCATAACTTACTTATTAACTATTTACTATAGCACGTGTCCACATTTATTACACCATCTCATTCTCACAACCGCTTAGTCAGGTGGGTTTTAGGCCCATTGTCATAGGTGGGTAAACTGGGGCTCACGGGCATTGGTGACTTGCCCTAAATTACAAGTAGCGTGTGATGGATGGGCAAACGTAGCTATAAAGGAGGCACGACAGCGGGGGTCTGTGAAAGGGGACTTCGGGATCTGCCCACATACCCCTGGGGCCCCTCCACTAGAAGGAGGCTTCCCTTGGGCCACAGGCGGCTGAGATGATCGGTCCTGGGACATCCCACCAGCCGGGGAGGACATTTGGTGTCGGGGGCCCAACCTCCTCTCTGAGTGCGGGCCTGCTTCAGCTCACCCTGCACAGTCCATGTGGGATGGGATGCACAGTCCTGAGGGTTTGAGTCTTTCTTGTGAAACGTGATTCCCAGTTGAGTCCTGGCTCACAGGGTGCATGCTTTGCTTCAAACCCCAAAATGCTTGAGGACAGGTCCTTCATCCCTGGAGACCGACTGTCCTTGTCCAGCAGGCATCCGTCTCCTCCGGTTCTCTGAGGAGCCACTGGCTGTCACCACCTGAGGGATCTGCCCAAGAGGCCTTTTACTGGAGGGTTTCTCTAACCCTCTTATTTACGCTTCCACATCAGGGCAGGTCGTGCTGAGGGACTGCGGAAACCGGGCTGGGTTTTGTAAAAAGTGCAGTGCCACTCCCATGGGAGGTGCGGTCAGCTGGATTGGGGGGTGGGGTGGGGGGACTGGAACAGAACCCTAAGCCACAGAGAGGTGCATATCTTAGTCAAGGTCAAAAAAGGCTGAGGCTGGCAGGCCCCCACCAGCTAGGACCACACCAGAGGTCTGCGGAGCCACCGGCACATAGCTCTGCTCTTGGATGGAAGTCAGGGAGGTGGCTCAGCCCAGCAGGCAGAGCGGGAAGGGACTCGAGGAGTGTGGTGGGTGAGGAAACAGGCCCAGAGGAGTGAAAGGGCTGGTCTGAGGTCACCCAGGTCATGACAAAAGAGCTGAGATGGGACCCCCTTCCCCACACTTTCAGGAGAGGCCCCCTACGGTGGTCCCATAAGGGGACCTTCATAGGAGGGAACACTAGCTAGCATGGAATTATTCTTCTGTCTTCGATGTAGACTCTGCATCCAAGGAACCACTTGATTGTGGCAGTTGCAGGAGCCACTCAGCCATGTGCCCTTCAAAGAACTCACGGAGGATGTCACGTGGCCGCTGCAAAGGACCGTCTTTTCTAACTGAGGAAGCTGAGGCCAAAGAGGGTGACGAGGCCAAGTCTCTCCCTCGTGCTGCAGAGGGGACTCAAGTGTAACGCCCCGGCTTTCCGCCACCTTGCGTTGTCACCTATCCTGGTGCCACCCCAGGTCACAGGCCACCAGTCTGCTGCCTCAGCTTCTCCCCCTCCTAGTTTCCCTCATCCCAGCTCTTGATTCGCTTGATACCACATGTTGCCCTCAAATTATATACCGTGCCCCTTGAACCCCATCTCAGAGCCTGGGCCCCCAGCCTGCTGCCTCCGCAGAGCTCAGGACACCAGGAATTGGAAAGTGCATCCATCAGCACTTTTCCGATTTAAAGTGACCCCGTTGCATTCATTACTTAAACCTCCTTGGCCTCTCAGAGAGGGAGGCCACAGAGTTATTCCTACTTAAAGCCAGAGGGAGAGAGAGGTAGGCAAGCTCCATCCCACCCACTGAAAGGAAAAGTGGAAGCAGAAGGGTAACTGGAAAGGGAATGGGACGTCTCTCCTTTGTCCATCCCTCCACACACCTGAACAGAACCTCCACAGTAAGTCCGAAAAGGTTCCACACTCCCACTCTTCCGGGCTCAGGCAGGCTGTGGGGAGGGGCTTCAAGCCTGCTGCAGGATACACTGGAAAGAGAAGAGGGGGAGAAACAGCCTAGAAAATGCGAATCGGCTCAGGGAGCGGTAATGGGAAGATTTCAGGGTGATGTATGGTGCTGGGAACGTTATTAATGGTTTGCTGATTTTTACCTTTAAAACCTTTGGGCAGATTATTTATTATGTCCTTGGCATGCCTATGATCTATGGAGGGGGCACTAATCTGCGAGCACGGCCCCCCATGTCCCTGCTCCTCTACAGCGTCTAATTAGGCTGGGACACTGCCCTCCCTGCCCGCGCTCTCACCCACAGGAGCAGAGGAGGCGGCCTGGGCTCTGAGGTCTCAGCTCGGGGCTGGGGAGCCAGCATGGCCTGCAAATCAGGGAACCCAGTTTCTAGGCCTGACTCTGCATTGACTTGCTCTGTGATCTTGGGCCAGGGCATGACCTCTCTGGACCTCTGTGCTCTTATCTGTCCAACAAGGCACTAGGCTCCAGAGCCAACAAGCAGCAGGCATAGGGTCTGAGAGTCTCAGGCTTCCGTGACAAAGAGAATTGAAACACACTTCACTGTTGCCAGCCCTGGAAACCAAGCATTTCTGGGTCAGTTGGGAAGTCAGTCTTGTTCTGGGTCCTCTACTGTGGCTGCTAACCACAGGGAGGGCCTGGTGAATCCTGCCTCCTGAGTTAAGGAGGAATGGCTGGACCCTCTAAGGATGTGGGTTAGGGACAGAGCCAGGACTAGAAGCCAAGTACAGAGAGGAAGGCCATCTTGACCCACAGAGTGCAAGGCCTCAGGCAGAAACACCTGGATCTGAGATCACACCCCTCGTGAGGCCTGGCCCTTCCCCCAGGGATCCAGGGGTCCCGATAGTCCTGGCTCCTCTCTGCCTCAGGTGGCTGCTCCCCGCCTTACAACTGCCATCACCTCTATTATATTGGCCTTTAGGGTGGGACTACCCACCCTTGTGAGGCTCTGGCCCACGTGCTGCAGTGCGTTCAGCATCCTGGCCCCTGCATACCAATCCTTCCTGGGTCTGTGTTTTTGGGACCTGATGGCTGGTTGGGGCTTTGAACCAGGGGCCACCTTAGCTGCCAGCTGTGCTGGCTGAAGCCTGGTCCTCCTGGAGGCACAGGAAGAGGCCTGCCCTCACATTGGCCAAAGCTTCATCCCCTTCATTCTAACCAAACTCTTTTGCCTTCCAGATTGGGTTCCTCTTGGTCACTGGCCTGTGGGAATCCTCAGAGCGCCTCCATTTCTGTGGTTCTTAGCCCCCTCTCTGCCCTACACCCTCTACCCACAGACTACCACCCCACACACTACATGACTTTCCATGATTTCTCCTAATTGCTGTCACCCCCACCCTACGGTCCCCTGACCTTCAGTCTCAGCTCATGACGAATTCACCCCATCCTGAGCCAGTCTTTCCTGCCTGGAGAACACCCAACTCACCATGCCACCAGGCACACAGCCTGGCCTGCTGCTGCGGTTGCTGCTAAGGCCATGTCCACGGCACGTCCCAGTTTCTCAGCCACTGTCTGGGGTTTCCACTGTCACATGTCCCAGTCCTTCTGTCTGGGGTTTCCACTGTCACATGTCCCAGTCCTTCTGTCTGGGGTTTCTGCTGTCACATGTCCCAGTCCTTCTGACAAACAAACACGTTCAGTGCTTTCCCAAGGCTGCCCAGAGTTGGAAAACCACAGGTTCCCTGTTCCTTATCAGGGAGAAGCTGGGGAGGAATCAGGGATGCCCCCTAGGAGGTGGGTCCTGGGGTAAGGAACACTGCTTTGCTATTTCACTTATAGATCAGAAGGGTAGCACTGCTGACCAATGAACCCCAGGGAGGGCCACACAGGCAGGTATGGGAAATGGGCACATCAAGGGCCCTGGTTTCATCTCTGCGTCCTCAGCAGCTGGCACATGGCCTGGCACCAAACAGCTGCTCAACATGAGCTGGATGAAAGTCCTAACAAATGTCAGTCTTCCTGGTGAGCGGTGCGCCCTGAAACGCAGGCCCAAGGAATGCAGGGAACCCTCTCACAATCAGCCTCGTGGTGCTGTTGTGACGTCCCATCGCAATGAACCCATGGGCGGAAATCATACTCTCCATCTTCAAGGCCAGGATGAACTGGGCACTGTCTGGTGTCATAGAAGGGTTTACAAAGAGGGACTAGACTCAGCTTATCATGTAGGCATTCTATCTCCTCACCCCACCCCTCAAATTCAGAACTCTTTGAGGGTTTGATTCTGATATGTATTTGGGAAGGCCATGTGTGCTTAGAAGGCTGTGGTCATTGGGGAAGAGAGGTCGTTGCTCCCTAAAGGCAAAACAGAGAGCTGTTCTCTTTCCTCCTGGTCCCCAACATTTTCTAGAGCTGCCTGTCCTGCTGGGGCCTGTCTCCAGGCCCAGGAAAAGCTCCTCATGCTGGGGCAGAACAAAATAGGATGTGGGGTTCAGCCTTTTCCAAGAAATGAATCACTTTCCAACTCTCACCCTTTCCACTCTTCCATCCATTGCACCCGGGGAGTATCTGTTCCCTGGGTCTGTCCTTTCCTGGAACTACTGTGATTGATGAAGCTTTGATAGGTTTCCCAGCTCATCCCTTTGCCTTGAGGCAGGGTGTTCTCAAGCAGCCTAGAATGTTAGGAAACAGCCTCAATCTTTCTGGGGGATAGTAGGAGAGACAGAAATCAGGAGAAGGATGCTGATTCACTCCCAGCCCTGTGCCTATGGGGGAGCCAGTCTGCTCCTGAATTTCAGTCTCCCCAATTATAAAATGCAGCAATAAAAATACCTGCGGCATTTGGGGTGGGACTGCCCATCCTGTGAGGGACTGACCCACTGCTGCAAGGCGTTCAGCATCCTGGCCCCTGCAGGCCAAGTAACCCTGGTTCCCCCAGTCCTTCTGACAAACAAACATGTTCAGTGCTTTCCCAAGGCTGCCCAGAGTTGGAAAATCACAGGTTCCCTGTTCCTTATCAGGGAGAGGCTGGGGAGGAATCAGGGATGCTCCCTAGGAGGTGGGTCCTGAGGTAAGGAGACACCAGCCGGAACGAGATGTAAGAACCTGGAAGACTCAGCCCAGCAGATAAGGGCAGCACTGCAATGTGGCCGGAGGTGCAGCCCAGTAGAGCACAGCTACACCGACCGGCATTTGGCAATGGGGCTCCAAGGGGATTTGGTGGGGCTCAAAGCCCAGCCCAAGGGTGCAAGGCAAGAGGACCCTCAGAATGTGGGGCTTGGTGCCAGGTTGCATGGAAGAAGAAACCCGGGCAGAGTAGAGTCCAATTTGGGTTCAAATCAAGGCTTTAGTATCTACCAGCCGTACCTCTTTGGGCGACTCACCTCTGAACCCATTTCTTCATCCATAAAGTGGTGATCAGAAAAATTTGTAGGGTTGTGGCAAGTATTAAAGGTGACAATGTACATAAAAGCCTCTTCCAGATATGCCTTAGGAACACAGTGAAAGATTGCTGGTTTCCTTGTGGATAAGAGGAAGTTGCACCTTCAAGCACAAAGTAGACGCTCCATCAAAGGACACTCAGACCGAGCTGAATTCCCACAGAAAGGGCTGGAACCCAGTGGAAAGGCAACAGCCCAAATTAATCCCAGGACTGTTTTGATGCCTCTGGCCAAAGGACGGGGCTATCCTGGAGCCCGGGGGTTCAAGTGCTGTGGGGCCCTGTATATGTCACTCTCTCTATTCACACACCCTTGACTTTAGAGACCCTGACTATCACTATTCACCATCCAAGCTCATGCTTGACCTCTCTGTTCCTTTGCTCCCATTGTCCATCACCTCCACCTGGAATGCCTTTCCCCTCATCTCTCACCAAAGCTTATTAGGCAAGACCGAGCCCCAGTGTCACTGTCCACCTGGGGCTTTCCTAGACAGTCAAACTGAAGGGAGCCTTGCCCATTCAAGTGCCCATGATGGTTTATCCACATCATGCCCTCATGGTGGGGGAGAGATGAATCTAGGATGGATGGTGGTGGTGCCATAGAATGGTGAGGGGAGTTTGAGTCTAGGATGGATGCTGGCAGTGCCATGGTATGGTGAGGGGGGAGCTGAATCTAGGATGGATGCTGGAAGTGCCATGGTATGGTGAGGGGAGAGCTGAGCCTAGGATGGATGCTGGCAGTGCCATGGTGTGGTGAGGGGAGAGCTGAGCCTAGGATGGATGCTGGCAGTGCCATGGTGTGGTGAGGGGAGAGCTGAGTCTAGGATGGATGCTGGCAGTGCCATGGTGTGGTGAGGGGAGAGATGAGTCTGGCAGTGCCATGGTGTGGTGAGGGGAGAGATGAGTCTAGGATTGATGCTGGCAGTACCATGGTGTGGTGAGGGGAGAGATGAGTCTAGGATGGATGCTGGCAGTGCCATGGTGTGGTGAGGGGAGAGCTGAGCCTAGGATGGATGCTGGCAGTACCATGGTGTGGTGAGGGGAGAGCTGAGTCTAGGATGGATGCTGGCAGTGCCACAGTGTGGTGAGGGGAGAGATGAGTCTAGGATGGATGCTGGCGGTGTCAGGTGAGCATGTGGGAGAGGAATGGGCTGAGGAAGAGGGAAGAGTTCTGCTCTGGGCTGGAAGCTGAAGCCCTGGATTTGGGAGTCACGAGCCAAAACGTAGGAGCAGAAACAGCAATCATCCAGGGAGATGAAGGAGAGAGAGCAATGAGCTGAGGGTGGGGAGATGCCAGTGTTTCAGGTTCAAAGTGCAGGCAGAGAATAGGAGCCAGAGCTGGGCTAGTGAGGGACATGCGGAGGAGACATAGTCTCAGAGCCAGAGGGTGTCATTAGGGGTGTGGGCCACCTCCATCCAGGGAGATGATGGATGAACAAAGTCCCCGAGTTTGGAAAATAATCAACCAGCAGTGATGTCCAGGTCAAGAGGGTGGCGGGAGCAGTGAGTTGAGATGGAGGGGGATCTAGATGAAAATGGGGGAGGGATGGCAGCAGCAATGGGAGGTGGCCCATTTTCCTGGCCTGTTGAGCTTCAATGGGGGTCTTCTCATTGACAAACTGGATGCTTTGGGCTGTGAACACCCCAACCAGGTCTAAACATTTAGAACCCAGGAGAACATAGGTAGGTCTCTATAATCCTAGAGGAACGAAGGCACAGGTGGCCGTCTGAGGTAAGGGAGCAGAAGCAATGGGACGGTGAAGACATGGCCCAGGGGAAGAGCATCATGAGACAGCCACCTTCTACCCCTGGATATTGGGGCTCAGCTTGGATCCTGGGGCTCAGCTTCGATGCTGGGAAGTATCAATGGATGGAGGATTGAAATCGTAGGCCAGTTACCCCAGGAGGCTATGCCTGACTCATTTCAATGGAAGTCATGAAACAGGTTTAGGTCACTCTGCCAGGTAGCTGGTGAGTAAGGGCATAAATTCAAGGACTTTGGTGGCCCAGGTCCATGTCTGCCCAGGTAAGTCCTATGGACAACCAGGGGCCGGGGCTGCCGGCTGTGCCTGTGGACACTGGGGATGGGCAGGGGGCCGGCAGAGAGAGATTTCGCTTTACCCACCCTAATTGCCTCTCAGGAGAGGGAGGCAGAGAGAGAGGTTGACTGTGCCTGACCTGCACTGTCCCTTGGGGAGACTACATAATGAGGGAGAACAGCGAAGCTAATGGTCTGGCAGGCAACTGGGTAGGGGGTTATGTGGGTTTTCCTCCAGCTGCTCATTGAAACATGTATCCCTGGGCCCATCGTCAGACACACTGAACCAGAGCTTCCTCAGTGGAGCTGTCCATGTTAGTGAAGCCCTCGGGTGGTTTGCATGTTCATTAAAGTGAAGGGGGAAACCTGGCCCATGCTTAGCTTGGAAACCTCTCAGGACGTGACCCCTTGCAAGCTGCACCGCACTGAGGGCTTCACAGACTAAAGGCAGGCGACTTCTCCGCTGGGCACCTTAGCAAGGCCCTTCTGGAGACAGAGCCTGGGCTGCAGAGATAGATGTGGATGCAGGGAACTGGGGCAAAGACGAGGGTAGGTGGGGATGCAGGTGAGGGGAGCACAGGTCTGGATTACAAAGGAGTAGGTGGTTTTTGTTTTTTAATATTTTTATTCATTTCAGAGAGGAAGGGAGAGAGAGATAGAACCATCAATGATGAGAGAGAATCATTAATTGGTTGCCTCCTATATGTCCCACACTGGGGATCATGCCCACAACCTAGGCATATGCCCTGACCAGGAATTGAACCATGACCTCCTGGTTCATAGGTTGATGCTCAGCCACTGAGCCACGCTGGCTGGGGACAAAGGAGCAGGTTTGCTGCTTGTTATATTTCTCTGCAGGACCTCCCGAACTTTGTGAAGGGGGGCTATGAAGAGAGGAATAGAAAAAGAAAGACCTGCGTTCGGTCCCAGCCTGGCCACCTACCCAGCTGTGTGATTTAGGCACTTCTCTTTTGCAAGATGGGTCTGTCTTCTTACCTGGAAAAAGGAAGCTGGACTAAATCAGGGATGGGCCATTATACACATCTGGGAGTTTGTCAAAGTAGTTGGGCTGGGACCCTAATGCAGACCCATAAGGTCAGAATCTCTGGGCCTGGGATCTGGCCCTGCTCGTTAGTCCTCAGCCACAGAAAGATGGTGCTTTGGAGCTGGAATCTCTGATCCCCACCAGCTACAAGGCCAGGAGGAAGAGCTTGGTTTCTTTCCACCACCACTTACTCCCCTGCTCCACGTAGTTCGAGGAGAACTCTCTGTCTAAAAATGTTTGCATAACTACTGATACTGTAAATACTTCAGCAACACTTGAAGTGACGAATGAATTGAGTTTTGCATCAGGGGCAGGCTGAGGTGACAGGAACAAGCAGTGGTCTCTCCATTGCATTCTCTCCACCACTTAGTGCCAGATCAGTAGGTGCCAGGGGTGGCTGTCTCTGTCATTTGGGGAGATAGCAGATTATGGTTGGAGCATCTCTTAGGGGTTTCCTGGAAACTTAGGTCACAGAAGAGGTGGAAGCTCCATGTCCACTAAGTGCTGGACATCCCTGCCTATCACTTCATCTAAACTAAGCCCACAGTGCAATCTGCTCCACTGGGAGCTTCTGGCTAAGGTACCGGTTCCTGTAGAGAGAGATGTAATTTTAATGTAAAAGCTTTAAAGAATCACCTGCACAGAAATTTTAAAAACATGTCAAGTTTTATTAAGAACATCTCCAGCACTCAGAAACAGAGAGGAGCAAAGGCTGCAGGTATGAGGACACAGGCCCAGGCCCAACATTTGCTTTATTTATTACTAGAGGCCTGATGCATGAAACTTGTGCAAGAGTAGGCCTTCACAGCCGTGGTGGCTGCCTGGATCCCTCCCTTGCAGCCGCGCAGCTGCCTGGATCCCTCGCAGCCACAGTGGCTTCCTCGATCCCATGGCTGCAGACCCAGCTTCATCTGGAAGGTCGTCTGGTCTAATTAGCATATTACCCTTTTATTATTATAGATTACTTATTTATTTTTATTATTAACTAGAGGCCCGGTGCATGAAATTCATGCACGGAGGGGGGTTGTCCCTCAGCCCAGCCTGTACCCTCTCCAATCTGGGACCCCTCGAGGGATGTCTGACTGCCCGTTTAGGCCCGGTGGGATTGGGCCTAAAAGGGCAGTCGGACATCCCTCTCACAATCCAGGACTACTGGCTCCCAACTGCTTGCCTGCCTGCCTTCCTGATTGCCCCTAACTGCTTCTGCCTGCCAGCCTCTTCACCACCTAACCACTCCGCTGCCAGCCTGTTTGCCCCCAAATTCCCTCCTCTGCTGGCCTGGTCACCCCTAACTGCCCTCTCCTGCAGGGTTGATCACCTCCAACTGCCCTTCCTTGCAGGCCTGGTCCCTCTCAACTGCCCTCCCTTGCAGGCCTGGTCCTTCTCAACTGCCCTCCCTTGTAGGCCGGGTGCCTCCCAACTGCTCTCTCCTGCTGGCCATCTTGTGGTGGCCATCTTGTGTCCACATGGGGGCAGGATCTTTGACCACATGGGGGCAGCTATATTGTGTGTTGCAGTGATGATCAATCTGCATATTACTCTTTTATTAGATAGGATAGAGGCCTGGTACAGGGGTGGGGCCAGCTGGTTTGCCCTGAAGGGTGTCCCTGATCAGGGTGGGGTTCCCTTGGGGCATGGGGCGGCCTGAGCGAGGGGCCTGTGGTGGTTTGCAGGCCGGCCATGCCCCCTGGCAACCCAAGCGGAGGCCCTGGTATCTGGAATTTATTTTCCTTCTACAATTGAAACTTTGTAGCCTGGAGCGGAGCCAAGCCTGGGGGTCCCTCTGTGGCTGGCAGCCATTTCTGTTGGGGTTATAATTGAAACTTTGTAGCTTAAGCAGGTGGGCCTGGCCAGGGTGTGCGGAAAGCTTTACTTCCCCTGTTGCCACCAGCAACCCTGGCCTGCTCTCTCAAGCTCCGTTCTGCCGCCATTTCTGTTTGAATTTGTTTACCTTCTATAATTGAAACTTTGTAGCTTGAGTGGAGGCTTAGGCTTGGCAAGGGCAGGCGGAAAGCTTGGCTTCCTCTGTTACCTAGGAAACCTTGCTCTCTGTGGCTGTAGCCATCTTGGTTGGGTTAATTTGCATACTCGCTCTGATTGGATGGTGGGTGTGGCTTGTGGGTGTGTCGGAGGTATGGTCAATTTGCATATTTGTCTATTATTAGGTAGGATGTTTACATTTAAATAACCAGTGAACAATAGCTATTCTTGTATCACAGACTCCCATTTTCATCAGTCTCAATACACAAAGTGGTCACGTATGAGTCAAAGAAATTTAGCCCCATCACAAAGCTCCCTACCCAGACAGGACCCAGGCCAAGGCTGGCTATAGAAGGGTATGGAGAAAGGGCATTTTCTAAATCTCAAAAATGATAAATGGAATATCAAAAGTATTACAAGGGGCACATAGAAATCAATTCATTAAAAAAAAGGTAAGATTCCAGTTTAAAAAATGGGCAAAAGGCATATATATATAACTTACATGCAAATAGCTTTTGTAAAAACCTAGAAAACTCTGTAATCTCAGTAATGATCAAATATAACTAAAATAACACCCCATTAAAATGAGATACTCTTCTTGCCCATGAAGTTAGCAAAAGATTTCTTGTTTTAATGAATAGAGCAAACACTGATGAGAGGGTGTCAGGCCAAGTGATGTCAGTTAGTACAGGCCTTCAGAAAAAGAGTTTGGTGGCAGGATATCCAGAGCCTTCAAAAAAAGTCAATATCCTTAGACTCAGTAATTCCATGCCTGGGTGTCTATCCTAAAGAAATCATCTGCAGTTCAGGGGGGAAAAAGTTTTTAAAAAATTATGGAAACCATCTGAATGGTTGACAAGAGTGAAATGATGCAGTAAAGTATTTTATATTCTCACTAGAGGCCCAGTGCATGAAATTCATGCATGGGGGAGGGGTCCCTCAGCCTGGCCTGCACCATCTCCAATCCGGGACCCCTTGGGGAATGTCCAATTGCTGGCAGTCGGACATCCCTCTCACAATCCGGGACCACTGACTCCTAACCACTCAACTGCCTGCCTGCCTGATTGCCCCTAACCACTCTGCCTGCCTGCCTGATCACCCCTAATTGTTCTCCCCTGCCAGCCTGATCTCCCCTAACCACTCTCCCCTTCTGGCCTGATCGTCCCTAACTGCTCTCCCCTGCCGCCTGATCGCCCCTCACTGTGCTCCCCTGCCAGCCTGATCACCCCCTAACTGCTCCCCTGCCAGCCTGATCTCTCCCTAACTGCTCCCCTGCTGGCCTCATCACCCCTAACCGCCTCTGCCTTGGCCCCCAGCCACTGTGGCTTTGTCCGGAAGGACGTCTGGTCTATCCAGTCTAATTAGCATATTACCCTTTTATTAGTATAGATAATGTACTATTCAGGTATTTAAAATAGGTTTATAAAGATCTGGAGATAAAGAGGGAACATGCTTACATTGTTAAGTTTAAAAAAAAAAAAGAAGTGTATAAGGATGACATCCACCATCAAATGGTTAGAAAATCCATTTGATAGGGGAAAAAAATCAAACCTCTAACACAAGTTATCTCTGAGTGGTGGGATCATAGGTGACTGATTTTCCTTCTTTCCCCTTTTTCACATTTTCCATTATCCAAAAATATATACATAAATTAAGAAGCATGGTCAAGTAGCTCAGCTGATTAGAGCATCATCCCATCCCGATACACCAAGGTTGAGGGTTGGATCTCCAGTCAGGGCACATACAAGAATCAACCATTGAATGAATAAATAAGTGGAACAACAAATCTCTCTCTCTCTCTCTCTCTCTCTCTCTCTCTCTCTCTCCTCCAAATCAATTTAAATATTTTTTAAAAAGGAAATGCAGAACAAACTTTGTCCAATGACCCTGAATTTATCTGCTTCTCCCTGAATTTTTGCACATCTGCAGAGTCACCAAATATATTCAAGACTTAGAGAAAAGCACCTCAAAGGTGAGTGCCAAGAGAGGCCAAGGAGAAAAATAACAGGAGATCAATAGACAAAAGAATGAGAGTAACACTTGCTCGAAAAAAACAAACACACAAACAAAAACTCTCCTGGAGCTCTGCCAAGAAGTCCCATTCCCGCCCCCCCCCCCCCCCCCCCCCCCCCCGGGGCTCCGAAGGCAGATGGGGGCCGCTGACCGGGGATAACAGGGTGGAGCTGAGACAACCTTCACAGCGAGCCTGGGAGGGCCAGCAGGCCCTCTGAAGCTCCAGAATTTCGAACCCAGGACAGCATGGTGTGGCTGTGCCCTTGGCACGTCCTTGATCTTCCCCCCACGCTCCTTGTGCACTGCCAGGGGGCTGAGCCACGCTCAGGTTTGTGGACAAAACAAGAATAAAAGCAGAGCTGCAGACTCATGGGCATCTCACCGCTGGATCTCTAGAAATCTAAGTCGTCCTGGCCAAAGCCATAGGTCCCGCCCCTGGCGAGGTTGCCAGACCTCATTTCTGTCCCAGAGAGACTTGTAACTCTCGTCTCAGCTCCTAAGTCGGAGCCTTGGGCTGCTCTGGGCTCTGGAGTCAGGCCGTCGTCTGTCCCTCGCTCTGGAGTCCCGGAGCCCAAGGAGGGCCCTTCTCGCGCAGAAGTGAAGCTTTTTGGAGACACGCCTGTGCCGTTTCTCTCGGGGCTGGGGACTCCCTTGGGCTCATCTCCAAACGTGCTCATGTCTCCATTTGAAGGCCCCTCCTCGGAGCCCTTCTGGGAGAGCTGCGAGCAGTTTCCCAGAGATGATGTGCTGGATGAGGAGAGGCCTGTTTTCCGGCCTGACCTGTGGCCTGGGGTGTCTCCACCTGAGGCAGGGGGTGGTGTGGGCCCCCCATCTTTGTCTGGGCTGCTGTTTCCAGAAGCCTCACCCGACTGGCCTTGCCTGGGGCCAGCCTGTGGACCCACTTCCTTCTCGCCTGGATTTCCTCTTCCCGACTCAGGCTGGCCCTCTCCTTCCATGTCCTGGACCTCTCTGGTGTCATTCTGTCCTCCTGGACTTCGGTCAGCGCCTCCCCAGGCTTTGCTCTGCACACTGACCTCCGCCCCAGAGCCCCGCTCTCTGTTCTCTCCCTGGTCACCCACGCCCTGCCCCTCCCACCCCACTGCCTCCGAGGGGTGGCCTCCACTGGGGTCTGTGTTCCCTCCTCTCTTCTGAGCGGCCTCATCCTCCTCTCCTCCTCCTGCACCTTCACCTCTGCCCACATCCTCATCCCCCTCCTCTGTCCCAGGGCCCCGGCCTAACCCCAGCTCCAGGCCTCCATCAGCTCCCTGGACAGTCCCTGTCTCCGAGGGGTCTCTCTGAAGCGGCTCCATCCTGGTCTTCTCAGGAGCCGTGCCTGCTGTCTCCCCATTAGCACATCCTGCTTTTTTCTTCTGCAGAATTTGCTGCAGGTCAAAGGCCTCTTTGATGGGTGCCCTGGCTACGCCCATTGAGTCCTTTGGGGACACAGGGGTCACTTTCTTCTTCACGCAGGCCTGGCAGGGACAGAACTCCTCCCCGCCGGCCTCCCCACCCAGCCGGGTCTCCAGGGCTCCACTGAGGTTTGGCACATCATCCAGGGAGAGCGAGGGGGTGCCCGGAGCCCGGGTCTGCTCAGAGAAGGCGGAGAGGTTGCGCAGGCCCTGGAGGCGACTCCTGCGCTGCTCTGTCTGCAGGGACGTCTCCCACCTGAGGGCTACCCGGGGAGGCCCCGGCGCCTTCCTCCCCGCCCGGCTCTGGATCTTTCGGAGCTCCTTTGTGGTACTGCTCTGGAGCCGCTGGCTCACGTCCTGCTGCAGCTCAGCCTCCATCTGGTCCAGCAGGTCGTTGTTCTGCAGGCTCCAGCGGGCTCGGAGCTCAGCCGTGGCGCTGGCCAGGTGGGCCAAGAAGGCCTTCTCCATCTTCCTCAGCAGCCTGGACACCCAGAGCGGGTCGGGGTCCGGAGACACTCTGTGAGCCACAGAAGTGCCCTTCTCCGCAGCCCCCTGGGTGAACTTGGCCTGGGTTTGCTCATGGTCTGAGTCAGCTGCTCTGGGCAGCGTCTCCAAACCAGGCTCAGCACTGGGACTGCTTTGGCTCCCGCTGGCATTTGAGTCTCTCTCGGTGAGGCTGCCAAGGGTCCTCTCTCCCCTCCCTGCAGGGTGCAGCGTGGCGGAGGCAGGCTCCCCTCCTGCTTCCTCTCCCTGCACGCTCTCGTCTTCCCGGGCACTTGCCCCACCCCGAGAGCCAGCCCCTTCTAAGTCTTGCCCGGTGGTCCTCTCTTCTTCTGGAAATCCACGGACACCCTCTCCGTGCGGTTCTGCTCTTTCTTTTCCTTCTTGCGTTTTCTCTAACTGCACCGCCTCTCCTTGCATCCTGTTTTCAACTATTTGGTCCAGGTCCCTGCCCTGCGCCTGCTCCCCGCTGCTTCCTCCTGCCTCGTCCCTCCTGGTGGCACCAGCCCATGCTTGGGGACTTGAAGAGGCCATGGAACCAACTGACTCATGATTTCCCGGGTCCTCTGGGTTCTCTGAGGTTCTGGAATCAGGCCTCTGGTAGGGGACTTCCGAGGGCAGCTCTCCCCTTTCAGAGACCAGGGCACAGTCCACGGCACAGGGTCCGCTGCCCTCCCCCGAACCTCCGGAACCACTCCCGACATCCACGCCGGATGAGGACGTTGGTGTGAAGTCCTCAGTCACAGCGTGGGGCCCGAGGCTTGACAGAGCCTGGCTCCTGCTGCACCCCTGGGAGCCGGAGTCCGGCTCGCCCCGCCCGAGGCCACACCCTGGCCACGAGGCCTGCAAGGTGCTCAGGAGCTCCTGGTACCGAGAGGAGCCTGTGAACCTTGCCTTGCCGGCGGGAGACCCACGGTCTTCATTGAAGAAGTGGAGCCTGGCGAGGCAGGTGATGAGGGCCCGGGCAGAGTGGCTGAGCCTCCTGCCCTCCGGGCCGGACACTTCGGGCAGGCTGCTGGGCCGGCCCTGCTTGGAGCCCATCAGCGCCTTCATGATCTGTATGGAGACAGAGACCCTGCGGGGAAGCACACACTGGCCCCCTCCACGGTCCCCAGTGGCCCCTTCACCTGCTGCAGCCTCCTCGGGGGCTTCCGCGGCCCTGCTGGGAGGAAGACCCTCTCCTGGCTGGGGACCAGCCTCACCAGTCACCAGGAGGGCTCCCTCTGGGTCTGCCTTCTTGCTGGCGGCCCCTTCCAGGGACGGTCGTCTAGCCTGAATGGGCTCCTCCAGGCCTTCTGGGGGATGTGTGTCAACAGGGCCCTCCGTGGGGCCTTCCGGGCCATCCCCAGCCGCCTCCATGCTGTCATCCCCCATCTCATAGCTCAAGGGCACGGGCTCCTCCGGGATGTTGCTCAGCCATCCACGGACCACGGCTTCTGGCGAGGCCCGGGGCAGAGCACCCGGCGTCACGCGACCACTGTCCTCTTGCTCTTCCAGGCCTTCCCCTCCACCAGCGACCTGAGCCTGGAACCTTCTCCCAGGCCGGGGACCTAGGCTGGGGCTGCCCCTTCTCGCTGCTCTGACTGCTGTCCCCGTGCCCCCTGACTGAGATCCGGGGGGGCCTGGGCGCTGCACGTCTAGCGGTTCCTCCCCCTGCTCGGCGCCCCCTGGCCCCCAGGGAGCACCGTGGTCTCCGTTGCTGCTGCACGAAGCGTGTTTCCTGACAGGGGGCCGTGCCCTGGGCGGAGTGGGACTGTACCCCCTGCACACCAAGCAGGCCTCAGGGAGGGGCCCCTGGCTGCCCTGAGGCTGGGGGGCCAGCAAGGCCTGCGTCTCTCCACCGGGGGCCCTGCAGGCCCCGGATGTGCCCATCTGTGAGCCGCAGCCCCCTTGGTGGGCTCCTGGCTTGCCCCCCTTATGCTGTCCAACTGGCAGGCTCAAGGGCCGGGAAGCCTTGGGGACGCCCCCTGCCTTTCCTCCCAGGCCACCTCCTGGGGAGCTGAGAGGGTCAGATGTGGTGGAGAGTGAGTGTGACCTGAACTCGGTCTCGGCAGAGGGAGAGCATGGGGGGTAGAAATTGGAAGCACAGTCTGAACTGCTCACAGGAGTAACGGGGACACTGCTGACCCCTCGTGCGTCCCGGGAGTTAGGAGAGGCCAAGGAGGGTGGCCCTGGGTCCCGGGAGGCCGGGTTCCTGGCGCTAGAGGAGCTTCCAGAAAAGCGTGGTGCTGGGCAGGCTGGGCAGAGCCTGCCTGTGCTGGGGGGCCCCAGCATTGGCCTGGACACAGGGGAATCGAGCCGACAGTGTGTGAGCCTCTGGCTGTGGTGCTGCCTGGGGCGGCCTCCCTGGGCCCCTCGGCCAAGGCCAGAAATGCTGGGTGAGGACACGGCACTGGCTCTGCTCGCCTGCTTTCTTCTCCTGCCTGTGGCTGAGGTGCAGGTGGAGGCCGGGGAGCAGCCTTCTGCAGTGTCCCCAGAGCCCAAACGGCCCGAAGCCAGGGACGATCTCCTCCCAGACCCATTCTTGGGCTGCGGGGGTCCAATGTCCTGTTCACTCCCCTCTGCCCGTGGGTCCTCGTTCCTCAAAGACGAGGGATTCGCAGTAGAGGAACAGGGTCCTGCCCCAGGGGTGGCCTTCCGTGGGGAAGTCACCGGCCTGGTCTTGCTGGCGTGGCCCTGGTGCCGCTCTCCCCTTTCACTGGACTCCTCCTGAGCCCCGGCACTCGCTGAGGCATCAGAAAAAGCACCTGCCACTCCTTGGGTCCTGGGTTCCAGGCAGCAGTGGCCCCTGCTGCCCGGCCCTGCTCCCTCTGGACCTGGGCCCTCAGCAGCCTGGGGTGTGCCACCAGCTCCCCACCCTGATCCTCTCTGGGGGACAGCCCCGGAGGCCAGGTGCAGGGCACAGCTGCCCATGCTGCCCTCTGGGGACCGGGAGCAGCAGGAGTTTGGCTCAGAGACCTCGGGGGCTCTGTCACTGGAGGCAGGGCTGCCGCTGTCCTTGCTGCTTCTTTTCCGGCCGGCCACCCCTGGGCTCCAGGGGCCCCTGCAGGGGGAGTGCTGGGCCCGCCGGGACCTCCCCCAGGAGGCGGTCCCCTCTCTCTGGGCAGTGTACAGGGGGTTCGTCCAGATCTCATATCCGGACCCTGGCTGCCACTGGCCTCGCTCAAAGGCTTCTGTGTATCCTGCCTCTCGGGGCCCTAGCCCCTGTGTCCCAGGCTCCGAGGAGCCCCCAGGTTGGCCCTCCCACACACAGTGAAGGGGGTCAGCCTCCCTGGGAACGGGGCCCTGCCCACTGGCCCTCCCGGCCCTCCTGGACCACAGGAGCATGTTGTTGCCAAGTAGGTGGAAGCGGACTTTCATCTCCACAGACAGGCTGCCGTCCTCGTTCAAGTGCACCTTCTTCTCCACGCCATCACCGGCCACCAACGGACCCAGCTGGGCAGGCATGTCCTGAGGGTGCCTGTCGGGAGCAGGGCCCACCCTGGTGTGATGCGGGGACACCAGGGGGTCGCCGAGACCAGCCCTCTCCGGCAGCAAGGAAGACCGCTGCGGCCTGCTGCCCAGCCGGGACCTTGAGTGGGTCATGCTCGGCTTGGCCTTGGGGCCGCAGCTCCCTGGCACACAATGCAGAGGAAGAGAAAGAGGAAAAGATAGTGAGCGGCTGGGGGAGCTTTAGGGCAGGAGCAAAAAGGCCGGACAGGAGCCTCTCACACCTAAACACCCTGCCGCCTCCAAACCACGCAGCAGGACAGAAACCATTCTAGAACAAATACCCAGTCTGCTGTTGTGAACCTGCACAGCAAAGTGAGATGAACTTGAAGCCTGAATTCAGTCTCAACCCTGCCACTTCCTAGCTGTGTAGCTTTTGGCAGAGCCTCTTCTGAGCTGTGAAATAGGAATAATGGTATCTATTTGGAAGTGTGTTTGGACACTGCAAGGCAATGCATATAAAACTTCCTAAAAACAAACAAACAAAACTTCCTGCAGAATTGCTAGCACAAAGTGGGTTCTGAATAGACAGCACGGGAGGCTGGCCGAGTAGCAGTGCCCAGCGCTAACTCCTATCCCTGCTCATGCCCACCCACCCCCAGAAGTAAAATCAATAAGCTGCTGCATACGCATCTGATTGTAAACTGTAAAATGCTTTGCAGTTATTAGTGGTGATTTATCATCCTGACACTCATCAAGCTTTGGAGTTGATAAATGATTGCAAGGAGGACCTGGACACACAATAGCAGGTTCTGATAGTCAAGCCTACACCCTGCCCCATGAAAAAGGAGGAGAAGGGGCTACTGCAGACAGAAAGAAATGGACCTCAAGAAAGAATGCAGCCCTAGCGCTTTCTCCTCTCATCTCCTGAGCTAACATGTGACAAGAGGAAGGGGCTAGTGGAGGGTGGGGCTGTGGCCAGCAAAAGAGCAGACCACCATGAGTGCATCTGAGCAGGAGGAGGTTTCGTAAAACTCTGCTCTTTCATAAGCACCGAATATGAATGGGGGCTCCTCCAGGGAGGGGCCGTGGCTAAGGGGTCTCTGTAGCTCCCATGCCTGTCATGCGGCAATCACCGACACCATTGTTGTCATTTCTCAACAGCTTTTCACAAAGGATATTATTTGTTGACTTGCCAAAATGTGCCTATTGCCATTCCAATAACTGCTGAAACTCTTCTTCTACAATTGTTAACTGTGCTTTCAAAAGAATGTGTTGTTTTCTTTTTTTTTTAAATAAGAAAGCCTAAACTCTGGCACATTGTAGGCCTTAGGATGAATATGGTGGGATATTTAGATGGATGGGTTGGATAGATGATTGATGGGTATCATTCATTTTAGCCCATTTGGTCCTCACTGTTGTCTAAGAGAGTCATGGCTCTTAAAAGATGCAAATGCCACATACCTATAGCCCATGGCCTCTGTAATCTCGTGCCCACCATGGTCCTTAATAAAGCTTATTTTAGATCCTGGAAACATAGAGTTCAAGATCTCTTCCTAATCCCTAATCTCTAAATACCAGACTTCCCTCTCTCATACCCCAGTCAAATGCTCAACCCGGTCAAGGTTGATGGTGATGTGATGAGGAAGAAGAAGCAAGAGAGACCCCAAACAACTGGCTGTCCAAGAATTGGTGCCAAAGGCAGGATCCCTAAATTATCTAGAAGGAATATCTGCCCAGCTCTCCCAATCCCCCATCCAGTGCAAACCACACTGGGGAAAACTCCGACACCCACTCACCATTTTTGTTCCTTGAAGTCTGCCCCGCTAAAGTTCCAGTCCCACTTCTTTTGGCACCTTCCAGAGGTCTGAAGGGCTCATGGCCGGCACACACCAGCACCGAGGGGCTGCGCAGCAGAGCCTTCAGAGAACCCACCTGAAGAAGGAGAGTGTTGAGTCAGGAGGCCTGGTCTGCAGAACCTCCCTGCTGCTCAGAGAGA
This sequence comes from Eptesicus fuscus, assembly GCF_027574615.1. Classification (NCBI taxonomy): domain Eukaryota; kingdom Metazoa; phylum Chordata; class Mammalia; order Chiroptera; family Vespertilionidae; genus Eptesicus; species Eptesicus fuscus. The sequence goes on from NC_072478.1 coordinate 33,603,924, forward strand.
CACAGGTAGAGAAAGAATCCTGCTCTCTGGCCCTTTCCTGATGTTGGCCCATTTCACCCCAGATTTCGGATCCAAGGGAAGGATCCCCATCCATTTGCCATAATCAGTGTGGGACTGAGGTCCTACCACCATGATCTTCCTCTCACCTACACCCTCCTGTCAGAGGCTGTGGTTTAGAGGTTATGCTGGATGCCTCAGCTGGAAAAGACTTCATGAAGCTTTGGTCTGCTTCCCTGCTCACACTCGTACCCCCCAGAATAGGCATTTTTTAAAGCAGCCAGCTTCCATATGGAGACCTGATTCACTATTCCACCCTCTTCCCAGGCAGAGCCCTCTCTTGGGTTTGATCTGTGTTTTCCAGTATAATCTGAGCCCGTCGCCTCTGCTTCTGCCCCTCGTGGAGTGGAGAAGGGAAGGCACTGTTCTCTGCACAGGGAGCCCTTCCATCCCAGTCTCCTCCAAGGGAGGGTTCTCCAGGCTCCTGCCCAGACGCTCCTGCCATCCCCTTCCCGCCCAGCCACAGCCCCACCAGCAGGATGTCCTGGGCTGGGAGTTGAGTGGGCAACATCAGGGCTGGGTTGCATTCCAGGAAACAGGTCCCTGCTTTTAGAAAAACCTCACCTGGCCCCCGAGGCCGCTGCATATTTGAGGGTTTGCACTATTTATAGCATTACATTGTAATGAGCAGTGTTGGGGAATTTAGTTCCATCTTTAAAGTGCTGAATCCGCTCTTTTTCATGCTCTCAAATTAGAAGGGTATGTTCATTAACAAGGAAATGGAAACAAAAGAGAGAACGCTTGCAGCTTCTCCTCCCACCATGACATTCAGTGTGCTGTCCACCAGCTCTCTCCACCCAGTTCATCAAAAGTTGGTGTCAAACTACCAGGTACGTTTCTCTTTTGGTTCAGATCTCTGGTCCATCGCACAAATGCAAATGTGGGTGACCCAACTCTACCAATTACAGATGTAGCCATGCTTCTAGAAAGTCAGACTTTCCCAAGGAAGAAAGCAGAATTCAAGGCTAAATGATGCTCCCTTTTTAGAAAGAGGTAGAGGTCTAGGACTCATGAGGAAAAAAATAACATTATCGAGAGCGTCCATCCAGTTGAGAGTCTGCAAATGAATAATCAAATAATCATGACAAAGCCTGTCCCAGGAGCAATGAAGTCGCTTTGCTTACAGAAACGCTAATAGCTCTGTAGTAAGTCTAGATGGAAATATGCTAATCTTTCCTCCAATTAATTTATTTTGCACCTGCTCTCTCCCTCTCACAACTGTGGCCAATTGATGGTGGGGACCCAGTCTTATTTGTCTGCAACATCTGCATGGAGCATATGCTAGAGCACAGCCAATGCACCACAATTCAGAAGTGTTCTTACAGCACAACTCTGAAACCATGAAGGCGGGCCCTATCATTCCCAGCCATACAGCTGTGAGCAAATTGCTTAACCTCTGCCTCCATTGTCTTATCTCCGCAAATGGGATAATATTGACTGCCTCCTGAGTCAGTGTGGTGGAGGCTATGCCCTAGATTCATCAATGTCTAACCCACTCTCTTTCTGCAGGACTTAGAAAGCTCTAAACACGTTTTCAGGAGACGTGGCAGCTCCGCAGCACTGGTCAGACCTGGCGTTCCAGTGTCCCCATGCGCCAAGGTGCACATGCGGCAGCTTCCAGATCTCAGCTTTAGAAGCCTGGATGCCACAGCCGAGATGCCAGCTGAGCTCAGTGGTCACGGCAGCTCCAGGCAGAGGTAGCAGCTCCCTGCAGAGTTTTGGGAGCCATTCCTGTAACCCAGAGTTCATCCCTGCAGATGTCCGAAGATTTGGAAGCCCCCTGATGCCTTGTATTAAACTGCTTTCTGCTTAAGGTACATTGAGTAGTTCCTGTACTGAACTCTCATGCAATAGATTGGATAATAGGAGAATTGGATAAGAAAATCACAAAAGTGTGCAAAGCAGTGTCTGGGGCTCACTAAGTACTTGCTAAATGATAGCTAATAATATGAATAACAATTGTTTGATTAACTGATGAATGCCTCCACCCTATCTACTTTTAATTAGTTGCAGGGCAATATATATATATATATATATATATATATATATATATATATGCTGAGTGGCCAGATTATTATGCATTCAGAGATCATAATAATCTTGCCACTCAGTATGTGTGTGTGTGTGTGTGTGTGTATGTGTGTATATATATATATTTCCCCCATTTATTTCAGAGAGGAAGGGAGAGAGAGAACCATCAATGATGAGAGAAAAATCTTGACCGGCTGCTTCCTGCACACCCCTCACTGGGGATTGAGCCCACAACCTGGGCATGTAATCGAACTAGTGACCTCCTGGTTCATAGATGGACACTCAACCACTGAGCTACACCGGCCGGGCAGCAGCCCCCCTTTTTATGGATGACCTCCCCATCCCATCTAAGAATTTTGCTCTGAGGTCCAGAGAACTTTTTAAGGAAAACATCATGCCTGGCAGCCTACCTTTTCCCCACTGGGCGTGTACAACTGCTTCACAGGGAAGTGCAGAAGGCCCGCGGCTCTGCTGAGAAAGGCCGACAGGCTCCTGGTGTCTCTGTGACTGAGGACCACTGTCTGCTGGAATCGAGGGTCCCCATTCTTAACCAACATTATCCTCCTTGGGGTTTTAGGATTTTTCCGGGAAGAGGATATTCCTGGCCCCTCACACTGGTCTTCAACATCCTGGGACTGCTGAGCAGAGGGACTTCTCCCCCGCAGCCGGCCTGGCCCACTGGAGGTCTTGGGCGGCTTCCTATCAGAGCAGAGGTAGCGACCACCATCCTCCAGCTGCTCCAGGGCGCTGAGATCATGCAGGCCCCGGGGCGTGGTGACGGAGCGCACCCCAAAGGAGAGGGGCACGCGCTGGGAGAGCTCATCCATCAGCGTGCCCAAGCTCTTGAAAGTGCGTTGGTGGACAGCCAGGCGAACCCCAGAAAACCGAGGATCCCCTCGCTTGAGGAAAGTTATCTTCTTAGCTGGCGTGACCTGGGTGACAGAGAGGGTCCGGGCCACAGAAGGCAGGAGGCACTCTCGGTAGCTTGGGGTCTGGGTATCCCTTGGGGTGCTGTTCATGGCGTGGAGGCCCAGGTGGCTGCAATCGATCAAGGAAGAGAGTCAGAGAGCAGCCCAGAGATTCGTCATTTCCTCTCTCTTGTTGGAGACAAAGGTGCTTCCTGCCTACTCCAAATTTGTACAGATCTGCTCTGTATGAGCAGGTTAATCCATTTTTTAAAATATTTTTATTGATTTCAGAGAGGGAAGGAGAAGGATAGAGAGGTAGAAACATCAATGATGATGAGAGAATGATTGATTGTCTGCCTCCTGCACCCCCCCCCACTGGGGATTGACCCCCCCGCAATCCAGGCATGGGCCCTGACAGGGAATAGAACGGTGATCTCCTGGTTCATAGGCCAAAGGTCCAACACTTAACCAAGCCAGCCGGGCAAGTTAATCCATGTTGATGGAATAGAGGGAAGGCCAAAGGTTTGGCATTGGATAGATGTGAGTTCAAATTCCACCCCCGCCCCCCTTACTCCATGTGACCCAGGAGGTGAATGACATGCTCCGTGTTTGGTGAACCTCCTTGTCCAATGCAGCCACATTCACTCTGCAGAGTGGTTACAATGAGCAAATGAGTTTATGCACATAGAGCACCAGGGACAGAGCAAGCACTAATACATCTTGATTCCTTTCCTTCCTCTTGCTATTTCTATTACTTGACTCTACCACCTGAGCTCCTTTGGATACCTCAGGCTTTATCTCCTAAAGAGGTGGGTAAGTAAGGAGAAGACCATAGAATACAGATGCAAGAATGCAGGGCAAGCAGTCAGGAGGCCTGGGCACCTTGCCCACTCTCTCAGTGCCAAGTCTCATGTGTGGCCCTGGGGGATGCCCGGAGAGCTGGGCTTTCATCCTTCAACTACCAGGTGAGAGGGTCCCAAACCCTTCAGGGACCAGAGTGGGGACAAGGAGACTTGTAACACAAAGAGACGTCACCACTCCATGTTGTGTGCTTTCTCCATTATATGGTGATGTTTGCTTTCCTATGAAAAGAATGCCCTCCTTCCCATCTCTCCAAAGTCTTTGGAAGATGCATGATGAAGCCAGGGGTGAGTACCCCAGCCCACTGCATGGACACTGGGGGCTCAGGCCTTTCATGGTTGGGTCAAGGCCATTTGTCCAACTACTCATTTCTATTCCCACTGTGTGGAGCTCACTGCCTCACCTGGAACTCCTGCAGAAGCCTGACTCATTCTCTCCAGGTCACCACACCATGCTCTGTTCTGTGTACCTGCTGGCCAAGTTGTCCTGAAACCCAGGTTTTACCTAGATATTTCCTGTGCTCCAAACTCTTCAAGAGTTTTGCAGTGTCTGCAGAAAAAGCTCATAGCCTTTATCCCACAATTCGAGGCTTCTCAGGTCTGCTCCTTAAGCCTCTCAGCTCCTGCTCTTTCCTACAGGAAGTCCCAGCTCCAATCCAACTGCCTGTCTCAGGCCACCCCCACCCTTCTGCACCCTGCCTTGGCTCTCCTCCTTTGTGGAACTTTCCCCAGCTCCCAAGTCTGGGGCAACTGCTATGTTCAGCATGGTTCCCCGACATTTCCCACATCCTGGGCTGTATCTTTCCTGGCCATCTACCTCAAGGCCTGTGAGGCAAAACCAGTGCTCCCCAGGGCACCGAGCCCCAAACTTGGCACATAGCAGGGACCCAGGAAATTAATACTGACTAATAAGGCAGGTGTTTCCCAGAGCCTCATACAGACCCCAGGCCTGCCAATAAGCTAATAGTTGAGTAATTATGATCCGGTGAGGAGTCGTCCCTGCTTCCATGTGGTTCAGACCATGCCAGACCCTCACTAATGTGGCTGCCGCAGCCATGGTCCCTGCTTACAGTTCCTCCAGCACCCACATCTCCCTTCCCTACTTGCCTCCCTATTTACCCCATTCCTCTGAGGGGGAAGGATTCTTCTCTCATTTTCAAAACCTTGGTGCACAAAGAGGCCTTGTAATCCTCTCTCATCTCTGGCACCAACTTTATAATTAGCTCCTCCAGCCTCCTCCCTCCCCACTAATCCCTTTAAGCCGCTGTCTCAGACCTCCCGCTCACAGCCCTGCAGCTGCCTGTGCTGCTACTCCACGTGCCTTCCCGAAGGACTAACTGTTCTCCTCACTGGATTTTTATTTTCACTCATGACAGTGAGCATCCTTCTTGGCCCTTCCTGAGGGACCAAGAAGAAAAAGAAGGGACATTGGGGCCCTAACCGGTTTGGCTCAGTGGATAGAACGTCTGCCTGCAGACTGAAGGGTCCCAGGTTAAATTCCGGTCAAGGGCATATACCTTGGTTGTGGGCACATCCCCAGTAGGGAATGTGTAGGAGACAGCTGAATCGATGTTTCTCTCTCATCAATGTTTCTACCTCTCTAGCCCTCTCCCTCTCCCTTCCTCTCTTTAAAAAATCAATAAAATATTTTTTTTTAAAAAAAGGGACACTGGGGGATACAGGGATGCTGGGGGGGACATGATGGTGTGGGGGCACAGTAACATCGGGGGACATGCCATTGGGGGACACAGTAACATTGGGGGACATGCCATTGGGGGACACAGTAACATTGGGGGACATGCCATTGGGGGACACAGTAACATTGGGGGACATGCCATTGGGGGACACAATAACATTGGGGGACATGCCATTGGGGGACACAGTAACATCGGGGGACATGCCATTGGGGGACACAGTAACATTGGGGAACATGACATTGGGGGACACAGTAACATTGGGGGACATGCCATTGGGGGACACAGTAACATTGGGGAACCATGTCCCCCATAATCACCATATTCCCAACATCATTGTGTCTCTCAATGCCACTGTGTCCTTCAGTGTCATCCCAGCAGAAGAGTGGAATGAGGAGCAGTTTGGGAGGCAGGGGTGAGGGAGTGATGGGAAGGGCCACTCTCTGTAGGAGCAGGCACACTGCAGGTGAGTGCATCCCCCTCTGAGTTGTTATGGTGTGATGAGCGCCCCAGGGAGGATGAAGCAGCACAGACACTACAAGGTCAGCTCTGGCTCCAGGTGCCTCAACAGCAGAACCCAAAACCCTGGTCCACTGACATCTGCAAGGCTAATGACTGACAAAAGCAAACTCAGGAGGTCCCTACATTTGACCCAAGAACAGGTCACTAAAGGAGGAGGCTGATAACAGAGGATGGCGAAACAAAGGAGAAATAAGAGGCAGGTGTCATTACAGGTCAAGCTGACAACTGTCCCAGTGTACCCAGGACTGCTCCAGTGTTAGCACTGAAAAACCTGCCAGCCAAGACCCCACTGTCCCCCCACCTCCTGCCCCAATTAACTATCTGCATGCCCTGGGCAGCTCCTAGGATCAGGTGGCCTCTTTTGGGCACTGGCCCTGCAGGCAGGCTTTGTTCAGCCACCCCCCATGACTGAGCTCTAAAGGTGACTTCCTTTTGGACCTCCAGGTTACACAGGATCAAATCCCCCCCCCCCCCTTCCAGGGGTTGCCTCATGGACCCAGAAAAAGATGCCACCGTGAAGGATAGGAAACCGAGTACTGGTGACCTGGCTGAGCGCCTGGGTGCAGTGAGGCTGGAAAGCAGAACCCAAACTAGAAAGCTGGGCTCTTCGGTTATGGGAGCCAACAACTCTCTCCTTAGCTTAATGGGTTTGAGTAGAAACAGAGAAGAACACAAGACCAGGGAGCAGCCCCAGTGAGTGCCCTGCCTTTCCCAGATTCTGAAGCTGCATTTCTGAGTCAGGAAGGCCCCTGGGGGCAAAGAGGGAAGAGGAGATGCAGCTCTGAAGCCCCTGACAAATCCTCCCACTGTGTTCCCATAGGGGATAACTGTCCCATTCCTACATGCCAGTGAGGGTAGGGGGAGGAGAGAACATAGCACAGGCCCTCGGGTCAGCTGATACATGAAGCCGCATGGATCGGTTTTTCCCTCAATGCTTTTTCTCCTTTCAAAAGCATGAGGTTCAACCCTGGCCAGTATTTCTCAGTGGTTAGAACGTCAGCCCTCACATGGAAGGGTCACCAATTCGATTCCTGGTCAAGGGCATGTGTCTGGGTTGCAAGTTCAATCCCCGGACCTGTTTGGGGCGCATGCAGGAGGCAACCAATAAAGGTGTCTCTTACACATCAGTGTTTCTCTCTCTCTCTCTCCTCCCTCCCTCCCTCCCCTTCCACTCTCTCTAGAAAAAAATCAATGAAAAAAATATCTTCAGATGAGGATTAACAACAAAATAAAATCATGAGGTTCCTCTCCCTAAGCAGGAGCAGGAAAGGACTTGGCCTCTTTAACAAGACAAGCTACGTAGGCTAGATAGCAGGCCTGGCCCAGAGAGAGGGTGACCTGAGTCCTCTTTGCCATATTATGAACCAGGTGAGCCACAGGGTCAAGACCCCCACTCACCGTAGATGGGAGATAGCCCTTTCCCCATTAACACTCAGTGGGGATGAGGACAATAAGAGAAGGCTATGAAGGCGAGAAGCCTAGCTCCTGAGTGCAAGGAGTCAGGGAGAAGGGGCAACGAGAAGAAGGGGTTGGAGCTGGAGGACAGCAAGGAGGGTCTGGTTCCCAGCTCTCCACTCTCCACTCCCAGCTTGGGGTCTGGTGGGGGAGTGCCCATGGTGGTGGGAAAAAGTCCCACCACCAGATAAGATGGGAGATACTTCCACAGCAGAAGGGACTCCCCACTCCCACTTGGGATAGGGCCTCATCCAGGTGTGCTGGGCAGAGTGGGTTAGAGGAGGCTCTATGTTCAGCTTTCCCGAGTTACCTGGGTGCCAGGAGGTATGGACTAGACCACGCAGGAGCTCAGGGAATAGGTGAACACTAAGCCTGGGGGTGGGGACTGGGGGGGATGAATCATTGATGCTAAAGGGGTCCCAGCAAACTCCAGGGTCCACAGCACAGTCAGAGCATCGTGGGACTGATGTAGGTCAGCAAAGGATGAGAGAGGGCTGCCAGGGGATTTCAGGAGGAAGCAGGGCGAGAAAGCCGAGAAGGCATCCCAGCTGTTTGTGTGTGGGGGAGGGAGGCAGAGAAAAACAGACTAAGGGGCAAAAGGAGGAAAAAATAGAAGTCACAGGAAATGCTCCGAAAGGTGACAGGGGCAGTGGGAGGAATTGAGCAGGGTGGGCCTGCAGGGGAGGAAATAGCTTTGTCACCAGCCCTGGAAGTGAGTGAGGCCAGGGTGAGGGGCTGGAGGCAGGAGCAGGCAGCAAGAGCGATGGGTTCAGGAAGAGAAGAAATACAGTGAGAGAAGTCTGCAGGCGGGGTGGAGGCTGGGGTGGGGGGGGGGGGGGCAGAAGAAAACTTTAAGGCAATGACACCAAGGCTAAACCTAAGAGGGAGTGAGCCGGAAGGAGGGGGGAGTGCCATGGCCGTAAAGGGTGATTGATATTACACGTGGACAGCTACCATGACGTGAATAGTACATGTCCCCAGAAGAAAATGCTTATGACATGCAGCCTTCAGAGAGCACCAGGACCGCTGTGCTTAGCAGCAGCTGGGCCCTTCACAGGGTCCTGCACTGCCACACGGGTCTACACAGGCAGCATGAGGTCTAGACCATTTCCAGCACCGCCTTTTAGTGTCTCCGGTTTGCCAAGGAGCAGCACTATTTTATGAGCCAAGAAGAAAGAAAAAAATGGTGGCAAACTAAGATAAGGACATGTTATTTATAGCTAGGTGCATCCTGACTTCAGAGATATTAAAACATGGGGAGAAAACATGTGTATTAAAGTCAGTGAAATGCAGTATGACAAAGAGCCAAGCACAGGCTGAAAACATATCCATGATAAAGCCACGGCGCTGAGGCAAGTTTGCAACCTGATAGTCATGTCATGATGATCAAACGGGTAAGTGTGACTCCTAGGAAAGAGGAGGGGACCATGAGATACCACTTTACACCCATCAGGATAGCTATTGTTAGAAAGAAAAAAACAACTAAAAACAAAAACAAAAACACAGCTCTGGCCAGGTGGCTCAGGTGGTTGGAATGTTGTCCTGTACACCAAAACATTGTGGGTTTGATTCCCGGACAGGGCACATACCTAGGTTGCAGGTTCGATCCTCAATCAGGGCATGTATGGCAGGCAACTGGTCAATGATTTTACTCTCTCTCTCTCTCCAGGCTTCTCTCTCCCTAAAATCAATAAAAACATAACCTCGGGTGAGTATTTTAAGAACAAAAACAAACAGAAAGCAACAAATATTGACAAGGATGTGGAAATTTTGCTTGTGGGAATATAAAATGGTGCAGTGCTATGGAGAATAGTATAACAATTCCTCAAAAATTAGATATACTAGTAGAATTACCATGTGATCCAGCAATTCCACTTCTGGGTACACACCCAGAAGAATTGAAAGCAGGATCTTGAACAGATATTTGCACCCCTATGTTCATAGAAGCATTACTTAAAATAGCCAAAGGGTAGGAGCAACCCTAGTATCCATTGATGAATGGAGACACCAAATGTGGTACATTCATATGATGAAATTATTCAGCCTTAGAAAGGAAGGGAATTCTGACACATGCTACAATAGACAAGTCTTAAAGCCATTATGCGCAGTGAAATAAGCCATACACAAAGGGACAAATACCATATGAGTCCACTTATGTGAGGTACCTCAGCAGTCAAATTCATAGAGACAGAAAGTAGGATGGTGAAGGCCAAGGGTTGGAAGAACGGGGAGTTAGTGTTTAATGGGTACGGAGTTTCACTTTGGGAAGATAAAGTTCTGAAGATGGATGGTAGTGATGGTTGCACAGCAGTGTGAATATACTTAATGCCACTGAGCTGTGCGCTTAAAGATGGTTAATTTTATGCTTTGTATATCTTACCACAATAAAAATGTAAAGTAAAATAATAGAAAAATAAAAAATGAGCCAATGGAATGAATTGTCCTTTAAGAAAGGCAATTTGGTGGATGAAGACTTCCCAAAGCTGGGTGCAGAAGTGGTGGAGGGTGAGGGAAACACCACGCTGGCTCCACATGGCAGACCGGGCACTCCCTGGGCTCAGGGTTCTGAGTGGTGGATTCAGGAACAGTGTAAACAGAGGGAGAGGAAGGAGGGTCTAATGAGAGTAAGGCTTTTGATTAATTGGTATAAAGCAACCTAGTCACAAACATTGATGCCTATTATGTGACAGACATTTGATGAGACACAGAGAACGAGGCACAATGTGGAGAGATGGGCTCATGCTCCATGGAATTTATAATCCAGGGAGAAAACAGAACTACTCACCCTTTGGTACATGACTGTCCCTGGCTCAGCCACCTTGGCTCTGCCAGCAACTAGCTGATGACTGTGGGCAATGTACTTGACTTTTCTGCATTTCAGTTACTTTAATCATAAAATAAAGGTGCTAAACTAAAGGGCTGCTGAGGTTACACTAGGAGTTTGTAGTAAAAGATAGCACAGGATGCTGTACTATAAATGATTACCTTTGAATCTGGAAGACCTCTTGAGAAAAGATCAAAGGCATTCGTTCTTAAAATTTTCCAGGTAAAACCCTCCTTTTTCACAATTGTGAAAACCATGAAGGACGCCCCCATCCAGAAAAATGAGCACATTCCCAAATGCACAAAGTATTGCATACAATTTCATGGGCCTCTGAAACCCACCCATAGGAGCCCCCTACCCCAGAGATCCACAAGGCCCAGGTTAAGAACCTTTCACCTAAGTCTGAGGATCTAATGTAAAACATGGGGATGATAGTTGATAACACTGTGTTGTGTAATAGAAATTTGCTAAGAGAGTAGAACTTTCAACAACACATAAAAGAACCCTTGATGTAGTCCTTGGAGATTAAGAAACTAAGAGGAGGGACAACAGAGGAAAAGACCGTGGAGCTCTGGGCTGACCAGTACATGCTGATGGTGTGGCTTAGGAAGAAGAAGAGATCCTGTTTGTGAATATAGACTCTCTCTCTCTCTAGTTCAACCTATAACTACTGGGAAAAGTTTTCTAAAAATGGTTCCCTTTCGTTATGGTGATAAAGGAAGGGCACATCCATGACAACTCAGGAAAAGAGACTTAAGACTGGAAGAACCCTGAGATTGACACAGGAACTAAAATCATTGGAAACCCTGTTTAAAAAAACAAACAAACACAAAACCAGCATTAGAGTATCTTCCTGTATCCTTCTCCCCCCAATACCCCCCACTAAATACACACACACACTTTGCTAATATTCTCTAGATAGCTTATCAACAAGGGAAGTAGGCTAATGAGATGGCCTAGATTTACAGGGCTTAAAACACAATATGGAATGTGCTAAGTGGGATGTCTGAGCTCCTTGTATGCAGTAAGTTCTTCTGGGTTTGTCCCTACTGCTGAATGAATGATGCTCATGAGATCATGCAGTGGTAAGAATAAGGTGAGGAGTACAGTCTGCAAAGAGTGAGATAGTAATAAAATGGGGACAGGATAACCCCAGGGCAGAAAGCTCTTCTTGCCCAACCATGGGCTAGTGCCTGGAGGGAACAGGCAAGGGAAATGGGAATCCAACAATTGCCATAGGATGGAGGTAGCTGGGAGACTCTGTGAAGTGCACAGACAGGATGCACACTATCAGGCTGCCCATGGGCCTGAGCAGCTGAGAAAACAACTAAGGGGGCCTGTGGTCCAACAAACATATAATTGCAAGTGAAAGCATTGGAGCGAAGATGAATAAGTCAATGCTGGAGAGAAGGAAGGGACTAGATTTCTTTGGGGTGACCCTAGAGGGCAGAACTGGGAGTTAATAATGGCCAGGGCTTTCCTAGGACACTGAGCCTGATGTCAGCTCAACTTAGAAAACAACTTTTAAACAACTAGACTAGAGTGATCCCAAGATGACTGCTGTATCAGAAATTGCCTTAGCTACAAGTAACAGAGACCCTCCTCCCAAAATAATGTAATCCAGGTAAAAGTTTATTTATCTCTCACATAAAAGAAAGCTGGAGATAGACACTCTGAGCTGGTACAGAAGCTCCATGATGCCATTAATGTTTCTGGCACCTTCCATATTTCTACCCAGTTGGCCTTACTGCTAATTTTCCTACAGTTTTCTCATCATCACAAGATAGCTACTGTGGGTCCTGCAGTTTGACTAGGATTCGCTTAGCCTGAAACTAATGGTCTGCTTCCCCAGTCACCAAGATCACAGCTTCCAGCCATCCCCTGAGCTCCTGCAGGGTCCTGACCACATCCCGTGGCACCCAAGTAACTCAGGAAAGCTGAGCATCAGAACCTCCTCTCATGGATTTCTCCAAACATGCCTTGATGAGGCCCTATCCTGAGTAGGAGTGGGGTCAGGGGAGTCCAAAAGGAGGTCTCCTTTAGAGCTCAGTCATGCATCTTGGCTGGACAAAAGCCCTTTGATGTTGGAGTATCTCTCACCTTATCTAGATATCCCTCCCCCACTGTTGGTACTCATTCACTTGAGCCCAAGATGGGAGTAGAGTGTGGAGAGCTGGGAGCCAGAACCCTGTTTGATTTCTTCCAGCTCTTCTTTTTCCCACTCATCCTCATTCCAGTAAGAGGAAGGAAGAAAAGCAGAGGCACTTACTGAGTTAGCCCCTTGGAAAGTTGACCTGACACTTTTATCTAACAACTTCTGCCCCGTCCCCCTGCAGAGCGTACATGACCATCGCTGCTTGCACGGGGAGCTGGACATGACCACAGCAGAGGTGGGAGATGAAGCATGTCAGCAATGACCAATCTGGGCCATCACTGGCATTCAAGTGGAGAAAGTGATATAAAGTTTGAGGGCGATAAAGGACAGATGGAGAGAAAACTTCAAGGCAAATTCTAGAGAACAGGAAGAGGTGAGAACCACCCCTTGGACCCACTAAAGCCTACACGCTGCTGCATTCCCACATCCAGCCTGGGCGTCCCACCACCATGGCCATCATGCCCAAGAGAAAGGCTGAAGGGGATGCTAAAGGAGATAAAGCCAAGGTGAAGGACAAACCACAGAGAAGATCTGCCAGGTTATAAGCTAAACCTGCTCCTCCAAAGCCAGAGCCCAAGCCTAAAGAGGCCCCTGCAAAGAAGGGAGAGAAGGTACCCAAAGGGGAAAAGGGGAAAGCTAATGCTGGCAAGGATGGGAATAACCCTGCAGAAAATGGAGATGCCAAAACAGACCAGGCACAGAAAGCTGAAGGTGCTGGAGATGCCAAATGAAGTGTGTATTTTTGATAACTGTGTATCGCTGGTGTCTGTTCAGTTTGAAATACTATTTTTTATCAAGTTTTATAAAAATTCAGAATTTTGTTTTACTTTTTTTTTTTTTAGCTATATTGTTAGCACACAGAACACTTCATTGTTGTTTTTTGGGGGGAGAACATATAGTACTAGTAGATTGTCTCCAAAGCTGGATTGACATGGGGGAAAAAAACACCTTTCCCTTCTAATTTTGAGAGATTTCCTCTTGGTTCCTAGGAGGGATCCCTTGAGGCTGACACACGTTAGGCACTTTGGCACAAACACCTTGTGGTGTGGGGAAACTAAAATTCATTTTATGTCCCTTTCTCCCTCTCCACTTTAAGCATAGACGTTGTCTCCCATAAGCCCAGAGACCTATTGGGACCTGACCCCAAAAAATTGATTACTAGTATAATGGGCAATCTAGACTTTCTGATGTCGCCATTAAGATGGCATCCCTCAAAAGAGCAGCAGTTCCTTTTTTAGATTGTGGATCTACAGATTGATATTCTGCCATTTTCATTTCATTTCCTGAAAGTTAGGATCGGCTTGTGAAAAGTTGTTAAACAGCATGCTTAATGTGAAATGTTAACCCTCACTCTAAACTTGCCCTGTTCAGAGCATCAGATGAAGATTTCATTGAGTTTTATAGTGGCTTTCTGATTTTTGGTAGTTCATTAAAGAAGGGAGCTTGAAAATTGTTGTATACTATTAGCGATTGTCTGCCCATGTCCTGCCTGAAATACCATGATTGTTTATAAAACGTATCTTTAATAAAGCTGGATACAGTTTGGCTTGGAAAAAAATTTCTGGAGAATGGAGGGTTTTGCTTTTGCTTTTGCTTTATGCCTACATTGTTTCCCAAGAGAGGAAATCCCCATCTGCAGGACAGCAGTGTGGGTCAGAGAAAAGATCTCTGCATTATCAGACAGACAGCCTCCAACACAGGCCTGGCCACTGCCTAGCGCTATGACCATGGGCCAATCACTTTCCACCTCTGCCTGGGCCCCAGTTTCCCGTAAGTAAAATGACCTCCAGGTTCAGTTCCAAACCCCAAGTTCAGTGGTTTGCAAGACCATCCAGTTTCTGAAAAGAGGGGCTCTCCTAGGCATGATGGTCTTACAGGCATGTGGAGGTGGGCGAGCCCTTGGCAAGGTTCTCTCCTGAACGCACAGTGGGAAGAGACTTTGATGACCCCAGAGAGATGGGAGGTAAGTGAGGTCAGGGGTATCACTGAATAAGATTTAAAATCCTATCAGATGGCAAATCATTGGTGGAAGTGGCATGTGGGCCAAGTTTACCACATAAAGAGGGTCAAAAGAGTCAGATGTTTACCCAAAATAAGAGAATATATTAAACATGCCAATTAAGGTTAGGATCCCTGGAACAAAAAAGGCCTTTAACAGAAAATGATACAAGTTGTTTATGATATAAAATTGGCCAAGATGATAAGCATGAAAAACTTTGGGGTGGGGGAGTCCAAAACATCTCCAAGTATAATGGGGCATTAGGAGTAAAGGACCATGAAGAGAAGGGCATGGAGGCCATGTCCTATGGCATAACAAGCCGTTAGTTACAGATGGGTCAATAGCCAGCTATGGACAGAGGGAATCAAAAGGTACAGCTCCTCCCCTGCCCTCAGGAAGATTATGATCCAGCTGGGAGGTGGGGTGGGGAGATCAGGGTGCTAGAAGAAGGCTTGCTCCCTGGATGTGCAGTGGAATCATTTGATATATTAGTTGGCTAGGGCTGCCATAAAAAAATACCGCAGACTGGAATTTTTCTCATAGTTCTGGGAGCTGGAAGTCCAAGATCAAGGTATCAGGGGGTTGGTTTCTCTGAGGACTCCCTTCTTGGCTTGTAGATGACCGTCTTCTCCCTGTGTCTTCACATGGTCAGAGGTGTGTGTTTGTGTCCTGATCTCTCCTTCTTATCCAGATACAGTCGTATTGGATAAGGACCCACCTTAATAAATTACCTTATTTAACTTAATTACCTCTTTAAAGGTCCCATGTCCAAATATAGTCACATTCTGAGGTACTGGGGACTGGAGAGGAGGATTTCAATGTATGAATGTGGCAGGATGGCGTGGGGGCACAGGGACACAATTCAGCCCTTAACGCCTGGAAAGCTTTTGAAAGTACTGACACCCAGACTTCACCTTCAGAAATTCAGAGCCTTTGGTTTGGCCTGAGGCCCAAACAACTTTTAGTATTTAAAAAGGTTTTCAGTTTCTTTTAAAGGCTCCTCAGCTGATTCTCAGCCATTGTTGAAAACTCAGACTCAATTGGATGCCAATTGCATTCCAACCCATGTGATATTAAGTCTAAATCCAGCACAGGTTCCTAAAAGGAGAGACTGGTCATGGCATCTGGAGAATTTGACCAAAACTTTCAGGTGGGACTTTGGGGGATGGGAAGATGTGCACTGATAGACAGAGCAGGGCGAGGCCTGCAGCAACTTTGGGAGCAGAGCATTGCTTGATGGAGTGAACACCTAAATCTCAGGAGCGATGGCATCGCCTGGTTTGGGGAGATGGGGTTATAAATAAAGCAGTCACCGCAGGCAGGAGCCTGGTAGACTTCTGAGCAGGGGCATGATGTCATGAAAGTGGCGACCACCCAAGATCAACCAGCAGGATGGATTGGAGGGTCTAAGGAGAGTAACACCCAAGTGGGGATATTGTCATGACAACAGTACCTAAAATACACACACAATAGGGAAAGGGCATTTCTTCACACTACATAATGCATCTACAACCACGGCTCAGCAAGAGTTCACAAAGCCTAAAGAATTCTTAACTATATATATAAAAAATCATACCATATGTAATCTTTTGTATAGTTCTGAACAGGCCTAATGAATCTATGCTGTTACAGGAGAGGACAATGGTTCTATTCACAGGAGGAAGGAGCCAAGATTGGGAGCACGCTTGAGGACGGCTACCCTGCAAGGAGAGGCAAGGCTGGGAAACCCCCTGAACAAAGGAGAAGTCCGAAGCTGGGCATGGGTCCAAAGGGTATTTGTCTCCTGGCCTCAGGGTTATGAATGCCTCAAGCCTTAGTGGCCCTTCAGACTGCAAATGCCATGCTCTCTGCCTTGATCTGCTGATGAGGGCTGGTTGAAGGCAAAAGAGAAACAGTCCACTCTTGCTGAAATAAAAACCAAGGATGAGCGGCCCGCAAAGATTCTGCACCGCCACGGGGACCATACAGTGACAGCAAGTGTCTGGATTCAAAAACAGGAAGGGGGAACCAGCCAGCACAGATTTGGACTCATTCCATGGAAGTAGAATGAATAACTCCAAACCCTGCTTTCTCTGACACTTGCGGTGGCCTCTGTGAGCGGGGTAGCTCGTTTCCTTGAGAATGTTTTTGTCATTTTGTCATGATGCTTCACACAGTGGGAGGTGGTGGTGGGGAGGGGCCGCCAGAGGCTAAGTCCTGTTGTGGAAGGAAAGGGAGCAAAAATGGGACCAGATCTTCCCCGAAGAGGAGGCAGAAGGGCAGGCTGGGTGGGTCCTGTTTTCACAGACTATCACTGTGTGTTAGTCAGGGTTACCCAGAAAAACAAAACTAATATGATTAGATAGATAGATGATAGATAGATAGATAGATAGATAGATAGATAGATAGATAGATAGATATTCATTATGAGGAACTGAATCATGTGATTATGGAGGCTGAGAAGTCCAAGATCTGCCATCTGTAAGCTGATGGCCCAAGGGAGCAGGGGTGTAATTCAGTCCAAAGTCCAAAAGTCTGAGAACCAAGATGTAGGTCCTACTTGATTCTGAAAGCCCAAGAACCAGGACAGAAGAAGATGGAGAATTTCCCATCCTCTATCTTTTTGTTCTATCAGGCCAACCTGCATTGGTGAAAGCAATCTTCTTTATTTACTCAGTTAACTGATTCAAATGCCAATCTCAGAAAAGACCCTCACAGACACAACAGAAATAATGTATCACTAGCTACCTGGGCATCCTTTAGCCCAGTCCAGCTGACACATGACATTAACCATCACACCCTGGTTCTTGACCAATGCTGTAAAATAACCTGGGGCAACCACAGGGTATAACTATGGCAGGAAAGCCCTGTTTTCCCTGTTTAGGTTTAGTTACAACTGGCTAGTACTCTACTCTATGACCCATCATTGGGATGGAGACAGAACATTCTATTCAGCCTTTTCTCCTCTGGTAAATGGGTGGAAGCAATTTGTAATATGTGGATGTAGAATAGACAGGAGAGAGACATACCTGCAATCTGGAGCTTGCTGGGCACAGTGGAGAGAAGAGTGTTTACCAGGAGGTTTGAGAGGATGGTTATGAAGTGCCTGGGACATAGTAAGATAGCAATAAAGATTAGGTCTCCCTTTTGGTTTAATTAATAGGTAAACAATCAGCTCTTGGCTATACAGTCCAATTTATTGATTTATGTGGTTACGTCCATCCAAAATTCAGGGGAGGGGAATCTCTACCTGATCCTGATTTCCTTTCTCCCCTGAACTCTTACAGTACTTTATCTCTTTCTTTCATTCTTATGCTGACTGTATAATTGTTAGGGGCGTACACAGCTTATTTCTCCTACTGTACTAGGATAGAGTTAGGCCATTTATTTTGGAGTCCTCAGGGCATAACACAGTGCACAGCACATAGTAGGTGCTCAGGAAATGTTTGTTGAATGCCTAAATGAGCAAATGAATGAACATTCATTGGAAGTAATGGTCATATGATTCTTAGTCCAAGATTGACCTGATATAGGGTCAATGACGTCAATATTGGGATTTAAAAGCACTTGAGGACCCTTTGATGGTCTATCACTATTTGGAGCCAAACATGACCTCCCTGTCCTTTGAGATGGCTCAGCCCATCTATCAATCATCTCCCCGCTCCTTAGACTGAGACTGCGGTATATAATGAGTGATACCTCAGCCACTGCCCTCACTTATCTATTATGCTGGGCTGGGCCTCCCCCACAGAAGCTCAGGGCCTGGAGCCACTGAACCCCAGAAGTCACTGTGAGAGTGAGGGTCAGCATCTGATGGCATCCACCTCTGTCCGTCAGGGTGCTTGTGGGAAACACAGGACATAGCCAAAAGGTTAATTGAAGAGAGTTTAGAGAAGAAACATGGGTATAATGTCCAACATTCTGTGTCCAACAAGGAACGGTGATGTACCTAGAAGACAGCAGCAGTGGGAAGCTGCTACTTCCCCTGGGCCTGAAGGGGCAGGAGAGGAAACAGCATTGCTGGACCAGTGAAAGCCAAAGCTACAGAACAGCCATCCAATGACCTTAAGTAGAGGAATGCAGACATTGCCAAAGTTATGGCCTGGCAGGGAATGGAGAAACAAATACATACCCCAACCTCTCGATCCTCTTGCCCTCTAACCTCTAGCTGGTGCTGCCCATTGAGAACCCAGAGGTCAAGGGAGACCATAGCAGTTAAACTCCATAGCAGTTAAACTCCAAGTCAAAGGACTAAGAATAGATCTGGAGAGGCAGACAGAGATTTAACTAGCCAAACACCCCAAATGAGATCTGCTTCCAGCCAAAGGAAACCCTGAGCAGGGGCACCAGTGACAGCCCTGAAACGTTAAGTGCATGCCAGCTCCATAAACACTTTCCATGACTCTACTGTGTGCCAGGCCCTGAGGAGGCACTGAGAGTCAAAAGCCTAACCAGCATTGCCCACAGTCCTGGAAGAGAAGTAAAAATTATTTTTTATCCTTCTTGAATCTGATGGCAACCCCAGAACATGAGGTGGGACCCCAAACCTGCAGTGTGTGACCCAAGTTGCCCCCAAAATTCTCCAGACCTATGTCAAGTCATGTAGTAACCAGTAATTCATGGTGGGTCACTGCTATGAGACATTTTCATATTATTTTATGGAATCCCAACATTGTCCCATGAAAGATATAATAACTAATATCCCTCTCCACCCCCTCTACATTTTTTCAGGTGAAAAAACTGATTAACAGGGCTGAGAACAACCCAAGTATCATGATTGAAAACCCTACCCTTTCTCTTCGCCTGTGGCTGAGAAGGGTGGCTGAAGGCCTGACCAGGCTCCCAAATTCACCCTGCTTCCCAAATACAGGCTTGAGGCTCCTAAAGTAGAACAGACAGAGCTCAGAGGGTCAAGCTGGACCACACCACAGATGTCTGAGAAAAAAAAAAAAAGTGATGAAGGCACCTACTAAGGGGAGAAGGTGGGTACCGTTGGCTCCTCTCTGACACAAGCCCATTCACTTACCTCCTACCTAAGCTCAACCACATGTCTACCCCCTCTCCTCGGCAAATAGTTCAGAATAGATGCTCTCCCAGGATCCATGGCTGTGGGCAAGAGCAGCAAGATGCTCACCATATGGACCACAGGACGAGATGCATCCTATAGGATAGCCTGGCATTTTTGAGGCTCCTGCAAGCATATGAACTGATTCTTTGTGATAGTGACTAGTTGAAGATGATCAAATCAAAGAAAGCAAGACTGTCAGAGTATAGAAAGTGGGTGTGGGTATGGTGTTGTTTCTTGGTTTCCATGACTGTCCAGGGCCACCCCAAAGTTACTGGCATTGCTCAAATACCACTTGCTGGAGCTGAAGGAGGCCCTAGGTTTGGCAGGGAAGTTGGCAGAATAGTATCAAGTCCCCGGGCTCTTGCTGGATTAGGAGGCCATCCAAGGATTTAGTGGATATCCAACAGGAATGGACCTATAGGCATAGTTGCTCCAGCATTACTGCAGCCCCATCCCCATCTGTGGGCAGAGCAAACCCACCTCTAGATATTATGGTTCTTCCACCTGTAATGAGTCCACTAACCCCAACTTGGATTTCCCCTCCTCAAGAGACACCAATAAGCATGGCCTCTCCAGTCTCCTTGGGACCCTCCTCACCTGGAATTAGGGGCTCACCTCCCCCAGGAATACATCCACCCAGGCCCTAGGTAGTGTTAAGCCTTCTTGACCACTTTTTTCCTGCCATACCTAGGTGAAAGTGTGCGCTGTCTGTGAGCTTTTTGTCTCCTCTTTGCTACATTTACATGGCCAATAATAATAAATGCACAGAACGCTTGAACTAGGGGGTGAGGGGGGACAAGCAAAAGCTTGGGAGTCAGAAGACTAGCTCTTCATCCTGATTCTGCCATGAGCAAGTCACTTCATCTCACTGGGGAAAATGGGGAAGGAGATGAAGGCCCAGATGCTTTCCAAGTAACCTTTGAGCTTCAGTGCCTATGATCCCATCACCTCCTCCAAGAGGATCACCTTCTACGTATCCAGCCACCTCCCAAGATAACCTCTGGGCTTTTTCACCCTCCCGTGCATTGCCATCCCAACCCAGCCCTAGAGACCCAATGCTTCTTATACCTTCTGTTCCCTCTTAGGCATCTTAAGGAACCATAACTAATAAATTTGTGTTATTGTATGAGGCCAATTCACCCCACAATTACCTACTGAATACCTACTAGATCCTGGGCATTTACAAGAAAGAAGACTACTCAGGACAGAGTTCTCTAATGTTTTACTCTCCTGGCAACTATGAAACAGAGAAAGGGAAAACCCTTTGATTTAAACAACTCTGTAGCAGCCCATTCCCTCCACTTCCCTCCCCTTCCCCTCATTGCACAGAGCTGCTGGTCAAGGAAGCAGTGCTGAGGGTGATGGAGGTGGGGAGGTGTGCAGAAATGATGGAGGGGGTGGACCTTCTTTGCTCTGTTCGTACAACTTTTCAATAGGTTTGCAACTACTGTACTTAAAAATAAATGTTAGTTACTTTAAAAACATGAATAGTGGGGACTCAAGATTTGCTAGAGGACAGTAGGTGGAATGCTTAAAGGCAGCAGGCACCAGAAGAGTCCCTATTGACCTGTGGACAAAACCATCCCTACCGAAGAGGCTGACACAGGCCAAGAGACTAGACTGGGAGATGGTGACCTGGGCTTACATCCAGCTCTGCCACTAACCCCATTGTTTATTCAGCAGCTCTCTGAGGATGACCTGCCTCTGCCAGGTGAGGTGTGGAGTGCTGTGTGAGTGTGGATGAGTTGCTTTACCTCTCTGGGCTTCAATTTCCTCATCTGTAAAATGAGTTATTTAACTCAGTGATGCTTATGGGTCCTTCCAATGTTCATCCTTTCTGAATCGGTAACAAAGACTCCAGGGATCCTCATGTCTAGGCATTGGAGAGAGGTACTGGGGGCATATGGGGTGGGTTAACCCTTGCTTCGCCCAGCATGAAGATGGCAACATGAGGCAAAGAGAGTTCAAGCCAGTCTCCCTCAAAGCCCCAGTGCTACTCTTTAGCAGCTTCAATGAATTGAACTCATGAATGTCCCTGTCTAAGCCCAGTCACCACTCCTGCATAGTGTAGAGACATCACCACCTGCCCTGCAGGGTTGTGGTGGTATTACCTGCGCCTTCCTGCCATCAGTGCCTTCCTCTTCCCCTTCCCCCTTGAGGCATCTCAGGGCCCCGCCAGCCCCTGGAGCCTGCTTCATAATGACCTCCTTGGATGAAAGGCGCTGGGGCAACAGGAAGGACTGTTGCTTTAACTGCTCTGCGTTTCCTCCCTTTGTCTCTGGCATTATAAACAAGCCTATTCCCCAAAGCCACATCTGATAATCCAGCTGCGGGAGGTCAGCGGTCAAGCAATCAGAAATGCTCTTAGCTGGGATTAGGTAATTCAGAGCGGGGACTGATGCCATAGCCTGTCGGAACCAACCCATCCTCGCTGTCACTGAGGCTGGCTGGGCACAACTGCTCCTTGGGAAGCTGCCAGGTGCCCAGAAGAGTGAGAGCAAACAGGGCAAAGGTCAGCCTGTCAGCCTGAGACAGCTCCCCAGCCGGCCCAGACGCAGGACCTGAGGCCATGACAAAGGCCCTGTTTGGGGAAGCTCTTTGCACCCACTCTCAGCTGATCACACAGCAACCTTGTAAAGGAGACAGACAGGTAGAGCATTTTAGTGCACAAGATCATGAGACCAGAGAGGAGAAAGGCCTGTTCAGGACCCACAGAGTAGGACCTTCTGGGTCAGGTATCTAGACCCAAACTCAAGACTTGCACACTCAGAGGCATCAGCTTCACATTCCCCAGCCCTCCAGCTTGTCACAGAACCTGCTGAGTGACAGGTCCTCTTGCCCCCCCGAGCAGAGCTATTTATCTAAAACACTATTTATCATCAAGGCAATTAAATGATAAATTTAATGAGCATTTACAGTGTAAGGTGTTATGTGAGGACCAGAAGAATCTTCTAGGTCTTTTTGGCAATATATAGAGGAATAAACAATATCAATAAAAAAAGTGGAGTCAAAAGACTGTCCTCTGTAGTTAGGCAACCTACTTGATACATGCTAGATGCTCTGGTTAATTACCTCTCCGCTGAGATTTCCTACAGGAAAGAGTTAATGTGGCTGGAACTTGTGGGAACTTATCTCCCACGTAGGCTCTATTTCCCTAAATTTGTTGAGACAGGAGGGGAAAAAGAGGGGGGAAATAGGAAGAGAGAGAGGAAAAAATGGATTAGTTTCAAGATCAAAAGATGCTCAGAGATCCAAAAGGAAACACAAGCTCCGGGGGTGGGGGGATTTTCAAGACTCTGTATCCTCCTGATAAGGAAGTAGTTCTTGGGATGGCCCCACCCTCTTGTCTGCAGCCCCAGGCCGGTGCCCTCTGCAGAGTGGCAATGGCACCCACTCCTGGAGCTGATGGCCTGTGAGGCCAGAGCAGCTTAAGAGGTACAAACACAGACCCAGGGAACATGTCCTAAATCCACGACAGGAAAAATAAATTGACGAACACCTGCTTTGTAATATTTTGTTAGTTTCAGGTATGGCTTATGTGTGTTTAATATGTGAACACAAAAGTATGGGCTAACCTTGCCTATGCAAATTAAACACACATGCAAACACACTTTCATTTATCCACAGGCACTTGGGAAGGATGAAGTAGGGACTTTCCATGGATGTTGGAGACTTAAACAGAAATTTGAGTGAATCAAACAGGAAAAAAAGTTAAAGAAAGAATTGCAATAATCCATTCCTTTGAATTTTTTTCTTACAAAATTAGATTAAAATTCCTACTCAGATTGAGGGTTGGAATTATTGGGACCAGAGCTAAAAACAAATAAGGGGGCTCATCAGATAGAAGGACACAGATAAATCCATCAGCTGCTCGATGGATTAATGGGAAGAGCTACAGCTGGGCAGCTGGGGCCAGCTGTTCTCACCTGTGCTCACAGAGAAAGCACACATTATGTCTGCTGAGTGTTATATTTGCTCACCCTCAGCTCTAGTCTTTGCAACCCCATCATCAGCAGGAAAGGTAATACAAGGAGGAGGGAGGGAGAGGGGAGGGAGGAAAGGAGGCAGGGAGGAAGGGAATGAGAGAGAGAGAGAGAACATGGACATTGTGTAACCTAAGATTCAGGTAATGCAGTTGTGTTAACCTGTCCCACCTCTTTCCCTTTGCTTCCCACCAATATTTTCAATTTGTTTAATAAGCTTTGCTATTTGAGTATCTTATCATGAGCATTTCTGTTTCGACCCCAAGGAAGGCTCGGATGAACTATACTCAAGAGTACCAGTGTGTCAAGGTATCCCCATTCAACAAATCCAAAGGATGCATGGCGTTTAACTTGGCGAAGACAGTATGAAAAGCACTTCAAGTAGAAGGAACAGCATGAGCAAAGGCCCTGTGACATTTTTCTCCTTTTAGGACATGGTGTTGGCAGAATGTTGCATGGGATGATTTATTACAGGGTGATGATGGTCTGGGTATTTTGTTGACTTGTCTTCTGGTTTTACTTTAATTGTTTTTATTTAAAACAAACAAACAAATAAATAAAGCTACCACAAAATGACACTAGTCATAGGGATGAAATCTGGAAGATTTTAAAGTGAGGTTGACAGGAGCCTTAGACTGGCCCAGGAAGGAAAGCTGCACAATACAAATGCTTACCTGTGTCCTTTCCGTCTTAGCAATGACACTATTCTGACAGTGAGGCCTCATATAGCTCAGATAGTTGGAGAATGACCATTTATACAAGTCAACTTCCCAGGTAACAAAGGATGTATTTCATCAAATACCAAGATTATTTTTTCTAGGCCGTAAATCATTCTAAACATGTTTTGAAGAATTTGTAAGTAGGAAAGAGATTGTTATAACATTAACCTATAAAATAAAATACAACCTTTTTCATTCAATATGCAGCCAATGCAATGCCCTGGCTGGCCAAATCCTGTGTTATATTCCTCCTTCCTAGTGTGTGAGCACACTTCCTGTCCCCTGCAAACAGGGCGCCCTGGTGGCCAGCTTTTGCCAGTGAAATGTGAACAGACATGATGCGTGCCATTACTATGCTGAGGCAGTGAATGTGGAGACCTTGAGTTGGGACAGCAGAGCCAATTAAAGCAGTTTGGGTCCCTGAGTCACCACGTATAGGACAATAGCCCCAGAGAGATGCCTGGATTGACAATGATCCTATGTCATTGAGAAATGGGTTTCTGTTGGGTTAAGCCACTGAGGTTATCTCTGCAGCATTTGCTAGCGGCTAGGTCCTAGCCTATCCACACTAATACATATTATAAACATGAGAACAACACAATAAAAATACACATTTTTAAAAACATGCATGGAAAAAAACACTCCAAAATGTTTATAATTCTGTTTTTAGATGATGATACCTATGAGATAATTAAAAAAAACAAAAAACCTTTTGGGTGTATATTCAATATTCTATCATGTAATATTACTTTAAGTGGTAAAAATAATTTTCTTTTAAAAGCCCCAAAAGTTATTGTTGCAGGCATAGACCCATCGATGAATGAAATAGAATAGAAAACCCAAAAATAGACCCACAGAAATATGTTCAACTGATGTTTGACAAAGATGCAAAACGAGAAAGGCTAGCTTTCTCAACAAATGGCGCTGGAACAATCAGAGGTTCATAGTCAAGAAAAGAAATAAAATAACCTCAACTTCATCTTATACAATCTTACACAAAAATTAACTCAAAGATGAATGCATGGGTGGATAGAACAAAGAATAGAAGTTTCTCTCTCTCTCTCTCTCTCCCTTCCTCTTTCTCTCTAAAATCAATCCCTCAATCAATTCTTTTAATATCAGAATGTGTTTTTTATTCTGACAGCAGGCTGAGAAGTACCGCCAGGCAGCGCCAGTGCATTTGGGTCACTCAGAATTGTCTGCACCTGGGCCTCCTGAGCCGGCTAGCTGAAGTGAAAGCTAAAAAGCAAGAGAGTGCTTTTAGGCATCATAAGCCAGAGGACATATGCTCTAGCAAAACTGACCAATTTCTAAAAAAAAAAAAAAAAAAAAAGTTTTAAAGAGGAAAGTCAGGGAGTTCTTTTTCTTTCTTTTTTTAATGCAGAGCTTTAATCAAGGCACAATGAAGCTGAGAGCTGCCCAGGTGAAGTCAAATTTTGGGTTTTCTCCCCCTTACTATTACATAATTCGGGAATTAACTAGGCTCCTAAGCCTCCGTTTGCTCATCTGAAAAAAGAAAATTAAAATGACCCCAAGTTTTACACGAGAGCGTGTGTTTGAAAACACCTGGCACACAGCAGGTGCTCATGTTCGATCTTTCCTTTCTGATGGCTACGAATCTGACTTCTTCCAGAGGATGACCAATCCGCTGGGAGGTCGCTGCAAGACGTGGGGATCAGTGATGGGAGACACATTCTTAGCTTCTCAGAAAGGAGGGGAGAGCATGTATATTAATGCCCTAGAAAAACATCAACAATGTCTTCCCATCTGTCTCTTTTTTCCAGATGACAAAGAGTCTGGAAAGAGCTGGAATGTGGTGTTTCCTGCCTGGGAGAGGAAAGCCGGTCCCAGCACCAGGAAAGAGGAGATCCCGGTTCTGCCAACAACCTAATGTGGGAGCTGGAAAAACACTCCTTCCTCCCCTGGGGGCTTGCCAGCTACCTCTCACCTGGGCAGGTGGTGGTGTGTGGCAAAGCATCCAATTCCAGAAACATGCGGATAGATCCATGCAATTCAGAGAATGGAGGCAACTGGAATGTTACAAGGGACTGATTTACAAGACCAGAGCAATAAAACTGGGTGCAGTCTGTGTCATCCTGGCAAACATGGCCAGGGGTGGGCACAAAGGGAATGGGTGGTGGTGAGGGAGGGCCGCAGAGCCTTCCAGCATCTGTCAGCGAGGAGGTGTGTTGCCAGGTTTGGGATGTGAGGAGGCCCTGCGTGTCCTGAGAGCAGCCAGCTCAGTTCTGCCTCTGGGAAAGCTTGTAGCCCCCTGGCCCTCTTCTCCAGGAGCTCCCGGGCTCCATTCAAGGGCCAGGCAACCGGCATCGCAGGGAGTGCTCGGGACTGGGGCCCGGTGACCGGATGCTGCCTCCCTGGGGCAGGGAGGACTCAGGGACTTCTCTGGACTCTGATTTCTTCTCCAAAAAATTGAAGAAGCCAGACGTGGTGGCCCCTAAAGAGCCTGCCCACCTTGCAGGTCTGTGTCTCTGTAGGAAGCCAGTGACTTCCGAATTGCAGCTCCAGAGCAGGGCCATCTGCCTCACTGCCTCCCACCCCTGCCGCACCCCAGCCCTTTGAAGGTGCACAGAGACCACAGGGCCTGGTTCAGCCCTCTTCTCAACTATACTCAGCTCAGCTCGCTGGCGACTGAGCGTGGACTGGGTCAAGGGCAGGCTACAGCATCTTGAACAGAGACACGGAAACAGCCCTTCCCTCCCTAGCTTTTGGCTGGTCTGTTCACCTCTCTAGGCCTCAGCCTTTTCACTGTTTTTCATCAATAAAATAAAAAACAAAATCCCTGCCTATCCACTAGCTTGCCCTAAGGATTCCACGATGCCGGTGACTAGGGGGAGCAATTCTGAAACCCAGCTGCCTGGTAGGACCCACCCAGAGCCCTGCTAGGTTGGCACTCTGCTGTTATTGCGCTAAAGATGAAAAATTCAGCCAATTATCTGGTTTATATAACACTAACAACTGGTTTGAGTGATTTTTGTACTAATGACCATTTATTTTAATGTTGTTTGGCATTCCATTGAGTGAGCCCATACAGTGCTCTCTTGGATTTTTATAATGCGTCAGGTTCTTGTGGGAATGAGAAAATTAATACATAAATAAGTAAGAAATCTTCCATTCATTTCTGTAAAGATATCCTCCAAACCAGTGGTTCCCAAACATCAGTCTTCAACGCCAAACATATGCAAACCATGAGATTTTGGTTGAAGTCACAGATTTTCCAAACACCATAGGACTGAATCCAAACCTCTTTGGGTGGGGAATGGGGAGGAGCTATGGCTCCAGGTGATTCTGACGCCCGGCCAGGTTGGAGAATCACAGCTAACTTAACCCAGATGGGCACATCCTGCCCAAAAGGAAGGCGTCCGGGAAGGGAAGTCGTGTGACCTTGAGCCTTTGGCTTCCACTTCCTGGGCCTCCATGCTCCCAACTGTGAAATGGGACACCTGTAAATGATGGGCTGTGTGATCCTTGGAGACATACCCCAAAGGCTATTTCCCATCAGGCCAGGGAGTGCAGTCCCTCTGTCACAGCCAGGTCAGGTGGAGGACACATTATTTGACGTTGACTTTCTCCTCCCAACCTGCTTACCCTTTGTCTTGCTCAGGAAGCCTGATTCCTTCAAAGCCCTGTGCTTGCCCTGCCCTGTCTTCATTCTTGAGAACATGATAGAGCCACCCCTGCAGCTCAGAGCTTAGAGACAGGTGAGAGTCTGGTCTGGGGCACAGGTGAGGACCAAACTTTGTGAGGAAAAGCAGAAGGTGCCATGCAGACAGCATTGCGTCGTCAGAGCCAGGGATATTGCTGAGAGGCTGTGGTGATGAGGATCTCAGAACAGCAGCATTGTTTAGGGGTCACTTTCCCTGGCAGCCTGATCCCCCCACTACCCCCCACCACACACACACACACATACACAGGACCCACCATCATCATCTCCACTTCATGATGGAGGAAGTGGAGGTTTGGAGATTTTTTTGTATTTTTTAAATAAAATTTTTATTTATTTCCGAGAGGAAGGGAGAGGGAAAGAGAGAGGGAAACATCAATGATGAGAATCATTGATCGGCTGCTTCCTGCACGCCCCCTACTGGAGACCAAGCCTGCAACCAGGCATGTGCCCTGACGGGGAATGGAACCTCGATCTCCTGGTTCATAGGAAGATGCTCAACCACTGAGCCACACCAGCTGGGCAAGGTTCAGAGATTTGAATTACCTAAAAGCAAGCAGCAGTGGAGAGCTGGGTTCGAATCCAGAAGTATGGACACCAGTGCTGGTTTCTGAGTGGCTGGGCGCCTGGTGTGTTATAGTAAGACTGTATCTTTCATTTCTGAGCCATTGAAGGATTTTGTATACTTCAGTATACTTCACAGGGAGGATGGACCCAGAGAAGAGTTGATGCAGATCTCAGAATATTCTAGGAAACTCTGGGTCCCATTGTGTAGATAAGAAGGGAGGGAAGGGTATTGCTTTGGGTGGGGCACATCCCATATCCCTATGGACTCCCCATCCTCTAGGAAGGGGTGCAGATGGAGCAGGGCCAGAGCCAGCCCCTCTAATGCCCATGGCCCATGGCAGAGCCTCTGTGGCCCACACTTAAGGGCAGCAGGCATGGACAGAGCCCTGGATTCAGACAGGAAATTGGAGCTCTCAACCACCTCCGCTACTATGTGCCAGCAAGTGACTGTTCAGTGTCTCACATACAAAACAAGGAGGTGCTGCTCCCCTCGGAGAGGGCTGCTGAGATCACAGTGAAGACTAAAGGAGGGACACAGAAGGCCTCTCTTGTGTCTGTGCTCTCAGGTACTTTGCACCCCTTTTTCTCAAATGTCAGCCCTCAGCTGTCACTCCCCTCCCCTTAAGAACTGCTTCAGCAGAAAACAGCTTTGCCCAAGGCCACCCCCTACAAGGCAGCGCACATCCAATGACAGATCTAGGCCCAGCTATGATGGCCTGGTCACCCCGCCCCACGTTGGGACGGCAGTAAAGAGCTGTCCCACCGTCAGAGCTCCCTGTGAAAATGGCTGAGTTCCCACTGAGATGACATGGTGGCCTGGCTTCTCCTTCTGCTGGGCCTGCTTCTCTCTCTTCCCTCCACAGGGATTGGTCCCAAGGGCACCCCCTAATAAACTTTGGCACCCTAATCTCCCTTGCATAGTCTGCTTTCTAGGGAATCCAATCCGTGACAGCTGACAGCAAGCTTTTATTGCTGTTGCTATTGTATGTGTTTTTTAATTGCGGGGAAGTGCACATAACATAAAATTTACCATCTTAATTATTTTTAGTGCACAGTTCAGTGGCATTGAGTACACTCACACTGTTGTTCAGCCATCACTACCATCCATCTCCAGAATGTTTCATCTTGCAAAACGGAAACTATGTCACCCTTAAACACTGACTCTTCATGCCCCCTTCCTCCCAGGCCCAAGCAGCCATCCTTCCACTTTCTGTCCCTATGAATTTGACTCCTCTAGAAACCTCATCTAAGTGGAATCACACAATATTTGTCTTTTTTTATTACTGGCTTTTTTCACTTAGCATAACAGCCTTAAGATAGATAGATAGATAGATAGATAGATAGATAGATAGATAATAGATAGATATCACATTTTTAAAGCTATTTATATTTATACTAGCGTTCCCGTTGCAGGAAAAATCCTGCAATAGGATTTCCTGCTGCACTCTACCCCGCCTCGGCTCCTCCCTTGTAGCCCGCCCCGCCTTCTCCTCCAGCCCGCCTGCTTTTCCCTTCTCCCCCGGCCCCACCTCCGCTCCGCCCTTGTCACCTGCCCCGCCTTCTCCACCAGCCCGCCTGCTTTTCCCTTCACCCCCGGCCCTGACTTCGCTCCTCCCTTCTCCTCCCCCCCCGGCTTGCTTGCTTCTTCGAAGCTTTACTCCCTTCTGCAGCTCTTGGCTTCTTTCGACGCTGTCTTGATATGCAAATTAGCCGCCATCTTTGTTGGGGTAATTTGCATATTCATCCTGATTGGTTGGTGGGCATGGCTTGGCTGGTGGGCATGGCTTAGGTGTAGCGAAGGTGCGGTCAATTTGCATATTTGTCTATTATCAGATTAGATTTACTTATATATTTTTATTTTAGAGAGGAAGGGAAAAGGAGAGAGAGATAGAAACATCAATGTTGAGAGAGAATCACTGATTAGCAGCCTCCTGCCCACCCCCTACTGGGGATCAAGCCCACAGCCCAGACATGTGCCCTGATCAGGAATTGATCTTTGACCTCCTGGTTCATAGGTCGATGCTCAACCACTGAGCCACACCGGTGGGGCTATATATCACATTTTGTTCATCAATTCACCCATCAATAGACACTTGAGTTGCTTCCACCTTTGGCTATTGGGAATAAGGCTGCTATGAATATGGGTTCAAATGTCTGTTTGAGATCCTGCTTTCAATTCTTTTGTGTACAATACCCAGAAGTGAAGTTGCCAGATCCTATGTTTAATTTTTTGAGGAATTTCCATACTGTTTTCCTTAGTGGCTGCACCATTTTGCATTTCCACCAACAGTACACAAGGGTCCCAATTTCTCCACACTTTCACTGACCCATGTTCTTTTAATAGTGGCTGACTTCATGGCTCCTGTTGTTTGTCAGTGTAGGTCCCCAGGCCCCTCCTAGAGGTGCTGTGCTTCTTATGTGCCCCGGGCCAGTTTGACACAGAAATCGTTTTGAGAACCTCAGCTCTGAAATCCTGTAGTTGCCGCATCTCTCTCCTGCACGGATTTGATCTGTATTTCTAAGCTCTTAAACTGAGCATCACAAGGAATGGCACCCAATGATGTCCAAAGCCCTGGGTTCTCCGTTTCCAAGTGGCCCCCATGTCTTTGCCAATAAAACAAGAGCTTTGAACCAAAAGAGCAGAAAGGTCCCTTTGGCCTTGCTGTTCTCTGACGCTTGTGCTGGATAAGAGACTCAATGGGGAACTCGTGTAGGGAAATCACTTTTACTGAGCATGGACACACACACGGGGATTGGTCACAATCTTCCACTTTCTCAGTGTTTATCCCTCCCCAATCCCACAGGTACCTTTCCTAGAGACACCTGCAAGGGTATCAACCTCACAGCTTTCCCACAACACTTAACACGAGCGAGGAGGAGTCTTCAGGGCTAAGGACATCCACTTGCAGCATGAGGGGCTGCGGCCATTCCCTCTCCTCCCGGCCCTGCTTCCTTTCAGAGCTAGTGGCCATCCCTGAGACCAGACAGGAGCCTGCTCCTTAGAATAAAAAAAAAAATAACTTAGTGGGGGGTCTTCCCTTCCCTTAGAAAACCCTTGGATCTGACACTCTAAGGGACTCACCAAAGCTCTTACAGAGATAGAAGAATGAGATTGGAAGGACCCACAGACAGTCATGACTTTCTTAGAATGCCCCAAAACCTATTCCACTACAAAAGCCTTCTTCTTCTTCACTCTCCCTATCCACACTTGCTGACCAAACACTTAAGTAATGTCAGTTAGAGCTTCCTTCTTAAGAAAAACGTAGGCCCTGGGTCCGGGTGAGGCTGGATCCCGGGACCGGGTGAGGCCGCACACACCTGGGTCCGGGTGAGGCCACGCGCCCCAGGGCCTGGGTGATGCTGGGCCCCAGGTCCGGGTGAGGCCGCGCCCCTGCATCCGGGCGAGACCAAACCAGAGGGAGTCAGATCTGCATTACCACCATTTGTCCACCATCCAGAGCTGAAAAGTCAGTGCCGACATGTACACATAAGGAACTGGTGGACATTGAAATTGGATCTCAAAAGAACTGTTGGTCCAGAAAGAAACTCACTACAGACTGATCCATCTGCCTGTCAACATAACTATTATTGCTCGTCTCACATTCAGTTCTCATAAGTATATATCTAGTGACATATGATCTCGCTCATCTAGGGGAAATGATGAACAACATAGACTGAGGAACAAGAACAGAACCAGAAGCAAGGAGGCATCGATGGGACTATCGGGCCTCAGAGGGAGGATAGGGGAGGGTGGGGAGAGGGGGAGAGTTCAACCAAAGGACTTGTGTGCATGCATATGAGCCTATCCAACGGTTAAGTTCAACAGGGGGTTGGGGCATGCGTGGGGAGGGGGGGGGGGATGGGAATGGGGGGATGAGGACAAATATGTGACACCTTAATCAATAAAGAAATTAAAAAAAATAATAAAAATAAATAAATAAATAAAATTGTTCACACCTTCAAAAAAAAAAAAAAAAGAAAAGAAAACACTATTTCCTAGCGAACAGTCTTTGAGAGCAGGTCTCACTAGAGGAATGAGTACATTATCCGTCCTAGAGGCACGGATGTCTTGGTGTGCCATCTTCTGTTACCTGGCCAACACCCCAAAAAGGGTCCAGGCCACCAAATATCAAGTGATCTTCCTTAGCCAGAGAACTTGCAAAATTTACTTTCACTTGGACCTTAATAGACACTTTCTTATAGATACTAATTTCTTTGAGACCTTCCTTGCTATCTGGTTAGCCATTCCTACCCATAGATCAGTCTGAACAATAAATTAAAACAAATTTTTCTGTTTGAAATTGTTTCCTGGTAAACAAATGTCATTTATAATAATCAACAAATAGGCAACTGGTAAACAACAAAACAGAATTTTGCCTAACTGAATCCATGTTGTCATTAATACGGATAACGCTTATGTTTGGCACACTCTCTCCATAATGACTTGCTGAAGCCAATACTTTAGAAATTTTCATATCATTTATTATTTCCCCCCAATTTCATGTAATTACATGTTCCCTATGAGATAAGAACTGGGGATGAATTTTTTATGGGAACTACCAACCAAAATAAAGGAAAGCAAACTGGAGCACAAAAAAAAAAAAAAAGAAAAGAAAAACGTAGGTATTTGTCAGGCACCTGTAGCACTGGCCTTATGTTAGATTCAGGAGGATACACCACACACCAGAGTAATGCTGTGGTGTTGAATTGTGAATCCTCAGGGTCAGGCACTTTGCCTGGGAAAAACACTGTGGCCTCTGAATCCAGAGGCCGTGGTCTCCCCTGTCCTTCTAGACCCTGCCTCGCCACGACAGAGGGCTGGATTGTCCTAGAGAGCTCAGTTTCTCTTGCAAAGGTTCACAAATACCAACTTAAACAGCCTTTCAAGATTCTGCTGGGGGCCCCTTCTAGCTGTGCTCCCAGCTACGGGAAGATCTCACCATGTTGTTAGTAGATGTGTTAGTAAAGCCCTAAAGGGTCTGATTCCAACTGGAAAGAGACACTGGAGTGCAGCAGACACTGTTGGTCTCCTCCCTCGGCCATTCCCACACCACTTTCTCACTTGCTGGCAGAGGCATGATTGGGTAACCATGTGTTTCTTGGGCCTCTTCCCATAGAGGCCATAGAGGTTGAATACTGACTCGTCTAATTCAGTCATGTAATTCCATTTCCCTTGTCATAGGGCATGTGATACAACACTGGCCAATATGTGGCTTCTAAGGAAGTATTTGTATCCTTAAAAAGGAATACAAGTTAGGGATTCATCTCTTTCTGCTTTTGATTGTTGTTGCGTGTGGATGGGACATTTGGCACTGTTGCAGACACCTTGTGGCCATGAGTAGAGAGCTAAGAGAATTCCAGAGTCTTAACGTGGTCAAGCCATTGAGTTAAACAACCCTGAAACCACCCTGCCTCTGCACTTGTTAGACGAGACAACAAACCCCATATCTTAAAGTGACTTTCAGCTGGGAATTCTGTTTCTTGCAGCCAGAAACAATCAAACAGAACAGTGGCCCATCAGGCAGCTTTGACCAAAGGGGCCAACACGACACAGAGCAGCATCAGCAGTGTGTTGAACACTAACTTGCGTTCACATTTGCAATCATGACCTGCCACATGACTAAGACTGGCACCCAAGATGAACCCATTGGCCATGCTGTCATATTTTGGATGAGGAAATTGAGGCTTAGGGAAGTTATAAGAGCAAGAATCTATAGTTCTTTATATTTCACAAATTGCTTTTACATAGATCATCTCACTTAATCTTTATAAAAATTACTATCATTATCCCCATTTTATAGGTAAGTTAAAATTGATGGAGAATATTAAGCTATTAATAGGTATCCTGTGTTTTATAGTATATAAAGTGCTTTCCACATCATAATTTGTTTAATTATAACCTTTAACTCTGACCTGTAAGGTAGAAGTTTATAAATGAAAAAGCGGGCTCAGAAGGGTCTATTCACTTGGCCAAGCTCCGGGGCTGTGATACAGGACCTGGACCCACAGCCTCAGCATCCCTGGGAGCTTCTTAGAAATGTAAATTATCAGGCTCCACCCAGACTCACTGAATCAGAAACTCTGGGGCGGATCCCAATAGTCTGTACTTCACTGAGACTTCTAGATGATTCTGACCCACACACATGTTTGAGAAGTGATTGCTTTGCACCAAGGTGGCTCCTCAGTGATTTGTCCAAGTTACCCTGCCAGGTTAGCCAGAGGTGTTCAGCAAGGGCTAAGTGCTCTCTCTAATACAAAAATCAGAGGCTAAACTAAAAAAAAAAAAAAAAAAGAATATGGGCCGTGCCTCCCCAACCATAAAGATAAAAGTCAAGAGACGAGAGCATAGCTGTTGATCTAAGACTATAAAATGGTGAAGCATATGCTATACTATAAATAAAAGTTTGTCCTTCAACCTTGAAAAAAATTATGTTGGGATCAATAAGCAGAGACAATATATACTGTTGTATACAACACATAGTCGCCTAACACCCAACTAGTGGATTGTCAACACCATATATCCATCCAGAAGAGCTGAAGACTCTTCTGAAACTGATCATGATTTTTTTTTTGAGAAGAGAGATTATACATATGGATCACCTACTATGCACCAGACACTTACAAATATGACATCGTCAAAGCTCGAGCAATCCTTCCCGGTAAGGTAGTAATCCTACCACGTTGTCCTTAAAGAACCTGGGGCTCAGAAAGCTTAAATAATGAGTGGTGAAACCACTATTCAAATAAAGAAATAGTTTTCTCCAAATTCTGAATTCTTTTAGCTACTTCACTTTATTATTGATCATGTTGCATCTGGGAGAAAACCTTTCAAAGCAACCCACATCTAACACCAAAGGCCCTCTGCAGCCTTCAGATTGGCTAGTTCCCTACTTAGGATCCTCTTTGCTTCTATACCTCCACTTTCCACCTCATGTCCCTGCCTCTCCTCCTGAGGGCCAGGGTCTGCATGGCACTCATTTTTTTAACCCTCCGAACGGAGCAGGTACCTGTAGATGTTTACTTAAGACAATTCAGACACTGGTGTTGGGGAAGGGCCCTGATCTTTGGGGGATGATGGCATTAAAAGGAACCATGTTCTCCCAGCATGACCCCAGTGCCTCGGACCACTGCTGGACAAATGAACCCTTGGTCTGAGCCAGAGTGAAAACTCTTTTTGTTCCTGTGGGGTTAGGCTATATCAGCCCAGCACCTCCTGCAAGGCACAGGGTGGTTGCTCAAGAGAGATTGTTGACAGATTGATTTACTGACTAATTTATGCGACATACTTACCCAATGACATAGGCATCTTGGAGGGAGTTCAAAGGAAAATAACCAAGGTGATCAAAGGATTGGAAAATGTGCTTTACAGGGAAAGGTTCTAGGGACTGGGGTTATTTAACTTGGAGCAGAGAAAGTTGCATAGACTATGGTGCTGGAAAGAAGCTATGGCTTGTTTAGTCCAACCTGCTTACATCCAACATGGGAAACCAAGGCCCAGAGCAGAACCAGAGCAGGGCTCTGCTTTGTGACGGCTGGTCCAGTGATCTCTCTACAGCACCAGGTCTCCCCAACCAGCATGTGCATAAACACACACACATACAAGCACCCACGCACCTACAGGCACCTGCAGACATGCACACACACACACACACACACATACACACAAACATACATTTAAGCACTAAGCTGCTGAAAATGGCGACCTGCTCTTCTCTCTCACCAAGGTTAGACTAGCAGAGCAGGTCCGTCTGAGGTAACCACAGTTGATAAGAGGATTTCTAGATGGTGTCTATATATCTAAGAGGGTAAATAGAGAAGGATATGGGTTATACTTCTCTGGAGGTTGCCCCGAGCAGGGATGTTCTCCCTATCTGAGGTGCACTCTGGGATGTGGGAGGGGACCAAAGGCCCTCCTAGGGCCACCTCCACCTTACACCCCTGGGAGGCAGTGGCTTTTGCTCTCTTTTTCATCTTTGGTGAATTTCCTGTCCTGTGGAGGGAGCCTTCAGTGTGAGGGGAGTCAGCAGTGGGCTACAGAAGGTACAGAACCTTGTGAGGCATGGGGACAGTGCGTGGCAATCACACCTGACTTGGCTGAGGGCCTGCCCTCACTGGCTGTGTGCCCTCTGCAAGTCACCTACCCCCATCCTCCTGAACATCCTCCAGGCGCTTGCCCTGCCCGGGAATGACCATAAAAAGAGCATCAAGGAAGAAAGAGGTCTGAGGCAGACCCGAGTTTGACTTTGTGGACCATCCACAACTTCATCTCTGGGTGCCTCACTTTCTTCTTTTGGAGAGATGGGCCTAGTGATGCCAACCTTCAGGCCAGTAGAGAAAATTCAGTGAGGTCATTCCTAGGGACCCCCCAGCCCCATTCCAAGCTCTGTATTCTCCTTGGCCCTTCATAGCTTTCTCTTGAAGTCTTGACCCCCTCAGAAGCAAATGTGTTCCCCCAAAACCCCTCATACAGCTGGTCTCACCCTGCAGGAACTGAGTCTCCCCCACCACTACCCCCACCACACCAACAACCGGAGAAGGGTCTTTGGGAGGGACTCCTCCCTCTCTGGCTCCAGTGACTGCACTGTTCACTCCCCACATCCAGGTGGGAGAACCAGACAGACTATACTATTAACATCCCATAAACCAACGAGCAGGAGCCTGAATCTCAGCCGTGCCGTGTTGAAACATGACAACACCAAATAGCCCGGCAGGCTGAGGGAAGAGCCCCAATCTTGCATCACCACGAGCATCCTGCTCAGACGTCCCTCCCAGAGTCTCAGCCTGAAACGCCTCCCCATTGGTGGTGACTTCCCAGCGCCAAGACACTCTGCCCTAGGTGGGTGACCCACAAGACCCCAACTCACCATCCTCCGGGGAGAACAAGGACATGATCGGCTCTCTGAGCCCCCTGCGCCCCAGGGGAAAGTCAGGCCATTCTGAATGTCGCCTCTCTCCCTGCAG
Source organism: Eptesicus fuscus (assembly GCF_027574615.1). Classification (NCBI taxonomy): domain Eukaryota; kingdom Metazoa; phylum Chordata; class Mammalia; order Chiroptera; family Vespertilionidae; genus Eptesicus; species Eptesicus fuscus. Next base: position 33,641,388 of record NC_072478.1, read on the forward strand.
CTGGTTCGACCTCCAGGAACCTCAGGGCTGGTGGTTCACCTCCGGACAGTCCTCAGAGCCACTCTCCTCAGCTCCAGAGCCCAGAACCCCAGCCCGCCCTGCCTCCTCAGCCCATGCAGACAGCCCAATTGCACTGAGGCCAGCCACGCCGTAGTGCTCCCAGAACAGGGCTGGATTATTACAAACCCAAAGAGGATTAGTGGGGGACGCCATCTGCAGAGAGAATAATTAGCCTAGTGGGTTATACATATTGTTCCTGGCCCTCAGAAACTTGAGTCCTGCGTTGGGGACAGAGGGAAAACGGTGGCTCACTGGTTGCCATCTCCCCAAATAAAGCAGAAAACAAAACACAATAGCGTCCCATGAGACAGGAATTAGGTGTATGGAGGCCTGAGAAAACCAGCTGACCAGGAAACCCGTCAATCAGCTGTTTTCTCCACCAACTCCAAATAGCCGGTTCCTCCTCACAGGACCCTCCTTCCTGACTTTAGACTAAATTAATCATTGGGCTTTATGTTGGCAGCACTTTGGGGGAACTATTGAAGCCTGGGATGATCGAGTCCACTCTCTCTGAGGGCAGAAAACGATTCTTTCTTAGAATATCCTTGTTTATGTGCAGGGTTGCCTGGGGGCGGGGATGAACTATGTGAACTGAAGCGGGTGGTTTCCTCCCTGGGAATTAATTAGGTTCAAGAGCCACCTGTGGACACAATCGGGACTGAGGCTGCATTGTCATCAAGAGGTAAAAACTGAGCCAATGTACGATCCACATCAATATGACTGATCCATTCTGCCAACAAAATCACTCAAGGCTTACAGCTGGCTGCCAGTCACAGCCATTTGGTCCAAATGATCAGATGTGCACGGATATGAGCTACAGTGCGGCACTCACTCTGCGTGCGAAAACTGGCTGTGTTAGTCAGGGTTCTCCAGAGAAACAAAACCAATAGGATATATACAGGTATATAGAGAGAAATTGATTATCAGGGATTGGTTCTTGCTGAGTACGGAGGCTGAGAAGTCCCACAATCTGCCGTCCGCAGGAGAAGGCCCAGGAGAAGCCAGGGTGTAGTTCAAGGCCCAGCCCCAAGTCCTGAGAATCGGGGAGGTTGATGATGTAAGTTATGGTCTGAGTCCAAAAGCCCGAGAACCAGAAGTGTTTATGTCCAAGGGCAGGAGAAGGTGAAGGTCTCAGCTCAAACAGAGAGAGCAAATTCACCTTTCCTCTGCCTTTGTGTTCTACTGGGGCCCTCAACAGACTGGATGATGCCCACCCATATTGGTGAGAGAGATCTGCTTTACTCAGACTGTCAATTAAAAAAAAAATTTTTTTTTAGCGACCCTCAGACAAGGCTGCAAGTGTGTTCAAAGTGTCTATGATCAATGTGTCCCACAATGCACATTAAATCTCGCAGCTAGCTGCATTCTTTATTGAAAACAAGCTGAGCGATCCACTGCTAACAGTCAAAAGCAGGGGACAGTAAAATAAGGAAGTGGCTCAGCTAGAATAAGCAACAGGAGAGAGCCCAGGTGGGGCTGTTTTGCCTCTCTGGAAACATATGGCAAAGAAGTGAGTCTAGGTGGAGTTCCTGTTGGCTCACTGGAGAGTTTGAGAAAAGGGGGCCTTGGAGACAGATTCAGAGGGTTAGCTTGGGAGAAGCTGCTGCTGCCCATTGCTCCCCTGGTTGCAAGTCTCATGGGGTCCCTTAGAGTTTAGGAGATGCATGCCTGTGGGAGAAGAAAAGGGAAAGGTGAGGGTATGCTCGTGGGAGGGAGAGTGCCCCTCAGTCTACCAATTTGAATGCTCATCTCTTTCAGAAAAACCTTTACCGTCACACTGTAAATAATGTTTCACCAGCTATCTAGGCATCCTTAGCCCAAAGTGACACATAAAATTAACCATCACACTGGGCTTGCCCAAGTAATCTTAATAAGTTAGAACAAACATTGTCAAACACAATAGTCATGGCTGAAATCCAAATTATTCATGCAAAGTGCAGAATACGGGCAGCACAAAGAAATTTCAGATGGTATGTATTGGTTCCCGTTATGTGCACCGGCAAAGGGTACCGTGGTGTTTAATAAATGCCACTTCGTCTGAACCTATGAATAATCACAGAAGGACACTCAAGTCTTTCACTAGCTTTTTCATTTTCCGGACATTCAACATGGAAACCATTGCAAGTAAAGGGAAAATAAATCTGTTTGATGCCCACATTTGTAAAATGGAATGAGTGAACCCAGTGACCTCTAAGTGGAGAGACTGTTTATTTCATCAGCCAAACCAAGATACTTTAGGAAGTGACAATAGGAGTATACCGAGACTGTCCCAGGCAATCTGGACCTGGGACTACCCTACCCCTGAGAAGGACCGTGTGTAAATGTCTATGATTGAATGAGTTGTGTGGTCAAGTAGACTTTGTCCTCCAGAAAACCTGTTTAAATTACTCAGAGCTCTAAAAGGGTAACTAGAGCTTTTGTACCTGACCCACAGAGGCCTTCGTGTCAATCAATAAAAGATTCACAACTCAATGTGTTTAATATACCTACTATATTCCAGTGCCTTCCTAGCCACTATTAAAAATGCAAAGGAATATGAGAGAAGCTAACATCAACTATGTGTGGCACCTGGACCACAACCTGGCCTCAGATTCCCTTGACTTAAGACCCTTTGTCTACACCCTCCTCCCCAACTCACTCCCCTGTCCATTCCCCAGGCCTTGTTGCCCAAACATGATTGGCTCTAGGAACCTCCACTCTACGAGATCAGTTCCAGGGCACAGCCTTCCTTCTTTTTTTGTTTTTGTTTTGTTTGTTTGTTTTGTTTTGTTTTGTTTGTTAATCCTCACCCAAGGATATTTTTCCATTGATTTTTAGAGAGAGGAAGGGAGAGGAAGAGACATAGAGAGAGAAATATCAATGTGAGAGAGACACATGGATTGGTTGCCTCCTGTACGTGCCCCGACCTGGGATCGAGACTGCAACTGAGGTATGTGCCCTTGACCAGAATCAAACCCAGGACCCTTCAGTCTGCCATCTGATGCTCTATCCACTGAGACAAACTGGTTAGGGTGCAGACCACAGCCTTCTATCTCTGACTTCTCTTCTGCTCTTCTTAATCTGTTTTCACCCTCAGCAGACCTTAGTCATATTCCTTGGATCCCTTTGCCCCTTTTCTGGCTCAAGATTGCCCTGCCCCCAGCCTAGTGCCCATGGAACATGGCTTCAGCCAATCTCTTGTTGATCAATCCAGCCACCTCCTTCCTCTTTTCCACCTTCAGGGGTTGGAAGCACCTGGAGGATTTCACTCATTCCTGTGGATTGAAGTTCCTTCAAATTCATGGTCTCAACATTAACTGAGCCTCCAGTGCGACTCCCCAGTGCTTCCACCAGGCCCCGATCAGGCCTAGTCCTCACTGTAGCTACTCTGAACGGTCATCAATTTCCCCAAGTCACTGTCTCAACAGACTGCTGATCAGGACAATAGGAGCTGGGCTCTTTGCCCACTGGGTTCAAACTATTCCTACTTGCAGAGGAATAGAAAATCCCCTGGAAAGAAATTGCTGTAGGGTGATCTCCGTGATCACCTTCCTCATCTACTATGTGTTGCCTCTTTGCAAGCTACAGTCTGCAGTCCTGGAGAGCTAGGTGGCTTCGATGGGAAAGGTGAGAAAGATCTAAGGTGGCTGCTGTGGTTGGACGAGGAGTTTCCTCTTCTGATCATCTGGATCCTCCTCTTCCTTCTGCCTCTTCTCCCCTCACTTCTCCTGGGAGGAAGGATGCCCACTTCCCATCTCCTTACTACAGAGAAGGGCTTCTGAGCCCCAGGCAGCCAGGCCACCCGCTGGCCAACTTCTGCAGGGCCCCATCGCTGGAGGGGTGGCTGGCAGGGCCCTTCAGGAGCTCCTGGTTGGGCACAGTTAGCTGTGTGTCTGACCTCTACAGCCAGACTTCAGAATGAGGGGAATTGCCTTAGACCAGTGCTACTAAAGCATGCAGCTAGAAGTGAGTCATGAACTGCTTGTTAACCTGCGCAAAATGAGATTCGGCCAGATACTGAGAGTAAGCATTTAGAAACTTTTATAACGATTCCACCTTGTGGTAATATCCAAGTGTGAAATGGTTGACCTGTGTTTTGTATATCTAATATGTTTTCTTTCTTTCTTTCTTTCTTTCTTTCTTTCTTTCTTTCTTTCTTTCTTTCTTTCTTTCTTTCTTTCTTTCTTTCCTCCAGTTTTAATGAATGACAATACTACATCACATGCTACCCAGTTCAGGGTGAGAATTTTCTAATAAACCTTTCTGATACTAAAACTGCTTCCATTCACATCCCCCAAAGGTCCACCCCAAGCAGAGGGAAGAGAGGCTGGATGGGCCCTGATTTTCTTGGGGGAAATGCAAGTTGATGTGTTGTCTCTTTGCAAGGAAATGGAGCAGCAAGAGCACATTCTAGCCACAAAGAGAAGACTAACAAGCAATAAACATACGGCTCCATCCTTCCTGTGAGGCCTGCCTGCCCTTAAAAGTAAACTACACTTACCCCACAGGTATTTTTCCATGGAGCAGTGGCTCCCTTTGTTTCTTGGAGCCTCTGCCCTCCCCTACCACCAGGGCCCTTGCGCCTCAGCCCCTGGGTGCTTGTCTTGCTTCCTCTTGACCACAGGGCTCTGGCTCTGAGAAGCCTCTGGCAGCTCACTGGACAGCCTCTAGGCACCAGCATCTGCTGCTGCTTCTCCTGCTCTCAGTCATCACCCACCTCATGGCCAAGAAGCATCAGCGCCGGTCAGCTGGCGGCACAGGGATAATATGTTTTCTAGTAATCCATTTTATTGTCTTCTTTTATGTATTGACCTGCAGATTGGAAATTTAAAAAACAAACAAACCATTTCTTCCCCAAAGATTGTTTGAGAAGCACTTCCCTGCCCTACAAGTCACAGCCTTTGAAAGGATGGAACCTTTTTGTAATTGTGCGTATCTCCCCCATCCCACCCATTGTATGAGTCTGCTTAGGCTGCCATAGCAAAATGCCACAGACTGCACGGTTTAAGCAACAGACATTTATTTTCTCACAGTTCTGGAAGCTGGAAGTCCAAGCCCAAGGTGTCAGCAGGGCTGGTTTCTTCTGAGGCTTCTCTGCTTGGCTTGAAGATGACCGTCTTCTCTCCGTGTCCTCACATGGTCTTCCCTCTGCCAGTGTCTGTGTCCTAATCTTTTCTTATAAGGACACAAGTCAGTCTGGATTAGGTCCCACCATTTGACCTCATTTAAAGGCTCCATCTCCAAATGCTGTCACATTGTGAGGTACTGGGATGAGGGCTTCAACACAGGGCTCTGTGGGGAACATCATTCAGCTCATAACACAAATGACATCACACAGTTAGGATGTAGTCCTTCCAACCTTTGTATCTTCTCCACCCTACTCCCAAAACTCTCCAGCACCTTCCTTATCCCTTGGATTATAACAGAATAGCGAATATGGCAGGACGTCGTGGACCTTGGCTCAGTGTGGAAGTGTCTGACCAGTTATAAACTGGGAACCAATGGGGCCATGTGCAGCAAAATGATGATTATTCAGGGAACTTCTTTCTCTCATTAATTTAACAAATATTAATCCATTTCTTGTTAAGTGTCTGATACTCTTCTAAGCACTGGAGATGCTAAAGAAACGAAACGTGCTCTAATGGGCTGATGTGCGGAGTCTCCAGTCTCTCCTTTCACCTCGCAGGCTCCCAGGCTCCCTCCTTGCCAGCCTCAGGTCCCCGGCCCCTCTGGCCTCCCTGCCATACCCTCCTCTCGAGAGAGGCCCTCAGCGAAACTGCAGACTTTGACCGAGTCCTTCACTCAGCGTGGTGAAGGCTTTGATTGAATTAAGTTGGGGTTTGGGGGATCCATGGCTCTCCTTGCATCCATCCCCAGCCTGCTCATCATCTCTATAGCTGCTCTTCTGAACCTCTGCTAGCCCCACTGGCCTGCACCCAATCCCCACCCCTCACTCTCAGTGAGGACATTATCCTTGCCTTGCTATTGAAATCAGACTGGGGTCCCTCTCTCTTCTGGAGAAACAGTTAAACAGACTCCAACACTATCCACCTGGGTGGAGAACTCAGCACCATATTTCTGAAGGGATTTGGGGGGCTAGAACTTTTCCCCACTTTGCCCCCAAGTTTCATTGATTACTGCCACGTTCCCAATCCTTCATGGAGTGATTTCTGAGCTGCTACCTCTCTGCCCTGCATTGATCTTGATTTCTCCCCAACCAGATCCGTGTGTACAATAGACAGCTGTGACTTTGGGGGTGAGGAAGGACAGTTTAAAGTGACTCTGACACACCCTGCACGTCAAAGCCTTTGATCCTCTCCCCTTTCCACCGCTGAAGACTTCCCACGGTGGCCTCCCCTCAAACCTCAGCCCCCTCCACTGTGTTTGCCCCCATCCTGCAATGGCAGGTCCCTCATCTCTCCTATTCCCAACGTCCATTATTTCTCCCCCAGACAATAGCTTATTATCCCCAGGCACAAAGGCTATGTTTCTCCAGGAAGCCATCCCCATCTGGACTGGGCGCCCCTCTCTCTTCCATGCGCCCCCTTTCCCAGCATGCACTGTTACTGCATTGGACAGCACATCTGTGACAAGGTCTACTCTTCCCTGGAGTGGGCACATGTTGGGTGCAAGGCCCGTGATCAGTAAATACACGTGGAGCGTCTGCTTCCCACCACACACTCTTCTAGGCTCGGTGCCCCTTCAGTGAGCAAAGCCAATACCCTGCCCTCGTGGACACTTCATTCCCATGAGGGACAGCAAACACATAGTAATAACCATGTGGCGGGTGGTAATGCTGTGAAGGAAAAGAAAGCAGAATGAGGGGTTAGAGAGAGGAAGGGGCTGCCCCTGTAAAGGTGTGATGGGGACAGGGAGAGTCTCTGAGGACGGCAAGGCCTGAGTGAAGTGAGTTCGCTGAGCAGGGACCTGGGAGAAGAACCTTCAAGACAGAGGCAATGAAAGGTACAAAGATCCCAAGAAGGAGGTGCCCCAAGGCATAGAATGTCCAGCAGGGCAGATAAAGCAGAGGAGGCGTGAGGACAGGAGGACAGTGCTGGGAAACGGGGGAAGGGGAAGTCAGGGCCACGTCATAGAAGACTTTACAGGCGTCTCTGTAGCTCATGTTTTTAATAGGATGGCGACTCTTCAATGTGCAATAAACATTTTTACGAGTGAATGAATGAATAACATGCGGAGATTTACTGTGCCCTAAAAATGACCTTTCTCCACTGCGTTCTCCCCACCCCACCTCCAGGGGTCCTTCCCAGGAAAACGAAGGGTTCCTACCTGTCTAACAGGCTGCACGTCACAAAGGCTAAATTTATCTTCTGAGAAGTGTCCACAATAGGGTAGAATCTTGGCTCATCATAATGGTTTGTCCTTGATGGGCTCCTTTTTATGTTAATGAGAATCCCCACCCTCCGCCAGCCCGGGAACAGTCTCCCAAGATGACAGACTGTCTCTTTCTCAGGGTCCTGACAGGAAGTCGGACGTGCAGCTCACATTGGTGACCAGGGGACATATCCTGCAACCTAAACGCCCCCACTTCCTGGTTCTGGCAAATCGCTTTACTTCTGTGAACAAGAACCCCTCATTGCCTGGTCCATCTCATGACCTGATTTGACCCAACTTGAGTCTTAGAAATTAGTGTCTCTAGCACTGAGAGGTTGAGTGTAGGTAGCTACATGTAACTCTAAACCCAAATAACAGTGTCTTAACAAGATGGGTGTGTGTGTGTGTGTGTGTGTGTGTGTGTGTGTGTGTGTTCTTTTATATCATAAAAGGTGCAGAAGTCAGTAGCCAGTGGCTGGTGCAGCAGACTTTGGCTGTCGTCAGGGACCTGGATAGGATTCTAATTTTCGTGTTTGCAATATGACTGCTGGAGCTCCGGCAATCACCTCTGCATTCCCAATCAGAAGAAAGAAAGAGATCAAGTTCAAATGGACTTTCCAAAGGCTGGAAAACCAATCCAGGAGCTATGTCACATAACCACTCCTATCTGCAAGGGAGGCAGGGGAATGTTTTTTGGCTGTGCACATTGCTGCCCTTGGGAAAACTGGAGTTCTATGGTAAGACTAGGGGAGAATAAATACAGAACAGACCACAAGCAGTATCTGCCAGGATCCACCTTCTTGAACTTCCTGTCATCCATAAATACCTTCCTTTGCTTTCATATTCACATTCCCACTAAGGGACACGAAGGATTTTGGGTGATGCTCTCCCCTCTATCATGTCTAAGATGTGGTCCCTCATGGCCCAAAGCTCTAAAAATCAAAGTGCCTGCCCCAGTGTGCCCCAAATACAATGGCAGAAAAGGACAATAACTGTCACAAACACTCCCATCCAGAAAAGAAGCCAGTCACAAAAGGGCAAACACTGTATAATTCCACTTACACTAATACCCAGAGTAGTCACGTTCATAGAGACAGGAAGTACACGGTGGTTGAAAGGAGCTGGGGAAAGGGGAGAATGGGCAGGGTTAATGAGGACAGTTTCAGTTGGGGAGTTGGGGAAGCAATGGAGATCCATGGTGGGGATGGCTGCCCAACAACATGAATGTACTTAGTGCTACTGACTGAACTCATTTAAAAAGTAAATCTTAGGTGTATTTTAGCCCAATTAAAAAAAAAATAAGCCAGTCACAGAGGACAAACGCTGCATGATTCTACTCCCATGAGGCATCTAAAATAGTCAAACTCATAGAGTCAGGCAGTAGAATGGTGATTGCTAGGGTCTGGGGAGAGAGCAGGATGGAGAGTTGCTCATCAAGAGGCATAAAGCTTCAATTAGGCAAGATGGATAGTTCTAGAGGTCTGTGTACAACAGTGTGCCTGTCGTTAACAACACTGTACTCTGCACTTGGAAATGTATTGAGCATAGATCTCAGGTTCTGTTCTAGCTGTATTAGAATTTTCAAAAGAAATATGTGGCCCTGGCCAGTGTGGCTCAGTGGTTGAGTGTCATCCCATGCACCAAAAGGGTGCTGGTTCGATTCCTGGTCAGGGCATGTGCCCAGGTTGCAGGCTCAATCCCTATTAGGGGGCAGCTGATCAATGTTTCTCTCCCTCCCTTTCCCTTCCTCTCTTTCTAAAAGAAAAATCAATAAAAAATATTTTTTCTTTTCAAAAAGGAATATGTGCTCTAGAAAGAAAAGAGGGCACACAGACAGACCCTGGAGTGCTCCAACATGTAGGGGATGAACAGAGGAAAGGAAGCCTTCACAGAAGGCAGAGAAGGAATGGGTGGAGAGACAGACGATCATCCAGGAGAGAACAGCTTATTAGAAGCCAAGAAGTAAACATATGTTCAACAGAGGCAGCCACCAAGGATGACAAGGACGGAAAGGGACCCACGACTTAGCAACTACGTGTTGCACAGGGGCGCACTTGGTATGTTCATTCCCTCCATGGATAAACAAGAGTGTAAAGTTTCTGGCGAATGGGTAAGTTTGCATGAGGAGCCCGGCAGCCTCAAAGCAGGTAAGGACACTCCCTCCCCCTTCCCCTGTTCCTGATCCTCTGCAGGGGTGGGACAATGTGGTCCTAACCAAATCTCTCCTCTCGTGGGAGGAGCACTGAGGGCCTGTAGTAGTATGACCATGAGGGTAAGGAAGGTAGGCCGTGGAACAAGACTTGATGGAGTCATGTGGCCCACGGGGATGATGGCTCTGAGTAATAGAGGTGGCAGATGCTGGAAACTTAGGCGCTCTTACTCCTCCCCCTACTGGGGCAAGAGCTGGAACCTGGTTGCTCTCACTCCTGGACAGAAACCCCTGGCCAGTCTCAAACCCAAAGAGCCCAGGAGACCTGGCCAGGTACCAGTGGAGGCAGCCCCAGAACCAGACATCTCAGCCACCAACCCCAGCCAATGCCCCCATCTTTCCTCAATGTGGCTCCTGTGCACAGAGCTGGGGTTTATAGTCGGGGAGGCAGGGGAGAGCAGGACTTGACCCTCAGGTGACCAGTGGACACCAGGGCTTCCAGGACAGAGAAGAACAAAACCAGCCAGGAGTGAGAGACTGGAGCCCTGCGAATCTCCGCATGTGGATGCTCGGGCACTGCACTTGGAGACAGCCCTGCCAAGCTGCTTCCTGCATCCCAAGGCGAAGTCAGGATGCTGGAAACTGAGTCACTGGCAGTGACCAGAAGTGAGGAGGAAGCCAGATCCTAGTGAAGAGAGCAAATGGAGGGCATCTTTGCATGGAGACAAGTCCTTGATTGTGGGAGGAAGAAGAGAATAGGGCTTGGGTGGGGAATATGTTGGAGGAGGGAGGGTGTTTGCAGGGAAGCCTGAGAAGGCTCACCTCCGGAAGGCAAATGGGCTATGAGGGAGATGTTGGAGGTAGAGAAGGGATCGGGGTCCCCAGACAGGTGTCAGGGAGAGACGCAAAGCCCAGCTGGAGAGGAGGGGCCAGGAGGAAAGGAGCCTGAAAAAAAGCCACCTGAAAGCCAGTCTCCATGACCTCACAAAGCCCTGCCCTCACCCCCAGGTTCTGGGAACTGAGTCAGTCCTAGTGGGTCCACTAGCAACTGGATGCAGGGGCAATGGCATTTTTAACACCCCAGGGAGTGAAAGAAGTCTTCCAACTTCAGGTGAAGAGAAAACGTGGCTTTTAAAAGGAAGTTTGCTCAGACTGGTCTAGCAGTGAGGTGCGTGCGAGAAGTGGCTCCTCACGGTGCCTCCTCATATGGACACCTTGGACATCACCCCTTTCCCAGCACCCCTCCGAGGCCCCCAATGGGTGTGTCCACTCCAGAATGCCCGGCCAAAGGCTCCCCAGCCCTTGGAGCTAGGGGCTGTCTTCAGAGCCTAAAGGGACAGCCCCTGATGCCCAGAGCCTGCTGGAGGGAGGGAAGGGCGGGTATGTGGGCTTTGGGGCTGCCTTCATGCCAGAAGGGCCAGGGAGGCCCTGAGGCCTATCACAGGGGGTGCCACCTCTCCCTGAGGAGACTTGGGGCCCTTGGAGTCCTCTGAGATTGCATGCCAAAGTGTGTAAGGAGTGTGTGGTGTATATGTGTGTGTATTTGGGGTGGGGAGTCTGTTTCTTTAAGGCAGGGAAGGGTCAGTTTTCCTTGGTTTCTCAGAACCAATTTGGTGACAAGGAGTGATGAGGATCCCAGCCATAGGGCCTGGACCCATCGGCAAACTCCTTCCAGAGCAGGGCTGTTCACAGAGGGGTGCAGGCACTGACCTCAAGCACTGAGTCCCAGCCAAGTGTGCACTCAGATCAGCCTCTGACCCGCATCTGTGAGCTGGTGGGCAGGCACCAGGCAAAGGCTGCCCTGGTGGCGCCTCTGTCCCTGCCTTGGCAGGTGGCTTCCACCTCCTCCTCCACATCTTCAATGAACTGTCCCATCAAACACCACCCTGGGCATCTGTGAGGCTGCAGGGAAGGACTGCTTGGGTCAGCAGCAGAGTAGTGGTAGTGCGGGACAGAAAGTCCTGGAGGCTGAGGCCAGGGCCCTGGGCCTCCCTCTGGCATCAACTCAGCCATCAATCCTGCCCCCTCCATCGACAGTCCCCTAGCCACAGCCTCCTCCCATCCCAGGGGAACAACGCTCCGGGGTTCATGGGTCTCCACTCCATGCCACGCCTCTTCTTACCCCTTCCCTTCAAGGTACTTGTTTCTTCTCCATCTGTTGATCTGTAAGAACCTTTCTGGAAGGGCCAGACAAATGCTCAAGTAAAAATGGGACCTTCCCTATAGATTGGGGAAAATGGTACCCTGATCAAACTTTACTCCACTGGCCTGCCAGAGTGCCTGAATTTTCACCAAGCAAGATACAATTCTTCTTGCCTTGCCGAGCCTCTTCTCAGTCATTGACACTTTCGTATGAATTTACCTCTGGAACAGCTAGTGGAAAGCAGGCTCAGAGAGAAGTCATATTTTGTTTTAGGGAAGAGGAAGGAAGGACCGTGATTCAGGACTTGGAGCCTGCTGGAGGTTTACAAACTCAGGTCTGCCATGGCTAGCATGAGGATGCTCAGAGGCATGAGCAGTGCTAGAAAGAGTGCATCCCCAGAAAAGGGGGCGGGGAGGGGGGAGCTGTCCAGAAACGAAGGCATCATTCTGGCCAGGCAGACACACATTCTTTGGTCACTCTTCAGGATAGTAGGGAGCCATGTGGGGACCCCCAGGAGTGTTTTTCCCTGTGATCCTGATTCCCCAATGTCACCCTCCACCCCTCATGTCATGCCTCTCAGAAACCAGAAGGTCGGGAGCACCTCCGGAGACTGCTGAACTGGGAAAAGTTTGACGAAGTGAGAGACTCCCGCAGAAGCATCCTGCTGGATACCCTCTACGAGAGCATCATCTTTGCCGTGGGCAAAGGCTTCCCATGGGTGGAGGTGGTCAAGGTGGTCAAGTTCACCGAAGAGCTGCTCAAGGAAACCAAAGGTATGGTGCCTCCAGGGCAGGAGTCGGAGAGGCTTGCAGGAGGAGGGGGGACACACAGAACCCCCTGCAGCCCTCCGCCCCAGGAGCTCTCTAAAGAGCCGAGAGCCCCTTCCTTCCCTCCTCCCCACCCCCCTGCATTTACCCTTCCCACATGCACATCAGTGGAGTTCCTGTCCAGGCTTCTTGAAAGCAAAACAAACAGAATGTTCTCACTGAGACTTCACTGGTCTCCCTGGCTGAAAACCTTGCACCACTCCTGGCTGTTCACACAGCAGCCAGGGTGTTTGCTTCCCAGTCAGACATTGGCACTTTAGCATGAATTTCATCATCAGATCAATACCTCTGGGGTAGCTAGGGTTGGCCCAGAGGGAAGTCAAAAATTTTCTTTTAGGGAAGAGAGAGGAAGGATTGTAATTCAGAATTTGGGTTTAGTTTTGTTTTTGCTTAACATCAATCAAATGTGTCACTCCTCTGCTTAAAATCCTTCGTTGACTTCCCATTGCACTCCTAAAGATGGCTCATTGTTCCCAGGATCAGGTTTGCTCTGCTGAGTGTCTTGAGGGAGTCTTAGACAGGTAAGAGTTTGCTGGCAGGGTGAGGGAGTAGCGGGCAGGTGAGATTATAGATGGAGCATCTATGGATGGATGACAGAGGGAACCCCTGCCCTGTGTTGAGCTTCATGAGAAGAGTATGAGCCTCTCTGGCTCTGTGAGTTCTTGGCATAAGGGAATGTGGTCACATCTGTAGACCCTTGGGGCTGTGAGATGCAGATTCATTCAGTAAACAAATACATGGAGCAGCCCCTTCTTTGGTCACCATCACAGTAATACTCAGCCAAGAATCATGAACAGATGCTAAAACCAGTGGGGAGTGCTTAACAAGAAATTGGAGGCTTTCATATTTTCTAAGACCCTCCCCTAACATCTTTACTGATCCCAACAGGAAGGGAACACTCTGACAAGGGTGGGGGGGAGCCCAGCAGACACCTCCTTAATCAAATGATCCAAATGGATGTCATCAGTAAGAGGACACACTGAGAATCCGTGTCCCTTAATAGGATGCAGAGGAGCCCAGCATCCTTCTGTGATGGGTCTAGCAAAGACTCAGAACCTGGTCTAATCATGAGAAAACATCAAGTTAGAGGCATTAAGCGGAGTCTCTCTCCTGTAAGTTTCAAAAACATTAAGGTCCTGAGAACCAAGGAAAGATGGGAAGTGTTCAAACTAAAAGACACTGAGGAGACGTGGCCACTAAATGACATGTGGCCCCAGTTTGGGTCCTTTTGCTATAAAGGATGTTATTGGAACAACTGGAGACACTTAAGTGAGGTCTGGGATTAGATGGTAGTGGTATGTCAAGGGTGATGGGATTCTGATGGTTATGAATGTCCTCATGTTAGAAAATGTGCATGAAAAGATTCTGGGGTGATGGAGTATTATATGGGCTAATTTGGGAAATTTTTCTTTGCACTATCTTTTCCAGTTTTATTGCAATACAATTGACATATTAACATTGTATTAGTTTAAGATGTACAATATAATGATTTGATATATATATTGCAAAATGCATAGTTATAATTTTTTCTTAATAGTGGGAATTTTTAAGGTCTACTCTCTTAGCAAACTTTCAAATATACAATACAGTATTGTTAACTGTAGTCACCAAGCTGTATGTTACATCCCCAGAAGTTACTTATCTTATAACTAGAAGTTTATACCTTTTGACCAGCTATACCCATTTTCCCCGACCCCCTCTGCCACCTCTGGCAGCCACCAATCTGTTTTCTGTTTCCATGAGTTCAGTTTTTTATATACCACATGTAAGTGAAATAATACAGTATTTATCTTTCTTTGTCCAACTTATTTCACTTAGTATTATGCCCTCAAGGTTCATCATGTTGTCACAAATGGTAGGATTTCCTTCTTTTTTATGGATGAATAATATTCCTGTGTGTGTGTGTGTGTGTGTGTGTGTGTGTGTGTGTGTGTGTGATATCACATTTCCATTCATTTTTCCCCATTCATTTATTGATGGACACATAGGTGGTTTCCATCTCTTGGTTCTTATGAATAATGATGCTGTGAAGATGGGGGTGCAGATACCTCTTTAATTCAGTGATTTCACTTCCTTCAGACATATACCCACTAGTAAGATTTCTGGATCATATGGTAGTTCTGGTTTTAATTTTTTGAGGAGCTTCGGTTTTCCATAGTGGCTGAACCAATTTACATCTCCACCAACAGTGCACAAGGGTTCCCTTTTCTCCACATGGGTCCCCTTTCTCTAGTACTTGTTATCTCTAGGCTTTTTGATGACAGCCTTTCTAACAGGTGTGAGGTGATATCTCATTGAGGTTTTGATTTTCATTTCCCTGACAATTAGTGGTGTTGAGCATCTTTTCATGTACCTGTTGGCCATTTGAATATCTTCTTTGGGGCAATGTCAATTCAGGTATTTTGCCCATTTTCAAATTGGATTATTTGAGTTTTTGTTAATGACTTGTATTAGTTTCTTATGTATTTTGGGTATTAACCCTTTATCAGATATGTGGTTTTTTAAATATTTTTCCCATTCTGTACGTTATCTTTTCATTTTGTTGATGTTTCCTTTGCCGCGCAGAAGCTTTTAGTTTGATGGAGTCCCATTTGTTGATTTGTTGTTTTATTGCTTGTGTGTTAGTGAACCTAAAACTTCTCTTAATTTTTTAAGAAATTAAGAGAAGTTTTAGGTTCACAGCAAAATAAAGCAGAAGGTACAGTGACTTGCCACACACAGCCTCCCCATTGTCAACATCCCCCTCAAAAGTGGTACATTTTTTACAATCAATGAACCCACATTGATGCGTAATAATCGCTCAAAGTCCATAGTTTACATTAGGGTTCACTGTTGGTGGTATACATTCTATGGGTTTTGACAAATGTATAATGACATTTACCCAAAGTAGTTTCACTACCCTAAATATCCTCTGTGCTTCCCCTAATCATCAGTGTTCACATCCCACATCCCTCTAGGTTAATCAACTCCTGGCAACCACAAATCTTGTTATTGTCTCCATAGTTTTGCCTGTTTCAGGATGTCATTTGGTTGATATCACACAATAGGTGGTAGCCTTTTCATTTTGGTTTCCTTCAGTTAGTAATATCATGTCAGTTTTCCTCATGTCTTCTCATGGCTTGATAGTTCATTTCTTTTTACTAGAGATGAATAATATTCCATTTTTTTGGATGAACCACAGTTTGTTTCTCTGTTCACTTACAAAGGACATCTTGGTGGCTTCCAAGTTTGGGCAATTTTGAAAAATACTCCAATAAATATCTGTGTGCAAGTTTTTGTGGGGACATAAGTTTTCAGCTCCTTGGGACAAACACCAAGGAGTGTTATTGCTGGATCATATGGTAAGAGTATGTTTAGTTTTGTAAGAACTCACCTTCCAAAGGGACTGCATTCCCACCAGCAATGAGCGAGAGTTCCTGTTGCTCCCCATCCTCACCAGCATTTGATGTCAGTGTTCTGGATTTGGGTCATTCTAATAGGCCAGAGTGGTATCCCATTGTTTTAATTTGCATTTCCCTGGTGACATATGACATGAAGCATCTTTTTATATGCTGATTTGCCATCTGTATATCTTCTTTGGTGAAGTGTCTATTAAGATCTTTGCCCATTTTCCAATCAGGTTGTTTCTTTGTTGTTGAATTTTTTAAAGTTCTTTGAATACAGTAGTCCCCCTCCTTGTCCACAGTTGCGCTTTCTATGGATTCAGTTACCTGCATTCAACTGCAGTCTGAAAATGTTAAATGGAAAGTTCCAGAAATAAACAATGTTTAAGTTTTAAATTGGGCACCATTCTGAATAATGTGATGAAATCTCATGGCATCCCCTCTGTCCCTCTCCAGACATGAATAATCCCTTTGTCCAGTGTCTCCATGCTGTATACTGTCCCCTATGTTGCTCACTTAGGGACCATCTCAGGTATCAGATGGACTGTGGCGGTATTGCAGTACTTGTGTCCAAGGAACACTTATTGGACCTGATGTGTAGTGTCCCCGATGTACCCAGAGCTTGTCCACCAGTCCTATCAGCACCTCAATGTCCTTCCCTAATCTCACCACGTTTCACCACCTCCCCGTCCACCACCCTTTCTAACCCAGCTCCATGTCTTGAAAAATTTGTACTTCTGCACCCACTCACCAAACAATACAGTGATTTCTTTTCAGACACAAATAAAATCCCATCACTCCTGTGCTTCAAGCCCTTCAGTGTTCCCTTCACACATCTTAGGTGCACTTGGATCCACCTTTTATTTCTGGAGCCGCCGTGTGCCCTTCCACTCTCTGCTCCCACCCAGTGGTCCCAGTCTGAAGATTTGAGCAAGACACGGCATTACACATGGACTGGTTTCAGAGCTCTTGGGAAATTTCATCCCACCTCTGCCACCCGCAGCCCCCGCGCCCCGGGGCCTTCCTGGCATCCCTCTGGGTCCCACTCCCCGCTGCTCACAGCAGCGCATGGGTACCAGAGTTCACCTCCGTTGGTTGATCTCTGCGGTGGCTCACGGCCAGAACAAACACTGACTAGGGAGAAGAAGAATGTCAACCCCAAGCAGGTGGGAACGCGGGCTCTTTCAAGTTTCCATCAGAGCCTTCCACAGGCCAAACCCTTCAAAAACAGTCGGTGATGATGCAAACCCAGCTTCAAACTGAGGAGATTAGATCGCACGGAGCTGTCGGCGTTTCTGGTATCACGTACCTTGCCAACACAGCCTATCTGTATCTCGTAGGCTTCTAACGCCTTGGAGTTGGAAGATTTGGTGATCAGAAAACTTAACTCCCTCTCTGCAGGGAGCCCAAGCAGCCAACAAGGTTCTTCCAGCCTCTGCAGGAACCATCTGAGCAGCCGGAGCTCCCTCCTTCTGAGGCAATGCATTCCTGTGTACACTGCTTTTGTTGTTAGGAAATTCTTGAAGTTCTTTACATGTCTAGCTATGTTTTCCTTTTACACCTTTTAGTCAAATGCTCCAAGTGTGTCCTTTAGAAGCGGAGTGCAAGCCCTGGAGATATTTCATCATTACACAGTGTGACCATCAGGTGTTCACGTTTGGACTAGAGATTTCCTGTGCCTTTTATCAACTTAATACTGTATCATTTCCATAGAGCCCTTTCACCCCAATCCCCACCACTGCCCCCTTTCTTGTTGCCCTTCTCTGGGAGGCTTGAATCCCTGGAGAGGGCATCTATACCTTCTTTATTTTTGTCCCCTCTATCTATCCCACCAGTGTTAAATAATGCATGTGGCACACAGTAGGTGTTGCATGAAGAAATGAATGAATGAATGAATGAATGAATTCTTGATGCCCATGGAGAAGATAAGTTCTGTATGCAGAGAGAAGGTTAGGTTGCTTGGTTCATCCCAGGGTTGGGGGTTGTTTGTGCAGATGATGTTAAAGGCAGCACAGTGGAGTCCACCAAACTCTATAGTCAGAAGATCTGGGTTCAGATCCCACCTCCACACTTATTACTGTGTAATCTTGCAAACATTCCTTCCCTGAGCCTTCATTTCCTCTTCTCTAAAATGAGGGCTGTAATAACTCCATCTCTTAGGATAGTTGGCAGGATTAAATGAGAGAGGGCATGCAAAATGTGTTTATTGCAGAGTGGCAGGCACATAGTAAGTGCTCAGCTAATGTCAGCTCCCATGTGTCCACCATGCATGGAGGTGAGGCGGGTGAACAGCAGATGCCAGTGGTCCAGGACTAGAAGTTACAGCATGCTGCCCCTCAGGGCTATCTGTGCCATTTCTTGTCTTCTCCCAACCTGCAGACCAGACTAAATGGTGGTCCAGACACCCTCTAAATACTCATGGGACCCATTGTCAGGCACACATGTAAGGAGGCATCTCTGCCCAAGGCATCTACTCACTGTTCTTGTTAAGCAGGGGAAAGGGCTGGTGAAGATGGCAGGTCAGGTCCCTCCCATCTCACATCCGCCCTGCCCTCCTCCTGGGCACAGGTCCCATCTACATATCTAGCTACATCTTCCCTAGGTCATGGGGTGCAGGATACAGACAGCCTGGGGTCCCGCTGGCCAACTGACTCACATTCAAGCTTCTGTTTCAGCTAAAGTCCACACTGGTCTGTCACTCCTCTTGGAAGGTAGCTTCTCCAGGCGTGTGTGTGTGTGTGTGTGTGTGTGTGTGTGTGTGTGTGTGTTTAATCTGGGGATAAGGATGGCTGAGCTCTGCTTGCATACTAGATAACGAAGTTGGCAGACAGCGTTTAAGGAGAGTCATGTTTGCACAACAATGAATCAGAGCTCTGCCAGGACAGCCCACAGCTCAGCTTATCTCCCCGCCCAATCGAGCATTGGGACCAAGAGGGAAAGGGTGGCCCTTTATTCAAAAGTGTAAGCTGATTCCATGTTCTGGCAAATGGCTCACCAGGACATTCTGGTCTCAACCCCAGGCCAGAAGAATGAGTCCTTCCCTCACACCTCCCCTGACAGCCTCCGGAAGCCCTGGGTAGTTCCCATCATGAAGTCACCAGGAACAGCACAGAGGGACAGAGGCTGCCAGCTCTGTCCTGGTGGAAGGAAATCGCAGGAAAAGGGCAGATGTTGCAAACCCTGCCAAGACCAGGAACGGAGAGAGATGTTGGGGCGTATGTCAACTCTGAAGTTGCTCCTCCACCTGGGGGAGCTGCAGAGGATTAGGGTGAACTTCCTGTCTGTGACTGGCACATTGCAGCCAGAACGGTAAAAGGAGAAACAGCCTCCCCTGCCCCAGCCGTCACTCAGCAGGGAGTTCAGCGCTGGAGGTGTGCAGGCCAGTGCAAACACTTACCCCGGACCCCCAACCACTACCAGCCATCTCTTTGGCCACTTTGTAGCTTTTGCCTCTTGGCATCCTCTGCGTCTGGTGAGCACTGGCCTCTCTCTGATGCTCCTAGATGTCTGGGCTAGGAAGCACCCCTTTCCTGCTATCCCGGGGGTAGCAGGAAGTGGGCTTGATGACCCATCAGTAGACATACAAGGTGGCCAGGTGAGTGCCGAGTGAAGTGTGTCACAGCACTGGTATCTGCAGTCCCACCCACGGCCACTCCTGATTCTCCAGGAAATGTCATCCAGGCAGCCATAGGGTGGAAGGCACACACCCCGCCTACCCCCCACTGCCGGGGGCTGGAAGGAGGGGATTACTCCCCCAACCCCACGCCCCTGCACACTCACGGCCATGCCCAGGGTATATCTGCCAGGCCCCAAATACCCAGCCCACGTGGGGGAGCCTCCAGTGATTCAGGACCAGCCTGAACAGAGAGCAGGAGAACCTTCCCAGCATGAACCGGATGCCCCTCACACTAAACCTGGAGGAGGGGCCTTTGGAGGCAACTTCTTCATGGATGGTTAGAGGAAGCTTCCACAGAGGACACTGATTGATATTTTGGGAGAGCATTTATTGGGGCAAATTGGCAACTATCATTTCAGAGATACCTCCCTGAGCATTTCAGCCTGCTCAGGCTGCCATAACAAATACCACAAACTGGGCAGTTTCAATACTAGAAATGTATTGTCTCGTAGTTCTGGAGACTGGATGTCCAAGATCAAGCTGTCAGCAGGGTTGGTTTCTCCTCAGGCCTCCCTCCTTGGTTTGTAGATGGCCATCCTCACACTCTGTACTTCACATGGTCTTCCTTCTGAGTGTGCCTGTGTCCTAATCTTCTCTTCTTATAAGCACACCAGTCAAATTGGATTAGGGCCCACCTGCATGACCTCATTTAACCTTAATTTAAACCTCTTTAATGACCTTATCTCTAGTATAGCCACATTCTGAGGGTCCTGGGGGTTAGGACTTCAACATATGAATGGAGGGGGGACACCATAAGTCAGCCAATAGCACTGAGTGAGGTCACAGCTTAGCAGGGCAGACTGAGCCAGTTAGTAGGCCAGAAATCAAGACTGTGTCATAGGAACCTTCCCAAACCTTCCCAGGGAACTGTGCATCCTGCAGAAGGAGGCACTGTGGAGCCTGGCATTTGCACGCATAGCATCAACAGTAATCCTTACTTCAAACTTGAATCATAAGCGTTTTTTAAATTTTATTAAATTGATTGGGGTGACATTGGTCAACATGAACATATAGGTTTCATGTGTGGATTTCCTCGTTACAAACTCTGTATATTGCACCATGTGTCCACCTTCTCCCCCCACCCTGTTCCCTCTGGCAACCACCACACTGCTGTTTGTGTTCATAAGTTTCAGTTTTATATCCTACATATGAGTGAAATCATATGGTTTTTAGCTTTTTCTGTCTTACTTATTTCACTTAGCATAATGTTCTCAAGGTCCATCCATGTTGCAAATGGTGCTATTTCATCTTTTCTTATGGCTGAGTAGTACTCCATTGTGTATATGTACCACATCTTCTTTGTCCAATCCTCTATCACAGGACACTTTCGTTGTGTCCATGTCTTGGCCACTGTGAATAACATAAGCATTATTTTAAAGATAAAGGAACTTTATCTGAAGTTCCTTTAAAGGCTCAGAGACTTTAAGTAACCTCCCTCAGGTTGCATTTCCAATAAGCGAGGTTGGGATTTGAACCCAGGACTGCCTGGTGGCAAAACACAAGCCCCACCCGTGACCTTCATCTTCATCAGAGGGATCTGTACACCGGGCACATGACGGCCTGAGAAGCACATGGCCCAGGAGAGCACCCTGCAGCGAGGGGCATGAGGTTGCCGGGGAGCAGGAAGAGCTGAGAACCTGGTGGGACCAGGGAGAACATCTGGGGGCTGGGTTCCTAACTGGATCACCTGGAGTTGCTCACAACATGGGCCTGGGATCCTGGCCCCCAACAAGGTGGCTCCAGTGTGCAGGCCAAGCTGAGAAGGGGAGCTGTGCCATTTGGCTAATGTGTTCCGGCCTGGAGGTGCCACCCGTGTGTGGGCAGATGGTACCAGTGCCCTTGAGACCAGACCTCCAGCCCTTTGGAGTGACCCCTTGCCCTACCTCTACCTTCCCATATCCTCCCGCGGTCAGCTGGACATGCTGGTTCCTGGAGGTCCCAACATCAAAGGGGATGAGGTACAGCTATGACGTGCCCTGTCCCTGGTCATTTTCATCTCAGGGATGCTGACAACAAGGATGATGACAAAGACTTACCATCAGGCTCCCCTCGCCAAGCTTGAGACAGCTGCAGAGCCTCGCCAGAAGGCCCACACGAGCCCCCCGCCCCATGTGGCTTTGAGGAACTGTCAGCTTCATGGAAGTCACCATGGCTGCTCAGAGTCAAAAGGGACCCAAGAAGTCACCTGATCCACACCTCACCACCACTGAATCCTCTCTCTAGCTAAATGCCTCCTCACTACTCAAAGTATGAGTCACTCCAGGGACAACACTCCTGTTTTCTAGAAAGTTCTTCCTGCCGCTGAACTGAAATCTGTCTCTCTGAGCCTTCTGCCTAATGGCTCCTGTTCTGCCCTCTGACCCATCCCCCTCCCCATCAGCTTAATCCTGCTCCACTCCCCCAGCCATTCTCCAGCCAGCATCCAGAGGACGGGGAAGAGTGAGGACTCACTCAGCAGTGCACTGAGCTCTCTGACCAGGAGAAATCGGTGGATTCCCGAACAATTCACAGCCCTGGGGAGTTGAAATGCTAGTAGCCTCTTCACAATATTGAAAATGACGACCTGGTATTTACTGATTGCTTACTGTGTACCAGGCATGGTGGTACACACATGCCCTCTGATGCTATGAGGTGGGCATTGTTAGCACCTCTGTTTCACAGATGAGAACACTAAAGCAAATAACCTGTGCAAGTGATCAAGAAGCAACGTGTGGGCCCATTTCAGTCTGTATTCCCAGTCTGTGCTCTAACCCAACACCCCACAAAAGCTCTGAGAATGACCCCCAGCATCAATGTCAACTCCAATCCAGGAGCTTTCCCAGGCTCACTGGTGGCTTCCACATGACCATGAACAGTGGCTGAGAACAGAGCATGTGGCTGGCAAGATGAGGTGCTATGGGATCCTTGGTCTCGTGACCACAGGACAGCCAGTTTGCTCCTCCCGTGGCCAATCCAGGCTGTGCAGATGGACATCAGACCAAACCAGACACCCACTCTACTCTCCCTGCAGCTCACCAGGCAGCTGCACCATGGACACACCTGGAAAGGGGTGTTCCCCAAGGAACTGCTTGCTCTGCAATGGAAGGAGGGGAGGCCAGCAGCTCAGACACCTTGGGACAGGCAGGAGCTGCAGGAAGTGGAGGGCGTGCGAGCTCTCACCCCAGGCTCCTCCTGCCTGGGTCCAGGCCAGAGGTTAGCAGGGCAGCCACAGAGCAAACTTCCCAGAGCAGAACCTAGCTTATTCCTCCCCTGGGCAGGCAGCACCCCCACCCACCACCCTTCAGAGACATTTCTGACCGACCAAGAAGCCTCAGGGCCAGTGGGCAGAGATGAAATTAAAAACCAGTCCCTTTGCCGAAACCGGTTTGGCTCAGTGGATAGAGCATCAGCCTGCGGACTGAAAGGTCCCGGGTTCGATTCCAGTCAAGGGCATGTACCTTGGTTGCGGGCACATCCCCAGTAGGGGGTGTGCAAGAGGCAGCTAATCGATGTTTCTCTCTCATCGATGTTTCTAACTCTCTATCCCTCTCCCTTCCTCTCTGTAAAAAATCAATAAAATATACTAAAATAAATAAATAAAATAAAATATTTAAAAAAAAAAACAGTCCTTCCCCACAGTGCAAGTGCTAACAGGCCCTAGACCACCAACGCCTGGGCTGGAGCTCAGGTCCTGATTTTGTTACATTGAGCCTCAGGTAAGGCCCTGCCTCTCCCTGGGCCTCAGTTTCCCATCTGTAGGATGAAAGGACTAACTAGCTCAATAGTTGCCAAAATAGGTTCCTCAGTCCCAAGAGACTATTTAACTCAAAATAAATTTGAGAAACATGCATATGCTCAACCTTTTCTGGCCTAGTAACACATTTTGCTGAGCCTATTAGCATATTACGGGCTCTGTTTAATTTCTCTGGATCCAACATATTCTAGTATCCACCTCCAAGAGTCTGCAAAGAGAGCACAGAGCCACCAGGATGGCTGCAAGGGGCCTCCTTGGGTCAGGCCCCGGTTTGAATGTTGGTTCTGCCACTCGCCATTTGCAAATTCCCTGACCTTTTTGAGCCTCAGTTTCTTTCTTAGATAAACTCAGGATGATGCCTACACCTGTTTCACAGAGTCCCGAGGGGTGGGGTGGGGTGGAGCTTGCGGTGACCCAGGGCCTGAGGGACCCAGGGAGAGCTCCCTACACGAGAGTCATCTGCTACTTCAAAAGCACACCTGTCCTCCGAGCTGTCGCTGTCATTGGCACCTCGAGGTGAATGAGTTTGGCAGGGCCTTGCCAAGAGCAGAAAAAAATGGGCAGGGGGCAGCATTCAGGCCACAGGATGAGGTGGCGGGGTGGGCCCTGTGCTCTGGTCTGCTTCCCACCATCCAAGATCAGCTCTGGTAGGCGCTCAGGTATTCGGAAAGGTAAGCCAGCCAGGCTGTGACCTGACTTGGTTCCTCCCTGGGAGCCAAGGCGGGGGCACCAAACTGGTTTGTCAGGGGGCACCAGTGGCACCTGGATCCTCCCCCTCACACCCACCCAGAAGGAGCAGCCCCTGTTCGTCTCCCAGCCCCAGACCCGAATGTGAGGGGCAGTGGGAGGGTGCCCAGGGTGCCTGGTCCATGCCAGTGCCTTTTTGCCCCGATTCTGGAGTGTCTGGTGTTGTCACCCACCCCCGCTCTTCCCTGCTCATTGCCCTTGTCCCCGAGCAGGTGCTGGCCTCCAGGGGCTTGGGGACCATCTTCAGGAAGTTCCCAGCAGCCAATGCAAATGAAGGCCACTCCCTGTTATTGAAGAACCACTTGCAGGTACAGATCTGTCTACCTGGCAGCCAGAGGCTTCTCCGGAGACTTAATCCTCTGAGTCATCAAGACTTCTCAGCCTGCAGCAAGTGGAGAGTGGTCCGGGGGCCAGGAAAGTGTGTCTCACGGGCCAGCTGGGGATGAGCTTTGCTGAAAACCAGGCCTGCCCGAGTGTCTTAGGGCTGAACGTTGGAATTATGTCTAAGGGCTCCTTCCCTGTTGACCCAGGACAAGGTCCCCACTTGTGTTTCATGACCTCCAGGCTGAGGTCACAGCTCACACCCAGTGTGGGGCCTCCCCCAGGATGCCGGGCAGCAGGGAGCTGGTGCACATGCTGAGGGCACTCAGCACTGCTGGGCCTGGAGATCTTGGACCAAACTTGAGCCGAGTGCATGGCTGCTGGCCAAATAGAGAATGCTAGGGGCTGGCATTGATGGCGAGGCAGTCATGGGGGTGGGGATGCCGGTTACCCAGCCCCATGAGCTACCGGCCGAGCTGGGGGAGGAGTAGGGCGCCTTCCAGCAGTTCAGCCTCCACGGAGCCCAGAGGTGCGATGATTCACCTGACAAAATCGATACAGTCATTTCCACACCGGCCTGGACTCCAGCTTTGATGATCAGAAACGGGTGACCTCATCCTGCCCCCACTCTCTGGGATGCCTTCACTGGCCTTCCCTGCCAGCCTCCAGGTGCCACCACCATCTCTCCGAAATGCCCGTCTGACCTCTCACGTCTCATCTTAACACCTCTGAGTGGCTCCTCAGCTCTCAGCTACGGTTCTTAACTTTTCTGTGGTTCTTAGTTTGATGATTCTCTCTATGCACACTCTCCCCAGAAACATGCGCATGCAAAATCCTGGACAGTGCAATTCCTGGGGGTCCCACGGGTCCTGAAGCCCATCCTTGGATGTCCTCGGGTTCCATGAACTCGGGCTTTGGGGTGAAGTGCAGCTCTTGCATGTGCCTTACGCATGCTTGCCTTTTGCAAACTGAAGACCTCAAGTCTCCTGTCCCCCAGCCCCGATGCCCGGGCTCCAGCTTTGCCTCCCAGGAGCCCCGAGCCATGAGGACCCGTGCACACAGCCACACAGTACTCCACTTGCCTCGAGCCTTTTTCCCTTCTGTCCCTCCACCAGGAATGCCATCTCTGCCAAACTCATCCTGTTTCTGGGCTCCAACGTCCTCTCTGCAGGAAACCTTCCCTGGCGCCCAGCCCCCCAGCATCCGGGGTCAGAGCGCCTCCTCTACCAGGTCTTACTGTGCTTCCTCCTCTCTGCACTTGGGTGGGTGCCCAGTTTGCCCCAGGCACTGACTTGCATGTTGCCTTTAGAGGAGCCCTCAACGCTTGTTCTGTAATTGTATAACGTACATGAGCACCATAAAAACAAGAGACTCCATATTGTCCCTTTTAACCACCTCTCCCCCAAAGTGAAAGAGGAATAGAACGAAATGCCCACCATATCTGAGCAGCACGAAGCTCACACGTGTGCGGGAAGGGGCCCAGCAGCCTTACTACAGGTGAGGGGACCGGGTTTCTCAGGGCAGATGCCACGTGTCAGGATCACTGTCAGAACAGGGCCTTTGGGACCTTGGGCACCATCCTCTGCAGTTGGTCATTTGATGACTCAGTGGTCCTTGTGTGCCGTGTCTGAGTTCTTTAGGCTCAATCTGAGTCATTGATCAAAGTTAGGAGGCAATTCCCAAGCCAGTCCCCAGCTTGGAATCAGCATTTTTGTGCTGATGTGTGTGTTTTGTGTGTGTGTGCATGTGTGCTTACGTGTGTGTGTGTGTGTGTGTGTGTGTGTGTGTGTGTGCAGTAGGGCTCTGTGATTTTAGAAAGCTCCAGCTGATTCCGGAACATAGGGCTCCTGCTGGCCCTGGGCCCCTCCACACCACCGACCTAAGACAAAGGTTCAGGGGTGAAGAGGTCCCCGGGATCAGCAACCTGGCTGGCTTATTTCCCAGAACAAGGCTGAGCAAGGAATTCAGAGATGGCTGTCACTGAGGCTCGGTCTCCGAGGCACAATGAGAAGCTGCGAGAACCCAATGAGAAGGCGGGAGGAGAGTACACCTACACTGACGCGCATGCCAAGGCAGTAGCTTAACCTGTTGCTGTTGTTTTCCTCAAGAGCAATTCTTAAAAATATATTTTTGTGTGTGGTTTTCCACCAGCTTTATTGACATATTATGAACAAATAATTTCCAGTTGTCAGTAATTCACAAGTATGTAATGTGTGCAATGTAACATTTGATATACACTGTGAAATGATAACCACTCTCAGGCTAATTAACATATTCACTACCTCACATAGTTACCACTTTTATTGGTAATGAGAACATTTAAGGTCTACTCTCAGCAAACTTCAAGCACTCAGAACAGCATTGCTAGCTGTGGGCACGACACTGCACAGCTGATCTCCAGGACTTGCTCATCCTGCGTAACTGGAACTTGGCCTCCCTGACCAACGAGCATCTCCCCATTTCTCCCACCCCCAGCCCTTGGCAACCAGCATTCTACTCTCTGCTGCTTTGATTTGCATTTTCTGAGATTCCACGTCTAAGTGAGTCAAACAGTTATTTGTCTTTCTGTGTCTTATTTCAATTAGCATAATGTCTTCCAGGTCCATCCATGTTCTTGCAAATGACAGGATTTCCTTCTTTTTTACAGCTGAATAACACTCCATTGTGTGGGTGTTATGTATCACATAGTCTTTACCCGTTCATCCGTCGACATTCAGTTAGGATGTGTCCATACCTTGGCGAGTGGGACTAAAGCTGCAGTGAACACGGGAATGCAGATATCCCTTCAAGAGCCGGATAGAATGACCTTTGGATATGAACTCAGACATGGGATTGCTGGGTCATATTGAGGAGCTCTTTCAGACATTTTTTTCTAATTGCCACCCTCATCAAGTTGTAATGCCATAATCTATACATCTGATTACACACTGGATATGTATAGTATCTGCTTTATTCACATAGAAAGCTTACTCTTTGTATTCGATTCAGGGCTAAGGATGACTAAATAAAATTTAAGGATGATTAAGTTAAATTAAAAATGAAAAGCTATCAACATCTAACCTAACATTGTAACTATATTTTCTGAGTAACTTTTAATGTAATTTATTTACCTACCTAAATTGTAATTGTCAAATTAAACATGCAAAGGAGCAATTTACATAAATACATAGTAATAATAGCAATGCAACAAATCTTCTATCAGTTGAAACTGTCACTTTTCTAGCGAAACGATAAAGTTAATTTCTTTTTTTCTTTATTTTATTTGTTTTTCTAATCACCATTTAGTCTCCCTATTCCCTCTTCCATCTCCAGATGAAGTTGATTTCTTAAAAATTCTTTTCACTAAACTTAACTTCTAACTTTTGCTTGATATGGCAAAAGAACTAGTTTCTAGGGAGTGTGGGGTGGGGTAGTTCAGGAGGCCTCTGTGGGAAAGTGGCACTCCCGGGGGTGAGGAGTGAGTCCTGCACAGGGAAGGGCACCCTAGGCTGAGGCCAGTGTGCCAGGAGGAGGTGGGGGCAACCAAGTCAAAAGGAAGAGACGGATGAGCCCCTGTAGGACTTGGACTTTCACATTGTGAGGGATGCCAATGGCCCCACCCACAGAGCTGATGTTTTCTTGGTGCAACAGTATTTGCCTAACTCTGTGACACAAATCTCCAATATAACATCTATCTCTCCAATCATCTCACGCTGCTCTCTTATCAGACTCCCTTTTTTACACCCTCATCTCCATCCCAAAGGGTTTGAAGTAGGAACAATATAAGGCACAGCTGAAGGAAGGCTGTACAATGAGTTAAAAGTCAAACTATAGGTAAGGAGAAGGATAATCACATAGAAAACAATGGGATAAATGTTATTACATAAAATTGGCTTTGAGCTCCCAAGAATCCAAGGTAAGAAGGGAAATGTAGTACATCCTGTAGCTTCTGAAAGCTAATAAATGGTAATACAAAATAGCTGGTAGGCTCTGGCCCCGTGGGCTCTGGGGCCAGAGTGCCTGGGTTCAGAGCCTATGTTGATCCAGCCATCAATGCAGCTGTCCCCTGCTTCACTCCATGCCCGTACCCTCTGCCCACAGGCTGCTCCCTCACCGAGGCCATTACCATCCTGAGGAATAAGCTTAGCGATTACCAGGGGCAGTTCAACACCACCCATCTGCTGGCCCTCTGCGACTACTTCTACAACACCTTCATCCGCCACTACAGACTCTACCAATATGTCCTGGACCAGGACCAAGAAGTCAACCTGACCGTCAACCACGTGGAGGTGTGTGTGCCGCCCCAGCCCCTCCCGCTGGCTGAGGGCAAGGACAGGGACCTGTGGAAGCTTGAGCAGCAGTTGGCTGAGCTCACTATGGCTGAGGTGCAGAAGCGCACCAACGTGCTGCTCCTGAAGGAGGCGCTGCACCTGGAGCAGGAGCACATGCTGCAGAAGAAGTTCTCGGAGATGACTGTGCAGCAGAGACAGGTTCTGAAGAGAGAGGTAAGGCTGTGCCTGCAAGGTGGGATGCTGCTCACCTGCCATGAGCAAACATTCATTCCTACCAAGAGAACATCCAGACGCAGACAAGACTTCGATTGTCTGCACACATGGGAGGGGGCAGAAAGGGACAGCGAGTCATTGACCATCTGCCACACGCTTTGCATGCGCGTTTCATGAAACATGCCTATAAGGTGTAATTCACGTTCCCATTTTAGTGATGAGCCAACTGAGGCTCAGAGAAGTTCATCAACTTGCTCAAGCTCACCAAGCTAGCATGTGGTGGAGTTTAGATTTAGACTGAGGCCTGGTGACTCCAAAGTCCAAGTTCTTTCCACTGCATCAGGAATCAGTGACAGATTCTACCCAGAAAGACTCCCAAGCTCTGAACCACGGATTCTCTCAGGGCCCTTTGTCTGCCTGCAACGAGGCCTGGGTGGAGATGATGAAGGAAGGGCCATGGGTCACACAGTTCAGAGTGGGTGATGCAATGAGGTGGGTAAAGAGGTGGGATGTGTGGATCTAAGAAGCTGGGCTGCCCTCCAGGAGCCAGAGTCTCCAGTGACCAGCTCTTTAATAAATGGCGACTATGTTGTCCTCAGGGAGTCAACTTCTTGAGGGCCTGGCAGAGTCTAAACTTATTTTTTTAGCAATACATAGGCACTGATATCATCACTGTTGGATCATCTTTGAACACAGAGACATGTGACATGTGTGTATGTATGTACATGTACACATGTATGAGGGGGTAATAACCAGATGTGGCATTGAAGTCACAGGGTCTGTGTGCATCAAAAGGGTTTAGTTTCTGTCCTGGCCAGTGTAGCTCAGTGGTAGAGCATCAGCCCACATACCAAAGGGTTGCAGGTTTGATTCCTGGTCAAGGGCAGGTACCTGGGTTGCAGGTTCAGTCGGGGTGTGGATCGGGGTGTGTACCAGAAGCAACCAATCTGATGTGCTTTCTCATATCGATGTTTCTCTCTCTCCTTCTCTCTCTCTCTCTCTCCCTCCATCCTCCTTTCCCTCTAAAAATCAATGGAAAAATATCCGTGGGAGAGGATTAACAAAAATGAAGGGGAGGGGGGTATTTCTGAATTGTCAGGCAAAGAGTGAATGGCTCTGGAAAGTATCCAAATAAAACATTGGAAAAATCTCTAAAGAACAATAAACACAACAGAATGAATGATACTCTTCTAAAGTTAAGTCTTCCAGGTAAATGGCTCGTCAGGCTGTTACATAATCTTAGTGCATTAAGCCATCCAATGGGGACCAACAGAACCCAAGTGGGAGCTTGTCTCCATGCCCTTCCAGGGACCTTGCTCTAGAATATGTGGGCAAGGCCATGGGTAGAAGAGGATACCTCCTGTCCAACCCCTGCCCATGCCACGCCCCTCCCCCTATCCACACACACACAGCTGTTTCTCCCTGCTCCTCCCAGCTTCTCTGTGGGTCTCAATCACTTTGCTGCTGGTCCCTGCCAAGTGGATTGTGGCTAGGGTCCCCTTCACTGTGTGCCCCTGGGGAAACTCAACACCATAGAATAAACATGGTGCATCTTCTTAGAGCACCATCTTTCCCAAGGATTTAGGGGAAGAACATTATTTTTATGTAAAAACTAGAGGCCTGGTGCATGAAATTCGTGCACAGGGAGGGTCCCTCAGTCCGGCCTGCACCCTCTTGCAATCCAGGACCCCATGGGGGATGTCCAACTGCCGGGATCCCTGTGGGATTGGGCCTAAACTGGCAGTCAGACATCCCTCTCGCAATCCGGGACCGCTGGCTCCTAACTGCTCTCCTGCCTGCCTGCCTACCTGATCGCCTCTAACCACTCTGCCTGCCTGCCTGATCACCCCTAACCCCTCTACCTGCCTGCCTGATCACCCCTAATCCCTCTGCCTGCCTGCCTGATCATCCCTAACCACTCGCTTGCCTGCCTGATCACTCTAAACCCTCTGCCTATCTGCCTCATCACCCCTAACCCCTCTGGCTGCCTGCCTGATTGCCCCTAACCCCTCTGCCTGCCTGATCGCCCCTAACCACTTGCCTGCCTGCCTCATAGCCCCTAACCACTCACCTGCCTGACTCATCGCCCCTAACCCCTCTGCCTGCCTGCCTGATCACCCCTAACCACTCACCTGCCTGCCTGATTGCCCTTAACCACTCACCTGCCTGCCTGATCGCCCCTAACCCCTCTGCCTGCCTGCCTGATTGCCCCTAACCACTCGCCTGCCTTGCCTGATCACCCCTAACCCCTCTGCCTGCCTGCCTGATCTCCCCTAACTGCCTCTGCCTCAGCCACTGCCACCATTGCTTCATCCAGAAGGACGTCTGGCTGTCTGGTCTAATTAGCATATTACACTTTTATTATTATAGATAATCAAGGAGACATTCTGGGGCAAATGTAAGATTTTCCATGAGATTTTAAGTTAAAATATGAGATCTCAAAGAAATGTTTTCTAGGCAACTGGATACTCCAAGTATGTCTCTAACACCCCAGTGTAGACATGAACTGCTATTTGGCTTCTTGAGCAGGGAAATGGAAAAAATAGTTACATAGTTCATTTCTCCAGGATTTCATGATGCCATAATCCTGGTTTAGATGACAGAGAAGGTCTCCTGTTTAAGGTGGCAGATGGTGGGTGGCTGGTTAGGGACTTCTCCACTCTCTAAGCAATTTCCCATCCCCTCTAAAGAAGCTACTAAAACTTTGATATGTGGGAATGAGATGAGGGCAGGAGGAAAAGGAAGGGGGATGATATCCAAATGGAGATTGCATTGACCAGAAAGCAGGGGATATGGCACTGGTCTGTGGTTCCAGAACAATGTTAATAATAAATGACACACTCAAATAGGGTGATCACCACAATAGGCCAGAATGGAGAAGAAAAGGAGCAATTGCTGGAACCATGGGACAGGAGGTGTAGCTGTAGGTAGAGGATCATAGCTTTGGCCAACCCAGAGCTGGTTGGGAGGAAGGTGAGAGACCTCATTCTCCTCCCACACTCAGATCTCCTGCCAGAACCTCCCATTGGTGGAACTCAACCAGAAGCCAAAAGCTGGTTGATGCTGCCCTCATAAGTCGGCTTCCCAGGGCAGAGTAGGGTGAAGGGCGGAGAGATCTAGAGAGGGAAATGGAAGGTCCTAGCACTCAGTAAGAGGAGAGGATTGGATCTTGTTGAGGAATCTTATCTGCAGATGGCCTTAACCTTCCCCTGAGCCCTGTTCACCAGCCATATTCTATTTCTTCCAGGAGTTGGAAAAGCTCATCAATGAGGCCATTCATATCCAGATCAAGTGCCTGAAAGAGCTGCTTCAGTATGAGATACAGACAACTTTTGATATTTTGGACCTGAAACTTCAGAAGAAGACTTTAAATCTCAATGCTCCTATCCCTTTTCCACTCTCCATCAGTGGCCAGCCAGGCCAAGACGAATCTCTCAAGATCAACAAAGCACGCAAAGCAAAGAAAGCAAAAGGCAAGAAGCTATCTAAAGACTGATTGAGGCAGAATCATTGACGATTATGGAAGTATTATGCGATATACTCAGTACCCAATAGGTCAGTGATTTCTAGTGATTAAAAGAAATGAAACAACACCCATCACCTTAGCTCTATCTTCTTTCTGGAAACCATCTTCTTCCGCCTGAAAATCTAACCCAAATAAGAAGGCTGTTCTCTGCCAAGCACAGAGCTTTGTGCCTGGCGGGCAGGCAAACATCCCCTCCTTACTAGCCTGAGCCTAGACACTGAAGACAGAACCACCAGCAGTCGGTTGAAGCAGGTAAGAGTAGGGGTGACACCAGACACCAAGGAGGACTTCCAGGGGACACACTCGTTCTATTGCTCACATGGGGAGAACAGGTCCTGGGATTCTGTTGCCTTTCTGAGACGGGTAGACAGAATAGACCGCATGCAGCCTGCTCTACATGTGCTGGTCTCCCTGCTGGAGGAGCCTGGTGCCTCCAGAGAACTTTTCCTTCTGAGTGAATCCACTCTGTTTAGACTGAGTCAGGGGAGCAAGCTCTGTCTAAGAGGTCAGAGATCAGGTTTCAAACCCAGCCCTGCTGCTGGTCTGCTGTGTGACCTTGCCAGTGTCCTTTCTGTCTCAGGGCCCCAGCTCTCTCTTCTATCAGGTGGGAGAGTTCCGGGCCGGTGTCGAAGGTCCATCTTCCTTAGGAGATAGATGAAGCAAGGTTTGCTATTCCCATTTGTCAAGGGGGTTCAAGGTTCAAGGAGGAGTGGAGTATTTACTCAAAGTCACTCAGCGAGGCAATGAAACAACTGGGATTAGAACTCAGGCTTCCAGACTCATTTCTGTGCTCTTTTCCCCTGCAACATTGTGCCACGTGGAAACAGTCACACAAATCCTGTAGTTGTTGGCTATTGCAGACATATAATTGACAGGTGAATGGGCCCCGAAGATCATGGCAGAAAGGACGTTACCTCTCACTGACTCTTCCCAGGCCAGTGACCTGCTGTCATCTCTGCCGTCCACCCATGCTCCTTGCTCACAATGGGACGGGCCACAGTGCAGCTCTCCCTGTCATTTTCATGTCTGTCTCTCCATGACCACAGCTGCTTTCTAGGTCTCGCCACTGAAGATGTGCCTGGGTCTCTGTTTCCAGGCAAAGCCAGCCTGCTTTGGAGGCCAGGCTGAACTGAGATTGAGAGAGAGAGCCCCGGGAGGGCATGTCACCAGCCCTGGGGCTCTCTGAGAGAATTCCAGAAGACGGGAACTCTGGCTGGGAAGGGGCCTCACTGGGAGCACTACCCCAGACTCTCTCTCTCCATCTTACCTTGATGCCATAGTGAGGGTAATTTATACCTGAGACATTTTATAAGCTTCCCAATACCTCTTTGGACAGAAGAAAGAGGTTCCAGGTTTTCCTTAAATTTTTTACCTCTTAATTCATTCACTTACGTATTTATCCTCCACTCCACAGACATTTTTAAACATGCATATCTACTGAAACTGCCATGGCCCAGAGGGAAGTGTGAGAGCAGCCATCCTATTCTTCCAGGACTGACCAGGATCCCCAAACACCCATGCAGCCTGTGTGTGTGCTGTGTATGTGTTTGTGTGCACATATGTGCAAGCACGTATGTGTCTGTGTGTTTGGGGGATGCAGAAGGGACAAGTGGGTACTGCTCCATGTTTAGGCCATATGCTGGGGAAGACCCCCCACCCCCATGCTGGAGCAGGAGATAATCAGACACCCCGGTCAACCGAGGAACAAACCAGGCTGTGAGCACTGCTATAGCGTCCAAAAGGCATTGGAAGTATCGGTTGACAATAGGCTGGGGCAATTCGGTACAAAGGGATTGTAGCTCCCTCTTGCCTTGCCTTACTTCCAAGTTGAGGGAGGTTCAACCATCCCATCCACACCCACACTCCGCATCCCAGCCTTGCCTTGCCACTGCCCTGAGAGATCCTCAGGACCCCCAAGGCTTTGAACCTTTTCAGATTCAGACCATTTGTATCCTGAACTGTGGACAATGGACTACTGACACTGCCCTCCTCACTGGACCTGACCCTTCCCAGGAGGACTCCTGCCATGGGTGCCTCCAGTCACCACCCCATGGGTAGAACCCCGGTGTGGCCAGGGCCATCCTCCTAGCACCAGCCAAGTGGCCAATAAGGGAGCCAGGAGGTAATGCAGAAGCTGTGAGGGGGAGAAGGTGGTTCCTGAAGTTGTGTGTCCACATAGTCAGCCTGCAAGACGCCCCCCTTCCCATTTCATCCTTAGGGGTGGCTTTCCCTAACCTGGAAGGGTTGGGGTTGGAGTTAAGGTTTCAGCCACATAGTAGGTACAGTTGTTAAATAATCTTTGGGAAGTGAAGGAAGAACAAGTGAATGAATGAATGAATTAATGAATGCAAATTTTAAGAAAATCATGGAACTGCCTTCCTCTGTTCACAAAAGTATTGGGAAGCTTATCAAACTTCTCAGGTATTAGACACTCCTCCCTGTGAGGGAGCTGCCAAGGGCAAAAGTAGGGTTGATGGAAGTAAGAGCCTGCCTTGCTCTTAAGGTACTGTCCTAAAAAAGATCTCCCCATTTAGCGAGGGAGACCAACACCTCTATGCCCAGCTGATTTCCATAGTCACCTGGTGTCATCTGCCCAAGGACAAGCAGGGGAAGCCTGGAGTCTTGGTGTCTGAGGAGGAGGAGGGACACCCTAAACCCCAAGGCCCTTCCAGCCCAGGAGCAAACCAAGTGGCTTTGGAAAAGTTTAATTCCAAGCACGCACAGGTCCCTGCGGAAGCTTGAGAAGCTGCTGTCCCCCTTCAGCTCCTCCCCAAATATGTAGATGTCCTGGTTACAGAACTTGTTAAATGTCTACTTCACATGGAGCTGAGTTGCACTTATGAAGGACCTGGGAAGGGGGAAGTCGCAAGGAACCAGAAATGAGGAGGGAAGCCACAGCAACGAGTGGATCCAAGGCTTCCTCAGAAACAGGGGTGGGGGCCTCAAGCCCTACACACCAGGGGAGCTAAAACTGAACCTTCTATATCAAGGTAAGAACAGAGAATGGGAAGGCCCACTGGGAAAGCCCCTCCCACTACCCCACATGAGGAAGCAGCACTAAGCAGCCTTCTGCAGCAACTCGTGGATGACCCCAGCTCTACTGTGAGAGGGCAGTCCCACCTGTGCCCCACTTTTAGGCAGGCGTGGATGCTGACACCAGGTGTGGAAATCCCAAACTGAGAAAATGCCCTAAAATCGGGCTGAGATTGGAGCATCCCTTAGAGACCAAGGATCAAGTGCCCCATCGGTGAGGTGACCATACCTGCTGGTTGACTCCTATTATCCCCATGTCCTGCCTAGGTTGTCATTGCTTAAGGGAATCAAATTAAGAATTAGATAGGACTGGTAGCCCTCCACTTGTACTTCCAGCTTTCCCCACGATTGCTTCTCTTGGTGTGTGTGTCACATGCGCAGTGAGCAAGTTTTCACCTCAACTCAAGGCTAAATGCAAAAGATGATGAGTGCTGACCTGCCTCTCCTTCCCCACCTTTTCTTGACTCAGTGTTACCCTCTCAGGGACAATGCATTCAACTCTACTTGAGATGGTGAAATGCATGCAGATATAGCAACTAATGAGAGTTAGTTTCCCCTCCGGGGTGCTGCTAAGGGACAAACAGTATTGCTGCTCTGCCAGTTGTGCCACAGCCTGCAAATGCATGAAGCCACCAGGCCACCAGGCTCCAGGGTCAGCAGGGAAAGGTGGGAGTGACAAGTGAGGGTATACACATGATGTGCAGGAGCTAGAAGGCAGGCGTCTTGCTAATGGGCTCAGACAGTGGTGGGAGCAGCCTTGCTGCAGACACTGCCATTTACTGTACAGTGTGAATCTACAATTATTTATCTTGGTGTTTGCTATGGCATTTTCATTTTTCAATAACCCTCAGTAGCAATGACTTCGACCAAAAAAAGGAAAGTGCATGAGTAATGAAAATGTAAGTTATCTTGACTTTCTCTTCTTCAAGAAAATTAATGATGAAACTGTAACATGTAAAATGGTTACCTGTGTTTATCATCCCCCTGAGAACCATAGTGATGCCAATTATTATATAAAAAGCAAGACAAAATCTGCTCAAGAAGCACTAACATCTAACTCAAAGGTCATCAGTAACTTTAAGAAGACTGTCTAAAATCCTAGCCAAACATTACCCCGGGTGTTTCTGTGAGGGTGTCTTGGATGAGTTGAATATTTGAATCAGTAGACTAAATAAAACAGATTGCTCTCCATAACATGGTGGGTCTCATCCAATCAGTTGAAAGCCTGAATGAAACAAAACACTGACCTCTGTTGAGTAAGAAAAATTCCTCCTTCCTGACAGCCTTTGAAATGGGACATCAGTTCTTTTTGCTTCTACAGCAGACTCAGCCTTTAGACTTAAACTGAAACATCAGCTCTAACGTTTTGGAATTGCCAGTCGCTCTCTCTCTCTCTCTCTCTCTCTCTCTCTCTCTCTGGCTTTCAGAGAGAGAGGGGAGAGGGGAGAGAGAGAGAGAGAGAGAGAGAGAGAGAGAGAGAGAGAGAGAGAGAAATATATATATCACATAATTTCTATATATAATCATATAATCTCTTTATATATATAATCATATAATTATATTTATTTTATATCCTATTGGTTGTGTTTTTCTGGAGAACTCTGTCCAACCCATTTGTCAAGTCCAAAATATATTGTACACATGCTCAGAGTGAAGTGATAGCTATAGCACCCCCAAGAGAAGTTCACACAGGGTTTAATGATGTCAGTTTCATATTAGTGTAATCAGATGCATCAATAGAAAAAATCAGTCAATTCCAATAACAGCTCACTCTTTCCATCTAATTCAGACAATCAACATAAAGCTGTTTGAAATTCATTCTGTTCAAGGTGAAACATCTCTTAATATTGTGAACACTACTGGAAACTCACTGTTTATAATTTCAATGTAAAAGACAACAGTGTTTGTTGTTGAGGTTATAATATTATCACCTTAAATATATAAATTATTTTAAAAGCAATGTTCTCACTAAATTAACAAAACAAAACAAAAAAACACCATAGAGCAGAAATGTTCCCAGAATTCGTTGTACCCATAGTAGGCAGGCCTGCACCAAGAGGAACAGGAAGAAGAAATGAGGATGGAGGAGGGATGGGAGAAGGTGGTGAGCAACTTGGAATAACAGAGTTGGACTCCTTCCACGCAGACACTGTGCTTTCATTCATCTCACAAATACTACTTACAGTGGTTTGTACCAGACACTTTTAGGCACTAGGGACTCAGAAATAAACAAGATAAATAAGACCTCCTTCTCTGAGGAGCTCACAATCTAACATGGACACAAATAAGCAATTTAAAAAGATACTCACTGATTCAAATGTGTGATACAAAGGCCATGAGAAGGTATATAACTCAAGTAACTTCGGGGTGACAGAAACTTCACTAGTGAGGCTATTCAACAGGCTCTTAGTAAGTGATAGACACTGGGATAGGTTGAGTATATAAAGATACAGGAGAGATTCTCAAACGAAGGAGTGAAAAGACAGGAGAGATTCTCAAATGAAGGAGTGAAATGGATATATACCAGGAAAAATACTTAGGGCCTGGCTGTTGTGGCTCAGTGATTGAGTGTGGACCCAGGAACCAAGAGGTCACGGTTCAATACCCAGTCAGGGCACATGCCCAGGTTGCAGGTTTGATCCTCAGTGGGGGGTGTGTAGGGAGGCAGCCAATCAATGTTTCTCTTTCATTGATGTTTCTATCTCTCTATTTTGGTCCCTTCCTCTCTTTCTAAAATCAATAAAAAACGTTGGCCCTGGTGGGAGAAGAGAAATCTAGAGCCTGGGTAGGAAGCAGGCTATGGCAGGTGGCTGCAGGGATTGGAGCAAGAGCAGGTGTCAAAACTGTCTACACAGGGTGGGGCCAATCATAAAGACCAGGGCCAGGCAGCATGGATTCTTCACTTCTGGAAAAGGGAGCCATTATAAGGTTTTAGACAGGGAGCAAGGTGATCAGAGAGATATATCGGCTGGAAGAAAGGAAACTGCCGGAAGCTAATTCCAGCAGGTCATAAATGCAAGAAGTTCATCAAAAGGTTGGTGACCCTTGAGCCTTCAGCAAGGGCTGGAGAATCACATCTTGCCTGTTGGAAATGGCTCAGGGCATTTCCCCAAACCTGAAAAGGGTGCATAAATGATTGCTTGCTGCCAGACAGCTGAGGGCATTTCAAGCTACATGTTATTGCCTCCTACTGGCCAAACACCTGAACAGCTGTAGGCAGTTCCCCCAATCTGACAATGGATTCTGTATACTAAACCTTGCCTTTGATGTGTATATCTACCTTGCCTTAGGACAAATTGTGTTAAGAAAGAGCAAGGGGTCCTGAGACAAGGAGGACTTGGTTTCTTTAGCTAAGTCTTATCTGGCTCCCCAAAATGCCTTCCAAAATTTATGTTTTGTCTCTGGACTCCTGATTAATTTACACACAGCACCTTTTCCAGATTCCTGAACTCTTCAAGATGCTGGATCAAGACCCCCAGCAGGAAACCAGGAAGGAAACTATTAAAATAATTCAGGTCAAATATATTATTAGCTGTCAGTATGCAATACACAAATATTTAGTAAGTGCCTACTGTGTGCTAGTGACTATTCTGGGCCCTGAGAATACTACACCAAAGAGTAAAAAAGTCCCTTCTCATAATCTAGTGGGGGAAGAGTAAATGAATAAATATTTAAATAGTTGATGTAACACATGTGACAGTTATATGAGTTAAACACAGACTGTGAGCCAGGTACTCTTCTAAGCACTTGATATGTACTAACATATTTTTATTTCCGTGACAGTCCTATGAAGTAGATACTATTATTATCATTCCCATTTTATAGATGAGAAAACTGATGGGAAGGGCTTAAATAACACCAGAAGGTTTGGACAGAGCACATACTCCACTTCCACATTTTACTGTTTTTCATGGGCTGGTGGCCTGGCAATAACAGGGCTTCCTCTCACCAGACTAGGCATCTGTAGCCCCTGCCTTCCCGCTCTCTCCCCTCCCCCAGCAGCTCCTGAGCACTGGTTTGCCAGCTGCCTTGCCTGCTAGCCTGCAACTCCTTATGAGCCAGGAGCCATTGCACTTCTATTGTGTCTGCTTAGAGGCACACTGTGCTGGGCATGTTACATGCACATAGACTCAAGAGCATTGCCAAAGACCACCTGTTCAGCCAAAAGTGGTTGTGTTGATAGAGTAGAAAAGGAGAACCATTTTTAAGGGCACTCATCCTGTGTTCTTTGCTTTGAAAGGAAGGCCTGTTTTATCAATCAGACACTGGAATTCTCAATGATGGGCAAGAACTCAAGTTCCTATTATTTTGGCCAGGGTACTCAGAATGGAGCAGGGTACCAGTCCCTGGCTCTCCTCACAGAACTCGGGTACAGGACTAACAACAGAAATACGGCACCCACAGGCTTACAGAGTAGCCCTATACCTCAGTGGGTATTTAGTTTTGACTTCCCAGATCAACAGCTACTCCTTTGAAGAACTGATCTCTACTCCCTGCCACAATCAGCTGGTTGTGATGGGGGCTCCCAGCTACCTGCCTCCCTCCCTGGCCAAAGGATGAGCACATTCCCCAAGTGGACCAATCATAGTACTCCATTGTCCTTGGCCACAGTGATTGGTCCAGGCAGGCACGGGCACATGAACCAAGCTAGACCAATCAAAACACTCTATCCTCACCCCACCTACCACCATCACCAAGTCATGGTGATTGATTCAGGGTGTTATCTACCTACTGTTAGCAAGGTTCTCTCACTTTTGGTTTTGAGGCTGTAAGGATTCTAGTAGGTCAGAGCAGCCAGTAGCTGTTTCCAGCCTGAGAGAAGAAAAACAACATACAATGGGAAGTAGGAGAGAAAAGGGCGAGATTGATTGGGAGATTGCTCTGTAATCCAATCACCCTGGAGGCAGCTCCACCCTGGCAGTGGTGTGCACACACCCAGGATCTGACTGAGGTCAGCGAGACAGGCAGGGCAAAGAATGCTTCCTACATGACAGATGAGGAAACTGAGGTTCGGACAGGTGAAATGATTGCTCAAGGTCACTTTACTAACAGGGGTGAAGCTAGGACAGAAGCAACCGGAACTTCTACCTTTTCGTTGGGAGTTCTTATCTCATCCACTGCCTCAAAGGGCATGGTCCCTGTAGCCACGACCACCACCCTGCCCACATGTGCAATGGCTCCTGGGTATAAGCCACCTTTTTGTGTTGGACTCTGAGCGAGACCACAGCATCTGCTCTTAGATGGAAAACTACTCAGGGCCCAGGGGACAGAACCTCGTCTCTGGGAACTTGCACGCACAAAACCAAATGGAAGGTTTGAGCAACAAGAGCCAGAATTTACCAATCATCATTGGTTCCTCTTCTGAAAACTGCCCCATCTTATTCTACTTGTTCCATGAAGTCTCCAGCATAAAAATGCATTCAGCCCAAAATTCTGCCAACCATCCGCGTTTTATTATTATAGCTCCTCACAGTGGCACTTGTAAGACGTCCTCCCAGTAACCCCATGGGCTTTCTGACGTTGTCAAATCCTTTCATACCTACACCAAAGGTTGAGAAAACAGAGAACATTGCTGGGGCCCACATGAGGAGCCAGGTAACCCTTGTATCCTTTCTGACACCCCTTCCTGTTCCAACGTGGCTGCCAGCCACGGTTCCCAGGCACCTGAGTGAGAGGGAGACAGGGAGAAACTTTTTGGACCCTGATACAATAAGACTATGCCACCCAGGCCCTATGGACTGAGGTGGTTCTCAGGAGGTTGCCCTTCACAGTACAGCTGAGGAAACCGAGGCGCTGGGGACACAAACCCAGGCCTGGAGTTCCCAGCGCGAATCCTCCCAGGGTGCTGCAGGGCCGGCCAGAGGGAGCAGGAAGGGCTGCCTTCGCCATTTAGACCTCTGCCTTCCAAACCCCTTCCAAGTCTCTATCCCTGGGAAATGCCACCCTCTGACCTGATGGAAGCAGCTACTGAAAATTCTTCAGAAACCCAGCGTAGGAGGGAGCCCGTGAAAGGGCTGAGGCTGTCAGCACAGGCAGCGGCTCAGACTGGACCCCGCAGGGCCTCTGTGTGCAGCTTTGCCTGCTCTGCATCTGTGCCTGTCCTGGCTGCCAGCACACCCACCGCTGTCCCGTCCACAGTGCGCGGCTCCCGTGTCGGGAGCGCTGGTGGGAGCGCCGGTGGAACCGCTGGAACACGAGAGGCACCGAGGAGAATGCAGAAATAGCCCAACAAACGTCATCTCTAAAGTTGTACTCAGTACCCAGCAAGTACCGGGCACTTTGTTTCATTATCCTCATTTCACGGATGAGGAAACTGAGGTTTGGGGGAGTTGGGGACTTACCTATATTGTTCCTGAGCTAATAAGTAACCTGCTGGGATTCAAACCCAGGCCCATCTGACCTAACCCTAACTGGGTTCAGCCTCATCCCTAAATGGGTCTTCACATGAATGTGATCCCTCCCCTCGAGGAGGTTCATTAAACCAGAGGCCAAAAACTTGCATCCGTAGGTATGTGACTGAGGGTGGTAGGCCCATAGGCACTCAGGGACGGGGCATCACAGGAGAGGCAGACCCCTGCCCGGGAGGCACCGCAGGACCCCAGGAGGGCCCAGGCCTCAGGGATAGGAGGCTCTGGAGAGAGGGAGGGGAGGGCAGGGCACCGGAGCAGACATAGTGCCCACTGGAGCAAAGGCGGGTTGCTGAGGAGGAGGGTGGGTGGTAGAGTTGGTGGCAGTGGCGGAGGTAAGGCTGGCTGGTGGGACCCAGGCCTGGGGATGTCTGTGTAGGAGGGTGGGGGCTCCTGAACGCCAAGTTCATAGAGCAGCACTGGGAGGCCTGTCTTGAAGCTGCCTCAGCACAGCGAGCCCTGTTGTTTTTTAAATTGTGTGTTCACGGAGGGGGCGCGTCCCTTCCACAAACCCTGCCTCGCTGCAAAGGCTGGAGAAGATGCTGGAAAAGGGCCTACAGGTGAGGTGGAGGCTTCTGAGCAGTGTTCCCAGGGAAGGAGCCACGTGATTCCCAGCTGGGCAGTGATGGGATGAAGCAGAAGGAAAAGGGCTCAGTAAGGAGGGCCTGCTTTGAATCATCTGAGGACGACGTGGGATTTCTACGTCGTGGGATGTGAGGGGGTCTCAGGATCTCCATCCTTCCCGCTGGAGAAACTGGGGTTCAGGGAAATGGAGTGACTCACCCTGGTCTCACAGATCCTGGCCTCTGCCCCCTGTGTGCACGCTCTGCCCTGCAGCGAGCTGGGAAGGGCTCCACCTGGGGAGGCACAGGAGACAGGAAGCCCACGTCCTGCACAGTCACAGTCTGGCTGCACGGAGGAGACGCACACAGGAAATGCCACCCAAAAGCCCCCTGTGTCGTTCCTAGCAGAGGGAGGCAGCGCCAGGCCCAGGGCCACCCCAGGGCCTTTGCCCCTCCTTCCCAGGAAGAGAGGTTTCCGCCCTGAGCAAGACAGCACACGTCAGAGGCCGAGGCCCGCAGCCCGCGATCTGGGGCCCGTTCCCAGCACTCGCAGGGCAGCTGGGCCAAGCTGCTGACTCACGGAGCAACCTCCAGACAAGTCACTTCCCTCCCGGGCAGCCGGCCTGGCATTGAAAGTGGGCATCCCTGTGTCCCTCACCACCCACACCCTTGCCAGGGGGTCTCTTCCCATCAGAACTGCCGGCTGCTGGTTGGGTGGGAAGGGAGGTCAGGTGATATAGGAGAGTGGGAAACATCTCATCTGAAAGCTGATATTCCACGGAAAAATATAACCTGCGTTTAGAAAGTGAAAACAGTGCCTACTTATTTTCGCAACTGAACACACACCACTGAAGAAAGGCCTGAACACTGCCTGAGCGATGGGAACGGGCCCAGGAGGGAGTCCCTGGAAGGGAGGAGGGAGGGGAGAGGTTGTACTCCCAGAAAGAGAGGACAGCTGGAGGCTGAGAACCCCTAAGAGGTGGGGATTGCATACTTGACTCAGACATGACAAGCAGGTGAACTCACTAGCAGAAGAGGAAGGTCCTCATTAGGGCCACCCAGGCTTCTTCAGCAGCCCGCAGGGCATCCACGGGCTCATAACAGGGGGAACAGAAGGGACTGCTAAACAGCCACAGCAGAGCGCTCACCGCCCACTGAGAGGCATGGATGCTGCATTTCACGCTCTCTCTCTCTTGTTTTTTTGGTTTTGTGGATATTTTTTCCCATTGAGTTTTAGAGAGAATGGAAGTGAGGGAGGGAGGTAGTAGAGAGAGAAAAACATTGATGTGAGAGAGACACATCGATTGGTTGCCTCTGGCACCTGCCCAACTGGGGCCAGGGCCACAGAGGGAACCTGCAACCCAGGCACATGCCCTTGACCAGGAAACAAACCAGTGCCCCTCCAGTGCGAGGGCCAACGCTCCAACCACTGAGCGACACCGGCCGGGGCTGAATTTCACTTCTTTAAAAAACGAGTTTGTGAAACAATGTCATCCCAATATTCTAAAATAAAAGCTAAAAAATATTTGTATGAGCACACTCAAATGCATAGGGAAAAAAAAGCCTAGAAAGAAGATAGCAAAATGTTAACAGAAGGTAACCTTGCAAGGTCAGGTGACAATCTTTCTCTCTCTCTCCTCTCTCTCATTGTGTCTATGTTTTTCAAAGTTTTCCGGATGTACCTATATAACAACAAATGTAATAAGGATATCATTTAAAAAATTAATTAGGCCTGGAAAAGGCAACTTGCCAAAGGGCTAAATTTATTTTCAAAGGGAAGTTAGCATTTTTATTACTATAAACGTA
Organism: Eptesicus fuscus; assembly: GCF_027574615.1. Classification (NCBI taxonomy): domain Eukaryota; kingdom Metazoa; phylum Chordata; class Mammalia; order Chiroptera; family Vespertilionidae; genus Eptesicus; species Eptesicus fuscus. The sequence goes on from NC_072478.1 coordinate 33,685,557, forward strand.
GCAGCCAGCTCCTTACTGCGATAAAGCCTAACGCTACCTGTTCATGTCAGCCCCTGTACCTGGAGGCAGCCAGAAAATAAGGTATTCCAGGCCTTTTAAATCAGGCTCCACACACACACGTGTGTGTGTGTGTGTAACGGGCCCCAGATCGCGGGCTGCGGGCCTCGGCCTCTGACGTGTGCTGTCTTGCTCAGGGCGGAAACCTCTCTTCCTGGGAAGGAGGGGCAAAGGGAACAGCCTATGCAAAGGCACATGTGTGTGTGTGTGTGTGTGTGTGTATGTACATATATATAAACTCTACATGCAGCACAAATTTTCTTCCTAACCTGCTCTGGTAGGGACAACATTACAAATAGTCTTCATTCCTAACTGATGGCCAAGGTATGGACATTAGTAGGTGATGGAATTGCCAGTGAGAATTAGATTTTTCCAGGGATCATGAAAAGGCAACAGTAGGACTTTATACCTCACCATTGATCATCTCCAGAGCTATTCCCATAATCTGAAAGCTCTTAATATAAACCAGTGCCAGGTGACAGAGAGAAAAGCTGAGTCGTAGAGAAATAAAGTGGTGGGCCTGAGATCAAACACTGAGAAGAAGGGGGATCAGTATGTGTTTGAGATGAGTAGCTGTTCCATCATTGAACAGATACTGATGGATACCTACTATGTGCCTGGCACAAAGTAGGTCCTATGGAATCAAAGAGAAATGAGATGCCTTTCCCAGATAAATACATTCCCAGACTAGTGGGAGGATAGAGGCTTAAAAACAGAGAGATTGCATCAGCACCCTATAGGTGCTGTATGAGAGGGTTGTGGGAATATGCAGAAAATGGGGCCACAAACTCACCTGGGGTGGGGACTAGGGGAGGGTAGGTTGGATGGGTGGAGGGTGTGAGGAAAGGCTTTCTGAGAGGGGAAATATTTGAGCTGGGTCCTGAGACATAAGTAGGAATCCACAGAGTGAAGATGTAGGGAAGAGCATTCCAGCCTAAGGGAACAGCCTATGCAAAGGCACTGAGGTATGAAGAAACAACTCCTATTTGGAAATTTTCTATGCTCAGAACCTAGGGTGGGGAGTGAGTCAAGGGGAAAAGAGACCGGCCAGGTGATTTGGGACTTGAATGTCCCTCAGAAAAGTGTGAGCTTAAGCAAAAGGGTGACATTTTCAGACCATATGGAACCCCTAGCTAGATGGGAGAGAGAGAACCCTAGCCCCTGAGTGGCTGTGCTAAGGGCCTGGAGTGGACAGGGGTGGGGAGAATGAAGTCTGAGAGCCTCCATGGAGGCCCCAGCCTCCCTCAGGAGACCAGCTGCAACCTTCGCACCACATCCTGCCTGGCAGGGAGGGTGCTCCTGGGTGTCAAGTTTACGTGAGGACCTGCCGGGCTGGGCTCAGACGACAGAGGTCTCTTGCCCCATCCTGTCCAGCCCAGCACCCCATGTGGGTAAGATGGGGCAGAGCTCCAAGGAGGTGGGGCCAGGGCCTGGCTGACACATGGGGGTGGGGCCAGGCCAGGTGTCTGGGGACCTCATGTCATGGCCTAGTGACAGAGGCTGGGAGGCAGCCTGGGGCTGCTGAGGCAGGAGTGGGGGATGTGGTGGGAGGTGTTCAGGACCTGCATTCAGGAGCCGCAGCTTCAGCGCAGACCTGTGCAGCTCTCACTCTGCTCAGGGGGACACCCCACCACTGCCCAGCAACACCCCACCAGTGCCACCTCCCTAGAGACCACTTCTCATCGGGGCCAGAAGCAGAGAGGAGGGGACTCCTCTTTTCCTTGCTTCCTTTCACAGTCTCAGAGAACCAGGGTAGTCTAGCCCCCGAAGACTATGGATTGTGGCCTCCTGATTTAGAGAGGCGCAGAGAAGGAAAGTGACCTGCCCAAGGTTCCACAGTGGCAAGTGGCTGGACCAGCCCTGCAGAGTGTAAGACGAAAAGGCCGAGACCCGGAACTTCCTTCCTTTCCCGCCTCTCCTAAACCCAGGTGTCCCACGATCAGGAGACCCCAGGTGAGGGAGGGCTGCCCAGCAGAGGTGGAGGGGGTGGCCCTGTGCCATCCGCAGGGCTGCAGGCAGTCTGTGGCCCAGGGAATTCCCCTTCTTCCCCTCAGCCGCCCACCAGCTGCTCAGGCTCAGCTGTGGTTGTGTGGACGCTCCCTCGGGAGCAGGCTGACGACAGCCAGCCCCTCCTTCTGGGCAGGAACGAGGGAGGGCAGGTGTGTGTCCCGATCCCTGCCTCTGCTTACCAGCCAGGTGACCTTACTCGGCCTCTTTGCCCCACCTGAGCATCAGCTTCCCTACCTGTGAAAGGATGTGATCGTACCTACGAATCGTACCTACGTAGCTGCCTCCCTCGGGATTGCTGTGGGGATCACATAAAACACCGGCTGGGAACATGCCTTGTCGATGGCAGTTAACCCACGTTTGAAGGGCAGAGGTGCCGCCTGCTCATGTACGTGAGTGTGCGACTCAGTGTCTGTCGACACCTGTGCAATGTTTCCCCAAGGCAAGCACGTGTTCCTCTGTGCCGGGCGCTAAGTCCTCCCTTTGTGCCCTTCCATTACCAAGAGCTGGCTCCCCGAGGAGGGCGGAGGGGGTGCCTTTTCCAGCGGCTCCAGAAGCAGGTCTAGGCTGTGGGGAAGGGGGCACCCACAGTTTGGGGTGGAACGCCCGGGGCCGTGAGCCTGGGGGAGAGCCACGCTGTTGTGGAAGGGGCGCACCTGGGTGTCACGGCCCACAGTCCTGGTGGCTCGTGTCTCTGAGCGGCCCCGCTACCCTCTCTGGGCCTCTGTCCTTATTTCAGGGGTGCCACTCTCCCTGACGCTCCTACAAGCGTTCAAGTCCAGCACCCTCGCCCTTGATCCTGGATGCTGGGAGGGAGGGAAGCCCTCGCTCTCACATGGCCACCCCTTCCAGTTACAGATGAGAAGTGAAGCTCAGAGAGGGTGGGGGGTCTCACCCCTGACACACAGCCCATCCGGGCAAAGCAGAGCGGGAGCTGGGTTTTGGGGAGGACAGCCCCTGCCCTTCCCTCTGTGACAGCCTGGCATCTTACCTGCCAAGCCCAGCACCCTCTGTACTTCGTGCCCTGGGAGAAGTGGCCAGGTGGGCGGGGGCCGGTGCTTAAACTCACCGTGAATAAAGCGGCCAGTGTTCTAGGCCCAAACTGCAGGCGTGAGATCTGACAGACACATAAAAGGCTCGCACGCGCTGCCCTCCTTGGAAAGGGTTGGCTTTGGAGCCAGAGGGCTTCCGCACTCCGGGAGCTTGGGTGGTGGGGCTCCCAGACAGGCCCGATCCCTGGGCCTGGAGCCTGAGTGCCCTGAAGGTGGGGACCTCGGGGTGGCTGGCCCCAGCCCGTTTCCTGTGGCCGTCGCGGGGACAGGGGCGGGGGAGGAAGGCTGGGCCTGGGCGAGCTAATCTGGAGAAGTGATTTTCCTTCTCAGCCAGCCCCTCCCTAGGCAGGGCTGTGCGCTGGAAGGTAGGCCGGCCAGGGCTCCCAGGGAGGGGCCGGCTTATCAGGCAGGAAACACTGGGCTCCGGCCACATCCTCCTCCTCCTGGTCACAGCAGCTCCCAGGGGCAGGAAAACACTCAGCAGCCGCTGCTCCTCCGCCCTCGCAGCCCCTCCTGCGTGCCTTCGCCCTCCTCCTCCTCGTCCTCCAGCGACTGGGGAGGCAGAGTGTCCAGTGTGTGGTCTACTGCCCTGGGAGCTCTGCCCGGTGCCGGCTTCCCAGCCCCTCTGCCGCCCCTGGGCTGCCTGCCGCCTTTCTCTGCAGCCCGGACACAGGGTGGGGCAGGCGGGGGCGGCAGAAACACGACAGAGGGCCACTGGCTCCCAGAGATGTCCAGGTGGGCTCCTCGGGCCTCTCTGTGCCAACCCCTGGCCCTCAAAAGCCACGACTTGGTCCCTGGACTGCCTGGGAACCTTAGGGCATGCGCTAGGGAGTGCAGTGCCTCCCCATCCTCCGCGCCGCCCATTCCCAGCCTCACCCTCCTGGGCCAGCACCCACCCGAGACCACCTGGGCATCAGGAAGCACAAAAAGAAACCTCGTGGGAGGTCTCCTGAAGGCGCGCCAATGCACAGGGCCCCTGCCTCCCCTCCATCTGCATTCCCACGGCCCCTTCTCCCCATCACCCGACCTCCCTGTGCCTGTGCCCCCAGCTCCTGTCCACTGCTGAGACCTGTGGCCCCGCAGAGAGCAGAGGGGCCCTCTCCCACAGCCCTGCCCTGGCTGTCCCCCCCTGGCCACCACTGCCTGCCCCACCCTGTGACCACTGACCCCCTGTCCCCGAGGGTTCTCGTCGGCCCCCACTACTTGCTCTCCCCATAGTCTATCTCCCTCCCCACCCCCCGCCTCCCCAGCTCTCCACTGGCTTCTGCTCTCAGCTGCTGGCTCTCAGGCGAATCCCCTGACCTCCCTGGGCCTCTGTTTCCTCTTTCATCAAATCCGGGGGGTGACAGCGTGATAACAATAAGTTTTTCCAGCTCTGACCGCCAGTGATTTTTTTTTCAAGGTCACAGAGCTGGGACGAGAATCTCCTCATTCCAAGGCCCGTGTTCTTTCCAGGACAAATGGAGCCCCTCTCCTGGCATGAGGATGCCCCTCCGACAGCTGCTGGTCTTCATCAGAGCAAATCGCTTTCTCCTATTACCCTGCTCCGCAGAGTTTAAGGTTGCCCGCTTCCCTGACCGGTGCAGCACCTGAAATGTGGAGGTTTTCCTGGATTCTCTGGCTCGGTAAGAACAAACCAGCATGAAGAGATGCAGGGGGAGCAATCCAGTGCCTTTGGCCACCTGCCCTCTTCACAGGACCTCTCACCCCTGGAAGTCGCAGCCTCACCTCTCAGGGTTTCAGCATCACACAGGAGAGCCAGCTCCCTGATGCCCCTGGAGGCTGCAGAGCCATTCCATCCGTCATAATCTAGTGCTTTCTCCAGAATCCAGTGAAATCTCCTTGTGTTAAGGTCTCCTCCCCCTTGGCCCAGATCCGTGCCACTTCACCGCCCTTCGGATGGATGGAAGATGAGTGACTATTTGACCCAGTGATGTGAAGTGACCACACCCTACACCTACGCGCAGAGCATTCCAAAAGTGCCCGAGGAGTCCGCTCTCCCACTCCCGGTGAAGTTGCCTGCCTTTCCCTCACAGTGTGGCTAGGAGACTCCCACATCCATACAACATTCAGCCTCTGACGGAGGGGAATGCAGACCTGAGAGAGGGTCTGGAGGGGACCACAAACCCTACCCGGCCTCAAATATGGGTCCAGAGCAAAATGAAAAGGAGCCTAAGCACCAGCCCTCAGGGCCAGGCCGGATGAAGGGTGCGCATCCCCACAGGTGGCATCAAGCGGACAGGGAAGCAGAGGAAAGCAGGAGGGAATAGGGGGAGGCAGAAGAAAGAACTTTTAGTGATGGAACTTGTTAGACTGGCTTACAGAGAGAAAAAAAACATTTTCCCAGAGGCCTGGCAAATCAAATAGAACCCCACTGCCCAGAATGGCTAAGAGGCAGTCCTCAGTGGAAGCGGGAGAATGGACTAAATGACCCAAATGGTCTCTTTCCATCCCAGTTTAGTGCCCAGATAAGAAAGCTGAGTCCCTCTGTTATCGCTCTAGCCACCGTGGGGTCCTGTTCCCTCGTTTCTCCCAGGCAGTCAATCCCACCATGACAATCACATGGCTCCAGATTTTTCAAACTAGTACCAGCCTCCAGGCCTGCAAGAAATCTAAACTGTCCAAAGAAATAGACAATAGCTATCCTGTACGTGCATATAAAGCTCTACAATTTCTCAAGTTCCCACAAATTCCCGAACTGCCCCCTTAGGTGAGAAAACAGGTCCAGTGATTTACCTAAGTCCCAATCAAAATCCAGTGATGGGGTAAGGGCAGACCCTGTCCACAGGTCCGGGCTATTTCCAGACGCTGTCCTGCTGCAGCTAGAGCTCTGAGCCCCATGAGTGCAGCCAGCAGCCCCGACGGAGTGCTCCAGGGATGCTGGGGAACCAAAGGTCTTGCCTTGCTGACTGATAGACTAACCCTTTCCCCCACTGATAAACTGATGCTCAGGGAATGGCGTGCCACCCACCATGGTGTTTAGGGAAAGGAACATGCTCAATTTGCCAGTGGAAGCCAGCAGCGAGCATGTAATACGTCTTCAGAAAGACAAAGCCACCATGAGCAAAGCCACTTGAACCTGGTCAGAGGTAAGTCAGTTATAAATAGTCTTCTGGGGGTTAATTCTTCCTGCTAAGAAAGAGTCCGTTCATTCTGGGTATTGAATGAAGTCATTTTGTGCCTCAACTACCAATTGAGACTCTTGGGAAACTTGTTCATATGCTCAGACCCAATGATTCCCTGCTGGGAATCCAGCTAACAACGGAAGCAAGTAAATGTTCACTGCAGTGTTACTTATAATGAAAAGAATTAAAATGGGACAATTCAGTTATCTAATGGCAAGGGGGTGGCCAAGCAAATGAAGCTACGTTAATGCACCCAAGTATGGTGCCATTGTCACAATGACCACTATAAAGACCAATGCCAATGGATCTACATCTGCACTGTGAGCACACCAGGTCCAATTCTGAACACATCAATGCAAGACTAGGGAGGTTGGTATGTACAAATAAGTAGGTTAAAAATAGTTATGTCAATGGAGTGGGTAATCTTTTTCCAAATTTTTTTTCATAGTGATTTTTCAACTGGAAAGAAAACACCTTTTGCAGAAATGGTGTTTAATGACATAGGAAAATGTTTATTTAATACTAATGAAAAAATGTCTATTATAAAAAATATACGTATATGTAGAACTAGACCAAAAAAAGACTGGGTGGATGCAAAAAAAAAAAAAAATCACCAGTAATGTCTTTAAGATGTGGACAATAGATGACTTATTTTAACCTATGATGTTAATTTTTTTAAACTTTCTACAAAGACTTTCTCTTTTGAGAATTAAAATACCAAAAAATGATGGATAGATAGATAGGTAGGATGGATGGATGGAATAGCTGAAAGATAGATGGGTGGGTGAGATAGGTAAATGAATAGATGGATAGATGATGACAGAAAGATGCATGATAGGTAGGTAGGTAGGTAGGTAGGTAGGTAGATACATACATACATACATACATACATACAGCTATCTCTTTTCCTTCCTTCCATCCAAATCCCTTTCACTGGGATGAAATCAAGAGCACAACCTTCTCAAAAAGAAAAAGTCGACAATTACAAATGTTACAGGTCATCTGTCCTCAGCTCTATTCTGCTGCTGTAAGGATGGAAGAGAAAATTCCCCGCTGGTGCCTTCGTGCCCACCCCCTGCCCTCCCTGCTCCAGGCTACACTCCAGCAGGTGAGGGTGAATAGTGTGGCTGCATCACATCCAGCCTCAGAGCCTGGGAACTACACACACAAAGGCTCCAGAGTCTTGGTTTCCAGAGAGATGGGCCAGAAAATGAGGAACCCAAAGGTTTCAGGTTTTTCCCACCAGGCAGAATACCTACAGGCCATCTCAAATGATTACTTTATTCATTTGTTCACTCACTTGTTGAACAGCTACTATGTGATGGGTAAATGATTCTGACGCCGGTTGATAAGTGCCGTAACCCAGATCTGCTCAAGCCCTCCTAACCCCCCTCCCAGCAGGGACAGAGGCATGTGAGCTGGACTGGGACAGGGAGTAGGATGTCATTAGATAGATAATGGAAGTGAGGGTCTCCCAGGTCAGGGAAAAGCACGGGGAAAACACGAAAGTATGGAAAAAGACAGCATTTCCAGGGAACAATAGGCTTTCTGTGCAGTCGGTACACCGTGTGGGGGAGGGTGACGGGAACCACGAGAGGCTTCTGAAAAGAAGAGGCTCTGCCATAGGGGCACTCACATGCGACCAAGCCAGGTGTCGGGGTCCTGAAAGCTTGTACAACTGGGGGTGGGGGGGGGGGGGGGGGGCTTTTAAAGGAAAGGATACCAAGAAATCTTCCTTTTTACAAAGTTTATAAAAACAAATGGCCATGTGACTACATTACCAGGTGCCTCCCAGGAACCTGCAGATGCGAGGGGACAGGGAGGTTTGACCCTGGTCGGCTTCCCATGAGCCCGCCGCCTCGCTCATCCTGTGTGCCGCGGTGGCCAGCAGGCGCTGAAGGGTCTTAAGGAAAAAAGTGAAATGATAACATCTACATTTTAGAAAAATAACTTATAACTCTTTATATCCATCAATTCTTATCAGGCCAGGCAAAAAGTGCTCTCGTCAGCGGGGCACCACCGTCACACTCAGAGCTGAGGCAAAAGTGAAAGAGCGGCCCTGTCGCCTGCTCGTTTCCTGCATTCCCAGGGGCAGGGACAACGCCCCCTCTCCCACAGTGTGTCCTGGAATGAAATACGCCCCTTTGGCACCGCTGAGGGCCAATGTCTTAGGCAGATGCTGCTGGGCGAGTGCTCCAGCCAGCTGTGACCCTGCAACCGCCACTGTCAGCCGTGGTGGGCCTGGGCGGCTTCGAGTTCAAATTAGGTCTATTTCTGGCCCTGTGATTTCCTCTTGGTCCGCTCTTTCCCTGGGCTGTGACAGGTACACATCGGACTGCATGTACAGTAATTCCATGCCATGGTGGAGTGCAAAGCCCCTCGCTGTGAGACTGTTAGGCTGAGGCCAGCAACAAATGTAAGTGAAAACAAGGGGTGAAACCCCAGCCACCACTGGCCAAGTAGGGGGAGGGGAGCTGCACAGCACCACCTCCCACCCTGGACCCCAGTGTCCCTGGCTACGCAATGGGGTGGATGGATGACAAGGCCCCACCTGGGGCTGTAGATGAGAAATAGCCCATAAAACTTGCTGTAAAGCTCGCTACACCTATAAAGTGCTATTAACATAATGACTATAGATTATGATCAAAATGGAAGGAGGAACATATTGGGCTCTCCCAAGACCCACTCCTGGGCTCAGAGGGCCCCGGGGAAACACAAGACTACCCATGACTCAAACAAGTTACAACGGCTTCACCACAGAGAGAAGCCAGACATGGGTGACCTGCACGGACTGAGTAATCCTCCGTTTTTTCCCTGGCACTTTTTGGCTGGCATTTTAATCCCAAACCTCACAAGTTGTTACATCCTTTAATTGCTTATCCGTGTGCTCCCCTGCCTTCTCACAACATTCCATCCAATTTCGAGAGCCCACATGTCTTATTATTGCCACATCCGGTAAATACATAGTGGAGAGGGCAACCCAGGTATTTTTCAAGACTATTTCAAAAAAAGAAAAAAGAAAGAAATTGTGGTAGCCTTAAGTAAGCAATTACCTGGGCAAACTTACTTCTTATCTTGAGATAACACACAGTTCTATTTTACAAGCATGAAGATATCCTGAGGAGAAAACTATTCTGCCAGTAGGCTATAAATCGGTCTTTTCTTTCATTAATATTAATAACAACGCTGTTTTCAATGTGTAATACCAGCCTTTATCTCTTCACCATAAATCAAAAATAAAATAAGCCACCCCTACAAATAACAACTTCGTGAAATTAAAAAAAAAAAAGTTAACGTGGAAAACATTTGGACCAATACTCCAAGTAGCACTGGGCATACTATCTCTGCCCCACTCAAAAACATTTCTTTTTTGGCACAACTTGATTTCAAATGATAGAATGGTCACGGTACAAAAAGGTTTATTTAAATTAAATATTTTAGACAAATCAATATCTACAACCGTTCCAAAGCATGTGTAGTTTTTAGCCAAAAAAAAAAAAAGAAGGAACAGTTTAGCTTAACGTCTGTGATCATGTTTTACAAGATTATTGATACACGTTCTGGACTGCACCAGTCAATCATATTGTCAATGGTTTACTATTTATTACCAAACATTATATACAGTAATAGCATAAAGATTAATCATATCTTATAAGTGATTTCACAATCGGACTCCTTGGAAGGAAAAAAAAAGGATCTTTCAACAATACAAAATATAAGGTGAAAATAAGAGGAGAATATATAAAACACTTACATATTTCATACAGGCAATAATATGCAGACATCAAAAGACCAACAATGGCCTTTTCACTCCCTGTTAGGTGTGTTCCTTCAAAGGAGGTCTGAGAGGATAGAAATGTTCGGGGGGCGGGGTCAGGGCTCAGAAACACCTTCCGAATCACAGTGGGCTTCTGTACTTTGGGAAGTAAGCACCCTGAAGGTGTAGAGGAGACGCTGTTCTGAAGTATTGTCTGAAGATGTTACCTAAAGGACCAGCAGGGCTGGTGAGGAGGAGGGATTCCCATCCCAGCCATGGGAATCCAGCTTGGAATTTTCAAGTCAGGGGACCTTTGAATTAGTGGCCAATTCAGGGTGGAGGAAGAGCAAAGGGAAAAAGAAAATGCAGGAAAGGGAGAGAGGGGGATAGAGACAGCGGGAAGAAAGCTCCCTTTGCATTTGCAGAGGGGAGGCTGTGCTGAAAATTTTGCTCAAGGAACCAACACATTCAGATCGGAGGAAATTCTTTTTAGGTTCCCTGCTCTTTGGGTCAATAGGAAGAGGGAGTTGACAAAAAGTTGCCAATGTCAACAAGAGTATCTGATTTAGGCCACCCAGGCATGTGTGTAAGGGTGTGCATGAGGCGTGTGTATGTCGTGTATCTCTGACTGTATATATTCAGGCTGTGCATACTCTCTTGAAATGTGTAACAAAAGAAAAGAGAACTTGTCTAAAAATATATATTTTTTTAAAATGCAGTTTGAATACAGCCTCATTTTTAGTGACTCAGTCTATCCTAGTGGTTAATTCCCCAAATCAAGGTCAGTGTTTTTTTCTCAAATTGGAAGAGTTCGTTTGGACAACTAGGATCATTTTGGAAGGCAGCGCAAGTGCAGAAAGCCCTGTGTCCATGGGCTGTGCACACGAAATTATCCCAGATTACACCTCAACGAGCTTCCTGGGCCCAACTTTATTTTCCTTTTAGCCTTTCGAGAATCCTAAATCAGAAAACCCTGGAGCAGAAGGGACCTTCGATGTTAAATCTGTCCCCCACTTTGCAGGTGGGGGTGGGGGGGTGGAGGAACAGGCTGGAAGGGAAGGAGAGGCCAGTCAGGGTATCACCAGTCCTCTGAGGATCCTGGGTCTCCGGATCCCAGCCCAGGGCTCCCAGGTGGGAACGCGGCTGGGCTTTTTACACGTTTATTTCTGAGATGGGAACCGGGAGGAGAGGTCCGTGAAAATTCTACCTGGAACCAGTGTCTTTCCAAAACGCCCTGGCCTTATTCCAGGTGTAGCCAATGACAACTCATTTGAAGGAATATACTCAAAATGCAGGCTGCGGGGGGTTGGGGCCGGGGAGGAAGGGGATGGAGAGGGTTCTCGGATCTGCAGAGCCGGTTCGCTGAGGGTCCCTCAGTGCAGACGTGCCGGTGGGGCGGCAGTTCGGCGCAGGTCAGAGAGGGGCGTGCTCAGTGCCCAGGGCGGAGGCAGGGCTGGGCGGGCCTGCGGCTCTATGAGACGCTGTAGCTGTTGTAGTACGTGGCCGTGGCATCCGCCAGCACCGAGATGAGGCTGGTCTCTGTGGGGCCCGTGGGTGTCATCTGAGAGCCGGGGGTGTGCCCACTGAGGGCCACGGCCCCTGCAGCAGAGTCTGGGTGGCCAGGAGTGTTCAAATACTGGTCAAACTCATTCCGATCCATGTCCCCCAGGAGTTCCACCTGGCTCAGCTGATCCAGCGCGTCAAAGCCCGGGTGCTCGGGAGGCGGGGAGAGCTGGCCCAGGTGGGCGTGCAGGTTGGAGTGGAGAGAGTGGTAGGTGGCGGGGGAGTAATAGGCAGGGGACGGGGGACAGCCCGGGACAGTGGACATCATAGAGACGCCCGGGGACTGGCCGAGGGCCAGGGAGCCCAGCGGGTGGCGGCAGTGCAGAGGGCTGGGGGCGTACTCCGGGGAGTAAGGGGGCCGGGGCAGGTGCGGGATGCGGTGGGAGTGCGCATGCTCCTCCTGGCACGGGGAGGAGAAGAAGGTCTGCTCCGGCTCCAGCGCGTCCAAGGGGGACATTTCCGGGGGCGTGGGCAGCCCGTAGGGGTACGTGTCCGTGCTGCCCGGGGCGCCGCCGCCCGCCGGCCCCTCGTGGTAGCAGCCCCTGAGGCTGGGCAGGGCGGCGCCCGGGGAGTACTCACCCCGGTCCTCTTTGTCCCCCAGCGCCCCCCGGCCGCCGCCCCGCTTCTCGGGCAGGGCGTTCTGGTCCCGGGACAGGGAGCTCAGGAGGAAGCCGGGGTCCACGCGCTTGCAGAGGCGCTTGGCCTGCTTCTTCCTGCGCGGGCGGTACTTGTAGTTGGGGTAGTCCTGCATGTGCTGCAGGCGCAGCCGCTCCGCCTCGTCCACGTAGGGCCTCTTCTGCGACAGGGTCAGCGCCTTCCAGGACTTTCCTGCTCACACAAGTCAGAAAAGGCCCCTGTCAGTATCTACGCGGCTCCGGGCGGCCGGTGCACCTGTCTCAGACCCGTGCCTCCAAGTACGAGGCACACACCGTCCCCCATCCCATCCGCGGGGGACCCCCCCTCTCCACACAGGACGCGAAGGCACCCTCTTCCCAGCCCAGGTCCTGCGCACACAGTGAGGCCAAACCAACCTCCCCCGCCTGCGCCGGGCAACACCACTTCATGCCAACGACACACACATTCACATCGCCTCCCATATAAAAACCACCCGACAACACAAACATGGAAAGAATGTGGGACTCACAGCAAAAGGCCAGTGTCAGCCACAGGATAAACATATATAAGGACTACAACATTGACTTGGGTTCTTTTAACCCTTGGAGAGCCCATTCTAATTATCTGTGCATTTCCATGAAGATTCTCTGCCTTCGTTGGTTATTGCTGTTTCTCGGGGAGTGATAGTGTAATATTTACTTATGGCATAAACCTCGCAGGCCTCCCCATGAGGGAGCCCAGGTAGAGTTAATAGTTTCACAGATATAACTAAACGATAGGATCTCACTTAAGGTAACATGATTGCCTCTTACATCTGAAGGTCAAATAGGACCCTGTTGTCTGCATCTGCCTGCAACATACACATATGCATGCATACACATGTATACACACACACACACACACACACACACACACACACGTGCCTGTTCCTCCCTTTGACCCTGGCAGGGGGCACCTGCACAGCCACTGACTCTCCATACAGAAGCAAACTTCCCTGGGTCTCTATTTTGCTCACTAGAAAATACATTGTGATACTACTCAACTCAAAACTCCCTCTTTTAAAAGCATCGCACACATTCGTCCTCCCTCACTTGTGTGTTGTTTTGTAAAAGGCTTTATTCGGTCTCTCTAAGTGCATCGCACATCCCTCCAGCTGCAGGTTTTCTGAAGGTCACTGCTGGACCCCTAGGCTGCTACCTCCTAGTGCAGTGGTCGGCAAACTCATGAGTCAACAGAGCCAAATACCAACAGCACAACGATTGAAATTTCTTTTGAGAGCCAAATGTTTTAAAACTTAAACTTCTTCTAACGCCACTTCTTCAAAATAGACTCGCCCAGGCCGTGGTATTTTGTGGAAGAGCCACACTCAAGGGGCCAAAGAGCTGCATGTGGCTCGCGAGCCGCAGTTTGCCGACCCACGGTCCTAGGGTGAACTCAGGCTCTACAACTTGGACAAGCCCCCCCCCCCCCCCCCCCCCGGACGCTGATGTGAGCTGAAGTTTCCGTCACTAGCCTGGGGGATAGGCCCTGCTAAGCCCTGTAAGGAAAGGGGCACATCTCCCACCCGGAGCCCTCTGCACAGGGAGGAGGAGAGCTGTGTGTATGGCCACCCTCCACCCGCGGTGCCTGTGCCCACGTGGGCTGGCTCTGCACACCAGGCCCTCCAAGGGGGTGAGAGGGGGAGAATTATTAAAGGTGTTCTGCCACTGGGATGAAAGTCTGTAACTGTTCTGACCGTCATCGAGTAATATCCTTAGCTGCCGCCTAAAAGGGCAACTTGCAGTGTTAGGAACTCTGGATTTGGAGCTGGTCCGCAGCTCCCAGCCTGGGGCTGAGGCCACAAAGTTGTTGCAAGAGGCCCAAGATCCAGACTCTCTCTCTCTCTCTCTCTCTCTCTCTCTCTCTCTCTCTCTCTCACACACACACACACACTATCTGTGGACTGAGTATATAAAAAGTGACTCTAGTTTCTAAGTGTACCTGGATGTTGCAGTATTAATAAAATGTCACTAAATAAATGTCACTAAATGTGCAGCTGCCTTTATGCACTTCCTCATTCATAATATACTCAGAATACTAGTGTTCCTGGTGAGGTTTTCAATGTTACAGATTAGAAAGCTTGTGGGGGGGGGGGAAGAAAAAAAAAGCTGGGACTCTCACATCCAGTCCCTTCCTTTCCTAGGTCAGAAAGGAAAGGGCTGGGCGAGATCCCGGGAGGGGGGCGGGGGGGGGGAGTTAAAATCGATCATGCTATGAACAGATTAGAAAGACCGTGTTTGAAAAAGCAACCCCAGGTTGGTTTCCCTCACCCTGTGCCAGGGGCTGTGTGGTTAAGCAGGAAGGAATCTGTGTCTTTCCTGCAAAATGGGCTGTAACCTCTGAAAGCCTAAGTGCACGTAGAGAGCGGAGATCAGCTTACGGGAGGCATTTGTCACCCAGGCCCCTTTGCCAGCCCTGTCCCTGGGAGCAGGCAGCCTCACTCCTATAACGCGCCCCAAACCAAGTTCTTCTCCTGTCTCTGTCCCTGGGTCTGCGACAGAAACCCCGCTCTATCCCTGTCACAGGAGCATCTAGGAACAGCATCTAGGGCCTACCAAAAAAATCTTTAAGAGGCCCACACATGGGGAAAAAAAAAGTGTTTTCATTTCTCTAGCAATCTGAGGGACAATATGAACTTTCAAGTTGAAGAAAATGTTTTGTTGTGTATATTAATACATTTGTCTTTATGCCAACCATGTAAAATACAATTTTAAACGCTTTTTAAGGAGAAGAGGCTCACTAAGACATGGAGTCCTGGGCAGGCTAACCAGGAGGCTGGGCCGTAGAAGGCTCTTTGAAACCACCACTCTGCCAGCCGCTTTGAAAGGGCATCTAGATTGCCCGAGGGACCTTCTCTGGGGGCCTGTGGCTTTAACCAGCAGGAAAGTGGGTGTCGGTCCTCAGTTCACGGTTCCAACCCGAAGAAGCCCAAAACTCCAACGGAAAAAGGAAACTGGCTTCTTTGGTTCTGGGTCCGGTGGGGTTGGAGAGCAGGGCCAGCCTCCCACAACCACACACTGTCCCTGCTCACAGGGCCTGGGGTCTGCTCCACTCACCAAGTGTTTCGAAAGGTTCCCACCAGTTCAAATGGATAAAAAACCACAGCGAAAGGGCTACGAGGTTAGGAGGAGGGCGGAGTTGAAAAGTGCTCAGCTCCAGACAGGGGAGAGGCTAGAAAGCCTGACAGGAACTCTGGTTTTTCCGACCTGCCCTCACATCCTCTCTCTGGGCTCATCCCTGTCCCCGGGCCCACCACCCCTGCTGGGACTACACAGCATCAATCTGGAGGAAGCGACCAGGCCGGGCTGCGGGACAGACAGACCCTCACCGGCGCCCTGAGTGTCCGGATCAAATGAACCAAACGGCTGCGATGGAGACATGGAGTCTCCAATGGAGTCTGTTTGCACGGACGTCTCTGCTGTTGCTTTAATGATAAAGTTAAAGCAGGAATGCGTTCCGCAAGGTCTCTCTTCGCGAATATTCGTTAATAATAGTTACCACCTCTCTCTTTGATGGTGCCAGTGGTGAAGTTCAGGGAAAGATGGATTTCCCACTCGTATCCCTAGCAAAGGCCAGTTCCAACCCATCTCGGCGTTTCCGTCCATCCCGGCCGCTCCGCGCGCGTTCGGGTCTCCGCAGCAGCGCGGCGACCCGGACCGGGACACAGCCCCGCCCCGCCCGTACCCTGGGGCCCCCAATCCCGCTCCCGTCCTCCCGGGGCCACCCCAGGGCCAAGCCGTTTCACTTTGGGCCTTGCCAAGGTGCCCCTGCTCTGAATCCCAGCCACCGCGCTCACACCCACGCCCGCACAGATGCCCAGCCTCGGCGGCACCGCGACGCCCGCGCTCCCCGGGTCCCCACTCGCCAGGTCCGGCCACACTCTGCGCGCTCGCCCCAGGCGGCCTCAGCCTGCGCCCCTGCCCGCGACCTCCGGCTCACCGGCCCGCCCGCGCACTCACCCAGCATCTTGCTGAGCTCGGCGTTGTGCAGGTCCGGGTTCTGCACCGCCAGACGTTTCCTCTCGTCCTTGGCCCACACCATGAAGGCGTTCATCGGCCGCCGGATGCGGCTCTCCGAGCCCTTGTCCCCTGGCGGGCGGGGGGCGGCCGGCGGCGACAGCCCATCCGACAGCTCGGCTTCCAGGGCCGGGCACTCCAGCCCCTCGGGCCACGGGTAAGTTCCCAAAAGCGAGGCCATGGCCGCACGGGGGGTCGTCTCGTTTCGCCTCGCGGGGCCGGCGTTGACCTGGCCCTCGCACGGGTCGGGGCGTCCAACTTGGCCCGCCGCCGCGGCCCGGCCCCTTATTTATCAGCTTCGGGCGGTCCCGTCCTCCAATGACTCTTGAAGGCGGCGCGGCCCCTCCCTCCGTCTCGGCGCGGCCCCCTCCCTGTGTCCCCGACCTCCCAGTCCCCGCTCCGACTTGCCAGGGAGCCGGAGAGGAAAGGAGGGCCGCTTCCCCGCGCCCGCCCCCAGCCCGCCCCTCCGCCTCTCGGGTCCCTCCCGGGGATACGCGCCCCGCCGCCCCGGGGCCGCCTCCCGTCCCGCCGGCTCCCGGCGCAGGTGCCGCAGAGCAGGGAGGCGGGCGACGCCCGCGGTCACCTCGCCCGAGAGCAGGAGCCGGACCCCGTCCTCTGGCCGCGGCCTCCACGGGCCAGACTCCACCAACTCCTCCCGGGCGTGGGATCCAGCGGAGAACCGAAGCCAACAGGTTTCCCTGGGAATGCCGGGCGCGAGAGACATTGACCATGACCCCCCAGAGCAGCCTGGGAACCGTTCTCAAAAGAACGCACGTCGTGTACAATGACCAGGGCCCCCTGCCAACTTTGGTGGCCACCAGAGGCTAACAAGGGCTGGGGTTGGATCCCGCATCGGGGTCTCGGCAGCACCCACGCGAGGGTCCCCCCTCGACGTCCCCGCGGCGCCCCGGCTCTGGAAAGGGCTGCGCGCTCATTTCTTACTCACTCTGCCTGCCATCTGATTTCTCTCTCCTTACACCCCTCTCGCCACCCCACTGTAGTCTCCGGTGCGGGGTGTCCAGCTCCCCGGTCTCTAGCTCTTCTCCCAAGGAATTCCCTTCTTGTATCTTCTCTTTTCTCCTCCCACCAGCTCTGGAGCCCCTGAGTTCCCCTCGTCCTGACACCCACCTCCCATGGGGCGACCCCTTCGCTCGCTGGATGACAGCTCCGTGTCACCCTGCTTCCTGTGCGTAGGACTGTTCCCCCTGGCTCTTAACGTCAGCGCTGGCACACAGTAGGCGCTCAGGCACCGCCAAATAAGTGAGTGAAGAAATGAGTGAGTACATACGGCGTAGACACACCCTACTGTATAAAACACCGCCATCACAAGGCTTGACTAGATCCTGGAATTCTATGCACAAATATTTGCCGCGCCCCCCTCCTGCGCGGCGCCCCGCAGAAGCGACCCAGAAGGGAGGTAGCATGGTCATGGGAGGACTGAGGGTCTGGGGTCCGGGCCCGCCTTCAGTGTTTGGGTTACCTAATTCGTGACTCAGAGATACTTAGGGTATCTCTCTAAACCTCCTTTCCTGATCCTAAAAGAAGGGCGATGATAAGACTGATCTCACAGGGCTGTTGTGAAGATTCGATGAGATAACATATGCGAAGTTCAAACTCTGTACTTGATGGCAGATGTTAAGATGACTCTAGATGTAGAGCCGGTAGGCTCTAAGTCCGGGTTGAAATGCCCCAGCGCGCAGCGCGCGGGGACTGAGTTCACAGGCGCCTTGTGCGCAATACGCACGGCCGAACCGCCCCCAGGGCTAAAACCCGGCAAATGGATGGAGAGATGCAACTTCTCGGTTTTTAAGTCCCAATTTTAATCTCTAAAGCCCCTGATAGTTTTCATCCGAGAACGGGCTCTCCGCATAAAATAAAAAGCTAATTTTCCTCTCCCTTCCAGCCAGGATCCAGAAGCAGTACCGTAGGCCTCCGCCTGCTGCTCTTCCGAGTCGGGGCTGACCAGCCAGGGCGCCGAGCGCGGCGCAGAGCGAGCTGGAAAGTGGGGGCTTTGCAGCCAGAGAGCATCCTGGAACCCGAGGTGGAGCGGTGGGGCTGGCTGGCGCCGGGGCCGAGCAGGGTGGGGTGGGGCAGGTTTGCGGAGAGAATGTGTCCGCGGTCTAGGCGGGTTTCCCTACCCCGGGAGGCCTAGGCCATTTCCCGTGCTGGACCCCTCTGCCAGAAATTCCTTTAGAAAAATCCCAGGCCGGAATGCTCTGGGAACGGCGGGGAGCTAGGGCCGCGCCCGTCCGGGGAAGGGCAGCTCTTTAGGGAATGGGAAGGGTAAGGGGTGGAGAGGGATCCGGGCAGGGGCACTTGCGCTGCAGCGGAGGACCCCGGGAAGAATTTGGGTCCGACCTTTTCTAACCCCACCGCCCTCCAGGGCGGAGACAGTGCTCCACCACAGGGTCAGAGGCCTCTAGGGGACAGCGCCCCCTTGCCGCCGCGGGCATCCCCACTCCGGCGCCAGCCTCTGGCGCCCTCCCAGCGCGGTTCCTGAGCAGGACGCGCACGCAGTGGGGCCGCGCCCGGCACCAGGTTAGGAAGAGACGCAGACCCTGGGCAGAGCAGAGCAGTCAAGTTGGATTCCATAGACCAAAGGCAAAAATGGAGAAAAGAGCGGGGGCGGGGGCAGAGACAATCCGTGTGGTGATGGTTGTTTCCAATCGTTTAATTTCTTGCATTTCCTCCGGAGAAAGCGCTTGAACTTGGGTTTTCCAGGACCCCGGCGTTAGCAGCCCCGTGGCTAGTACCGGCGCGTCCTGGCTAGTGTGAGCTGTCTGCGTGCCGGAACCCGGGCTCTGTCACTCGTTCCATTCCTTCTTTTCTGCATCAATTTGCACCCATGCGTTGATGTACTTGGGCAACTTTATGCTAGCGTGCCCCGGTGCGGGCGGCGCTAAGGGATTCGAGGTCAAATGTGACTCTGTCGCCTCTGGTCACGGCAACCTTCAGACCTTCAATCCTCCGGAGCGCTGCATAGAGCCCAAACATCCCCAAAGCTCGGGCTTGGAGGGCTGAGCGAGAGGACCAGGGCTGGCGCCTTCCAAGGCATCCCCGACGCCTGCTCCGGCCAGCGCAGGACCAGCGCGGCCCCTTAGTTATTGGTCCAAAGGCTCATCTGTCGAGGCTCGGCGGCGTGGTGAACCCGCAGGCAGCCGAACCAAGAAGGGCAAGCCTTAAGGGCTGCGGTGCCGGGTCCTGCGGGTGCTTGGACCCGCAGCGGAATGGGATGGGGGTCCCCGCAGGCAAGGGAAAGCATTCAAGGTGACGGGTCTGCGCGTGATGATTAGGGGCACAGTGAACACCCCGCATGCAACGGACCTGTCTGGCACACAGACCTGAGCCTTACTCTTCCGGTGTGTATTGCTTAAACTATGCTTTCTGCTCCTCTTAAATGAGTTTTTCTTTTCCCCTTCCCTGCTTTCTTGCTTCCCTCCTTCCTTTCCCTCTTCTCTCCTCACCTGACCCCTTATCCCTCTCTTTCCTCTTCCTCCTTCCTTTCCCTTTTACTCCCATCCCTCCCACCTTTTTCTTTGGATCTTTCTTTCTTTCCAAATAGCGGTTTCCAGGAATACAGGACTTGAAGTCAGAAACCCCGGGTGCAAGTTGCATTTACCAGATCTCAGCTTCAGTTTCTTCACTTGTAAATGGGGGTAATATAGGATAACTGATACAGTAGTTGTGAAAGCAGCTCGCATATTTAAAGAACTGTGAAATGGTATAAAATAATGAATGGTGGAAAATTTAAATAAAATTGACAGTCAAGCCTCCAAAACTTTCCCCTTGAGGAGCTTTCCTTATTCTATTCCAAACTGAAGAATTTCAGTGACGCTAGGGCACCAGAACTTGGGGTCAGAACAAGTTCTGGGCTGGCAGAGACTCAGCTGGTGGCCCTCGTCTTTGCACATTTTTTTTTTTTTAATTGTCTAAAGTTTTACATATGTCTCCTTTTTCCCCCAATTGACCCTCCCCCCAGGCATTCCCACCCCGGGCAAGCCCCCACCGCCCCAGTGTCTGTGTCCATTGGTTATGCTAATATGCATGCATACAAGTCCTTTGGTTGTGCTTTTTGTCCCTCACAGCAGGCTGGAGGTGAAAATTATCATCACCATCTTTGCTCACACTAACTTGTCCATACTTTATTGGCAGTCTTTGTGAAGGTCATTCTCTGGCTCATCCGAGCCTCTACACAGCCCTCCGCAAAGTAGGCAGCCCAAGTTTCAGTGTTAAGCTGTTTTCCAGTGAAGAAGGTGAGGCTGCAGCATCCAAGTGGCAGCGCAGAGACCTGAACATACATCTCTATCCCTCAGGCCTTTGCTTCTGGGTTCCAGGGCCGCCCGGGCTCAGCTCCCAGCTCCCCACCCTCACCAGAGCCCCAGGCCAGAGAGCAGGGCTTCTAACAAGCCGCTGGGTCTCCCCCTGCCCTTGTGCCTTCTCCAGTCCCATCTCTCCAAGTTCCATTGGACCTTCCCTCACCCAAAGGGCGCTTAAATAAGTGCAAGGTAATGTGAAGAGCAAATGGGCTAACCCTGTTGGCTATAGTTGAGGCGCATGCTGAAGAGCCAGGAAACCGGACCCAGACTTTCCAGCCACGCTACCCCTCACCCCTCACAGCTGGTCCAATAACCAGAAACCTTGACTTCCCTCCAAGAAACTGTGTTCAGAGTTCCACTCTTTTAACCCACAGAAATCTCTTCATACATTTAGGAGAAATTCATCAAGGTCCCTAATTTAGAATAATTTGGGGGAATTCAACCACACAGCATGGATTTACGACGTACCTATAGGCTTACCCACATGGACTGGAAGCAGGCAGGACACATGGACAACTGGACAGAGTCACAGCTTCTTAGGTTTAACAGCTTTTCTGTTGGGGACTAGGGGGGAGGAATAAGATTTTCAAATGACATTGCTCCTGAGTGTGGGGAGTGTAGACCTGCTGACAATATCCAAACCCTTTTGCAAGAGGGACTCAATGGTACCAAAACACTGGGGTACTGAAACCCACATTTTCTTGGGAGTCCCCCAGATCCAATGTCCTAGTTACTGCAGAATCTCCCCTCTATACATGCCCGCTCATCTATGATTAATCACATCTCCTAATGAATGCTGGGAAGAAGCTGGACTTGGAGCAGAGACATGAGTCCGGTCCCATCGGCCATGAGTGCAGGTACACATTTGAGCAAGTCACCTGCCCAGTGCACAGGGTGGATAGCCTCGTGGGCTCAGGGAGGTGAAGGCTGGATGTGTGTGTACATTCTCACAGCAGCGCCAAGACAAGCTAACGCTCCTTCTGGGCTTTGTGTGTGCTTCTCCCTAGCACTGAGGGCCGGGAGAATTCCATATCAAAGACATGAATTTTCTCCCACTCCACTCTGAACAAAGGTCAGTTTTCCTTCTGTAAGGAGCAACGATTACAGCACTGAAATGATCTTTATTTAGTTGGTCAGAAGCTGAACTTTCAAATTTAGGTAGAAAAAACAACAAATTACAAGAAAAACTAACAGTTGGTTCAAGGGGAATGTTTCTCTTTATTCTATTGCCTCTTCTTTCCAAATGCCTAAGAGGAAGAAGGGAAACTGATTAGCAAATGCCTATCAATAATACGAAATGAAAAATAAATAAGTCTTTTCTCAGACTACCCATACACGTCTGATTTCTGGGTAAGTGGTGTCAGGCTAATGGCTGACATTATGAAGCAGCACAGATGGAGATGACATCATGAACTCCGTCATCAGCCAACCATTGTGCTGTGAGAAGCAGAGGATACTTATTTGTTCAGTGTATGAGGTTGCTTTAATAGATGGATTTCAAACTACCATGATTTTAAAAATTATTTTTCATTGAAGTACAATATGCCTACAGAGAAGCAGACATGGTGAGTACTGGCTGAGATTTCATAGTGTGAACATGCCTAAGAAGTGTGCTCAGATCATGACACAGAATGCTACCAGTCCTACTATTTTAGGACTCCCCAACCCAATAAATTATAAGTTTCCTTAGGGCAAGAACTGAGTATCATTCTATTTTAAAATATATTAATAGAAAATTTGAGGTATAGTAGGGCCAATGTATTAGGAGAAGACTGCCCAAGAGCTAGTTATTCACAGTTCTTACGAGGGGCATATCATGCTGTGGGGGCCACATGGTGAAGCACTGGGAAGGGGAAACCGTGGGCAAGAGCCTTCTGTGGCTTCCTCAGGAAGGAATGGCCAGGGAGGGAAAGTAGGCTTTAGATCAACTAAATCTGAATAATTTAGGTAGACACTGGGGCATAAAGGTATCCCTCATTGTCAGATACCTGACCTTCATGATTGGGGCACGTGGATGGTGGCCCCAGAGTTTGGGGTGTGGATTTGTGTGAAAAGTGTACCAGCAGGTGAGTTGTTTACTATCTATAGGAACTGGCTAGCCTTGGGAGGGGCAGTCCCTCCAGAGTCAGTGAGACCTGAGGTGGCAAAGCATCAGCATGCAGATAATAAATGACACGGTTAATATATATTCATCTTTCACACTCCAGAACCTAAAATAATGTGCTGTACATCATGGGCACTCAGTGAGAGGGGTAAGATGGAAGGAAAGAAGGAAAGAAAAGGGTTGGGGCAAAAGGGACAGTGCACAGTGTGCCAGCTAGCTGAACAAGAGGGCAGCCTTCAATAGCCTCACTTCCCACAAGCACTGACATGAGTTGCCTACAGCAACTCACATGAAGAGACTCCACTCAAATGCTCCTGGATTTATATTCAGAAAGTTGGGATGTCTCAGCAGTCTTTGTGAAGACCTCACTGGGAAACATGCTCCCCCATTCAACATATGCACTTAGAATAGCTGTATAATTTGATCCTTTAACCATTCACCTTGAATTTCTGCTAGAACTGGACAACGATCCATGAAGGGATGTGCTCCAGTTATCTATTGCTGCGTAATAAATTATCCAAATAACAACTATTATGCTTGATGCCTCTATGGGTCAGGAATTTGAATAGTGTACAGTGAAGGTGTCTGCTTCATGATTTTATGTGATGTGTTATAGTTTTTGTCTCAATATTTCCTAATCTCCCTTGTGATTTTTTTCTTTGACTTATTGGCTGTTTGAGTTTGTGTTAATTTCCACATATTTGTGAATTTTCTAATTTTCCTTCTGTTGATTTCTAGTTTCATTCTATTGTGATTGGAAAAAATACTTTGTATGACTTCAGTTTTTAAAAATTTATTGAAATTTGGTATAAACCAAAATTATAATACTGTTTTTTAATACTTGTCTATTTGTTTACCTTTACAAAGAACCTTATATTTTCATATGATTCAAGTTACTCTCTCTCTTGTGTCCTTATATTTCAACTTGAAGGACTCCCTTTAGAATTTCTTGTAGAAAGAGTTTCTTGTAGAAAGAATTTCTTATAGATACAGAGCCAGTGGCAATGAACTCTTTGTCTGGAAATATCTTACTTTCTCCCTCATTTTCTGAAGAACAGTTTTACCAGGTATAGAATTCTTGGTTGACAGTTTTAAAATGTCATTATTTAAAATATATAATCCCATTGACTTCTGTCCTGCAAAGCTTCTGCTGAGAAATCTACTGATAGATCTCTTACATGTGATGAGTCACTTTTCTCTTGCTTTTTAAAAAACCTTTCAACAGTTTGATTATACTGGTAATGTGTCTTGGTGTGAGTTTCTTTGGGCTTATCATACTTGAAGTTTGTTAAGCGTCTTGGATTCATCCATCTATTTCATCAAGTTTGTTAAGTTTTCAGTCATTTCTTCAAATATTCTCTCTGCTCCTTTCTTCTCCTTCTGGCACTCCTATAATGTTTATATTGGTCTGCTTGTTTATGTCCCACAAGTATCTTAGACTTTGTTCATTTTCCTTCACTTTTTTTTTTTTTTTTTGGCTCTTCAGAGTTCACTGATATTTTTCTTCTGCTTATTAGTTTCCTGTTGAACCCATGTAGTAAAATTTCAGTTATTGCATTTATTGCATTTTTCAGTCTGGAATTTTGTTAGGTTTATTTTTATAATTTCAATCTCTTTGTTTATACTCTCATTTTGTTCATATGTAATTTTCCTAATTTTCTTTAATTCTTTTAGCTCTTTGAGCATATAAAAGACAGTTATTTTAAAGTCTTTGTCTAGTAAGCCAATAGTTCATTAAAGTACTTATATAGTTATGTGGCCCTTGTATCCTGTGAGCTATTAAACTTACTTATCAGTTCAAGGACATTTTGGGGGTAGATTCCTATGGGTTTTCTATGTAGGCAATCGTCTTCAACTCAATATTAAGAGGAAAATGCAATGAAAGCATAGGGCAAAAATAGAATGCTTTAGAAAAGATATAAAAATAGCCAATAAGCACATGAAAAAGATGCTCAACATTATTAGTTATCAGGGAAAAATGTAATTTAAAGCCATAATGAGATACTAGTATATACCGACTAGAATGGCTAAAATTAAAAAGATTGAGAGTACCAAGTATTGGTGAGAATGTGGAACATATAGAACTCTCATAAACTGCTTGTGAGAATGTAAAGTGGTAGCCTTTAGAAAACTGTTTGGCAGTACCAAAGTTAAACAAATATTTATCATATGACCTGGACATTCCACTCCTAGAAATTTCTCCATGAGAAATGAAAGTGTATGTCCAAATAAGGACATTTATTTGAATGTTTATATGAATGTTCTTGTATTAAAAGTTGAAGCTTTATGCACAAGAGTACACAGCTGCAAAAATTCCAAATGTTCATCTGATGAATGGATAGATTGTGGTCTATCTATATAATGTAATTTACATAGTAATAAAATGAACAAACTACTGACAAATACAATAACATTGTTAAATCTCAAAAGTGTTATTCTAAGTTAAAATGATTCCATTTATATGAAATTCTGGAAATAAGAAAGCTATAATGATAGAAAGCAGATCAGTGGCTACCCAGGGGCCAGGGCATGGGGTGAGGGAACTGATAAGGAACACAAGGACACTTACTGGCTGATAGAAATGTCATATATTACAATAGAGGTCGTGATTGCACAACGGTATTCACTTCTCAAAACTCATTAAATTGTACCCTTATAATTGGTGATTTTATTGTTTATAAATTATACCTTCATTAGTCTGTTAATAACACAACATTGATGGCTAGGCACAGATCTCTTTGGGCTACACGTGCACACTGCCCCAAAATAGAGAGACATGTAGGAATAAGAGGAAATTATTTCATTTACTCACTTATTAATTCCATCGATTAGTTAAAAAACAATTCTTAAACATGCATTAGAGGATAGGCAGAGTGTTAGGTGTTGGAGATACAGGAGGAAAATCTTCTCCAGGGATACGCTGGAAAAAAGCACACAATCATGTCCAAAGGAGCAAAGCTCTGAGAGGGGCACACAATCCACACCAAGAGTGGTTAGGGAGGCAGGTGGCTGCTGAACGAAATCTTGAATCATGTTTCTTCTCAACCATGTTCACATGATGATCCTCAGGGATAGTGAGGAGGCTCTGTAGCACAGAGGAAACAGTGGGTGCTTTGGAGTCAGAAAGATGTGGGCTCCAGTACTGGTTTGGCTACTTACTAGATGTGTAATCTTGAGAAAATGTCAATCAAGCAGAATCTCATTTTTTTCACACCCAAAATTAGGGTAATCATAATTACCTACAGGTTGTTCTGAGAATGAGAAAATAATTGCAAAGCATCCAGCTTAATAAAGGATGACATTAATAACTGATAATGAGATACACATATCGGTCATCCTCCCTGGTTACCATAAGCCTCTTTTTTTTTATTGAATAAATCTGATGTGTAACATTGTGTAAGTTGAAGGTGTACAATGTGTTACTTTGACACATTTACATATTGTAATATGATTGCCGATGTAGTGATATTTATCACATTAAATTATAGTACAACATAATTATCTATATTCATTATACCGTGCCTTAGATCTCTATGTATAAGCCTCTTTCAACCATCCTGGTCAAACACTAGTAATAAGAAAGGACTGGGACCCCCGAAACTCAAAGGTCACGTAGTATCACTTCCAGTGGTCTTGGGGTGGAGTGGTCTTTGTAGCCTGAGTACCTCGCAGGAGCCAGCCAGAAGGCTCTAGCTCAGGGACTGGGTGGGACATAGGAAGTCATCTAGCTCCTTTGCTTCTGCCCAGGTGGTTCTGCACCAAATCATTGCTCTGACTTTTATCTTTCTGGTTTAAATTTCTAAGGTTCCTTCCAGTTCTAAACTCCAAGATTCATGAAGCAAAACTCAAAACACTAAAGTTTAGTTCCAGGAAAGGAATTTTAAGGTCATCACTCTTTTGTTTTGTTTTGTTTTTTTAATTTCTTTATTGATTAAGGTGTCACATATTTGTCCTCATCCCCCCATTCCCATTCCTCCCCTCCCCACGCATGCCCCAACCCCCTGTTGAACTTAACTGTTGGATAGGCTCATATGCATGCACACAAGTCCTTTGGTTGAACTCTCCCCCTCCCCCCACCCTCCCCTATCCTCCCTCTGAGGCCCGATAGTCCCATCGATGCCTCCTTGCTTCTGGTTCTGTTCTTGTTCCTCAGTCTATGTTGTTCATCATTTCCCCTAGATGAGCGAGATCATATGTCACTAGATAAATACTTATGAGAACTGAATGTGAGACGAGCAATAATAGTTATGCTGACAGGCAGATGGATCAGTCTGTAGTGAGTTTCTTTCTGGACCAACAGTTCTTTTGAGACCCAATTTCAATGTCCACCTGTTCCTTATGTGTACATGTCAGCACTGACCCCTCAGCTCTGGATGGTGGACAAATGGTGGTAACGGAGGTCCGACTCCCTCTGGTTTGGTCTCGGCCGGACCCAGGGGCACGGCTTCACCCGGACTAAGGGGCACGTGGCCTCACCCGGATCTAGGGACACATGGTCTCACCCGGACCCAGGGACGCTTGGGCTCTCCCAGACCCAGGGGCACGTGGCCTCACCCAGGCCTAGGTACACGAGGCCCCATCACTCTTGACTGCTCTCTGAAGAGCATCAAGTACTCGGGCACTAACTCCTCCAAACTCTGAATTGTCACACTCATGCCCCAGGATCAAAAAAGGGTTGGAGCTCAGGGGGACAACCCTTCCGCCTGTCGTATTATGAACTGGTCACCTTGGTGTAGGCACTGAGCAACTCTGAGCCTATTTTTTTCATCTATAAATGAGGAATGTAATAACACAGCTCTTACAGGGTTGAGGTGAGCAGGGTGGCTTGTCTCAGGCTCCTCTGATTTGGAAGACCCAACCTACTGGCTTATGTGGCCCGAGTACACTGTTCTCCCTCTTCCAGCACTGTTGCCATCATTTGTTCATCTCAGCTTGTAGTGCCTTGCCCCATCTCAGCAGGATTTTGTAATCCCTCTAGGCTAATTTGCAACAACTTGCTTGACTAGGGCTGCCTAGGAGTCCCAGGCAAGGGCAGGATCCTGAGACCTGTCACCTGAGAAGTCTGAGTCAATGTGACCACACCCCACCCTGCCCTGGGCCTGCTCACAGGTTACCTCCTTCAGTGGGGAGTGCTAAGCCCTCCTGGGACTCTGATGTCTTCAGGATGACCTGACCACAATGCCCTGTGTTTCATCCTGGGGCTTGTCAGTCAAGAGGAAGAGTGGCTGCAGCAGGTAGAGTTGTTCAGGAGCCCTGGTGATAGCTCTGCGGGGCGCACTGGGAGGATGGCTGCTGCACCCCTCTGACTGGGCTCTGATGTTTGTAGGGAACTTACTTTTCATTTTCTCTTGTGCTTGGAGGAAGAGAGGAAAATGTACTGAGGGCCTCGTCAGGTATTTTGCTAGATCCTACAGCCACCACTGGAGGGAGACTTGAAAATGGGGCCCTGAGCGGGGGTCATTGGAGATCCTGGTGGGCAAGGTGAGACACCAACAGTACAGGCTAGGGGAGAAGTAGGGAGGAATTAATAATCAAGCCTTCAAATTGGGTGCGCAGGTCTCACATATATTGGGTATAGTGTTCAGAACTTGGAAGGAACCCAAAGTGGGGGCTGTGGTCACAGCAGTGCACCCTGACTAGACATCCTCATCCTGGATACAGTGTAGGTCTTCAGAGCCCGGTTCTTGCCTAGCTGCGGTCTATTCATTTGCTTCTTCACTTAAGAGTCTTTCTCTACCTGCTATGTGCAAGGCATTGTCCTGGGTGCTGTAGGCATAGAGATTAACTTCACCTTCAGTGGCCCTAGGCTTGAATGGGGAAAATGAGACATCCATAAGCTCTAATATCAGGGAGACTTGGATGAGTCAGAAAGCTATGAAGATTCAGGAATGGGAGAGTTTGCTGCTGGGGGCCGGATGAGGAAAGGCTGGAGAAACTGTTGATGACATCAGAGGCAGGCTTTGAAGGCCAGCAGGAGGGACGGGACAGTGATACACAAGAGGCACAGTCATGCACTAGAGTGAGAGTGCAAGTGGGGGACGTGGGGCCCCTCAAGGCAGTGGGTGCAATGGTCCAGGAAGAATTATTATGGAATTAACTGGATAAATGGAACAATTCAACCTAATTAAGTGACTGCCATTGGTGTCCTCTCTCATATATGGGAGAGAGATAGAACAAATAAGAGTGAACACAAAATCTCTGAGCAAAACATTCAAGGACTTTCTGTCACCTGACAGCCAAGGAGTATTTAGGAGAGGACACTCAGGAGTTTTAGGGGGTGTAGGGTGTGTGAAAGGAGACAGAACAGCCTGGAGTAAAGCGACTCACCTGTGGGAAGCCGCGTAGCTGGTGAGGAGGAGGGTGAAAGCGAGGACACTCCCCTCAGTGAAGGCTCTGTGGCGCTCCCCTGGATTTCTCACAGCTTCATTCCCCAAGTTTTGAAGGCTGGAGTTTGCCTTCAGCAGGACTCCATTTCTTTAACAAATGTTTAGTATTTGTTGTTCCATCCTGGGTCAAAGGGTGTCCCTGGTCCCTAGGCAAAGTAAGGCTACCTCAAAGCTAGGTCTCCTAGTCCTTCTATACCCAGATCTCTCAACAGATATGCCAGTAACAGAAGGGACGGAGAGGTGAGGGGAGGGGCTGGCGAGAGGAGCTGGGGTCTATCTTTCTCACACGCTCCACTTAGGCAAAATACATTTTTAATTCACTCTATGTGGAAGAATGTGATTATAATATTGCTTATTTATCAGTTAGAAATGTTAATAAGGGAGATCTGAGTAGGAAGTCACTCCTCAGGTTCAAGTCAAATAATGAGCTAGCAAAGAATGGCTTACAGCTTACTACCCAATTTGATTAACACGATTAGCATGAATGTTAAAGGTGATGAAACCCCCCAGTGTGGAGGGGGCCAGGTCCTGAGTACATCCCACTGACAGTGTTCTACGATAAGGAAACCCATCCTAAATGACACAAGTTGGTAGATCTTGAATGTGGGTAGGCCCTGTAATGGATTAGTTACTCATTAATAAATAAATAAAAAATAAATAAATAAATAAATGAATGTCCTGAACTGGCCTAGGCTTAGTTCAAAGTTGGGGCTCGGCAAATGGTTTTAGAACAAATAACGGCTTCTCACATCCACGTTACCTTTCTCAAAGGAAAACCAATACAGGAAATACAAACAGAAAGTTTAAGATGTAACTAACTACAAAATCCTTCCATTGGTTAAATAATTCATTGCACTTTTCTTTAAGTTTGCTGCTAATGCTTATACAAAAACTCAACTCGGGTGAGAAAGAGCTCCGCGAGCATGTCTGCATTAGCCCACACACTGCAACCATCACAGCACTGGCACCAGACGCAGTCCTGTGCCCACCCACCTTTTTACCTGCTGTCTCTCTGCCTTTGCCCGCCTCTTACCGGTCCCATAAGGGCTTTGTGCATGCCATTTTAGTGGACTCAGTATTTCCTAACTAGATCATATACTTTTATGAATGGAGTCTAGTCATCCGTTTTATTAGGATGTGATACCAATTTGTTCACTAACAACCGAGAGCTATGAAATCGCACATCAGCAGGGATCTGACCTCCCCAGCCCCAGCGCCAGCACAACAGGCTCCAAAATGCAATGATTGCAGAACCCACGAGATAAACAGGGTGACGGTGGGGAAGTTCTTACTCAAATCTAAATACAGCCGCTGCTTGCTGGTCCAGGCTGAGATCACTCAGGTAGATTGTGCCGAAACATTTCTCTGATGCTGTTTCTAAAAGAGCAGGTCCCAGCTTGCTCTTGCGGGAGTCAGCCAACAGGTGAGGGAGGAGAGAGGCAAGATCCGCACTGTGGTATAAAACCAGGGCTCATTTAGGTTTTGTATTTCAGAAGTACCAGTATTTTCTGCAAATTAGAAGAAACTGTCTTTTTTTCATAAACTGGCAAACAGGTTTTAAGAAGTTGAGTTACTTACCTAATTTCCCACCAAACTCTTGACCAAGTTGGAAGGAGCATCCGTTGAGAATTTCAAATGTACAGGCTATCCGCAAGTATTTTCCACAGCTCATGTAAGTAATGCTAACCCCAGTTCATTGTAAAACTCTACTGTTGCCCAGCGGCTTCCACTGGTTCTCTGGGAGCAGCATAAATCTAATTATAAAAACTGAAAGAGGCCCTTTTATAAAAACAGTGTTTATCTGTAAAAGGGGGTAACTAACAATAGTGCTTACTTACTGGGTTGAGGATGACATGAGATGATTTATTTAAAGTGCTTGGAATAGGGCCAGGCACATAGGACCTCATGCAGCAATAATTAATATCTATTAAAATTAACAGAAGGGTGCTATAACATTTAAGAACCTCTTCATTGGCTAAATCTTTTCCGGGGTACCTATTTTCCCTATTAAAACTGGAGGATGCCAAGGAAAGCACTGAAGAATACAAATACATTTTTACCAAGTGAAGTAATTAAAGGCAAAAACAGGGTTCATATGTTAACAATTTAAGAAATATCATGTCTATGAAATGCAACTTTCAAGTGTATATATTTCATTGTTCAATCTTCCGCTTAGATCTGGAAAACTAAGTGGCCTATAAAAGAGACACTTGGGGAAAAGGAACACTGCAGATTTCCAGTGAAAATTAAGCTTCCATGTCCTTCAGAGTAGAGGGTCACACTGTCTGCTCTTTGCTGAGCAAGTACTTCTTTCTCAGGCTACCCTGAAATTCCTAAAATCATCCAGGAATTCTTTTTGCAGCCCATTAAAATAATAGAAATTACAGCCTACAGGAGCTCTTTATTTAGTTGCATCTAAATAATCTTGAGATGTTTTCCTCTTGCCTTGGAATCCTCAACTCCAAGAACTTTCCTTCAGCACCTCCCTACCTGGTCTTCCTGGCCGGCCCCTTCATCTCATATGACGTCCGCATCTCACCTGACGTCCGCATCTCACCTGCTTCCTAAACCCCCACACAATTCAGCAGGACTCTCATTTTTATTGGTTAAAAAAAAAAAAAAAAAAAGTTAAAGTTAATAAAATAAAAGGCAAAAAAAGAATATGTTAAATATATGTATAAATATATTAAATATATATTAAACATATATATTAAATATGTGGATGGAGAAGAAAAAATATTTTTTTAAAGAGTATTCCCTTTAGGTTTCATACATTCCCACTCCCTTCAGGAACTCAGTTCATTTACAAGATAGGACAAGCAGAGATAATTTGGGCATGTGCCCTCTGTGAAGCAAAGTGACTTTAAAAATCTTTGGTGCTTTAATAGACTGGACCATAGCCTGGGATTCTGAACTCCTGGGGGCCATGATAAAATTCAGAAACTAGACCTCAGGCTCTGAATTTTCTTTGTGGGTAGTGTGTGTGATTTTTTAAACAATTCAGAATTCTTAAGAGACCAAAAGCGAACATCCTTACTATACTTTCTCAATTTGAAGACTCTCAGGGCCATGCTTCATATCTAATGTATGATGGCCCACCCCCTCTCCTCTAGAGTTAAAATCAGGGCAAAAGGTCATCAGCTTGCATGTCTTATCCAGGAGCAATCTATCAATCAAGTGGAAAAGAGCACTGAGCCTGCACGCCCTGCCACACCCCCACAGCCACTCTGACAGGTCTGTCAGAAGCAGGCCAAGCACTAAGACTGTAAGAGCAGGACGGGCAGCAGGCAACTAAAAAGGGGTTAGAAGAAAACTGGAATTGAAAATAAGGGGGGAATGTGGATGAGGGAATAAACGAAGAAAAGGTTGGAGAAGAAAAGAAGGAAGAGATAAAGAGAACAAAGAAAGGAAGAGAGGAGAAACAGGCAGAGAAAACAATAGGGCTGGACCTCTAATTTATAAGCATGCATTTTCTTCTTCATTCTGTGTCCCAAGGAGGGCGTGAAGTTATCTGGGTAAACACACACAGGGAGACGCCAGGGTGTGGCAGAAGGCAGTATAAACACAACTCGGTGACACCACTGGGTCTGAGCAGGACTGAACTGAGAAGTATCTTTTACATTTATGTGCTATTAATACTTTTAAGAACATTCACAAGGTACTTTCAATCTATAGAGTGACTGGTTTACAGATAAAATTAATTTCCTGACCTTGGACTCCCAATCTTTTAAGCTTCTGAGGAGCTCCTGGTCGTTATAAAAAAAGGTAGAGCCCACAATAGGGGATTTGTCCCCGAGCAGCACCACACGGCCTGCCTACTCTCTCTCAGGGAAGGTTCCACGGTCTCTAGTCAGCTCACTTAGACTACAGTCTTGGGAAGGAGACCTCAGAACACCAGGCTGCCACTGCTTAGTGAAGAGAGGGCATTAAAACAGTTTCCCCATCAAAACTACACCAAATCAAACCAAACCAAAACAAGTCTGATTTGGGAATGTAATAATATAATACCTACTTGGCAAAAATGTATAGTTGGCTATAGAACAAAAAGAATGATCTGAATCTAAACTATTGCCTCTTAATCCTTTAATTAGACTAAGTCCTTCAGAAGGAAGCACAATTCATTGTTACTGAAGGAAATAAAGAGCAAATATAGACTGTGACATACCTACACACGTGTGCACATACACAACTTGACGTGTTCATACGAATATGAATGAACACTCACAGTGAAAGGCTCGGAGTCTACAAAGAAATTTATTTGTTCATGAGAGCCATGATTTGAAACATTAAAAAGTCCTTCTTGAAAAATGGTTTGGGGAAAATGTGGTGAGAGGGCGAGACCCAGCAATCCGCGGGCATGTTAAAAGGTGTGCACACACTCTCTTGGGTGAACTCTGCTCTGACTCCAGGCCAAGGCAGCCTGGCAGTGCCCAGACACCTGAGTGGCTGGAAGGCCCTGGCTCCAGAGAGAATTTACTTGGAATCTTTCTTCTTTTTCTTCTTCTTTTTCACTGGTGTTTCATCCACAGTAGCATCCACTGCTGCCTCAACCTGCTTTTGTAGCTTTTTCTTTTCTCTCTTTTTTTTGGGCTTTGGTGGTAAGTCCTGGTCATCATATAACCACATGCAGTCCTCTCCATCTTCAGCAGAAGCATCAGAATTCTTGTCCCCCTGAGGGTCTCCAAGCTGCTGCTCAGCTTGGTCTCTCTTTTTCTTGATCTTGGGTTGGATGTAATTCTCCACATTTTTATTTTTTGCCTCTTTCTTTCTTTTCTTTCCCCTTTTCCTTTCCATTTGGGTCTCTGGAAGGTCAGGCCCTGCAGCCACAACCTGTGGCTTGTTCTTTAGCTCTGCCATCCGCTTGGCAAAGTACTCCTGGATGGTGAAGGTGCTGGTTGTCGTAGTGGAGTTTTCATTCCCATCTGGAGTGGCAGGACTGGAATCATCCTGAGGTGTGAGAAAAGATTAAAACTGGTTAAATACCAGCTGTTTACTTGTCAGGGCATCCAGGAGGACTCCAGCTGGAGCCATTAGCCCTCAGCAGTTAGAGACCAGGCCGAGTACCAGGTATTCCTCGATCCCCCTCACATCCCACCCGGGTAGAAATGAACTGTAAAGCATAGAACAAAGTGGCAGACACTTTGGTTGAATACTATAGGGGGTGACAGGTTGAATAGATTGAAGATACCTTCAGAAAGTGAGCTGGAAAGTCACCTAAATGAAATTCAGAATAAACAGCACCTTAGCAACAATGTTATACATGGCGACCCCAGTCTGCCATGAAAAAGAGGGACACTGAAGTCCTCGAGCTTTGTGATCTTGTCAGATTCCAGCTCTGTTATGGATTACTCAGGTATTTGCACTGATGTGGAAATTTAGATGCCACATTCATATGTTAACCTTCCTATCACAGGAGCCAAGTGCCAACCTGGAACCTGGCGTGTTGGAAATACCTTCTTTCTCCTCCAAAGGCCAAGTGTGGGCCCCGGAACCTGTTCCAGGAGAGAAGGCACCAGGGCTGGGAATGCATGCGTTCCACCTTCCTCCCAGAAAGAACAAGTTAGCATGGCAGCCCTTCTCCCTTTGGCTGGGGATGGGGAGAAGGGAGATGCCTCCATCACTGCTCTGACATGGGCCAGGTACTCAGGTCTGTGTTAGTCTTGTTCCTAAATATGAGGAATCACTCACAACAGCTGAGGTTATGTAAGGTTTACATTTTAACTTCAAATAAATACGTTCCACTGTAAGGCTCGAAAAGAGAGAGAAAATTCATGCCTTAGTACAGTGGTCGGCAAACTCATTAGTCAACAGAGCCAAATATCAACAGTACAACGACTGAAATTTCTTTTGAGAGCCAAATTTTTTAAACTTAAACTTCTTCTAATGCCACTTCTTCAAAATAGACTCGCCCAGGCCGTGGTATTTTGTGGAAGAGCCACACTCAAGGGGCCAAAGAGCCACATGTGGCTCGCAAGCCGCAGTTTGCTGACCACTGCCTTAGTAGGTTGGGATAAAAAAAAGAAATGCTGGTGTCACTATATGGGTTGCACCTGGTTGGCAGTAATGTGATGAAAACGTAGGTGTGGAAAGGGAGACCCTTTATGATGAAGAATATAAGGACTATGCCTTATTAAATTTTAAATATTTTTACTGATTTTTAGAGAGAGAGGGAGAGGAACATTGATGAAAAGATGTGAGAGTAGAACACCAATTGGCTGACTCCAACATGCCCCGCACTGGGGATCAAGCCTCCAATTTGGGCATGTGCCCTGACCAGGAATCCAACCAGAAAGGAATGACACCCAACCAACTGACCCATACCGGCCAGGGCAAGACTATGCTTTAAGGAAAGTCAATTTCTAGAATAACTTTGCCCAGAGACTTTTAAAATAATCAAGCCATTTAATAATAATGCTAAATTTAGGTTTTCATAATTACCCGGCTTCTTCCTTCATATTCACTTACTCACATAGGAAGAGACTGGTTGGTTGACCCTCTCATGTTGGGAGGGTGGGAAAAGAGTTTTCTGAATGACTGTTTTCAAATTAGGACTGTGTAAGTTATTCCGAACTTGGCAGGAAGAAACTCAACTTTATTACAAACCAGCATGTATAAATGGACCATGTATTTTCTTGATAGAGCAGAACTTTAATGCGGGCTCAGTGGAATCAAAGTAGCATCACATTTGAAATTCTGGCAGAATCAATATCATACAACTGGACAATTGGATTTTGAGTGGCCAATGCCCTAGAGAGCTCTCACCAAAGGGTACCTTACCAACAACATCACACCTCATCTAATCAACACAAACCTTATTTTACCCAGGCCTAAAAAAACAAAGTCTGTGGTTAAAGTTTAAAATTTCAAAATGTAAAATGTAGAACATGTGGAATAACTGACTGGGCTTTTGGAAAGAAGTTTAAATGTTACCTGTCCGCATTCAATTTTGGCTGGAGCCCCACCAGGTAATTTTGAGAAAAATTTAAAAATAGCTGTCCCAGGAGACGAAAACAAGGTCACTTAGTCTTTCCGTTCTTCAAATGGGGAAAGAGAGCTGAAATGCTGCGCAGCAGAGTGGAAAAATCTCAGGGCTCTCTTGGTGCGAGGCAATCCCAGCTTAATGGACAAGAAAGGTCTTGCCTTCCCTATAAGGGCGCACAGCCACACACAGTCTCTGTGAAGGTGGCCTGTTTATGTAGAATAGGTCTCATCTAGTTTCATGGCATTAAAAGGAGTTTGTCAACTCTACTGGAGTGTATCTGTGTCTCAGGAATTCAAATTCAAGTGATAGCCTATGGCTCCCTACCTTGCTCACCTATTATTCCTGCTTTTCAGTTAAATCATGGGAACCAATTGCTGGTATTAATCACACTTTTCATTATTAGGAAATATAAGACAACTTTTGAGTCACCTGTTGAATTCAGAGGGCCGTTCTAATCCCAGAAAATAACCATGCTCGTTATAACTCCTCCAGTGGCAAAGACTGTAACAACCATGGGCCACTGCGCACCGGGCTTAGCAGGGCATGGAGACAAGCAAGAGAGGTGCCAGCACCCGAATCCTATTTATCCCGAGGAAAGTGTAGGCAGAACAATGACTTGCTGGGGAGAGCCCTTTAATGCCAGGGGCAGCCGCCCTCCCACACTGCTGCAATGTATCTGTTTTAAAAACCATAGAAACAAAGGAGGAATAGGATGTACAAGTAAATCTGATTCCAGTAGGAGCAATGCCCAGGACTCATATTTTACAAGCTCATAACTTATGATTTTATAAATCATAAACACAGTTTTACTACTGAGATTATAATCCCTGTTTCTGTATTCTTGGCCATGAATATGAAAAATGTACACCTTTTGGGAACCAAGATGGCGGCATAGTTAAACAACTAATCTGCTGCCTCACACAACAATTTCAAAAATACAACTAAAAGACAAAAACATCTACCACCCAGAACCACGGGAAAGCTGGCTGAGTGGAAGATTTACAACTAAGAGAAAGAAGCACAATCGCTGAAAAGCTGAGGTACGGAGGCACGCGAATCGGGCCGGCAGCGGGCGGCTGGGTGCACGGCTTTTCTTCAACCCACAGGGAGACAAGCTCCCGATCACTCTGAAATCCAGTTTCTGGGGACACTCGGGGGACCCAGGCACCTACGGGGAGAAGCTGGACTCTCGGCCATCGGGTCAGAAAGTGAGAGTGACTTTTTTGCAGTGGTGCGCCCAGCAATCATTGTTTACTGCGCTGGAGCGCGGGGCGCAGGGACTTGGAAACGTGGAAAGGCAGAGACGGCTGACGGCAGCCATCGCTGTTGGCCACGCCCCAGCTTAGTGACGTCCTGAGACCCCACCCAGCCCTGAGGCCCCGCCCCGCCCTGAGGCCCCGCCCTGAGGCCCCGCCCCGCACATTCTACAAACCCGCCCTGGCTCCACACAGCAGCTTTTGCATATAAATGGCCTGTTCTGGAGCAGCTTAACCAACTGCAGCTCCAGTCAGACTGCTCCAAAACCGCCCAAGCAAAGGAGGAGAAAACTAGCCCTTGCTGTAGCTCCTGCTAGGGGACACACAGTACACAAGGGTACACCAAGAGTGTCCACCTCAAGTAACTGGGAGGCTGACCCGTTGAACCAATAGGACACCTAGTACACAAAACTACCCTACCAACTTAGGGAAGCAGAGAATATGAGAAGGCAAGGAAACAGATCACAAACCAAAGAAATGGAGGAGAACAAGCGACTGGACATAGAGTTCAAAACCACGGTTATAAGGTTTTTCAAGAATTTCATGGAAAAGGCCGATAAATTCCATGAGGACCAACTAGAAATTAAACATACACTGACTGAGATAAAAAATATTATACAGAGACCCAAAAGCAGACTAGAGGATTGCAAGAATCAACTCAAAGATTTGGAATACAAAGAGGCCAAGGACACTCCTCCAGAGAAGCATGAAGAGAAGAGAATTCAGAAAGTTGAAGATAGTGTAAGAAGCCTCTGGGACAACTTCAAGCGTACCAACATCAGAATTATGGGGGTCCCAGAAGAAGAGAGAGAGCAAGATGCTGAAAACCTATTTGAAGAAATAATGAACGAAAACTTCCCCCACCTGATGAAAGAAATAGACTTACAAGTCCAGGAAGCGCACAGAACCCCAAACAAAAGGAATCCAAAGAGGACCACACCAAGACACATCATAATTAAAATGCCAAGGGCAAAAGACAAAGAGAGAATCTTACAAGCAGCAAGAGAAAAACAGTTAGTTACCTACAAGGGAGCTCCCATACGATTATCAGCTAATTTCTCAACAGAAACCATGCAGGCCAGACGGGAGTGGCAAGAAATATTCAAAGTGATGAATAGCAGGAACCTACAACCAAGACTACTCTACCCAGCAAAGTTATCATTCAGAATTGAAGGGCAGATAAAGAGCTTCACAGATAAGAAAAAGCTAAAGGAGTTCATCACCACCAAACCAGCATTATATGAAATGCTGAAAGGTATTCTTTAAAAAGAGGAAAAAGAAGAAGAAAGATAAAAATTATGAACAACAAATACATATCTATCAATAAGTGAATACAGATACTCAGTGTACTCTGTAATATAGATCTAAAAGTCAAGTGAATTAAAAATCTGAGGAACAGAATAAACTGGTGAACTTAAAAGAATCAGGCATAGAATGGGAGTGGATTGATAATTCTCAGGGGGAAAGGGGTGTCTGTGTGGGGAGTATGGGAAGAGACTGGACAAAAATCATACACCTATGGATAAGGACAGCGGGGGGGGGGGAGGTAAGGGAAGAGGGGGGGTAGGAACTGGGTGGTGGGGAGATATATGGGGAAAAAGGAGAAACAATTGTAATCTGAACAATAAAGATTCATTAAAAAAAAAAAAGAAGAAAGAAAAATGTACACCTTTTCAAGAAAAGGAATACTTTTCATATCTGCTCTCAACTTCAAAGTGAACAAGCACTGAGAAAATCACCAGTTACTTAGCATTTTGAAACAGAGTCAACTTGCATCTTCCCACGTTTCCATTCAACACATAACACAACCTCAAAAAACAATCTGTAATACCAATATGACTTTCATCACTTTGTGAACTGTGAAAATGTTCCAATTTGCTAACAGTATTCTAAAAACAAGTAAAATAAATTTACAAATACCTTGAAAACTTTCAGTTCCATAC
This sequence comes from Eptesicus fuscus, assembly GCF_027574615.1. NCBI lineage: Eukaryota > Metazoa > Chordata > Mammalia > Chiroptera > Vespertilionidae > Eptesicus > Eptesicus fuscus. The sequence goes on from NC_072478.1 coordinate 33,724,775, forward strand.
AAAATACTATCAAGAGATGTGTAGTTAATGCATGAATCATCTTACATTTATCTAATAAAGTCAAATCAGTAGGTTAAGTTAGGTAACTCCCAAGGTCCCTTGAGGTCTACAATGTACTCTTCTGTGAAAAGACATTTGGGTTGGCCATTGTTCTATGATCAGGAGAGAGAGAGGGAGAGTGAGGCAAGATAAGCAGGCAGCAGGGATGAGCTTGGTTCACAGACACCTATTACCCCAACTGTCCAGTCAGGATGCAGACGTGATAGCAATGAACTAGAGACTACCTACATGGAAAAGATATTTTCCATCACCTGAACGAAAGCATACAGCCAAGAGCAGATCCAGTAATACCGCTTAGAGAGCTGGATTGCTGAGTCTGTTTTAAGAATTTGTTTATACAGATGCTAAAACCAATAAAAACAAAAAACTGGAGTGACTATTAACTGGAATACAAATTTATTTTAAACTTAAGTCCTGGAAATCATCCCAATACTTCTAAGAAAGGTGGTAAGAAGCTGAAACTTTTAAAAAATGATAATAAATTCCCACTTTGTACTTCTGATTTGAAGATTCTCTTTTAATATACCTTGGCTTAAAAAATCTCCAGAGCCTTCACAGCCTCTAAACTTGTGTTCTCAAAAGGCAGCACGTGAGGAACATGCTAATGGTGCTCTCTGGCTGGAACTGAAAATGTGGCGGGCTAAGGGAATGCATAACCTGGCAATGTCTCCCCTGCCTTTTATGCCTCCACAGTCTGAGCTTTTTCAAGTCCTGCTCGAATGCCGACAGTTGCCGCTGCTGTCTAGTATGGCACAGGCAGGCTGTGATTTGGGTACAATGAAGGATAAAGGTGGTCAAGTCTGCACGAGCAGGAGCGAGGGCTCTGCCTGTGGAAGCCACCAGTCCTTTTGCTGGCCAGGGTGTCCTGCCCCTCATCTGGGCAGGGACATGTCACATGTAACGTGCATGTCCAGGACCAAGCAGAATACCTGAGATGAAGAAGCTTTTCAAAGAGCCTAGTGGACGAGGGGAACTGGTGAGGAAATGAGCAAAACAGTTTTTTAAATATCCCCCTAGATTTGTAATATCCACTATTCTATGTCCCCTATCATTAATTATTATTAAAAAGACCCAAAGGCACAGTTAGACCCCTGAAGTATTTTCCACGTATTATAGAAGCGACTCTTTGTAAAATACAAATAGAAGCAGTTTCTTGTGTTATTCTAAAAAATGGTTTCACAGATTAATCTTGTCTGTTCTCAGCAAATGTCACAGTGTTCTCATTTCTTTCAGAGCTGGTGAGTGTAACAATATGTGTTAAAAAATACTGACCATCGATTTTCCCAATTACAGTGAGGGCCTTAATTTCTCCCCAATCAGAAATATTCTGTGGGTTAGAGCTCAGGAGGGCCTGTTCCCTCATCAGGACTCTCAGGTTTAAAGTCACAGGAGCCCTGCAAGATTGCTCCACTCATCACGTAAGGAACTACTCTCTGTGGCCACACCTCGGTGTGCTGAGAAAGCAGCTGTCATCTCTTAGACGCCTTTAACATGCCCGTCACTTATCATCATATGTCATCTCATGCGACGTGCACAGCAGCGATCTGAGAGGCATCCTCTCCATTTCTCAGAGGTAAAAACAGACTCGCCCTTTCTCCTTCCATCACAGCACACTAACTTCCAGCCTGCATCACACAGTCTCACTTGTCCCTGTTTCCCTATATAATTGGTCATATAATCCAGGGACCAAGGTCCACACTCAACTTTATAAGGGCACAGTTAACTGATGCAAAAGCTTCACGTAGAAAAAAATGTCCCCCCTGAAATAGACACTACTTTCTAAACAGAAAACCGCTATTAGCTAGTTTGTAATTCATATAAATTAAATATAGCTTAAAGCCAGGTGTAAGAGTTTATACTTTGTCAAATTAGCATGTAGTTGTACCTGACAAAGTGTGAGTGCTTTAAAGCAGGAACTAAAACCGAAGTCCACCCTTCCACCTAAGGCAGGACTCTTTGCTGGACAGATGTCAGACAACTTCCACCTGGGCACTTCCAATACCGACAGTGATTACTTGGTGTGGCAGGTGGTTCACTCCACCGTGAACTTGCTTTGTCTTAGTTTTCTCCTCAGTAATAGGCATATTCAAGTGGTTTATGGCTGTACACTGTATGAGTGTAATGTCTAGAGCCAGAGAATCGTAAAGCCTAAACCTATTTCTGGCAACTCCGAATTACCACTGGAATTGGGGTGGGGGTGGGGGTTAAGGTTGTTGTTGGGGGGGGGGGGGGGATGCAAAGAACACAAGACCTTGCCGAGAGAACTCCTTAAGACATCAATTATGATATATCACAATCATCTCAGGTGCCTGAAAGATGCCCCAAACTACGCATGACAACTTTTCTCAAATGTCTACACGATTATCAGTCTGTTCTTTGTTTCGTTTAGGTATTCTTTCCAGAGGCTTTGCAGCTCAATGAGCATCTGCTCAAGCTCTTCTGGGTTCCTCTGTCATTCAAACATGTATACTGAGATGGATTAACAGTAAAATGCCCTAATAAAGTGGACTGTTATGATTCTCATTAGAATGTTGTTAGTATCTTTTGGACAGAGAATTATTTGGGGCATATGCACCATAAATATAAAATCCTACTACTTATGATAAGCATACCAGTCCAGGGATAGGGTTTCAAAGGCAAAACCTTTCATCTCACAGCCTCTGTCATAAGTCACTGCTGATCTTAAGTGACAAGGTGATTGAAGCCTTTTGATTTCCATATTAAGATACAGAGATCATGTTGCAACAGTAATCCTTCAATGAACTTTTCTCATTGAAAGAAAAAGTAGGCACCAAGAGCTCAGGGGTAATGGATTTAGCAATTGGGGTTCTTAGCTCTGAGAGCTCTTGCTTGTGATGAATAAATACACCCCAGCCAGTCTGTTGTCAGCTCCGACTGGATTAGTCTGTGAAAAATTAAGAAAGCTTGGCAAGTGAGTAGTTTGAAAGAACATCTTGTGTGTGTTTCAAACTTTATAGCAGGACCCTTCTGACAAACATGAATTATGCCTTGACATACTCCTGGGATTTAGACATTACACCCAACCACTTTGGACAGAGATAAATTCAGGTAAAAGTGATTCCATGACTCATTAAGCTGAAGGGAGTGCTGGAATGTTTGGGCACCAAGCCTTCGCTGATACAGGGGGCAGAATGAGCTGATGGAGTCACTCGTTATGCAGGATACAGTGCTCCTACAGCTCCTGTGTATGTAGTCAAGTGCATCACCTCCTTGAAGATCAAGTACAAAACTGTCTCCTTCAACAAGTCCGAATCCCTCCCTGTGGAATACCCTCATGTTCACTTTCAGTGACTAGTAATTAGTTACTTCTATTTTCTGGTTTTGTATAATTTGCTTTGTAAGCATCTTCCCAAGGGAATTTTAAGTTCCTGGAGACACAGACAATTTCTATTTCATTTATATTGGGCACATCCTCTCTAATGAGGAACAAACATATGAATGCTCAAGGAAAGCACAAGAAACACCAAGCCCAAGCAGATCCAGGCTGGGAAGCGCTCCCACTGAACCATAAGCCTTGTATTTGTTGGCATAGATTTGTCGGCACGCCAGCGAATGACTAGAAGGGGTTTGGAAGGGTAGGAAGGAAAGAGAGAGTCAACGTTCTGCAGTGTATATTCTTCGCATCCAGATAAAACCATTCCCTTCTCATCAGATGCCACTTTGCCGTCTGGTGCAAACTGCCTCTCTAACTGCGGCAAGTACATCTGAGTGCCTTCTGGTGTGAACATCCAATGACTCCCTGTGGCCTTAGTGACGCAGAGGAACCCAGTCAGACAATCCATACATTTCTCCTCTGGTCTGACCGCCACGTTCATTCTGTGGGACTGGCTGAACACAGCAGTAGAACAGCCTGTGGGCTGGACTGTTCTCGCCATGAAAAGGAAAGGCTGGAGAGCCAGGGAGTTCCAGGGCATATCAGAGGCAAAGGTGGGAGCTCATTCTGAGAAGGCAAACAGGTGGATAAGAGTTCCACCAGAAGTCCCAGTAGCAAGTTGTTCAAGTGCAGCATACTTTATATTTTGAACTGAAAATAGGACCTGGGAAAGCTTTTGATTCTCGGGAGTCATTAGATGGGTTTGCCTTCACAGGTTGAGCTAAAGCAGTGACCCACACTGCTCGTTAGGAAGCAGGGATTGTGCCGCTATGAGGGCATTTCTTCTCTTGTTTTCTATGGCAGCTTTTTGGTTTCCCTATGATTGAAAACATTCGGTACAAGAAGCTACTTTTGCACTCACAAACAGTTTATTCAAGTGTGAAATCATGGTGTGTTTTTCAAGGTATCTATCACTCACATCTGGAGTTAGATTAAATACACAGTCTCAATAATAACCAGCCTTAAGAGAATCTGCCTGACAAACGCAATCACTGTTAGTGCCAGCAAGCTTGACAAGAGTTAAAAACAAATACAAAACTCCACTGATTGAAGTGGGGGTTGAGACCAAAATATAGTTAACAGAACTAGAATTATACAGCAACTCAATTGGAAAACGCCTTCAGAAATGATGTGTGGATGTGTGTGTGATGTGTGTGTGCTTGTGGGAACAGGTCTGGGAACCCATGGCATGTACAGAAACCCACTCAGCAGGAATTCCCGGAGGTTCTCTCCGGAACAGGGTTGGTAAACTAGGGCCCAAAGGCCAAGTTCAGCCTGCTGGCTGCCTATCTTTGTACCCCTTGCAAACTAAGTATGGCTTTTATATTTTTAAATGGTTGGGGTAAAAAAAAATTGAAAGAATATTACATGTGAAAATTACATGAATTTCAAATATCAGTGTCCATAAGTAAAGTTTTGAATTTCATCAGTAAAAATATGTGGAAATTTGTGTTTTTTTCTCTAGTATTTAAGTAAACACAAAAAGTGTTAAGTAAATATTTGTTGAATGAGTGAATGAATATGTTTATTATGAAATATGATCTCTTTTTTGGAAATGTTTGATGTACACACACACACACACACACACACACACACAGAATTGGAGGACTTTGGGTTTTGATGAAGTGTCTCGATGTCTTAATGAGCTATGCTAGTAAATGGTGGAGAGGCTGCTAACTGCTGTCTGATTTCAAGCAGCAAAGGATGACAGACAAGCACAAAGGGAACTCTCAACACCCCATAAGCACGCAGAGATACCTTTCTAACAATTTGGCATTAGACCTTGGCTGGAATTTATAAACTCAGACAAATGAACTGGGCATCTCAGAGATGACAACGGGGAAGGAAAGAATATCTTGCTTTTCACTGGACACTAGTAGAGAAATACAAGCAATGCCAAATTCCTCATATGAAGGCCAATGCTAACAAAGCTGTTCATTTTTTTTTCCACTTGCCTAGTCAGCTGCTCACATTACCACTCATTAAGAAAAGCCAACATAAACATGTTTTAAGAGGATGGTTCTCTATGGCAACAACTTCTCAAGTAATTGACATCAGAACTACTGACAAGAGTCATACAGCCTCTGGGGGAAAGAGGGGAAAGAAAAGAGAGCAGGTTTCCTGCCTCCCTGAAAGGTCCTACCACTTGGAAAGTTGCAGTGACTCATGTGACAACATTTCACAACACACTGGCCATTCTGAGATAAACGAGGCTCCTCCAAAGCCTGAAATGATCAATGTGACATGAGCACCGACTTTTGTGGATGAATCTAAAAATAATCCAAATTGACTACATTTTATAATTCTAGGTCAACTGGTTCCCTTCCTTCTCTCTGGAGGCAGGATACATGGCTTTTATAAGTAATTAAAGGCTAGTACCCAAATCTCAAAAAAATAGAAACAGGGGCTAACAGAGGGTCTGTCTCTTCCATCTTTACTTCACAGAAAATTCCTTAAGAATCATGACAACTCAAATTTAGGTTCCTTATTAAAGAAAACATGGCATTTTGGGAAGATGTTAGAGAACCTCATATTTTGAAAGTAGGAATAGAGTATGAATCTGGAATAATCAGGATTGTTTTTAAAAGAAAGGTATATTAATTTAGGCAAATAAAGTTACAAACAGAAAAGTCCCCTTGCTCAGTTTTTGAATACTATATAAGATTAATCTTCACATAGACTCTTTTTAATTGAGTAGAAATCAAAGCAGTAAATAAAACCATGTGAAGGAGTAATTTCATAGGGCAAAATATTTCTATGTTTAGAAGATATTTAAGTTAGTAAGAGTAAGTTAAATTCTGAACTCATTGAGTCATGTAATATAAGTAAGTTACACAACAATAAGATACTGAGATGGCTGAGGTAAAAAAAGATTTGGCCATCCAGTCCTTCATTAACATCCATTGAGCGGCTACTGTTTACCTGACTGGGGCAGGGGCCCAGAGACAGACTATAAAAAATAAAATAATAATAATACATTGGGAGAATTTAGGTGGCAGGTTTTTTGTTGTTGTTGTTGTTAAAAATATGTTTTTATTGATTTTAAGAGAGAGAAGAAGGGAAAGGGCTAGAGAGACAGAAACATCAATGAGAAAGCAACATCATGGATCAGCTGCCTCCTGTACACCCCCTCACTGGGGATTGAGCCTGCAACCCAGGCATGTGCCCCGACCAGGAATCGAACTGCTGACCTTCTTGGTTCAACCACTGAGCCACAGCAGCCAGGCAGAATTTACTTTTTGAATAGACAGAAACTAAACTAGAAAACAACTCCATTCAACAAAACCTTTAACCAATTAAATTGAGATTACAATTCCAAAGAGCTCATAAAAAAACATTATTACTGCTATTAAATATATAATCGTAGTTTTACACAGCTATAATATTTTATTTTATAAGCAAGAAAGATATTAAAAGTTTAAGCAAAAAAGAACAAGTAATACTGCTTCCCAACCTGTCCAGAATACGAAAAGATTCCTTAAAGCAAGACCTGCCTCTTGTCTGTCGTCGCTAACAGGCTCATCCTCTGTGGAAATTTGATGCCCTATATCACAGTGCTTCTTAAACTACCAGGGAAAAAGTGTCATTTTTTATTTTGAAAATCTACAATCTATTGGGGGCAAGATTTTTATAAAATGCAAACTTTTTTTAATTACTAGGAAAATAAAATTTTAAGACATAAAACACAAGTTCCAATTTATAAAAGTTTCTAAATGCTTACTATCAATTTGTGTCCTGGTGTGTGGACCATACCTTGAGTGGTACTGGTATAAAATATTAGCTACTGACGGAAAGTCAGGAAAGTGCTAAATTCATTGTAGTAAAAGTTGACAGTGACCTGGGCATCAAAAAATCCAACTCACACCTGACAGACTGTGTGATCTTGAACAAGTTATTGGCCTTTCTGGGTCTTAAAGTGAATAATTTGCAAAACAAGGAAGTAGGACTACACAGTGTTGTTGTTTTTTCCAAACATGCTGTAGTTTTAGCACAACTTTCTTCAAAGGAAATCTGAAACAGAAGGCCAGTATGTAACACATCGGAAGACCCGTGGTTGATATGAGGCTGGGGGAACCAAAGCTCATGTCCTAACCTCCTCGCCCCTTGTAAGACCTTTGAGGCACCTGTGAGAAACTCCTAGGGTGTGTGGAATACAGTTTAAAAAACAGCCATGTTTGAAAGGTTCATTGCAATTCTAACATTCACTGTAGCCCAGATAATTTCATAGCACTCATCAACAGGAGACTAAGAAGCTTTCAACAATAAAACTGGACCTATTATGTAATACACACAATTCTGAAACTGTCATTAACTGTTGGAATTCCAACCATTGGCTGTCTGTCAGAACCGTCCAGTGACCAATTTCTTCTGAAAATGGTAGCAAAATATTAAGTGTGGCCTCCTCAATACTATGAAGTCATAGGTTGCAAACTGGGTGCTCTCTGATCCAGATGACAGGATGATATCAAGATTTGCTGACTCTTCTGGCTTTATCTGGGGAGGCTCTGAAGAGGACCAAGATGGGAGATGGTAACACCCAAACCCACGTCACCAGAGTCCCCACCACAGTCGCTGCAGATGACAGTACGAGAAAAAAAGCACTGCTTTCTCACCAACCACCGGCCGCGCTCTAACCTAAAGGAAGGGAACTCTTCATCCTATTTTCATTACATCACAGGATGGAAATCTGGGAGAGAATGTTATTTTTGCTTTTCTGGCAGGACAGAGGAACCGAAGGAAAAAGGAGCCAATATTTTGCTCTTCCCCTCCAATACTCTGCCATCTGTGTATCAATTTCTTCTTATCATAGAAGCTCTTAAAACCACTTGCCTGGTCTGTCAACAAACAAAAAGCCAAATCTAATCCTTTCAGGCCAAACCTATGTCCTGGCAAAAGTCTAACCAAACAGAACAGCCCAGTGACTTAGAACTCTTGGGTTGTTTTGATAGTCCCCCTATCCCTTTCTTTTTATTCTTCTTTTTAAAAGAGTGTCTTATTATGAAGTCATGCTTGTTGATCTAGAAGACAGCATTTTTTTTTACTGGTACTAAAACAAAACGCAGTGACCCACTTTCTCCTTTTTGGTTCTTATAGAAAGTAGAGGCAGGCCCCAGAACCCTGTTTGAAGTCCTTGCTGCCAGGAGATGGTCGGTTTATGTCTCTTGTCCTAGGACAGGAAAAGGATGCACTCTCGGCACCGTGTGCTAGGGAGAGATAAGACCAGAGATTTCTGTCCTCAGTACCTTATCAGCTTTTCCTGCTACTTTCCAGAGCAGACAGCACTGTGACTGGCAATAAACTAAACTAGCTGAAGGGGGGCCGGGTGTATGAGCAGCTTGGGGATTGGAGGGAGTGATGTAGGAAGGGGTGTAGGATGAGGAAAAGAGATGAGGCTTTTAATATATCTTAAAATGGTCTGGCCCAAATAAAATTGCCTTTAAAAAGAAAACACGTTTTCTATCTCCTTTTGTTACAACTTCAGCAACAGGGATAGAAGTTTTTATAAGAACTTCCTTTCTGGTTGGAATGCACCAACACTTTCCTTGCTTTGAGCCCTGCCCATAACTGTCTTGTGCTACTGGCTCCTGCGCACGTAGCACAAGACTGATCTGCTGTGGGCGCCAATCTTCTGTGGGTCCTCTGACGGGAGGCCCATAGACCACAGACTGCAGAGGGAATGCTTCTTCTGGGCACATGTGCCTCCATTTAGACAACCAGTGTTTGCTGGGGCCAGGGCACTCACAATTCCATTTCCATATTGCAAAGGAATGAGCAAAGCTATGAGTCACTCCTCCAAATTCATTGAGGACCTCTTCATTCTGCAACAAATCACTCCTGTGAATCCAAGAATTATACACTGTGGAAATCCTGGTCTTTTGGCAGGTGGGAAACAAAGCTGCTGAAGAATCTAGACTAAGTAGGTAAATTTAAAATTAGTTATGGCCTCAGTTATTTCTACTCATGCTAAAGCAATACAAATTTGGGGTGGGGGGGGGGGGTCCCCTCAGCCCAACCTGCACCCTCTCCAATCTGGGACTCCTCGGGGGATGTCTGACTGTGGGATTGGGCCTAAACCGGCAGTCAGACATTCCTCTCACAATCCAGGACTGCTGGCTCCTAATCACTCGCCTGCCTGCCTGATCGATGCCTAACTGCTCCCCTGCTGGCCTGATTGCCCCCAACTGCCCTCCCCTGCCAGCTCGGTCGCCCCCAACTGCCTTCCCCTGCCAGCCCAGTCGCCCCCAACTGCCCTCCCCTGCCGGCCCAGTCGCCAACTGCCCTCCCCTGCTGGCCTGGTGACCCCCAACTGCCCTCCCCTGCTGGCCCGGTAACTGCCAACTACCCTCCCCTGCCGGCCCGGTCACCCCAAACTGCTCTCCCCTGCTGGCCCGGTAACTGCCAACTACCCTCCCTTGCCGGCCCGGTCACCCCAAACTGCCCTCCCCCGTAGACCTGGTTGCCCCTAACTGCCCTCCCCTGCTGGCCTTGTTGCCCCCAACTGCCCTCCCTTGCTGGCCTGGTCGCCCCTAACTACCCTCCCCTGCTGACCACCTTGTGGCGGCCATCTTTGACCACATGGGGGCGGCCATCTTGTGCGAGGATGTGAGGGTCAATTTGCATATTACCTCTTTATTATATAGGATACTAAAAGCCTATGCACGAAATTCCTACAAAGGACTTGGCCTTTGCAGCTCTGGCTGCCTCACGGCCCTGCGGCCCCACGCCCCCGCCCACTGGTCTGTCTGGAAGGTGGTTCCAAAAGGTCGTTCCGCTGCCCGGTCTATTTAGCATATTAGCTCTTTATTATATAGGATTTCAGTATGTATCTCTACAAAGAGAAGATTTCTAAGAAAAATCCATAACTATAATAACATTATCACATGAAAAGATTTACATAAAATATTTCAGAGAGGAAGGGAGAGGGAGATGGAAACATCAATGATGAGAGAAAATCATTGATCGGCTGCCTCCTGCATGCCCCCTACTGGGGATTGAGCCCACAACCCGGGCATGTGCCCTGGACCAGAATTGAACCCAGGACTCTTCAGTCCGCAGGTTGACGCTCTATCCACTGAGCCAAACCAGCTAGGGCTAAGTTATTTCTTATTACAAGTTATTTGAAGAGGTCCAAATACTGTGATTGATTGATATCTCTCATTTCAATTTCCTGTTGATGAAACCAAGTCATTTGTCCTACAGAGTTCCTTCAAGATCTGGATTTTACTGAATGGATGGACTTATAATATGGGTTAAAATGTTCCTCGTGTATGTACTGTGAAGTTTCATCTAGAAGCAGCCTTTCTAATGTAGCATGTCGTTTTATGAAAAATTGGGATGGATTCATGGTTAAGTAAGCTGAAGAAATAAACCTCTGCTATTCCTCCCTTTGATTTAAAATGCACATTTATAATCTGAGTTGTTAAACTTCAGAATTTCCCAAACTTATTTCACTTTGAAAACAGTTTTGGTATAACAACCACTGACATCCCATGGAATTCGCATTCTGCTGAGCCTACTTTGAGGTTTGCTCACACAGATATTGCCATGACCTGGATAAAATGTGCAACTTTTTTTTTTTTTATTAAATCTTATAGTAAATCTTTGATTGACCTGGGTCTTTCTAAGGGGGTGGGTTTTTACCATGGGACACACATTTTATGCAAAAATGGCAGATACCTGGCAGGGAAGTGAAAAGAGGACTGGCCAAGCATTCTGCTATGAACAACCAGCTTGCTAGATGACCCTGGGAGAAGAGGCTAGCTCCTCCCTAGACATGCCATTATTGAAATGGGAAAATCTCTTCTCAGGCTTAGTCAGAAAAATCACTCTTCCATCTTGGAATGGAAGGTGGCAGAGAAATAACATGTCCTAAACCATGTCAAGTATGTATGGATCAAGTTTTAAGACTTCCTACTATCTAACCATATTTCCTTTTTAGTATATGCAAAAGCAGGAAGAGCTGCACAGTCTGTCCAATCAAATAACCAAGATGAAGAAGAAAGATCTTGATATTGAGTTTTCCTTAAAAGTCTGAAAATTTCAAACAACAGAATAGTGAATAATTTATAAAGCGATCAAGAGGATAAAAATGGGCCCGGCTGGCATGGCTCAGTGGTTGAGTGTCGACCTATGAACCAGGAGGTCACGGTTCGATTCCTGGTCAGGGCACATGCCCAGGTTGCAGGCTAAATCCCAAGTAGCGGGTGTGCAGGAAGCAGCTGATCCATGATTCTCTCTCATCATTGATACTTCTCTTTCTCTCTCTCTCTGAAATCAATAAAAATGTATTTTTTTGAAAATGGGAAACATAATCAGGAACCAATGGACATATAACACAATTAAAATTTAAGAAAGCAATTTATAAAAATAAAATTAAACAAATGAACCTGACTGTGTCACCAGCTAGTTGAATACCTACACAGAACAAAATTCCAAATGAGTTTAAAACACCATAATTTGACTGTACATAACCTAATGCGATATACCTTAAGGACAAAACAAAATGGCCAACCTCTGTCCCCCCCCAAAAAACACCCTCTTTCTCTTTTTTGAAAAATAATCAAGTTATTGGTGTTATTTTGTAACTATTGTGTATATACTGGGAAATAAGCAGGTGAGTAATGTAATATTTTAATGCTTTTACTGTGAGTAAAATATTAATGAGATTAAGTCTTTGTAGTCCTGAATTTTAATTGGCAATATGCATATAAACTCATATTATATTTTAACATTAAAAAATTTTGCCAAAACCGGTTTGGCTCAGTGGATAGAGCGTCGGCCTGCGGACTCAAGGGTCCCGGGTTCGATTCTGGTCAAGGGCATGTACCTTGGTTGCGGGCACATCCCAGTAGGGGGTGTGCAAGAGGCAGCTGATCGATGTTTCTCTCTCATCGATGTTTCTAACTCTCTATCCCTCTCTCTTCCTCTCTGTAAAAAAATCAATAAAATATATATTAAAAAAAATTTATAGTTCTATCCATGGAATAAGGTCTAGGAACAAAAGCAAACTGGTGACTATAAGTAACCCTACTGCTCAGATTGTGGTCTCTAAACATCATTTACCACCAAAGAAACCAGAGAGAAATGGACTCCGAGTCTAGGACAGCAAATGTAAAAGGTAGGCCTGGAAAATCTTATACTAGGTAGGAAGGAGTGATCAAACACCATTTAGGGTCATATCAGAAGAATTCAAGAACTAACATCAAGAGGCTTCTACTGGGCAAAGATGGAAAATTTGATCCTCAATGAAGACAATAAATGCAACAGACTGAAACAAAGCAAATATATTTCAATCCACGAGTGACAAAAAAAGGGAAAACTCATTGGTAAATAAAGGAAACAAGTAAAATATTTATTACTTATATATTACCTCAGGGTAATCAAATAGTAGATATGTAAAAATGTCTATTCTAAATTTTATTCTAAAAATGAAGAAAAAAGGAAGGAGATATAGAGAGGAAATTCATAGACTGAAAAAACTTAAAAAGATATATGAACCAATTGTTATCTATGACCCTTATTTGGATCTCATTCAAACAAAGAAACTGTAAAGAAAACCAAAATTCAGGACACTTATAAAAATTGAAACTCTGAACACTTACTGATGATAGTATGCAATAATTATCAATTTTTACATAATAATGGTCTTGGAGTTATACATTTAAAAATATGCTTTTAACTTTACAAGATATACACTGAGTGGCCAGATTATTATGATCTCTGAATGCATAATAATCTGGCCACTCAGTGTGTGTGTGTGTGTGTGTGTGTGTGTGTGTGTGTGTGTGTGTGTATTAGAGGCCTGGAGCATGAATTCGTGCATGGGTGGGGTCCAGCCAGCCTGGCCAGGGGGAGGGGACATGGGCAGTTGGCCGGCCTGCCTGCTGGTCGAATTCCTGGTTGAGGGGACAATTTGCATATTAGCCTTTTATTATATAGTATATACACTGAGTGGCCAGATTATTAGATGTTCAGAGATCATAATAATCTGACCACTCAGTGTATACTAAGGTGTTGAAATATTTGTGGATGAAATGTTATGATTTCTGGGATTTATTTAAAAGTAACACAGAGGGGAGAAGTGTGCAGGGTAAGTGCCCCTCTCAATGCACCTTTACAGTCTAGTCACATCCTCTACTTGTTCCCTCAAAGGCCCTTGGTTTCTTCAAGGATTTGTGTCTTTGTGGATATGGTTTTCTTTTCTCCTCATAAGGCCTCTCAACCTGGCTGACCTGCTGCTCCTTTAAGATACCACACTTGTGCCACCTTCTTTAATCTCTGCAAGCTAAATTCATCGCTACATAATATCTGTCATGTCCCAGACCTCCGGCACTTGAGGCCTTTGCTCCAGCTGATTGTGTGCATCTCTGGCTTCCCATCTAGACTGAGTAGAGACTGTGTCTCATTTAATCATCTGTCATGCAACAATGCCATTGGACAAACATCTGAGCTGAGTAGAAAAAGGAATTGGAAGGGTCTAGAACAGGGGGACTAGATAGGAAGAAAACAATTAAAATTATATTAGTTAGAAGAATAATGATGAAATAATAAGAGATTACTCTGAAACGAGACATATTCAAGACTAGCCTTGTAAAGACACTAAGTCAGCTGAGCCTGATCTCATGGTTTTAAGTCATCCTATAGCTGACTAGAAAGCCGGTTCTGTCTTAGCTCACTTATAACTTCAGTTCATAGAAGGCTGATTTTATCCATTAATTTTAAGAAAGTGGCCTCATGGTATCAGCCTATAGATCTAGGCCTTATAAGGACAAAGGAGTCTAAAATAAACTGTAAACAATAATGATAATGTCACATGCATCATGATTAATCCAATTCTGAGTAACTGGGGTCCATTCAAAACCAAAATAATATAAATACCATGTTTTTGTTTCCCTAATAATGTATTTACCATCTTAACAGGGAGGGATGGAATGAGTGTGAGCATGATAATCTAAAATTAAATGATCGATTTAACTGAATAAATAACGTCATTGTTTGTTTAACTTTATAAAGTATACCATAAATGTTTTTTTAAAAGATTTCTTAGGATCGTATGTTGGAAGAAATAGAAACCCCACCAAATCTCGGTTACTGAAATCAAGACATAAAATAAATTTAAGCTCTAACTAGAAAGCTATTTGGAGTTCAGGCTCACAAAATGCTTCAAAGCCAGGCAAGTAAAACTTAAAACCTCCATATGACTTTAAGAGTCATAATGGGAATTACAAAAGGAGTCCTGGACCAATGTCAGTGGACAAAAGTGACTGGAGGATGGTTGTCATAATTACTACTACTTTGCTTCAAACAACTCTTTCTGATGCAGAAAAGATAAACTTGTCAACAGAACAGATGACAAATTAAAACCCAACCATTTTAGCCTTATGCTGTTTGCAGAGACTGGGGCTCTTCTAAGAAATAAAGCTCAGAGTGAACTTCCAAGGCTCAGCTGGGTTCAGACAAGGACTAACATAACCTTGAAAAGTAAAGAGACTTACCAGCACTCTGATACCTAATAAACAGAGAACTTATATTTTAAATCTTATGGAAGAAAAAAAATATTTGGGAAATTCCTGTAAAGTTTCATTTTAAAGGTTGAGGTTTTAAAATTTTCTTTGATTATTTTAAGGTGGTTCAATGGAATTACATAAAATTACAATTTAATGACTGATAAGCATAAAAATATATTAAACTACACAGAGCTATTAGTGAAATCCTACCAATTTAGGGCTAAGTTTAAACTACATACATTATTTTATAAAAGGGTTAGCCTAGCAAATGAACAAATCAGAGTCCTCAGTATTTTACTTTAGAACCAAAGACTACAAAAGACAAGATTCTTAAACTCCATCCAATAGTGTTTTGATGATATATTATCCAAATGATTTAATTACAAAATAGTTTGAATTACAAAGAACTATTAAGGCTAAGGGAAGTACTTATTTAAATTACTTAAAAGAAATGCTTTCAGGTAGCTTCAAGCAATTTAGTAATGGGCATTTATATACAAACATTTGCTGTGCTAATGACAATTAGTTCTTATCAAAGCAATCCTGTTGTGACAGCTTAAAGAATAAGGTAGGGTTGAACCTGTTTTCTTCCTGTGGAATAAAGGTTCCTAAACTCCAATCTTAAAGAAGGAATGAAAGAAAATCTTGAATACGTTCACAGCTCTGAACAAACAAGTGTTAAAAGGTTAATTTTTAAGGACCCAATTTATGAATGTATGGCTGCTTGTTTATGTAAAGCTACATCTACAAGGGTTGGCAAAAGTAGGTTTACACTTGTGAATATGGGAAACAGAATTTATTCTTGTATTATTGTTTATTAAGTATTGTACTATTTTCCATATGAATAACTGCAAGCCTACTTTTGCCCACCCCATTAGCTATCTATGGGTACACACTCCCCGTGTAAGGATGAAGTAATGTATACTATAAAGGAACACAATGTCCTGTGAATAGCTTTCCTCCTTAGCTAGATAAATGTTTGCACCTGTTGCCAGGCAAACCAAATTAAAGATGGTAGGATTAGTAACCTGAAGATTCTGGGCTGGGTAGATCACTAGAAGATTAGGGATTCTGTATGACTATCACGGCAGAACTAGGACACGGTGAACAGCAAGATGAGGCTATCCATTTTATCACCGAAGGTGCCCAGGTTCTATGGGACGTGAAATGTTGGAATGTTACTTAGGTAAAGTAGCTTCCCCGGGTCAGCTTTTCTGTTTGTAAAAATAGAAACCCCACTGGGGTTACTGAAGTCAAGAGACAATAAAGTTTAAGTACTTGTTAAAAAGCTATTTGGAGTTCATGATTCTAGTCTTTTTTTTCTTCACATTTTCATTAATCAAAAATGCCTTGTACATTATCCTTCATCATTTGTTTCCTTGTCAATATAGTTAGAGTCATCAAAAGTAATGAATCAGCTGAATTTTCTGATGGCCAGAAAAATCTATTATTTTCTCAGTTTTTGTTGTTTTCTAGTAAATAACTGTGTAAATCTGTGATTATCTGATGAGAGAGGATAAATAAGTTAGGTACAATTTATCAGGTACCACCATACAAAGAGCCTTAAATTTTAGGTGAATTTCTTGGGGTGTAATTAAACCTGATAATCAACTGCCAATACCAAGTCTATGAATGGCTTCAACACCTCCTGAAGTCAACAAAAAAGTGAACAGGCCTTGATGTTACTCCTCTCTTACATAGTTTGTTCTGTGACAACATCTTTTCTGTAACACCAAGCAGCTCATCTGTCACTAGTAAACAGGGAACAGTAACAGTAAGATGTGGAAGTTGTGTGACTTTTCTGAGGCCAAGGGAGCCAGGATGGTGTAAGTATAACACACCACCAGCAGAAAGAATACACTGCCAACACCTCAGCTGGCTGGTGCTCAGGCAGGAGCCTTCAGCTCTATTCTCAGAAAATTAAGATGAGCACTGGTAAGACTTCCCTTCCACTCAATGTACAGCATATTCACACTCAATGTATGTACCTAGCACTTCACTGCCATTACTGTTAACTATTTTTCTAAATATTTCACTGATGCTTAACCTTTTTCATGGACCCATCCATGTCTGCCAAAGCCCTTTCGCTTAGTCTGGTGCCACAGTGAATGCTATGCTGGGCCCCCAGACCTGCCCTTCAGAACTAAAGGGTTTGTTCCCTCAGGGGCTAGCAACTCTAAGCTCTCAGTTCCTCTCTGGGAACAACCACCAGGCCTAGGGTCACACTCCTATTCCTGGGGGTCAGGGGGCTGGACCAGTGACTGAAATGCAGGTCCATAAAGGCCCAGCATCCTCTAAAGGTCTGGGGCAGGGTCAGCTGAGGAATGTGACTACATCTTCTGCCCAATCCTACTTCCTCCCACTATTTCCCCCCTCCCAGCCAGTAACCCTGAGAGCACCTCCCAATGCACTCCCTACATGCCACACAATGTCCCTTTTACAGTCTACTTCCCAAGGAACCTACCAGCAACAGCACTTGCATGGGGCTCCCTCCCCCAAAGCTCTCAGCTGGCAGCAGACTGCATTAACCTTAGGCTCACTCTGGTCCTTAGTAACTCAGCACCTACAAGCCAATGTGTTCATTCTATTGTTTATGAGCATTTTTAAGATTCCCCCTAAGTAGTCTCCCTGGTTTGAGTGAATTTTCTCTTGCAACATGTGTGTGTGTGTGTGTGTGTGTGTGTGTGAAGCTCTATTATCTTTAACAGGAATTTTGCAAAATGTAACATTTTAAAAAATATATATTTTATTGATTTTTTTACATAGAGAAAGGGAGAGGGATAGAGAGTTAGAAACATCGATGAGAGAGAAACATCGATCAGCTGCCTCCTGCACACCCCCTACTGGGGATATGCCCGCAACCAAGGCACATGCTCTTGACCAGAATTGAACCTGGGACCCTTCAGTCCGCAGGCCAACGCTCTATCCACTGAGCCAAACCAGTTAGGGCAAAATGTAACATTTTTAATGAACACATATATTGTGTTATGCAAAAATGCCTACATTTGACATTATATTTACATTTTATATTTGACATTAGTACTTCAGAATATCTTACAACATTAACTATTGTCTTTCAGATTATGTTGTGACTTACATGAAGGCAGGAACTATTTTTGTGGTAAAGAGCCATACAAGGAAAATTAAAGGGGGCCAGCAGGGACGGTAATTTCTGTTATAAAAAGATTCAGTGTAAGGTTTCTTTTAAAAGTAAATGTATTAAAAGACACTATGAAGACGAAATCAACAAAATTCAGAATCTGAAAAATTCAAGGTTTCTTTAACAATAACTAATGCAAGGGAAAAAGAGAGGAGTTGGAACTGTTAGGTTAAGAGTCTAAACACGTTAATTAATTGCAACATACAGATCTTGTTGGATCCTGATTCAAACACACACACAAACTAAAAATTTATGAGACAACTGGGGAAATTTCAACACTGAGCCCTTAGGAGCCCATGATAGACTAGATTTTACGATATTAAGAAATTGTGGTTAATTTTTCAGGTGTGACAATGATACTGAGATAGTCTGTTTAAGAGTCCTTATCTTTTAGAGACGTATAATGAAATGCTAATAAATAAGATAAGATAGAATAACATGATATCTAGGAATTGCTTGAATGACTGGGGAGAGCGTGGGTGGAATATGGCTGACACAAAATTGACCAAGAACTGGGCCTTGTTAGGGTGGGAGTGGGTAGGTAAGGACTAGCATTAGTCTCTCTACTTTTATTACATTTTAAGCTTTCCATAATAAAATGCTAATCTAATACAAAGTGAATGAATGTCTGCTACTATACCATTTTTCCTGGAGTGCACTGAGTAACCCAAGGCATTTCTACATAAGTGAAAGTGATCCTGAACTGGCCTAACCGAGGCTGACAGTTCCATTATCATAAGAAAAATCATCTTGGGCTCCCACAAAAGAAACAAGGCGGAGGGGAACCCGACCGAGGCAGAAAGGTAATCCCATCTGTGCGCTGACTCAGACAGGAACCGAGAAGCTAGCAAAGCGGTGTGTTTCCCATATGAGATCATGGATTGGCCACCAGCAGCTGCTACTAATGTTAGAACAGGGTTTTTCCCTGAAAGGGTCACAATTCCTCTCACTAGCAAAACAGGAACTGAACCTAACAGGAATATTATGTAATACCAGGGAACCGAGGAGACTGGGAAAAGCAGGATGAGGGGTAAGAAGAGCTACAGGATGACAGGATGAAGGTGGAGGCGGGGAATGGAAAAGCCACTCACAGGACCTTAAAGGGACAAAGCCCAGGACAACTTCCTGCTGGCCTCACCCATTCCAGCCAGTTCCTTCTTTCCCTCGATTACCGGACAACTTTTAGGCCAGCAGAACATGACAAGGGAATAAAAAAAGCTCATCTCCATAGTTAACAAGTAGAAATGAAGAAATCCTAGGTAAAGAGAAGGAAAAGGGGCCAAAGAGAGGGGGCGGCACACTGGACGAGCTTCCTTTCCCTGTAGAGAGAGCCATGGTCAAGCGAGGGATCACAGGCCCATAAGCAACACGCTTCACAGGCTTAGTGGCAGAGCTAAAAATCCTAGCTCCTAGTAGAGACAAAATGTGTACATTTTTAAAAGGTTACAGCATAGCATGTACATTATGATCCTGCTTTTGACACACCAAAAAACAGCAGACAGACACCAGTTCTACCACACCCACATGCCTCCACATGCCAGGGTTTTAATTATGGTTATCTCTAGGTGTCTGGATCATGGGTATTTTTTTCTTCATGCATATCTATAGATAATAATTTTTCTACGGTGAATATTTACTGCTTTTATAATTTAAAAAGAAGTCATGTGAAATGAAAAAACACACACACACACACACACACAAAAACACACACACACACCTACAAGCTGGAGGCACAATGCTCTTCTTCCAGGATAATCACATTTGGGTCAGACTGCTGTTGTGCCCAGGCTGCAGGTGCTGGCCTTTGTCGCTGAACTCATCACAGGAGATGGCATTTCTCAGTTCCCTCTAGCACTCCACACTCTTTCCCTCATCCTTTTCACTTCCAGAGGGTCCCAACACATCTCTGAAGGTTATTCCTCTCATTAAACCCCACCAGCATGTGTCACAGGGATTCTAACGAGGCTGACTGAAAACGCCTTCCATCACACGGGAGTGACAGGACAAAGTGGCTAAGTGAGAATGAAGGAGGCTTATCGGGAATACACGGATCCAGGGGAAAGGGGATTTGGCAGATGTGGATGAGTACGCGAAACAAGTAAGAATTTCACAGCATCAGGTGAAATGTGGGGGAAAAAAGTTGACAGAAATGGCAATAAAACGATAGGCAAGTGAATGGACAGTGAGTGGGAAGGAAGTAAAGGTATGACTGTATGGAAAGTCCTGGGTGACACCCACAGTTTGCTGTTTCCTATTGAACTGGCCAGTACCCACAGATTTGCTCCTCCCTTGGGATTTTGTCCCAGTGACGACACACACCGGCCATCTATTCTTGCAATTGCCTAAGCCAAGTCAGAGCCTCAGTGCTTCCATATTCAGTTGGACCCCAAGTCCTGGGGCATCTACACTATCACCCGAATCTGTTCCTTTCTCTCCAGCTCTCTGCCACAGCGTTGGCTCAGGCTTCTCATGATTCTCTGGGTAATTCTCTAGAACAACAGCCTCTTAACTGGATTGCCTAGTTAGTTCTGCCCCTCTCACCCTCATTCTTATTTTCTGATCTCCTGCAGCCAAAAGGATCTTGCTAAATTGCAAAAATAATCATGCCCCCTCTCCTAGGCTTTGAGTTTCTCAGTTGCTCCCAAATGCAGGCTGAGATTATGGTATAAGCTCCTAGCATGTGTCTTAATAGGGTTCTCTGGGACCACCCCTGTTAGGCCCATCTCTAACACCCACCCCAAAAGTCAAAACTAATTTGTAACAAGACTTTCTTTTCTTTTGATAGCAAACTGCCCCTAGAGTATGTTGTGTGAAGCCGAATCTAAAGGTTTCCAACCCTTTTTAGTGAAGCACACACAACAAACACATATACAGCAGGCAAGGGTAAATGTATTGGTGGCAGCTGCAGGTGACCAGTCCAGTGATGTCAGTTGCTCCAGGCCCCACCTAGCCACTTCCAGGGCTGAGGGAATCCATATCTCAGCACACTTGCAATCCATTCCTGGCACACTGGCTGCTAAACCCAGCCTCAGAAATAAAGCCGGCTGGTGAAACTCACCTGTCAAACTACCACTTGAATTTAGGCTTCAACGCAAAGTTGGAAACATACAATATTTCTTTAAAAGGACCTCTAGGGTATTTTTGTTTGCGGGGTCCCAGCCTCTGCCTTTGTGGCTACCCCCAGTGCACTTAGGGAATCTCCTGGCTACATATGGTTTTCTAGTAAGAGTGAGTTTGCAGCTAGAAGAAAGGCAAGAGTGGTGATGGCCTCTCTCTAGTTCCCTCCAAGACAAAAGGGCTTGGCACTGGCCTGGGGTGCTGCCGGCGTACTTGCTGGGGACCTGGTGGAAATCCTCTTCTAGCCTGGCCACAAAGAATGTAGCTGTTGGAAGACCTGTGGCTCCCAGGACAACCTCCTCCAATCTCAGTCTCTGCAGAGGTGCCCCTAACACCGTGCCTGGTGTGGTGAGAAACTCTCAACTCCCCGTCTGGCCAGGCCTCCCTTTCTCCCCTTCTAGCACCCAGGCCGAACAAGAGGTAGCACTGAAGCTTGTTTCTATCAGACCACACTTTGAGTCTGTGTCTCTGGATAAAGGCCCAGTTATTTAGAGACCTAGACGATCATGCTCTAATCAGTCGTGCAGACCCTGTACAACATGGCTCACATCTCGTCTCCTAACACCCTCCCCGGCACACTGAACCTCTCCATGCTCTTCAGCTTCATGTTTGCACATGATGCTACTCCAGCTTGAAAAACCCTCCCCGTCCCTTCCCTTACTAACCCATTTGTCCTTTATGGAAGGACACCTCCTCCTGGAAGATGAGAGCCCACCTGAGGGTTCCCATGAGGCCATGTGCCCACCTCCAATACAACGGTTACCAAACTGCACTGAAATGATGGGCCATTTCTCTCCTCCATGGCACTGTGAGCTCCCTGGGAGGATGGACTATGCCTTGTCTTCCAACCCACTGCTTTGACGGGTGCCTGGCACACACACAACAGATGCTCAAGAACAATTCATGTAATTAATGAATTAAATAAAGCAAATTTACAATAAAATAATCTTAGTGATTGAATTCATGAGAGATTTCCAAATGGCATGCCATCTGCAGACCACAGGGACTCAGGTTTAATGATATTTTTAGGATCTTGAGACTAATAATTGTATTGACAGGTGAATGGAATAGAAAACAAAAACTAATAAAAGGACAGGATTGCTTTAAGTTGTGATATATGGCCCATAGAGAGTACGACTCTGAATTAGTAAGAAAAGGTATTCTATGTAGTGTGTGCATGCGTAGTGTGTGCATGTGTGTGTGTATACACACACATTTATAGGGTGGGGGGAAAGTGGGTTTATAGTTGTGAGTAGACAAAACAGAGTTTATTCTTGTATTATTATTTATTAATGTATTATTTTCCATACAAACAACTGTAAATCTACTTTTGCCCCACCCGAGATATATTATATTATATATTAAACAAAATAAACCATTTTATTATTTGAGACTCCCATTTACTGCCCATTTTAGGTTACTGCTCAACCTTTTCCCCATTTAGGCAACTCTCATTCCTGTAGAACACTCACAGCCATGGCATGGTCCACACAGACTTTTTCCCACTTCCATGTATTTGCCATGAACTTTAAAAAATTTTTTTATTGATTGCTTTTTGGAGGGAGGAACAGGGAGAGAGACAAGACGAGAAAGAGAGAAAAAGAGAGCGAGAGCGAGAGCGAGAGAGAGAGAGAGAGAGAGAGAGAGAGACATCAATTAGTTGTTCCACTTACTTATGCATTCATTGGTTGCTTCTTGTATGTACCCTGACCAAGGACTGAACCTGTAACTTTGGTGTATCAGGACGATACTCTAACCAACTGAGCTATCCAGCTAGGGCCATGCATTTGCCAAATCAGCTCCCCAAAGTGTGTTTCTTACTACAGTACTCCAACCCTTGTCAACATCTATGGAGTGCCTACTATATGCCAATACTTTGCCAGGAGTGGAGACCTTGCCCTTGAGGAACTTCTAGAAGCGAGTAATTCCTGCCCTTAATCTAAATCTACTAATGTTTGCATTCCCTAAACAATTTTTTGTTGTTGTTGTTGTTAAATCCTCACCTGAGGATATTTTTCCATTGATTTTTTTTTTAGAGAGGATAGAAGGGAGGGAGAGTGACAGAGAGAGAGAAACATCTTTGTGAGAGAGACACATCGAATGGTTGACTCACACACTCGCCCCGACTGGGGCCGGTGATAGAGCCTGCAACTGAGGTATGTGTGCCCTTTATCAGAATTGAACCCAAGACCCTTCAGTCCATAGGTCGATGCTCTATCAATTGAGCCAAACTGGCCAGGGCTCCCTAAATAATTTTAATGAACATATTATCTATATAATCCTGTAGTAGAGGGTCTACCAAAAAAAAGAAATCTCAAACCAATTATTTATGGCACAAGAGTTCTCTAAGGGAAGAATCATGTTCCTGAGCTCAGTTTGTTCAAATGTTTTGACCTAAACAATTATTTTCCCACCGAAAAGCTTCAAATGAGCTAATGCTAAAGGAAGAACACACATACATGTACAGGAAATAAAGGCGCTTGTTTTAAGTTTTACTATGAAAAGTCATTATTCTCAATAACCAAACAAAAAGGACTCTATTTTCAAAACTAAAAGTAGAGTGAGTTTACAAGTCACTTAGCCTCAGGGATCTCTGTCAAAGCAGCAACACGATTACAGTTAATGAATGTTGTTGTAACAAATCATGATAATATGAGTCACAAGAATTTGGCATATTCCTTATTACCTATACAGATTTAACTTAAGATAAACTTAAAACAAATATTATTGCAATGAGTATCGATTAACAGATTCAAACAAGAGGCAAAATAAGTCAATTGGGGTGTGCGAAGGTATGTGGTCAGCATAGCTTTTACATAATGGGACAACTACATGCAAAGGTTTAGGAGTCGTTTTTTTAAATGTTAAAAACAGATTTGTTAATTCCTTAGCAGTTGTTTGTTATTAACATACTCTTCATTGATTTTTCTCTTCAAAAATGAGAATGTTATGGAAAGGTAATAAAGGGGATTTCTAGGAATGGGCTAGTAAGAACCAAAGTATTCATGCTCACTCATTGGTAATTTAGCACCAATTAAAATGTAGACCCTATAAACATCCACACAAACACTTGCTTTAACCTACAAAGAAAAACAACTTTTGTTTTCTCACAAAAAGCAGCTTTATTATATACGGCTATTTGTTTAAGGCTGAAACAATATTACAAAGTATAGAGGTTACTATTTCTAAACGGGTGGGAAGAAAATGTATGCCTCCAGTGAGACTTTTGGGATTGGAAACTAAAATTTGAGTGCAGAAATATGTTTAAGATGGCATTTTGTTTTTAGTGACATCATAGACAAAAAGCGCTCTTCCCAGGAACAGAAATCCCATTTATCTATTGTATTTATTCAGGGCAAGCTTCCCTGCCCATGTCAGATTGGGACATTTAACATTATTGAAGAAGAGAAATGGTGATAAAGGAGGTGGAGGTTAGAAATGAACACATCACACATTTCCAAATATTTAAAAAGAGGGTAAATATTATGCCCATCTAGATAGCGGCTGGCTATTCATTTAGAAAACCAGAAAATAAAATTCAAAAACTTCTTGACTTATAAGTACAAAATTCTAACATTAATTTACTTAACAACAACAAAAATCACTTGGGCTGGATGGCAATATCAAAGTAAGAAAATTCACCAAGCCTACATGATAAGGGTTATCTAACCTCCACTTCGGCCAAGTAAGTTCACAGAATTTCTCTGAGCTGGCTACGGACCAAGGACCTGGCTCACTCCCATGCTGTCTTTCTTAGCTGCCATGATCAATGGAGCAGAAAGGGTCCTTTCTAAAGGTGCCAACAAAAATTTTAAACAATCAATGTCACCTTAAATTAAAAAAGTCTTTACCTTGTAACTTCGTGACTTACTTGATAGTCACTGCTTAAGAGAGAAAAAATCAAGACTCAACACATACTATATTACTTAAATAGGTAAACTTAAAATTCAAGTAATCCCACACTTCATAAATTAAAATCTACTCTGGGGTAGGTAATTCCAAATATTATGATAGTTACCCCAAAACAACAAAAAGGCCCTTATTCACAAACATCATTTGAATCTTTCTCATGCTGCCTAAGCATCCTAACACAAGAAAATGGTACGACTGCTTTAAGTACTCGAGATGATTTAAGTGAAACTATTGTCCTCACAGAAGAAAGGTAAAGGTATTTTATAAAGGGACTTGGTTGATGACTTTGGATGCCAAGTGGTAAAAGAGCTTAGAGTTTTGGAGAACTAATGGGCTCTAATGAGAATAAGACAGATTTCTGGGGTTGCAGATATTGGGGAGAAAAGCACATCCATAACTGCTGAATGCATGGACGTAGCTTGTTTGCTTGGATAAGAAAGGCTTCTAGGGAACTGTGGGCAAAAACCAGCTGGCAGGACGCCTGGGTGGAGAGCTCCCATCTGAAGTCGAAGACCCCAGGCAGGTAGAAGCCCAGGTGTCCTCTGGGCCAAATGGAGCTTAAAGGAATTTTGCTTAGATTAACTTCAACCAGAAGAGAGATCTGTAAGAACCTGCTGAGTTATATCTTTTTTACCTTGTATTTCAGCCTCCATCATAATATTCACTTGGCCATCAGATCACGTTTCAGAGAGCAGAATGGAAAAAGGAATGACAATAATCACCTATTATATTGATGACCCAGCTAGTTAGGCATGCCTTCCGCATTACTGTTCTATTTGTTTAGTTTTATTATGGTAATATATTTTCCTTAAAACATAAAATTTTTAGGACCTAGGAAGTTCTAGAAACTAGCTTGTTGACTTAAGATGGGTCCACAGTCAAGTAAGTAACAAGCTTTGGAGATATATCATGTTCATTACCACATAAATGGCGCTAAGAAGGATGCAGTAAATAAAACAAAAAAACTTGTGTTAGATTATGTTTAATCTGGCCTTTCCCAAATGCATTTGAACATAAGCATGTGACATGACAACCATCAGCCCCCTCCCCTCCTCTTTCCCCCAACATTTATAACACCACCCATCATTCTAGGAAACACCTTTTGGAAAACGCTGCCCTACAGCAATGCTGACAGTAAGAACCAACCAGAAGAAGCAGTACCACAGCTTGAACTGAAGCTGATCCAGTCCCTGTCTCCCTGACCCCAGCACAGCTCCCCTCCATCAATCTGCAGCATAATAAAGCAGTATGGCAGCAAGAATGATGCAGAGTTGAAGTCAAAAGACCTGTTTTCCTAGCACAGGTGGTGACACTTACTGGTTTGAATCTTCAACCAAGTTACTTCAACCTCTCTGAATCTTCCTCTTTTTTTTTTTTTAAATATATTTTATTGATTTTTTTACAGAGAGGAAGGGAGAGGGATAGAGAGTTAGAAACATCAATCAGCTGCCTCTTGCACACCCCCTACTGGGGATGTGCCCGCAACCAAGGTACATGTCCTTGACTGGAATCGAACCTGGGACCCTTCAGTCCAAAGGCCGACGCTCTATCCACTGAGCCAAACCGGTCAGGGCTGAATCTTCCTCTTTTGATACTCCCCTTGCCTACCTCTCAAGTTTGGAGGATGAAAGCATGTTGAGACTGTACTCTCTAAAAGCTCCATAAAAATAAGGCATTGTTATTGTTGCTGAACCACTTCCTGTATAACAGAAAGCTCATTTTACAGTAAAGACCTGCATGGAGCTCAAACCTGCCAAGTAGAGCTTGGACTAGTCAACAGTGGTGCTCTACTAATCTCAATTACAGTTTTTGAACACATGGTTATAGTTGTTAAAACAAAAACAAAATAAAACTTTCTAAAGACAAAGGGTCTAAATCATATCTATTATTGTAATTTGGGTTGCATTAATGAACAATTAGTTTATTCAATATAAAAAGAGAACCTCAGAATCAAAGATTTAGAGAAAAAAAAAATCTAAGCCTGGGACCAAGGACACCTAAAATTCACTTTTATTTTTAGTGCCTCATCATGACAAACAGCTTCCAAACCACCTTTTGGTATTTCATAATAATTTAAATGGGGGATAAAAACAACCCTGTTAGCATACTTTGTTACAGAAAAAAATTCATAATTTCTTTAGACATTTGGTAATTAGGAAATGGTACAACAGCAACAAATGTCCTTTTAGTTTCTGAGGGAGAGAAGAAATTCGCATTAAACATCAATGTAAGAAAAATCTGTCTTCCTACTACCGCATGAAGGTATAAAGTTCTAAATAATGAGTTAAGTCAAAAACAATAACTTCTACTTTACCAAATCAGAAAAGCAAGCAAGCATTTTTAAGTAGAAGAAATGTAAAGTATTTACCTTGATTTTTCAGAACTAAGAACTACACTGGAAATAACGAATAGACGGTGAGATAGAGTCCATTCTGGATTTGTCCTATTAACACATGTGCTTCTGAGATGACCGTATGACATGGGTAGGCTTTCTTTGAATAAACTGGTCAGCCAAACTTTTGGAAAACTTAACTGAACTTCTCCTAGAATACATCTGACTTGGGTAAAGCTTGTTAAGTGCCCACTAAAGTGTGGGCGTGCCTATGCTGTTGAAATACTGAGCAAGCACAATTCTAAGCTTCAAGGAGTTATTTAGTTGCCTTTCACATCCTCCCAAATCTATTTGCCTTAAACATAACTGGAAACAACTCAGAATGAGGTAATGTGGCTATATATTACTTTACCAATTTTTAATTAGCACATGGTTAAAACAGTAAATACAAAGGCATTCTTTCCCTTAATACATAAGAAAACCTAAAATGGAAATTATTAAAGAAGAGAAAAAATATAATTTCTTGTTGTCAGTCAAGTTTGCAATTAGGACTCCTGATAATTAAAAGTCAATCAGGCTTTAATGGAGGTATGAGGACACATATGTAATACTTTAATCAATAAAGAAATTTTAAAAAAAGTCAATCAGGCAATTCAAAGTTGTATTGGTGGGTATTTAGGCAAAGTAATCTGATTAAACCAAAATTCTTCCATATCTTTATCAACTGTTTTTGTACCTCTCTCAAAAGGGAAAAGCCACCCACCCTTTTTAACTTCAGAAGAGATAAATTCTTATAAGCCTAACTAGAGGCCTGGGGCACGAAATTCATGCACTCGGTGGCGGGGGTGCGTCCCTCAGCCCAGCCTGCGCCCTCTCACAATCTGGGAGCCCTCGGGGGATGCCCAACTGCCGGCTGCCGGACATCCTTAGCGCTGCTGCGGAGGCGGGAGAGGCTCCCACCACCACTGCTGCACTTGCCAACCGTGAGCCCAGCTTTTGGCTGAGTGGTGCTCCCCCTGTGGGAGCGCACTGACCACCAGGGGGCAGCTCCTGCATTGAGCGTCTGCCCCCTGGTGATCAGTGTGTGTCATAGCAACTGGTCGGTCTGCTGTTCAGTTGATTTGCATATTAGCCTTTTATTATATAGGGTGGCTTAGTCAGTGTTTCTAAAACTGCATATCACAGTTACCTGAAGGATTGTTAAAAACACCTATTTCTAGCCAAGCCGGCTTGGCTCAGTGGTTGAGCATCAACCTATGAACCAGGTCACAGTTCAATTCCTGTTTAGGCCACATGCCTGGGTTTCGGGCTGTATTCCCAGTGTGGGGCATGCAGGAGGCAGCTGATCAATGATTCTCTCTCAACATTGATGTTTCTATCTCTCTCTCCCTCTCCCTTCTTTATCTCTGAAATAAATAAAAATATATTTTTAAAAATAAATAAAACAAAAAAAACAACCAAACACAAAAGCACCTATTTCTAGGGTCCACCTGGAGTCTACAATATGTATTTTTAACAAGCTCACCAGGAGGTGACTCTGCTGCCTGCAAAGAACTGGGGCTGAGAACTGGAGGCAGTGAATAAATTCCTGCTCAGTAGCTCCTCCTAGTGTCAGCTTTTCAGAAATTACTCAGTTTTCCCAAATTTGCACAAGAATCAATTCTTCTAGAACAACCATCATCACCCAAATCTTCAGTACAGTGGTCCAAGAAAAGGCTATCTGCTTGCTTGGATGGGAAAAGCCCTTCCCCTCTTCTTAGCTATGTGGTTAGTTTAATTATTATGTTTGAGTTATATATTTTGCCTACACATTTTCTGCTCTCTCTCATTAAGTCCCTTTTGTCACATGAATTATCCCCAAACACACTTTTACAGAAAAGAAATGATAGATGAGGACCCTTCCAATTTTCTTACAAAATTGATAAACGTAGCATGATATTTTAAAATTTCAATAAAATACAACATTTAGAGAAAGGTCTTCTATTTTAAAAAAAATTTATTTCAGTGCATTTGGAATTTATTCTACTATATTTGCACAGAAGAAAACAGGTACAGAAAATGGTAGGCTCAGTTAAGTACAGGGTAAACTTGTACTCACGTTTTATGCTATTAACTATATTTGAATAGGATATCAATGAATGATAGTCTTAGTAAAACTGACATGACTTTAAAAGGTGTGTCCATGCCTGAAGTGTTTCAGTGTGGCTGCTTTTACATTACAAGATGAACAGTCCTCTCCAGGCCCCAGAGGCCTGTTAGAGATGAACAGACAGGTCTGCTTCTATTTCATTTTCTCCAGCTTGGCTCTCATTCACTGTACTCAGCCTTCTACAGCGGCCATAAAGAGACCCCAGTTCGTTCCCACCACCTTTGATAGGGTCTGAAATGTGCAAGTGAGTGGCCTAACCCTGAGCAACATGCAGGGAACAGCACAGCCACTCGGGCCAAAGCCCAATGGGCACCAACCCCACAGCTGTCTAAGACAAACCAATGCTTCGCTCTCGGCTGGGGGGCAGTGGACAAAACATGGCATCTGAGTGAGGGGGCCAGAGCATATGAGCAAGCAGCCACCGGCCGCAAAATAAGAGTAAGCTGTCAGGGAATCAGAGACCAGTGTTTAAGGATTATGGATTTAAACCTAGATCTGAGAAATTTTATTATGAACGGTAGGCTTTTCCCAAGTTAGGGTGATTTCCAACGAAGCTGAATAGGGAACATGTCCTAGGTTGGTTCTTGCTGGACTATTCGTCAGTAGCTGACTCCCGAGGCTCAGAAAAGTTAAAGTCCTACCTGAGGACCAAGTCAAGACTGAGACCCAGGTCTGCACAAAGCCTGCACTATTCCTACTACGGTGCATTACTTTTACATTTGTAACTTGTGTTCTTTAAAATGTTTGTCCTTCTTGGTTTTGGTTTAAATTACATTTTTTTTTTTTTCTATCTACACTGTCACTCTCATTAGGGCTTATTTGACACTGCATGTGTTTAAACGCACCTGTCCAATTCAAGGGTGATCCTGTTGCTAAACTGCACTGATGCAATCAGATGTTAGCGCAGGGTTTTATACAATGTCAGTGATAATTATTTTGTGGTTCTTTTACTGTAAGTGCTGTTATGACTAAATTGGGTTTCTTGAGGTCATGGTTAACTAAAACAAAACAATGGAATTTATCTACATGATCTGGTTGAGGATAAAGTACAAATTCTTAATGTTACACCAGCCTAAAAAAAAAAAAAGTCTACCACTCTCCTCTCTTTGCTTTTCCATAGCCTTCAACTAAAGCACTTGACCAGGGCACTTACTTACAGGACCCACGTAACTAAGTATGTGGACGATAAGTCTGGCCCAACTCTCCTTTCTGCACAAGCAGACTCTAAGGCACATAAGATAGTCACCAACTTGCTAGATCTTTGGCGTAGGTCTCTTCAGATCTACATTTTATTATCACAAGCTCAGCAAGATAGAAACAAAAATATTTTATGTGCATATTGCTACTAAAAAATGGAATCCTAGAATATATAAAACTTTAAGTGAATTCTCCCTGGTATGACATCGCACCTCATCCTGCAAAGAGAAAGTGGGAATAAAGAAAGAAATGGGATGGATTTCCATTGATGTCTTGCATAATTGCACCTCAAACTCTATTTCTCATATATATTAAAGTAAGAAAAATGAATATGATCCAAGTATTTGCTTGTACTAACTGCCTATCATTTCAAAGATCATGACACTCTTTACACTTGCTCTATGCCTTAAGGAATCTGAAAGTGCTTTCACACACCTTATTTCATCCATATTTTCCAGATGAGGAGGTATTGGTCAGGTAAGTGGTATGGTGCCTTCATTCAGAAGTTCAAGGTTGGAATTCTCTCAGCCCAGCCCTGTGGTGGTCAAGCTCAACCTCTATGGATTTCTAGTTTCCTTTTCTGGAGAGAAAGTCAAGAACTAGATGGTCTCTTTCAGGTCTAAAATCTTACAACTTTCCCCAAGTCACAGAGAGAGTTAAGTGACAGAACTGGGACTTGTTCCTAAGTTTTGACTTTTAAAACAATTACTATTCACTGAACTATGCCAAACCACTTCTAATAGAACAGAACAGCTGTTATCATTCTAGCCTGAGTCCTGAATTTGAGCTTATGATCAGTATTTCAAGAATCCTAACTACTAGATGAACAAGTTTGCCTAAAAGATAAAGGCACTTATATTAATGACCACAGAGATCGTCGTAGGCCCCTGAGAGACTCTGCTGTTAACAGACTGGAGGTGGTAAAGAAAACATCATATCATGCACAAGAGCCACTGAAATGTGGCCAGCTTATAGTACTGTTCCTACAATGTGAAAAGAAAGTAAAAGATATACTATACGCCTTACGAGTCACAACTGTGTCCTACCAGTAAATTAAAAAATATACAATGAAGATTTTAAAAAAGAACCCGAAAACTTCAAAAAAATCTATCTATCTATCTATATATATATCTAAAAGGCTAATATGCTAAGTGTCCCCCTGCCAGTCCGACAGGTTGCTATGACGTGCACTAACCACCAGAAGACAGACGCTCAACGCAGGAATTGCCAAACTGCAGTGACTTGGCAGCGGCGGTTCTCGGGTGACACACCCCAAAACCAGGGAGGAGGGAGCCCAATTCCTCATGGGGC
Organism: Eptesicus fuscus; assembly: GCF_027574615.1. Taxonomy (NCBI): domain Eukaryota; kingdom Metazoa; phylum Chordata; class Mammalia; order Chiroptera; family Vespertilionidae; genus Eptesicus; species Eptesicus fuscus. The sequence goes on from NC_072478.1 coordinate 33,756,914, forward strand.
CACGTGATTCCACCTTCAGCTGTGGGTTATGTTGTTGCTGGGGCACTGTTGGCCCAAATCTGGTTTACTGCACACTTGCATTTGCATTGCACATCCTGTACGACAGCAAATTTACAGAGTGCCCTCCCGCACTCCAGGACCCCTCAGAGGATATTGGAGAGCCGATTTTGGCCTGATTCCTACAGGTCCAGCCAAGGTTAAGGCTTGGCTCAAGGTCAAAAAAGTAGTTAGTTACCAATAGATCTAAGACTGAAATGGAGATATTTCTGCCACTCAGTAAATTATTCTTTCCACCTCAACATCATAACTAGTTTCCATTGATCTTTCCCAACAGTGCTATTATAATGTCTAAGAAAGGCAAACCTGCAGTGGGTGAGGCCTGTCTCTCCTGGCAGAGCACCTTGCATTCTTTCTACGGGAGAGGAAAATGGGAGCCAGGGCAAGACATATGACCTACGGCATCTTGCAATGGGTGCTGGGAGAAAACCAACAACAGACGATGCTTGCTGGCTACAGGAATAACACCCGAAAGGCTTCCTTATCAGGTTAGTAACAACAATGCAATTCTGTAGGCTCAGAGCATTTTCTGCAATCCACTCACATATTTCTATAGGATAAATTAAGAATTGCATATTTCCATGGCATTTTAGACAACTGTGGCACTTGGCAAATTACTTGTGCTTAACTCCTAGAAAGAATATATAGGGCTAAGGGAAAGGAAGAATAAAGACAAGTAAGTACCACCTCCTTCATGTAAAGGGGGGGCTTTTCAGTCCTATTCAGGCTCATGTTCCAGAGATGTGCATAGGGAATAGTTACGAGGAGGCGGAGGGGAAAGCGAAAATATGAGTATAGAAGGGGAGATCCACTAGAGATCATTTAAAATTTAGATGATTTCTAGGACAATCCTGTATAAACACACCTTATAAGGAAGTAAATTGGGCAAGTTTTTGTTTAAAATGGAAATAATGCTAGGGCCAGGATTGGAAAACAACAGCTCCCCCCACCTCCAAGATTTTTGAAATAAAATAGTTTACATTGTGGAATTGATGAATGGATAAAGGGGTTGTTAAATTTTCCTTTTGATGTGAAAGGATTTTATCTTAGTGTTCCATCTAAAATAAAAATTTGTGAGGAGACAAAAGGGTTAATCTCTGGAAAGACTGAACTTGAGAGGCTCTGCTGGGTAAGACCTAAGTTGTAGCTGGAGGGCAGGCCGAGATGCTGTCTGAGAACAAGGAAGCCAGAACAGGCCAGGGTATATGTGTAAGGTCCTCCCTTACCAGAATATAGGCCATGTTCCCCAAGCAAGAGTGCCTTTCTGGGGAATCTGAACCCCACTGAAGAACAGACCTGCAAGTTCTGACATCTGGGGTGTGACCCAAGGAAAGGCCAACTCACCATGAACAGCTACAGCAAAACTCACCAGATGAGCAGTGCTGCTGATGCAAACAGCTTCCAATCAGCTGTTCATTGATTGACTCTTAAATCCCAAATAAAAAAGGAGCTCAGGGGAAAAAGACAGAAAACAACTTGTAAATCTCATATCATAATTCATTCAGAGACAAAGGAATATATTGTATTTATAAAATAAGAACAAGATGCCATTTTAAAATAAGTAAATAGACAGAAGCAATTAGATGATGAGAAATGACTCTTGGAAATTTAAAATATTACAGCAAAATAAAAAATTTTAATAGAAAGTTTAGAAGATAAACTCAAGAAAATTTCCCCCAAAGCAAAATAAAGATACAGAAAAATAGAAGAACATATTTTAAAGATCTATGAATAATCCAAGAAGTCTACCATGTAACTAATTTCTTCCAGAGAAAACAGAGGGGGGGAAAATTATCAAAGAATGAATAAAAGGTAATTTTTTCAGAACTGACAAAAGGACATGAATCTTCACATCAGAAGGTCTATAAAGTGTCTGGTGAATAAAAACTCATCCAACTCACATAGGAATTTTTTCATAGTTTTTTTTTTAAACTATAGTCCGGCCCTCCAACGGTCTGAGGGACAGTGAACTGGCCCCCTGTTTAAAAAGTTTGAGGACCCCTGCACTAGAGTAATATCTTCAAAATTCTAAAAGAAAATGATTTCCAACCCAGAATTCCTTACCCACACAGTCTACCATGATATTAGGATAGAGATTTCAGACCTGCACTGCTTCTCAGAAAGCTGCTGAAGATGTAAAGGGACGTACGATTCAGGACAGAGGAGATAACAGAAGCAGGTGGAGGACAGTGTCTAGGATGCTGGAGTGGAGCAAACCAAACAGCCAGTCCAGGGTGAGCAGGAAGAAGGGGGTCCTAGGAGGGTGGTCTCCTGGGGAAAGGCTGATGAGACAGAGTATCTGATATGTTTGACACTGCAGCAAGTTTTATATTGAGGCTAGTAGAGGGCATGGGGAAAATTACATAGATACACTTTTTGTTCCTCACCAGAAAACAATACAAACTTGTAGAAGGAAATGTAATTACAGTATACTACTTGGCTTAACAGGGAATGGTATTTACTTAATCATAATAATATAAACACCAAATACTAAATTAACTAATAATTGTAAATATCAGCATTTAGAGTGGTAAAAGACCTAAATCCTAATCTCCCAAAAGAGAAGTGCATAAAATGTTAAAAATTAACACATCAAGAAAGTCAATGTAAGATAGTGAAATAAGTCAGAGAGAAAAAGTTAAGGACCATATGATTTCACTCATATGTGGGCTATAAAACTGAAAGCAACATATGAATAAATAAGAAAAACAAACAAAAACTCAAAGATACAGACAACAGTATGGTGGTTATCAGAGGGAAGAATGAATAGTAAAGGGTAAATGAGGTCAGATATATAGTGGCAGAAGATAATTTGACTTTGTGTGGTGGGCACAAATGTAATATAGTGATGATGTATCATAGAACTGTATACTTGAAACCTATATAATCTTATTAACCAATGTCATCCCAATAAATTTAACTTTAAAAGGAAATTTAATAAAGATAAATATCATGTAATTTAAAAAGAACTGGCGGTGCTATAGGGAGCAGGCTTGGGAAGTGAAGAAGTTAGGGGCATAATTGAAGAATGCCATTTTTAGTGCTGTTTAGTGCAGCTCAATTTTAAAAATCTATGTGCATTTATTACTTTGATTAAAAATTAATAATGAATATTTAAAAAGTAATTAGTCCTGGCTGGTATTGCTCAGTGGTTAAGAGTGTTGGCTCACACACCAAAGGGTCACAGGTTCAATTCCTTGTCAAGGGCATATATCTGGGTTGCAGGTTCCATCCTTGGCCCCAGTCGGATGCATGTAGGAGGCAACCAATCGATGTGTCTCTCTCACATTGATGTCTCTTTCTCTCTCTCTCTCCTTCCCTCTCCCCTCTCCCTGGAATAAATATCCTTGGGTGAGGATTAACAACAACAACAAATATATGTGTGTGTGTGTGTGTGTGTATGTTATATTATATTATATTATATTATATTATATTATATTATATTATATTATATATACTAGAGGCCTGGTGCATGAAAATTCATGCACTGGAGGGGGGGCGGATCCCTCAGCCAGGCCTGCCCCCTCTCATAGTCTGGGAGCTCTCAGGGGCGGGAGGCGACCCGGCGATCAGGGGAAAGTGATGCCCCCATCATGCCTCTGCTGTTGCCACTGCCAGCAGAGCAAGCCTCGGCCAGCCCTGGTTACTTGAGCCTCGGGTGGCCCTGGGCGGCTGGCCAGCCGCCATACAAGGCTTGTCTGCACCTCGAGCTGGCCCTGGGCCTGAGGGGACTGGGGGACTCCAGAGGCAGGCACCCCAGCGGGGCTGAGGGGATTGGGCGCCGCCATCTTGTGGCTGTGGGTGGCACCATCTTTGAGGGTGGGGCAGTCAATTAGCATATTCCCTCCTTATAGGCTGTGGGCACCGCCATCTTTTGAGGCCGGGGCATCAATTAGCATATTCTCTCCTTATTGGCTGTGGGCTCTGCCACCTTTGCAATGGCATGAAGGACAATTAGCATATTTCCTCTTTATTAGACAGGATAATAAAAGCACAATATGCTAATTAGACCGGACAGCCTTCTGGATGAAGCCGGGGTTGCGAGGGAAGCCTGGGTCCTGGGTGCCAGAGGGAAGCCTGGGTCCCAGGTGCCAGAGGGAAGCTGGTGCCGGCAGCCAAGGAAAGGAAGGCCTACTCTTGCATGCATTTCATGCATCAGGCCTCTAATATATATATAAAATAAAAAATAATCATATGTGCCAAGCACTGTTCCAAATGCTTTACATATGATATCATTTAATTTTCACAATAACCCTATTGGGTGACACTATTATTACCCCCCTTTTAAAGATGAGGAAATTAAAGCACACAACTTGCCTAGAATCTTATTACTAGAAACTGATGGGACTGATTTAAACTCAGGCAGTGTGGACCAAAATCTGGAGTTCTTAACTTTAAAGGAAGCCAGGAAAATTTAATAATTTTATAAATCATTTTGGAAATAGCTATTTGAATTCACTTATTGATAAATCTAGATAATCAAAAGCAATCAAATTAACAGACATGAATAAGTAGAAAGCATTTATTTTATCCTATCTAAAAATCCTATATATTTTTTTTATCAACAACAAAAACGCAGACTAAACAGCAAGAGCAGCAGAAAAGAAAAAGTTGGAAAAAAATTGCAGTCACACAAACTAGAGTTAAAAAATGACTAAGTTTCCTTGATATATGAATTTGTTGGAAAACCATTTATCAACAGCCTGTTTCTCTCTAGCAGAGTCCCTCAAGCCAAGAGCCATGTCATTCCCCTTTGACTGATTAATTAGCCAATCAGGGGACATTTTTCATTGTGAGGCATGATGGTTTATTCCAGCTAATGTTTGGTCTCTAATGGCGACATATTAAAGCCAACTCGGCTATTTTAGCCCTGTGGAGTGACCAAAAGGAAAGGATAGAAGATAAATCAAAAGAGCTCCCTTCAGTTTCCCTTCAGTCCTTAACAAAACCCCCAAGGAGCAAATGGCTGGAGGAAAGAGCCTCTACCAATAAAGAGAAGAAACAAAGAAAAGAAAGGTAGGAATGCCTTCAAGCCAAGGGGATCCTTTCCTGTTTCTGAAGAGCAATAATTTATCCTCTGTTGATTAACAGGCCACTGATAGAACAGGCACCAAAAAGTCAATATCCAGCTCTTCTTCCTTTTATCAAAAGCTGTGCTCAATAGAAAATCTAGCTCTGCAATGCTTCTTACTCACTTGGAATGATTTCACCTGCACTCTGAATTAGAAGAGGCCACTCAGTAACCCGATCTCAGGCACTATTTACACACCGATCTCCCTCTAGTCAGGCAGTGGCCCAAAAGTACAAGTTCTCTAAGCTTCTTGTCCATCCCCATGAATTTGACAGCTACTAAAGCACAGAGGTAGAAATTCAAATCAAGTTCCTATGGAGGATAGATATGAATATTCACATATCCAGGAGATGAAAAGCACATATTAAATATATTCAGTGCTGCCAATCACACTCAACAAGATGGTTCTAAGCAGCTCATCTTTGCTGGGCAATTCCCACCCTTAAGCACATAAAACTAGCCAGCTTCCCCACCTTCAAGTAAGCAGAAGATTACCAGCTAGCAGTCTGTGCTAGATGAGATCACAAACACTATTCACTTGTGCTGGAAAAAATGTAACACCACCATCACCATCGTTATTATTTATGAATCTTGGATACTTTCAGACAGACAGGATATCAGTTCCCTTGTCTTAAAGTCAGACTAACACATTTACAGTTACATGTCTGGACCCCAGTGGCATTTGAATTTGAGATCCAGGATAAGCGTTATTCATGTCACATCTTTTCTATGACTGATCCACCCAGAGACTCCTGCCCGTTGGGCCCAATCAATTAACAATTCCTCTCTATAAATTTTCCTCACATCCCCAGTAAGAATTAATGGTTCCCTGGCCTGGTGTTCCCATAGTGTTTAAAGCATTCTCCCACAACTGAATTCAATTTACAAAAGTGTCACTGAGAATCTACTGGATGCCAGGCATGGTTCTCGGTGCTATAAGAGTACAAAAATTCCTGTTTTACTCTGAGGAAGAAGGAAATAAGTAAACTACTCAGTAAATCATATGGTGATAACTGCTATGTTGAAAAAGAAGAGGTATAAGAATGACAGGTTTTTGTTGTTATTGCTTGCATTTTCAAATACAAATAGGGTAATCAAGGAAGAATGACTGAGATGACGAAAGTGTGAGAGAGTAGGGGGCAAGCCATTCCATGTAGACGGGCTACCAAGTATAGAAACTGAGGCGGGAGCAATCCTGAAGTGCTGGAGGAATGGCAAGGAAGCCAGTGTCACCAGAGCAGAGTGAGTGTCACCAAAACAGAAGATGAGCCAGGGCAGTAACTGTGTGTGTGTGTGTGTGTGTGTGTGTGTGTGTGTGTATGTATGTGTGTGTGTGTGAGAGAGAGAGAGAGAGAGAGAGAGAGAGAGAGAGAGAGAGAGAGGTGTGTGTGTGATGGGGCAGGGGAAGTGCAGGATTATGCAGGACTGTAGGCCACTGTAAGGATCTGCCCTTTACTCTGAGTGTGACAAGGACACTTGGGAGAGTTTTGAACAAAGCAGTGACATGATCTCAATTACATTTTCAAAAGATGACTCAAGCTGCTATGGGAAAAATACACTGTTAGACTCTCATAGAGAACTGATTACATTATGTTCAATATGTTTATATTTCTATCTCCTCTAGCAGAGGACCATGACTTCCTTGAAGGGGCCAAGTACAATATTGTCTTTATAGTTTCAGCAATTAGAGTAATAACTGGGACACACTGGGTACTCAATAAATACAGAATAGTTAACTTTGGAAGGTTCCCCTGCTTTTGCATTATTAAGTAAGTACCAACAAACTATACTTATTGTGAAAGAGAAGAAGAAAACAGAACTGTATATAACCCATAAGTGAGTATTTTTTATGTCTGGCTTAAAGGGTGTTACTAGAAGTGAAGATCGTACTAGGTACAAAGAATCACCCTGGTTCTAACTATTTACTATTTTGTCTTAGTTTTCATATTTCCAAGGATGTTATGTTGTTCAGATGGATTTCAGTGAAAGGAAAGGGTAGAATAATGGTGTCCTGGTGCCTCCAGAACAGACTGTCCCTCAGTTCTCCTAGATGGCATTTGATTCCACTGGTAATTCCAGATAATTTGTACTGTCTACTTCCTCCTTAAATGGGAACATTCTTTATAACTAGCTTAATTTCTGAAGCTCACATTAAAATCTGTTTTTCCTTCCTATTGATATTTAAATCAGACTAAGAAGAAATCAGAAATAGTCCTACTTGGGTACAGGGACATAAAGTAGGGACATGATCCTAAAAGGACTTTCTGTCCTTGGGATCCGATTACCTTTACATAAACAGACTCTAAAGGTACTAAAACACTATAAATATCTTGGGAATATAGATAGTATAAATTTTATTAAGTTCAGTACCATCATCTCCATGGATACTCAATAAATGTTGACGATAATAAAGGGCCTCTATCTCAGTTTTCTTTCATTTTCTTAAAGCAATGAGTTCTTTATGCTCTGAACAAATGCCTAATCTCTACACAAAATTGTATAGACATCATATTAGAAGGAAAATCATTCCTTATCTTAAATATTAAGTAAAACAAAATAGATATGCTAAGAAGTCTCTGTAATTGTTATAATGGCATATGAAAAGCCTCTTTGCTAGAGGGCTTGGAAAAAATGGAGAACTTACTGGCAATGAGTGAGTTTAATGAGTACATTTATATTACATACTAGAGGCTCAATGCACGAAAATTCGTGCAAGAATGGGCCTTCCTTCTCCTGTCTGCTGGCACCACCTTCGCTCTGGCTGGAGCTGCCTTTCCGCTCCAGCCCAGAGCCACCTTTCCGCCTTCCCACGCTTCCCAGAGGCCTGGAGCAGCTGAGGTGGTGTGGAACACCTGCGTCGTCACCATGGCGATGACACAAGAGTCCCGCCCCACCCCACCCCACCCCCAGCCGCTCCTGTGTATGCAAATTAACCCACCATCTTTGTTGGGTTAATTTGCATACTCACTCCTGATTGGCTGGTGGGCGTCGTGAAGGTACGGTCAATCAGCATGTTACTCTTTTATTAGTGTAGATTGTGCACATGTAACTGTGCACATATGGATTAAAATTTTCTCATTTCAAAATTATGTTTCAGTGGAAATTAGTACTCACCACCTTCAATTTGAGTGTGTTAACAATTATGATAGTGATCTTAGCAGCAACTAAGATGCACTGGGCAGTTAATACATGCTAGAAACTTGGCTAAGAGATTTATATGGCTTATTCATTAGTCCTACATATTTTATCAGCCCTGTTTTATTAATGAAGAAGTTGAGGTTCATAGAGGTTAAATAACTTGTCTCAAATCACATAATCTTCAAACTACTCATGGCCTCAAATGCAGGCTTATCAAACTCTAAAGTGCCTATTCTCAACTATATTCCACTGACTGTGCCTCCCTGTAGAAGAAACTAGAGAAATAGAACATTTCACTAGATGGCATCATTTCTTTATTCTACTGGTTAATTAAGATGGTTCTACCATGTTCACCATCAATGTATAATCAGAGAAACACAGGATGAGGGATCCTAGAGAGACATTTCAGTGATCTAGGTGCCAAACCACCCAAAAATGTAGCAGCTTAAAACATTAACAATCATTTCACTATTACTCATTATTTCTGTGGGTCAGCAAGTCAAAGAAGAGGTTGGCTGGGCAGTTCTGGCTAATAGTCTCTCTAACATGGCTGTGGTCAAAAAGTGGTTAGAGCTGGCCTGGCAGGGGGCTGGCCAGACATCTCTCTCTCTTTATAACTCTGAGTCTCAGTCTCTCCAGATGCACTACCTTGGGCTTTCTTACAGCTTGGGGGCTCAAGGCAGCTGAACTGCTTACCCAAAGGCTGAAGCATTTTAGCTAACAAGGCCCCAGAAGTCACACAACACACCCACCACTAGATTCTACTGGCTACAGCAAGTCATACGCCTGCCCAGATGGAAGGGGAAAGGACTGGGCTCCATCTACTGAGGATGAAGTGGCAAGGATCAACCAAGAAGAGTATGTAAAAAGGGAGATATCACTGAGGCCATCTTTGGAAAACAGAATCTACTACTAGAACACAGAATTCAACACTCTCATTTTATAGATAAGAAAACTGAGTTTACAGATAAAATAAGAACATCCAAGACAGCTCATTTCACTTTAATACTCAGAATTTCTAATAACTCTTTTAAGCCTTAATTCACTAAGACAATTTGCTGTTTTACCTCAAGATTATTTGATATTGTTTGAATACACCAAAGACTTTTCACATTCATCTGAATAAAAAGCATAGATAATGCAAAACTTCAGGTCAAGTAGCATTTCAGGTGTATTTCATGTGTTCTCTTTACTCCAGAACCAAAGAACCTTAGACTTGGAAAGACTCATGCATTTAGTTCAGACTCCTACCTCTTACAAGAGGTACTCCTACCTCTAACCACAAAGTACTTCCTATAGCTGGCCAGCTTTATCAACCCATGCTGCTTTCTTTCTTGGAGTAGAAATCTTTCTATGAATATCACCCATTATCACTAGATCTTTCTTATGAAACATACCAAACAAATCTGTTCTTTTTCTAGAGGACCACTGAAAGCATCAACATTCAAAGTCAGGACCTCTCTGTAGTGAGGCATAATTTCCCAACGGCCCACCTGCTAGTTCCTATGCATCACATTCTTTCCAATATGTCCCTAATGGCATTCTCTGAATACACTCTTTTAAAATAGGGCACTGACTCATGAACAGAACAGTTCAAATATAGTCACCAGTGCAGAAAACAAGCAAAAAGCCCATTGCTTTCAGCATGTAGGCACAACCCATCTAAAGCAGCCCAAGGATGCTCTCAGGATAGCTGACATTCTACATATTTTGGTTGAACTTGTGGTCAGGTTACATGCCCTAGCCTCTAAATTAATACTCATCTTGCTGCTACCAAATTAGATTTTTCCAGGATTAAATGAGACTTTACACATTGTCATAAAATTTCATCTACTTAGTTTTGGCTAAATGTCCCAGCTTAGATTATTTTGAACCTTGGTTTTGTTATCAATGGTCAAGTGATGACAAGAATTATTGAAGTCATCATTGATGACAAACAATAAACTTTAGACATTAAATATATTATTTGGCCTGGTTGTGAACTTAGCTTTAAATTTATCTATAACTAAAAGTTCTTCACTAGAAGGTTAGTCAATACTAGGCTGGAAAATCTGCCCAACTCTTGAATGCTGATGCCCAGATCTGGGGTGAGGAGGAGAAGGCAAAGTGATAGGAGTTGCAGGAATGGGAGAGGTTCAAATTCAAGAGTCTATATCCCATAAACCATTTACAAAACTCAACCCAATTCATAAATATACGTCATTAACATGAAAATTCAGAAGTAAGGAGAAATAATAATGTTCAATTCAAAGACATTTCAAGTAAAAATGAAAAGGTCTCTTCTTTTCCCAATGATCTCCTTAGGGCAGCTTATAGTACTAGAAGAAAGAATGGTCCAAAATACCCCATGAATTCAACAAACCAAAAAAGAAGGATCTGCTTAAAGTTCATTTTCAGACTTGACGATCAGTAAGAAATGAAAAAGAACAGGGATTCATGATAATTCACAATAAAGGGACACAAAGCATAAAAAAAGTCATGCTTTGGTTCAAAAAGCAAAAGCCATCAGGAGAATTCAAGGAAGTGATCATTAATTGGGTATCCTGGGAGAATATAATTCTCACTACATTTCTAATTCAATCAGGCAAAGAGACTGACAATTATTTTGCCAAGAGACTATGTCAGAAAAATGTTGTTTGGAGAAACAAAGTAGGAATGCTGGTAATACGTTGTAATTCCTTGATATGGTTCAGGAGTATTTTCTCTAGTGATAAGGCTGAATCAGGAAACAAGCTGGATAGAGGAAGGAAACTGGTAAGGTGGGGGAGGGAAAAAATGAGGGAATTAAAAAAAAAAAGGAACATCAGGAAGTTCAACCAGATAGGAACTAATGGAATTTGTTTTTCAATGTCTCTGATTCCAACTTGCAAACCAAGTGAGAAAAGACACACACACACACACACACACACACACTGGCCAGCACAAGTACCTGCTGCAGGTCTCCAGGGGCCCTAGTAATTTCAATTCAATATAATTGATCACTTCTTTGTCTCTGTAGAAAGTGCAAACACCTCTAATTTAGGTGCACTCCAATCCAGAGTTACTGTCTTCTGATTAATATAGTACAAAAATGGTGGGGAAAAGAAGGACTTGAAAATTAAAAATGTATGGAAATATATAACCAGCCATTCCCACACTGAAGAGTTTATTAGAAGTTTTCACGGTAATTGATAGTTTGTGATGGTCCTTCACTGTTTAAGCAAGCAGTTCTGAACAGCCAGATCCGGCTAGGGAAGCAGTGCTCCAGGCAGCCTCGTGGCTTAAAGGAACACCAAGTGCCAATAAAGTGAACATAGTCCCTGAAAAGACAGGAAGCCTTTAACTCCTGTAGCCATGGAAAACAGTCAAGCCTATGAAAAACTATTCTAGAGGGAAGTGCAATGTCTGAAAGCTCATTTCTGGCAAATGGGATTGACTTTTAAAAACATAAAATGGCATAGCACACATTCATTCAGTAATGCCTTCTCAAAAATCTGTGTGCTTGGCATAGAACTGGAAATTAGCTGATGAATATTTCTACTCTCAAAGAAGATAGTTGTTTACTGATCAAAATATTTCAAGTATTTAATTTTGAAACTATACAAACCATGAGTAGCAATTCAGTCCATTTAAAAGAAGAGAAGAACAATGAGACTTCAATTTACTGAATCCCTACCATGCACCAAGCACTGAATTTATCACATGCTGGGGACCCTGAAATAAGTACAACAGAGGTCCTCCCTCTCTCTTTAAGTGGTTCACTGTCCAGCCCATGTGATAGATGAAAAAATCCACCTATAAAAATATAGCAGATAGATTTCTCCATCAGACGCATGAGGGTCAGAGAGAGGATAGAAAGCGTCATTTAAATTTCATAAATGTGTCCTAGACATCTTAGTAAATGTTTAGCTTCGATTGTTTATTTTGATGTTATTTTATTTTATTTCTGTATGTTATATGGAAAATTAAGGATTCAGATTCTTGGCTTGGCACAGTTTGTTTGATTACATAATACAAGGCTCACTCCTATTACTACCCTAACAAAGAAAATTTTCATTTGAAGTGATTTTTTTATTTTAACTAGGAAGAGATTTTTATGCACAGTCCTGGACTTTAAAGCTCTTTTTCGGATCAAGGACTCCTTTGAAAAACTGATAAAAGCACTGAACTTTAGATACATACATGCACACATGCCCACACACATCTTCATGCAATTTAAAGGAGCTCACCAACCTCACTAAGTAAGTGCACTCCGAGGTACTGCCCAAGGAGCTTTCCTATACCGACGTGTTACAGATGACAAAACTATCACATAATGATGATACCACTTTGTATTTATACACCACTTTACAGTTTGATACATTTGCAAAATTACTAAAGTAAATGACTTAATTGACAGGTTTGGACTTTTTAAAGACATCAAACAATCTGCTTTCTACAAGGCTTTCTCTAAAGACCCCTAGATAGAAGACATAAAATCCAGCATGAATAACAGTGGAGGTAGGTCATGGAAACTATAATCAGCCCTTAAAACTTGTGTATTGATCATTATTGATATGAGCAGACTCAGCATCAAACTGAGAGAGATCAGACTGTTCACACATATTCTACTTCAAATAGACATTTCTGTTGGCACAGTGGTTGCTGGGGATAGGGACGGTAGGGGAGGGGAAGTGACTATGAGGGAGATCTCTGTGGTGGGAGGATAGTCTGCATCTTAATCGAGAACAAGGTTACAGGATCCACAAGTGTGATAAAGTGGCACAGAACTATGCACAAACATTGTACCAATGTGAATTTGTGGTTTTCATCTGCACTATAGTTATGCCAGATGTAACCACTGGGATAACTGGTTGAAGGGCACATTGGACCCCTCTGAACCTCTGAATATCTTTGCAACTTCCTGTGTGTTTATAATTATTTCAAAATTAAAAGCTTAAAGAAAATCCTCGTTATTAATCAAGAGCTGGTGATATTTTTTAAATAAAATATATTCAGATCATTCATTTCATTTGAGAGACCAGAAAATGCACAAGTAACACAGTGTCTATGCCACAGAAACTCACACTAGCTCTTTCTGAATTCAGCCTACAGCTCCAATGACAAAGTAAAATCGTTCCCAAAGCTGGCCCAGGCATTTGTAACATGCCCTAAACCCACAACCGTTCAACTCTGCCTGAAGGCAAGGCGGATGTTTTAAGAGTCAAACATTATTTTCAGCAAAATGAGAATAACAGCCAATCATTTTCCCCACAAAGTTATGATAAAGTATTAACTACTTGTCTCTGACAAAATCTAAAGGAAAACTTCTAAAGCACAACTAAATCATTTAGATATAGATTTTTTAAAATGCAATAAAAGTTCATTGTCACTGGCAGTGTTGTGCTAGAGGGAAAGGACTCTGTGGATTTAAATCCCATTGTGCCACTTTGGAGCTCTGTAACAAATACTTCTGAGCCTCGGTTTCCTCGTTGCTAAAAAGGTGCTAATAATGCCGACTTCATAGGATTGTTAGGAGGATTAAATGAGATACTATCATAAGTGCCTAGCATAATGTCTGGCACACAGATGATTGATAAACTTGTAATTCTGTTATTGTAACAGTCAGGGGGTGTAGAGATTAGTAAGTATGGGCTATTGTGAGAGATATATGTTGCCCCAAGCGAGACATGGTCAATGTCCAAGATTCTTTAAATCTAGACGCAAGGACCACATCAATGTCAGCACCTTATCCAGAGCACCAGAGAGGCCTTTCTGCTTTAACCTTCGATGCTGCCATGGCTTCTGAGATTCTTCAGGTATGTGACCTACAGCAGCACCTTTGCCTTGGCAATGCCAAATACAATTCAGGCCAATGTTGCTATGGGGGTCAAAGGAGTAAAAACAAAGCAATATTCTTCCCAACTGCGAACAGGAGCCAAAAGAGGTTGTATTTTCAAACAGATCTGATCAAAGGCCTTCCGCCTTTGGCTATGAGGGCTGTTGTAACTAACAGGTAAGGTTTCTTAGCAACAGTTTATTCAGGTGTGCCTCAATAAAAGCAAACTCCATATATGAAAATCTTGGTATATGTAAAATTTAAAAGAAACTCTGACTTTCAGTTTGTTGTTTGAAAATGTGACTAGACTTAAAGACACTTTATCTTATCTATACCTACAGGAATATGGCAAATGTAAAATACTGTGGTGACCAGCCTACTCAGCAAGCACCACCAGCACCACCACCACCATCATCACCACCTGGGAACTCCCGGAGAAGCAGAATCTTGGGTCCCACCCACCCTCACGAACCAGAATTTGCAGGTTAACAAAATCCCCAGATTTATGTACACATTAAGATTTGAGAAGCCCTGTCCTAGCCAATACTCATGACCCTCAAGCCAGAAGTCCACAAATACAGGGTGGGGCAAAAGTAGGTTTACAGCTTGTGAGTATGCGAAACAGTTTATTCTTGTATTATTATTTATTAATTAATGTATTATTTTTCCTATGAACAGCTGTAAAACTACTTTTGCCCATCCTGTATAGTTACACATCCAGGCTTTGACTAGTGGTTCTCAATCCTTACTCCTTATTACACATTAGAATAATCATCTCGATCGTCTGGGTAGGCTTTTTCTTTTTTTAATTAAAATTTTTTTCTTCTTTTTTTAATACTTATGCATGGACCTTAACCCAAGATTTGGATTTGACTGGTCTGGGGTGGAACCCTGGCATTAGCATTTTTTTAAAAAGCTCCTTAGGTGATTCGAGTGCAAGTGCTGCTGAGAACCACAGCGACAGATCAAGAGCCGGGCTGGGACATAAACCCACCCTGCCAGACACTTAGGATCCCAGAAGGATTTCTCAGAAGAAAACATCAAACTGTTTATCATAACTTTGTGGGGAATGAAGACTGAGATGTACCTGGATGTAAATCTTGCACAAAACACAGTGTATCTTTTCTACACCAACTGCACCCAATAGATTTTCCCTGGGTTAGTAGTGGGCAATTATTTCTGAAGCTCCTCAAACACAGGCTCATTTTAACATGATCACAAATGACCACACCACCAAAAAGTCAAGTAACATCAAACTGTTGAGAATCTCATGGCACCTAACACCAGTAAGTCCTCCAGTAAATGTCCGCCGAGGATTAGAACCCTCTAATCTCTGTAACGAAAACCTTTCTTGTGCTTACCAAATAAATTCTTTTCACATTCTACTAAAAGCCCATAGGTGATATCTCCTTCCCTGACCTGTTCAACTGTAAAATTGCAAAGAGTGAGCTGGAGAAGAGGAGGGTTGGGGTAGTAGGGGTTGGCAGCAGGGAGAAAAGGGAGGATCAAGGGATCCAAGAACACAAGGATTTGGAAGAGCCTGTGCAGCAGGAATGCTAGTCTGAGAGTGGGGACAGAAAGGTTAGCATCGGGGCTCCAGGATGTGGCCATGGAGGGGCTGTTAGGACAGAGCAGAGGTGAGTTTCCTTGGCCATCCTGAGTTACTGACGATGGTCAAAGGAGGGTTTCGAGAGGAAGACTGAGATAAGGCAGATGCAAAGTCTTTAGTGAACAGGCAGAGGGCCTAATCCAGGTCACACACTAACCAAGAGGTGTGACCAGAAGCAGGTTGTCTGATGACCTCAGCTCTTTCCAGCAGCCTCTTGAGAATGAAGCATCCAGCATGACCTGATATCAGAACACCTCCTCCCTAATGACCCACCTGCCTTTGGCATGACTCAGCCGACCTGCAGGCACCACCCCTCGGCAAGCTGTGTGGCCTAGGTTCCTTTCTGGGGCCTGCTTCCTCTGTCCTCACTGCCAAAGGTATAGGGTCAGAAAAGTGCTAAAAGACTAAAAATTTAGTCCCAAAATTTCTAATAACTGGTCATTCCAAACTCTTTGAAAACAATATTAAGAAACAAATAACTATCATCCAGGGGAAATCTGTCCGTCTGGAGAAATATGAGAAATAAATGAAACAAGACTTTTTTATTTTATAGTCACCAAGGGCCTTGGCTAAGAACCAATCCTATATAATAAAAGGCTAATATGCAAATCGACCAAATGGCAGAATGACCAGTCACTATGATGAGCACTGACCACCAGGGGGCAGATGCTCAACACAGGAGCTGCCCCCTGTTAGTCAGTGTGCTTCCACAGGGGAAGCGCTGCTCAGCCAGAAGCCCGGCTCATGGCTGGCAAGCGAGGTGGCAGTGGCGGGAGCCTCTACCACTCCATGGCAGCGCTAAAGATGTCCGACTCTGGGGAGCGGGCCTAAGCCAGCAGTTGGACATCCCCCAAGGGCTCCCGGACTGGAAGAGGGCACAGAACCGGTTGAGGGACCCCCCAAGTGCACGAATTTCGTGCACTGGGCCTCTAGTATAGGAATATAAGTATGCCATACTAGATCAGCTGAGTAATAGCTGTAGCAACCATATACTCCAGATTTTCATAGACAGCATCAATTTTAAATATTGTGATCCCATTATCTCTAAAAAAAAATCCATGTTTTAATAATTCTAATATTGACATCCCAACTACATCCAGGGCTGTTTCTCACAGTTGAAACTGGTCCCCAAAAAATGTTGTGCTATATTGCACAACCCGATTTAATAGTTAGAATTATGAGTTATAGATTCATCCTGTTTAAGGTACAGTTCAGTCACCCTATTCTTATCTTCTAATTCTGAAACAAACAGTATTATGCAGTGGAAAAAATACTGCATCTAAATCCCTTCCAGACTCAATGCTGATCCAACACTGTTTCAAAATGTTTTAAAATGGAACAGACCAGAACTGTAGTTCACATGTGATGTTCTTCCTCCCCAGGCCATATTCCAAATAGAGAGATGCAGTCTGAGCAAAGCTAACAAAATCGCTGCATGCGACCTCTCTCTCCTGCAGACGGGAGAGATATACTTTCCCCTTGAATAAGTCAGCCATAGGATTCATCCCCGAGTTTAGTCTAGTGCTCATACAACAACAATAAAACCCAGATAACACACATCCCTTTTAGAGATTCCTTATAAAACATACTGTCTACCAACTGTTAAGGAGGCTCACATTTAGCCTTTGTTAGAAGCCTCTAAAAGGTTTTTTTTTTTTTTTTTTGGTAACTTTGTCTGAAAACTACTATTCATAATAAACAGTTCTATACACAGTTGAAAATCAAACTGTGGAAATAGAACATATCAGCTATATGGTAGCTTAATACCTCGGGAGTCTTCTTAGTCTGTCTTTTCCCAAAAACGCAGTCCAGGTCTGTTCTGCTCCGAGATGATAGATCCTTCCCTGGAAAAACAACACGGTGCCTTTGAGTCACACCAATCTTTCTACCAGACAGAGCACAAACATGAGCTGTGGAACTCCTGAAAGCAAAATGAGTTTTTTAAAAGAAACCATTCTGTAAACTACTGACCTCTGTCTCCCCTACACAGATGACAATTCTTTAATTAACTAATAACATGAAATTTTAAAATAACTTAAAAATCAAATAAATGTTTGAGAAGCAGGACTGCTGACATTCTCTTAATGGTGGAAACTAAGAGCGTGGAGACTGAGAGGGGAACTAAATTCTAAAGCCAGCTCCACTCCTGGCATACCTTCAAGGTGCTGTTTGTGTGTCTCTGGATCCCCCATGTATAAAATAGATCTTACTGACTTCAAGGAGACATGAGCTACTTATGTAGGATCATGAAATGCAGACTAGAAAAAGTTGCTGGATAGAGAACTTCAAAACCGTACATGCACATATGAATGAGAACACACTGCATTTGACATGCAGGAGCTCAATAGTTACTGAATAACTGAAAATTTAAAAAGAATAAATGCAAATAAAAAGTCCTGGATGAGGGTGAAAGAGTTTGCTATATCAGCTTTAAATAATAGGATACACGATAAAAGCAGGAAATGAAATGGCTTCTCACAAAAACAGTCAAAAGACCCATGATTCTTCTTAAAATCGCTAAACTCTAACTTAACTTCAAACCACAAACCAAGTAATTTAAAATTCACTTTTTGGAATTTCCACTTCTACCAAAAATACTCTGTGAGCAGTCGACCAAATCCATTCCCATTTGTCAAGTTCAGGTAAATGCCTTTTAAAATGTAACTGCTTACATGTAAGTCTTAAGGTTCTGGGGGAGTAGGCTCTGGGTTAGACACAGGAATTTTCATTTTGAGTTGGAAGGCCGAGTTCCACTGTCAGACTCACTTCTTGGTTTCCTGTAGCAAAATTGACTTGGCACAGTAATGTCATGACCCAGAAGGTTCTAGTTCACTGACTATCACTGGGGCATTCAAATATGATATTGCTCAGTGACTCCATGAAATTAAAAAAACAAAACACCCTTCGATTAATGCAAAGCCAGGTGCCAAAACCAGTTTCATAGGCAGCAATTTCAACGGTCCAGTCAGTACGACCTGTTCCCATCCGGAAGAACATGCTCCTCTGTGGTTCTACGCGGCTCTCTCCTTTCCTGCTGAGCTAGAAAGGAGGCTTCCTGGTTCTAAGAGATTATTTAGTAGAACCCAGACAAAACACCCCAAAGGAAACCAACTTTAGAACAAAACGAAGCACATCCAGATAGGAACTCAGAAAATAAACCAGAAGAGGGGGGAATAAAATCGGCCGTGGAGGTGAGAGGTGGACAAACCCTCAGCAGGTCTAGAGATCTATTCTTATCTTTGTCATAAGCATAAGCAGAGCACATTCAGGGTGGCAGTTTCTACTTCAGGAAAAGGAGTTGTCCTTAGTTCAAAATATGTATTGGTCATCTATTGTAAACTATCTTCTGAATTGGAACAGATACTTGAAAAGAAATGCAAATAAAGATCTCTTTTACAGCAATGCAACTAAAAGGAATGCTGGAAGGATTCAGGAAAAGAGGGTACATGCAAGATTATGATTTTAAAACAGGATGACAAAGTATGGCCCCACAGAGATGAAAAGCAAATCTCAAAATCGAAGGGAAAAGTGCCCGGCTGGTAGAGACAGTGAGCTGTACCAATGAAGGTGCAAGTATTTCTACAGTGTTGGTGACTGGTTCTTGTATCAGACATTTTTATCCTTTAGCAAAGTCCACTTAAGTAAATGTAGAAACCAGGATTGTTACAGGCTTTGCTCTGGACTTGATCTGGAAAACAAAACACAGAGAAGAATTAAGAGTCAGAGACCGAGGGAAGGAACTTTAAGGTAGATAAAGATGGAAGATGGAAGCAATATTGAAATAGTTATTAGTTAATAGTCCTGGTTGAATAGTTTATAAATGATATAAATTTATGGCCACATTTAAATAAAATATACATATTTTTAAAAATATATTTTTATTGATTTCAGAAAGGAAGGGAGAGGGAGTGAGAGATAGAAACACCAATGATGAGAGAGAATCACTGATCGGCTGCCTCCTGCACACCCCACACCAGGGATCGAACCTGTAACCCGGGCATGTGCCCTGACCAGGAATCGAACAGTGATCTCCTGGATCACAGGCTGATGCTCAACCACTGAACTACGCCACCGGGACAAAATATTCATATTAAAAAAAAGAGTTTAAAAGTTTCTTGGTCTCAGTTCTGAATGACAGTCAAATCACAGGAAATACTGCTGATAAGCTTAGATCTTAGAGAAAATGGCAATCAGAAATTGAACAGACTAGGAAATATGTTATCTGTCTGGATTTGGTTCACATATCTATCAATCTTCAATTGGCCATAACATTTCAAGAACCAGGAAACAGTGCTTCCAGTGGTTAAGATGATGTAACAAAGGTCCATGAAAGGATGAGCAGATGAAAAAGCACTTTATGATCATTTTAGCTGTTTTCCTAACCATCATGAGTATCAGGTTTTCCAATCTATCAGAGTAAAAAGTTGGAAGGGAGGAATGTTACTGCTATTGGTAGATACATGTATAACATCAAGAAGTTCACACGGGAAGCAAAGGACACTATGAAAAATACACAAACACATAAGAACTTAAGAATCACAAAGATTTGGAGCCTTTCAGTTTAAGGACAGAAGTCACATAGAACCCAGCAAGTTCTAAAGAGAAAATTGTATTACAGCACTGTATTATAACTGAGGTGCAAAAAACCTGAGTTTTTCTATTCAGAGTAAAGGGGCAAGGGTAAAGAATGCAGGTTTGAGAAATAGGTTGATTATAATAAAAAATTAAAGGGCATGTAGGTAGCTTCACTTGCTTAGAAAATTCATATGAATTCCCCAATCAAGAAGGATAAAACAAACAATATTATATTTTGGGTTTTTAAATGAAAACACCTGAGACTGACAAGCCTAGGACAGAGATTATGGCAACTTCCCTGCAAGGATAATGTCAGAAACCAGGAAATGGGAAAGAATCAGAGCAGAAGGTGAAATAATAAGAGAATCAGAATTTTTTGAGATGGTGCTACTTTATATTTAAATGTAAAAAAAAATCAGAAGAGGAAACTTAAGGCCCATTACTAGCAGAGTCCAACTGTAGGAGGAGGGGTGGAGTTAACCATGCTAGATGTACCAGTTTGTTTTTCCAGACTAGCAAGACAACTACCAGGACCTGTGTTGTACGTGTAGTTTCCTTGTTTAAGAAGCAAAAAATCTACAAATACTAGATAGTCACAGGGATAAGAACTCTGAGTAAATAAATTACCATGATGAAGTTGTACACTATAGTTTAATAAGCAACTTTTTATCCACCCATTGCACAACGGGGGGCGGGAAGGGGCGATAAAGCAATGCTCTCAACAACTGCTCACTGTATATAAAAAAACGGTTTTATAGAAATTGATTTTCCCTATTTATAAATTTTCCTCTCTGCAGATATGTCATTGCCAAACTATTTTCAAATTAAAAGAAACCATGCTGAAGTTAGGCTTTTAAATAAATATAGATGAAATTAACTTTTTAAATTATTTAATAAATTATTTCAAATTAAAATTATAAACTTGGGACTAGAGAAAGAAATAATGTATCAGAACTAAAATGGTTGCCAATACTGATGCAATAACAAATTTTACAATGCTATTTGCTACTGTAATCTTACTAAAATAAAACCTTTATCTTCACTCTTCACACTAAGCTAAATAAAATGCCACTTTCCCATGTTTTAATTTCCTGGACCACAAACAAAGTTATAATACGAATCATCCTCATTCAATAAGTCAATTACTTTCATTATGAGCATACCCACAGGCTAAAATCCTTATTATCCATAATGCTGAACAATCAAAAGTTCCATACAATGGGGTCATTACTAATAAGTCATAAAACAGAACCTATTTTAGAACTCAATAATGTCTTAAAAATCTTTCCTCACTTTACAAAAGAGGAAACTGAGTCTGAAAGAAGGAAGGTGGTTAAGGGATTTGTCTGAGAGAGTGACGGCCAGCACCAGGTTTCCTGTGACCTAAGACAGCCTACCTTAGAGGAAACAGAGTTTATCATTCATATCCGGTGACAATAGTGGCTCTACAAGAACAAATTTATTTTATGCAAATAAAGAACTTTAAAATAATCTTTCCCTGTATATTGTTAAGATGGATGGGAAATAATTGTCTTCTTCACTACTTGGATTTCTGCCTCTTTCTCCCATCTTTCTACTTATTCCCAATCTGCATTTCTGTTTTCTTACTCAGTCTCCTCTACTTTCTCAGAATATACCTGGAACTCTCTTCCCCGTATACCAATGTCCCCGCCTCCCCAAGCAAGGCTAATAAGTAGGCACACCTCATCTTAAAAGAGAAAGAATGAAGGCACAACACACCACGCAGGTTGACAGGGTCACCTGGCAAGGGAGTGGCTTAACTAGAAATAGAGAAATAGAAAGCAGATACTCCCGGCACCCATTAGATTAAGGTAGATTAATGAGGTTTATCCTGGCTTCAGCAAATGCTTCAGATGAACTCATGCATGTAGTCGGGTACTAAAAGAAAATTAGAAGATTTTATTTGCAAAAGTGAAAGCTTAAAAGGATGCCATACCGTCCAAAAGATACAGGCACACTTTTAATGACACAAATTTGCTCAGTACTCTTCTGCTGTATCTCTTCTTTTCCTATAGGGTCTAATGAGAAAAGGAGGGACATTTAAGAGGCTGACCTTCAGCCTCTCCTCAAAAGGACTGAAGCGTCAGCAAGGCCTGTCTTCTGTCCTGTAGCAGGTCGGGGGGGAGAGAAACCCTGATTGGAAGCCATAGAGGAAAACCACAGAGGTTCTAGCCTGAGAGAAAGAGGGATGACAGGAAGAGCCATACAAACCACACCCACTGGGACGGGCCAGAAGGAAGCACCAGTGTCTCCTCGCACACATTCCTGAAGCTAGTCAGCTCCCCACTCCATTCAGCTCTGTCGTGGGCTCTCATTTACAACAATCTCATTCCTACCTTTTGGGGTCCTGTGCCCCAGTGAGAACCACCATTAGTAGTTTAAATTGGTGGGAATTTCAGCTCCCACTGCTATTCAGGCAGGTTCTAGGAGTTAGGGAATTCCCAATCATGTCAACAAGACTAAAGCGAAGAGATGGGTGTGTATATCCAATCTCCCATAAAAGAACCATCAAATTGTGACTGGATATTACAACATATATTATCATCATATTTAATACTTTAAGTATATTATGCAATAAATAGGCTTCTCTGCCTGGAAAGTGCACTTAATACTGGGAAAACTGTTTTCTGGGAAAACATTTGGGGAGTAGATGAGGGCTCCTTAAACTGTTTCTTACAATACACGACCGCCACCTAGTGGTTAAAGAGGACAACTGCATGCACAATTGACTAGAGGGGAGTGGGGAGGTGTGATGGAGGAAGATAGGATTTACCACCCAGTTCTCAAACGTGTTTTCTAACACTATCTTCGTAATGACAAAGGAATGCCTAAGTTAACACTCCATGAAATGAAGAAAAGTTGTGGGATAATATAAAGATCAACTGGGAAGTGAGATTTCTCATACTGGAGATCTCATTACAGAGCCTAATTCTCTAAATTGAAAAATGTTAGGAACTATTAAACACCAACATTAAACTCTGAAAAACAAGAAAATGTAACTAAAAATGTTGAGCAATTAATTAGAATTATTTCCTGACCTAGCCATTTAAAATCCCTTTTTGCCTCTAAATAGCAAGTTGACTTCCAGCTTTGCCCCACCTCAGAGCTAATGAATCTGATGCACTCTAACCAGATCCCCAGTAGACTAACAATAAATACTGAAATTTGAGCACCGCTTTAGATCCACCCAGTCAGGCTATCCATAATTCCCCATTTTGAACGGAAAACAAGACATAATGTTGGCAAAAAGCTAAAACTGCTTTAAGAAACCCAGTGGGAACACAGCGATATCAATAACTAATAAATAAATGCTTAATTTTACCTTTTGTGAATTTCTTATAATGAACACGGTTTTTAGAGACTTTGGACTTTTCCTCAAGGCTGAAAGATTTCTTCTCCTTGTTGTCTGAGGAGTCTTAAAAAAGGAAAGAAAGAAAAGCATTACATTAAACTCTCTGTAATCCATTCTCATGTATTCTCTTACAGTGACATGGTCTTATTTAAATAAAATCTTTGGAAACCTTATCCCTTATTATTGAATTCTAACCAAATGATTAGAAATTCTTCTTAAACTGTATAACTGTAAATCAAGCAAGGCTATTTTCCAGAAATGTATACAGTCATTGAGGAAATGAAAATTTGTGTTCACACAAAAATCTATATACCAAAGTACATAATAGCCTTATTCATAATAGTAAAATACTGGATATAACCCAAAATTCCTCCAACGGGTGAATGGCTGAGCAAATTCTGGGGTACCCTTATTTTGGAATACTACCCCACAATAAAGAGCATTAAGCTATTTGATACACACAACATCCTGGATGAACCTCAAGGGCAGTATGGTTAGTGAAAAAGGTCAATCTACATATAATATGATTAAATTTATATAACATTCTTGAAATGACAAAACTAATAAGAGGGGGAACTAATGAATGGTTTCTAGGAGACAGAGATGAAAGTAGGGTGTTGGAGGTCAGAGGGGTGGAAGATGGGTTTGAATACAGAGGCAGCTCTTTTGTACTGATGAAACAATCTTGTATCTTGATTGTGGCAGTGGCCATATAAATCTATACATGTGCTAAAACTGCATAGAAACACACACATACTGGGTTAAATAAGGCACATCCAGGAGGGGGCTACGATGGGGTTCAAATACAGGCAGATACGAGTGAGAGTGTGCATTCTTAACTACTACACTATGTCCCTAGCAGAGCTGCTCTCCCATTTTGGAGGATGTAAGAATTACTGGGGATCTATCTTCTCCATCTTCTCAGTACACAGATTTCCCAAAGCAAGGACAGACCTCTGGGGAATCAGCTTCTATCTATTTGTCCACATGCACTCTTTCCTAAAACTGCTCTGATTCGGAGTGGATGCATCAGTCTGCTTCTCCTCCACTTCTCCCACATGTCCTCCACCCACTTTACAAAAGAAAGGCAAAGATAAATAGGAACAAGCCAAAGTACTAATGTCAGGGAAGCATCCTTTAATCAAAGCAGCGAAAGCAGCCCATCCCCACACACCAATCTATCTCACCGAGAGATACACTTTCAAAAAGATTTTACTGTTCCAATAATTATTTATCAAAATTTATAACATACTTCCTGGTTTTAGCAATTATAATCTACTAATTAAAATAACAACTTAATCCAAAGGAAAAATATTATACTTAAAGCCTTGAGGTTATTAGAAACAAACCAAAAATTTATATGCATTTGTTTTGTGGCAGATAAATATGATAGGATGAAGAATTTTTAAAAGTTTAAGGAAAAAATAGCCTATATAATAAAGAGGTGATATGCAAATTAACCCTCACGCCCTCACAAGATGGCTGCCTACGACCAGGCCGGCAGGGGGGTTTGAGGGACGACCAAACAACTGAACAGTAGTCTGCATGGGGCGACCAGGTTGGCGGGGGGGGCGACTAGGCCAGCAGGGGGGGGCAGTAAGGGGTGACCAGGCTGGCGGGGTGGGGCAGTTAGAAGTGACAAGGCTGGCGGGGAGGGGGAAGTTGGGGGAGACCTGACTGGCAGCAGGGGGCAACCTGGCCAGCAGCAGGGGGCAGTTAGGGGCAACCAGGCCAGCAAGGGCGGGGGGGGGGGGGGCAATTAGGGGTGATCAGACCGGCATGCAGAGGCAGTAAGGGGGGATCAGGCCGGCAGGGGGGGCAGTTAGGGTGACCAGGCAGGCAGGCAGGTGAGTAATTAGGAGCTAGCAGTCCAGGATTGTGAGAGGGATGTCCCAGATTGGAGAGGGTGCAGGCTGGGCTGAGAGGACCCCGACCCCCATGCATGAATTTTGTGCACTGGGCCTCTAGTATGGGGTATACACAATCAAAATATTATTTCAGAGGAAAAGGAACCATGAAATATAATATTTCTGACTATTAAGGACTTGTTTGTATATTTCTAAATAGATGACAATGGGTATCAAATTGCTCTGGTATTTACCTACTGAATACATTTGGGACTAATGTAATGGGTGTTTTTTTTTTAATGCCTTTATTTCCCAATAGGACAGAAATTACAATTTGCAACAATTGGAAGCTATGATTAAAAACATGATAGATGTTGATATAAAAATGTGAGCTAGGGTGTATAGCTTTTCAAAATTCCCTTAGAGGATTTGTAAGCAAAATAATTTGAAGATCCCTGTCCTAAACCATACCTTTGTGGATGGCAGGTTATCAGCATCCCAGTTTAAAATCATAAGGAACAGACCTAACCAGTTTAGCTCAGTGGATAGAGCGTCGGCCTGCGGACTCAAGGGTCCCAGGTTCGATTCCGGTCAAGGGCATGTACCTTGGTTGCTGGCACATACCCAATAGGGAGTGTGCAGGAGGCAGCTGATCGATGTTTCTCTCTCATCGATGTTTCTAACTCTCTATCCTTCTCCCTTCCTCTCTGTAAAAAAATCAATAAAATGTATTAAAAAAAATCATAAGGAACAAAATATCTGATGGAAGTAACAAACATTTGCTAAAACCATGAAATTAAGTCTACAAAAAAGCTAAGTTGAGTCTGGTAGAGAGTAACTAACTAAGATAACTTTTTTAAAATGAAATTTTAAAGAATATATTTCTGTCCCACAAGAAGATAAGGATTATTTCCAGAATGTTTGCAAGATTCTATGAAGAGGACAATATGGAATTTCTGTTTAACTGAAAGGCAAATTGTATGAATTTGGTAAGTAATCTTAAGGAAGTAAAAATATTATTATAAAAAAAATGTTATTGGGTTATATTGTGTCATCTGCTTTTCAGCTCTAATACAGTAATTTCGGCTTTACTCTGACCAAAATTCACTTGAATAAAGATACTGTATTTAGGAGGAACCAAGATGGCGGCATAGTTAAACAACTAATCTGCTGCCTCACACAACAATTTCAAAAATACAACTAAAAGACAAAAACGTCTACCACCCAGAACCACGGGAAAGCTGGCTGAGTGGAAGATTTACAACTAAGAAGAGAAAGAAGCACAATCGCTGAAAAGCTGAGGTACGGAGGTACACGAATCGGGCCGGCGGCGGGCGGCTGGGTGCGCGGCTTTTCTTCAACCCGCAGGCAGACAAGCTCCCGATCACTCTGAAATCCAGTTTCTGGGGACACTCGGGGGACCCAGGCACCTACGGGGAGAAGCTGGACTCTCGGCCATCGGGTCGGAAAGTGAGAGTGACTTTTTTGCAGTGGTGCGCCCAGCAATCATTGTTTACTGCGCTGGAGCGCAGGGCGCAGGGACTTGGAAACGTGGAAAGGCAGAGACGGCTGACGGCAGCCATTGCCGTTGGCCACGCCCCAGCCTAGTGACGGCCTGAGACCCCGCCCAGCCCTGAGGCCCCACCCTGAGGCCCCGCCCCGCACATTCTACAAACCCGCCCTGGCTCCACACAGCGGCTTTTGCATATAAATGGCCTGTTCTGGAGCAGCTTAACCAACTGCAGCTCCAGTCAGACTGCTCCAAAACCGCCCAAGCAAAGGAGGAGAAAACTAGCCCTTGCTGTAGCTCCTGCTGGGGGACACACAGTACACAAGGGTACACCAAGAGTGTCCACCTCAAGTAACTGGGAGGCTGACCCGTTGAACCAATAGGACACCTAGTCCACAAAACTACCCTACCAACTTAGGGAAGCAGAGAATATGAGAAGGCAAGGAAACAGATCACAAACCAAAGAAATGGAGGAGAACAAGCGGCTGGACATAGAGTTCAAAACCACGGTTATAAGGTTTTTCAAGAATTTCATGGAAAAGGCCGATAAATTCAATGAGGACCAACTAGAAATTAAACATACACTGACTGAGATAAAAAATATTATACAGAGACCCAAAAGCAGACTAGAGGATTGCAAGAATCAACTCAAAGATTTGGAATACAAAGAGGCCAAGGACACTCTTCCTGAAAAGGCTGATAAATTCAATGAGGACCAACTAGAAATTAAACATACACTGACTGAGATAAAAAATATTATACAGAGACCCAAAAGCAGACTAGAGGATTGCAAGAATCAACTCAAAGATTTGGAATACAAAGAGGCCAAGGACACTCCTCCAGAGAAGCATGAAGAGAAGAGAATTCAGAAAGTTGAAGATAGTGTAAGAAGCCTCTGGGACAACTTCAAGCGAACCAACATCAGAATTATGGGGGTACCAGAAGAAGAGAGAGAGCAAGATGCTGAAAACCTATTTGAAGAAATAATGAACGAAAACTTCCCCCACCTGATGAAAGAAATAGACTTACAAGTCCAGGAAGCACACAGAACCCCAAACAAAAGGAATCCAAAGAGGACCACACCAAGACACATCATAATTAAAATGCCAAGAGCAAAAGACAAAGAGAGAATCTTACAAGCAGCAAGAGAAAAACAGTTAGTTACCTACAAGGGAGCTCCCATACGATTATCAGCTAATTTCTCAACAGAAACCATGCAGGCCAGACGGGAGTGGCAAGAAATATTCAAAGTGATGAATAGCAGGAACCTACAACCAAGACTACTCTACCCAGCAAAGTTATCATTCAGAATTGAAGGGCAGATAAAGAGCTTCACAGATAAGAAAAAGCTAAAGGAGTTCATCACCACCAAACCAGCATTATATGAAATGCTGAAAGGTATTCTTTAAAAAGAGGAAAAAGAAGAAGAAAGATAAAAATTATGAACAACAAATACATATCTATCAACAAGTGAATCTAAAAGTCAAGTGAATTAAAAATCTGAGGAACAGAATAAACTGGTGAACTTAATAGAATCAGGCATAGAATGGGAGTGGATTGATAATTCTCAGGGGGAAAGGGGTGTCTGTGTGGGGAGTATGGGAAGAGACTGGACAAAAATCATATACCTATGGATAAGGACAGCGGGGGGGGGGAGGTAAAGGAAGAGGGGGGGGGTAGGAACTGGGTGGTGGGGAGATATGTGGGGAAAAAGGAGAAACAATTGTAATCTGAACAATAAAGATTCATTAAAAAAAAAAAAAAAAAGATACTGTATTTATGAAAGGTGACATGGCAGAAAAATAATCTATTAGCTCTCCAGGTCCACTCCTTAAACAGGGTTTCCCTTAAAGGAATATTCCAAAGGCTTTTCAGTACTGGCGGTTGAAGGCCTGTACTGAGCTAGATAAGAAGCAGGCCACCAAAGCCCAGTCCCTGTCACAGGGCTACCAGCACCCTCTAGTGGTCTCGAAATGGAACTTAATCTACAGATTGGTAACTCTCCTGCAGCCAATGATTCAAGATATTTCTGTCTTAGGCAGAAAAAAAAAAAGAATCAGCCTGCAAAGGTGAACCTGTGGATTGGGCTGCCCAAGGACAAGGCACTACTGCTTGGAATCTGTCATGCACTTACTACCTTCCTGACAAATAATAGAATTTCTTGGGTCACTTTAAACATTTCACCAACAGCACTTTGATAATACATCAGGGATAAATCTCAGAAGTACATTGAGAAAAATTAGGCAGATAGATTAGAAAATACAAACTTATATTTCCATTGATTTCAGCTGTGATCCTGAATATAAAGATGCTTTTGTTTATAATTAGTAAGGGCTAACGTCCTTGAATTTTACTGCTGCATAGATCCTCCATTTCCTATTATCAGTCCGGTAAGTGTTTTCACAAAACATTTTCCTTTGGCTAACAAATTATCATCTTTTATGTTAGGAACACACATAGGATAGTTCTAATAGTTAAGCCATGGGCAAGGGATACTGTCCAAGTTATAGATTCCAACAAGAAGTCCAATCTAGTTAGCAAAAAAACATAGTACCTCTCCCTGGATGTTTTGGGCTCACTCCCATATATAGCACTGTTAGATTCATGCTACAATTTTACCAATGACTAGAATATCCTGTCTGCTACTTCCCAAGCAGGGATTATGTCTTATATATCTGCATATCCTCAAGTCTATAACTTCATATCCAGCACATAGTCAATAAATGTTTGCTGAACTCAAGCCTAAATTTTAAATTTATTCCACAAAATTCTTTCTCCAACTTAACAAACACCTTTTGTGCACTGTTGGTGGGAATGTAAAATGGTATAGCCACTATGGAAAACATGGCAGTTCCTCAAAAACTTAAAAACAGAACTATTGTATGATCCAGCAACTCCACTTCCACCCCAGGATTGACAACGGGGACTTGAAGAGACATTTACACCTCCATGTTCATTATTCACAGGAGCCAAGAGGTGAGAAGAGGTGCAACCCAAGAGTCCATCGATGAATGAATAGACAACAGAATGGGGTATATACATAGCATGGAACATTATTCAGCCTTAAAAAGAAGGTACATATTTGGATACTACAACATGGAGGAACCTTGAGGACATTATGTTAAGTGAAATAATCCAGAAACAAAAGGACAAATACTATGATTCCACTTACATAGAGTAGTTAAATTCAGAGACAGAAAGTAGAATGGTGGTTGCCAAGTGCTGGAGGAAGGGAGGACTGGGGAGTTAGTGTTTAATGGGGACAGAGTTTCAGTTTTGCAAGAAGAAGAGTTCTGTGGGTGGATGGTGATAATGGTAGCACAATAATGTGTCCATACTTAATGTCACTGAACTGCACACTTAAAAATGGTTAAGATGGTAAATTGTATGTTATGTGTATTTTACCACAATTTTAAAAAAAAATGTCTATAGAAGAATAGTCTAGATTTCTTCAATGACTACCCAGCAGAATTAACTCAAGTTACGCCCTTGCCTTCCAAATAAACATGTGATAAAAAAAACTTCTCTTAAATTCTAAAATCATACCAAAGCCCCACAAGTTTCGCCCATCCATCCCTTTCCCCCCAATAATAGTATCTTCCTGTTAACTTAATATGGGAAGCCCAATGTCCAATTGTTTCATTTCTAATTCCTACACCTTCAGAATACAATTTCTAGTATTGAGCCCCTTGCAACAAATTTTACTATACCCCAGAATCTCTTAATACATTAAAAGGTAAAAAAGTTTAATTAGGATCAACACACACATACACACACACACACACACACACACACACACACACACACACAAAGGCTTTTCTATTAAGCCTTTGCTGGCTGCTAATTTATGGTTCCAATTGATATTTCTTGCTTTGTATTTTTTAAATGTTTTTAGACACATTCAAGGAACCCTGGAAAGATCACCTTACTATTTGAGGTTGTAAACTGAGTGGATTTATCTTGCCATCTCAAACTCTTAAGTCAGAAGTGTTGTCTTTTTACATGCAATGAAAGCACTATCAAAATATACACAGGAAAGACTGTTTCTAATTGCTTCAATAAATTAACTTTTGGGTATGTGATGCTTATAGTTAACATAGTTGGTAAGAATGTTTTAAATTGAGAGATTATATCTTATAAATCTAATGGATAACAAGGCAAAGATTTCCCCTACCTGCTGTTTCTGGTCCATGACAAGTGTTCAATTCAGCCAGAAGCTGGTTAAAATCATCCTGATGAGCAATCCAGTTGTCCTGAAACAAACAAAAAAATCATTAGAGGCAAGTCTATAGTTTACCTACCCTGGTTGAAATAAGAGATATTTTGGAATCAAGGAAATCTGGTGGTTAACATGAATTTTTAAATGTTTCACCAAGATATTTGTAAATTTGAAAGATATAATGTAAATTTGAAATGAAATGTATTTATTTTAGTATTAAAAATGGGCTCCTTGGAAACGTCAGTCCTGATTTCAAATGTGGATAACTTATACATAGTCAATTTATAGTCAAATAATCAGTAGGCAACCTATATGCTAAATATTAAAAGAAAGCAAAATAAAATATTTTTCTCACGAAGGGAAAATCATGTAAGTCAAAGGAAAAATGCAATCATGAACTTGGGGATTCCCTTCTTTGCTCATTTGAACTTTAAATATTTTGCCCAATTCTATTTGCTGGCATGGACCCCATTTTACAAAATAACACTGGAGAATGGAGGAGAAAGGACTCCAAGTTCCGTAAATCAATCAGCACCCATCTGTAAGGTGACAAGCTAGTGAGTTCATTATAACAAAGAGAACCTGGCTTTAAGAGAGAATGAACATCTCCAAAACCATCTAAACCAGTGGGAAGGTATCAATGGAGGAATTTGCCTCATACACACTATTTTAAGACTGCTTAAAGTTAAGGCATATTAAATAGGTTTACCGGGCAATGCTTCTCCCAAAAATTTAAGTACATCTGTATATCTCTCAACAACTACCTTCAAAATCAACTTTATATAAACTCCCTCTATAGTCTTTTAAAATTTTAGTTGTTAGTCCAGAAAATTTAGCTGCTCTAGTCTACTACTCAATGCTGCTGAACTAATCAAAGTAATTCAGTTTACCTAATGAAATTCTCCAGATTTTCTACCAGATTCTGTTGGTTGTAAAAATTTAAGAATATTGAAAAAAATAAAAGACTAAAAAAAATAATTAAGAACAAAGCTTTCAGCTTAGACGCTGTCTAAAGCAAGTAATACTGAAAATAAAAAGTATGATGACTGGATAGGCCAGTGGTCAGCAAACTCATTAGTCAACAGAGCCAAATATCAACAGTACAATGATTGAAATTTCTTTTGAGAGCCGAAAACTGACTTCTGCGCATGGGCCACGAAGTTTCAATAGCACTGTACGTGCACGCCCGCACGTGGTATTTTGTGGAAGAGCCACACTCAAGGGGCCAAAGAGCCGCATGTGACTTGCGAGCCGCAGTTTGCCGACCACTGCGATAGGCCATTAATTTTTAACTACAGTGTCATATTTGCAAAGTGTCAGTGTTTAAGAGGAAATGTGAATAAATTTAACTGCTATCCACCAACAGTCAGAAACAGACAATGGTACAGGAAAAGAGTACCACTTTCTTGCAGAAGAATCTTTTAATTTCTTTCTGAAACTAAATGTCAGCAACTTTTAATAATATAAGCTAATATTAGAACACAGGTAAAAGTAAAACTTCTTGTCTGTCCTGAAATGAGTATTTCTATAAAAAGAATACGTTTTGCAAAGTTTAGCAATAAAACTAGTTTGCATCTCTTACCCATACGCAAGTAAAGAACCCCACGAAGACAATAAGGCAGAGTGAGCAGGCAGGACACATGATAAAGAACCAGCTCAGCCATGGGCGTTTTACTTAACCAAAACATGGAGGATACATACTTGAACAGTTAAAAACTGACCAATTTGATCGACTTAAAATGTATATATTTACAAAAAAGTCAATTATGCAAGGAAAACCTCCAGCAGACACACTGTTGCTCACTTCATTATTGATCGTGGCTCCAAGTCCCAGGTGGTTATTTTTAACTTGAACTTTAATATGTTCTGTGGCTCCTTGCTCTTGAGCCCCTAAACCCTGTGGAGATTAAACACAAAAAGAGTTAGCTTTTTAAATCAGATATAGAGAGTGATTATCTCTATCTTCCCTCATCAACCATGCCATTCATTACTAAACATCTAGGAGCAGGGCACTACCTGTGCCCTCAAAGAGAATACAGTGCAATGGATTCTCATAAGATATGGCTGTATCTCACACACACACACACACCACACCCACACACACACACACACACACAAATACACTTATAATAATGAATACAAACTCTTCAACCTGAGACCTAATTTAAGGACCAGGGAAACACTATGGAGGACATGCTTTATTTAATGCTCCAAATCAGAGTTCTGCCACAAAACTATCAGAAGCCCATCGGAAGTCTTACGAGTCTGTGGCTCTGCCCATTAACTAATTATACAAAACAACGCTGAGAAGCGGGGAGAAAGGGACTCCAGGACCCTGTATCAACACTCATTGGTGAGGTGTCCCAGAGAGCGTGGTATACTGCAGAACTAAAAGGCACCAGCAGGCTGGCTTCAGCTCAGTGAATGAAGAGGAAATAAGATGATATGAAGGGGCTAGACCTCACAGACCTTGGAAATCATGGTAGAAATTTGGATCTTATTCTTTAAAACAGTGGGAAACCACTGAACTTTTAAGCAACTGAATGACATGATCTAATTTCTGTATTTTAAAAGCTCATTCTGGCTGTCGTATGGCCCCGAGGAGGAAAAGAAGGGAGGCAGGGAAGCAGGAGACAGGGTGGAATGGTGATCAGAGCAAGCAATGTCGGGGGCTGGACCAGGATGCCCTGGAGAGAGAGGAATAATGACTGGGGCACAGAAGTGAGAGATGCAGGAACCAAGTCTGACTCCTAGGTTTCCTGCTTGAGTAAATAGGTGCCATTTGCAAAAATGGGGAAAGTTGAGAAGAAAACGATCTGGGAGATCAAGGGTTTCCTAATAAAAATTATAAACTTGAGACGCCTACTGCAGTGGAAATGTCAAGCAGGCTGATTCATTTATAAACCTGGGCTCAGAGGACAGATCTGGGCTAGATACAGAAAAGTTAACAGCTAGATAACCTCAGCATTTAGATAATCCAAGCACAGGCTGGCATCAGTGAGCTCACCTGAGCAGAGGACAGAAAAGGACCTGGGGCTCCACAACTCAATAGTCTGGAGGAGGAAGAGCCAGCCACCAACTGGAGTGGCTGGTGAAGTAGAAGGAGAAAAAAAAACAAAAAACAAACAAACAAACAAAAACAAGAGAGAAAGCAATACTGTGGGAGTCAGCACAGAAGTATTTCAAGAAGGAAGTAGTCAATTATGTCCAATGGTGCTAAGGGATTAATTAACGTGAGGACAAAGGAGGGCCCACTGGATTTGGCAACAAGATCACGAAAGACCTTGACAAGACCATTTGAACGTAGAGAGATCAGTAGAAGTCCTATTTGAGTCAGGAATAACTGGAATGTGAGAAACAGTAGAAAATGTGCAGTCTAGTTATGAAGGGGAATAAAGTATTACTCTTAGCAACATAAAACTCTGATGGTTACGTATGATTCAAAGTGTAACTAATTAAAAGGTGCTAATCATGCAGTTTAAATGATAAAGAGAGCTAACATTTATGTTCAATTCTAACTTGATCATCACTAGATCACTATAGTTCAGTTATTTCTCCAAAATCTCTTATTGATCCGAAACATAAATTTTTCTCAGTCTCCTAAGAAAAATGCGTTCTCCCGACTTGTAATCTCTTTGCATGGATCTGATTTTTTTATGTTCTTCTCCGAAATACCTTTCCTTTAGACCACCCCATCTTCTCCAGCATCCTCTGGCCAAACTTGGAATCATCGTTACTCCACCTGGTATTTCTTGGATCCAAAGCCCACTTCTGCTTCCGCCGACCTGCAAATGACAAAGTATCTCCTTAGCAACTTACCTTTCAAACCTGGAAACTACCACACAAATATTCACATACCTAATACATACACACATACTTGCATAAAATATAACATACATTATGTTTTATTAGATACAGGTACCAGATTCAACATCAGATTGGATCATTTACCCTGATTTCCCCAATAACTATATACTCCCAACATACAAACTGACCTTCTAAGACAAAAAAGAAGATATTCACTCCAAAGGTGACAAATGGAAATGCCTAGACATACCATCAGTTGGGCCTTCCACAGTCAGCTAAAGGCAACAATCTATGAATGCACCAGCAGCAGCAGGGGTCACTACCGCTTTTGTTGCCATACATTATGTGCCAAATGCTCCCCACACGTTAGATTCCATTTTCACGGTAACCCAGTGAAGGTAGATATTCTTATCGCCATAGATGAGAAAATCTGAGGCTTAGAGACAGAAATGTGCCTCATGTCCCCAAGCAAAATCCAGGGCCTTTATACAAACAAAGGTCCTACTGACATCAAAGCTTATATTCTAAGTCCACGAGATACAACAGTCATTATGATCCTGGGGAGAGAGTCAACTGTGCCCTCCACACAGGTGATCTACAGATACTAACGATACCTTCCCTTCTCACTGAAATGCTCCAAAGTCATGATTCCCTCTATAAGTTTCTAGAATTAATTATCTGCTTCCTTTGGGGCAATTAACATTTTTCTGTATTATGGTTGTGTATATCCATCTCTTAGTGTTTCCTATCTTATATAATAAAAGGGTAATATGCAAATTGACCCTAATGGCAGAACGACCAGAACAACCACTCAACCCGTCACTATGAGGCGCACTGACCACCTCTCGGTCCCTTTCCCGGGCGGGCAGGCTCCGATTGCCCAATGGCAAATGGGGAACAGAGGGTGGGTGGTGGGGGACATGGGTGGCGCCAGGCCAAGGCCCTCGCCCCACCAGTTGCCCCACACACAGAGGGCAACCCTCGGCAGGGCGAGACCAGCAAGCGGGCGGAACAGCTGACCTCTTGGTTTCTCCCCCGAGGCCGGCAGGCTCCGATCACATGATGGTGAATGGGGAACTGGGGTTGGGAGGCGGCGGGGGGCGGGGCCGGCTGTGGGCAGTGGGGGAAGATGGCCCTGATCCCAGGCCAGGCCTAGGGTCCATACCCACACACAAGTTTCGTACACCGGGCTCCTAGTTATACCATAATCTCCTATGGCTCACATTTGTGCCTTATTCTTATGATTCACTGCCAAGAAGTAAAAAACACTGCCCATAATAGGCACTCAATAAATATGTGAATGAATGTGCAAAGGAATGAGAAAAAAGAAGGAGGGAAAGGAAGGGAAGGGAAGGGGAGGGGAGGGGAGGGGAGGGGAGGGGAGGGGAGGGGAGGGGAGGGGAGGGGAGGGGAGGGGAAGGGAGGGGAGGGGAGGGGAGGGGAGGGGAGGGGAGGGGAGGGGAGGGGAGGGGACACAAAAAAGGAAAGGAAGGAACAAAACTGAATAAAGGGACTGTTTTGAGTTTCTTCAAAGTAAGTATTTTTTTAATGCATATAAATAACTGACCATTAGGAACTCAAATTTATCATTGTAGTTTTAAGGAAAATCATTGCAGAGATATAGAACCTCAAAAGTTCACAGAACAAGAATATGAAAACCAAAAGTAAATTGTGGCCAAGTGAGAAATTTGGAGGTCAAGGGTCATTATCATTCACCTACTACATCAACTGAAGCCCAGAATCTCACTATCAACAGCAACTTCACAGTTTGGCAATCTCAAAACATAATTTTTAAAAACATAACACAACCTGCGGTCAGAGGTGCTCACAGAAATGCACGTAAAATCAACACGGAGAGCCATAACTATGCAAAAATAAGTAAATGGTTTACAAGCAGGCAGAGAAAGGCTACTTAGGAAGCAAAACAAGTTGGGCTCAAATTTAGAGTGTTTCCCAGGAAAACGGAGACCCAAAAATGCTGCACAGGACAAAATTACCACTTTACGTATCCTAGTAAATACTCAGCATAATGTTGCCTCTACTAATGAACAGCATACCAGACAGAGACGAGCCTTGTTAACCAGTGTTCTCTCTGCGGAGATCATGTCTCTGGCACACGGTGCTTGGCAGGGGTCTCTGACTAGGGCTTGTACGAAGGGGACAGTTTTGAGAATGACTGAGCCCACACTCTGCAGTTAGAACTGCATGCGGTTTATGTCGCATACATATATATTGAGAGCAGACTACAATGCTCACACAAGAGACTGGATGGCTAGGGAGGTCGGTTCTGTTCCCCAGGGAAATGGCAGGTATCCTCAACCAATAGGGCAGAGTAGTGTTTCCCAAATGATGTTCCAGGCGGGGAGGGGCTCCCCACTCCATTTAAGCAGAGTAACACTGGGTAAAACAAAATTTAAGTATTCCACACTAGAGACTTTCTCAGACTTGTAATAGGCAACTGCGTAGACTCTCCTAGAGGAGGGCAGAGCTAGCACGCCATGTTTCCCAAACTTATTTGATCAGAACTCTACTTCCCTGGAATACTTTCCGGGTCTAGAGATGTAGAAGTTTCTAGGTTTGGGAACTCCTGGCAAGGAAGACTATCGCTGGTCTGTTCAGATTGGATCCACTTTTACATATGCTTTGTTATTCTTATTCCACAAAGAATAAGAATATTCTAGCAGCTCTGCTAATACCTGTGTGCAGAAAAGAGTTAACATAGCAGGCCTGACTGCTAACTATTGTTCCATAGTCTTTTTAAAAAAATATATTTTATTGATTTTTTTACAGAGAGTAAGGGAGAGGGGTAGTGAGTTAGAAACATCGATCAGCTGCCTTCTGCACACCCCCTACTGGGTATGTGCCTGCAACCAAGGTACATGCCCTTGACCAGAATCGAACCTGGGACCCTTCAAGTCTGCAGGCCGATGCTCTATCCACTGAGCCAAAATGGTCAGGGTTCGTTCCATAGTCTTGCTTACACCTCGGGTTTCAGGAAGCTTCCTACCATTCTCAAAAATGATGAGTGGCTCACTATATGTCTAACTGTTTACACAAACAATATGGTTTATGCCAAATACCTGCGCCCCTTCAGAGAGTCTGGAATTTTGGTACATGCCAGGCAGAGGCTGATTAGGTGACCAGCCCCCAGTAAATACCCTGGGCACTAAGTCTCTTAAATCAGATGGATTTAATTGATATCTTCAGAGCATTTCACCCCAATGCAGCAGGCTATACATTCTTTTCAAGTACACATGGAACATTTTCTAGGATAGACCACATTAGGACACAAAACAAGTCTCAATAAATTTAAGAAGACTGAAATTGTATCCAGCATCTTCTTTGATCACAAAGGTGTGAAATTAGAAATCAATTACAAAAAAATAACTGAACAACACTTGGAAGCTAAATAAAAGGTTACTAAACAATGAATGGGTCAACAATGAGATCAAGGGAAAAAATTAAGTTACCTTGAGACAAATGAAAATAAAAACATAACAACCCAAAACCTATGGGACACAGCGACAGCAGTCCTAAAAGGAAAATTCATAGCCATACAGGTCTACCTCAAGAAACAAGAAAAATCTCAAATAAACAATGTAACTTTATACCTAAAGGAACTAGAAAAATAATAATAAATTGCCCAGCCAGTGTGGCTCAGTGGCTGAGCATTGACCTATGAACTAGGAGATCACGGTTTGATTCCAGGTCAGGGCACATGCCCAGGTTGTGGGCTCAATCCCCAGTAGAAGGCGTGCAGGAGGCAGCCAATCAATGATTCTGTCTCATCATTGATGTTTCTATTTCTCTCTCCCTCTCCCTTCCTCTCTGAAATCAATAAAAATATTTTTTAAAAAAGAAAAATAATAAGTAAAGCCCAAAGTGAATACAAATAATAAAAATTAGAGTGGAAATAGATGACATAGAGACTTAAAAAAAAGCAAAGATCAATAAAACCAAAAGCTGGTTCTTTGAAAAGATAAACAATATTGACAAACCTTTATCCAGACTCATCAAGGTAAAAAGAGAGCACCCAAATAAATAAAATAAAAAATTAAAGAGGAGAAATAACTGACACCAAAGAAATTACAAAGGATCATAAGAAAACATTATGAACAACTATATGCCAACAAATTGGACAATATGGACAAAATGTATAAATATCTAGAAACATACAATCTTTCAAATGGACTCAGGAAGAACATGTGGAGGTATGGTGTGGAGAGAACTGAAAATATTCCCTTAAAATCATGCAATTGTAATTAGTGATGTCTACAAATAGACTTTACACCTGTATACCACTTCATACTTTGAACTATTTCCACATTCACCATCTCATTGATTTTTTAAGACAACCTAGTGATAAAGATAATAAATGAAGTTTTTAAATACCACACAGAAAATAATCACCGAAAGAGATACGAATGAATTAGCAGAGCCAGGGCCAATGTTCCCTATTACCTACTGAATTAAGCACATATCAAAGAATATTTAAAACCAGAAGAGACCTCAGAGCTCTAGGCTTTAAGCCGACCATCTAAAACATACTCAATTCTAGGAGTCCTATTTCGAAATAGTAGAAAACTGCTGGTCCTAGTAGCAACAATGTAAAGATAGAGACAACTAGATCAATTTTGTCCATTTCTAGCTCAATGACTTGGGGTGGGGTGAGTAATTTTCCTCTGAACCTTAATTCCTGCTCCTGTAAACTGGAGTGGAGCCTAATCCATTTCGTTTTGTGCTCACAGTCCTCCATCCCCTCAGTTAAAAGAATGCTGACAGCATTTATTTCACAAAATCCCAGCGTAGCTGCTGTTGGTCTATCAAGTAAACTGTTTCGGTTCCAGGCTCACTATGGACTGCCAAAGTTATGATCAAAGTACCACTGCCCCCTGGTGGCAGGTAACCGTAGCTACAGGTGCCATTCAGAAGTTCCGCAGCCGCTCCAGAAAGGGAATTAATGAATTTCACAAAGTGGCGGTAAATGGCAAAGGCAAACGGAGGCAGGATGAGGCATCTCGGTAACACTCATGGAAGAGTGCTAATTCCAGCAAAGCTGAAACCGCCAAAGTCTTACTTAGCCTTGCACCTCCTAAAAAAGGCTACTTCCTGCCTTTGATGCTTCTAATCTGTTTGCTTTTCAATTTCTGGGTTGCATACAGGGTCGAGAAAGGGACGTCGAAGTCGAAGGAGATTCTGCCGGCCTAATCTCTTTCTAACCTGAGGAAGCTGGGGTTCAGGGAAGTGGAAAGAGCCAGTTCGGGTCCCCACGACCCGTGTCCTGGTGCTCATCCAAACCCTCGCGCGCGTGCCCAGCTCTGAACGTGACCCCCGCGGTCTCTTTCACTAGCAGGCCGGCAGCTAACTTGTGGAGAAGGCTGGGCTGGCAAATCTCCGCGGCGGGCAGGGCGAACCGAACCCGGCTTCCTAGCGACTCGCAGACCCTGCTCCCGGGTCCGGTCCGGCATGTCACCTGGACCTTCACCCTCGCGCCCAGGTCGGGCCTCCGTGCCCAACACTCACGCTCAGCCAGCATCGACATGTCGCAGAGCCTGTGCCGACGCGGGCGTCCGGACCGGAGCAACTGGAGTTGCGGGGCAGGCTGCTAGCGGAGAAGTTGGGACAACCGGACCTGACGCGTGCTCGGAGACCTGCGGCGGCGAGGGCGCGCGCTGGTGACGTCAGTGAGGCGCGACAGGCTTCTCCACCAGGCGAAGGCGAGTGGGCGGGGCGCGGAGCGTCCGGGGGCGGGGGGGGGCGGGGCGTGGTGGGCGGGGCGCTAGGTGGGGAGAGGTCAGAGATCTTTGGATCTAACGGAGGTGTCCAGAGGAGTATCGATTCCTTAGCCTAAGCCATTTCCTGTACTAAATGGTTGGATATACGGAAAGCCTTCCTAAGAGCGTTTGGCGCAGAGCAAGGGCTCTCATCATTAATTACTACATATCAGGCATGGTGCCTTCTGGAAATAAGAAGTGAACTCAGCCCTCAAGTAGCTCACAATCTATTGCGGAAAAGAAAATGTGAATAATAGTCCCAAGTACCCTCAGCATTATTTAAAACGGCGTGGACACAGAGTTGGAGAAACTTGTTTGGAGGGGAAGACTGCACGGTGGTGTCCCGTCTCTTTTCTTAATGTCCTACCTCTGCTGAGAGAGAGAGAGAGAGAGAGAGAGAGAGAGAGAGTGTTAAGCAAATAACTAATGTTCTCTCTCTTTAAATAACAGGATGCCTTCAACAAGACAAAGCTGTTGTTTTTTCTCCATTACCACGTGCACTCTGGAACTTTGCTTTTATCATATTCCTCTCTGTGTCCATACCAGCACCTTGTCCGTGAATTTAACTAAAGTGGCTCCAGAGGCGTTCCAATGAGATTCTGACAATGGGAGTCTCAGACAGACAGTAAGGATGTGACTCTCCAGTGAACTTTGGGTGACAGTACAGACATAAGTGGAACACAAAGAAAGCAGCCAGGTGCCAAGAGAGGCTAGGTAAAGGACTAGATTCCTGTTCTAGATGAACTCACCCTTTGACTAGGAATCTAGACAAACAAGGTAAACTTCTCTGGTTTCATGAAACTCAGAAAAAATAATCACAAAAGAATAATAGTTGCTGCTATCGGCAAGTACCCAGGAGCTGAGGGGGATAAAGAGATGCAAAATCAATGGAATTTTCACAGTCAAAGCAGGTAAGTTGTGACAGAGGGAAGAGGATTAAAGTAGAGAGGTGAACTTGCACAAAGTTAAGGAGGCAGGATCACCCAGTCTTAGGATAATTACCTGAACTGTTTGATTAGACCAGAGACAATGAAAGGTAGTTATATATCGTGGACAATTGCGAATTTATCAGGAAGTCAGCATGTTTTCAAGCACCACATATGTTGGTATATGATTTCAGGAAGATAATTTTGTCTCTAGGATGGTCAGAAAGATTGAGGCAGAAGTTTACAACACTGTTGCCATGGTTCAGGGGATAGATGGTAAGAACTAAACTAAGACACTGAGTGTGGCAGTGAATGGCAACGAATGATTGTGTCTTGTGATTTGATGAGCATTCTTCCCTGGAAATGTTCAGTTAGAGGCCACACAGGAATGTTATAGAAGGGACTCTGCATCTGGGTGAGTGTGGGAAACCGCCTATTGTCTTCACTAGCAGAGAGGTGTGGACAAGGAGCCCGGAATGCTGGTGACCCTTGAGCCCTGGCAAAGGTCAGAGCTATGCACCCTCTGTTTAGTCAAGACAATGGTAGCTGAAGTAACTTCCCCACCAGACAGTCATGTAAATCCTTACTGATAAGATAGTCTGTCTGTTACTGGAAATTGCCTGCCTAAGGGCTATAGGTGTATCCCAAACTGAATAAAAGGATGGCAAGGCCTGAGCCCAAGCGGAGTCCTTCCTCTTGGGTTGGGCTCCCACCTGGCCCCCCAATTTCCAAATTATTATTTCTTGTCTCTCTCTCTTTCATTTGTGCGCGCGACCCCTCTTCCAGATGCCGAACCCTGAACCCCGAACCATGAGGCACGTGGGTCTTCACAAGTGAATGTAGTTTAGACCAGTGGTTTCCAAGGTTTGTTCCAACTCCAGCATCCCTTGTGTCTATGAAACATCTATGAGGATCATCTATGGGGAGGGGGAACAAACAACTGTTATTATGTTTGGGATTTTAAAAAATTACAGAATCTTACTTATATTTTAAAATTATCAGCTAGGAGTGGATATTGCACTTTTTTGGGTGTTGTTGATAATTCTCACCCAAGGACATTTTTTCCATTGATTTTTAGAGAGTGGAAGGGAGCAGGAGAGATAGAGAAACATTGATGTGAGAGAGACTCATCGATTCATTGATTGATTGCCTCCTGCATGTGCCCTGACTGAAGCTGGGGATCAAACCTGCAACCCAGGTACATGCCCTTGACTGGCAATCGAACCTGCGACCCTTTGGTGCATGGGCTGACCCCATACCAACACTGGCCAGGGCTTTGGCACTGTTTAAGTTAAGGTAGCCCATCTTTCCTCACAATCTCCTTCCGCCTTCACCCAACCTAAAAAAATTTGGATCAAGAGTAGCTGATGGCAAGGTGAAGTATAAAATCAGACATGAAAAAATTGCAGCTATTCCTCAGCAAAAGTTGAATGTCTGCACATAATAAAAATGAAGGAACTTGGGACAGAAGTACTACAACAAAGGAGAAACTAGCAAGGAAATTAGGTGACAGATTACGTAACATTCTTTTGAAATACACTTTCCCTGCTTAGCTCTTTAGTAAAAAGATTCCCAACAATAGGGGAATTATTAAGTTAGTAAAACAACCAACTTCACAGAGCTCCTGTTCTAGGGAGGAAATGACCACATTCTATCTTAATTCTAACACAACGCAGACGTGTTAAATGTTCTAAAGAGGCACAAATCGGTATGGAAACATCCTGAAGGAGAGAGAAATCCCTCTTCCAATGTCAGCCTCACCTAGAAATTTGTTAAGGAATGCAAACACGCAGGCCCCATGCTAGACCTGCTGAATCAGTGTGTTTCACTAAGCCCCGCAAGCAATGCTGATGCATGCTAAAGTCTGAACATCACTAATGTCACATGTTCATAACCAGTAGTATGACTTCGAGGGGGTCTAAGGAAATGATATCAATTTTATATAAATATTCATGTTCCAAAGTGTCTTTGCAGCCTAAGATGTGAGATGAAAAGTTGAATACAACCTAAGTATCTAACAATAGGGGAATTATTTAGTGAGTCACATTGTAGTTATGTCAGGATGCCAGCCACATCGACCATCCCTTGTGTGGGACTGCTCAGCTCACAGTCTCTGCTAAGAGTGGCAGCCCTGAGTTGGTTGATGTATACCGGGTGTCCCCCCAAAATGTATACACACTTTAACAGCTGATTCTATTACATTTTGAAAATGAAATGTATTTTAACAAGCACTGACTTTATAATTATTCAAAGTGTGTATACATTTTTTTTAACACCCTGTAGAAGTCCCCTCTCACCCTGGCCGGTGTGGCTCAGTTGGTTGGGCATCATCTGGTGCACTGAAAGGTTGCGGGTTCGATTCCTGGTCAGGGCACATGCCCAGGTTTCAGTCTCGATCCCCAGTGGGGGGGCATGCAGGAGGCAGCCGATGGATGTTACATTCTCAGATCGATGTTCCTCTAAAAAAAATCAATAACTATTCTTAAAACAAAAGGTCTCTCCTTCTACTACATGAACCTCCTTGCCAGGCCACAGCTGAGTGGATGAGGTATGCAGTCAATTCATAGGAAACCCACAAACACTGATGTGTGCTAGCATGAAAGCTGGGCAAGCGTGGGATGACGGTGATCAGCTGCACTGATCAGATTCTCCCTCGTGGCAGTTTGAGCTAGGAGGTGGAGAGCAGCAACCAGTTAGTAGAGAGGGGTTTGTAAAGTATGTTCTCCAAGTTCTGTTTGTGATTGTCTCACCTTGAAAGTACAGAAAAGGCAGGAGGGAGAGAAGTTGCAGTGAGAGAAGGCATCCCCACAGAACATTGTTATAATCATCTCTCCCTGGAGAAAGAGAAGTAAAAATAACTGATATCTGGAAGGCTTTTTACATTTTTATTTCAAATTTTTACTTAAAATAAAAGTAAACATAAACCTATGTACTAGTATGATCCAGCAATCTCACTC
This sequence comes from Eptesicus fuscus, assembly GCF_027574615.1. Lineage (NCBI taxonomy): Eukaryota > Metazoa > Chordata > Mammalia > Chiroptera > Vespertilionidae > Eptesicus > Eptesicus fuscus. The sequence continues at coordinate 33,801,574 of NC_072478.1, forward strand.
CTAGGTATTTACCCAAGAAAAATTAAAATGTCTTTTTACAAAAACATTTGTACAATTTATAGAAGCTTTATTCACAGTAAGCCAAAACTTACCATCTGGTCAATAGATAAGCAAACCCATGTATTCTTGCAATAGGATACTAGTCAGCAATGAAGACGATGTGCAAAGAGACGGGATACTGAGCCAGTGTGTGGTGTGTCTCGTTAAGGTGGGGCATCCTGCGGAGGAGCTCCTGCTGGGGTCCGGAAGCTGCTCTGGGACCCTGAGAACATCTCAATCCCTCCCTTCGGCAAGGTCCAGTCATTTGCTTTTCTTTCTCCTTTCGTCTTATTTCCTTATGACCTGGTGCAGTGGTCGGCAAACTCATTAGTCAACAGAGCCAAGTATCAACAGTACAACGATTGAAATTTCTTTTGAGAGCCAAATTTTTTAAACTTAAACTTCTTCTAATGCCACTTCTTCAAAATAGACTCTCCCAGGCCGTGGTATTTTGTGGAAGAGCCACACTCAAGGGGCCAAAGAGCCGCATGTGGCTCGCGAGCCGCAGTTTGCCGACCACGGACCTGGTGGTCTCCTTATAATGCACTTCCTATTATTTGAGGTAACTCAAGTGAGCATCGGTTCTTAAAACCAAAAGAGTGGGACAATACACATGGGATGGTGCTTAAGTTTGCAAAGGCAGAAAATCAGAATAGCTAGTTGTACCTACGTTTGATCATCCATAGTTAATGTAATTTTTAAAAACAATGCATTGACTAAAAGTCTAGAAGGGAATGCCTGAATCACTAACTAAAGTCATTTCTCATTGGTAAGCTTATGGTCATTTTTTTGATCTTCCTAATGCTTTAAAAAATATTTTTTCTCCTGATTATGGTTCACTTGTTCCTGCTTCTTTACACACCCGGTAACTGTGGAGGCTATGCCAGGCATTCTGTGTTACATTGTTGGGTGCTGGAGGCTTTTTTATTCCTTTAAGTACTTTGTGGTGGGATCCAACCAATTAAGTCCCTTGGGAACAATTTGATCTTTTTGAGACTGTGTGCCCCCAACAGTCTTTCAGTTTAGGTGGCACTCCCACTCCTGAGGCAGCACTCCTCTGAGGACGCTGTCCCATGCTCTTGTGTTCAGAGCTCTTTCTGCTCAGGAGACAGTTATTCTTGGCCGCACATGCAAGCTCGGGGATTTTCCTTTCTCTCAGTGGTTCTCTCCGGTGGTCAGTGTACATGTGTCCCTTGCTCAGCAATCCCTGGGAGACTGGAGGGGACCCTCTGCTGTGGCTCTTGTCCCCTGATCCCAGCTACCTCGATCTTTGTCTCCTCAGCCCTTGGAGACCTCTGGGTTCTGTTCAGACTCCTCCTCTGGGGCTGCTGCCTGGAAACCCTCTTCAGAAGGAAAGAAGGGCAGTAAGAGTTCATCTCATCTACGCCCCATCTCTCAGGGGTCACAGATCTTCACTGCCTTCTGCTAAGTGTCTGAAAACCATTATTTTGTATATTTTGTCCAGTTTTATAATTGCTTAAAATGGATGGGTAAATCCAATCCATTATCCCATTGTGGCCAGAAGCAGATGTTCTTAATACTTTCTGAATGTTTCCAAGTTTCTACAAGTTGTGTACCAGCTATGTATATCTACAAAAGTTAAGTCTTTATAAAGTAAAATGGTCTTATACAGTAACTCGAAAGTTAGAAACATGCAAGTTTTAAGCCAACAAACCAGCTTTTACCTTCAAATCAATTTTTCACTAGTGAAGACAGATAAACCTGAAATGACATAGAGTAGAAAATTAAAAAACAAGCCACCACCAAAAACAACTGTGAACATTTCAAAGAACATTTTGAATTTCGGTAGAACCGTGTATAGTGTGGTGGTTGCGGGAGAAGGGCCTGGAAGCAGACAGAAAGGAAGGGAGAGCTTTGCTTCCTTGTATATCTAAAGCTCATTCTGCCGCGGCTGTTTTCCGGGGGCCTCCGTCCCATCTTCCCCACCAACCTTTGGGGATATTTTTCTCATTTGCCTACAGAGAATGGACATGACCTCTGGAGTCTGCTTTTGTCAGTTCTCAGGAGACCTGTGTCTATCATTAACTCCCCAAATGAGCCCATCTAGTTGCTGTTACACAGAGAATGGAAGACTCATGACCTCCTGGAGGATTTCTCCTGCGTTCCTCAGGCAAGCCTTTGTCAGCCCCAGGAGGAACACAGGCCGAGAAGCACCTGCCCACTCTGAGATGCAATACACCGGAAATGGATGCTTGATCGGGTATCTCGCTGAGATTCATCTACGCATTCCCTGGGGGGAGAGCATCCGACTTTGCTAGGTTGTTTCCCCTGCAGTCTGCTTTAAACTTGCTTGACCCGGTTTCTGTTGCTCAGGTCTCTGAGTCAGGAGAACGTGTCAGGGATACTTTCTTTTCAGGTTGACACACCCAGTTAATACCAACTCAGGACTCTCGTCTCCTAGGCCTCCCGGTATAGTTCTTCTTGTCCTCGCTTTTTATGTTATAGAAGCTCAAATAGGAAGACAAAACCTAGCCAAGAGCAGTGTGAAGGGAGGCTCTGTATTGATTCCAGTCCAGAAATGCCTTCTGGCTTCCCTGCAGCAGGCCTGGCCTCAGATACCTCCTGTTTATGCTGCCCATCCAAACCGTGTGACTTCAAGCTTCAGCTTTCACAGAATCTGTCCAGCTCCACAATGGAAAATCACGTCTAGAGACCCAATTCAGAGAATGATATCAAAGGAAAAAAATCCAGTTTCTTCTCTGCCTTACAACTGTTTTCTGTATTGTCTTAGGTTATTAGCCTCCTCTAGCTTTTGAGCAAGGTGGTGAAACTTTAGTTGCTTATATCTTGAGATGTTTTCAGGGTGGCAGGTGGTAGTGGGAGGGTAGAGGGGGATGTGGACAGGGAGGTTCCTGCAAAGGGGACAAACAAAAACAGGGAGGGCCCAGCCGGCGTTGCTCAGTGGTTGAGGTCACGGTTTGATTCCAAGTCAGGGCACATCCGGTTGCGGGCTCGATCCCCAGTGGGGGCGTGCAGGAGGCAGCAGATCAATGATTCCCTCTCATCATTGATGTTTCTATCTGAAACACTGATGTTTCTCTCTCCTCTCCCTTCCTCTCTGAAGTCAATAAATATATATTTTTTAAAAAACACGGGGTGGGAGTTGGGGTGATGAAAGGAGGATGGGGTGGAAGCTGACTTTGCCATCCGCTTGGGAGGGTCCAACCATGGTCTGAAAATATTAAATGGAAAATTATAGAAAAAATATTTAAGTTTTAAATTGCATGCCGTTCTGAGTAGCATGAGGAAATCTTGTGTTGTCCTGCTCTGTTACACTTGGGACGCGAATCATTGCTTTGTCCAGTGTCTCTACGCTGTATATGCTGCCTGCCCGTTAGTCATTTAGTAGCCAACAGGGTTATCAGATCGACTGTCACAGTATTTCGATGCTGGTGTTCAACTAACCTTTAATAATGACCCCAAAGGGCGTGAGTGGTGATACTGGCAATATGGATGTGCCAAAGAAGCCATGCAGTGCTTAAAGAGTGAAAAGTTGAAAGTTCTTGACTTAATAAGGAAGGAGGAAAAATCAAATGCTGAGGTTGCTAGGATCTATGGTAAGAATGAATCTTCTATCCATGAAATTACCTAAATTATCAATTAAACTTCATCATAAGTATATATGTGTAGGAAAAATATATAGTATATATAGGGTTTGGTACTATTCTCAGTTTCAGGCATCCCCTGGGGACCTTGGAACAGTGAGGACTACTATATCCTCTTTGGGAAAATATCTGTTCAGGGCTTTTGTTCATACTTAACCATTTTTAAAAAGTTAATTCTATCTATAGAAAGTTCAGCCATATGACTCACAGAGCTGTAGAAAGCACCATTTTACACATTTTAGCAGCTTGTTGGGGGGTTAAAAAGATATATGCTGTGCCCTGCCCTCCAGCTTATTCCTCCATCAAACAATGAAAGGTCTACTGCACTGATGGGGGCCAGGTTTCAAGATACCAATTGGACCACATTTTCTAGTGGTCAAGGTCACTGTGTGTGGTGAAAGTCATATGTCATACACTTGAGTGTGGCGTTCTCTCTGGTGGCAGAAGGAACGGACTACACCAGGATCCTCTATCTGGGGTGGGCTTGCCCATCTGGCTTTCTCTCTCTTCCTCGCTGCATATACCATGTGGCAGCCTTGTAGGTCTTCAGCCAGCTGGGGGAGGAATGAGACATTGAGTTTTCTCTCTAGCTTCTTCTCACCTTATTTGCTTTGCGTTTTCCCCTACCTGGCCCCTACCCAAACCTTTGATTGCCAGTCTGCATTCAGGCTCTGTGAGTACATAGCCTCCTTTCCATGGAAGTTCCTACCTATGGTGTCAGGGCATCCAGCCCCCCTTCCCCCCAACGGCCCACCCACTTACCTCCTCGATCCCCCTGTACCATCTCTTCCTCTCCTGGGCTCACCAGCTGCCTCTGAAAAGCCTTTGGTCCAGTCAGAGGCCATACTCTGCTCACATTGATGCCAAGAAGCACCCAGAATTGCCCACTCTAGGATTATCTGCCCCTCCCCCATGTTAAAAGAAAAGGCACACACACACACACATGTTATTAAAATGAACTGTTTATATCATCTCAGCTGAGTCAATACATTATAATGTATTAAAATGGAAAGGTACAAAATTGAAATAAATACTTTCTGATTCATGTATAAATCTTTTTTTTTTTTTGTCAAGATGACTTTTATCGTCAGTACATGTCACAAGAAAACATTTAAAATGACACTGAAACAATCATTTAAATCATGGTGCATGGAGGAAAAAGGTAAAGAAAATAACTTTTGGCTTGTTTTGGCATGAGACCTTGATACGATTTGGGTTCCCCAAAACCACGTGAAGGGTGGTAAAATAGAAATGCTCAAAACTGACTTAAAAAAATAAACAGGCTTTACAAAAACCCTCTTTGTGATTAACCCAGCCACTTCTCTACATGGTCTGCACTTACAATAGATACATTCATTATTGTCCATGGGAAGACAGCAACTGCCTTTCGTTTTAAAGAGCTTGGTGGAGAGGCTGAAGAAATACGCTGCAGCTGAAGGTGGGGAGAATGCTCAGGAGAACAAAAAGTCTAGATGGTCCTCAGGAATGGCACCAAGAGTGAGGGGGTGCGGAGGGTCTCTGGAACAAGAGGTGGAAGGGGGTGGCGGGGAGAGCATGAGGAGTCCAGATCTGAAGCAAAGCAAGTCTGAAGGATGGAAACGGTCGGTCATCAGGAGTGACAGTGTGGGGTGGGGATCTCTCCATCCAAGCAGTTCTGGGTTTGCCCTCAGCCTGGGAATGTTTCTGGTTCAGCAAGAGGGACTGGGACTCTCCTCAGGCACAGCAGCAGGGGGAGACGGGGACAGGTATAGCGCTTCACAATGAATACCACCAACGGGGCTTTTCTGACTGCTTATTAGGTGGTTGTTAAGGCAATAAGGACTTGAGCAAACTAGAAGTTAAGGGCAGCTAAGTTCAGCCAGACTGAAGGTAAACAAAAGATGAGAAGGAGTCCCTTTCTCCTCAGCTACCTTTCCCCCCAAGCACAGGAGGCCCTGGAATTTACAATATGAGATTGGCAGAGGGTGTGCCCTTTGGAAGGCTCCATGGAAAAGAAGGCTCTTCCCTGACTTGGGGCAACTTGACCAAAGTTTCTACTCTCCAGACTCTCTTTCCCGAGGTCCTCTCAGGAGGGCAGGCTGTGGGCATCCAGCTGTCGAGTCAAAAGTGGAAGCACCTAGGTTTGTGCAGAGTTGGGGCAAGTCCTTTGCTATAGTCTATCTGGCCCATCTCAAAAACCTTGAACAGCACGCATCCTGGAAAGCCAGGCCTGATGCTCACACGTCCCAGTGAGACTTATGCTCGGTTGGAGACGGGACTAGCCAGGGCTCAGGAATGTTCCCCCCACATCAGATAGAATGACAGCTGCAAAGCCCGTGGGAATGTGAGGTCCTAGCAAGGTTTGTGAGCCCTTGGTGGGCCCTTAAAGGAATGAAAGAAGCTCCTTTGACTTAACTCCACTCACAGGAAATACAAAAAGACTGAACAGAATAGATGGAAGACACGTTTCCTTTCTCCTTGTACTGGAGTGAAGGAGACGGCCTCAGAATGCTATGGGAAGGATAAACCTTGAGAGTGGCCTGCCATTCTGGGTATACTTCTGGCAGGATCCTGGGTGATATGCCTGCCGAGGCCCTAGAATCGAAGAACTGGCTCTGAGGCCGTTGCTAAAAGGTACAACTACTTACTACAGCAAATGACCCACATGTGAGCTCAATAAATAAGACAGACATCCCTTCCATCCTATGGTCTAGATAGCAGCCTAATGCAAGAACTCTCCATGAGATGCCTGGGGCTAAGGATGCAATGGCTGTGCTCTAGTTACTCAAGACCACCTCAAAAGGGGGCAGTCATGGGGACAATATGTGACGAAGTAGAAATGCCAGTTGTAATGGCCAGCTGTCTGGGGACCAGTGCCCTGCTTGACCTTTCTCTGGTAGAACCTGTCTTGCTTTGGTCCTAAGAAAAGTGAGCAACATTCCATCCGGGAATCCAAAGATGACAATACTAGATCCATAATGAAGCAAATATGATCATCAAGCTGTGGGCATATAGATGAAACAAGACAGGCCATGAGCTGAAGTCGATTAGTAGGTCTGTGGGACTTCATTGTACAAGTCTACTTTAATATGTGTTCAAATATCTGTTTTGAAATCATCCACAGTACGAAACAAGGTTCCTTGGACATTATGTAGCTTCATCCCTCATTTTACAGACAGACCCCCATGGCTAAGTGCCCAAAGTCACACAGGGAGCTAATGCAGAGCCAGTACTGGAACACAGAACGCTCTCTGCAGGGATTAGGATATTTTGGTTGGATTTTTACATTCTTAAATCAATGTCAAGTTCCTCAGCTCTGCTTTTCCCATTGGCCAGCAGGATTTTTAAAAACTCTGCCAATGAGCCTTAAAAAAATATAACAACAACAGTACCCATAAAGCCACCAGGGGGTGCTCCCCTCACCCCCAGGGCTCTCTTCAGTCCCAACATTTCAAAGGGAAAACCCTCCAACCCCAACCCTTAAGGTTTAACTTCAATGGAACAAAGCAGTCACTGTAACCGCTTCTTCAGGGTAACCACCAGCAGGAAGGGCATTTAGTTTCCTTCCTGGGCCCCTGGCTGTGTTTCCTTTTCTCTGGAGCCTGGTTGAGGGCCTAGTGCAGGGAGGAGAGCGTCACATTTATGACAAGCGTAGGGGTGATACGGCTGGAATCACAGCCATTTCAGGGAATAAAGCCCTTTAAAAATCTTTAACTCAGGTTACTTGATCTTTTTAGAGAAATAGCACTGTAATATCATTGGAATCAAAGACTTTTCTCTATTTAATAAGAAAAAGACATTTAAGAACTGGAGGCTGAGGGAATGGGAGGCAGGAATCACTGGGTCCTTCTCAGTGATGACACTAATAGGGAATCAAGGTGCCTCATTAGCAAGGAGTTTTTCCAAAGAAAAACAGACCAGATAAGCCAGGTGCTTCTAAGTTCCTGTGAGGGGAAGGTGAGGTCAGGAAGCTTGCGCTGAATTTAGAAGAATGACACCCAAGGAAGTTCCCGGGTCAACCATTTAGTATGAGGAAAACACACCTCGGCCTCTGGTGACTCAGTTGAGATGAAAGTTAGCAGAGAGAGAGAGAGATGCATTCTTTAAAAAAAAAAAAAAAAGGAGAAGAAGGAATTTATGGTAAAATTATGAAGATGTGCTTTGATTAAAAAGTTGTGGACTTTTTAAAAGGAGCTGTGGAATGTTATTCTGGAGAGGTCAGGTGCCTTGGGAATGGAAGACACCCAAGACAGTTGGAAAGGCAGAAGGAGAGATGGGATGACTGGGTGGATGGACAGACCACTCCAATTACTTAGAAAAACCTATTCTAGCAAGAGACTTAGTAAGAGCAGGCTATAGATATCAATTTTGCTGCTTCTTATTCCAATTGTCCCTCCGTGTTCCTCAAAAATATAGGTAAATAAGACATCAGCTCATTTTTTATTCAAAATCCAAGCCCTCGTAACATGGCTTACAGAGAGCTGGGTTGGAGTGGGGGCAGTATAATATGTGTGTGTCCACATTGAGAAAATAAACTCTTCTCTTTCCCATGGACTTCTATAAAACATGAGGTTCACAATGTCTGAATTTCACAAATTAGAAGTGGGACTCTGCACTAGTGGGCCTAAGTCGGGAGAGGGATAAAACAGCACTGGGAGGCAGGATCGGATTCTGGCTCTGCTAATTTCTGGCCGTGTTTCTTCAGGAAAAGTGCTTCATCTCTCTCTGGGCTTTGGGTTCCTTATCTGTAAAGGAAGGAGATTGGTCCACAAGAGCCTTTAGATCCTCTCTGACATTCAGAATCTGTGATTCTAGAGAAGTGAGTATCAGTCTGGACTAGACACAAGGTAGGGGCTGAATTCTAGGATCGTAGTGTCTACTAGCCTTGCATCCAAAAAGAATACATCTTGCTTCTGGAGATAGTGAGTACATTTTCTAGTGGGTCCCTTGGGACTCCTGACTAATGTCACTGTGGGAAGGGGTGGGGAAGAGGGTCATGTCAAACAAGGTCACGTTCATGCTGCTTCATCTGGTAAATTCTGGCCTTAGAAGAGCCAGGCAGGAGTGGAGCAGTACCTGCCATGTCCCTGAAATCCTGCCCCTTTGCAGTCAACCTTGACTCTAAGGAAAAGTAGCAAGTGCCATCCAGCCTGATGAAAATTTCAATATGTTTTGAAAGCTGTCCATTAGCAATGGTCAGTGGTGAGATCAATGCTATGGTTACATACATCCCGGCAGGATGAAGGGCCCATGACAAGATGCTTACGAAGCATTTGAGCTCTGAGGTCTTCCCTCTTAAGAGTGAGAAAGGCAGTACTTGTTCCACCTGGTTGGCTGTCAGGATTGACTTCTCACTGCAGAACCAAGGAGCCTGAAGATCTGGAAGGACTGCCTCTGTCTCCAGATTTGAGGAGGGAGCAAAGACCTATTTGGAGACAGGTACACTTTTCTGCCAAAAGACAGTGTCTGCAAAACCACGAATACTGAGAATACAGGTGCTTCTGATGTGAACTGTGTATGTTGCTTCAAAGCAAGGTAGGGGGCACCTATCAGAGCTTTCATTGGGAAAATATAAAATAGACAATTCCATGTGTCTAAGCTCATGGATTCTGACTCCATGACAGAAGCTCAATTCCATTCACCAGAAATATTTCCTACCAACCCCACCTCCTTCCCAGCTGTGCAGAAGCTACCTAGCTGAAGAGAAAACTTTGGATGCCAGGGTACTCTCACACCAGAACAGCTGGTGCCTTTTCAGATACGTCTTTCTCCTGAGAAGGCCCAGATGTTCTGAGGAGGAATGAGGATGCTGCCAGCATGGTTTGCAAACACACAGCAATGAACCTCTTAGGTCGTTAAAGACCCACTCTTGCTCTAAGTGCATTGAAGACTCAAGAAAGCGTAGTTGCCCTCCCCCTGCAAAAATGTTTTCACTTCCTCATCTTATATATGGTGAAACTGGGGCACAAGGAAGGACAAATAATTTTTCTGCAGCTCTCATATTGACCTAGTGACACACCTGGGAGGAAAACTCAGGATCTCTCTCTCTCTCTCTCTCTCTCTCTCTCTTTCTCTTTCTGTCCTTCAGTATCTTCCATTGCCTTTCCGCTTAATTCACATTTAAAGTCTGTCTGCCTGTCTATCTATCTATATTATATGTACTATTATGTATAAAATATAAATAACTCTTAGATTTCTGCTTAACTTCCTGTCCTTTCTCCTCCTTTATATAACTAGGTTTTTTGGGGGAAATTTCCGTGAGAAGGGAAAACCACAGTACTGCTCAAAGGAATAGACCTCTGGAAGGAGAGATGATAGCCTTTGTCTACGGGGCAGGTGGAGAGGAGGAGGAGGGGGGCTTCAGATCTGGACTGTACAGCAAATTAAGTGGAACACAACTCAATGGAAATTGGCAATGGAGACATCTGTGCCAGACGAAGTGAACTTCCACAACCTGGTTTTAAGGAACAGTCAATACAATAGAGATAGATAGATACACTATGTTGAATCTTGAGTAATAAAACAAGTTATCAATAGAGTTATGCTAACATAAAGACGGACATCATAGGGAATAGTCTGGTCAACAACCAATCACCATTAGAATCAAAGAGTAAACCGGCCTTTTCACTGAGTACCTCCACGACGTTTCTCAATGCACTAAGTACATTTTAACCATGCAAAAATACACAAACATCTTAACTAGGTTGTTTTTGTTTTGTTTTTTTTGTAAAAAAAATCAAACACCAACATTATGCATTTTTGTTAATTATATTGGTTAAAGTAACAGCCAGTGGCTGCCAAATATCAGATACATCATATACATATTTTTATACAGAATCCAGACAACACAACATTACACATCAGAGAGAGAAAGAGAGAAAAAGAGAAAGATATTATTTGTTCCTTTGTGGGTTTGTTGTTGTTGTTGTTCAGTAAAAAAAATATATATATATGAGAAGCAATGCTAAGAAGGAAAACACTTCAACAAGTTAGGAATACATAGGGAGGATTGCTAACCAGAAATACAGGAGGAAAAGAGTTCATAGTTAGGTCTGTGTCTAGAATTTTCTTCACTAAGAAACAAAAGAGCACAACAGGTGTATTGGTTTGGAAAAGCAGAAAGAGCGATAACATCATGCTGTCTGGGTCCCAGCACGTTTCCAGCAAGAAGAAAAAAATCATAATCACAAATTAATTTCACAAGTTTTGTTTTCAGAAATGTCCTCCCTTACCCAGAAAGCTGGGTAGTGCACGGGTGGGGGCAGCTCAGTTTTGACAGTCCTTAGCAAAGGTTTGGCCAAAACTGTTGGCCTCAAATTAGTTGGAGATATGAGCTGTCTGTGGGAATTCACGCAATGAAATGTGACGTCGGCTTGCTCCAGTCTAGGCAAGTTTTCCCGTTGCCAGCCAGTGGTCTGGTGGAGGAAGGACACAACCCCGTGACAGGCTCTGCTAGCCAGGCCCCAGTCCTGCCCCTTAAACATTTGGCATCAACACAATCCTAAGAATTCAACCTGGAAAGAAACAAGACCTTGAACACAAGCTATGGAAGCACTACTGTGGTCACGGCTAGATACAAAAATGTGAAAATTCAGATGTAATCAAAAATACAAAATCAGTTTCAATAAGGTTTGCTTTTGTTAACCATTACAGTGCAAGGTTTTTCAAAATACAGTAGAAGTTATGCGTCTGCTTACAGTAACTAGAGTAAGTAGCTGATTTTGTTCTGCTCGAGTCAGAGGTCCCTGATAAGTGAGAATGCACCAATCTGAAATCAACCCAGCACAAGAAATGGATATGCAAACACAAACACAGTTCACTTCGGTCTTTAAAACTTCAAACAGCAACAAAAGAATAGTGCCATTTGGACAACTCGTTAGCATGAGGTCCTTCCTCCATTAAAAATTAATAATAAATAGATGGTATTGAAATGCCAACAAGAAAAGGACTGGAAATCTGGGGCTGGAGAGTGGAGTATCTGAAGGGAGTTTTCCCATCTCACTGAGCTTTCCCACTGTTCTTAAAAATAAAGAGCAGTGTTTGGGCGTGAGCCCCTTCAGGCAATGCTTCTTTGTGCTTTGGCTCCCCATCCCAGGAAACCGTGATGAAGCTCACGCCCCATTGTGCCATCTAGATCACCCCAAGGAGGGGAAAATGAAACTATTAAACCAGAACTAGGGTGCCAGAGTGGGCGGGGACTGGGGAGCCTACATCTGGCAAAAGGATGGCCCTTGTCAAGACCATTGTGCCTCTCAGAGCCTCAGGTTCTGGAAAGGATGGAGAGAATAGAGTCAGGAACCCCAGATTACATTCTAAGAAAAAGCGCCATCATTTCTTCAGAGCCGTTGCTTTGAGAGTGGGCAAGAGGCTGAAAGAGAGCAATGTGGCTAAATGAAGTAACCAGGTGACAGTCTTCCCAATCATGCTGTGGGAAATGAGGAAAAAGCAGGAGTGAACAAGGAGTCATCCTCTTTCGAGATTCGTAAAGCCAACCAGTCCTGGATGGGTTAGGAGGTGGGCAAGATGCACTGGAGAGCCTCAAGAGTTCTCTCTGTGTTCGGGGGAGGGAGTGGAGCATGGGGGTTGGCAACCTTGATATCAAGCCAGAATGCTGTGGAGGCCACACTGAGCCCCTATTCCTCACATAGCCCCTCTCTAGCCTCCTCCTGGTGCCCAAACACACAGAAACCACTCTTTGACCCATTTGACTGCCCCCTTATTTAGTCCCTCTGAGTTTCTCCTAACCGTGTAGGGCAAACTCTTCCCAGGTTTGCTGACATTGAAAGGGGACTATTTATACAGCCAGGGGTTGTTATCTAGGGCCTGGAACCTGCCAGGGTTGCTTAAGTGTGGGTAGCACCCGCTCCCATTCCTCTGGGATGTGGCCAGGTGGTTGGATCCACCTGCCTCACACAAGGGACCTCCATAGGTGAACAAACCCTTTACTCACACCTACACCCTGAGAAAGGGAAGAAACAAATTCCTTTGCCATGTTGGAAAGCTTTCCTACCTTTGAAATAGAGTGAGGTGCTATGAGCCCAGTTGGCGCTAAATTATTTGGTTACAATCCGGCCATTGGAGGAAATATGGGCTTTCCCAACATTTTTTTTTTCTTTTTTTGGTTAAAACTCTCTGTCCATCTACTATGGTTGATTATCATCTCATGATGAGCAGATACTCTGGTCTTTTTCACAATACACTTAAACTGCTAGACAGCAACAACAAAAAAAGAGGTTAGAGGAAGCAAAAAAAATTTACCTTCAAGATCTATATTTTGAGTATGCTTATTAGGATGGTGAGAAATTGGCTTCACGTTTTCTTTTAAAGCAAGAACAAATTATAGTTGAATTAACTTAGGAGATGTTTATCTTTGATTTAAGGAAGATCTCCCTGGGTTCTTATGCTCATAAACATTAGGATGGGTTCAAAGGAGAGGAGATAAGGTTTTTTCTCTTAGGGGTTCAAAGTTCACAGTATGGAGACAACTCAGAGCTCCATAGAGGTTATGTTGGATGACTGGATGTACTGATGGCAGAATTTTAGGATGAGAAGGGACTTTGGGGAGTGTCATCTCCAGGTTGCAGAAGAGTTAACTGTGCTTGAGCTGGTATATGGTTTGGTGATGGATCCAGTACTCCTGCTGCTGCACCTGGATTTCAGGGGGTTGTGACCTGGCTTGGAGGGAAGCAGGTGTGGAGGCCAGTTCTCCATGGTCCTGTGATGCAATAGCACAGCTTTCATGCTGTCACTCAGCCATGCCTAGAGAAAAGTGCTGGATAAACCACTGGTGAACTTTTAGTGGTCCAGTTTGCTGAACTGAACTAGGAGATTAAGGAATCAATAATATTTCTTAAAGATTAAAACCCCACTAATTCTCATCACTGTGAAACAGTGAGGATTTAAAACTACCTATTGACATAATCTGTAGCCATAAAACTTACTTGGAGATTAGTATGTAGTGTTTTGGAAAAGTGATGAATACAATAGATATGATATGTCTTGACTTCAGAAACTCTTTTGATAACTCACCTCCTCAAGACATATCTCAACATTCACCATGAGAATTATTCTTAGGGGGAATTAAAATTTAATTGTTGGCCTACAGGGGCCTTGTAGGAGTGTTCTTCAGGGATTGGTGCAGAAATTCTCATTATATAGGGAACTTTTGGAGGTTTTTTGACTGATACAAGGCTGTGTTTACCCCATGTCATACTATTGTGCCCCATTTCTTTCTTGACTGTTTCTAAGAGAATGTCCTTATCTTTTATTCTCTGTAACCAATGTATATGTTCATAGCTTATTGCTTAACCTATAACTCTGTAAGTCCATAAACTCAGGATGGAGGCATGTGTTCTGTGGACATAAAGAAATGATGGTTAAAAAGAATAGCTAAGAAGGTTGTAGGGATGCTGGGCTTCAGGTCTTTCATGTCTCCAGGAGGCAAAGCAGTAAAGGGGTCTGCTATGTTTGTGTCCCCCCAAATTCATATGTTGAAGCCCAAATCCCCAATGTGATGGTATTTAGAGGTGGGGTTCTTGAGGGATAATTGGGCTTAGATAAGGTCATGAGGGTGTAGTTCCCAAAATGGGATTAGTTCCCTTATAAGAAGAAAAGACCAGAGCTCTCTCCTCACATTTGAGATACAGCAAGAAGGCATCCATCTACAAGCCAGGAAGAGACCTCTCACTAGACACCAAATCTGGTGGCACCTTGATCTTGGACTTCCCAGCCTTCAAAACTGTGAGAAATAATTGTTGTTTAAATCATCTGGTCTATGGTATTTTGTTATAGAAGCCTGAACTGACTAAGACAGAGTCCATTCCTAAATTCCTGCATCACTTTAAGTCTCCAGATGGAGGTCACCATGCTTTCTTTCTGAAGGAAGAGGAATCTGCTCATTACTCTCTTTTCTCTCTTACTTTCTTTCGGGTTAAGCCATGTTTTCTAAGAGAGCATTGCTTTTGAGAAGGGCTCCTGTGGTCTTGCAAGAAGTATCTGCTAAAAATGGCTGCTAAGATATTCGTGCACACTGGGGGTTACTTTTAGGGAAAAGAGAGGACACTCTTTAGGGGACACATTGTGTTAAGGTCCTAAAGTGAGGGTATGCTACCCATGAAGAATGCTCAGCAGTCCTTCAGAAACACAGGAGAGCTCACAATGCCCCATGTAATCTCCTCTTCCTTTGAGCTCAAAGACCTATATCTAAACTCATCAGTTTCAGCCCTTGATATACAGGTTTTAGCTCCCTTACCAGACTGTGAATTGCTTGAGGACAGGGTCTAGTCAAGCACCTAGAAGATCCTCTGGGTGAATGATGAGTAAGTAAGAAGATTAAATTAATGAACAGAATGAATAGACTGGGCAAAACAATGGTGTCAATCAATGCCCCGGTTCCTTCTCTACCACATGGATGGATCCTACCCAAAGAGCCTCCTGGGACAAATCAGAGAAACAACAATTGACTTAAAAATTAAGTTCTCATAGGATATGTGTTTTTTTCCCCAGAGAAAAATCACTGGAAATCAGGTAAAGGATTCTTTCCATTTGTTGGACTCAAGCTGACACCTCAGAGCTCCTGCTCTTAGGCCATCTCAATGTGAGTAGTTTACACAGGTCAAGCCATTTGGGGCTACTGCAGGCCTACATAAATATATGAAATTTAGAAGTGAACTCTCAATTAGGCAGCAGGAAGAAAAGGAAGGTAAGATGCCCCCACCAATTTAAATGAGGGGAGGATGCATGGTCAAGTGTGATGGTAAAGGCAGGGGACTTTCAATCAAGACACCTGAGCCCACACCATGGTTTTGTCTTTCAGTAATTAAGGGAAGTTGGGCAAATCATTCAACCTCCTAAGTCTCATTTTCTTCCTCTTTGAAATAAAGATCTACATTAAATCCCCATAGAAAATAGGGTTACTATAAAAAAAATTAGTTAGATAATCTAAATAAGAAATTACACAGAAAAGCACTGAGCAAACTGTCTGGCCTGAAGCAAGTGCTGAGTGAGTATGAGCTAAGTCTGAGATGAATGATGCTTTGCGCAACACATCCTTAAGCAGACAAGGTGGAGTATGAGGTACATGGGAGCCTGTGAGTGCCTGGGCATCACCCTCAGCCTGGGGTGCAGAGGCAGTCAGGCTCAGAGAACCACAGCTGGTGTGAGGTAAAGGAAATGCTCAACATTTAATAACTGGAAGCTTGGAGTTAAAAATGACTTGTGCAAAATAGAAGCCCACCTTTTCTGAATGGATGCTGGGTTGATATGGTTAGTTTGTTGGCATCAGGGATGCAGGCACTCACCATACCTCCCATTCTGAAAAGGTTCCATGCCATGAATTGGCAACAACAGACACATTTTATGGAGGTTAAAGAGAGAATGACTATAATGAAGCAGATGGAGGTATCTGGGGGATTCCAATTGGGAGGCCAAGCCTGTTTGTTGTATTAGTAGGTTCTAATGCTCAAAACTGCCACTCCCTGCATTTCCACTTAGACATGCTGAGAATCTGAGTCTATAGCAAAGGCCAGGCCACACTTTAAATGGGAAATATGAGTTCTAGATTGGATCCATCTGTGGGTGGGTTCTCCTGCTTGCCCTGCTTCTTTGTGTCTTGCATCAAATTAAGTTGAAGAACGCATGGGACAATGTGTGTGTAGGGCTGAGGGAATTGGGAGGGCATTGGGGAAAGGGTCAGAAAAAAATTTTTGGCCTCCTTTTCTATATACTCTTTTCACAGTCTCTGGAAAGGCCTGGGACCACTGCACTAATTATAGGAGAAATCGGGACTCTCCCCAGATCCCCAAAAGAGTGCCCATTAGAATATGCTGTGCTCACAGTGACCAGCTGCTAGGCTGCTGCGAAGAGCGCCCAGAGCTGACTGAGGTCTGCAGGGCTTGACTTGCTTGGTGAGGTTGCAGTGGTCTTAAGTAGTCATGAAGGTCAGCCTGACCAGGGTTGAACTAAAACCTTATTAAGAAACAGAGACTAGGCTCCTTTCTGTCTCTTAGGCAGTTTTGGGCTTTAAGAAATTCCAATCTTTATTCAAGTCTTCCTCCCCTTTGCCCCTTAGAACTCAGTGGTCTCTGAAATTAAACCTGGAATGGTCAACTGACACCTTCCCATCCTCTGATTTACCCTCACTGATGGAGATATACAAATCACCACTATTTTAGGACCTCCTTCCTCCTGACTTCTAAGATGCGGGGAGAACCAGAGGAATGGGAGTGAGGCACACCAAAACTTCAGGGAACTGAACTTTGAGCCAAGGCATGCCCATGAACACCAGCCCAGCTCCAACAGTCTGCAAAGCCCGTGAAGATGGAGTGGTTATCCACAAGGGGGAGCATTCTCTGGATCACATTACCAAACGAAGAGAAACTGATTATAGCTTGAAAGACTTATTCTGTCAATAAGGTTGGGTGAATGTTAACAGACAGTGAAAGATGGCTTAAGTATGGCTTAAGTATGTGATGCTGGAAATTGCCTTGCTTTCTCATCAGAAAGCAATCAACATCTTAAGTGAATGAATGATGTGACATGACTGTAGGTATGGCCAACCCAATTTACTCATCTTCACGCATCCTATGTATCCTTCAAAACCCAACTGGAATGCCAGTCTTTTTAAAGTCTTCCTTTATACCTCCACTTAAAAGTATTGCTTCCTGTTTTGGGTGTGCTTAGCATCTTGCACCTCTCTTAGGGCTCCATTTTCCCCTGTAATTTAGTTATTTATGTACATTTCTCACCTCTCATATTTAATTCCTTCAGGTTTGAATCATCCTTAGAGCCTCTACAGTTCTAGCCCTGCACTTGACACAGTAGGTGTTCAATAAATATTTGATAGCCAAGTGACTGACTGAATTTGAAGTAGGAATAATAAAAATAACTCATTATCTGCCACCTTGTTCTTCCAAGGAGGGTCAGTGCTTGGCAGACCCGGCCTGACAGGTCCAAGGTCAAAAGTCTCTACAATGGCTGTACCACGGCTCGAATTCAGGATGAGAGAAATTCTTGTATAATTTGCCACATCCTATTGAAATATATCTCCTGCTTCTGATCTCAGAGTTTCCCCACGCATAGAAATTGTTCTTGTCTTGAAGCAGGGCACCCAGAAAGCAGCTGGGGAGTCAGAAACAGACTCCAAATAGAGATTCCCTCCAGAAGTTCAAGAGCAATTAACAATGAATGGGACTGAGAACATCTATCTAGAATGATCACATGCCAGAACAATGCCTTCACCCTTCAAAGGAGACAGAGAAATCACCAGATTAGTAACAAGGAATACCACAGCTTCCTCACAGTGGTGCAAAAACTTCCCACAAAAACCCAACAACAGTCAAGGCCAAAGACCAATTCGTTCTGAGTAGACATGGTCTCTGGACAGAAAAGGAAGAAGACAGAAAAAAAATACCTTTTCACAATGAGAGGAGGCTCAACGCCCTTTCTCCTGTTTCCATGCTCACTCTGACACGTCAGGAATTCCCTCTCAACCAAGGGAGCTTTGCTCGTGAGCTAGCAGTAGGCCACTACATGGACAAAACTGGCTGGTCTGCCTTCTAGGTTTACCTTTAGAGATTGGTCCATTGGATCCTTCCAGTATAAGAAACAGACTAAACCTACTACTTGGGGCTACCAACACATACACCTGAAATGCCTCTACCCTAGATGCAGCAAGAATGTCCTTCTGTTCACCCTGAAAATCTCCTAGTTATCTGTGCCCTGGTGATTTGAGGGTACAATGGGTGTGGGCATCCAGGAAGGGTAATACAAATGTGGAAATGGCCCAGAGCCTGCATGGAGAGAGCAGTCAGCCCAATATTTCAACTGCAGAAGGGTCTCCAGTACACAAAGCCTCTCCTGTGGGAAAGTTGGGGGCTGAGATGAATGGAAAGAGGGAGCAAAGACATGAGATTGTAGGTGGCTCCATAGCTAATTTTCCCTTGGCATTGGGCAGGCTGGAAGGTGATGATGCAAGCAAGAATCCCACAAAAACCCACCTAAAAACTGGCTCTTTTGAATCTACAATATCTAAGTCACCCAAAGAACAGGGACTAATAAGAATTGTGCTTTCTAATGCTTAAAAAACAAAACACAAAGCAAAACATTTTTCAAGCATGTAATTATCCCAAAGAAATCTTGGGATCTGGGGAAGCTCAGTGAGGTGGCAAATTCCTCAGAATCAAAAACCAATGTTGGAAGCATATTGTTATTGTGTGTGTGTGAATTTATCATATATTCCTACTCACCTACTTAAAGAAATCTATATCATTAGATTTCCTCCCTTCAAATCAACACCAGTGTGTTCCACCTTCTGTACACATTTTATCTTCATTTCAATTCATAGACAGACCATTATACCATAAAAAGAGAGAAATGGCTGAGAACAGGCAAAGTGTAACCTACCCAGCGCTGTTTGAAATGCCAGGTCAGCATTGTTAAAGAGCAAAGCAAACCTCCTCAATACAAGTTAAAATGTCTGTTATTAATACACACTAGAAATTCTTTATGACCGTCAGAAGAAAATGAAGGAGATAAAAACGGACATATTATGAAATTGAATCTTAAGCATTTTTCTTTCCTTTTCTTTTCTTTTTGTAGTTATGGTAGGTATTTTAAGGGAAAACTTGCCAGTTGGAGAAATGAGTCTCCCCCCAGTGATTACTACTTTTCCCTAGCTCTCTGGAGCTGGGGAGTAATAACATGCATACAGAGTTTCTCTGAAGTATTTGAAAGATCTTTTCCTCTAATATACAGACCTCTTAAAATCCCATTTAAAACACATTTAATGAGTTTGAGAAATGTCTTAACAAGTTTTGGCAAAAGACACAGCAAAATGAGGGTTGTTCAATCAAACAAAATAGTAGGAGTCATGACCAGGGTGTGCTTAGTTAAAGTAATTCAATTCAAACACACAGAAAAAAGGAATCAATCGCCGACAATCCACCTTGTAACTTCTATTCAAGATTCCCTTCACCCGGTCCTGTCATTGGTCAGGATTCATCCAAAAACCTTGAATCTTTATGGCATTGCTGTCTTGTAGACTACAAATATTCCCAAGTCATCCTCTCTCTTAACACATGGTATGGAAGAGAGTTCCAGAAGGTTTAGAGAAGATGTGGGAGCTGGGCACAGGGCAGTTCACCGCCAAATAGCATAACACATAAAATCAACCTAGAGAAAATGGCAAAGTCAAAAAGTCAAAAGTAGCCCAAATCAGACAAGAATGCTAGGGAGTCAGTGAGTACCATATTCCATGCCAAAAAGTTGAAATTGAAAAAAAGAACGAAAGCCGGACATAAATCAATATCGAAAGCTTCAAAAAGTCAAAGCCAAGCCGATGTTTCCTTTTTCCCCCTACGCACAACCTTTTGTTCTAAACCCAAAGCCCAAAGGCATTGAGATCAATCATTCTTTTTTTCTGGAAGATTCAAGTCTGCAGAGACACTTCCATTTGATCACTTGAGTCCACAGAAATAAAGCACCTTTGGAACCAAGAGTTGTTCAAGAATCCTAGTGTCTTACTCAATGTGTTGAAAAAAGTACAGTTAAAATAATTAGGATAATTCCTCAAATGACAAACACAATCATATTGACTCCAGTGAACAGGCAAAAGGGCTCCCAGGGCAATTCACAACCAAGAAGATAGAGCACAATAAAAGGCTATGACATTTCATGAATATTCTGTGTTATAGCTTTGAACTTTATTGCAAAGCAAAAATATATATTTTTATATATATATTTTTTATCTACATTTCACCTCTGACATTGTACACAACACGAAAGCACAGGAAACCAAAAAAATCATAATGAGGTAGATACATAACACTTACAGATGGAGGAGACTAAAGAGTTTAAATTTGGCTTAATACTGTGGTCACCAATGTATGCATTTTCAACACAGCAGCAAGCATTGATTCATGGGGCAAGAAGCCCAATGATCTCAAATCCAAAAATAAGCCCCGTTAAAAAAAAATACCTGCTTCAAAATGAAAAAAAATATTTTTTTTTCTTTGAAAAATCAGGGATTCAGATGTGTTCAATTGCAAACCCTGGTGAAATAAAGTTTTCGTTTTTGCTTTTGTACCCAGTGGGGGCAGGGTGGGAGAAATGTAATCTTCACCTATGTAATTAGGAGTAACCTGTCCCATAGGGTTCTTCTATGTATTCCTGCTGGGGGGGTTGGGGCAACCTTAGGAGCTCCGTGGCCAGATGTTAATAAAGGAGCAGGGTTTCTTCGTTTTCCCTAAAGTAACCTCCACCTCTGCAGCCACTACAACAGGGACCACTAGCCTTTGAGGGCCCTTGAAACATGCCTGGAAATGGCTGGAAATCAACTGAGCTGTGAAGTCCATGGCACAGCTTTACCATTCTAGGACCATCTGCTCTCCCAGTGGGTGAGGCAAGGAACCCCAACTGGTTTGGAACATCGTCCCTTTCCCGCGTCATTTCCACTGACAGCCTTCCAATGGAGAGCTGAAAAGGCCACCGAGAAGGACATCTTCAGCCTCAATTTTAACTATAAATGCATTTTCACTGTAAAATGCAGTGTCAGGCAGTGGTAGCTGCCACAGAGATCAACGTCGCCCTGGCTGATGTCATGGATGAAAGGAGAATGAGATGAGAAGGGACCAGGAGAGCAACTTGGCTGGTGGAGGCAGCGGCTGGGAGAACAGAGCCAAGAAATGACCAACCAAGGAAGGCACAGCCCCGGCAGGTGCAGATGGACCATGGACACCTAAGGGGCTCCAACTAGAAAACCAAGGAGTAACTTAGGTTTGTCACCAGTGACTCGAAGAGGAGACCCTAGAGAAAACTGTGGAGAAAACAAGACTCAGCGATGTTGATGGAGCTAAAAGTGGACCTGAACCAAACTCCCTTGGATTGTTTAACTCTGGACGTGATCCTGAGTTTGGTAGGACTGGCTCCACTGAGAAAGAGCTGGGATCAGCTGCAGGCCAGGTCATCCTCAGGCAAGAGGGTAGACAGAGGGGTCCTGGTGGAATGCATGGTGAGTCTGGGATGATGGCAGAATGGGGAGGGAACTGACAGGCAACTGCCTGGGCGAGGAGACTGGTGCACGAGCAAAGTGCACATCGGGGAAGCTTGAAGTGGGGCTGTTTGTGTACTGTCTCCCCTGAGGGGCTGTGAATGCCCTAAGAGGCCACCTTTCCTCTTTGTGCTCCCAGTGTCTAGCAAAACACCTGACACGTGGAGGCCACTATCCAGGGTGAATTGCATTTATAGGAAAATGCAACAAGAACATGGTTTGGGGAAGATGTCTACAGTGTAATAAGAGCTGTGAAGACCCTATATCCCACCCCACCCTCACCTCAAAGTAATACTCAGAGGCCTCCTCCTGCCTTCCCAGATGTATTGTGAGTGAAAACTCCCATTTGAATTTTGAACATAAACCACTAAAGTGAGAGAAAATACACAGAAGCAGGGCCCAGTGGGAAAGGAACTAAAACCAATTCATCTGAGTATGTGTAAAAACTGAGATCACAGCAAAGCTGGGCAGCTGCCTGCGGCCTGGCTGGGCCAGAAGGTCAGGGTCAGGGTTGCGATGGGTCTTGAGCACTTAATTTCAGGAGACAAAGCCATGGTGAGCTTTCTACCATCACTCTAGCTCTATAGGAGTTCCTGCACAAGCCAAGGCTGAGGGCACTTCCTAGTATCCCAAAGCTCACTAATGCAGAGACTAGATCTCTGTCCCCTCAGAGACCCAAAGCAAAGGGAATCAGTCTAGATTGCAGCAGGCGGCATTCCAGTAATTGTGAGGGAGGACTTTGCAGCACGTTGAAGAGTGGGTACAGGCAAAGTGCTTTCCCCTGGGAGGCCTTGGAGAACAAGCTTGCTCTCTTTTTGTCTGTGACTATGAGGATGAGCAGAACTTAGGTGGTGTCCACGTCTCCTTCAAAGCCTGATCCCACTGTTCCTTGTGCTCAAGGACTGGGGGGTTTTCTCCAAGGATAACTGCTGTGACTGTGGCAGGCATAGGATAGCGTGAGTGTGGGCACGTGTGCATGCTCAATCAGAGGCTGCCCAGTAGGCATTAAGCTAATATAATTGTTGCAAACGTGTAAAGCATGAGGCTGACTGTAGACAAACTATTGGGTTCATCGTGCCCCTCCCCCGCCTCTCTTTAACCTGCCTTTTCCCCATTTTCACTGTCTGTTCTCTTCTCCTCTCATTTATGTTGGGTGTTGTTTTTATTTTCCTTTAACCAGTTCACATAAGAGTGAATACCACTTTCTTAAGCATCATAGTTTGATGTTGGTCATGTCATTCCCTGGCTTAGGAATTTTTCAGTGGCTCCCAACAGTTTATCATCCGAAATCCAAATTTATCAGTTCAGTTGTCAAAACTTTCATCAAATGCATCTGGATATTTTATTACCTCTCTGGTATGGGTCAGTCACAGAGGTCACCAGGCTCACCCCTCTGTTTTAGAGATGGGGAAACTGAGGCTCACCAAAGGCAAGTGACTGGCCCAGGAAAGGTGCGGGCGGAAGCGGGATGTGGGTTCCCAGGCTGCCTTCCCTCTGGTCCAGCATGCGGGGTTTCCTGCCTGCCCGGAATTACTCCTCTCTACCATAGCTGTTACCTTCTGGGAAGCATCCGCTTCTGAATTTGCCCCAACTCCAACTTTCAACTCTTTTAATGGATCCTTAGGGAAATAACCCACCTATCTAAAGTCCCCTTACCTTTCGAGATCACACACAACTAACCCACAGAAAGGAGACACGGAGTTCTCGGGACAACCAAACAGAAACCTCAAATGCTCAGAGCAAGGTTCCACGGAGCTCTCTAGGAGCTCACACCCAACAGGTCATGGTCAGGTGACAGTCCTCTTCCATGGGGACGCCTTATTTCATAAACATTTAGTCCCCTACAACCTGCCACTTTGGTCTTAGCCTCCATGGCCTTCTGCAAGGAAACAAATGTGCCAGGGATTCCATAGTCCAAGCAGTCCCTGCCGAGCGGGCACTCGGAGCTACCTGGTCATTGGGAGCCATTGGGGGAGGCGTGGGGAGAGCCTTGACCTTGGAGAGTGGGTCCAAATATCCAGGTCTGGCCGTCCGTTGTACCCGACCAACCACAGGACCCTGTGCAACCACAGAGGTTTCCTGGGCCTCAGTTTCCTCATTGGTAAAATGGGGTGAGATTTCTTGTTGCAAGATTACTGAACGGACTAGATGAGACCATTTGTATGAAGGCAACTGGGACAGAGCTTCACATCACTGGCACTCAATCAATGTCAGCTGAGTTTGAGTTCTCCTGCCCTTCCAAAAGGGGCGTCTGCTTCATCGTGGCTGATGTCACCTGCCCAGGTCACACTGGACTTACTCTGACATCCGACATTCCTGAAACTCCACTAATCCTAAATACTTCTCTCCTCTAAAGGGACTCTCCCACCCATAGAAGGAAACCCTGATGGGACTCCTTCAGAAGCAGCCAGCCTGGGGGAGCTCTGGGTTACACCTGACTTGTCTGGCCCAGTTATTCATAGCTGTACACCTACGAGCCCTAAGGGGCCTCAGGTGCCAATGGATGGCAAGAAGTCACCTAACAGAGCCTCCACAACAGGACCCGTCCATTCTGATGGGGAAGATTTTCCTCAGCAAAGGCTCTGTTGGTGCTGCTGATGAACTGTCAGGCCTCAGGCCTGGCACCTTCCCTGGGTCTAGATTTGTGGTGGGACTCAATAATGCCACAGCCCCCAGAGGAGCAGGTTGCCATAGCCCCAGAATTAGTATTGGACGCGCTGGCTCAGCCCTGGGAGAAGAGCGAAGGATCTAGACCACTTCCACTCTTTGGCCTCTCTTCATTTTGCCCCAAACTCTGAACCTCACAGATACCCAGAGTCCCTGGATCCCCAAAGCTGTCTGAGGACCTGAGCCCAATGGGCAGGCCAGAGAAGAGTGGGGTCATGGGCCAGACCCTGGTAGCCTCTGAGAGGACACCTCTAGTCCCCAGCCACTTTTTATGGAGGCCCAGGAGTTGCGAAGTCTCGTGATGTCTTGGAACTGATTCCCTTGATATTTTCTGAACTGTAAAGACAAGTTGGCTTCTGGAAAAGACCCCTGGGTTTGTGCAGGCAGGACCAGAGCCCATGAAGGCCTAAAGTCTCCAAAACACTACCTCCAAGGGCAAGAGGACCCCCTTCACAGGAGGAGAAAGAAAGAATGAGTGATAAATTCCCGGGGTGGGTCTGAGCAGGCAAGACCTATAGAACAGGACTAAAAGCAAATGAACAGCACTTCATGAAGATCCCCTGAGTAGCTAAGAGTCTGTGCAGGATGGGGGAGGCAGAAATGAGGCCCACAGAGAAAACGCATTCTTGTCAAAGGGCTACTTCCCTTTCCATCCCAAAGGAATTCCATCCAAGCTCCCACCAACCATGGACTGGAAACGTATTGTGCTGGAGCAGTTCGGCAGTGTCTGAATTTATCTTTTAAAAACTGGCTCAGAGGGCTTGAGACCTTGTGCAAGATTTGTACACCATGTGCAAAACTCAGCCTTGTGCAGACAACCAGAGAAGTTGAGAAGCTGCCTTCTGCACGCAGGGCGTCCCCTGCCTAATTTGTGCTTTGTCTAACCCCATGATCTCTCTTCTCCCCAGCAACTGCTTTCTGAAACCTTGTGAAGGCGTGCTCGGCCACAGTGTCTCCAGGGTAGTTTATAAATGCCCTAGAACCCATCGTTTTGCTTTCGAGCCAACAGTGTGTTTCAAATACACTCTTCAAATGGGGTACAACCTGAGGGCCGACTTCCTGAGCACTTTGATGCAGACTCTTGAAGATTCTCTTTATATCTAACTTTCAAAATAAAAGCAGATGCAGTAATCCCACTCAGGCAAATTGCCATCGGTGGCTGGCAGGGGAAGAGGCATATTAGCATGAAGCTGGGCAAAGGTAAAGAACAAGGATTTGGCACTGGGCAGAGCAGGGAGAACAGGTGGGAAGGATGCACTTGGCATAAAGCTATAAAGCTAAGGTAGAACATATTAGTTCACCCTCTGGGGATAGGTTACTCCATATAGATGACCACGAGTAAGAAAATAAACACCTGGGTCAATTCCTTCCCAGAGTACGTGAGGTCCCACCAGGGTCTTTACCTAGGACCAGGGTCCATATTCTTGCCCAACCCCTAACCCCAGAGGTCACATGCTCATTGTTCCACTTAAGCCAAATTTTTT
Source organism: Eptesicus fuscus (assembly GCF_027574615.1). Taxonomy (NCBI): domain Eukaryota; kingdom Metazoa; phylum Chordata; class Mammalia; order Chiroptera; family Vespertilionidae; genus Eptesicus; species Eptesicus fuscus. Next base: position 33,827,415 of record NC_072478.1, read on the forward strand.
TGATCTTGCCTTAAGTCAACACATCCCCAAAACATATCGTATAAAAGTACACTTTATAAAGAAAATAAATATTTTGAGTCAAAAAGATGAAAACAAGTTGTAAACATGTAACCGAAACGGAGAAATACACATCAGTTCACTTAGGGAACCAAACAGGGTTACATCGAATCAAATTCATTGAAACCGAAAGGAAAGGAGAAGCTTTTCTCGGGAGCTCTTCGATTTAGGAAAAGAATCACTGTAGCATGCTCACCTTGAACCAGGGGCTGGGTGTGGTGGTTCTTGTACAAAGGAAAAATCTGTGAGCGGGTGGAGATCTGAGGTGAAGGAGGGAGGGAAGAGAGACTGGAAGATTGCATAGTTGTGAAACAGTGGCTTCTATCAAGGTGAACAAGTGCGTCATCTGATAAAATAGCATTTGATATATATTTTTCTCTGTTCATTTCTGTTAACCATCTTTTTTCTCTGTCCACCGAGCATTTCAGACAGGGAAGCATATATACAGTACACACACACACACACACATACACACACACACACATGCTAGTGCTACACCTGAATGGCACAGCCATACTTTACAATGACCCCTCACCACTTGTTCTGGCAACGTCTGCATTCACCGATACACTTTTGCTACAGCCTCACCCCATTTCTTGTCAAAACTTGTGTCTTGGATGATTTTTCCTTCTTTAGCCATGAAAGGGGGCGGGTGAGAATGGGGGTGTCGAGGAAAGCACCAGAAATGGTTCTGTTTTCTTACTGAACTTCTGTGGAAATGCCTCCCATTTTGGTAGGGGTGGGGGGGTTTCACAATTTTGGAGAGATGGGGGAAAAACAACTGCCTCTTTTTTTAAAAAAAACATTCTTAAGGTAAACAGTATTTGTTAACACCTTAGGCAGCAGACACGCTGACAGTGCTGTTGAGAAACCTTAGACTGAGGGGCAAACAACGCAAATGTAACATGAACGCTCAGAACATTTATAAAGCACATCTACATTTTAATTCATTTCCCTTTCCTCTCATTCAGCCAACTCCTTTGAATAACATAGAACAGAACAGAAATATGAATAATTTCCTATACCATACTGGGCATCCTTTATCCCATCCCACTGTAAACCTCTTGTGCTCACATCCTAAAAGTTGTGAACCAACTGAAAATTAAAGGAAAGATGAACATACTTCGCTTTTTTCATTCTTCCCATCTGCCTCAAGCATATATATATGTATACTAGTATATGTATATACACATACATATATATGATAGTTTACATTAATATAGGAAATAGCAAAGCTCTTTTAGTTACATTTATACAGAATCACTGCATCTGATCTTTATTTTCCTATTCTCTCTCTTTTTGGATAAACAATTGGCTATAACAATCTATAGTAAGGCTTCACAGAAAGAATTCTGCATGTTTTTGTTTTTCTCTAAGAACCAAAGTTTATAAAATGAGGTTTGATTCTAGCACCTTAGACAGTATTAGTGATGTTGTTCCCTTGGGAGAAATTAGCACTCCCCAGCACCTCAGGGCAATCTCAGTCTGTTCCACACTTTTCAAAGGTATTGCCGAAGGAGGACACACAGCACGGTGGAGATGGAGGAGCAGGAGGGGAACACAGCCGAACCCCAGGATTATAACCTCAGCAACATACACACAAACCCGTCGACACATGTCAAGTTGCTGTCCCCAAGTTAATGATCATGTCGTGTTTCAATGCTGCCAATGAATCTTCTTGAGTTAACCCTCCCCCGTGAGGTAAGGAATCGTAGGATGTCCATTTTAGATGGGGAAACTGAGCCAGGAGATGGACGCCGGTCAGCAGGTCACAGAGGACACAGTCTGGGCTAAGACACAGAGGCAGGGATGCCCAACCTCTGGCCTCTTAGTCCCAAACTATCCCTCTCGCCACCTTGGACGGGTGAATTGAGATTTTGCAAAAGCAGTTTATTGGCCGCTGATGAGGAAGCAAAACAAACAAAATTTTTAAAAATATCAGCACCAAAGGAAGTTCAAAAGAAGCTGCTCTGTGCTCCCTTGTCCAATATCCCATGGAGACAGCAACTTTCACAAGAAAGGAGACGACGCGTCACGGGGGTAACCACCTTGGGTGCCGGCGCCCTGCCTGGGAGTTGAAACTGCACAGAGCGGTTGGTGCCAGTCGAGTAGTGCCTGTGTTTGCAAGGGAATGATCAACTCCCACCAAAGCTGCATCAGAACCTCCCTCCCATAATTATACAATTCTAGAGAGGTCTCTACCTCTGCATCTGTTTATACACGCATACACGGAAGTCCTCGACTGCACTGGCACACGACCCCACGGGAAAGTGCTGGCCTTGCTGTTTGCTGCAAGTGGCCGCCTTGACTGGGGTCACACGAGAGAGAAGCACCACAGGAAAAGGCACCACAAGGTTTCAAGAAGTTAAATTGCCTGCTGCCGCCGCCCTGACCTCGCCGTGGTGGGGGAACAGAAAGCCTTCCGTCTCCAGCCAGGGCCACTGATTCAAAAAGGATCCCGTCCCGTGTACACCTGTCCATTTCCACTCCACAGGGAGAGAGGGAAGAAAGAGGTGGACGTGGTTCTTCTTACTGCAATTTCTTTTTGGCTACTGGAAAGGGAACACATTTCCATTCTTAAAAAAGAAAAAGGGGGACCCGGCCTTTGGAAACCAAGCCCTTCTAAGAAAGGGAGACTATGAACAAAAATCCTGTGCTAAGGCAAGCTCTACGTGGAAGTCTGTCCTTCTCATGTGATTCCGTGGGGGCACTGTAGTTGGGGGGGCGGGGGGAAGAGGAAATGCAGGAATGACATCTGTAGGCACCGTTAGCCACAAATAGCACCGGGTCTAGAGTAATGAGGACAGACAGATGTCCACATCTGTCCACATAGCTGAGAACCATGAGTGTTGGCTGGGAATCACTATTACACCATCCTTAGAGTCTGGCCAAGGAAACTGGAAGTCGTTGGCCATTCGGAGCACCAAGAATGACGTGTGCCACTGACAACCAGGGGAGGAGGGGGGAAGCCAGGACTGCACAGCCGATGCTAGATGGCATTCCAATTTTCACTAGTTACTTGCCGGCCTTGAAATAGCCCTTCCTGTGTTTCTCGTTCCTGGCAGGGCACCACACTCCTCATGGGAATGGGGAGCCTGTATGGGTGAGGGGTGCGGAGTTCTCCCCACCAGACATTTCCCTTCCCTCACTCCCGGTCTGGTTAGAAGAAAGGCCAACTGGCCACGCTGGTGTGATCGGTAAGGCTCCCAGTACTTACTGTCTAAACCCATGGGGACAGGATCGGGAGGCCTGAGACCAGGATCAAAGTAACCCTCTGCAGGGACCCCTCTTCCCAGACTCTGGTCAATGCTCCGACGAAGCACAGGGCCTGGTCACCGGGGGAGTCGGAACAAGTAGCCTCTGTGGCATACTATATAAATGGAATTCTTTCTTTTCCTTCTGGTTCCTCGAACTGGTATTTTGTTTGTTTGTTTGTGGGTTGTTGGTGTTTTTTTTTTTAGCTTAAATTGTTTTTCAAATTCTGACACTTATCAATACCAAAAATGATACTCCCATTTCAGTGTGAGGAAAAATGAATTGTTCCTACCTCTTTCCAACAACCTGAATTATGTATCCAAACCTACTGAGGGGACGTGGACAGCAGGGGCAAACAGAAGACTTCCATCGGAAGAGTCCTCACTTGCAGAGGCCTTCTCTAGCTCCTTCAGGTGAAGAGCCCCATGGATACACCATCTGCCCCTGTCCCTGCCCCAGGTCTCCTCTTACGCTGTTTTCCACCCATCTGCCTCCTGTCCTGACAGACTTGGGTATTTGGGAGTCTGTCTGCCCACAGAGTTAGGAGAATGGCCTCTGCCCGTTTGTTCCTCCCAGGACTTCCTACAGCTTCCTTCTGGGCAGGAAATGTATTGATGGCCCAAAGCCCCTGCCTTTCTGCTGACCTAAGGTCACGGTGTCCTGACCACAGTCCCAGCAGCCACAGTGGGTGGAGTCTAGATGGGCAAGTGCAGTTCTGAGCGGCTGGACAGGGAGAGCTGGTTCCCCTAGCCTTCCTCCCCAGCTCCTCTTGCTGCTGCTCGCCAGGGGAGATGGCAGAGAGAAGAGAAATCCAAATCTGTCATTATTACTGCTCCCTCAATGAGACCAAGCGGAAGGTGCAATCCGTGGCATTAGCTCGTAGCACTGGAGAAGGGAAATATCGCCAGCCTCTGCTCACAGGCTGCGTCCTCCAAAAGGTTTCCCTTGTTTTCAGTCAAGAGCTCCCTCTGCTGGACGCCTGTATCACATGCTGCCTTCCACTAGAGTTCTTGGGAGTTCTTAGTCAAGCCATGGTGGCCAGAGAATGTTAGATCAAAAGGAACATTTTGGAAACAAAGATGACTAGAGAGGCTAAATAACTGGTCCAAAGTCACACAGTGTTGGGCCAGAGCTCAGGTTTACTGGTTTCCTACCAGGAGTCTTTACACTATCCTGTTAGGACAAGTGGGGTCATCATTCTCAGCCTTTCTACCTTCCAAATTTTCATTCTATATTTTCCCTCCCTTACAGCATCACGCATGGCAGGGGCTATGTTTTGCATATAATAAATGTTCAGTGAAGTGAAATGATATTTTAAGAATAAGAGCTTCTTTTTCCATTCAAAGGGGTTTCTTAATTATGTAGTTTATGTCCTTAGCCAAATGCATAAGGACTCCCCTTACCTGTAGCACAGGTTTCACATAAGCAGTACCTGTGCAGGTCAGGTGTGATAAAGAGCAAGGGTCCCTCTGGCTTTCCTCCCACCATCTTTGGCTAAGCCATTGCCCATAGAGCTGCTCCAGAGAGATGGGGTTAGAACTAGACTCACTGATAGTCCCTTAGGTTGAGAATTTGGTTGATAGCAGGTGGCCATAAGCCTACATGTTCAGGAGGGCTCAGCCTATAGTTCACTGTGAATTATCTTTTACAGCAACAAACTTTGCAAACTATGTTCTACTCACAGAGCTGCTGCTCAGAACAGAAAGGCTGATGATGAAGATCAGATACACAAGGGAAAAGGGAAGAAAAGATTCCCAGCTGGACACCAGGGTGAGTCTCCTGTGGGTGACTGCAGCCCCTACAGCAAACTCCCACCTCATTGAATGGACAGAGAGGGACAAGGGCACACACCATCAGCTTGGAACTGCCAAGTTCTAGAACTTTCCTTTGATGGATGAATGCCTGGTCATTTGTTCAGTGTGTGTGTGTGGGGGGGGGAACGGGGGGAGGGAATAGCTGGAATCTCAAAACTAATGGCGTTTAGGACTGCTTCTTTTAAATCCTCGAATTCACATACAAGAAGCCAGTTTCTCAGACACAGCTAATGCTCAGAGTAGATAGAAGCAACGAGAATATTTTGTTAGCCCTTTAGGGGAAATTACACATTTTATGCACTCAAGACTGAATTACCTGAGAGTTTCAAATAGTTTTGCTCTAGAAAGAGTCACTTAGCAGTGTCATCAGTTTTATTGGGTTAAAATGGGAAGAATGACTGGTAGGGAAAGTATCCCAGAAAAAATAAACAAAGGTAAGAAAATATCTTAAAAAACAACCATCATGTTGAGTAGAGAGAGCTTGGATTCCAGCCTTCCAACCTTGCAGGCTGCTCCCCTCACCAGACAGACTGGTTGGGAGAGCCAGTGACAGTGAGCACATGGGAAGGCCCCAAACATCCCTGCAGGGGGAGTCCGTGAGGTCAGAGCGGGATTCTGTGGCCCATCCTCGGGCGCACATGTGAGGAAATGCGGAGGAGCTCTGCCCAGCCGCTGGAGAACAACCTGCTGCTTTGAACAGCAAGCCACAGTTTAACAACCCACAGACGCCAACAGGTGCCAGTGAGACACCAGAGGGTCCTCCTCCTCGTTCCTTTCTTCCCTCCTCTCTTTGTCCTCTCCTCTCGCTCTCCCTTTCTCCCTTCCTCCCTCCCTCTGTTCCTCCTTTCTTTCCTTCCCTTCCTACCTGTATATTTTCTTCTGTAACAAATCTGTGATTTTTTTTTTTAAAGTGAAAGAAAAAAAACCACATAGGAAGGCAGGGGTGCACCATAGCCCTTCCAGGTTGTACTCTCATCTTCCCATGTCCTATCTCCGAGTTCCTCTCCTTGTATCCCAAGGAGACGTTTTCTGTAATAGCCATAGAAAAATGGGTTTCTTAAAAAACATGTCTTGTCACCAAAGAGTCCCTGCCAGGAAAACGATAATGGAACTAGTATACACTGGGGATTGGCACTGGGGATAAGGGACATCACAGAGGGGAGAAGGTAGGTGTCCCACATGCTCCTGGCATGACCATCTGCAGCAGCTGGCCATGTGCCACGCCACCGGGGGCTGCAGACACAGGCATGCACGTGGGACAGGTTAGGGAAGGGGACCCCAAAGGCTGCTCCTGTGGAGCGGAGCTTGGAAAGGTTTCTCGAGGCTCTGTTTCCCCCCACCTAACACAGTGGCTATCTTACCAGCCCACATCTAGATCCCAAACATTAGAGGACATGGCTCCCATGGCCGCAGGTGGCTTCCCTTGCCTGCTCAGGCAAAGGAGGAGCCTCACAATGGGATGCAGGTCAGGAAAGAAGGCTTGTGGCTCAAAGCACTGAGTTCCATTAGTAGCTTGTCCCTCCAGGTAACCCCTCACCAAACTCCCTGACTCTTCGGGCCATCTGAATGCTGTCACCAGGCGGGAGGGAACCCCAGTGGACACCTGTTTCTTCCCAGTCTGTCGGACTTGTCATGGCCGTCACTGCCATAGGGAGGTCCGTGGCACGGCACTAAAATTGGTCTGTCCTACAAAGCGATTGCTCTGACGTGTCTCCCATCTGTGAGAGTCCCCAGAAGGGGGTCACACTCCCTTTCTCAGGGCCAGGCTCCCAGCACCGGCAGATAGGATAACACAGGGCAGGACCCCTCAGGCTCGGGTTTCACCAGCCACAGATCCTGGACATCTGCCACAGAGCTGACCTTGCAGTAGCTCCCCACGTTCCCTTTGTACGCATCCTCTGCTCCCTGCCCCAGTGACAACGTGTGATTAGAATTCCGGAAAGAGGAGAGCCGCTGCCCAGAGACTCCGGGCTGCTCTGCGAGCCTGCTGGGGAAACTGGGAGCAACTGGAGACACACAATCCCAGCACAACCCTCCACTGGCTTCCTGTCCCAGGTGGAGGGGTGAAGACATACGCCAGCTCCAGGGAGTCTTCATGGCCAGGCCTGGGAGAAAGACATGACCAGCTAGGCTAGGGCTATTTCAAGTCCGGCAAGAGCCCTAAACATCATAATTCTCTGTTCCATCAACTTTTTAAGCCCTTTAAGAAAAAGATACATGCATATATATACATATGTGTGTGTACATATATACACATGCGAATGTGTGTATATATATATTTATACATACTGTATATATACATATAAATGCCCAACATTGGCACATTTATGTATCCAGATGTGATGAATAAGCTTAAAATGCAGTTATATATATGGTCATGTACTGTTATTGGCCTCCCCAGGTCTACACAATTCCTGATAATTTCAAAATATCAGATCACCTCATAGCTTATGTGGTTTCACTCTTCTCTCTCTCTCATTCATAATCACTATAATTTCAAATAAATATGCATGAAGCCCTCATAATGAGGAGGTGCCGTAGGTTAGCCTCCAGGGCAGGGCTGCAGGGGCGCCCCTGTGCGGTGGGGTATCACGCAGTGCAGGGGCTTTCTGTGTGTTGGTGACATAATGCCCTGGGTAGCCCAGGGGCTGTGAAAACTTGGTATTTTCACTTGGAGGCCCATGTTGGCCTCATAAGTTATCAGTGAGCGTCCCCAACTGCTGAAGTTAACAGATGTGCCCTTCTCTCCTGGCCCCAATCCCCATAGGTCTCCCTCAGGAGCCAGGGCCACACCTTTTAAAGGCATATGTATTTACTAAAGGAAGAGAGGGCAGGGCGCCTGTCCTTGACACTAGGCGGCTGGACCGGTGGAGAGGCTGAGGCCACTGCTCAGAGGCGTGTGGCGTGACAGGCTTCTGGGTGCTGATGATGTGTTGGCGGAGGCATGCAGCAACAGTGGCGTCCAGGCAAGTGAACAGGCGCAAGGGGCTGAGTTTGACAAACACCCCCGCCCGGAAGCGGTGTGCCTATGACTGGCCTATAGAAGCAGGTCTTTTGGAATCAATGCCAAGGTTGCAGCGGTCATGAGCGCAGGCTAGAGAAGGGCAGTGGAGTGGCTGAGAAGCACAGAATGGTCTGGGCCAGGCAGCACCAAAGCTGAAGACATCCCGTCCTCGGGTCCTGGGTTCAAGGGAAAGGATATCAATCCTCCGTACTTACTACCTTGGGGTCCTAAAGAAACTCACATGGGTCCTCCAAGTCCTGTGTCTAAGGTGGAGGGGACCACAATGGACCACTGAGTCCCAAATCTTTTCTCAGCAACAACAGGGCCATATTCACACCAAATCACCTTCTCTTTCTCTTTGTCCCTTCTTCTCTCTGAAAGGAAAAGAAAGTAATTCTCTTCTTTCCCTGAAGGCTGGCATCATATTTGCAAAATAACAAGTGGTTTCACTCTGGTTCTAAAACGCAGAGGAAGCCCTCGCTGAACTCTGTGGATGCTCCTTCTGTGGCACGTAGACTTCGAAGGATTCAGGGAGAGGGCCCTCCTAATACTGAACGAGCATCCGAAAAGCTACAAGGCTCTGGGGGCACCTCCAGGAAGCTTCCATTTGGGGCTGGAATTCCCACCTGCTTAGCTCAGCAGGTGGTTTGGCTCTTTGTAGAAACTAGTGAACCTTGGGCCCAGCACTTGACAAAGAATTTGAGATGCGCTCTGACTTAATTCCTTGAGTGTGTTTGGGAAGGCAAGAACTTTGCACATAGAAAAACAAATGAGAAATTTTAAAAAAGGCTTTGTTTTAAAGTTAGGCAGCTAAGAAATTGAAAACTCCACCACCACCAAAAAATATATATAAATAAATAAAATAGCCACATGTTCTGATTTTTTTTTTTTCTAGTAAAGACCCCGGTCTTTGGAAGCCAAGACTTTCCAGCAAACAACAGTGAACCAGACTCTCCAAGGACATAAACCAACCAAAAAGTACCCAGCTCTTCTAGCACAGCATATGCAAACCATTCTCTGGGTCTGGAGAGAGAAGATGAAGGCTATGGCAAAACTGAAGCGGAGCCCAGGAGGAATGATGGAAATCATAGAACCATATCTGCTGGTCACAGGACATGCTCACTGCTATTTGCCTTCATTTTCTCTCAAAGGAAGAAGAGCAACCAATATGTATTTGCTTCTCAGAATAACATCCTCTGATGTTAAAGTCCTTCCTTTTTGCCCAATATATGGAAAGGAAGACAGAGAATATCTTTCTGGGGCAGAGAACATATTTCTTGACCCACATTAACATAGCTGTTATTCTGTTCTCTTGTAGTCATTTAAAAATATCCATTAATAAAAAAAGAGAAGAGGAATTAGATCACCATCCCCTTCTCCACAGCACCTAGCATGGTGCTTTGCACACAGGAGGTGCTCAGCTAATGCTTAAAAGGATGTTAAATAGGAAGCAAACTTGATAACCATATACTTTTACCCTCAAAGTACTTTTCCAGACAGTCACCACCTCATCCTCACAACACCCCTGTGAGGTAAGTAAGCAATACTCTTTCCTTCTTTACAGAAAAATAAACTGGTCCCGAGAGTGTGACTTGACTTCGATCTGCAGAAAGATAGAGGCCTGAATTCATCACTTCCAAGAACATGACCACTTCATGAGAGCGTGCCTTTCCTTGCTTTAGATGCTTCCTCTTGCCCTTTAGTAAAACAATAATGCTTACATCGGTCACTCAGTAAAATCCATTTCCTCTGTTTGCAAAGAACATGCTTTGCTATTTCTGCCCCAGAGAGTGTAGGAAGTAACGATTAGATGGTTGCACATATGTTTGCCCCCACATACTTCTGGAAGCCCTCCTCTTCTTTATCATTCTTCCTACCCATCTACTGAGTCCTTTTGTCCTTGGTGGCTCCACATGTCCATCTTCTTGGTCATAAATGCCGTACAGTTCATTCACCATCCATCCCAGTCATAAAAGAGGTGCCGGTGAGAACGGAGAGCCAAGTCTGAGGTCTCATTTATTTCTTCCTTCTGGTTACCATCAGAAATACCTAGTGAAAATAAATAAGCCAAGCAGGATCTGGCCTATCCACAGAACAATCAGAGATACAAGATCAAACAGAAGTCATTATTGAGTTCCAAACTATATCTGGTCCCTTGTGCTGTCAAAACAGTAGTATTAATCTTGGCAAACAGAGTCAGAGCAGGTGGGAAAGGAGCTCTTGTCAGGGCCCCATAGTCAAGGAGCAGAAGGATTTGTAGCCACAACTGGGACCTACCTGGGTGAGTTACCTGTTCCTTTGGGACAGTCTCAGGATGGGACTTGTGTGTGTGTGTGTGTGTGTGTGTGTGTGTGTGTGTGTGTGTGAGGATTTTTACATTGGAATACACCTGAACCCCAAGGAAAGGGTCAGAGCTCAGAGCCAGATTTGAAGCTTTTAGAATTTTCCCTTCCAAGAAGGTTCTCAAAGCCAATGGAAAACCAGTGCTGCAGCTGGCCTCCCGGAGCACTAGCGCCCTTCACTGCTCCCACCTGCCCTCACTCTGGTGTAGGTCCTAAGAAGAACACAAAGCTTCTTAGGATGGGTCTGTTTTCTTCCTCAAAGGGTATCTTGGTAGTTGAATTGAAAACAGTCAAACCATAGGAAAAATTAAAAAAAAAAGAAAAAAGGAAAAAGAAACTCAACTAAACGTTTCCAATTCAAATGATGAGGGAAAAAATACCCCGATTTAAAGAAAACCCCTTAGTGATGTTCCCAGCCCCTGTTTGCCTCTGAACCTTTGCCTGCAGGCTCCACTCAAAGCACACCAGGGAATGATAAGACCCACCATTGGGACCCACAGTTTGGCTGACGAGACTTTGTTGTTTTATTAAAAAAAACACAAAAACACAACAGTTTTGTTTCTGTACTCTGCAGAGAGGCAAAGAGAAGGAGAGTCCATTCGATGAGGTGAGCCTCAAGGTTGAAAAACATTGTAAGGAAGAACAAAAGTAAGAGATATTTCCTGAAGAGCTTTCAACCACCTTAAAAACAATCTCCAAATACACCCTGTTCACCCATTCTCTTGTCTGCCCAAAGCTCAGCAAATACCAGTTTTCAAATGGGTCCTTCCATATATTCTGTGATACTTTAGGAAAAATCAACATCGGGACATTTGGTTTTAGAGTTACAAGTGACCTGCTTGAGCTAGGTGACCTTCGGTTGCCTGAGCGAGTACCACTGACTAGGTTCACAGTGATGTGAAATATTTAAGAACCACGGGTGTGTGAGCGTTCTCCCTGTCCAGCTCCACTGCTCACCCTCTGGGCTTCCAGGTGTGGCACCTGGAGAACACCCTGTTCTTCTATGGTTCTACTTCCCAAGTAATGAGATCACCACCCTTCCTTATATGATGCCTTCACTACAGGCAATAATGACTGAATCCTCACAGCATCCCTGAGCAAGAGAGAAAGAAGAGGTTGGACTTCTTTCTCACCACTTTACAGATGGAGAAACCAAGGCACCGAGAGGTGAAGAATCCATGATCACAGTGGGGGACTCTGAATCAGCCTGTGCTATTTCCTGATCTTTCTGGGTCTGAAGAAGAGCCTCTAGGAAGTCTACAGCTAAAACAAATCTTCTAACCCCACTCTAGCCCGGGTACCTCAGAGCTACGTTGAGGATGGAAAAACCAACCAAGGGAGGTCATCTCCTAGGCGACCAGTTGTCTGCATCCCCCATGACACATGGCGGAAGGCTGCTTCTAGAGGGATGTTTTCCGGGTTAGCCATTAGCACTCTACCCAAGGCAAATGATTTCTTTGTCCTCCTTGGTTTGAGGATACATTTTAGGAGTAGTCCTTCCAGGATGAGCATGGATGAGCTGATTGACTTCAGTTTCTGGTGTGGGGTCTCGTAATTCGAATTAGGGATTGGCAAGGGCAGGCATCTCCTATGGAGGCTTGCATATTGTCCTGCATGGGATGGGGCAGGCCAGGGCAGGTGCCCCTGAGGTCCTGCCTGCTCATTTCCAATTTGGTCTATTCTTAGCCCTTGACACAAGGTGTTGGCCGTGTGTAGGGGGAACACCTATGGTTGTCCGTCTGCTGCCCTCAGGAGCTGCCATTAATAGCATTCCCAACATTTGGCTCCAGCACATCTCAGCCACTTCCTGCCAGCCAGTGCAAGGAAAGGTACAGGGAGCAAGAAGGCACAGCTCCTTCCCAGGAGGAGGGAAGAAGCAGATGGTGCCCGGGAGAGTCAAGTAAGACAGACAGAACCGGGCAGGCAGGGGAATAAAGCTGCAGGCAGATCAAGGCAGTGCCCTTGTCTTTTGATATTTGGCCAATAGCACAGATGCAGTGTTTTAAGCAAGAAAGAAAACCTTTCAGATAGCTAAGGATGGGTGAGAATGAGGCTTATGTTGCCTGTGCAGGAATTTAGATTGCGCATCATCTTTTTTTCCCCAGTGAGGGGCTTCAGAAAAAAATCTCTGAGAGGGCGGAGTTGCCATTTCACAAGTTTTGAAACTGGGACAGGCACACATTGATTTAGGATGCTCTGGGGACAGTCCTCTTACAAGCTTAGGGCTCTAGTAGCCTGTGATAGGCTAACCACTGCCATTTCCACATTACGCTGTGCATGGGAGCGAGCGCTGCTGCTCTGAGGGGTCCATTGTAGATGAGGAGATAATGACTCAGATGGTTAACCCTGAAAGATTTCCCGTTTTGTTCCTTTCATTCACACCTGGACCTTAAGAAGAGGAGCTGATGCTGGTTTTAAATTCACTGCCTACAGGGTAGCAGAGTGTGCTTCTCACAGAGGGCTGCCTGAGAGACTGTGGTCATCAGGAAATGTTTGAGAACGAAAGGAAGGCTGATCAGGCCTCTCTGGCAGGATCTCTTCCTGGTCTCCCTCCTACTCATCAAGATCCTTCTGGCAGCTTTCTAGGCTACACTGGGAATCTCACTTGAGTCCAGGTGAAATTAATGGCAGTGAACTCTTCAAAGTCTCCATATTTAAATCCCCCCCCCCAACCAAATCTGGTAGTGTTATATATATATATTTCAGTTTGGCAAATAAATAACGAATTTTAGCTTCTTGATAAGAAAATCAAATGAGTGTATATAAGGCATGCTTCCCCTTGTTACGGCTACCTACCGCCCAGGGCTGCTACCATCACACCTAAGAGGCCTGAGAGGGCTCACTTTTAGTAAGGAGCCACTTTCTTTGGCAAAGAAAATGCCACGGTGTGTGTCTACCCCATTAGAGAGAGCTAGGAGCAGGAGGGCAAGAACGGCCCCGCCCTGTTCTCTTTTAGGACCTGATACCCTTCCTCCAGCCCAAAGGCCCTGAGCCTGCCCCTGCTGTCCTCCTCTTACATCTGTTTCTGGGTAATGGAAAGAGAAAAGTTTGCTATGTCTGGAGCACCAGGGCTTGGGGCTCATTATAGAGCCCCCACCCCAGGAGCAGGGAGCAGAGGAGATCAAGGGGGAGTGTGCTTCCTCTATCAGGCAATTACAAGCCGCAGGGAGTTTCCATGGATACATAGGAGTGAAGTCATGCCTGCTTAGAGGTTCTCCAACAAGATCAGCATCAGAAACATCTTCTCCTACCCCTATGACCATGTGGGAGAGAGTAAAAGTAGAGGGAGAAGGGAGAATATGATGTCATTTTGGTGTTTTTAAAAAAACCCACACATTTTTCTCCCCGAGAATAAGGCCCCTGTTGGGACAGGGTCTGATGCCTGTGACATGAGATGCCATATGGCAAATAGACTCACCTTCATGATCACAATCCAGACAGGTATTTACACTCTTTGAAACCACCCTGAGACTCAAAGGGGCCATGGCTACTGAGGGGACAGGTTAGGCCATGGGGCCATAGAGTATTGGGTGACTTTGTGCTCCAAGACATGGAGTGTGGGGGAGCTGGCAGGTGTGGAGGAGCCCCAGAGGCCACAAGGAAATGTCTTCCATGATTGAAAAGGGACATTTCGGCAGTGTGTGCCATCAAGAGAGATGGGGCCTGTTCTCACAGCAGCCCTGGTGCTTCTGTGGAGAGCAAGGTGAACCTTCTGGAGACAGCAGAGGAGTGTATTTCAGATACAAGAAACTCTTGGAATGAGTAAGCTCAGTGGGGGCTCATGTGATGAATTTGAACCCTCTTAGCTTCCCTCACCATGGTCTTAAGAGACATGAGGCCCAGAGAAGAGACTGATTTACTGAGCAAGGGAGAAACAGAGCTTGCAGAAATGATGCTACAAAACCACCCAGGTGTTAGCGATGCTACTGTATTTCTGAGACTGAAAAGACTCAAATCTTCTGTGTGGTTGGGGGCATCTTTGCTGGGGTGGGAGGCGGGGTGGCAGTAAGGGGCATAGCTTCCTAGTTTATTCTGTAGCTCCCAGTACAGTGTGCTTATCTGCTACCAGAACCAAATATTGAGAGCTCATTTATTTTCAGCAGAAGTTCCTGGGCAAAAAGTAGGTCTAAAGATTTTTTTTAAAAAAAAGAATATCATAGGCATCCCCCTAGGTAGTAGCTGGGCTATATGAGAAGCACCTCATCACCCATAAGTGGTTTATCAGGGCTCAGGCAGGTGGCAGACTAAAGGCAGATTCCCAGTGTCGGGGAGGCCACCGCTTTTCTCTGGGGTCAAAGAGCCACCTGCTGCAGAGTGGCCTGGAGGAGCTGGGTTTCTCAGGACCAAAGTCTTCCGGGAAGGAAGACCCACTTCTCAGGGTGAACTCAGAGCACTGAGAGCGTGGATTCCCACACTGCCACCCAGGGGCCAGCCCCCCACTAGGGGAAGCACACTCATGGGGGAGTTGATGCCTGGGACCAATGGAGAGGGTTTCCTGGTGGCTAAAGACATGGGGATTGGTAGGGGCTGACGATACTGAGAAGACAGATCCAAACTCTACCTGGCCATTCTCTGTATGTTTCCCTCCCTCCCTCCTGCATTTTCTACTTCTTTCCTGACTTTTCTTCCTCCTTCTGGTTCTTTGCAACCCAGATGCCGCTCTTAGAGGCATATTTTCATTTGCATCATTAGGAAAGGAGCTGGCATGACGAAGGGGGTGGGGAATGACATTTCATGGGACAAGTGTGCCTTCCTGCCTGAGTCTTGTAGAGGCCGGTCCAACAAAAGGTTGAAAGAAAGGATTGGGGAAAGGTCCTGTCATCTTCTCATTTGTTCCCAGTGGCTACAGCCCCAGAGGGTCCTCCCTGAGTTGGAAGTTATCACCCCAACTTTTGGTGCTCCAGGTCAACGAATGTGAGCCATTTTCTCATTTGCATGTAAACATAAACACACACACACACACACACACACACACACACACAACACACACACACACACACACACACACACACACACACACACACACGCTGGATGTGCAGTAGAAAAATAGAGCTGCAATGTGTTGAAATGAAAGAGAAAGAGAAAGGAAATAAATCCAAGAAAAGACAAACAAGCCAAAGTGGCACAGGTCCCAAAGGGATGCACGGGGGGACAGCGCCAAGGATTGCTCTAGCGACGGATGTCCCCAAGGCTCCAGGCACAGGAGCCCCGGAACTGAGGCAGACAAGAGCTGGGACCCAGCGAGCCCGGATGGCTCCTCTCACATGGCCTCCCATCCTCCAGCCTCAGCAGAGTAAGTGGCAAGCTAAGCCCTCAGTAGGGAAGCAGAACCCAAAGGAAAAGCACCTCCAGCCAGATTGGAACTCCCAACTAACTGCTGGGTGGCCCAAGGCCTGTGCCTTGGGTGGGCGCAGACAGACCCACGTGGCTGGTCTACAACAAGGCCTGGTGTGCTCTGTGCAGCGTGCTTCCTAGTGGGTGGGCCCTGGGCCCACAGGCTCTCTGCACCTCTCCTCCCGCCCCTCCTTCCCACAGGGGGAGCACCCCAGGGGCAACCGAGTCAGGGAGAGGGACAGGACAGCACTGCAAAGTTTAGTACCAATAAAGGAAATCAAAGGGATCTGGACAAAGAGAGGAACATCCAGATTTACAATTAACTAAAATTTAAAACTTATTTTTAAAAAATCTTTAGATAAACAGTGAAGAAGATAAGGAGAAACCTCTTTGAATAATAATTTTCTTTTTAAAAAACCCACCAACATAAAAACAAACAAACAATTCCTCAGAGTTTGAACTTCTCTTAAGAATAGTTCAATGTGAGGTCTTGCACCCTAAACAGTTATATCTGGAAATAAAAAAAAAAAAAATCGCAGCTACACACAACAAAGACTAAGAGTATTTGCTAAAAAATAGTGTGTGTGTGTATATATATATATATATTTATATATATATCTTTTTTGTAGAGATTTTTTGTTTTTGTGATTTTTTTCTTTTCCTTTTTTTTTTTTTTTTTTTTTTTTTTTGGTGCCCAAGTAGAGATACAATGGGATTGAAATGATGTCCTAGAACAGAATATTCCTTACAGGACTAATACTTTGAAAAATAACATTTAAGAAATGGTTGAACATATTGCAACACCTCTCAAAATTCAATTTGGTACAATGAGAAAAATAATCAAATCTTCACCCAAATGACACGGCCTCTAAGACCCAGAATATGCTGCTGGTGTGAGTCTCGCCATCCAGACAGGGGCTTGTATTCCAGCACCACCCCCTCCTTCCTGCTCCCCCCTCCCCAGCCCTCTTACACTCCACCTTAGCATACCCAGAGTCTTCCTTAGAGCAGTTTCCCACATTTCTGGCAAGACCTTGCAGCAGACACATACACACAAATATACGTGTGCTGTGGGCACACACACACACACACACACACACACACACAATTTCCCACTCACCCCAGATGCACCAAGTGAGCTGAATGAGTTTCAGCCAACCACAATGGTGAAAGACAGAAGCACCAAACAGTCTTTGAAATGGGTCAGTTATTCAATTTGAATATATATATATATATATATATATATATATATATATATATGGAATCTAATTTTCCTCTGTGTTAATATTTTTAAAAAGCACAAATTAAAAATGAAGAATTCTTTCCAGATCAATTTAAGGCTTCCCACCAAATGGAAACAGAAGAGGCCTTACACAATATCACGTGTGATAAATGTATACCTTTCACGGCCTTAAAAGGACAGACCAAAATAGTTTTTGCCAGTCACTGATTAAGTATTGTGCCTTTAAATTGATGTTGTTCTTTTTGCTACTATGCTGAGTTTTATTATTACTGATTTTCTTTGATTAAATAGATGGAAATCTTTAATTTGCTTTAGAATTTCCTGTTCTCATTGAATTACTGGGGTGGTTTGTTTGTTTGTTTGTTTTATTCTATTTTGCTTTTCACCAGGAAACAAATGTAATCTGAACTAGGTGAATGCTAAATGGCACAAGGTCAGCCTTCAAGGAGCTTTCCCAGCCATTTGAGTTCCAAATGGCCATTTGGATCCTAGAAGGCGCTGTTAAGTTGGGGACAGGGACGGGAGAGCAAGGAGTGAAACGAAACAGAGATTGGGGTTTCTATGCCTTTGCTTTTGGTGAATTTGTTTTCTTCAATACAAATAGTCAGATAGGAAGAATGATTGCTTTGTGTTTTATTTGTTGGTTGGTTTTCGTTTTGTTTCTAGATTTGTTTCACTTGATTGTTTAATTTCCCCTCTCTTGGTGCCAAAACCACCAGAGAGTTTTTGCATGAGAAAAACGTGACAGTACTTAATGAAACTCAGCACCTAAGGGCATAAGGCAGTTGAAGGTTTGTTTGTTTGTTTGTTTTGTTTGTTTTGTTTTGTTTTGTTTTGTTTTGTTCTTTCAATCAGCACCAATCCCATAAATGATCTACACTTGGTGTAAGGTATAAAACATTTTTTTTTCTTTTGGAGTGGAGACAGCTCCTCCTTCTCCACCCTATGAACAATAGTGTGGGATTTTCAATACTGTTTTTTATGTGTAAAAAACAAAAGAAAGGTCTTCTTTTTGTTTTTACTTACAAAACATAGAGAATATCTTTGTATACATACAGCGACTGGAAAGAAAGCTTATCTGAAGGGGTTGTGACGTATTATTTTCTTTTTTTTTGTAGCAGTGGTGGTGGAGGTGGTGATGGTGGTGGTGGTTGTGATTTTGTGAATTGGGAGAAGGGAGGGTTATATTTCTTGCGAGCGGTGTTAACCGCAAACCAACTTAAGGTCCCCTTCTCAACTTGGGTCAAGACGCTCTTAGAGTGAAGACTCATACTGTAGCAATTCATAAAGGAGCGGTCCATCTCGATACCGAATGCCTACCGCGGTGGGGGTGACATACTGCAGAATGTTAATAGTCCTTCTCAACCTCCTGTCTACAAAATGAGCATCCCAAGCTGGGTATCTCTTCCTTGGCATGTCAATCTTAATGAGGGGCCCTTCTGGGTGGTAAGGACGCCCCGACGGGGTGGAGGGCCCCATGGGTCTCACTTGGAAAACGGGCAAGCAAGTGTCAGCCGTGAGATCCTCCTGTTGTTCCGTTACGGCTCTGGTAGGCGTGACCTGGGTCCCCCGGTACCCAGGGGTCTGAGGCGCCATGGGCTCAACATCGGGGGGCAAAGGGATGCCCCAGAGCAGCTCGGCACAACAGGAGCTGGCAAAGATCTTAGCTCGTGGCCCCATGGGATGCAGCACACCATAATATAAGAGCATCAATGCGATCCCAGCCACAAAGCTAATAAAGACACAACACAGTGCTGGCACCGCATAGGAGTCAGTGGTCTCCGGGTTTCTGTAAAAATACCAAAGGAACGTCAAGGCAGCATTCTCGGTCAAGACTATCGTGTAATATGCAAACATTCGATATCGAGTCCGCCCTTCCTTGACGTTAAACCAGCAGAAAATGTACACAATCCCTACCACCATGTTGAAGAGGATCTCCTCCCACTTGGACATGCAGAAGTCTGTTCCGCCATGGATGATCCAGAAGGCCATGGCGCACCAGTGAACCACCACGAAGATCCCGAAGTAGAGCTGGAAGATGGAAGCAAAGAGGGCAAAAGAAATAACTCTGGATGAGATGGTGAAGAGGCGCCAGAAGAGGTGGATGAGGGCCCCTCTGTAGCTCATACTCTTCTTGTCGTCCCTGGAGTCCCGCAGCAGCTTGTGATAGGAGGCTAGCACCCAAGCCAGGGACATCAGGGAAGTCACAGAGGAGACACCTGCCGGAAAGACACAAACCCACACAGTCAAAACCTTGGATGTCAACTGCAGGGCACAGCAGGGCTGCCAGCTGAGGAGACGCCCACACACACCGAGATCTAAAGGAGGAGGGAGAAAGAAACACAAAATCAGGAACCGAACTTGGAGGTCACAGCTGCTCCCTAAGCTGACAGCTTTTGAAAATCTAGTTTCAGTTTCCACAACCCAGCCCAGAACTTCGGGAGATTCACTGCTCAAGAGGGAAGCTGAGGCTGACGTGCTTTGCCAAGGGGCTTGAGAACTGGGGCCACTGTGGTGCCTCATTGCATCTGCTGTGATGGGACCACATGTGTTCTATTTTAAGGAATTCTGAGTTCACAGGGATCCTTGTTGCACACAGATGTGTGGCAGGGGATGGTGTCCTTGTCACCAGGAGCCTATGCTCTCAGAGAAACTCACAGAGGGGAGCACCTGTTGTGAAGGCTGAGAGCTTACTCTCTGCCCCTAGATCCACACCCTTCTCCTGCGGGAGGGCACCGGAGTCACTCTTTTGCCTTTTCATCAGCTCACTCAGGCCTCAAGGAGCCCTTCAGTGACCCTTCCTCCACTTAGCTTCTCCCTCCCTCATCCGCTCCCTACGGACACCCTGATCAAGGACTCTGGGGTAGTCTGTCTGTTTCGCTGGCTGCCTTTCTCACTCATTCTTCTCTCTGTTGGCCCCCCCACGATCCTTGTTGCTTTCTCCAACAAACCACTGCTGCACGTTCTCTGAGATCTTAAGAGGCCCCATCCTGACCCAGCAGCGGGATAACTCATGGTATGAGGATGCCTTTCCCCCACCAGCTTGGTTTCCAAGGCTCTGCCTGTCATTCCCTGCATTTCTCCTCAACAGGCAAGTGAGTGTGTATGATCTCAAGTGATACTGGAATCACCAAGAGCAATTTTATTTATAATACTGCTTATTTGATATGAGTAACTAACTCAAACTACACACAATAAATAGCTAATAGAGTTTCTCCAGACCCACCCAGGAGCAAGCAATCGTTGGTCAGATATAATCATACAATCTCCTCTCAAGCAAGACACCCCATCACCCCCTGACTCCCGCATGTGTTATCGTCACTCAGCCATCTAGCATCTCTTCTGCTTTTCCTTTCTCCCAACATTTCAAAACTAAATGCAGCCAAACTCAACTGAGGTCCTGAATAGTGTTCCACAGACAACATCTCCTTACCACATTCCCCACCCTCGCACCAGAGCACAATTCCCCACAACATTCTTCCAAGCTGAAATCAGTGTCCCCTAGTCATTTTCTCTCATAAGCTCAAAAGTCAGATCTAGGAGCCCACTCATCAAGAGACTAAGTAAACTGCCCCAGAGCACCAGGCTTCTGTTCATCTTTCCCAGGTCCCTGCCCATGTCTCCATTCATCTCCAAACCTCAATGAAGAATCAAAGTCCTCTGTCATTTTACACCCTCCCTGCACTGACCCATCTCACACAGCCCTCCCCTTCCAACATTTCAAGGAGATACTCTGGTTTGCAGCTTGCAGAACAGGATAGGGTGAAAACAAAAACCAGTATGTTACTATAACCATAGAAAAATCCTGGATGGTTAAGTTCTCCATAGAAGCCAATCTTGGAAATGCCTAATAATTTTCCTCTCAGTTTTCTGGAAAGTTCTGAACAGGGTACTTATATGTCCTGCTTTGCCCTTTGTACACATAGGGCATTTCCACAGCATCTGGTGAGGGCATGCGTGCTCTGAGACCATGTCACAGTGGTTACGCTAACCTTTCAGCCTCCACTGTTCATGTTGTCTGTTGGGTTGGGGCAGAGAGGGAAATAGGTCCCCTTAGGAGTAACATGACTTGGGCTGTAGGTTTCTGGAGGGCAAGGATGTGCAATCATCTTGACAGTCTATACTAGGCTTATTACCAACACTAGTGCATCCTCGGAGAGCCCCTTTTAAATGCCTCTGTGATGTCACCCCTCTCTTTGTGAACTCATTTCTTAATGTGAATAATGATATGTCTCAGGGGTACTACCGACCCTTAGTAATCAGAGGGAAATTCAACCAAAGCTGAATGGGAAGATGGCCATCTACGAGCCAAGGAGAGAGGCCTCAGGAGAAACCAACCCTGCCAACACCTTGATCTTGGACTTCTAGCCTTTAGAACAGTGAGAAAATAAATATCTGGTGTTTTAGCCACCCAGCCTGTGGTATTTTGTTACAGAAGCCCTGGCAAACTAATACAGTGCTCTAGTCCTATTTTTTTTTTTTTTTTTAGATCAGGAAACAAGATGATTTTCAAAAATTATACATCTGTCAAGAAGTTGAGTCAGGATTCAAATTCAGAGTCTGACTCCAGTGGCCTTGAAAGTTACCACTGTATTAAAGGGCCCTGCAGACATTCCTTGGAAGGGGCTGGGTGAGGGGAGAGGAAAGAAAGTATGGGCACACTGGATGCAGAGGGTTTGAATCTTTGCCAAGAGTGGACAAGAAGTACAGTACCCATGGCTATCTGATAGAAGCCCTTGATTATGGAACTAAAAACCAAATTTGAATTATATTCTACTTTCTTCAGGGGAGTAACATTCAAGCCACAAAGAAAGAGGTGATGCCAACAGAATTAACTGAGATCACTTTCCCTCTGTTAAGTGATTAATCTTCCAAGGCCTGCAGTGTATTCCACTACAGAGGGAGGAAGTGTGGGGTTTTCCCTCTCTGCAGTGGCTCACTTGAAAGCTTTTTGTCTTGCCTGAGGTCAACCCAGAAGTCAATGTGTTATCCTGGCCAAGACCCAAGTTCCCAGGAACCCGCTGTGGAAGCGGCCCGGTGGCCCTGTGGCCCCATGGCCCCAGTGAAATTCTTGGATGGGCCTGGGAGCGTTTATGATTTGCTTCCAGCTACAGCTTGATCACTTCTGCATTCTGAAGATCAGGCTGGAAATTGTTAAACACTTCACGTTTGGCTGTGACAAGTTCTGGCCAGTGACCTTCACGGCTGGCTCACTTTCCCTGGTGCAGGCCAGGAGGTGGGGCTTGCAGCTGGCCCACTGAGCTGGCCAAGTCCAGCCTAGCCAGCTAGGAGTCACTACACTGGAGCCTCCTGGGGGGCCACTCCCCTGAGAAAGGCTTGGGAGAGGGACCTTCCGGCTCTGATCACCGAACCTAGGATCTAAGTTTTCCAGGAATGGAAGGGCCACACCTATAGCCAACAGAACAGAGCAGAAGGGGCCACACCCTGCAGTTGCATATCCCTTACCGAAGAGGGGTAGCCATCAGGAAAGGCCCAATTTGATGGTGACATTGCAATATCCAAGGGTCACTGTCAGTTGAACTGTTGCCAATTGGGAAACAAAGCAAAAAAGTATGAGTATGGCTGTCCCATCATGTGAAAATCACAGAGACAGGTTATCTGAGAAAGGATGGGACTCTAAAATCGGAGGGTAGGGACAGATAATGTGGAAGACCCGGAGGCTATGATGCAGTGGGAGGGATCAGGGACGGCAGGAGGGCCCAGCCTTCAGGATGACAAAGGGAGCTGAGGTTTGGGAAGTAGAAGGCAGGGCCATGGCTCAGAATGGGTCAGGGCTGCACTGAGGGGCCAGCGTAAGGGAGCCCCGAAATACCACCAAAAAGGGGACTGGGAAAAGAAACCAGAATGCTAGCGCATCTCAGAGGGATACCAGAGCATGTGATGTGAGGAGTGCTCTGAGAAGCCATGGGAGTATCCACAGATGACTACGAGACTGCTTCTGAGTGAAAGTGGACAGGGTCCATGGCAGGACTCTGTTTTGTAGAATGGGATGTGCCCACCTAGATCTGTCATCAGCTGCCCTCTCTACCCTCTGCCACAAAGTGCTCAGTCCCACCACTAAATCACATGTTGGGAAAACACTTAAGGAAGAGGGATTGGATAGACACGAAGCACAGGAAGGGCAGGGGTAGGAAGAGCCAGCTGTGCAGGGACCCACAGCTCCCTCTCCCTTGCTCCTTCCCATCACATAGTCAAGTTCCTCCCATCTTACTAAGAGTAGCTCCCCGGACCTTGCATCCTCTCCCAATGCAACCCCACCTCTCTTTGTCTCTTCTCCTCCAACCTTCTCAAAGGTGATCTCCTTGCTCCCTTCACTCTCCTACCTCCCCTTCAGTCCTGACCCTCCAAGCCCTTGGAGAGTTCTCATTGAAGTGGTCAACCAAGTCCCAAGTGCAGCATTAAGAGGATTGGTTCAGTGCACTCCTGACTCTGTGTGACATTTGGCATTTGGACCCTGCTCTGTCCTTCTTCACACTTGACCATTAGCTATCCCCCAGTATGGCATCCTTCCCCTGCTGGGCTATTATCCCCATTTCATAGATGAGGAAACTGAACTTGGATGTGGCCACAGCTATGTTCTGACATTGCATGCTCACCTAATTTGTAGGGTGTTGGACCCCACTGGGTTGGTCCCCTAGAGATTCCCCCAACCAAGAAACATGGCTATTTGTCTACCTGCAGGTCAAGGTCAGCATGTCCCTGTTTCAACCCTCGCCTCTTCCCTCCCTACCATTGAAGCTAACATTTGGGGGAAACTCTACCATCTGCTTTTCAAATTCCCATTGTGTATTTCCCCACACTGAGTTCCTTTAATTTGGGCAGTTCTTCCCTTTCCACCTGTCAACTTCCCCCTATCTTGCTACATTTTTAAAAAAGCCCAGTCTCTTCTTGGAAATGCTCCCAGAAAAAAAGATAACACAGCTGTGTGCATGGCTCTTTAAACAACACCGTCTGTCTCCTGTCCTCACCTCCACCCAGGCACACAGCAAGGGGCGATGGCATAAAGGTACTTTACTAAGCAGGCAACCAGGGGGAAAGAAACAGGCCTCATGGATACCATCTATGAGCCAGGATCAAAGACTCAAGTAACTTGGCCAAGGTTACATAGGCAGTAAGCAAGAATGCCGATACTGCAACCTGGGATTACCTCACTCCTCAGACAGGATCAGTGTGCGGAGGCTGGCTCTTCCTGGCTTTTGAGGTCCAGTTGTTAAATTTGCAGGAATTTTGTGGGCTGTTTGATGTCATGTTGGAGCCTTAAAATAAGCGTGGTGGCCGTATTTATACCAAACAAATTGGCAAGTGCTACAAAAGCAGGATTCCCCCAATTGTGCTAAGAGCCAGTTGTTAAACATTTACCAGCACAGACCAACTCTCCTTTCTGAGAAGCTTGGTGGGCATCATTGCAAATTAGAAGAGCCCCATAAGGTTCTCCTTCATGCCAACACTGTACTTCTGGGCAAACCAATGCTGTCTGTTAGAATCATAGTCTATAAGTCTAAGTAACAGCAACAAAGAAAACAATCTCTGTAAAACTTTCACTGAAAATATGCTCACAGTAACTAAGTTCTAAGGCAGGGATTTTCAACCAGTGTGCTGTGGCACCTGGGTGCTCCACAAGAATTTTTTAAACACGCAGTACTTGACTATTTAATCAGGGGCACTGACCTCCTTTCCATTGGATTGTCAAATGAAAAAAAAAAAAAAAAAGACAACAGCCAACCCAACAATAGCCATCCAATGAGAATGAATCAAAATTACACCTATTTGTTTTGTCAGATGGGCAAAAAAGGTATTTTTTGGTGTGCTGCAAAATGTTAGTAATTAGTTTGTGTGCCATGAGATGAAAAAGTTGGGAAATCGCTGTTCAAAAATTTTTTTAAATTTTTTTTTAGTATAGTCTTTTCTAAGTACTGACATACCCATTTTCATCACAATTTTGTATTTGCATAGGATGTGATCCCCACATGACTCTGGAGGGACTGACTACCCCTCCCAGGGTTTACAAATTGCTAGAAATAGCCAGCCACTGGTGCCTTTCCCCTGCAGACAAATCCATGCGGAGCCTGCACCCCAACAACCTCCTTTATTGGGTTCTGACCCTCCCAGGCCACCAGCCTTCTTCTCAGGTCACCCAGGGCCAGGTACCAGACAGCCCAGTGCCTTTGGGCCCCAGAGCCTCTCAAACTATTTGGACTAGCCCATCCTACACCTGCTTCCACTGCCCTGCCCATTCCTTCCCGCAGAAACCACAATAAAGACTCGTGCTCCCATTTCTTCCTCCCTCCCTCTGCCTCCTGATGGACCCTGGTGCTTCCCCACGTGGTGGACAATAGGAAGGTACGCAGCTTCAAGGTCAAACACCGGCACTTAAAGGACCCAGAAGGAAGAAAGCTAAATTCAGCCCCTGCGTCACTTCTCTCTTCTCTCTAAGATGCTGTCAGAGCTATCAAAATGCCATCTTCACTGCGGGCTGGGTAAAGGCACACTTCAGAGATCCTAGAACAAATGTCAGCCACTCAGCTGGCATGGCATGAGCCTCATGGATGCTTGGTCCTGGCTGGCCTGGAACACACCAACAAGGCTGTTTTCCATCCCTGGAACGTTCCAATAAACCCAGTCTCATGTTACAGCAAATGGCTGACTGAGTTCAATGCCCCGATGTTCCCAGATTGACTGCATTTTAACAGAGGCTGTGAGATTCCCTGGAAAGGACTTGGGCTCTGGTATGAACAGACCTGCCTTAGCTTATTGTTTGTGAACCGTGGATAAATGTGGATTTGGAGGATTTGATGAACTATGAGTGTAAAGCATAAAGGCACATCTTTGAAACATACACATATTATACTACATATAAAATAGACAAATACATATAGAGAGAAAGAATATGTATAGTGTACATACACATATTGGATATATATATATATATATACATACACACACACACATACATACATGCGCTGCTTAACAATAGGGGTGCATTCTGAGAAAGAGGATCTTGTCATTGTGTGAAAATCACAGAGTGCACTTACACAAACCTACATGGTCTAGCCCAGTGGTCGGCAAACAGCGGCTCATGAGCCACATGCGGCTCTTTGGCCCCTTGAGTGTGGCTCTTCCACAAAATACCACAGCCTGGGTGAGTCTATTTTGAAGAAGTGGTGTTAGAAGAAGTTTAAGTTTAAAAAATTTGGCTCTCAAAAGAAATTTCAATCGTTGTACTGTTGATATTTGACTCTGCTGACTAATGAGTTTGCCGACCACTGGTCTAGCCCACTACACACCTAGGCTTATGGTAGAGCCTGTTGCTCCTAGGCTACAAACCTGTACAGCATGTTACTGTACAAAACAACAAGACATGAAAAATCAAGCCCAAGAGAAAATGATGCAATCAAGAGACGCGGGAGACACAGGACGTATGAGGCAGCTGCTGGTGTAACATGCCATATGGTTTTACAGCAAACCTTTTTTATAAGTAGAAAGAGAACACTCTAAAATAATAACAAAAAGCATTGTGCAGTAAACACATAATCCAGTAACATAGCCATTTATTATCATTATCAATATATGTCCTGTACACAACCGTATGTGCTACTTTTATATGACTGGAAGCGCAATGGGTTTGCTTACACCAGGATCGCCACAAACACAGGAGTTATGCTGCAGTGTTATGACAGCTAGGATGTCACAAGGTGGTAGCCATTTTCAGGTCTATTATAATGTTACTAGAGGCCCGATGCATGAAATTCATGCACGGGGGATGGGGGTATGTATGTGTTCCTCACCCCAGCCTCTCCAATCTGGGATCCCTCTCAAAATCCAGGACTGCTGGCTCCCAACCGCTCACCTGCCTGCCTGCCTGATTGCTCCTAACTGCTTTTGCCTTCCAGCCTAATCACACCCTAACTTCTCCTCTGCCAGCCTGATCGACGGCTAACTGCTCCCCTGCCAGCCCGATTGCCCCTAACTGCCCTCCCCTGCTGGCCTGGTCACCCCTAACTGCCCTCCCCTGCAGGCCTGGCTCCCCCCAACTGCCCTCCCCTGCCAGCCTGGTCACCCCTAACTGCACTCCCCTGCAGGCCTGGTCCCTCCCTACTGCCCTCCCCTACTGGCCATCTTGTGGTGGCCATCATGTGTCCACATGGGGGCAGCCATATTGTGTGTTGGGGTGATGGTCAATTTGCATATTACACTTTTATTAGATAGGATTGGACCACCGTCTTACATGTGGACTGTCTATTGACCAAAACATCATGATATGGTGCATGACTATAATATTTATACACAGTATTCTCTAGTTCCAGAGATATGGCTAATGTTATACTGGTATTCTGTCCCTCCTCCGGGCCACTATACGATACTATATTATATATGTACTTACATATATAGGGTATCCCAAAAAATGTATACACACACTTGGAGTAATTATAAAGGCATTATATTAAAATACATTTCATTTTCGAAATGGAGCTATCAGCTGTTAAAATGTATATACATTTTGGGGGGACACCCTATATGTATATACATACATATAATATGTATATATATATACTCACACTCTCTATATAATATATATAAGTCAATTATATTTGAATTGGTATTACTTATTGTTTACTAAAATGTTGGCCCTGGAGGGCAGGGGCCCCGCCTGCCCTGTCCATCCCTGTGCCCTCAGAGGCTGGTTCAGAGCCTGACGCACAGCAGGTGCTCAATGCAGATGCATTTGATTTGTGTAATGCTTTATCACTGACCATCAGACTTAGACAGAATATTTTGTTTCAACAAAAGCCTAGCCTCAACGATTCCCTCATGAAATCATGCACTCCCCTGAGGGGAGCAGGCCTATGGCGGAGGCCAGGAGAGCTCCCAGCTCCACCCCACCTGCAGGCCCCTGTGAGCTGCTAGTAAGTATGTAAGTAGGAAGAGGAGGCACCTGCTGGGAGTCTAAGATTCTGCAAATGGAGCGGAATGAGATCAGGCCTCTCAAGGCAAAGAGCAAAGGCCACTGCAGCCCCCTCTTCCTGTCCCCTGACCTGTCAGAAATGTGACGGGGGAGGGGCGGGCTGCAGGCTTTGTGTGGGAGGCGACTCAGAAAGTTGTAGTCATTTAGAAGGTGAGAACATCTTTTTAAAGGGCTGGAGTCAGGCTTGTCCTGTCCCCCATGGTGTGAGAGATGATATGGCCATCAAAACCCTTGAAATTCTCCCAGCCGCACGGTTTTGGGTTGCTTTACCTGGAGCCACTGAGTCCCTGAGGGTGACAGCCCTGGGTTAACCAGAACCATCATCCTCAGGGTGGGTGGTGTGGCCTCGCTGCCTCTACTCACAGCCCAGCGGTGCCAGCTGTGCTCTGGACAGGGCGGCACCACTGTTCAGCAACGTGGCAGCTCAGGTGAGCAGCCTGGGGGAAGGAGGCAGGACTGCTGAGCAGGTGAGGTTGGCACGGACCCGTGTGGGGGCTGACTTGGAAGTGGTCCTTGCCCCCTTAGCCTGAATTCTGAGGGCTGGGTGGCCCTGGATGAGAAAAGCCCACCAGGTAAAATGACTTCACCAAACCAGATTCTTACTGAGGATGCTGGGCAACGAGTGCCTTCGACAGTTGAGAGTGAAATGAGAGCCACCACAACCGCGTGCCTCTTTGTGCCAAGGACAAATGCATTTCCCTTACTCTTCACAAAACCCTTCTGAGGCAGGAGTAACCAGCTGTGCTTACAGCTGAGAGGACCTGAGGCTCCAAGAGGTGAAGGGCCTTGTCTGAGCGCAGTGGATGCAGCAACCAAGTGCCGAGTGAGCGGGGTGTGAGACCAGGCGGGCCACACCTGGAGCTGTCCACACCGCAGCACAGGCGGCAGCACCTTCTCTTCCAGGCGACAGTCTCAGGAGAGTAACCCAGGGGCCCAGCAGGGAAGGATTCACCGTGCCTGGTTATTCCTGGTGGAAGGTGAGCGGTGAAGGACCTGTTGGGGCCCCAGCAGTGGCCGAAGTGGTGATGGGCCCAACGCTGGGCAGATTTTACAGCTGAACTCCAGGGTCTGGCAGCGGGGGTGGCACATGGGGTCTGGATGTGCAAGGCGGCCTGGAAATAATACAGGACTCAGCTCTCCTCGGGTCAGCGTCAGACCCAGTCTTTACCTCCGGCTTCAGGGGTGTGGACGCCACACCCCCAGAACTCCAACCGAGCACCTCCAATTGGGTCCGGAAGTGATTGGGCCCAGAAGTAACTGGGTCCTTGGGCATATGTTTCATGGGGTGAAAAGTTGAGGTTCAGAAAGGGTGGCTCACCCATGGTCACCCAGAAGTGGAACAGCCTACAGGGCCTCATCCCCCGGCGTCCTTCTCGGGTTCGCTTCTCTCCCACCTCTCCCCAGACCCAGAGATGGGTGACGTGAGAAGACATCATTTGAATTGTATTATTATATTTGAATATAATAATATTTGAACCACTGTCTTATATGTGGACTGTCTATTTGTGAGCCATGTGGCCTTTCTTTCCTTCTTTCAAAGACCATTTCATTGCAGTTTTTCCTGGAGCTCAAAGTTCCCATGAGGCTTAGAGTTCGTGGTTGTCTCTGACATGAACGTCCAACCTAATAATTAAAGATCGCTGCTGCCCGGATTCCACTGAGATTTCCCCACTTTTCCCTCAGGGTCATTGTTTGCCTGAAAGGGGCTTCGGGAGTCCCTCCTGCCCTCACTCACCTATCCAGGCCCAGAGAAGATGGGATTCGAGAGGTTTGCCCAGCATCCCTCCCCACCCTCTAGCACAGCAGACTGGGAGACAGCACTCCAACAGCCACCAGCTCCCTGTGTGGGAACGTAGGGGCGGAGCTCACAGGAGAGCAGTTCTGCAGGATGAGGTGTCTTCGTGGGGCAATGAAGGTGTTCTCAGATTGACTGCGGTGATGGTACAACTGTGTGAACATCCTAAAAGCCACTGAATTGTATACTCTACATGGGTGAATTGTACAGTATGAAAATTGTTTCTCAATAAAGCTGTTTAAATATTTAAAAAAAGAAGAAGAAGAAGTGGAAGAAGGAGGAGAAGGAGGAGGAGGAGGAGGAGGAGGAGGAGGAGGAGGAGGAAAAAGAGGAGAGTGGCTTTGCTGGCAAGACCCCTGGGCGGGCGGGGCTGAGCTATAGAAGCGCCCAGGGACACTCAGCTCAGCCTCCCTGCTGCTCCTCAAACACTGAGAAACTCCTAGCTCAGGCCTTGCCTTGGCTGTTCCCTCTTCCGGGCACAGTCTCCTCCAGAAATCTGTGGGGCTGGCTCCCTCCCATCTTCACATCTTTGCTCAGAGGTCACCTCTGGGAAACCGTCCCTGGCCTTCCTGCTGAAAGCTGGGCACAGGTCTGCACCCTCCCACCCCTCTTCCCAGCTTCATTGTCCCCTGAGTGCTGGTCATTTTCTACAACAGGTGTCCCCCAATTTCCCAAAGCTGGCATTGCACCCCTTTGCTTTTATAGAAGACCTACATTAGTACCTGTTTCAGCTAACTGGAAGAAATAGGAAGAAGACTTTCATTTTTACACCAGAAAAAAAAAAGGGTGAAAAGCAAAACCAGCGTTCAGTGTTGGATTTGCCCAGCCGTGGTGAGGCAGTGTGCACCCAGGCAGCGAGAGCGGCCCCGCCAAGCTTCTTCCCGGGAACACACTCAGCCTCTCGGCCTCTCAGCATCCAGCCCACAGCTCTGAACGGTGTCTGTGAGCACCTGTGCTGTAGCTCAATTTGTGTTGTGCATCCGTTAGCAGGATGGGCCCTAAGGGATCAGAAAAGCCTAACAGAGCTCGAAAGGGTGTTATACTTAGTGCAATACTGGATGGAATTAAGGGTTTCAGTGGTGGTGAATGAGATAGACACAGTGTGTGTGTGTGTGTGTGTGTGTGTGTGTGTGTGTGTGTGTGTGTGTGTGTGTTGAACTTGCCCGCCATTCGTACTATTTGCACGCAGAGGGGAAGGATCTTGAAAGCTGCCACAGTTTCTATTGGTTCCACTGGTGGCAAAGCGGCCTCTTTGAGTGCGCACCCAGCAATGCGTGCGATGGAAGGTGTCGCCTGAGTGGGTCTACAGTGTGGTGCCCTGCTACCTGGGAATGCTCGAAACTTTCCCACAGAAATGAGTGGTAATGGCTTCTCCACTTTACGCCATTTCGGCTTATGAATGTCTTATAGAAACATGGGACTTTGGGGTAGCAGGGGAAACCTGTATATAAAATAAAACATTTGGTTTGTTCACGGCCAGTCTCTCCCAGCCAGAAATGCAAGCTCCCTGAGGGCAGGGTTTTCTATCTGTTCTGTTTATTGCGATATCCACCCCTGGCTTCTAGAATTGTGCTGGGCACATAATAGGTGCTTCAGAAATAGTTACTGAATAAACAAAGAAATGGCCCCATTACGGTTACTGCGCAGGCTCTGGCCTTGCAGATCTCAGCGCCTCCCCCAGAGGTTGTGTGGTCAGCCCGTGCAGGCGCAGGAAGCCTGCCTCAACGTCCCTCTTTGTTCCAGCATTTTACGCACAAACATTTCCAGGTGAACAATTGCTGTTTCTTCTGCGTTAACTGTCATGAAATCGATTTAGTTCGTCCTTCGCATCGTTTTTTTTTTTCTGCAGCTCTAAGGACTCTCCCTTGTATAAGTACATACTAGGGTTTCTTTTGCACTTAAACACTTGTTAAGAGGGCAGATCTCATGTTAAGTGTTCTTACCACAGTTTAAAAGAAAAAGAATCCTCCTTCTGTTTTTCTCTTACCAGTTGTTAGGGGCAACCTCCGATGAAAGGCCCCAGAATTACAAGCAGATTCAGGCTTGATTGACGTCATGAAGGGCTTTATTTAGGTCTCTGTTTAAAATCCTTGCAAAATTCTGCTTAAACATGTAAGGTTTGAATGTCGTGTTCAACGAGAAGCCACTGGTAGCGGGAGCAGAGCTGTGAGCGGGAGCCTGCTGCAGAGGGCCCCGTGTGCACACCCGGGCTGTCTCCTCGAAGGAAGAGGAACACAGAGCTGGAGAGAGGCCATCCCTGGCCGGGTGGAGGGGGGCGGGGGAGAGGGCGTGGGGGGGGGGGGGCGGGAAGACGGCAGAGGCCAGGCCTAGTCTGTGAGCTGGCCGGAGGAGGCAGGTGTGTCTTTGTGCGTATCTCATCAGTTCAGTTTTGGGTAAAGATGCAAGACAGCCAGGACAAGGGGGTGAACGGGGGGTTGCCCATCCTGTCCTTCATTTATCTGTTCCCCGCCAAGACACAGGAGTGTGCTGAGCAGTTTGGAAGCTGGGATCAAAGGCTGGGAGATCTTTGTACCGATTTGGTCTGAAACCCCATGTAGGTCTCCAAGGTGGGCAACCCCAGCTCAGCAGGGGCCAGGTCGGGAGAAGGGCTCTGCTCCCCTAGGGTCCCATCAAGTTGTGGCCGACACTGGGAAGGGATGGGGACAGGCACAGAAACGCCCGGTACGTCTAGACAAGTTGATGCATCACCTGAGGTCGTTGGAAGCAGTGGGTTGGTCATTTTAATAACACAGCTTACTTCTGGGTCAGGAGGAAACCGTGGGGAATCCATGGCTCTCGTGTAGAGCACAGATCCGTCACCTTCAGGCCACACAACCAGATCACCATCGCTTTCTGGGCGGCAGCTCCACCTCATTGTAACCCAAATCCTAAATGATCAACTGTCCCAGACTTATAGGGTGACAGCTCATGTCCACAGGGGAAAGACACAGAAAGCACTTTTCACATAAGAAGGAAAAAAGCTCCCAGGAGGAGAGACAGGGAAGTCTTCCTTCGGGGGAGGAGGGAAGGGCGGTGTAACTGAGCCAACAGCGAGGACGCAGCCCCTGGCCTTCCCTGCACCCGAGGGCTAGAACCGATGCCTGTGTCCTTAGCCAGGGTGGCTGTGGCTGAGTCTGCACACAGGGAAACCCGAGCAGGGGACTAAAGTGGGCGGAGGCTTCCTATGGGATTCCGGAGGCCTTTCATCCTCATGGGGGGCGGCGGGGTGGGGGGGGAGGAGTGCTTGAGGGCTGGCGGCTGAAGAGAAAGACACAGACCTTCTGCTTAATGGGAGCTGAGAAGCGAAGGCACTCAGTCAGGGCTTTGCCAGAAAAAGCAGCTGCGATCCGAGTCACCGGAAAGGCTTTTGATGTGAAAGGAGCTCGCAACCGAAGTTAAGAAGGAAAACGACCAGGGTGGTTAACGCCAAAGAGACAGAAAGCCAGAGCCCTAATTGAATCTTAGCGCCCAGCGCTTGTTTAAAAGAAGGCCGGTCTCTAAAGGCAGGGCTCAACACGTTCTCACACTTCCTTGTCGTAGTAAAGATGCTCGTTCTTCGTGACATTGGATCTAGACATCGGTGGTTATTGATGGTCAGGTATGGGGTGGGGGGCGGGAAGGGGAGGCTGTGGGGGTAACCTGGGCAGGGCTTGGCGTTTGAACCACATCCTGTAGATGCTGTGCTACCGCCTCAGCTGCAGGCACAGTGCGGCAGAAAGAGGAGCCTTTTTGGAGCTTTCCTTGCTGTGTGACTTGGAACAGCTCACTTGCTTCTCTGTGCTTCAGCTTCCCAGATGTTAAACGAGGAGGGTGGGCCAGATGGCCTCCCCCGACCTCTTCAGTTCTAAAGATTCTGTAGGTCCAAATCCCTTTGCAAACTGAAGTCGGAGGGTAAAGCTTTCGGATACCAAACTAAGGGTGCCTTTCTAGGCATCCTCTCTCAGCAGCTGCCCCAGCCCTCTCACAGGGTCTGGAGGCACCTGTAAGGGGTCGCACTGTGGAGCGCCACTATGAGAACAAGTCAGGTCTGCTCTCGTCCTCTCTGAGAAGCCCTTGCCCTTGGGAGAAGCACGTGCCCCACGCGTGTCCCCGAGCAGTGCTGGTCTGCACCGGGCCAGCTGGCTCCCCACTGGGACCAGAGGTGACTCTACTTTCAAGCCCAGCCCCAGCACCTGTGGGGGTCTTGAGCTTTGGATCCCACCCAGGGATTTCCAGTCTTGCCCCCCCTCCCCAGCTGATAAGAAGGTGAGGGGCATGCACGGCTGAGAGAATATCTGGGGATGCATGGGGTTTTCTTGGAGTTTCCAGAGAGACCTAAGGAGACTGAGGGATGGGAGCCACCCTGGAAATGTGGGCCACTGGGTCTTAATCCCGAATCCCTCACTGTGTAGGCCAGTGATGGGCAACCTTTTGAGCTTGGTGTGTCAAACTTCGCCAAAAAACTGAGCATAACTCGGGTAGTGTGTCACTTTGAGGAAAAAACTAACTCCAAGACTCTAGTCGCAAATGTTTCATCCTCAGGAGCAGCAAATGTTTCATCCTCGGCATGCGGCCGCATGTCATCAGAAATGGCTATGTGTGTCAGTGCTGACACACGTGTCATAGGTTCGCCATCACTGGTGTAGGCCATCCACTGTGTCCGGCCAAGCTCTCTTAGTCTCCAAGGTCAAGGATAGAGACTGTTCCCCAGGAAAGGCCAGTCGAAGGCCTGTGAGCTCCTGTGTGTCTTTCTCACTAAGAGGTGTTCTGGGAAGTGGGTCTCAGGCCCATTCCCTCACCTCCTGGTCAGATGGAGCTGTGCCTAATAGTAAGACAGCAAGGCTTCCTCATGAGCGCTGAGCAGAGTGGCTCCCACAGATGCTCCCGAGACAGAACATTTGCAAAAAGCCAAGCCCTGGGCAGATTCCAGAAGCACCGTCTGCTGTACTAACCAGTATAATTGTCTCGGGGGTACACATACACATGCACACACATGCACATGCACACACGTGTGTACACCGGAGATGACAGATCCGTAACACATGTCAACTTCTGCTTCTTCCCTGCATCGGTGACCCGTTCCTGCCGAATCCACACAAGTCTGTCTCTTTGAGACTCAGCCACAGCCATCCTTGCTAAGGACACAGGCATTGGAGCTGGCTGCCTGGGTCAAGATCCAGCCCTGTCAATTATAAGCCTGTGGCTGTCTCTTAACCTCTCTGGACCTCAGTTTCATCATCTATAAAATGGGAATAATTAGAGCATCTACTCATAGGGTTGCTATGGGACTTTACTGGGTTAATCCATGTCAACTTCTTAAACTAGTCTCTAGTACACAGTCTTAACTAACATTACTAGTATCATCGTCATCGTCATCATCACCATTGTTTCCACACTCAGGGCCATACACTCTATGCTCTAGGCACCTAGAGCCACCCACTCCCTGACCACTCCATGCTCTCCCAGGCCTCTGTCCCTTGGCACTTGTGGTCCCACTGCCAGGAGAGCCCCTCAACCTTCTCTTTCAGGAGAGCTCCCATTCACCCATCAGAACCCAGACCACATGTTACCTCCTCCATCACCCCCCCAGGAACTCCTCTGTACATACAGTCATCAAAAAATTTAAAATGTGCTGCACATTTGCCCAGATGCCAGCCGTCTGGAGAGGCTTTCCCTAAGGCCCCCCCCTGCCCGCCCCCCCGTGCCCTTCGGTCTCAGCATCATGTTTGCTTGCTCCAAAGCAGTTGCCACGTGTCCTCTGTCTAACGGTTCTCGTCCTGTCTCCCCTGAGCTGGGAGATGCGTGAGGGCATGGACCACATCTGACATGCTCTGTGTTGCCCGTGGCACGCTGAGGGCGCCTGGTTTACTGGGAATGCGTCTTTGTTGAGTGACAGACTGTGTAAGTACCCATAATACACCAGGCAAGGTCCTGGGGAGCAAATGTGCAGCTCACGAGGCCTCCACAATGCTTCCCAACGTCGTTACTATGCCCGCTTCACGCATGAAGGCACCCAGGTGGGAGGTTAATGCGCCCCGTGTCCTAAGTCGGTAAATGGCGAAGGTGGACTCCGCCTGCGCCTCCGCCTGACCGCCCGCAGTTCCGGACGGCCTTCCAAGGCGGGTTCCAGCCCAGAACAGAGCTGCCAGCAGACGCGAGACTCATACTAGTGTAAATGGTGCGTCAGTATATGTTTTATCTTTAGTCCCAGACATCAGATTTCAGGAAGACCCCGCTGAAATGCCCAAATGACTCTAGCATAATATTTGTATGGGTCATTATCATGATCATTATTATCACATTTTTCACGTGAGTCTGATTTGTGGGAAAACTGGGCACAAATCCACGTTGCAGGCTTGACCACTGCACTGTTAACCCAGCGATGAGTGAAGACGAGAAGGTGGAGAGATGGCAAACGTCCGAGAGGCTGGCATTGGACAAGACCAACGGAAAACCCACTGCTAAGGTGATAGTGATCTTCCCAACCACCTACTAGCATGAGCGGCACAAGGTGGACAGGTGTCCCCAAAGGCCAGCCAAAGCAAGGCCAGCCCACACGGGGCCCCCTGGGAAAGCCTGCAGTCCAGTTCACACAGTATCTACAGTCTAAGCCCTGCCGCCACCGACAGCACAACAGCCAGAGGTCGCACGAGGCTTTGTCATGTCATCAAATGCTCACAGCAGCCCTCTGTGCAGGTGCTAACATCACCCTCCTTTCAGAAACGACCACACTAAGGAGCAGAAAGGCCGTCCCTCCCCAGAGCCCAGCAGCGATCGGGCGGCGGGGCGGGAGCTGGCTGCCCGTCCAGTGTGCCGTGCGCGCTGAGCTCCCAGGAGTCTGGGCTGGTAGATTCCTTCCGTGTCGCCATTGGGTCCCTCCCAAGTTCACAACGTTCTCTCCCCTCCTCCAATTTCTAACGCTTGAACTGATTTTCTTTAAAGCACGTACATGCCATGCAGCCTCTTATGGGGAAGGAGAGGGAAGGCACCTGTTATCATAACGAAATGGTGCGGTGATGAGAGACGGCTAGAAGTTATGGATGAGCAAAACGCCAAGCCCCCGCCGACGTCCGTGCAGGCTCCTTCCTTCCCATCAACCCTGCTTACGCCACAGACCCCATCCCTGTTTGGGGATTTACAACCAACAGCAAAGTCTGCCACTGACCTTTGTTTAGCCAGCAGTTCCCAAATGTATTGAACCACAAAAGCCTATTTCTGGAAATACCTATCCCATACACCAAACGAATGTGGGCTAATGCTCACCCGACCTCTGAGCTGCAGGGGCGCGTGGGGGGAAGGGCCAGGGAGTTTCCCCAGAGCCCGCGACCCTGCCACTCCAGCCCCTCGCCCTGGCCCCTGCTGGGGGCACACTCCCAAGCAGCCCCTTGGCCTTCCCTGACCTTGGCCCCACTGGGCTCCCAGGTCAAGAGGAAGCAACATCTGCTGCCCCTTGAGCTTCCCCTCCAGGGACTTCAGGTGAACACGCTCAGAGGGATGGCCAGCAGGTAGGGAGGGGGACCTCCCTAGGACCTGCCCAGCCGCTCCCGCCAGGCCTGGAAGTGACAAGCACACCCCTGAGGTTCCTGTGGAGTCTGACAGTTTCAAAGTGACCCACGGGCATCACATCACTGCATCCCCTAAACGTCCGGGATGACCGTCACCTCCCCTTATTCCGAAGCGGAAAGGAGGCCTCGGAAAGGTGAAGGGCCATCTCCAAAGTCACCGCAGGGCCCACGTGGTGACCAGGACCCCGCTCTGGGACCAATGCCCTGATGGGAGCTCACCCCTGCGTCACCCTGCCGCCTGCCCTGTCTATTTGTGGTGCTGGGATGTGATCAAACATTGGAAGGACATATTGGCTGCCTGGGCCATGGGGTAGGGGAGGGAGATTTGAAACTGAAACAGCAAAGGGCAGTTTGGATTGAGGGGAGCGGGCGGAAGAGGAGGGAGTCTCAGACCGAAACAGGGTTGGAAAAAGGAGGACCCGGATGGGAAAGAAAGGGGCCCAGCCCAGCCCCCAGCAAATGTGCCCCCTGGAGCATGTCGCCCTGTCTGGGGAGCTGAGGGCGGTGGGTGTGGAGGCTTCCTGAGCAGGAAGGACGCCTGCCCCAGGCACCTCATGCTGTCACCAGGGCCCATGAGGGCTCCCTCAAGTGGAAAAAGCAAGGCCGGTCTGACCATCGAGACTCCGCCTTGTCTGGGGAAGCCTAACCTCACCAGGCCTCGGACTTCCTGCTGCCGCAGAGACCAGTGCCGTCCAGGCTGGGCGCTGGGGGCTTCCGGGGCTCCTGGGAGACCACCTGGGGCCACAGGGGCCGGGACCGGGGAGAAGGCCAGGGGCGGAGTGTGCCGGGCTCCGGCCCCCATCTAACTAGAACAGAGTGACCTGAGCCTGTTTTATGCACGGGGCTTCTACGTGAGCTTTGATTTGAAGCAAGAGCCACAGCTTCACCAGGTCTGAAACCGCTGCCTGCGGCGGTTCAGTCTTTCTGTCACGTGCTGTCTCTGGGCAGCTCCCCATCCTGCACATGTGGGAACACTCAGCTCAGGCCCGCACCCAAGGGACAGCCCAAGGAGACCAGAGCCCTCGCTCTTCTGCTCCAGGGACATTAGAGGCCCTGGCTCTGCTCTACTCATTAGGACCAAGTGGCGTGGGCAGTGGGCAGTGGGCAGTGGGCAGGCTTGCCCAAAGGTGTTCCGGAAAGGTCTGTGCCACTCATGCACTCAATGTGGGCCGGGTCAGCATCCCATGGGGGCCTGGGCATCCCAGGGACTCAGGGATCAGAATGGGCGACACCCACAGAGTCTGCGGGGCACTGAGTGTATAGGAAACAGCCACCAGGGGGTCCCCAGATGGGATGGGGGCCTGTCCCAGCCCGCGGTTCCGGCGCTGGGGGCGGGGCACTCACAGGGCAGCGTCTCAGCGCTGTTCTTCTGGATCATTATGCAGAGCTGTAGCACCAGTTGGGGGGCGCTCTCCAGGAAGGTCTCCAGGAGGCGCAACATGTTGACGTCTGCATATTCATACATCATAGCCCAGTAGAAGCGTCGCTGGTGTTCCTTCTGCCGTTGGCTCTGGATCCCCAGGTACATGGTGCGGATATACCTGCCGAGAGAGATGAACAGAACAGAGAGCGTGGGTGGGGGCGGGGCTCTGGAAGGGCCATGCTGCCCCCCAAAACCAGAGCCGGCGATGCTGGTGTCTCTCCTTCGCTCTGAGGTTTTCCGGACACTTGACCCGGCTCTAGGGGTCTTCTGAGCCCACCGACACGGACGTGGACACGGTGCTAAGGCTTTGGGTGGCATTTGTGGAGCTGCTACTCAGTACCATGGTGGGGCACAGGCCACAGGCAGGTGTAATCCCCACACAGCACAGCTAGGGAACCGCCAGGGACCCACAGTCGGCGGGTGGAGCAACTGGGAGCCGTCCCCAGGCCACTGGACAGCAAAGCCCGTGTGCCCTCCACGCTAGGGAGACCCTGAGGCTGTGTGCAGGTGTGGCCAGGACGCAGGCAGACAAACGCACTGACCCCTCCATCAGAGAGAATGCGGGGCAAAGGATGCAGGTTCAAACCCCAACTCGGTTGTTTGTTAATGGGACCTTGGACTAATCACTCCAACTCTGTGTCTGGCTATCCTTTAACATGGGGAAAGAGTCGAACTTGGGGGTGGTTAAGGAGATAAGCATGGTGGGCACACATCCTGGGTCCTGTAGGAAAACTCCCTGCCTCCCTTTTACCCGAACCTTTGGGAGCTGTCTCCAGGCCACAGTCACGGGAGGATCCAAGGTACTACATCAGCCAGGAAAATGCAAGTTCAGAAAGCATGGTTTTGTGGCCCAATCAGGATCAAGATCACAAACCACAAACCAGGGCCCACAGCCAGTGGGATGGAGCCACACATGTGTCCCTGACCATCCCAGGGAATGTAAGCATTGGGTCTCCTACAGGGCCGATCCTGAATCGTAGAGGCTGAGAGCACGGTTGACGCCTGGCATCACCCCCACGGCCTGAGCATTGCCAGGTGCCCACCTGGGGCCGTGGACTGTCCCTTCTCTCCGTCCCATCATCTCCACGGGTCTGGTCCCCACCGGTCTGGTCCCCACCACTCCCCCTCCTGCCTGCATCGAAGTGAAGTCCTCCCTGTGTCCCAGCACCAACTCTGGCCCCAGAAACATCGCTCTTCACACAGCAGCCAAGGTGCTCCTTGCGAATTGTAAATGCAATCATGTCAGCCCCTGTCATGCTTAGAATCAAACCCCCGCCTCCTCCCTTGGCTCACGGGACCCTGCCTGCCCCTCCAGCCTCACCCCTCATTCTCTATCCCACCTTTCCAAGGAGCGCATGAGCCTGTCTGTCCACGCCCTGTCCCCAGTGCCTACAGATACAGAAGGAAGACTGAGGAGTCCTGGTGGGACGACTCCGTCACAATACGGCGGAGGCAGCCCATGTGCAGCAAACTTACAAGAGGAATCCTAATGCCGGTGGCCGAGAGGGGCTGTGTATTTCCCTCAGAGCAGTGGGAGACGGTGCTGTCCAAGAACCCTGCGTCATGTTACTGAAGCCCATGATTTAGAGGCAAAGACGTACGTCCATACATTGGTAAAATAACTTAAAACTGCGAGGTGATGCTCCTCTCCACTTGTAATTGGTGGTCTTCCCTCCAGAGCTAATCATGGACTGGACCCCACGATGATCCGGTGCCCCAGGGCCCCCTAGGATGCGCTTCGGAACACAAAGCAACCCTCCGAACTCAGGCAATGCGCGCCCACCCAACACCCGATGGGCGGTCTGTCTCTCCGGACTCCTAGGAGCCTTTGGGCGCAGCATCTCTGAAGGCGCACCCAGGGGAGCTGGGCAGACACCTGCTTCCCTGCAGACACACTCCCAGGAGCGCGCGGAGAAACGGTTCTGCAGGAAACCAAAGGCAGGGAG
The DNA here is from genome assembly GCF_027574615.1 of Eptesicus fuscus. Lineage (NCBI taxonomy): Eukaryota > Metazoa > Chordata > Mammalia > Chiroptera > Vespertilionidae > Eptesicus > Eptesicus fuscus. The sequence continues at coordinate 33,868,156 of NC_072478.1, forward strand.
GCAGGAGGTGCAGGCACCGCGGAGGACGGCTGCAGTGGGGACCCCGCGGAGGGGCTGGGAGAAGGGCAGGTGTTTCTGGGCCCATCACCTCCAGAGTCCCTGCCAGGCCTTGCGGGGCAGGCTGGTTATCATCATTTAACACAGAGGGAAACTGAGGCTGGGGAGTGAAGTGAAGCACCGGATTCTGGTTCTGCTCCTAGTTCTGTCACTTACTAGCGGTGGCACTTCCCATGAGCCATGGCCTCTCTCTCGGCCTCAGTCGCTAAGTTCCCAAAATCAAGGGAGCAGGGAAGAGGCTCAGAAAAGGGCAGGGAGGTTACTGTGCCTGCCCAGGGTCACTGAGAGAGAGAGAGAGAGACAGGAAGACAGAGAGAGAGGGAGACAGAGACAGAAAGAGAGGCAAAGAGAGAGGCAGAGGCAAAAAGAGAGACGGAAAGGGGCATAGAAAGGGGCAGAGAGAGAGAGATGTGGGGGGAACGAGAAAGTGGGAAAGGAGAGGAAAGCAGTGCCAACATGCGGGGGCCTGAAGGAGAGGGCCAACTGGAAGAGGCGATGGCAACGATAAACCTGGGCAGGGCGGGCGCAGCATACGGAGACAGGTCACAAGGAGCTGGGGAGGTCAGACTGAATCAAGGGTGGAGGGAAGGGTCAGATTGAGCAGATCTGAGGGTGGCTTGGGAAGGCAGAGCGGGGCCGGGGGGACAAGGGGGGACTGGCTGAGGGGCTGAGGCAGAGCTGTGAGTCCGGAAGTTCTGCACCAGCACCCAGAGCAGCCATGTGCCCCGCGGGGGCTTGGGGCCCGTGGTCTCACAGGACAGATGTGGTTTCCGTGATCCAACACTCAGCTCTACCATCATGGGCACCTGCAACACACAATGCCCTGGGCCACAGACTCCCACAGGGACCAGACCACACATCTGTACTCTCTCAGGGGTACTCTCAGACCACAGACTCTTCCTCTCCTAGCCTCAAAAAGTGGACCAAGGTGGAGAAATGATGATGTGGCAGTCAAGCCTATGTATGCAGGTCCCAGGTCAAGTAACACCAACATTCAGATTCACCTAGGTCAGCCCTCCCAGGGCAAAAGCAGCACCTGACCTGTCACTCCAGCCCCCGTTTTCCCCAAGTCACCAGCCCCTATGCCCATCTTGGCGAGGGCAATGGATGGCAATGGGCCCAGAACATGCTGACTCAATGAAAATGCCTACCAGAGGAAAAAAAAACCCCTCTAATTTCCTCTGTGCGAGCATCCAGGGGAATGTATGGGAATAAATAAGGGTGCAAGTGGGCAAAACCAGAGCTCCTGTGCCCAGTGCTGATGAGCAAAGGGATGCTGGGAGCCCAGACTGCACCTGTCTGAAACCTGATTTGGAAATCACGCTTATGCAGCCTCCCACCCTGGAGCCCAGTCTAGGATTTCCTGATCAAGTGCCTTCTACTTATTCTGCACCTTCTGGCTCCTGAACACTCGTCTTCTCTTAAGTCTTTGCGTCCCCGGTAGACAACTGAGAGGTATGTGTAAAATTCAGTGATCTCTGGGGCACCAGCTCCTGTGCAAAGACAGTGCAGGCCTATGGCCACAAGGTGGCGCCAGAGCCTAAGCCACGCGGGAAGACTGCTCCAGGCGGTGATCTCATCCCCAGCAAGGCTCAGCACCCTCCTTTGCGGCAGCGTGGGGTGCATGGGGTGGCGGGCCCAGATGTGCTGAGTCCCTACGGGAAGGCATGGCATTGGCAGGAGACACAAGGTGCACTGCTGATCCTCCTAACTCTCAATTTGGGAGGTTCCAGCAAGCTCACCTCCCCCAGGAAGGTAGTCGGGAAGGAAAAGACGCCCAACTCTCCTCCTCCTGGATTTGTCACTGCCTGTCACACACACTGTCTCTCTCCTAGGGCCTCGCATCATGAAAATGCGTGGGTCTCAAAGCAGGCAGGCAGGCAGCGGGTCATCCGCGAGCGAGGGCTCAGGAAGACTGGTCTCCGGTCTGCACGACCTTGGGCAAGTCCCTCCCGGGGCTGGGCCTGTACTGCACCCTCCCCCCGTCCCCCCACCACCTTCCCCCCTCCTTAGGGGCCGGCTGGAGGGCCTCTGAGCTTTGCCAGCATTTATAACCTCCGCCTTCTGTAAGTGACTGGCTCTGCAGGGCCGAAAGTACAGCCTGGCATGTTTACAGGTGATAATGCCTGGTGTTTGCCTGGCCCTCCCATGTGCCAGGCATGCTCTGAGCCTTCTGTAGTTGTTAACTCGTTTAAACCTGGCCATAACCTGAGGAGGTGGACGCACCATTACCCTCACTTAACAGAGGGCACCTGAAGCACTGAGGTGGCGGACTGCACGAGCATTGACCCAGCTCCGTCGGTGGCTAAGCGGGGCTTACAGCCCAGCAGTCTGGCTTTGGGGCTCGGGCTCTTAACTCCCTCCACATGCCTCAGAGGGGGACCGCTGGTCTCTCTTCCTCTGGATTTGGTACAGTGGAAAGCACACCTCACCCCGAATACCTGCGTTCTCTTCCAGTTCGGTCACTGGCTGTGTTACCTTGGGGAACTTCTCCCAACCTCTCTGAGCCCTGCTTCCTCATCTATCAATTGCCTGGCCCGGAGTAGGCCCCCAGGACCTGCTGAACAGATAAATGTATGTAATCATGGCCCCTCGGAGGGACAGGGGGCCTCAAATGGCATGCCTGTGAGAGTGTGTGGGGAGACCAGAAGCTACAGGTGACAGCTATTTCTGCTGCCCCGCTCCCTCCTCCCCCACCCCAGGCCAGTGCTGTCCACCTGTCAGTCCTTCAGCCCTCTCTGCTTACTCTCCTCCCACTTCCATCTCCTCCCCTTGCTTCGTGAACCATGGAGCTGTTTAAAGTTCCTATACCTGCCTCCAGAAATCTCTAGTTGTTGGAGCAGACTTTCGCTTTTGTACCACCACTTAGAGGGAGACACATTTATCATCTCCTTTTTCCCACGGAGGCTCAGAGAGGCTGAGTGATCCCCCCAAAGTCACACAGCCTATCATAGTTCAGGCAAATCAGAGAAGGTCTTGTGCTCAGAGAGGCTGAGTGATCCCCCCAAAGTCACACAGCCTATCATAGTTCAGGCAAATCAGAGAAGGTCTTGTCTAAACTAAGTTGTCACGCTGGGAATTAGCCACAGCTGTGCCTGACACTGGCTGGGATGGGAAATGAGTGATTCCTGTAAGGGCCGGAGGCTGAATAGGTTCGCCTCTGTGGGCCTACAATCCCCTGCTGCTTCTGACAAAGTTCTCAGAAATGGCATTTTGAAACCTCTGATGGCAGAGAACTACCCACCCTCAAAGCCCCAAACAGGGCTCATTCCAGACTGTGGGGACCGACGCTTAGAGAATCCGTTAGGAAAAGTAGTAACATCTACCTAACATGTAAAGTAGAAATAGCACTAATTCTATTCACTTTTTTCCCCAGAAAAAATACAAGAGGAAGAATACTTCCCCATTCATTTTATGAGGCCAGCATTACTCTGATATCAAAGCCAGACAAATGCCATATAAGAAAATAAAACGGCAGACAATAGCCCTCATAAATATAGGTGTAAAAATCTTCAACAAAAGGTTAACAAATCCAATCCAATGATATACAGAAGGAATGACACAGCATAGCCAACTAGGGTTTATCTTGGGAATGGAAGGTGGGTTTGATATTCAATGTAATCAATGATGTTAATAAGAAAAATCACACATCACATTAATTGATACAGAAAGTATGCATTTGACAGAATTCAACATCCATTCATGATTTTTAAAACCTCTCAGCAAACTAGGAATAGAACTTTCTTAACCTGACATATAGGAATAGCATCTACAAAAACCCACAGTTAATATCATAATCTTAATAATAAAAGGCTAATATGCAAATGGTCGTCATGCCGTGACGCTGTAACGACTGATCAGCAGGGACCTGAGGCTGCGAGGCACCGGGGCCGGGGGACCTGAGGCCACACTCCCCACCCCCCACCCTGGCACCAGGGCCGGGGGACCTGAGGCCACACTGAGGCCCCACCCCCCACCCTGGCACCGGGGCCGGGGGACCTGAGGCCATGGCCCCCTGAGGTCGTGCCCTTTGCCCCAGCGCCCCCCTCCCCCGCCCAACGGGGCTTGACAGGGGAGGGGCTGGCCCAGTCTTGTTGTTGCCCAATGGGGGTGGGGCAGGCCGGACACTTCTATTATAGGGAAAGAGCAAATAGTAATATTAAAATATTTCCTCTAATTAATTCCCTTTTGCACCGAGCCACTAGTTAAAATAAAAGACTGAAATATTTCCTCTTAAGATCAGAAACAGGGCAATGATGTCTATTCTCACCACTCCTATTCAACATCATACTAGAAGTCCCAGCCAGTGCAATAATCCAAGAAAAAGAAAGTATGTAAATATTGTAAAGAAAGAAGTAAATGTTCCTTTGTAAATGACACAATTATCTAAATAGAAAATCCCAAGAACTATACAAAAGAAAAAGCTTATAGAACCCATTAGTAAGTTCAGCAAAATCTCATGATACCAGGTCTGCATGTAAAAATTAAATGTATTTCTATAAACTACTAGTGAACAATTGAAAATTTTTAAAATTTAAAAATATAACATTTAAATTAGCTCAAAAAATAAAATGCCCAGAAACAAAGCTAATAAAATGTGCAGGACTTATACTTTAAAGCTACAAAATACTAATAAGAGAAATAAAAGAAAATCTAAATGATAGATATGCCATATTCATGGATGGAAAGAATCCATATAGTGACAATATAATGACGATTTTCCCCACATTGATCTATGGATTTAACACAATTTCAATAAAGACTCCAGCAGAATTATTTTTTGCAGATATGGACAAGCAGATTCTAAAATTTATATGAAAGACAAAGGAACTAGAACAGCCAAAACAGTTTTGAAAAAAAATAAAAAAAAGAATACATTTAAAGAACTCACACTATCTGATTTTAGAACATATTATAGAGCTACAGTAATTAAGAAGGTGTGGTGTTGGCAAAGACAGAGAAGCACAGATCAGTGGAGCTGAATAGAGTCTAGAAACAGGCCCACACATATATGGTCAACTGACTTTTGACAAAGTGCAAAGATAATTCAATGGGGAAAAGATGTGTTTTCAACAAATGATGTAGGGACAATTAGTCATTCATAAGCAACAACTAACTTAAAACGTATCATAAATTAAAAAGGAAAGCTATAAAACTTGTAAGAGAAAACATAGGAGGAAATGTTTATGACCCTGCTTTAGGCTAAGAGTTCTGAAATAGGACAGCAAAAGCTTGCTCCATACAAGAAAATATTGATGAATTGGCTTCCATCAACATTGAAAATGTTTGCTCTGCAAGTAACATTGTTAAGAGAATAAAAAAATAAAAAAAAACAAGGTACGGACTGGGAGAAAATATTTGCAAATCACATCTTTGACGAAGACCTTGTGCCCAGAATATACACAGAACTCTCAAAATGGCCAACTCAGCAAGAAGGCAGACAGGAGGAGCCTGAGCAAAGAAGTGACAAGACTTCTCACCTCACCACTCCTTCCTGCTCCTTCTCCTCTGGCCAGAGTCCCCTTGGGCCTGACCCCGAGGACCCAGCCTCTGAGAAGACCCTCCTGATGACACCCCGGGGTGTGGGGCTGCCCTGAGCCTGGATGAATGGGTAGCAGCTGCAGGATTTAAGGCCCAGCTGGCCCCATTGCCCTATCCCAGGGCCAAACCAACTCCTGAGGGGGGACTGGCAGAGTGAGGGCTGGGGATACTACCATCTACTCTGGTAGTGACATGAGCAGGAACCCAATGCTGTGAGCTCTTCTACTTCCCCCTTCTCCCCCCCGCCCCCCGCAGGGAGTGGTGGTTGCCTCAGAGGGCTCTGAGACCCCAGTCTGGCCTCGGTCCTTCAAACTTCCCCTAGGAGGGAAGGAGGAGCCTGAGAGAGGAGCAGCAGGCCAGCAGGCCTGGCCCTGGCGAGCACTCACATTGGACTCCAGCTCTAAGTTATTCAACATCCAGGCTGCCTTTCTCCGCTGTGCGCAGGCCTCCCGGGCAGTGCCAGCGAGGGGCACTGTGGTAAGGCTGCCCCTCCAGAGCCCACATGCCAGTCAGGGAGGGGACACGACCCCAGGAGGCCACTAGAAATCTGCTGGGCGTGCGCAGGATGGAGGCCATGCAGACCCTGGTTTCACCTGCATCCCACTGTGCAGGGCAGGCCCAGGGAGGCGGCAGGTGGGAGGCGGGTTCTGCTCAGGGCCCCGGGTGTCCCCTCCTCATGGGCATCTGCAGACGCTGCCCTGGCTGGGCTGGAACAAACCACACAGCACAGTCCCTGCTCCCCATGCGGCTGGGGGCTGGTCAGCAGTGCTCGGGCACCCAGGGCCGGCCAGGCTGGGTCCCAGAGCCCGGCGCCTCCACCAGGGCGGGCAGGCCTGTGGGCCGCACAGCTGGGCTGCTCCCTGACCCCCAGGTCTTTAGGGAAAGCCTGACCTCAAAGGCAAGACATATTTTTCCTCTGAAACCAACAACAGTTATTCCCTTGAAGGCCTCTTTGCTGCTTAAAAAAAAAAAAAGCCTTTATATTTTTGTTGATTTAAATACAACTTGCTGTGCCTGGCCAGCATGGCTCAGTAGTTGAGCATCGACCTATGAACCAGGAAGACATGGTTCGATTCCCGGTCAAGGCACATGCCCGGGTTGTAGGCTCAGTTCTCAGTGAGGGGCCTGCAGGAGGCTGCCGGTCAATGATTCTCTTATTGATGTTTCTATCTCTCCCTCTCCTTTCCTCTCTGAAATCAATAAAAATATTTTTTAAAAATAAAAAATAAATAGATATAACTAGCCATGCCTCTGGTGCCACCTCGAGGCATCGCTACCCTTATCCTGGGTGGGCCTGGCGCATCTGCTCTCGCTCTCACACATATGCATACACACAATCACACACACATACCACCTACAGGAACACACCAACGCCACTCATGACACACATGAACACTATACACTGAGTGGCCAGATTATTATGATCTCTGAATGAATAATAATCTGGCCACTCTGTGTATATCCTATATAATAAAAGGCTAATATATGCAAATTGTCCCCTCGACCAGAAGTTCTACCAGCAGGCAGGCCCGCCAACCGCCCATGTCCCCTCCCTCTGGCCATGCTGGCCGGACCCCACCCATGCACGAATTCATGCACTGGGCCTCTAATATATATAATATATATATACTGAGTGGCCAGATTATTATGCATTCAGAGATCATAATAATCTGGCCACTCAGTGTATATCCCTGGTGTGTACATGCTAACTACACATGAAGTTCATACACCTAAACGGCAACACACTGTGTCTACCACAGAGACCTACACGTACAAACCACCATATGCATGTACCCACTACACACGTCTAAGCTCCGCCTGCACAGACCTGGAGGCACATGATCACACACTGAGGGTGGTCCTCTGCCCACGCCTCCCCTCCTGGCCCCCAGGGCTGCCTGCTCCTGGCCATTCACTGTCCTCACAGCAGACACAGGGCACAGAGGAAGAGCAGAGCCCACACCAGGGGCTCGGCTCTCTCGGGCTGTGAGCCACCTCAGAGAGAGCAGGGGCCTGGGAATCACGGGGCAGATGGGAAGTGACGGCACAGTGCGCCCAGGACCAAGGGCGGAGCTGGGCTAGTTGTCACCAAAGCACGAAAAAGCTCACTGATATTCGAACCTGGGAAGCCCCAAACGCCCCCCCGCCCCCCCCCCCCCCCCGCTCCTCCCTGTTCTTCCCTCCACCTGCACCTGGTTTGTTGGGAACCACTGGGCTGGTAGCAGTACAGGTGTTGCGTGCTGTTGTGACATTGTAAGATCTGCATTCTCCTCTGGGCCCTCCTTCTGGGGTGGAGGAGTTCCCTTTCCATTTCTGACCACACCTCAGGGCTGGAAGGATCCAGGCCACGTGGCCACGCAGTGACCGTGGGAGAAAGTGGCCCAAAGGAGGGGTGGGAGGGGTGGAGGGCCCTGGGCTGCAGGGGCTGCTAAGGGAATCTTGCCACTCTGGGGCTCGTCACCGGCTGAGGATTGCTGAGCTGGGTCACCAGGGGCCACCCAGGGAGGGTGTTGGCCCTGAGCGTCGAGGCTGCTGGGACAAAAAGGCTGTGCTCCTACCTTCATGCCATTGACTCTGTGCCAGGTAGGAACCCCGTGGCTGTTCCCTGGGGTCTCAGAGCAGGAACAAGAAGCAGGACAGAGCAAAATCCTTCCAGCTCTTCCAGCTCAGGCGCCCCGGCCCTGACTTGGTGGCAGGCAGTGGGGACAACATATGGAAAGACAGCCAGAGCAGCCCTGGCCGGGTGGCTCAGTCGGTTAGAGCATTGTCCCGATAGGCCAAGGTTGCGGGTTCGATTCATGTACAACCATCAACCAGTGAATGCATGAATACGGGCAACAACAAATCGAGGCCTCTCTTTCCCTTCTTCTCTCTCAAATCAATAATTAAAAAAAACAAAAAGACAGCCAGAGGGCACATGCCTGGAAGGTCTGGAAATGGAGAACTATCAGGTGTAGGGGGGCAGGGAGCAGGTGTGAGAGAGGCCGGTGGGGAGAACAGGGACTGCCTACCTGGATGCAGAGCCAGTGGGGAGCCACCTAGGTTGCTACATCTAGGTTAGCCCCGGCTTCCTCACCTGGAAAATGGGCCCCCACCTGTAACCTGGCAGAGGCTTGCAGGCTGTTGCCAGCACGGCAGGCGAACACTGTGACAGGACAGGGTTTGCTGTCCCTCTCTGGGCAGCTAAGAAGAGAGGAGCAAATCGATGGGGGCTGCCAGACACACAGATCACGTGTAACTGGCTGGACCTGCCAGTGGTCCCCCCAGTCCCGGCCGTTCATCAGAGGCACCCAAATGCTCGCGCGGCTGTGCCCACCTATGTGTCCCCCACACGCCCCACCTGCGGACTCCCTTAAAACCACCCAGATTGCAAGGCCTGGGTGGCTCGAGGGGCCCCTGGCACAGCAGGAACTGTGCACCAACACCGCCCTGGGCTCTTTCTGGGCCTGCGAATGACTCTAGAACCTTCCACTTGCCTGGATGGCACTGGGAGCCCCTCTGCTCCCCCTCACACCGCCCCGCCCCCCGACTCCAGCTGAGATGCCTTCAGCGAGGAGAGGAGGGAAGGTGGAGGGTCAGCTGCCAGCTCAGCCCCTGAGAGCAGCGCTTCAAATCGGAGCTATTTTTAGCTCTTCTCTCCAGCGTCCCTGACATCAGCTGAGCAGTGGTGGCGGCGGCGGGCACACATCTGAGGGAGCAGGCATGAAATGGCACTTCCCTGCAGGGGCCCAGGGGGAGCGGGGGAGCACCACACAGCTTCGGGGAAGGGAGGTGGCGGCCGTGGGTGTCACTGAGGCATCTTCCTGGATGTAGGGTCAAGGTGGCAGGTGGCCAGGGCCTCCTCAGCCTTCCGGGGCTCAGGAGAGCATAAGGAGGGTGGAGGCCACACCACCTGCCCCCGCCTCGTGTCCCCACCAGCAGAGTGGGGGCCCCCGCTGCTGCCCCTGATCTGAGACTCCGGAAGGAGCTTGATTAAAAAGATCCGTGCACCTTGGCAAACCTACACTTGGGAGAAATACTTTTTCTTCCCCGTTATGAGCTTCCAGAAGGACAGAGACCCAGTTTCTAGGCCGTGGTTTATCTCTGCATACCCGGTGCCGGGCACCCCGCCAGGTGGGCACTCAGTGTTTGTCTCATGAATGAAGGAACCAATTGGGCAGCTTGTTAATAAAATCCTTGAGCTCGAGAAAGTTCATTCCAAGCTCCCGGGGGAAGTGTGGGGAAAGCCTTCCTGTTCTCCCGGCTCAGGGTCAGCGCCCACTCTCCACTGGGGGCACCGGGACTGGAGCCCAGAGTAGCTCATGGGACCCTTCCCTCCCTCCCACCCTCCTTTCCTCCCGCCCTGCCCTCCTTTCCTCCTCCCTCTCTCTCTCTCTCTCTCTCTCTCTCTCTCTCCCTCTCTCCCTCCCTGTTCCTCAAGCCTCACTCTGGGGCCCGCCCCGGAGTCCCCAGTCCGGAATGAGTGACTGCATGCCATTCCTCTTCTAGCCAGCAGAGCTCTTTCCAGCCAGGCAAACAGCCCATCCCTGGGCGCCTTGTACTTCTCTGCTTGGAGCTGGGGCCACGCCCACAATGGGAAGGGCCACTCTGCTGTCCCCCAAATTAGAGCTGAATTCTGACAACAGGCCCTGACAGGGTGGTTCTGCCAGCTTCCTGATAAACAGATGTCCCAGGATTTAGGTGACGTGGCCTCGGCTTAGAGCACATTCCAGGTGATGCAAGGCCAAGGCTGGGGAACATGGATCCCCTAAACGTTAGTGGCTGTTCAAATAACTCACAACGCTGAGAGGGGACCCACTGACCCAAAGGAAAGCCACCTGCACTTTGCCAGGGGCTTTGGATCTCGGTACACATGCAAACATGAGCCCACCCAGGGCAGTGGCCACAAGGAACTCTGGGCCTTTGTCACAAGCCTCAGGTACAGGGTGTGGCTAAACCTCCAGTGTCCCCTCCAGAGTGGATCTGTGGGGAATGAGTTAATCTGAGGTGTTCAGGGAGGGTGTTTGGCTTACCCACACTGCCTCCTGGGGAGAGGTACCCCAGTGTTTGTTCTCCCTATGGGCTAACTTGTCCTCTCAGATCCCCTAAGCGTGTCCCTTTTCGACTTTCACGAGTGCTCACCGCAGCAACCTGGCTCTTCCCGACTGTACTCATTCAACGCCACGACTGAACTCCGCTGCGTGTCAGGCACTGCACTAGGCCCAGGACACCCAGCCTCACTCCCCGCCCCCTCCCTCTGAGTCGCCCTGCCTCTGTCCCGTGACTCCATTGGTCCCAATAGAAGATGAAGTCGCTGGGTCGATGCCCTGTGTGTTCAGTATTTCATGTCTGGCATTTAGGCTCCGGAAGCCTCCTTCCAGCAACTTCCAGCAGGGAACATTGCCCGTGGTGCGTGAGGAAAGGCCCGAGGAATCCATGTGATGGGCTTGCCCTGACCTCGAGGCTGTTCTGCGGCCCCCAGGCCCCGGCTGTGTGGCCTTGGGAATACCCTCCCCGCTCTGTGTTCTCCGTAGCAGGATGAGCAGGTAAGACCCAGTTCTCAGGCCCTGGCACTACATTGACCTTGTGGGTCTGGTCTGCTACCCAGAGACCTTTCCAGATCAGCGGTCATCTTGCGGGGCTTGGGCTGTCTCTCCCAGAGCACCCCCCTGCGCCCCCCCCCATTCCCCTGCAGGGGTGAGGCTCTGCTCCTCCAAGCCCTCTTCCGTATGTGGGCCCCGTCCCCAACCTGGGAAGCCAGACATGTCATGTGCGCTGTTTCCTGAGGCCGCCCAGGGAAACAGGCCAGAAATAGAAACAGAAAGTGGCATTTAGTCGAGTTTGCATTGTCCCAGCCAGGAGGCCAGTGACGCGGCCACAGCGTGGAGCGCACTGCCAGGTGGTGCAAGGCCTCGGCGGCTCACCAAGGCCCCGGGCCGCCCATCCTCCCCGGGAGGCCCCTGAAGTGAGACACATAGAGGGCTGCAAGGGACAGGCCTGGGCTCCCCCTGCTCCCAGGCCAGGGTCCCGCTGTGTGAGCCCCACACTAGGCTGCTCTCTCCCTGGCAGCCTCCCCATTCGCTGCTGGGGACACGGGGCGTGCAGGGGGAACACTGGGCTGGGAGTCAGGAAACCTGGGCCCCAGGGCCACTTCCACAGTTGACCGCCCGTAAGGTCTGGCTGGGACTCCTTGCCCCTCTTGTCTGACCCCAGACCCCAATCCGTAAGTAAGGAACTGAAGGAGTTTCTTACTTCCTCCCAAATCTCCAGATCAAGGGGGCAGCCATGCAGACTCTGTAACTGCCCGATGCCCTGTGGGGAGAAGGGTTCACCTGGGGGACCTGGGCTGGGGGTGGGGGTGTGAAGTGGCCTGGGGCTCAGATCACCTGCCAGGTCCTGGCCAATCCCCTGGGTCAGGCAGCATCACTGCATCGCAGGCCCACACCAGGTGGGGGCGGGGGGCGGGGGGTAAGAATACTACGGTGACTTTACAGAGGGCTTCACCTCTCTGATCCCGTGCCCTCTTCCTCTGACTTCACATTCACCAGCATTGACTTTTCCTCATCACCTTGGACAAAGTGATCCTTTTTGTAAAAAAAATAAAATATGTTTTTATTAATTTCAGAGAGATGGAGAGAGAGAGAGAGAGAGAGAGAGAGAGAGAGAACATCAATGAGGAGAGAGAATCATAGATCGGCTGTCTCCTACACACTCCACACTGGGGATTGAGCCTGCAACCCAGGTATGTGCCCTGACCTGGAATTGAACCATGACCTCCTGGTTCATGGGTTGATGCTCACCCACTGAGCCACACCTGCAATCAGAGCAGAGAGCAGGGGCCATACAGCAGCACCGAGGGCCAGGCTGGAGGCCCAGAGCCAGCCCTGGGCCCAACCTCCTCCCCAGAGCTCTGCCTCTTGCTCCCACAGCCAGGAGGGCACATCCCCCCACAGAACAGTCACCTGAAAGGGGGTAGCGAGGCCTCCCAGGGCCAGGCCTGGAGCCAGGTGCTGGGCTCCCCCCGCAAAGGAGCTCACGTCCGGTAGGGAGACAGGCAAGTGCACCTCGACTGTGACGCACCCTTCATGCTCCTGAATCATGGCGTACATCTGCTGTTTCCCCCACTTTGCAGATGAGGAAACTGAGGCAAATGGGCATTAAATAAGTCATCCAGAAGCCAGTCAAGGACCAGAGCTGTGGACTATGCTGTCCCCCAAAGTATAAGGGGCTCTTAGAGCACAAAGCTCCTTACCCGGTGGGGAGGGCAAGGAAGGCTCCAGAGGGAGGTGAAGTCGGAGCGTTATCTCAGATAGTCAAGAGTACTATTCCACAGGCCGTGGGCATTTAGCCACACCCTGTACCTGAGGCTTGTGACAAAGGCCCTCTCCCACTCAAGCCTGCCTTGGCTCAGGGCGCACGAGGCTGGACCCACGGCCCCTCTGACATGGCCCTTTCCTGGCTCTTTCTAATGAGAAATAACCCACGGTGCTGAGACTGCAAGCTTTCTGAGGCCAGGAGCGGGGTCGGCCTCACCTTTCCATCCTCTCTAGCCTGGAAATAAATGCGTATGGAATAAATGGATGCAGGGATGGTAGGATGGATAGAAGAAGGGCTAGAGGAGGTCACAGTTGAGAGGGAGCAACAGCTTCTGAGCAGGGAGGCTGGGATTCACTTCTTCCTGAAGGTGGTCATAGCCTGGCCAGTGGGCCCAGGGGGCTCTTTGCTCTCAGCTCCCAATCTCCCCGAGGGCCACCGGGAGCCAGCGCAAGCCCCGACTCACAGACACCTCGTCTCCCAGGAGCTGCTGAGGCCAGGAGGCAGCAAGAGCTCTTCCAGGAGCCTGTTAGAGCAGAGAGCACCACCCTGCGCCAAGAGCCCTGAGGTGGCCAGAGTCCCATCCCCTCCCCAGCCTCAGTCACTTCATCCATAAAATGGGAAGAAGGATCTCTTGTGGATTCTCTTTCAGCTTCCTACAGGCGCAGGTGAAGAAGTGGTACATCCACACAGCAGTCTTCATCTAAGAACACGTAACAGGAACAGCAAGCCTAGTCTCTTCCCTCGACAGAGAGGGCTTAATAATTCATTAATTCCTACCTCAGCACATTCTGCAGAACTTGAGAGGGCAAGAGCATACGATACAGTTGGCCAGCACCAGACCCTCCGCTAGCTGGCCAGACTACCCCCCTCCCAAGGTCGCCCATGAGTAATGTTGAACATTTTCTATGAGTCTGCTAGACGTTTCTCACGTGCCATCTTATTTAACCCTCACGGCAGCCCCACCAGGCAGGCACTATTATTGTGCTGTCCCAGACCTGAGAGACCTGATATGTGGCAGCTCCTGCTTTGTTATTCTTTTTATTTATTTATTTATTTATTTTATTTTTAGAGAGAGAAGGGAAAGGGGGAAAGAGAGAGAAACATCAACTTGTTGTTCCACTTATTTATGCATTCATTGGTTGCCTCTTGTATGTGCCCTGACTGGGGATCAACCCACAGCCTTGATGTATCCAGAGGATGCTCTAACCAACTGAGCTATCTGGCCAGGGATAGCTTTGTTATTGTTTTTCAAGAGTGCCCCCCCCTCTCTCTCCATAGATCTATGCCTGATACACTCTATGTGTGCCATGTGCACCCAGTCACTTAACATGACTTGTGAGGCAGGTTCTATCATAGCCCCATTTCACAGATGAAGAAACTGAGGCACAAGGAAATCAAGCAGCTTGCCTAAGGTCACACACGTGGCAGGCAGCAGAGCTGGGAGTTGACCCTGAGCCACGTGGCTCTGTTTCCCAGACAGAGCGACCAGTGTACCTGACTCATTGCATTTCCCCAATTACTGTTTCCTTTGAATCTCTGGTGTAGATAAGGTGGGTATCATTGTTCCCCTTTACAGAGGACACTGAGGCTGTGAGAGTTTGACTTGTGGAATTTCAACCGCCAAGACATTCGGGGTCACGCACAGCAGCCGAGGCTGGTCCTCAGTGTCTCCGAAACCACCCGCCACAGCCATGGAGGTCCTGCTCGCTCTCCCCTGGTCCGTCACAGTCACCCTGGAATACTGTCATCCTGTTTACAGGGAAGTCACTCCAGAAATGTCTGCCCAGGGGTCTGTCATGGGCTGAAATGTGTCCCCTCCAAATTCATACGTTGAAATCCGAACCCCTAGGTCTATGACTATTATTTGGTGATAGAATCTTTAGAGTTAAAATGAGGTCATGTGGGTGGGCCCTACTCCAATCTGATGGGTGTCCTTATAAGAAGAGGAGACGAGGACACAGACGCGCACAGACTAAGAGACAATCACATGAGGATGCAGTAAGGAGGTGGCTGTTATGGACTAAATTGTGCCCTCCCCAATTCATATGCTGAAGCCCTAACCTCCACTGTGACTATATTTGGAGACACGGCACTTAAGGAGGTGATTTAAGGTTAAATGAGAGGGTGGGGCCCTAACCCGATGGGATGGGTATCCTTGTAAGAAGAGGAAGAGAACACCACAGACTTCTTCCTCTGTGCACAGCGAGAGGTGGTTGTTCACAAGCCAGGAAGAGAGGCCTCAGCAGAAACCAACCCTGCCAGCACCTAGCCCTTGGACTTCCAGCCTCCATAAGTGGGAGAGAATGCATTTCTGTTGGGTGACCCTAGATCACTCATGGAGAAAGAGGTCTCCGTTGATTAATCCAGCAAATGGTCGCTGCATGAGTGCCAGGCCTTGAGGCGTTTGACAGAAGGAGGGGTGGGAGCAGATGTGGCCAGCGGCTCTGAACCCCAGGCTCAAGTTCTGATCCCCTTCCTGCTGTTAGACTGCCATTCCTTTGATTGAAGCCAAACGGGGTAACACGTCCTGTCTCACTTTGCAAGAACTGCAGAAAGTGGGAGTTGGACTGGGCAGGAATCCAACCCTTTCCTTTACAGACAAAGAAAACGGAGGCCAAGAGAGACAGGGCTGGCAGTAATCTGTCCCCGGGTCCCCTGGCCCCCGCCGGCCTGCGTTTTTGCTGCCATCTGCTGTCTTCCCTCAGGGGTCTGCTTCTGGGCCAGGTGCCGCTGGTGGGAAGGGGCAGGAGAGAGAGCTGGGGCCACTTGGCTACGATTTGCCTAGGGCTGGCCCTGGAGAGTAAACCCCGTGCATCCTCCTCTGTGGCCCGAGGGCTGGAGCACCTCCCTCCTCCCAGTGGCCCTTTACTTGGCTTAACATTTCTCTTTACTTTCTGCCCAGCCCAAGACAGGGCTGGGAGGATGGTGGGGGTGATGTTAGCGGCTTGCCCTGTTTCTAGCCCTGCCTTGGGGCCGTCTTCTCTGCCCTGGGATGCCAGCTCCACCAAGGCCTGCCCCACACGCTGCAGAGTGGTTCCCAAGGGGGCAGAGAGCTCACCCCAAAGAGGGAGAGGCTGAAGGGCCACAACCGGACCTGAGAGCCCGGCTGATTGTCAGCAAGGTGAGCACTAAAGGCATGATGATGGGTGGACACTGCTGGGAAGACATTTCTTCCCTCCTCGCTGCTGAGAGGCCTGGGGGTGCGAGCCCCTACGAGCCCCAGGGAATCAGAGAAACTCAGCAGGTGCCAAAGAAAGGGGAGAATTGAGCCAATGACTTCAGGGAGGTCACAGCCAATAATCACAGCAAAAGGGGGGCTGCCCCCTCTGCACCTCCCACCCCAGGGGCTAGTGGGGAGAGAGACTGGACTAGAATTTGGGATTAAACTGCCTTCAGCTTCTCAGATGCAGGCGTGGCCCCTCTCTTATCTGCGTCCCCACTGGAAGAAAGGACTCATCCACCTCTTACAAGTCCTTCCACTCCCCAGGGCCACAGAGCTGGCATCTGCCTGGAAGGAGCTTCGAGAAGCTGGAGGTCCAGGGCATGCCCCCAACCCCATGCACTGACCCCACTCACTCTCCTGAGCAGTGCCAGGATCCAGTGCCTGGGGGATTAAGTGTTAATGTCTGGCCCCTCCCAGGAGACGGACAAGCAAGACCCTGGGATACTGATGCACAGCCACCGGCAGGAAGAAAATCTGCGAGGGGACTGCAGGACAGATGGAGACTTCACCTGCCAAGAGCGGCTGGTTCCCTGCTCTGGTGCCCGATCTCACTCCGTACAGAGTGTTCCCATCCCTCCCTGGCATGCCACTGGTGTTCTTCACCCCGTGCCAGGGCAGGCGGCCTCTCCTGCCCTCCTCAGAACCAGCCAACGGGGGGACGGGGGACACCCATGCAGATCAGAATTGGTTATTTTTGGCTCAGGAACTTGAACTAAATCAAAGTAAGAGCCAACCAGTATACCTAATCTTAGAATGATTCCCAGTATTATTATTCTTTTATAAACTGATTTTTTAACGATTAAAATATCTAGCAAATTATAGTTACGTTTGTAATGAAACACTGACATTGTCCAAATCTATTTAAACTGAAACCTTAGGAAACCCACAGTGACTGGAAAGTGTGTTGATCTAGCTGTGTGCTGTGTGACCTTAGGTAAGTCGCTCACCCTCTCTGGGCCTCTGTTTCCCTCATTTGTGTCAGGCTAGCATATCTAACAGCTCTTATTGCTGATTATCTACTCCCTGAATCTCAAAATAGTCTCCAAATGGACTCCGCACAGCCCTTCCATGACGCTCAGTTCTCTGCCTGGGTGATAACCAAGGCAAGTCATGTGGAAAAGGCATGTTCTATATGTGCCATCTGTGAGGAGCTGGGAAACAGAGGCCTGAACCCTGGGACGCGGGGAGCCTGCTGACTCTTTGGAGCCGGCACTAATGTAATTATGTGATTAAGACGTTCATCTTGGTGTTCACTGCGCTTCATTTGGTTAAATCAAAAGTGACAACGAGCTGCCCGGTGGGTGATACTGTTCTCCCAGGAGGGTCCAGGTAGAGCCCTTCTGGGCAGGGTCGTCCTGAGATCTGGATACCCTCTGGAAGGGCGGGCAGTTTAGGAGGCTTTCGTCACCTGGAAAGGCGTGTGCTTGCTTCCGCCAGGGGTTGAAGTCATAGAAGCCACGGGGAGAGAGGTCTGTGGCCTTCGCCTGTGCCAGCCTTCTCCCGTTCCAGACGGAGAAGCGGGCCCTGGTCACTGGCTGAGAGGGAGCGCCTGTGTGTGCCTGTGGCTTCTCACCTTTGAAGAAGTGTGACTCCCTCCCTCTTCTCTATCCCACCGAGAATGATGAGCTCAACTGAGGACGTGACGCGGAGTCCAAGAGCCTCTGGAGAGAGGACACGGGGAAGGTGTAGAGGAAAAGTCTCAGTCGTTACCCAGGCCTGAGCGCTGGGCAGCGGGGCCTGAGAGCATCACTGCTTTGGGGAGTGGGTCCCTTCTTTAGTGCAAAAGCGCTGTCTGCACTCAAACAGGGAAGCATTCAGCCTGGGAGCGCGGCCTCACCTGCCTGGAGACTGGAGGACACCCCTCTGCAGGGCTCCCACTGCCAGAAGTTCCAATCACCTCTGCTGGGTCACCCCACCCTCCTGCCGGCTCTGTGGCTCCCAGACACGGGCTCACGAGGAGATAATGACGGTTCACGTGGTGTTCCCTGCTCTCCAGGATGGCCGGAGGGTTGCTCTGGTACCGCTCCTTTCCCCGTTCTACAGAGGGTGTGGAAACCACAGAAATGAGAGAAGAACTGGGGCCCTCTGCGGCCACATAGAAAGGGCCGCACTTTCCCACTGTGGCCCCAGAAGGTGCGGGGAGATAGGAGCAACGGGTAGACATCGCAGGGAGACGGGCTGTGCCCAGTCTTAGCCCGGCCGCTGTGACAATATCATAGACTGGGCAGCATAAACAGCAGACGGTTATTTCTCAGAGTTCTGGGGGCTGGGGAGTCCGAGAGCTAGGTGCCAGCAGACTCGGTTCCTGGGGAGGGCCCTTCTCACTGTGTCTCACGTGGAGGAGAGAGCTCTGGTCTCTTCCTCGTCTGTCGAGGACATGATCCAGCATGGAGCCCCATGCTCGTGCCCTCCTTTAAACCTAATCACCCCCCACAGGCTCCATCTCCAAATGCCATCACATTAAGAATTGAGCCCTTAGATCATATGTCTCACATGAATTTTGGGGACACACAAACATTTCGTTCATAACACCCAGAATCAGAAAAGGCAGGAGGAAAAGACCAAGGGATCCACCGTACATGGAGCTGGGCACCCCTGTGGCCCTTTCCTCTGTGTTCCTAGGCAGGGATGCTCCGGGGAATCTGAGGGTGGGTGGGAGGTGATTCGGTGTCCCTTCCAAACACATGAGCTTTTGCCACCAGGAAAGGACGAGAGTGAGGCCCTGAGGAGAATAGGGTGGGGAATTTAAGGAGGCACTCAGTCTCAGATGCAACTCTGTGTTTGCAGCACCCTGAAAGTGAGGACCTCCTCAACACTGGTGCCCTGGCACCTTGCCTGCCTCACCCTAGCCCTGACCCTTCTTCAATCCGCCCCTGGTCCAGAATGCCTCCTGATCGGGAATGCATAGAGGTCTTCAGGTGGGTTCAGTCACAGTCTCCTCCAGGTTGTCAAGGGAACCCTCAAGCCCATTCACCCGTGAACACGAGGCGGGGTCAGAGACAGCCGGGGGCACAGGGCGGGGCGGGGGGAAGGGGGAGAGATGCCTGTGGCCCCCTAAGGCAGGAGAGAACCTGATTGGAGTGTGAGCTGAGGCCATTCCTTGGATCAGGAAATGATCCCATGTCTCTACCGAGAGGAAGAAAATGAAAACTCATCAAATTTCACTGTGGGTCAGGCAGTCTGCCAATTACGCACAGTTATCTTATTTGATCCCCGACATAGTCCAGCAAGGGAGGGTTGTTCTCAATTTACGGATAAGGAAACAGAGGCTCCGAGATATAACAGGATCTGTCCAAGGTCACCGAGACCCGGAAGCTCAGGTCTGACACCAAAGTCAGCCTCCTCAAGGTCCCAAGGCCTGCATTTTCATTCCTTCTCTCTCGTCCTCATCTCCTCATCCATTCACTCCTTCAACAAAGATAATCTAAGGGCCTATCACGTGGCAGGAATCGTTCTAGGAGCTTGGGATGCAGCTGGCATTCTGGTGATGGGCAAGAAAGTAACACTCAGGCAAACACAACTGCGATCAAGAAAAAACTAGGGTGATGCGACAGGGTGTGGCCAGGGGCGTGGCCAGATTGGACTGACCAGTCAGGGAGGTCTCTCTGAGGAAGGGACAGCTGTCCTGAGAACTGAATGACAGCCATGGTCGGTGTGGCTCAATGGTTAGAGCGTGGGCCAAAGGGTCACAGGTTCAATTCCCAGTCAAGGTCACGTCCCCAGGTGCTCTGACAGGTAAAGGACTTGATTGGAGGTGTGACCAGGGAGAATTTTCTCTAGAGGGTGCAAGTGTATTTTTTTTTTTTTTTTTACATTTTGTGTCTTTGGAACTTGCTTGGAAGGGGGATTTGGCTCAACATTTCTTATCTCCTCTGCCCCATTTGCAGGCTGACATTCTGACTCATCTGTTTGTGAAGCTAGACAGGATCTCAGTTTTGGCCCCTGTCCGAAAGTCCAAGTAGTGACTCTCCTTTGAGCCTGAGCATCCTCACCGGTCCCCCTGCAGCTACCCTGGGCCCCAACGTCAGTGGACTGAATACCCAATACGGCCGTCGCTGCTTCTCTGTTCAGCCCCTCCGGTGGCTACCAGCTCACTCAGAGTCCCAGACCAGCCACAGTCTTGACAAAGGCCTCCAGCTTCCTCCCGGGTCTTCCCTACCTGGCCCCCTCGCTCGCTGGGCCCCAGCCACACAGGGTTGTCAGCTGAATCAGGCTTGCTCCTGCCCCAGGGCCTTTGCACAGCAGTCCCTCTACCAGCAACGCTCTTTCCCCAGAGAAGGCACGGCTCTGTTGGCGAGGCCTTTCCTGACTACTCAGGGGAAAGAGGAACCCTCCCCTGGAACGCTCCTCCTCCCCTTTCTGCTTTATTTTTCTCCAAGCCATTTTTACCATCTCTACCATCCTACCCTGTTCACTTAGATCCCTGTTTATTGCTGCACTAGAACGATCATGTCACGAGGGCAGGGATTTCTGCTCAGTGTGAATCCCCAGCCCCTAACACAGTGCCTGGTGCAAAGCAGGCCCTGAAGAAGCACTGAGTGAACGCATGAAGAGAGCCGAGCGTGAACTTTGGGGTCAGTCCTGGGTTCAAATCCCAGCTCACAGCCATGTGCCCTTGGGTAAGCGACAGAACCTCTCTGAAGCCACCGTTTTCATGTCTCTCAGGCGGGTGACACGACCCCCACCTCAGAGGGTGGTGGTGAGGAATGTGTGAGCCGTTGAGCAGCGCAGGGAGAAGATTCAATAAATACCGGCAATCTGCCGTCTCCTGCTACAGCCCACCCCACATTTCAGTGGCTGCAGAACTGGGGGTGATGCAAGAGCCCAGTGGGCCAGAGGCTCCCCCAGGTGGGGTATCGCCAGCCATCCAGAATCCACAGACTGGAAAGTGCCTGCATCCGCCCAGGGGACCACATGGGTTCGATGACCTCTTCGAACCTTCTCCTGGATGCATTGACTCCCCAATGCCCTGGGATGCATTGACTCCCCAACCTACCTCGTCAGGGCCGGAGCTGCCGACAACCTCCGTGCGTCCCAGGGACACTTTGCACAGGGAGATGGCTGTGGGACAAATGAACAGTGGCATCTACAAACCCTGCACTCCCAACGCCCTCCTGCAGTTTCCAGAAGGCCTGCCTCCATCCCACACCGAAGCACATTGACTCGCTCAGGGCCTGTCCTGCGGACACTGCGCCTTACTCAGGTCTGGAGCTCAGACCTGGAGGCTCAAAACCACGGAGAGAGAAAGGTGCCCAGTCTCAGGACCCCAGATTCTCCACATTCATGGATGAAAGCCATCGTGACTCTCCCCACTGCCCAGATGGAACCCAGTTCACCTGGAGCCTGTGGGGACACAGACCTGGGTCATTTCCATGGGGGTAATGATACCTCGATCTTCACAAGGCCTTTGGGCAACATCCTCTTGGTCTTAAAGAGAAGAGGAAACCCTAGTAATTGCCCTTAGAAGTCTCCCAGCAATCCACACCTGCCTGTCACTGTGGCCTTCCCCACGAGAGGCTGCCTGCCCATCCTGGAGCCAGGGCCGGGCCCATCATGCCCTCCATTTCTCTAGCAGCTACAGCTTGGGACCCATCATGCTCCCAGACCTGCTCCCTGACGCCAACGGGATGAGCCCAGGCCAATGTCTGCAACATTCTCGAAAGCCCTGTTCCCTGCCCATGGCCCAGGCCCATGGGACTACACCCTGACTCAGTTTCCCTGACCAGCACTCCAGGACCCTGTGAAACCTGCAGTGCATACACCTTGCATATATTTTTCCAGTTCTCTTCCTGCTCCAGATCTCCTTCCCTTACCTCTTCCTTGAGGGTGCCGGCCAAGGGCCACCGACTGGTTTGGACACCCAGCAAGCCTGCTCGTGGGGCTCTCGGTTGTCTTAGGATACCACATTGCCAAGGCCCTAGACCCACACGCTAGCAAGCCCTGGCCTGATAGATGGCAGGTCCCTGGGTCCTGTGGACACATGTCCACCCTAAGTCCTTCCTTCCCAGTTCTGAGAAACCCACAGTGGCTACGCTGAGTTCTGATGCAGGCACCGCCCAGTGGGCATGACTCAGGGTTAGCAGACTCCCTTGTTCTGTAGAGGGAACAGAGCTACAGTGAAAGGCTAGGCTCCCCCCAAACACTGCCATCCTCCTCGGGCTCTGAGGACCCACAGACATTCCTACGTGAGGAGTTACCTGGAGGCAGCTGCCTGCCCGGCCGGCCGTGGACCACTGGCACCTAGCACAATGCAGGGAGGAGGAAAGCAAGGATATGGCGACATTTCCGGCTTTCCAGTTATTTTACACGATAATCACAGGCATTCAGGGGCCTCGTGGGAGCCTTTCCAGATTACTCTCTTTCCAGAAGGAAAACCAAGACAGCAAACAGCTCCCTCGAGACTCAGGGGAGTGAGGGCCTGGTGCCTGGAAGCACCATCTCTCTCTCTCCAGCAGCTGCAGGGTGTTGCCGGGGCAACAGATGGCTGTCTGACAGGATGTGGCAATTTAACTCTTACTCCACACAAAACACGAAAGTGAGAATGATTTAACAGATGTTCTTGCTTCCGATAGTTCACGCGACAGAGACAAGCTTGTGTCGCATCTGGTCTGGGCCTAGTAAGGCATTTCCGACTCCCACATGGGACTGTCTCACGCCCAGCAGGTGTGGGCCGCCCGGTTCCCTGGGAACCAAAGAATGGTCCTCACTCTCCCTGATACTAGGATTCCTCAAGGGCACCAAGCTCACCTTCAGGCCAGGACAAGGAGACTGAACTGAGATCCTCTTTAGTTGCAGCAATGCCAAAAGATCATAGTATGGCTCTCAAACGTCAGAGTGCGTCAGATTAGGGAGCATGATGGGTGGTGCTGAAACACAGATATCTGGGCCCACCTTCGGAGTTTTGGATTCAGTGTGCTGGGCTGGGGCCCAAGAATTTGTATTTCTAACAAGTTCCCAGAGGATGCTGATCCGGCTGGTCCGGGCACCTCCCTTTGAGACCGCAGTGTGTACGGCCTTGCCACTCAAAGCCGGGTGCTAGACCAGGGGGTCAGTACCACCTGCACACTTGTTAGGAATGCATGTTCTCGGGCCCTGCTCTCAGAACTCTGGAATAGAATCTGTGTCCCATTCTGGGGCCCAGGGTTCTGGGTGTCAGCAGGCCCTCCAGGTGATTCTGATGCACGGTGACGTTTGAGAAGCGCCGGGCTGGGACAGCGGGTCTTAAACCTTCGCTGTGCATCAGAATCACCGGAGAACACCTCGAGGGCCCCGGCTGCACGCCAGGCTCTGGGGGTGGGGAGCCCACCGTCACATGTAAAGGTCTCCAGGTTGATTGCAATGCACAGCCCAGCCCGAGCACCACTGGCCTGGAGCCCGGCTGCACAAGTGTGGTCTTGGGACCCAGGGCATCAGCTCCCCCTCACCCAGAGCTGGTTAGAAATGCAGAGTCTCAGGCCCTACCCTGGCTGCACCAGACTCTGGCCTTCGGTGAGATCCCAAAGTGATTGGTATGCATAGTCAAGTTCAAGTTCCATTGATCCCGAGACCCTGCTGCCCACACCTCCTGATAGTATGAGCTCTGAACAAAGCATTCGTCTTCTCTGAGCCTCAGTTTAGTCATCTGTAGAATAGGTTTCCTGCATAAGCCAGATAGCCATGCATCCCTCACATGGTTGTGAGGTCAGTGAGACTACACTCGAGGTGCTTCACTGCAGAGGCTTGATTCGTCTCCACGGGAAAGCTCCCGGACTCCAAGAGGATACCAGGTGCTGCCCCTGAGCCCTTCCAAACCACCTGGGTCTCTTTTGGTCTAAGGCTGTTTGGTCTGAGGGTTTTAGAAAGATCTTTGGGAGGTTAGAGCAGTGGGTCCCAAACTACAGTGTGCCCGAATCACACACGCGGGGACCAAGTCCTGATGCTCAGAAACAGCCTCTAGCTCTGGCTGATTTGGCTCAGTGGTTAGCGTGTAGGCCCGCAGACCAAAGGGTCACAGGTTCAATTCCTGGTTAAGGGCACGTATCTTGGTTGCAGGTAGTGGGAGCAAGTGCAGGAGGCAACCAATTGATGTGTCACTCTCACATCAAAGTTTCTCTCTCTCTCTCTCTCTCTCTCTCTCTCTCTCTCTCTCTCTCTCTCTCTGTATGTCTGTCTCCAGGAGTCTGGAGCTGGAAAGGCTGGGGCTGCCCATGGAGGCCATGCAGGAGGAAGCTCCCGAGACCAAATCAGAGATGCCAAGACCAGGAAGACAACCTGAGGCTGGAGACAGAGCTGTGACTGCAGTAAGTGGAAGGTGCAGAAGAGGTGGGAGAGGCAGGTCCAAAGTAGCAGCAAGGAGGGAGGACAGGGCTGGCTCAGCACAAATGGGAAAATAGGGGTTTCAGCCCTTGTTCCTTCTCCAGGAGGTTCCTGCGCTCCTGTTGGCCAAGGCCTTGGCTGGACAAGTGCACTGAAGATCGGAGACCTGACCCTAAGGGCACGCCAGGAGGGTGGGGTCTCCCTACTCAGAGCACAGCCCCAGGGGCCAAGGGGAGCAGAGATGGAGAACAACCACGCTTCCTGCCCCCCTGAGCCCCACTCACAGGATCTGCTGCTTCTCAGAGGTCCGCCTATGGCGAGGGAGGGTCCTTCTGTTGCTCCTTCTTGTATCTAAGGTCAGTCTCCTTGGAACCCTAGTGCTCAGGAGGGGGCAGTATATTTCCCGCCTTGTCGCTGGGGTCCCTGGCTCTCCTCCTCCCTCCTGTCCACTGAAGGGAAAAGTGCATTCACAGGCTAGACATGACTCACCCATTTAAAATGAAGACCAGAGAGCCTATCATTTGCATCAATATGTAAATAAATGAATGAATAAAACAAAAATTACAGGTCTCTCTCAGTGCTTGCGGTGTGAGGATCTTCCATCTGCCCTCAGATCCTTTCCCGGTGCTGTGCTCCAGGGCGCTGACCTGTGTGCACCACACTTGCCCTCTTCTGGGTGGGGTTAGTCAGTGGGGAGCCGGAGCAGGGAGTCAGAGAGGAGGAGGGGGAGGCAAGCTATGTCCCTGACTCAGCTTCCGTCAGTGGCCCCCTCTGCAGAGCGGGCTCTGGTCTGCCTGCAGCGGCGCCATCTCCCCTGCCCACGTTATAAACGGAGAATTTAAAGTAACCCATCAGTAACTGTCATAGATGCCCCAGTATCTTAGTTGAACATTATGCAGCACAACAAAGCAACTATGGAGGAGAAAAGATGCTACATTAGCCACTCCTCCCAGGACATGCCCACTGCCTGGGGAGCAAAGGGTTCCCCTAAGTTTAGGGTCCCCTAGGTTTGAGGTTCTCTAGGTGCAGTGCTCCAATCTGAGAAGGAAGGAAGGAGGGGTATTAGCTGAGCCTTACTGTACCAGGCTTTCTCACATTCTTTCATTCAATCTTCCCAACCGTCCTCTGAAACCTATTTTATTCCCATTTCATAGATGAGAAAACTGAGGCCCAGGGAAGGCATAAGTCTACTGATATTTCTTGAGTGTCCACTTTTGGTTGGTACCATGACTAATGCTTTCCAAACGGTATGTCGTTTTTTTCCAGAAAGTATTCTCATTCTTTTTTTTTTTTTTTTCACAAGTAGGAAATGGAATTTCAGAGAGGCTAGGTATTTGTTTAAGGTCACATAGCAAGTGAACGATAAAGCCAGATTGAAAGGCATATCTTTCCAACTGCCCAGTGATACTTCTCGTTATGTCCCAGTTGCTTCCGTTAGATGGTGGGGTGGGAGGGAGGAATAGGAACCTCAAGAAGATGTTCCTACTGGCAGCTAGCTGGGCTCCACAGATGCTAGCAGGCTCTGATCTACTAGTCTTAAGAGAGTTCTGTACTATATGCTTCTACCGTTAAGAACTAAGCCAGGAATTAGAGTGAAACACCTCTCCTTAAGAACGCGAGAAGAGCAAGGCCTGACTGGGGGACTTTTTAACTTACAGAAAGATGGGTGGACAGAGAGGAGAGAGCCTTGCCCACAGTCACACAATGGGACCAATACTGCTGGGTCCTTTCTGGAATGTCCTTTGAAAACAGTGCATGGGGATGTGGTGTAGGCAAATGCCTGTACTCAATGCCTCCCACAATCACATCAAAATTACAACTAAAATACAGAACAACCATCATCCAGAACCGCCGGAAAGCTGGCTGAATGGCAGTCCTACAAATAGAGAAGTAAAGAAGAAAGCACACTGAGACTGGTAGGAGGTGCGGAGGTGCGGAACGGGCTGTTCTGGCACCCACAGGTGCCGCTTTTAATCAGGAGGGGGATTGCCTCTGCGGAGGTCTCCTGGAGGAGCAAGGGGTCCCAGCCCCACACCAGACACCCATCATAGGGCCCCAGAGCTGGGAAAAGAAGTCCCTATTGCAGTAAGAACTACAGACTGTAAAAACCAGTGTGGATTGGGACTCAGTGACACAGAGGCTGCTGGAGACCCAGCTGCTCCTCTTAAAAGGCCGGTGCACAAACTGAACTTACAAGCTCCCACTTCCTCTGAGCTCCAGTGCTGAACAAGGCTCTGGGGAACCCAGACACATACAAGGAGGAACTGGACTGTCTGGCATCTGGGCAGGAACTTGGGGGCATCTTTCTTCCAGACAGAGGTGCTCACAGTGGTCATTGTTCCCATGCCGGGACCTCCCTGGTGCAGTGCTGACTGGCAGCCATTTCTGTTTGCTCCACCCTGGTGATTCCCTGAAACCCCACCCACCAATTTACAACCCCATTCCAGCTGTGTGCAGCAGCTTTTGCATATAAGTGGCCTGTCCTTTCTCAGGCTAAAACCTGTCAAACAAGCTGCAGCTGGATCAGGGAGCCCAGACTTATCAATAAAAGGCCCAAAACCCGTCATTAGCACCAGCCTGCCTTGCTTCACAGCTGGGCCTCATCTGGGCACTTCCAAACCCAATACAAAGAGGAGAAATCTGCAGATCTCTTTGTAGCTCCTGCTGGGTGGCCCTAGACAGTGACTGACTTTGCACCTCTCTGGAGACCCAAGAGCCAGTGTACCCAGTAGTCGGCGTGAGACCATGCCAGATTGCAACTCTTCACATCCTTAAGCAACACACTCAAGTGGCTGACTCAGTGAACACCAAAGCCCCACTGAAGCAAGTCCTGCTCCATAAGGGTGTCTCCTGCACAGCAGCTCTCCCATTGTAGTCGCAGCTAGTCCCCACAGCCAATTGGCCTGGAGGTCAATTACTTCCTGTGACACCAACAGCAATCAAGGCTCAACTACAAGTCTGTGCACACAGCCCACAAAGGGGTGTGCCTACAGTGTCCACCTCAGGTGACTGGGGAGGCTGAGCCACTGGGCCTTATAGGACACCTAGCACACAAAGCCACTCTATCAACTCAAGGAGACTTAGCAGCTCTACCCAATACATAGAAACAAACACAGGGAAACAGCCAAAATGTGGAGACAAAGAAATATGTCACAAACGAAAAAAAATGGAATAAAGCAAACTACTGGATATAGAGTTCAAAACTACGGTTATAAGGTTACTCAAGAATCTTCTAGAAACCTCCAAGGGACTTAGTGAGACTTTCAAGGATCTTAGTGAGAATGCAAAAAAAAAAAAAAAGGAAAAAGGAAAAAGGACCAGTCAGAAATTAAGCATCCACTGACTGAAATAAAGAATAACATACAGGGAGTCAACAGTAGACTAGAGGATCCCAAGAATCAAGTCAACAATTTGAAATATGAGGAAGCAAAAAACACCCAACCAGAAGAGCAAAAAGAAAAAAGAATAAAAAAAAAAAAATGAAGATAGTGTAAGGAGCCTCTGGGACAACTTCAAATGTACCAACATCTGAATTATGGGGGTGCCAGAGAAAGAGTGAGAGCAAGATATTGAAAATCCATTTGAAGAAATAATGACAGAAAACTTCCTATACCTGGTGAAAGAAATAGACTTACAAGTCCAGGAAGTACAGAGAACGCCAAATAAGAGGAACCCAAAGAGGACCACACCAAGACACATCATAATTAAAATGCCAAGGGCAAAAAACAAAGAGAGAATCTTAAAAGCAGCAGGAAAAAAGCAGTTAGTTACCTACAAGGGAGTGCCCATATGACTATCAGCTGATTTCTCAACAGAAACAATGCAGGCCAGAAGGGAGTGGCAAGAAATATTCAAAGTGATGAATAGCAAGAACCTACAACCAAGACTACTCTACCCAGCAAAGCTATCATTTAGAATTGAAGGTCAGGTAAAGAGCTTCACAGACAAGAAAAAGCTAAAGGAGTTCACCACCACCAAACCAGTATTATATGAAATGCTGAAGGGTATTCTTTAAGAAGAGGAAGAAGAAGAAAAAGATAAAGATAAAAAATATGAACAACAAAATGGCAACAAATACATATCTATCAACAATTGAATCTAAAAATCAAATGAGTAAAAAATCTGATGAACAGAATAAACTGGTGAATAGCATAGAATCAGGGACAGACTGATGATTCTCAGAGGAAAGGGTATGTGTGTGGGGGGGGGTGGGGGGGAAGAGATTAGACAAAGATCTTATATGCATTGTATGCAAAACCTATGGGCACAGACAATAGGGTGGCTAGGGCCTGGGGTGGGGCAGGAACTGGGTGAGGGGACCTATGGGGGGGAAAAAGCAGGACATCTGTAATAATCTCAACAATAAAGATTAAAAAATAATAAAAATAAATAGTATATGGCCATTGGGGGGGGGGGGGGGTTTAAAAAAAAGTCCATTAAATGGAAGGTCCATGAAAAAAAAAAAAGAAAGAAAGAAAAGAAAACAGTGTATGGGCAGCAGAGATATAGGGCACCCCACCCTCTCAGGGCCAGCAGTAGATGTTCCCAGATGAGGCGAGGGTCCGCCTCCCCAATCCTAAACTTGGACCACAGGCCCTGCCAGGCCCCAGTCACTGGGTGGCTCAGCCACATTCTGGGCTGTCTCCTTTTGCAGGAAAAATTATTTTTCATTTCATCCCTACCCCCAGCTTTGGTGGGAGAGAGGGTGACAGGTGACTAGCTGGATTACCACCTATGGCACCTTAAAACATGTCGCTTTTATCCTCATTCTTCCCCTGTCCCTCTTGCTGAGGAATGTTACCCCACTGAGATTCTATTTATTCTACAGGAGCTGGTTTCATAGGAAAAGGTTCCATCTGTGGCAAGTGGAAGAGGAAAGAGCACAGAACTCAATGCCAGCAGGCTGGGATTCAAGGGGAAGGAGGAGGATAGTTATGGGCTGAATGTCCGTGTCCCCCCCACCCCGCCCCCCGAAATTCATATGTTGAAGCCCTAACCCCAGTGAAATGGTAATAGGAGGTGGGATCTTTGGGAGGTAATTAATTTGAAATGAGTTCATGAGGGTGGGGCTCCCACAATGAGATTAGTGCCCTTACAAGAAGAGGGAGCTAGCTCAACCTCTCTCCACCCTCACACACACTGAGGAAAGGTCCTGCTAGGACTCAGTGAGAAGGCAGCCAGCTACAAGCAAGGGACATGGTCCTCACCAGGAAGTAAATCGACCAGCACCTTGATCTTGGACTTCCAGCTTCCAGAACTGTGAGAAATAAATGCTGCTGTTTAAGCCATTGACTCTGTGGTGTTTTGTTATAGCAGCCTGAACTGACTAAGACAGATGAGGTGTTATTGTTTAATGCATACAGCGTTTCATTGAGGGGCATGAAAAGGTTCTAAGATGGATGGTGGTGATGACTGAACAACAATGTGAATGCCACAAAACTGTTCACTTACATGTGTTTACAATGGCAAGTTTTATGTGACGTGTATTTTACCACAATTTAAAAATTTTTAATTAAAAAAACAAGGATGCCTGGGTTCAAATGCCAGCTATGCCACTTGCTGGCATGTGACCTCGGGGAGTTGCTTAGCCTCTCTGAACCTCAGTTTCTTCTTCAGTCCAGTGGTCCAGGACTGATCAACCTGGGCAAGGCTCCAGCAGTTGAGCCAATAGCTACAGGGGACCAGCTGCCACCTGCTGGCCAACAGTCCCCTCGGCTTCCCTGGGATGGAGAGTCCTGGGGGAAGGAGTGTGACGGCTGCTCCCCCATCTCCCACTCACGAGGAGGCAACAGAACTGCTTCTCCCGGCAAAGAACACACAGCAGCCTCGAGGCGGACTGCTGTCCAGGAATAAAAGTCACTCTGGTATTATCCCCCAGCTCTCAGGTTCAAATAAAGTCACAATGAAAAGCAAACAACAGCTAAGCAACGTGTTTCCAACCTTTGTCCCCTGAGTGGGCCAGAACCGCGGCACTTTCCCTCTGCGGGAGTGTTCCCTCACCCGCACCCGCCAGGCTCTGGGAAGCAACTGAAAGAAGGGAAATTACCTCTGCGCTCCGGCCCACGCCCCAGCACAGCGCGTGCTCTTGCAGATCTGCGGGATCCTCTGTGGGCTGGAGGTAAGGGGAAGACTCAGTTCCAGCACGTTTTCCGTAAAAGGGGAAGCACAGCCTCCTGTGGGAGCAAGAGCTGGGGAGTCAGGAGGCCAAGACTCCAATCATGAGCTGAGGGCAGTGAGGTGGTCTCTGTGCATCCACCATGCTCTGCTCTGAGAGGCTTTGGTTCAAATCCCTGCTCTGCCACATGGACCTTCACTCTCTGAGTCTCCCTCATAGGAAACATGAAAGTGCCCATACCTGCCCCTTCTCTGAGGGAGGATTTATGAGGTCATGAAGGGAAAGTACATTCGTCGGATGAGTGAATAGAAGTAAACGGGCCCAGCAAAGGGCCCGGCATGGTCCTCCTCCTCTCCTGCTACCATCCTATATGATGACAGGGCCTCTGTGAATGGGAAGCCCTTTTCTTAAATGTTTGCATTGATTTCAGAGAGGGGAAGGGAGATATGAGTCACAGAGAGCCAGGGGACCTTGAACAGCACCGGGTCCGGTCCTCCTTTGCAGGATAAGAACCCACGAGTCAGAGGACCAAGCATGGGACAACCTCTGCATCCCTCCTGGCCATGTTAGAGTCATCTGTGTTTGCCGCTGTCTCCATCGAACTGCCAGCGACTTTAGGACAGCGATCCTGTATTCATTTATCCAATAAATGTTTGTGGGGATCTGTTAGGTGCTAACAGGGAGTGCATGAAGACACCCTGCCTTCAGGAGCTCCAACTCCACAGGCCAATAGCACAGACTGCATCTTATTCCTTTCTTTATTCTTGTGCCAGGCACAGCAGAGAGCCCAATAAATGTTTGTGGAATGAACATCACAAAAGCCATTGAAGCGGCTTAGTGGCTTCCTTAGTCCTAAGCCAGCTCTCTCTCTCTCTCTCTCTCTCTCTCTCTCTCTCTCTCTCTCTCTCTGTGTGTCTCTGTGTGTGTGTGTGTGTGTGTGTGTGTGTGTGTGTCAAGGCTAATTGTTTAGGAAAAAAAGCCCATGGCTTGGATTAAGGCTATTCAGAATTCAAAAGGCTCATTGCTGAGCCTATATAAAGTAAGGCTCATCCATCCAAACAGTAGGCCCTCAACTAATGGCAGCTATTATTTCGGTGGCTTTTTGGAGCAGAAACCGTCATCCACATCACTCCAACTTCTGGATTTTGCTCTTTCTACTCGAGATCTAAAACCTAAAAAGCCCACTTTCTTGAGCCTCCTTCCCATTCATTAGAGGGAATGAAGGAAACAGAAGGGGACTGGCCTCTGGTTCCTCATTAGGCTACCTAGAACAATTTTTCAATTAATTACTGTGACAATGAATGCCTCCAAGACCGACATATCCTCCCTGAAGGCAGAACACATCCGCTGTCTGAGCAGTTTACCTTTGGGCTCACTGAACCAGGAACGAGTGTGTGGACACAGTGGTCATGACCAAACACGCGTGCCATCAGAAACCCGCAGACCCTGAGACTCCTCGCTTACTTGACACATTTGCTCTACCACCTTACTAAGGCCTGGGCCACAAAACATTGACTGACTTCCAAGGTCTATGGATGCCCCCCAAAAGGAAACAGACTCCAAAAAGGTCAAGTGGCATACCCAAGATCACAAAGCTAATAAGGTTTTCTGAGTTCATCTCGGGGATCCCTAGTTTCCCCCATGAGACCTCATCTCATTGAAGCTCCCATTAGGAACAGCCTCGCAGCCTCCCAAGGATGGCTGCCGCCACAGAGGCTGTCCAGCTAGCACCCTTATTTTACTAAGGTGGAGCCCAGGGAGAGTGACCTGCGGAGACCTGGCAGGTTTTCAGTGGTGGAGCAGGATCTAGGACCTGTGCCTCCTCGGCTCCCATTAGTTCTGCTCCATGCAACACTGCCTCCTGGTGGCCATCCGGAGAATACATGTGAAGAAGGACCAAAAATCCAGTCCACTGTACAGGCTAAGAAGCAAGAGAATTTTTTTTTTTTTTTGCACCTTTTCCACCAACCAGTGTCAACCCAATAAATTCAATTTAAAAAGAAACAAGCAAATTTCTAATAACCCAAACAGTTGGTTAATGGGCCTTGGGAGGCGGTGAGTCCCCATCACTGGAGGAATTTGGGACGAGACTAAGTAACAACCTTGGATTGGATTTAAAATATGTTATAACCAATACTGTACAAACATCTATAATAATAAAAGCGTAATATGCTAATTAGACTGGACATCCTTCCGAACAACCTTCCGGATGAAGCTGGGGCTGCGAGGGAAGCCCGGGTCTCGGGTGCCAGAGGGAAGCTGGTGCCAGCAGCTGGGGGAAGGAAGGCCTATTCTTGCACGAATTTTGTGCATTGGGCCTCTAGTCAGTAAATAAGAACCAACAGCCTTTAACAACCAGGACAGCTGGCCTGTGCAGCCCAAATTTATTATCACTGTTGTCACCACTCTCAGAGAGGGTATGAGTGGGAATATCTCTTGGTTGTTAAGGAATCTATAATTGAGGCTGGTCCTGGGATGGAGGCAGTGAGGGGTCATGGTAAGTGAGGGGGCTTTGAAATGAGTAAGTAACTGAGGAAAGGTACTTAATCTCTGTGGCTAGGGGTAGTATTGACCTCCTGAGTTTGGGTAAGGATAAGATGGGCTACTTTTTCAAAACTGCAATCAGAGTGCACAGTAGGCCCTCAACTAATGGCAGCTATTATTTCGGTGGTTTTTTTGGAGCAGAAACTGTCATCCACATCCACATCACTCCAACTTCTGGATTTTGCTCTTTCTACTCGACATCTAAAACCTAAAAAGTCCACTTTCTTGAGCCTCCTTCCCATTCATTAGAGGGAATGAAGGAAACAGAAGGGGACTGGCCTCTGGTTCCTGGGTACCACCTGGGGTCCCCGTGACACCCAGCGACAGTCTAGCCCTCCCACCACTATCACCTAAAACTTAACTCACCAGATTCAGAACAGATTTATAGGGAAGAATAGATTTATTACCTGATATGCATATTTAATGACCTTCAAAGATAGTTCATAAATGCCCCATGCAATTTATTGGTATTTAATGTTACACATTAATTAATAATTTTTCAGTCATCCAACATCTGCCGATTTGAAAAACTTAATATAACATTCAATAACTCTTGTCAAGACTTAATAAATTTCCATGGATTTATACATACGGAGAAATGCACTTCATCTCAAACAAATTAAATAATGCATGTGATATGGTGTGTGTAGGGGAGGGTGGACAATTTTTTAAAGACTAATTTAATAGGGAGTAGGTGTATTTTATCACTTGAGGTTTTTATCAAGGACCCTTATGCATTCTCTTCTAAAAAAGATACGCACCCCAGACCCCCGACTCAGTAGCTATTCTAGATACAGTGTTAGTCTCTGACCTTAACAAAGAAGGAAATGTGGTTCCTCTCTCCCTTCCTAGTCCAGCTCTATCCTTGGCCATCCTCTCTTCTCTCATTGGTTCTTTGCTTGAACAAAGGTGGCTACCCTCAGCCTCAACCACCATCTTTACAGGATCAGCCCACATCCCCAGGCCTGGCCCCAGGTAGCTGGGGCTTTTCCACCCAAACCTGTGCCCCAAGCTCAGTATGCTGGTGCTGCTGTGGGGCTGCTGCCCACCAGCCACCCTCCCAGGCTGCAGAGGCAACTGGACAACTCTCCCTTAGGCCATTGTTATTTTGCCTAGCAAATCCGTCTATGGCAGGATTCATTCTATCCATCAGCTATGTGGTTTGGGATCCATGGCAGTATTTGAGCTGGGGCCAATAGTAGCCTGAACCAAGGCACAGCAGAGAAGGGTGAAGTAGACAGACATTTCCAAGATGGAGCAAAAAGGCTTGGGAACAGATTAGATAGAAGGTGAGGAGAACAAGGCTTTGGAAAGGGATGACAGGTTTTGGGGCAGTAGCCAGATCTAGCAGGACCCCTGGAGGGATTGGACAGAAATCATTTAAGAGCAAAAGATAGTCTAGCATTTCCAAACCTGAATCTAAAAATTAATAGTATTATAAGGGCTGGGATCTAGAAAGAACCTCCGAATTTAGTATCGACTGCACTTTCCACGTAATAAGACATTCCTTCTAAAGATGTCAGACAGTGACACTGCCCAACTTCCGGGTATAACTTGTTCTAGTGGTTGACTACCCTGGTGTCCAGCAATTTCTTCCTTACAATAAAGTTTAATCCTTCGCACGCTAGCTTAAGTCTTTCTTTGATTATTCCTTCTTCATCCAGTGGAAATACCACCATTTGGGGGTTAATAATAGGACCTATTATTATATATAGATGTCCCATCTCAAATCCAAATGATGGCTGATGGGAAAAGGGGCAAATTCATGAACTGTGTTTTTATTCCAAAGGCTAATTGTTTAGAAAAAAAAGCCCATGGCTTGGATTAAGGCTATTCAGAATTCAAAAGGCTCATTGCTGAGCCTATATAAAGTAAGGCTCATCCATCCAAACAAACTTTCACGCACTAAAAACCCTAATCAGCCCAGAGGCCTCGGATGCTGCCCTACGTCAAGGCTGCCACAGGGGGAAGGACTTTAAAGGCGGAGATGCAATCAGTCCATCCCAGCGAAGTCTGCACAAGTCAACACAACTCTTCACGGCGCCTTTCCAATCAGCTCTGTTTCAAAGGCAAAGGCAGGTGGCAACATTCATGTATGGCAGCAAAGTAAAGAGAAATAAAAGATACAGTGAAAATTGGACTTGCCCTTTGATTTCTCCCAGTTGAAAGTCATTTCCCAGAAAACAAGAAATGTTTACTTTCACAAGAAAGAAGAAGGTCTAGGGCAGTGGTCAGCAAACTGCGGCTCTGTTGACTAACGAGTTTGCCGACCACTTCGTAAGGCATTACCCTTACCTAGAAGTTTTGACTTCAGGTTAAAGACATTAGTACATTATTAAAATGTTTTTTAAGTGTTTTTCCCTAAGGCAGTGGTCGGCAAACTCATTAGTCAACAGAGCGGCCAACAGCGGCTGGCGAGCTGCATGTGGCTCTCGAGCTGCAGTTTGCCGACCACCTGGTCTAGGGCAACATGTGTCCTGGCTTCTCTATCTAAGATGCCATAGTTTAATGCCTTCAAAAGTGTCCGGCACATTAACTCTCCGGGCTTAGATCCCTGCTCTGTTAAACAGAGCACATGCCACGCTCTTTACTGGCAACCCTCTCTCCCACATCTGTGCCTCTCCACGACTCCTTGAATGGGTCCTACACTTAGTTTAACTCATCCCCAAGGCTGAGAAGGAATGTTAGTGGCTCAGTTGTGACAAAGAGAAAAATACAAAAATTTTCTGTTCGTTGTCAAGTTATTGTTGGCGAAAGGGCCACCGTCCAGGAGAGATGTTTCTGAAGTCAGTTGTTCAAGCTCACAGGAAGTGATTTGCATGCAAGTTTAGGAAAGAAGGGGAAACTGATCTGTGGCCGGAATTAGGGCCCTGGCGTTTCTCAAAGCCTCCACATGCTGTGACCTTCTTGCAGCAGCTGCAAGGGATGAAGTGGCTGGAGGAGGATAGAATTTGGCAGAATAACTGGAAGGTATTTGAAGGGGGCAGACCCTTGTCAGCTCCAGGTCCAAGGACAGGCTGGGAAAAGCGCACCTGGGGTAGGTTGGCCCCATTTCTGCTCCTTTCTAATTATGTGGTCTTAGGCAAGTCATTTAACTTCTCTAAGCCTATTTTCTTAGCTGTAAAATGGGAGTATATACCAATTAACTTAAAAGTTTATAAAAATCAAATGAAAGAAGTAGATTTAGAGAGAAAAATAATGTAATAAAATAAAAGTAAGGAAATTTAAAGGGCAAAATTAATATTGACAAAAATTTAATAAAATATTTTAAATGTATAATTGATATGTAAATCTAAGAGCTTCTTCTTTGGGGAAAAATAAATTGTTAGTTATCATAATCAAGAAAAAAGGGAAGAAAGCACAAATGCACAAAATGAGAAATGGTGATGGGGAAACAGAGATACAAAAGATGTGAAAGGAATCATACAAGATTTATTTGCTCTGTTCTACACAGCTAAACCTGCAAACCTGAATAAAATGCATTATTTATAGAAAAGTAAAAATTACCAAAAACAACCCTCTGGAAAGATGTAAAAAGTAAAGAGAAAAATTATCATAGAACAGAAGTTGTCACAGAGAGGAACCTATGGGGGGAAAAAAACTGGGCCCAAATGATTTTATAAAAATATCCTATCTAATCCTTAAGCAGATGATTTTAATGCAATTTTAACTATTCTAGAACATAGAAAAAAGGGAAAGCTTACAAATCCCTTTATAAAACTAGCATAATATTGACATCAGAAAGACAAAGCATAAATAAAGCTACAGACCAATCTTACTTAGAAATATTATTGCAAACTCTAAAATATTAGCAAACAGAATCCAGCAGCACAGTAAAAGAAAGACACATCTTAGACAAATGAGTCTTGTATTCCACAAATACAGAAATTATTACCATAATTTTACATATTAATGGATCAAATGAGAAAATCATATGATCATCTCCATAGATACTGAAAGGCATCAACATCCACTTGAATCAAAGTAAAACTCTTATTTTTTATCTTAAAATATAATAAAAATTTTACACACACACACACACACACACACACACACACACATCTACCTATCTCAATTCAAAAGCTGTATTATGTTTATTTGAGAAACACTAGAGGTATCCCAAGAATGTCTATTAGCAATACAAATTCTTAGCATTGGCCTGAAAATACTAGAAACAGAAAAAGAAAGAAATATAAAAATCGGAAAAGAGAAGGTAAAATTATCATTATTTTCAGGTGAAACTCCAGAGAATCAACCAGTAAATAGTCCGGTCGGCATGGCTCAGTGGTTGATTGTCGACCTATGAACCAAGAGGTCACGGTTCAATTCCCAGTCAGGCACATGCTCGGATTTCGGGCTCAATCCCCAGTGTAAAGTAATCCAACTAGATTGTTAAGTACAGAATTAACAAGCAGAAATTATCAGCTTTCCAAATGAAAGCAACCAGTAAATGAAAGAAAATAACAATAATATAAAAATAACACAAATTATAAAATATACAGGAATATACTTATGAGGAAATGTATATGAAGAAAACAGTAAAATTCTACTAAAATTTAAATAAATGGAAAGGCATCCCATGTTCTTGAATAGGAAGTCCCAATATTGTAAAGATATTAAATCGCCCCTAAGTTAATCTGTAAATTTAATGTGACCTCCAATAAAAAATACCAAGAGATATTTGTTTAACTAGATAAACTGATTCTCACATTCACAGGGAAAAATAAACAAGAATTCTTAGGAAACTCCTGAATAAAATAGGTGTAATAAGAAGACACTACTGATAGATGCTAAATTTTTACAAACTTTACATAGTAGTTAAAGCAGTGTAGCCCTGACACATAAGATACAGATGGACTGTCATGCAAATGTAACTGAATGGATTATGAGGGTCCAGAAATAGACTGAAAAGCATATTGGCATACAATAAATGACAAAGGTGGCATTTCAAGTCAGTGGGGGAGGAGGCTGAATTGTTCAATAAATTATGGTGGCCCAGGTCATTAGACTTCCCCTCTAGAGTGTAAGTTCTATAAGGACATGGATTTTTATTTTTTTTAAAATGTGTTTTTATTGATTTCAGAGAGGAAGGGAGAGGGAGAAAGAGATAGAACCATCAATGATGAGAGAAAATCATTGACTGGCTGACTCCTGCATGCCCCCTACTGGGGATCAAGCTCGAAACCTGGGCATGTGCCCTTGACTGGAATCAAACCCAGGACCTTTCTGTCCACTGACTCAAACCAGTTAGGACGGGCATGGATTTTTAATGTTTTGTTGTTGTTTTTTTTTTTTTTTTTAAGCTACTGTCTCCTCAGATACTAGCACAGCCCCTGGCACAAAAGAGATGCTCAGTAAATTTTTGTTGAGTCAAAAAGTAGATGAATGAACTCAGGCATTCTCCCTGAGACATTTAGTGATTTAGACATTCATTTAGTGAATCCTGGTCTTCTTTGGAGTCTTCTGCTTTCCATTGTTTGGAAAGTCCCAGAAGACTTCGTAGACATTATGCAGACATAGAGACACCATTTGGACACCACCATCATCCAGGAGAGTTGATAACCACCAGTGTCATGTAAATGTAACCCACAATCTGAAAGAGGGGGGACTTGAAGCTCAATGCCTTTTTCTCCCACCCCTTTTCTGCTATTCATGCAAGCTGTATACAGAAATGAGAGCTGTTGAGGAGCAAGACTGTAGATTACATACAAGAAGGAAAGCCCCGGGCCACTTCTCAGGCCTATCAGCAGCTCAGAGCCAAGATGTATTAAATGTATACCAACCACAGACATTGGCACCAATTAGGATGCTAAAGGAAGCAAAGAGGTCAAAGAGAGTTACTGTCCCAATTCTGCTTCACAGAATAACCTCTTCTCCCCCCACCCTTACCCCCCCCCACACACACACACAATAGAACCTCTACTCCATCCATGCTATGCCCTTCTGCAGATTCATCACCACTACCTGTGTCAGGTACCAAGAAACAGACTCAGGGATGACATCTGCAGCCTTGTAAAGGGCCTGAGCCAGGTGGAGGTTATTTTATATAAGGAGTTGAATGATGCTATGAGGGGCAATATCCAAGTGAGTGTCCTCACCTAGAGAACCCAGTGGTTGAATAGGAGTGAAAGACATTTTTGCTTGGACGAAGGAAAATGAATAGTGAGATACCACCAAGGCTGACAAAAATTGTACGTGGGTTAATACTTGCCTTATAATTCCTTTGGTTGAACTGTCTTGAGAAAGCAAGAATGCCAGAGAGGGGACGGGTGTCATAGCACAATGACTTACAATTGGACGTGAGCGGTAGCTGAAACTTGGCTAGGCCCAAATCACGAATCATGTGACACATGTGATCACCGATATCTGCATTAGATATAATTCTTAATAGCAAATCCATTTCAGTAATTGAAAGAAATCAGAGAAAGGAGAGAAGAGGCTGCAATGATGGCTCTCAAGATAGCAGGGTGGCTGGAAAAACAGGTTCAAATCCTGGCTCCACCACCTGATGGATACGTAGCATTTAGTACATTTTTAGCCACTCTAAGGTTCAGTTCTTAGCCATAAAATTAGGCCAATATCAGTATCTACCTCATGGAACTGAAGTTATAAAAATTAATGAGATAATGCATGTAAAGCACTTAGCAGAGTGCCTAGCACACGGTATGTGCTCAAAATGTATCATTAATAATATTATGGTGATGCAAGGGGGAAAATATGCATGTAAATAGCCCATCTGGGTCACAAACTAAGTAGTCTGTCAGGGGTTATGTAATAAATAATCTAGCCAAACTAGCCCCTTGTTCCTGGGATCTTTTGACTGACATGTTTGCTACATGTGACAGAGTCAGATAAAATGTCACGATTCAGTCTTAATCCATCTCTGTGCAGATGATCAGACAGTCTGCAGAGTAGATCGCACATTGGAATTGGGTTATGCTCATTTTGGCACCCGTGTGATCCACAGGAAGTTAGCCTTCTCTCCTGGATAGTAGTGGCATTCCTTGTCAAATGCTGATTGAGATAATGATTGGCCCCACTTTATATAAGAGGTTGTAAAAGTGACAGGCTCACTATGTTAAAACACACAAACAAAATTTTTGTAAGAGCCATGTGTCTGAATGGGGAGTGGTTATACTTGCAGACTGATTTCCAATGCAATGTTAGCAAAGAACTGTCCAGCACAAAGGACAGTTTGGATACAAGGACTACAGTACAGTATTAGTGTGGGGCTGCTGCTGGCCATGGTGCTGAAAAGCCTGCTCTGGCCCCAAACTGGTTCTCAGTATTCAAAGCTCTAGCTGAAATTACCTTCCTTTTCTCCTTTAAATTCTAGTTAGTTCTTCCTTGATCCTCTGGCTAACTGATTAGCTGGAGATCATTATTATTGAGAGGACTGAAAGAAATATGTTCTATTTCAAGATCAATTTGGATGTTACGATCCGAACAAGATGAGTCTATCTTTTCTGGGTCCTCAGAATTGCCACAGGTCTTAATTTGCAACAAAACAACAGCTCAAATAAGCATAAAAGAAGATTATAGGGAACTTTCTACACAAAGGAAGACCCAGGGTCACCTCTAGACCCAGATCAGACCAGAATCACAATTTCTAGTCTAAATTTAATTAAAGGTAAAGTTGCAGGATTACTGTTTTCATTGAATTATCTTCTATATCTATCTTATATTCGCTCTTTAAAAAAACATTTCTTGATTTTTAGAGAGAAAGGAATAGAGAGGGAGAGGAGAGAGAGAAACACCGATGAACTGCCTCTTGCCCACACCCTCTTGGGGATCAAGCCCAAAACCCAGGTATGTGCCCTGACTGGTAATCAAACCAGCAACCTTTCAGTGCATGGGATGACGCCCAACCAACTGAGCCACGATGGCCAGGGTTATCCTCCATTCACTCTTAACTTTCTTTCTTCATCCTGTATAAGACAGCATTTTTCTTTTTTTTTAAGACCATACATCCAAATTGGAATAGATTCAAACACTGTTCTTCTCTGCTTTTGCTTCCAAATATATGAAATGGGTAAAGCCTAGTGAAAAGAAAATGAAAGTGGGAAAACAGAACTAGATAATTCCATTTTCCACTTACATCCTGGCTCCATATTTCAGCTTCCTGTTTATAAACAGGTGGTTAACGATGTCATGAGACAGCCATGTGATGGGTACAGCAGGAAGCACAAAACTGGGCAGGAGTCCTACCCA
Organism: Eptesicus fuscus; assembly: GCF_027574615.1. Taxonomy (NCBI): domain Eukaryota; kingdom Metazoa; phylum Chordata; class Mammalia; order Chiroptera; family Vespertilionidae; genus Eptesicus; species Eptesicus fuscus. The sequence continues at coordinate 33,909,438 of NC_072478.1, forward strand.
CAGGCCTTCACAATCTAAATATCAGGATCTGCATTCTTCAGGGAATGAAGATCTATAAATAGCAGAGTGATGATATCATCATCTTCCAGCCTGTTGCTGTTCAGCTGTCAATTGTTTTTTAAAGAGCTTACAGAAAAAAATTAATAGATGGGTGGTAAATTCTATAGCACCATTTAACCATAAACACACACACACACACACACACACACACACACACACCACAGACCAACAGATTTTAGTGGCTACTATTAGAATGAAGAATTCATCTATCCAAAGCCACCCCCCTGACTTGATGCTGAAGCTCTTGTGTCTAACTCATCCCTAATGCCCTCTTCTCATCTCAAGAGGCAGGTGTGCTTCTCACTGGCACTGTCTATAAACAAGGTCTTGGTGTGTGTTTTTTAATCCTCACTGGAGGATATGTTTTTTATTGATTTTAGAGAGAGAGGAAGGAGAGAGAGAGAAACATGGATGTGAGAGAGGAACATCGATTGGTTGCCTCTGGTACACTCCCAACCGGGGCTCGAACCCAAAACCTAGGTATGTACCCTGACCAGGAATCAAACCTGAAACCTTTTGGTGCATGGGATGTTGGCTCCAAGCCACTGGGCCACCAGGCCAGGGCTCAATTTCTGTAGATAGTAACTTCAGGTCCAACCTTAAACAAGTAGCAGCTTCTGAACCTTTAAAACCCATAGGATGTATTAAAGGGAAATGTAATCCCTCTTGTTCCTATCAGAAAGTGAGGCCCAGATTGGACATCAGGAGAAAGGCCCTGGGAGTGGAGCCTCCACTTCTCCATGACCTTGAACCGATTCCCTGACCTCCTCTACCCTACTAACCAAGCAGTGACTGTGTATCGAGCAAGTCAATTCTGCATCTGGAGAGAGTCTCCAAAAGGACAAGTGATGCTGTGACTGGTTCACAGGAGATGAGAGGAAGGGGTGGTCCTTGGCGCACATCCACAGCCCCTGGGAAGGCACCCCCAAATGGACCTCTGTGATCTCAAGCCCAGCTCCACTAAGTTCCCGAATGGTGCTAACCTTTAAGCTGACCTGAAGCAGCAAACCACCCCAGAATGTCGGAGAATGTCACCTTTCCCCAGTGACCTTGGATCCTTAACACTTCCTTTAAAAACTGGTGTCTGATCTCCACTAACAAATAACAAGAAGGAAGGGAAGAGGTAGGTGGAAAATAGACAAAAATATCTTCTTAAAAATGTATATATGTGTGTGTATCTACATTTACATAAATAGCAACCACAATGGAACATGGAGGGGCACATGCTATTTTAAGGACAAGCTGCAGTAGTAAAGTAATCTCCTGAGTGATGCTACTTTCTGGCTGCATGCCCACATCCAGGCAAGGCTGTGGTGCTTTTTATTCTAGTCACATTGAATGCCTCTTACAAATCCATCCATCTTAATCAGCACCTACCACTTGCAGCAGCAGCCCTGCAGTCCGGAAGCAGAGGAGCAGATAGCAGGAGGGGATGGGGCGTGAGGGCAGTGGCGAGAGGTGACGTCATAAAAGGCAGACAGGAAGGAAAGGGGTGGGAAAGAGCTGGTGAGGTGGGGGAGGAGGCGCAGACCCAGCTGTGTGGACCCTCTGCCTCCACCTCTCTCATTCTGAATGGGCGTCCCCTTCATCCATGTGATTCTCAGCCAGGTGGAGGGCTGAATGATGATCCGGCCCAGCCTATGTCTTCAGGTGGACACACTGCAATGCTCAGAGGTTCAAGTTGCAGGTATCCCTTAAACTAAGCTCCTGATACAGGGTGGAAAGAGGGTGGTACCTACTAGGAAGGAGGCTCAGTGGCTGTCTCCTATGTCTTTCCTCTGCTCCTCTCCTAGCCTCAGCCTAATTTCACCCCATGCCAGGAGTCCCTTTGTCATGGAGCACCCTATCCCCCACACCTGACTCCTGACCCATTCATACATCCTGATTCCTCCTCTGTTGTCCTTTGAAATGCACCACTGGACTTTTAATCAGCCAAAAGCCAGGTTCTTCCAAAGGGGTTCTTCCTGGGGCTCCCCACCCCACTTATAAGCCCCACACCTGCAGCCTCAGTCCACCCAATGCCAATCAGGGTTGGATCTGGAATAAATTCTGAGCTCAGAAACCCCTATGCCCACCTAGCCTCAGTCTGCCCCTATCCTAAGGCCTAGATCCTGCTTAGTATTTCACTTGCCTGCTGTAGCCAGAACATAGTAGAAACTGTAGTTTCCTTGGCTGAGCCCTTGAAAGCCCTCCCAGCCCCCTGGGCCCTGACCCCAACCTATAGCTAGGAGCTAAAATCGACCCGCAAAGTACCCACAATGCAATGTGGCCACCCATCAATGTGACCATGCAAGGGGGGCTCCTAAGGAGTAAGTCCCTGGGGAAATCAGCACCAATCTGAATCAAGCCTTGGCTTGTCACACACCTTCATACCCTGTTGTTTGGAGTTACTGCATTGTCCCCAGGCCTGGCTCCCAGCTTTGTTCCTGAGGGAGGCACTCAGCTAAGCCCTCTGGAGCTTTATGCTTGCTTCCCAGGTAGGACCTGGGCTGGGACTAGTAGGGATCTGGCTATCCCAAAGTTGAAGATTAGTGGGAGACCAGCAGGAGGTTCTCTGTCAAAAGAAGGGCAGTGGCCGGGGGGGGGGGGGGTTGGGGGTGGGGGGCTCTGTGAGATTATTGTCTTCAGTCTGTTCATAACGTCACAGCTGCTCTAAGAATCAAATCTTTTTTTTTTTTTTTTTTGAGAGAGAGAGAGAGAGAGAGAGATCAGAATACCAATGTGAGAGAGAAACATAGATTGGTTGCCTTCTGCACGTGCCTTGACTGGGGATCAAACCTGCAACCTTTTGATATATAGGATGACGCTCCAACCAATTGAGCCCCACTGTCCAGGGCTAAGAATCAAATCTTGAAACTAGATTCAACTATCAGAATTAGAAGTGACCTATATGTCACTTCCACATTATCCCCACACTCATATGCCTCAGGGACTTAAAGAGACTAACATTTACTAAGTGCCTATTCTCCACTTATACACATGTTACTCCATATAATCAGCTGAACAACTACAGGAGAGAAAAATCACCCATTTTACAGATAGGAAACTAACTCTGAATATTTTGTTAACTTGTCTGAACTTAAAAACTAATAAATGGTAGAACCAGAATGCAAATAAAAATCTAATTCTAAAGCTCATGAGCCTTCACCCCCACCCCTCTACTTAGCCCAGGAAAAGAACAGAAAAAGCACCAGGATAGGGAAGAGAAGACGGGTGGGGATGAACAGAAAACAAACTTCCTTTATCATCAGTCACATCTCTGCCAAGGCCTTTTCACAGACAAGTTCTACCCCTGAATTACATTGACCAATCTTATGGCAAGGCCTCCTTGCATCTGGACCGCATTTTTTGAGAAAATCCTACAGCAAGGGGGAGGAAGGCTAGACCACCACTGCAAGAAGCCACACACCTCAATAAGCAGAGACCATGCAAGATGTATAGACGAGGAAGGATTTTTGTTTTTACTACCAGTATACGCTGATAAGAAATAAGAGATAAGAAAAAGTCAATTTGTGAGCTATTAAATGTGGGTTATTAATTTGCAAGGCTGAACTAGAAATCAAGAGAGCTGCCTATTTGGAGGCTGTGACATGCCAGAGGGTGAAATTAAGGCAGAAAGAGGAGCCTTCTTCAGTGGAGATGCTACAAATATGAGGAAGATGGGCCTGCTGGAGGATTTGTCCTTCATCAGGGAGTAGGGAGCTGGATGGCCCCAGAAAGGACCTTATAGCCATTCTCCAGGTCACCTTCAAAGACAGGGCTTTGGGGCCTCCCATGTTCCCCATGATCAATCTCCTCAGGCTTTCTCAAGATGTTTCCTCCTCGTGGTGAATCCCACAGTTGAGGGCCCTGAAGTTCTCACACCCTAAGGAAAGGACTACCTCCCCCTCACATCACTACTGAAATACTGCACACCCAGACCTGGTCTCTGGGCTCTTTAGAAGGTCACTCACTTGCTGAGACCCCCAGGAAAGCGCTGGAAACCTGCTGGAAAAGGAATCTAGGCAGAGTCACCTACATGCTTAGACTGAATGCTGGGGAAGAGCTCCCTGCTTTAGAGTTCCCTGGTAACCCAGCTGGGCTTCTGCCTGAGGGACTGTGGGTCTTTGGGGAACTTCATGGGAATGTCAGTACCCAGTGGGAACCCAGTCCCATAACCAGAGCTCTCTAACCAGGTAGGGCCAGTAGCTTTCCACTGCTTTTGCTCCAACTTTTCTCTCTTTCCTTACCATCTACCACAGATCCAAGCTCCCTCGTGAGATACTCTTGAGAATGATTTTTAGTCCACCCTGGATGATGGTCAGTGCCAGGAATATGCTGAATGAGATGTGTTGGAGGCGGGGACTGTGCACTGTGACTGGGAAAGGGGTGGGGGTGCTTTGCTCTGCCTACTGCATAGAGTAGTTGTGAGGATTGGGTGAAACTATGTCTATGTATCATTCAGGCTTCTCCAGAGAACAGACAGGATACATGCAGATATATGTAGAAGAGAACATTGCTCATAGGAATTGGCTCACACAGCTATGGAGGCTGAGAAGTCCCACAGTCTGTTGCCTGTAAGCCAGAGAACCAGGAAAGCCAGTGGTGTAATTCTTTCAGTCCAAGTCCAAAGGCCCGAGAGCCAGGGGGACTGATGTCTGAGGGCATCAAGCAGAGAGAGCAATTCCCCCTTCCTCTGCCTTTCTGTTCTAAGCAAGCCCTCAATGAAATTGCATGAGGCTCATCCACATCACCAAAGACCATCTTATTTTCTTTTCTTTTTTAAAAAAATTTTTTTTTTATTGATTTCAGAGAGGAAGGGAGAGGAATAAAGAGATAGAAACATCAATGATGAGAGAGAATCATTGATCGTCTGCCTCCTGCATACCCCACACTTGAGATTGGGCCCACAACCCGGGCGTGTGCCCTGACCGGGAATTCAACCATGACCTCCTGGTTCATAGGTTGAAGCTCAACCACTGAGCCACACCAGCCAGGCCAAAGACCATCTTCTTTACTCAGTTCAGCAATTCAACTGCTGATGTCTCATCCAGAAAAATCTCACAAATGCACCCAGATATTATGTTCTACCAGCCATCTGGGCACCTCTTAGCCCTGTCAAGTTGACATATAACATGAACCATCACAGCCGAGAAACTCCACAAAAGTCTGTTTGTTCTTTAGTCAATTCTCCACCCAGGTTTGTGCTTGCCCTTACCAGCAGTACTGAGAACAATATGGCTAGGCCATCCTGACAGGGTCTGGAATTAGTATGGTATTCCATTGTTTCATAGGATTTTGAGAGGTTGCACAGCTGTACCCACTCACACATTCACCATTCATCAATTACCTACAGGTCTCACACCTCCCCTCATTGGCTTGGCTCCAAGTGTTGGAATCTCTTCGTAACATCTCTTCTCTGGGAATCAACAAAAGAGTGGTGATCCTTGTGATCTACACTGGCCATGTGTCCTTGGGCAAGTCACTCTCTTGGGCTTCAGTTTCCTTATCTAAATGACAAATGGAGGTTGAAACAGACCCTCTCTAAGATGCCTTTCAGGATTAAAGCTCTAGGATACTATGCTTCAGATCCACATAAATACAAATGGAGAGAGAACTTTTAAAGGAAGCAATACCTAGAAAGTTATATACTTCTTTTAATAACATTATCCACTATCAACTTCTCAGATCAATACTATTTCTCATAGATATTGACTAAAATAGACCTTTGCAACGCACCATGATTATCTATATTTCTATTAAGAGGCTTTTCCAGTGGTGTGCAGAACAGTGGGGATGCTAAGCTTTGTATTAGCTGGGTGTCCAAAGCTCTAGAAAGCACTTTCCTCCTTTGTCAGTGATTTCTGTCTTCTGACAATATTTTCTGACTGCTCCCAGCTAATTTGAGGAAAGGCTTTGAATTGCTTTTCTATAGTCTCTGCTTTTCTCTTACATTTTTCACATTCAGCCCAAGTTAAGTGTAAAGGAACAGAACACATCTCTATATTGCTGAGAGCAAGAAATAAAATTTTCCCAATTACAGGTTTCCTTTGCAATTTTCCTCTTTGAAGAAAAATAAAACACTACACCCACCCATCCCCATTCTCTTAGTTTTTTGTCTTCTGTAGACAAAGATGGTGTAAACTGAAACATCCATGCCTGTTGTGCAAAGACAGCTTCAGTCCATAAGAGGCACTGGACTGACAGGAAAAGGAAAGTAATAAACAAAGTCTTTCTCCACCAACCAAACAGGTGCAGGCACATGTGCACATTTACACACACACACACACACACACACACACACACACACACACACCACACAACCTTCCTTATCATTTGTACTTTCTCTCCAGGGACGACACCCAATGTCTCCATAGTTCTTCGCTAAAACCACCCCATCTGCACTGACTTTCCTATCCTCTATATACATTTTATTATAAATGACTCCACTCAACAGAGACTTTCCTATCCTCTATATACATTTTATTATAAATGACTCCACTCAACAGAGACTTAGGGAGCATCTGGTATATGTCAGGCACCGTGCTCAGATCAGGGACTATAGCAACATCAGTAATGCCTTGTAAGTATCTCATTCTTTCTGTGTGCAGATGCTGTTCTAAGAGCTTTACATGTTCCAGCTCACTCAATCCCCATAACAGCCCTGTGAAATCAGTACTATTATTACGTCCATTATGCAGACCAAGCAAATGAAATACAAATGAATCCAAGGCCAGAGAGCTAGTAAGTAGAAAAGCCAGGATGTAAATCCAAAGAGTGGGGTTCCATATCTATTATCTTAGCCACCTCAGAGTATTACAAGCCCTGCCCTCTCCTAGGTGGTGAAAAAGTAAGGAAGGCACTATGGGTAGAATTTCTTCCTTAGATGAGGATCATGGGGAGGAGGCCATTCCAGGTGGAAATAATAGCAATTGCCTACAGACATGAACATATGTAGGGGGGCCATGAAAAACAATGTGTGTATGGGTGGGGTAAAAATTATTGTATGTTAAGATGGTTAATTGAATATGTTAACTTAACTGGGCCATGGGGTGCCCAGACAGTTGGTCAAACATTATTCTGGGTGTCTGTGAGGATGTTGAGTATCTATGAGAGTGTTCCTGAATCAAATTAGCATTTGAATCAGACTGAGCAAAGCAGATTGCCCTCCCCAATGTGGGTGGGCCTCATCCAATCTGGTGAAGTTCTGAAGAGAACAAAAAGGGTGACACTCCCCTGAATAAGAGAGAATTCTTCCTGCCTAGCATGACATTAACATAAAAGGCAGGTTGTGTCCAGACAATGAAGAGTGATTGAGGACATGAAGGACAAGAAACTAGACAAAGCTGCCTCTTAGCCCTCCCAGAGAATTCCATGTTAACCCAACAGCCTAGCCTTAAATAGAATGAGGTAGACATGATCAAGGCCAGTGGAGGATTTCTGGGAAGGGAGCTGTAATGACCACACAATAGCATGCCAAGAAGCATTTGCAGTTCCAATCACAGGATGTGTGCCAGAGGTGAAGCCAGAGGTGAAGGGGAGTTTAGAGAAGGCCTAATCCCATCCTGGAGTTTACAGAAGAGAAGACTCAGGCCAGGGGGCAGGGGGTAGGTGACAGGTCTGGGGTGATATCTACATGCACAGCGGAGGGGTGTCATCAGCTCTCTCAGGACACAGTCCGAAACTCACTCCCAAGATCACACATCCTCCCACTGACCCAGCTGGCCCTGCCCAAGATGCCCAGGAAAGTTTCTCCAAGGAGAAGAAAGAGGAAGAATGGATACACACACACACACACACATCCCTGGGTTGTCATTTTGAGCCTAATTGTTTTAACACCAGCTGTCAAGTCTGCAAAATTCTTCTCTGGTACCAGTGACCTGCAAGATCTAGAATAACGAGGATGTGTCTAAAAATAGTCCTGATTCCTAGAATTCACTTCTACCTCCACCCTCCCTTCTCCATCTTACTGACAGGCCTAGTAAGAACTCCACTTCAAATTTATGAGTACAAAGCCAAAAACTATGACTCCGATTTATTAGGAGTGGTAGTGGAAAGTGGTGGACAAGAGCAGGAGCTGATGAAGCAGGGCCCTGGGCTGTGTTTCCAGCAGAGCTCAGCCTGAGCTCTGGCTCTCCAAGCTGGGTGCTCATTTCCTCCACCTCCCCCAAGTAGGCTCCAGTTCCCCTGGTCTCTCTGCAGCCAAGCATCCCAACCCCTATGATCTGAACACCCCTTGTTGGTAGTGGGCCCACCAGCTCCCTGCAGCCCAGCCCAGACCCTGCTCCTTCTGCCTCTGAGCAGCATGGTGGTGAGGGACAAGCCAACTCTGTCATAAGACAAACTCAGGGTCAAATCCTGGCACAGCTGCTAACTAGGTGTGTGACTTGACAGTCAAATTCCTAAATCTCTCAGTCTCAGTTTCCATCTGTAAAAGCGCCTATGATTGTTCTAAAGACAAATATAACGTAGAAAGTACTTTCCACCCCACACTTGGAAGGTAACAGAAACTTAAATATTTGCTCCTTTTCTTACTTTTCCTGTGCCCAGCTGTCTTACTCTTACTCATCAAACATGCTTTAGTAACAGTGAGTTAGGGAAATTTTAGTTGAAAGGAGCTGCCATATTTGTGAATGGGTTCACTCATGGCATTATGTATGGCATCGAGAACCTGGAGGCAAGTTCAATGTTCAACCTTCAGGAAAGGGCCACATAATGATTCATCTCTTCTATGAAGCTTTGTGTAGGCATTTAAATTCTATGTTATTGACATGAAACATGCTCATAATATGATGTTAAGAGACAAAAATCAGCATGCAACTTGTGTCTATAGTATGATTTCATTAATGTGAATGAAAACACTAAAATAAAATTAGGTGAAATGTTGACAGATTATTTCCGGGTAAAGGACTTATTGTTGAGAGTTTTCTTTTTATTTATGCTATATAATTTCCAGAACAACATATTTAAAGAAATAAATCAATGGTCATCAGATTTCTAATTTTAAGAGAAGAGTTGGGCTGACATTATTGGGGATGGGGGCGGGCGGGGAGAGAAATTATCTTTCTAGACACCAAAATAAATTACAAGTTCTGAAAAAAAGCTGTCTTCCATATTTGAAAAAAGTGGAGGTGATGAGTCTTGTTCTTCCTCTGGTTTGGTTTGTATAAATGAGATAAGAGGAAGCTTGGAAGGAACTGGCTCTCCTCCTGCAGGTGGGGTGAGCATTCATGTGTGCAGAGACCCCACCAATGACCCTCAGCATGAGACACTCAGCTACAGGCTTTGTTGCAAGTCCTGGGGCAGGATCAAGAAGGTGTCTCTAAGAACCCCAAGATTTAAGGGCAACTAGGAGAACTCTCATGTTGCTTATAAACTAACAATTTAGAGGATTAAGAGAAAGAGGAGAGGAAGGTGTCTGACTTCACTATCTCCATATGATTGCCCAGACCATGGGTTTAGTGAACAGAGATTTCCATCTTTGAGGACAACCAAGGACAGAGGAGCCTTGAGGAGTCCCTAACCTAACACACTTTATGTTACAGATGAAGAATATGACCCCTGCAGGTGAAGTGCTTTTTCCCAGAGCCAATTAAAGGTATATTTTGGATAGGAACCAAGCCCTCCTGACTCCTAGTCCTGTCTGCTTTCCACTGATTTTGGATGGTGGACTTAGAAGCTTGTTTGAAGCTATATGAGAAGACCCCAGAACAGAGCCCACATGCAACCTCACTGCCCTGGCGCCCTCTAGTGAACAGAAAGTCACTGCAGCCAAAGAGTTCACAAGGCTGCAAGGCTGTGCAAATGAGAAACAAGGAGCAGTGCATGATGATAGATTGTTTACTTCCTCGCTGAGCACATAACCGCACTTCGATATGTACATATTACATGCTTTGGAGCATCATTATTCTTTCCTAGAGATTGTCTCTGTTATTGCATCACTGCAAGCCTCTGCTTTTCTACTTAGGAAGGTGTATCCCTCCTCCAACTTTAAACAAATCCTATATCTAAAATCTGGAATTAGGGGGAGGAAAGAACAACACAACCACTGTCTTTCTAGAATGATTTAGCACAAATAGTAAACAGAACTAATATTTATTGAGCATACGCTAAGTATTAGAAGCCATACATACATTTTCTCCTCTTAATTTGAAAACAACACTGTGAAGGCAGAACTCCATTTTTGATGGGGAAGCTGAAGCTCAGAGAATTAAAAAGAGTCACCCAGCTAGGAAGTGGCCTCTTTTTCACACACTGTCCCAAGGCTCCTTCAAGATAGAAGCTGAAAGTAGACAGCCAGGAAGTAGAGAACCTTGATTCTCAGCTGGTCCAACTATTATCTCATTGACAAAGACATCAGTTTATTCCAACTGAGCAGCAACTTGTCTAATGTGTAAAGAAAGATTTCCCTCTATCTTCCAGAGCCAAGCTCCCAGATGTCAACTCTGGGCCAGCCAGGCGGGCTGTGACGCTCTGCATCGTCCCTGCATCAGGCTTCCGCAGGGATGAGGGGCTGCTGTCACTCCCGCATCTTGGAAGTTCGCCAAAGCTAAGAAAGGAGAGCAAAGAGAGAGCTGTGTATTTAAGAGAAGCTGGGATGGGGTAGGGAAGGAACTTCCTGGCTCCACATGCCTCAGAACCTCACCAGCTCACAGCCAGTCAGGGGCAAGCAGTATTGGTGGGCTCCAGATCTGGTCCCACCTATGGCTGGAATGACCTTAGGGACCTCAGGTCCCTGGGCACTTCAGGCTTCCCCAGTTCCTACTCACTCCTACAGCACTTCCTTTCAACAGACCTCAGTTTTCTAATCAGACCTATGGGATTTTAAGAACGCCTCTGCCTTTCTTCTCTAGTAGATGCCCCAAGGGGATAAATCCATGACGTTACTGTAGACATTGGAGGTTCCTGCTGGGAAAGCACAAATCACTTCAAATCACTCCTGCCTCTGTGCACTCCGTCCAAGTCATCCCTCTGCCAGGAACACCTCACCCTCCCCTTTCCTGGGAGGGCCAGTCCAACCCAATCCTCCACAGGGATTCTCCCCTCTGAATTCCAAAAGCACTTGATGGCCCACGTTCCTTTTATTGTAATTACTTGTGTCCATGTATGATCTTCCCTCCCAGACTGTGAGCTTTTCAGGGGAAGAATCGTGCAGTAGACACATGCAGCTGCTTCATAATCCTCGAAAAGCCCAAGCGCTCAGCAGTGTTTGTAGTTCTCTTCATCGCCAGGGGAAGAAGGTGTAGAGAATACCAATTGACCTACATATAGCAAGTGGGAAGGAATAAGGTGTTGTAAATGTCTAGTCCTGGAGGCCGTTCTCCCTCCCACCCAACACAGGAGGCCCTTGGTAACATGCCCTAGTGATACACAGGTGCCAACTAATTACTCTCACCTCCTGACCATGGACAGCCCAGGCCATGGTGGTGACATGAGCTCTGGGACCTCGAGTGTTGTCCTTTTCCACCCAGCCCCACCACCATCACCACCAAGATGTGAGCTCTGTGCTGAGCCCAGCACCGGGCACTTGGAGTGCCAGGGAAGGGAGGCAAAGGAGAAACGGAGCACAGTCTCCATCCCCAGGTGCTGGTGCCCATTCCAGCTGGGATGGAAGCCCATTAGTGGAAGGAATCTCTGTAGAGTTACAGAGCAAGGCACCTTTGGATAGAAAACAGAGTTCAATCAGGGATTTGAACAGGAGACCCACAGGGGGGCTCCAAAGCCCAAAGAAGGGAGGTGACAGGCTTAGTTAAAGGCAGGGCTGAGGGCAGACCCCAACTTTATAGCTACAAGTTGAGGGTTCTACCTGCTGTGCTGCCTCAGCTCACAAAGTTCTCAGCCAGGGGGGACCCAGAAGGGAGGCTCATCTGGGCTTAACAGGTTACTTCAGGAAGGACCCCCCCCCAAAGTAAGTCAGCCTGGAAGTAATTAATATATTTTTTATTACATATTAGCGCTATGCAGACATTGAGGAAGCAGAGATGAAGCTGCACAGCACCTGCCTAGTAGTGATCACATTCTAATAGAGGGACAAGTACATCATTTTCATCACTGACAGCATCATCATCACCATCATCATTATCACCACCATCATCTTCACCATTAACCCTGTCATCATACCCCTCTCATCACCAATATCACTACCATCACCACCATCAACCCTATCATACCCCTCTCATCACCAACATCACTACCATTACCATAACCATCATCACCATCAACCATGTCATCATACCCCTCCCATCACCACCTCCACTACCATCCACCATCACCACCACCACCACCATCATCATCAACTCTATCAGCATACCCCTATCAACACCACCACCACTACTACCAGCACCATCATCATCATCACCTCATTTTCACCATCATTGGCAATAGCTTTGTCATCAGAGTTACCATACTGATAATAACTAATACCTAATCTGTGTCAGCACTGGGGATTACATTCATTATCTTTAATCCTCAAACAATCCTTTTAGTGGGAATTATGATCCCCATTTTACAAATGAGTAAAGTGGGGCTCAGAGAAGCCATGCAGCCTACCCAAAGTCATACTGGGACTCTGGAGCAGGTCTGTTAGACTGCAAAACATTCCCTCTTTTTGTTATTCTGGGCTGCTTCCATCAACAAATAACTATGCTAAGCTGTCATAAATGCTCTAACAGACACAGGTAAGGAGTTTGGGGAGTACAAGGAAGGGCGTGGTTAATTCTGCCTGGCATGGTGAGCAAGAAGTCCCCAGAGGAGGATATAGTTAAGGTGAACCTTTGGGAAGGCTTTCAAGTTCCAGTGAAAAGAGGGATGGCCATGTGTTTCAAGGAGAGGAGAGAACACATGCAAAAACAGGGAGTGGAAAGGAATGCCGCACAGCTGGGGTAACGCAGGTCCTGGAGCATCGCCAGAGGGGGTGATTAGTGAGGGAGGGAGGGCAGTGACAGCTGAGACCCGAGCTGAGGGCCTCACCCCCTGGACTTGTGAGTTAGGAGGAGTCCTGGGAGTCTTGAGCCAGGGCAGTGAAATGCCCCAATCTATGTTTAAAAAATCTCACTGTGGAGCAAAGGTATATTGACAAGAAATTTTGTTATTCTGATGCTTATAAAAAGTGGCAACTGCCTATCACGCCAGCAATAGGGAACTGTTTAAATGAACGTGTTGCACATCCATACAATGGGACACTTTGCAGTCATTAAAAATGATGAAATGCAAGACTCAGCAATTCATCTTCTGAGTATATCCCCAAAAGAAGTGAAAGGAGGTATTTGAAGAGTTATTTGTGTACCCATGTTCACAGCAGCACCATTCATAATAACCAAAAGGTAGATGCAACCTGAGTGCCCATGGATCGGTGAATGAATAGTAAGAGACGGTCTAAACGTTCTATGGAATATTATTCAGCTTTAAAAAAGAGGGAAATTCTGACACATGCTACAACGTGGATGGACCTTGAGGACATTATACTAAATGAAATAAGCCAGTCACAAAAGGACAAACACTCTATGGTTTCACTTATCTACAGTAATCAAATTCAGAGACAGAAAGTAGAATGATGGTTGCCAGAGGCTGAGGGGTGGGGTGTGATAGAGAGTTAGGGTTTAATGAGTGCTTCCCAAGAGTTTTACATTTCTGGAGATGGATAGTGGTGATGGTAGCACAACAATGTGAATGTACTTAATGTCACTGAAATGTGTCCTTAAAAATGGTTAAGATGGTAAATTTTGTGTTATGTGTATTTTATCACAATAAAAAATGATATGGGTTTGTATTAACATGGAAATATGCTATGTGTTGGATAAGAAAAAAATATAATGTTATATTATGATCCTGTATTTAAATATATATGTATATTCTAGCAAAAATATTACAAGATATGAATCAAAATGTTAACAGTATTTTTTCTGAACTGTGAGATTATATTTTATTTTCTTCCTTTGCATTATCTATGCTTTTCAAAGTTTCTACAATGAACTTACATAAAAATGTTTTCAATTAAAGAGAAAAAAAATAGGGAAGACAGAGACTGATCAAATGATTGATTCGCTGGGGAGCAGAGTGAGAAATGGGCTGGGGAGGGAAAGTATGGAAGCAAAGAGGGGTTTAGGTGGCCTCTGCAGCAGGATGCCAATTCATTCATTCGTGCAAGCAACGCTGGCTTAGAGAAGAAGGCATATGCTTGGACAGCTGGGGAAGAAGGAACAGTATGGTGCCCCCATGGTTACAATTTTCATTGTTCATTCCTTACCCAGATGTTGAATGCCTATGACATGCAAGTCCCTGGAGATACCAATATGACCAAGATACTTTCCTGTTCTTCTAAGAATGTACATTCTACTTATGGGAGACAGAAAAATAAGCTGCCAAGTGGAATGGAGCAAAGCATCTGTGGATGTACAGAGTGCTGGGGGACACAGCAGCGGGATACACGATCCAGGCCAAAGAAGACTTATCCAAGAGCTGGTGCCTGCAGACTTGTGCCAGCCAGGCCCAGTGGAGTGGAGTGTGGTGTTCCAAGCATAAGGAACAGCATTTGCAAAGGCTCAGAGGCCAGAGAGAGCCTGGAGATCCACAACAGACAGAACTTGCACATTTCATTCCTTGAAGACCGTATAGACCTCTCTATGTAGCAGGATATGGACTTTCTGTGACTACCTCAGGAGGTTGCCTATCAAGCAGCCATGTCCTTCTCTCTTAGTTTACAGAAGCCCATCTGTGGTCCGGTGGCAACATGGAGAAAGCAGGCACCCCACCTAATCCAGGGGATGAAAAACGATTGATCTAAGCCAAGTGGTTAATCCTGTTCCCCTCTTCTGGTGATTGGTGTAGAAGTAGGCATGGGACCAAGTTCTGGCCGAAGAACCCTGCTAGGTGCATCTGGGTTAAGATTTTGTTCTTCAATAAGCAAAGAGTGCTAAGGAAAAGGCTCATTTTACACCTTTCCTCTAGCTTCCAGACTGAGATGCTGCTCTGATGCTTGGAGCTGTGGCAGCTGGTTTAAGACCATGAGGGACAGGCCAGGATTGTTACAGAGACGGGAATCCAACATCCTAACATTTTTGAACTGCTAAACCATTCTCGGAAATGCCAGTCTCCAGCATCTAGTCATGGAAGGCAATTAAATGCCTTTATTATTAAGCCTCTGATAGTTGGGTATTCTGTTCCTTGCTGCCAAGTGCATCTTAAGTAATATGTCTGTCTCAAGACCAGGAGATAATGTAAAGTAATATGTCTGTTTCAAGACCAGGAGATAATGCAAATGCGTCCCAATGATCATTTGATGCCTGAAAGTCAATATTTCCCTTCCATCAGGTCAGACCTCCCCTGCAGCCTTTTACATGCACAGCTTTAAAGAAATTAAGCTGTTAACACAGTTTCCACCCAACTATCACCATCATGATCACCGTCAATGTTGATGGGGCAGGTGCAGAACATATCACACCAAACCCACAGAGAAAGACAGTCAGCTCTTCCTGTCCCCCAACAAAGCACACTTGGTGAAAGAAGCAGGAAACAAAACAAAAGGAAAAGAATTCTATTCAGGTCTCATCTACTTGTTGTGGGTGCCAGGGTGGACTAGGGCAGTGCTGTGGATACCGTGGAGGCCCTGGCTTCGTTTCTCTGCGCTACATCCCTTCCCTAGGGGTAGAAAAGGTAAACTTGGGGCGGGGGGAGAAGAGTGGCAACCAGCAGGACAGGAGTTTGAGGTCACAGCAATGGACAGCAGGGCTGGGGCTCGCAGGGCCCGGAGCACAGCAACCCAGGCTGAGTGGATGCTGCCCTGGGGGAGAAAAGAGGAAGTATGTGCCTGCCTTTCTCTGACTGTTGCCCTCAGAGATAGTGTGTTCACCCAGGGAACAGGGCAGCGAAGCCCAGTGCCCACCTGGTCCTGCCAGCTCCAGGTCTGCACCTCACTTGGGAAACACCTATGGACAAGCTGCCTGCTTTAACCCACTGTTCTTTCATTTCACTCTCCTGATGCACTCTCCTCCTCAAACACCCTCAGTGGCTCCAGCTGCCTGCAAAGTCCAGCCCAATCGCTTTAGTCTGGTCCTCTACAGCAGCAATTTTCAACCTTTATCATCTCATGCCACATATAAGCTAATTACTAAAATTCTGGGGCACACCAAATATATTTTGCCAATCTGATAAGAAAAATAGGTATAATTTTGATTTATTCACACTGGACGGCTATTACTGTGTTGGCTGTTGTCATTTATTTTTATTTGACAATCTAAGGGAAAAGAGATCAGTGCCCCTGACTAAATAGTCAAGTATTGCATGTTTTAAAAATTGTTGTGGCACACCAGTGTTGAAAATCACTGCTCAACAGGATCATCCCAGCCCACTAGCCTTGCCTCCCACTTAGCTCTGCCATGTACCCCAAAGGTCAAAGGCAGGCCAGGCACTCAGGTGTGGGCAGCCCATGGAAAAAAACTGCTAACTTTCCCAAGGATGTCTCTCATTCCCTCTTCCTCAGCTTGCTGCATTCCACCATCTCCTGTCCTTGGCTCCAACAGGGGACTCCACAGGCTTTCTAAAGAATCCTGAAGCAGCTGGAACACATCTGTCTGGGCTAAAATGCTGCTGGGAGCCCTGGGGGAGCCACAGGCTAAGCTGCTCACATGATGCAAAGCAATTTGGTCAGGGCCCCCTGGCCCAGTGAAAAAGAGCAGCCATGCCCACTGTGGCCTGGTGGGCCTCTCCCAGGCTGAGGGATACCCATTTACATGCCCAAAAGGAGCAAGGCTGGTGGGCTGGGGTGATACTGTAGAACAGCAGGAGTCATTCTTTTTAAACTGTTGTCTAAAGTTGTGTAAGGGGGGTTTGTTAGCATAGACAAGGAGCCAGGCCCAAATTATACCTCTACCAGAAAGTCAATAGATGTGGGTTGGTCCTATCCTGTAGCTTCTTGGACTTTTGCAAATCACTCCACAATCAATCAATAAATCTCTCTCTCTCTCTCTCTCTCTCTCTCTCTCTCTCTCTCTCTCTCTCAAAAGAAATAGGGGCTAGTAGAAATAATATCAGCTATGAAATAAGACAATTTGGGTTCAAAATTGGTCCAAATCATTCTACAAACGCCTGACCAGCACTCCTCAAAACGGTCAAGGTCATAAAAAACAAGGAAAGTCTGAGAAATGTCACAGCCTGGAGGGATGTAAGGAGACATGGTGACTAAAAGCAATGTGGTACCCTGGATGGGTTCCTGAAACAGAAAAGGGACATTAGAGAAAACTAAGGTAATTTGAATAAAGTATGGAGTTTAGCTAATAATAATGTATTGGTATTTGTTCATTACTGTGACAAAGATTCCATACTAATGTGAGGTGCTAATCATAGGAGAAACTGGGTGTGGAGTATGTGGGAAATCTCCGTAACACCTCTTCAATAAGTCTGTAAACCTAAAACTGCTTGAAAATAAAATGTTTATTATAATATAGTAATGGTAGTAACTAGTCCCAGGCACTTCATAGTGGTGTGACTTCGGGAAAATTATTTCCCTCCTCTAAGCCTCAGTTCCACATTTATAAAATGGGATAATATCGGTCTCGTGGGGTGAGGCAGCACAAGCACAATGCTTTCTTAACACAATGCCTAGCACACAATCGGCACTCATTAAACACCCCTCTTTAAAGTCCCAGCCAAGAACAGTACTTATGACTCAATAATAACATCTTAACTAGTCCATATTTTTAAAATTTCCTGGTTTTCAAAAAATGTCCTACATAGCTGCTGCTTCTTCTTCTTCTTCTTCTTCTTCTTCTTCTTCTTCTTCTTCTTCTTCTTTGGGGGGTGTCCAATATCAAGGCTTATGATTTCCATCCCACTGTCAGGCCTCTTTATTATCCTTTAGTCTAAAATAGAGGTCTCCACCCCTCTTTTTTTTTTCTTTCATGACATTGATGCAAAGTTAAATGGGACACTCAGAAGCTTCCTATCACAGCAGGAATACAAGTGAGGCTGAAACAAGTAATGTGACTGTTTTTCACTCATAACCCTCGCCATGCCATGTCTAGTAGATGCTAGGCATTTTGCTATGCACACTGCATACATTGCCTTTATATTTCTCAGCAACCCTGCCACCCTATTTGACAGATGAGAAAACTGAGACTCAGAACAGGTAAGTGACTTGTCCCAAGTCCCACAGCAGTTACCGATAGAGCTGGGATTTGCACTCTGGCTCCAAACTCATGCTTCCTCCCACACATTACATTCCCTTCAGGGAGCTTCCACCTATGTGGAGAGACTGGCCTGGAAACAAGCCATGACAACAATACAATGGCAACAGTGTCATTACACCAGCAAGTGGGGGATGCCAGAGGAACCAAGAGAAAGGACATGTGGACTCTCAAGGGAGACCAACAAGACTCCCCAGACAGGGAAGGTGGCCTCCTGCCTTGTAGCCACAGAACAGATGGGCACTAAGGAGAGTCCTGAACGTTTTCATTCATTCATTCGTTCATTCAGCAAATATTTATGGAGCTTCTACTTAGTACCAGGCCTGTCCTAGCTGATAAGGATACACCAGAGAACAAACGGGACAAAGACCCCTGGCTGCATGAAATTTATAATCTAACTAGATGCCCAGTGCACGAAATTCGTGCACAGGTAGGGTCCCTAGGCCTGGCTGGCAATCAGGGCCAACCTGTGGGACAACTGACAGGGCAATTGGGGGCCCCCGCTGGCACCTGCCTTGGCTGGCCTGGGGCCTGTGGGCTGGGGGCAGCTCCTGTGTTGAGCATCTGCCCCCTGGTGGTCAGTGCACATCATAGCTACTGGTCATTCCACCGGTCACTCTGCCATTTGGTTGATTTGCATATTAGGCTTTTATTATATAGGACTAGTAGCCCTGCGCACAAATCTGTGCACCAGTAGCTCTCTACATGACCTGGCCACTCTGCGCCTGCTGCCCAGTGGCTCTCCATGGCCCAGAGGCCCATCCGCGGCCGAGCATGGAACACTTGCCTCATCGCTGGGGCAAAGACACAAGTGTTCCCCCCCACCCAGCCGCTCCATGCCCACTTCCCAGAGGCCCTCTGTGGCCAGGGTGGAATGCTTGCCTCGTCGCCACAGCGATGAAGCAAGCATTCCACCAGGCCGCTCACGCTGCCCACTCTCAGCGGCTGCCCCCCCAGGACTGGGGGACTCTGGTGGGGCTGAGAGGACTGGGCACCGCCATCTTGTGGCTATGGGCGCCGCCAGCTTTGTGATGGAGTGACAGTTAATTTGCATATTACCCTTTTATTAGATAGGATGCAGAAGGAGACAATAAACAAATAAGTGATACTGATGGTGATGAGTATTTCCCAGAAGAATAAAGCAGAGAGAGGACAGGAAACACCTGGGGTCAGGGGGTTGTGATTTTCAACAGATGGAAAGGCCTCCCTGAGGTATCTGAAGGAGGGGGTGAGGGGGGGCTGGCAGTAAGAGCAACAGGAAAAGATCATTCCAAGTAGAGAAAACAGCCACGGCAAAGGGTAAGGTGTGGCTGGAACCAAGAAAGTGCCGGGCTAAGGGGCCCCTGAGGGGCCATACATGGTAGTGGGGCAGTAGCATGATAGACCTCTGGGTGCGATGAAACAGCTCAGGCATGTTTGTTCTGGACACCATGCTTCAAGCCTGGGGTCCATCAGTGTGTCAATGACAGGAGCCTTTACCTATTAAGGACCCTAGTGAGGAGAATTTGGCACATGGCAGGCAGGGCATTGAACCCTATCGGAGCATATGGAGAAGAAGTCCACCTATTTCTACTGTGCCTCTCCACCTATTTCTACTGTGCCTAGGGCCAGCCCTGCAGAAGCTATCCTTGGCCTGGCATTCTGGGCCGCAGGAACCTACCACACTCCATACCCAACCCTGACTGCTGATGTGGGGACATATGGGAAGGTAAGGCCCAAGCCTCTTTTGGATCTCAGCTGCTAGAGAACAGCTGTGCAGGTACATCTCACCTGCCAAGTTACTTTACCTCTCTTTGCCTCCATTTTCTCATCTGTGAAATGGGATGAATAATGGCCCCTACCTCATAAGAAGGATTACATGACAGTAAAGTGTTCACACCATTTGTACACAGTAGGAGCTCAACAACTGTGCATGCTATCATTATTAGTGTAGCTGCTACTGCTGCTATTATTATCACCATTGTTATTGACAGTAACCTAAACTACATTCTTAGTCTACCTAAGAGTTTCCAGCACCGAGGGGGAGGGAGAAGAGCTGTAGAAATGGAAACAATGGAAAAGGTACTCCCTTCCCTCCAGGTACCCACCCCCCAGCTATGTGTCCCCTCCATGGTCCTCTCCTTCTCTCCAATCTAGTGTCCCCCTTTTCTCTGGATTACTTGGTTTCAGTAGCCTTCCCCACTATCTACCAGAAATGAATATGTTCTACCTCAAGCCAGGTCACCTCTAATGGATTGTAGTAATACATGCAATTCCATTCTCAAGTCCTCAGCACTCCCGAGAACTCTTTCATCCAAGGCCTTGCTGACAGCCCTGACCCCCTAGGAAAGAAGGGGTGAGTGCCCTGCTGAGTGGCAGTGTCTGGGCTTTTAAGTCATAAGAGCCCTTCTACATCTGTAGACCACCCTTACCCTCAGTTTGAAGATAAAAATGAGGTCAGAGAGGGGAAGTGAATTTCCCAAGGTCACATAGCAGGTTGGAGGCTAAGCTGAAAGGGGAACCTGGGTTTCCAAGGAGGCGTGTATTACATGCTTACTAAACACCAGGCATTTAATCTTCATAGCAACCCTAGGGGCAGGTACCATCAATATCTCTGCCTTACAGAGAAAGACACCAAGGCTCAGAGAATTTACAGAACCTACCCAAGGCCTCCTATTAGACGTAGGTAGATGTGGGAATAGGAGTTGAGAAGGTTGACTTGAGCCACCATGTAGTTTATAGGAGGAAAGGAAGGATTTACCACCGCACGTCACAAAGTGCAGTCTAGGAAGATGGACTCAGAGGGCCAAAGAGATAATGCCCAGGAAACACGGCTGTGTGTGTTTATTTGAGATGCTGGTCTGTGGCTCTCCAGCTGCCTGTAAGGGCTGTCTCACTCAACCTGGCCAACACAGGCCCCAAACGGCAAAGGATAACTGACTTTCGTACCAGCAATTTGTCGCCAGGGATATATATTAAGAGAGACACTTAATAACCAGCCCTTTTGTGAAACCTCAGTGCCTGGATCTGGCCCGGATCTGTGTTGCTGAAGGGAACCACGCCATCCATTCATCCAGAACTAGTGGAGAGGGGAGTGCGTCCTCGCAATTAGTATGGAAACTGCGCCCACATATTTATAGCAATACTCTACCCTGGCTTTACAGAATGAATTAAACAAAAATCAAAACCCACTTAAGCCCAGCCAGTGTGCCTCAGTGGTTGAGCATTGTCCCATGAACCAGGAGGGCACGGTTTGATTCCAGGTCAGGGCACATGCCCAGGTTTCAGACTCGATCCCCAGTAGGGAGAGTGCAGGAGGCAGCTGATCAACAATTCTCTCTCATCACTGATGTTTCTCTCTCTCCCCATGTTCCTTCCTCTAAATCAATAAAAACATATTTTAAAAACCCACTTAAGAGGGGCCCCTTAAGTAGAAGGGATTTGCTATATGAAGTCAGGGGGCTATAGAAGGAACTCTGAGGCATGCTGCCTATGGCCCTGTCTTCCTGACCCCCTGTATCCAAGTCCTGGGGGAGGGTGGGAAGGAGATCCCTGTGAGGCCACCAACCTCCTCCAGCCTCTGCTCTGATCCTCCAACATCCAGGCCTGTATGACAGGCCCAAATCATTCCCAGGCCACTGTGTGAAAACTCAGCTTTGTCCAAACACGGCTTTACTCACGCAGCAGACAGGCCTCGTGGGCCAGGAGGGATGTGTGAAGATCTCCTTATCCATCACAATCTGAGTGTTAAAGGTCCCCAAATGCTCATTTAGACAATCCACATTTTCTAACAGCTAGTAAATACTCAGGGACAGGGTCAGCATTTTTAAAGGTCTTGAAATAGCTCATCTGCATAATCCATATTTTCAGAGCCCCTAAGCATTAGTCCTACCTACATCATCTCAATCTTTATTATGCATGAGGGGGAGAAAAAAAAAAAAAGGCTCCCAAAGAGTATAGCAACCCTTCATATCCCTTCTGGGAGAAATTGATTCTTGTTTTTAAAAATGACCACATTTTCAAAAGCAGGCACAGAGCTAACCACAAAAGGAAAATATTTAAAGGGCAGCTGTTAACCTGTGTAGGCCAGCAAATGTTCTTTCCTTAAAGGCAGGAAAATCCCCCTGCGAGCTCCCAAAGATACTAATTACACAACTGGCCCCTGCAAACCTTTCAATTAAGGTTGGAGCCCTGGCCCTCCCCGCTTCTCCCTCCCTCTTTGGTTCCCTCCAGGAGGCCAAGAAGAGCATGGTTCCCCAGAACATCGTTTTCAGCATCACTTCTCAGAGTTAGTCTCAGCTCCGAGCCTTTGCTGGGGAAAGAAAAGGCAACTGTGCTCGGAGAAATTTACCTCAGCCCAGATCTGGGGTCAAGCCTTTGACTCGTGGGCAACAGGAACGTGGGTTCCTGCAGTCACCAGGATAAAGCTCCAGGGGACCGGGCGAAAAAGCCCCCAGCAGGGTGAATCTAAGACAAGAAAGACCCATACTGCTGCCTCTCTGCTCTCTTGGATGGGAAAACTATCTGTCCTGTTAGAAAGCATATCCAAATTCCGAAACATGTACAACCACAGACAAAACATGGAAGGCCCTCCCCAAGATAATCACACATACTGTATGATTCCACGCTTACAAACTTCTAAAACAGGCAAAATAACCCATGATGAGAAGCCAGGCCCCTGGTTATCCTGGGGTTAGGGCTGGAAGGAAGCTGTGGCGCAGTTGCAAGGTGCTAGTAACAGCTGTTCAGCTGGGTGCATTCACTGTGGGGGAATGCCCAGAGCTACACATTTATGTATGTATGTATGTATGTATGTATGTATGTATTGTAATCCAAATTCTCTCAGTTCCAGTTTCAACTTCTCCACTGTTTCTCCTGGCACTGACTGTTCTTAACCCCCCTCTTGCTGCACCTTTATTTTCCCCCTCTGAGCACATCCAGGATGCCCAACTACCTGTGAAAAGGGGTTACTCTTCCTTTGTCCAGATTTTGTATTTAGGCACGGCCTGGGGGGAGGGGAATACTTATAGCAGCAAGGATGTCTCTAAATGGACTGGGGCTTCTTTGCTGCTCTTAGCTGCTAGAAACCCCCTCACCTTAGAGAGGGGTACCTGGAGAGGCGGGGAGGTTGGCAGAGAAACTCAGCAGGTCTGGCAAAGAGGGTTGTCTTCCTTTGAGCGTCTTTGAAGCTGGGAATGGGCTCCAGGCCAAGTGGCTCTGGGTTTCTCCAGCCTCGGGCAGGCCGCAGGGCTGGCTGAACTTGAGACCCACAGCTAGCCCTGCAGAGACCGGCTGAGCTCACAGATGGAAGGAAGGGGGGTGGGGTAGAGAAAGCTGGGGAGGGGCTGCGGGAGGGAGACCGGGGGCGTGAGAAAAGGAAAACGGAAGTTGAAAGAGGGAAAGTTGACCTGTACTGAGGGTGGGCTGGGCGCTTTTGCAACCATTCTGACGTAGGCTCTTTCTCTAAATCTCAGCTCTCCCTGACCCGGCTGCTGTGGGACAGCTAGGGAGAGCAGAGGAGAGCAGAGGTACTTGGACAAAGTCTCCTCAGACCTTTGGCTAACACCTAGCGCTTCCTGCTCCCGCACCCCACCCCACCCTACCCCTGCAGCCCACTGGCCCAGATGAAGTCCACCCACCATCACCTCCTCTGTCTAGCGAGCCCTCCTCAGGGCGACCCCTGGGCCCCATGACCTGGGCACCTCCCCTGGGACAAGCGCCAAGGCAGGGTGGGTGGTAGGGATGGAGGCGAGACTCGATGAAGATCCCGATGATGAAGCTCCTGATTCCCGGATGGGATCTTCCTCCACCCTACTCTGTCCCCTTCGCTCTCTGCCCTTCGCCCCCTGCCCGGGGTGAAAAGAGTCTGAGCTCCACCCAGCAAGTCAGTGCAGCAGCTTCGAGTGACGTCGTGCGCCCCCGGCTGGCGACTTAGGATGAGTGTGCTCGAGGTGCGCAGGCACCACTCTCGCTCCAGATCCCTGCACACCGGGAGTCAAAGACCTTTCCGGCTTCGCCCAGAGCCTGGTTGCTTTCGCCTGAGCCCTTCCAACCCCAAGGCGCGTGGGCTGTCGCCGGTAAGTCCCACTACACCCGCAAGAGCGCCACCGCCAGCTGGCTGCGGCACGGAAGC
The DNA here is from genome assembly GCF_027574615.1 of Eptesicus fuscus. Classification (NCBI taxonomy): domain Eukaryota; kingdom Metazoa; phylum Chordata; class Mammalia; order Chiroptera; family Vespertilionidae; genus Eptesicus; species Eptesicus fuscus. The sequence continues at coordinate 33,933,768 of NC_072478.1, forward strand.
CCTCCCCACCTCACTCGCCCTGGCCTAGAATTACATCATCCCCCCTGGAGCCCCCACCCGCGCCTTAGCCTCCGCAGCTGACGTAGGAGCTCCTCTGTGTCCCTGCCTGCTCTGTGCCCCTCTCCTCCACACCCAGGCTTGGAACCAGCGCATCTCTGCCTACCCACCCCCTCATCTCTTCCGGCGCGCGGAGCCTGCAAGACCCACAGCCAATCTAGCCTCCTTATCCTCTATTTACCCAGTTCCTTCCTCGCTTCCACCTCCTCTCAGATCCTCCAGCGCCCAAATCCTAAGCAAGTCACCTTTCAGACGATGATAGGTAGGTAGACAGACAGATAGATAGATAGATAGATATAGAGAGATTGATAAATGGATGGATAGATATAGATGGATGATGGCTATAGATGATTGATGCATATAGACAATATAGACAGAGATGAGAGAGATGATAGATAGGTAGATAGATGATCTTTAGATAGATGCATACATACATACAGATATAGTACATATACCTATATACACTGAGGGGACAACCCAGAACCCAGGGCCAGGACAGTACTCATGCTTTCACAACCAGCATCATAGAAATGAGGCTGCAGGGTCCCAGCTGCAGAAGCTGTGCAAACTGTAACGTGCTCTGAGCCCCTCTGTAATTAACCACAACAGCAGCTTAGCCTGGAAGCCCAAGTGCTGCTTGCAGATGGTTTGAGCACGGCTCCAATTCTGCCGGGCCTGCCTGCGGCACCACCGGATTAATTCATCCATTCTCTCAATAAGCATCCGCTGAACCGGAAGTAGCCACACACTGCTGGATCCTCCCCGGAGAGCCACAGGGCATGTGCCTGCTCGCTAGGGGCTGACATTCTGGTGGGCATCAGACTCCCACACAGTACCTCCGAGTGATAGGTGCCCTGGAAGAGGTTAAGGATGGAGAATTATGAAGCACCTGGGAGGGAAAGCATTTGACCTGGGTCTTGAAGAATGGGTTGGGGATTCCAGGAGAAGGAAAGGCATTTCAGGTAGAGGCACCAGGAAAGCCCGATCTCTCTGGGATGGGAAACAGTTTGGGCGGGACTGGGTCACAGCACCCTGAGGCAGTGGTGGGTGCTGGGTATAGATGGTGCTCAGAGAGGAGGAAAGGGTTGGCTGAGGCCAAGTTGAGAGGGCCCCTGACATCCAGGCTGTTTCTTCTGTTCCTATGTCCTCTGCCTGGCCTGTCCCCAGGTACTTTAGGTGACATAGGGTGAACCCCCAGGCCTCTTGGCCACATCTTCAAACTATGGACACGTGACCCTCTGAGAGTCAATCAGCCGTCCTATGGGAGAAGCTCCAATGTCAAAGCAGGCCTTCCATCTCTCTGACCTAAATCCTCCTACTCACCCAGGTTCAGCCTCCCCCTCAGGGTGACTCAGCTCCTGGCTCTCTTCCTGCCACCAGCAGAGATGTGTAACTGGTTACCATAGTGATCCCAAGGAGTCAGACCTACCTTCTCTGATGAGACCCGGATGTCTAAATTGCTCCTGCAATGAAAGCCTGTGCACAGCCCCTTACCTGCAGAGGTGCAGTATTTGACAGGCTGCATCTCGGGGCCTTCCTTCCCTGCATGAACTCAGGATGGGGGCAAAGGTAGGGAGGGGGAGACCTGATGACAGATGCCTCCACCATGGGGACTCTAGGCTGGTATTTCTCTCCATAACATTCAGGTCTTCAGCGGGAGGGGGACAAGGAGCATGAAGGCAGGGGCTGAGAACGACCATCAGAGTTTGGTGTCTACAGAAGAATTCCCACTCTTCCAGGCAATGGCACATACTAGTATATTTGAGAATACATTTGGAAGAGATGCTTGTTGTCAGATCTTATCATTCTCATCAAAGTTACACACACACACACACACACACACACACACACACACACACAGAGCACCAACATACTCTTTCTGAAACATGGTTCGTTATTCTCCTGCCCCAAACCTTCAATAGCTCCCCTGTGTCGAGAAAGAAAACTCAAACTCCTTACCCTGGCCTGGGCCTCCCTTTTAAATAGCTCATGATCTACCTAGTAACTATCCTTGCTGCCCCCAACAGAGCTCCACACCCCCATCATGCCCCAGCCTCAGCAGACCACTTCCTGCTTCCCAAAGGTTCTCCAGCCACTGTGCTCATCCCAAGCTGACCCTCTCTGCCTGGGCCTTCCTCCCTCCATATCCACTTCCTCATGTTGTTCTCACCCTCAAGGCTCAGCCCACTCCTCAGGCCCCTTTGCCCCTCTCTTTCCCCCATTTAAAATGTAATCCCTCCTTCCTTCTTCCCGATCATAGTTTTCGAACTCCTAGTAGAAGACAGTGTCTGCCCTGAATTATTTAGACTTAAGTGTATCGGCCATCCCGAAGGCACGTGGTCCGTGAAAGGCAGACATGTTTTTATATTTTGGTGTCCTTTTCCCCCTCAGAGGGCATGGGACCAAAATTAATGTGAATTGCACAGCACTGACTGACCCTGCCTCTCCTCTCTAAGTTGGTTTTGAAGACCTTCACCAAAGACAAATGAGGACAACCTGGGTGGGCAGTCCTCCTACACTGACCCATAGAAGCCCTATCCCTTAGTAAAGAAATGGGGCTATAAGAGCAGAGTGGCTGGATCTTTCCCCTCTGGATCACCCATCGAAGTGGTACTTCCTCCATCCCAAGTCTTCAGAGTGACAGCTGCCCGAAGGAAGCTAGGCTGCTGGACCTTCTCTGGGGATGCAGACAGGGCTCCCAGGCATCGAGCAAAGGAGACAAGAAACTCAGAAACAGGCTGCTAGCATGCTCGGACGGTGCTCCACCTCCACCCAGGCCCTGGCCCCAGCCCTGGCAAGGACCTCACCTAGTGATGGAGTGAGCAGCATGGTGGCTGGCTCTGGCCCACAGGACACAGCTGGCCCAGGCTGGGGGCCATAACCTCACAGGTCCCAGCCGAGCCTGCACATACAGCCCTTGCAGTCAAGGCTAATGCGGTTAATTGGTTCCAACCTTCAGCTAAGAGTACAAGCATTGACTGGGCACCCGTGGGGCTCAGAAGCTGTGACCTCTGAGGAGGCTTCACTTCCTTATAAGCTTGAACCGAGAAAAAAGAAATCCGATCAGAGGTCATGGTGCTCACTTCCCAGCTGGGCCAAAGCACAGCAGAAAGGCAGTGGGTTATAAATAGTGGAGGATCAACCACTGAGAGATCAATGTCAAGGAGGGAAGGCGGCTCCCTTCCCCCCGGTAGGGCCTGGCACACAAGAGCCAGGCCCAGTTGGAGCAGATGACAGGAGAGGATGAGCCACACTCCCACTCACCCTGGTCCCAGTCCCCTGGCCTCTCAGAAGGGCATGTATCTGCCCTGACTCCTGGACATGGGGACTTGTCAAGGTGGGAATGGGATGGGGGGACTTCAACTAAAGGTCTTGAGAGTTGGGTTTGGGCTTATAGAGTCAGGGATTGGCCCTATTTAATGTGATTTAATGCAGGAAGCAGACTCCAGGTGTGAGCCCCCCACACCGAGATCAGAGCCCATTCTCCTGTCATTCATCCATCCATACAAAAACCCACCCATCCAGTCATCCAAATATCTAGTCATTCAAGAATATAGCCAATAACATCATAATAACTAAAGCATGGGGCCAAAGGGGTACTTGAAATATCGAGGGACACTCTGTAAAGTACATGATTGTCTCATCATTATGCTGCACATCTGAAACAAATACAGAATAATGTTGAAGGTAAACTGTAATTGAAAAAATTAAAGAATTAATTTGGAAAATTAGGATTGAGTCCCTACTCTGTGCCAAGCCCAGTGCTAAGCTCTCTGTGACCTACCTGTAAAGCGGAGAGTTCTACCAGCACTTTACAGGGCATCTGTGAGATTCAATGAGAAAACAAATGCCAGTGTGCTCTCCGCCTGGGAAGGGGTATCACATGCCCCTGGATGTGGCCTGGATAGGGAGAAAACCTGTGGGAACTTCCAGGACAGGAACATCCCAGTCCCTAAAGGACTCCTGACTTGCAATCCCAGCCAAGGAGCCCTTGATTGGCATTTATGGACTAGTTTCTCAGGCCAACTTTGTGCTTTCTCCTAATTTGAGGATTTTAGAATACACTCAAGACCTTTACAAAAGTATGCTTTCCCAAAACTTGCTGTATGACCTTAAGCAAGTCAGTTGATCTGTGTGTCAGTATTCTCATCTGTAAAATGGGGATAATAAGAGTATCTCATAGGACTTCTGTAAGGATCTGAAGAGTTAATATATGTGACGTGCTTAGAACGGTGGCTGGCACACAGTAGGTACTATGTAAGGGTGAGCTACGTATGACCATGATGCTATCTGCTGGTGGGAAAGGAGGATTCAGTCTAGCCTGTTACAAAGGACCTTGGGGAGCCTACTGGACAAATGCTTCTGGCTTAAAGACACATTGAGCCACAGTCTCCCTAGAGCAGCTTCTTTGGGGAGAGACTTGGGGCTTTTCTTATAAATTCATCCTATAGACTCTGTGTTCTAAGACTTTTTTAGTCTCTGAGAGAAGACACTATAGAATCTCGTAGGGGAAGGAGAGGTGAATAAAGAACTCTGTCTTTCCTCTTCCTACAATCAGGTGGGTGACAAGGTTGGACTTTCATTGTGATAAGGAGGGGAAGAACAAGGCATGCAGCTGAAAGTTCCTAATGCTGCAGGCTTCCATTAGATTCCATCAGATGAAGGATGCTCTCAGTATACAAACCCGTGGGCACAGGCACTGCCTTGTTTAAGTAACGGTTCCCACTCATAACACAAATATTAATCGATAGTTATTTACGTCTTCAGAGCTCAGCACAATTCATAGTAGCTTCTAGCCTTCTGCCCCTCTCAAGCAGAAAACAGCCCCAGCTTACAAAGTGAGAGGAAGCTGTGATGAGGAGCCCAAGGTCACATAGGGTCACAAGGTCACAAAAGCTCCAAAATCCATGGAGACTCTGTTGTTAAGAACATCAGAGTTCATAACTGCTATAAATTCTTGGTCCTGCTGTACTTTTTATTCCAAAGAACAACCAGCCCGGCTGGCGTGGCTCAGTGGTTGAGCATTGATCTATGAACCAGGAGGTCACGACTCAATTCCCCGTCAGGGCACATGCCAGGGTTGCGTGCTTGATCCCCAATAGAGGGCATGCAGAAGGCAGCCAATCAATGATTCTCTCTCATCATTGATGTTTTTTATCTCTATCCCTCTCCCTTCCTCTCTGAAATCAATATACACTGAATGGCCAGATTATTATGATCTCTGAACGCATAATAATCTGGCCACTCAGTGTATATCCTATATAATAAAAGGCTAATATGCAAATTGAACCAGGAGTTCGACCAGCAGGCAGGCCAGCCAATCGCCCATGTCCCCTCCCCCTGGCTAGGCTGGCTGGATCCCACCCATGCACGAATTCATGCACCAGGCCTCTAATATATATATATATATATATATATATATATATATATATATATATACATATATATATATGTATGTATACACACACACACACACACACACACACTGAGTGGCCAGATTATTATGCATTCAGAGATCATAATAATCTGGCCACTCAGTGTATGTATGTGTACGTGTGTGTGTGTGTGTGTGTGTGTGTGTATACATAATATATAAATATATACATAATATATATATACATAATAAAAAGAACAAATAATCAGAGCCTCAAATCTTCCTTCCTTGCTTACTGCTCATTCCACTAGGCTAAGACTGAACTAGCCCTTAGAGAGATACCTATGTGATAAGACACACTCTGCCCTCAAGGAGCTCTTAGGGTGCGTCTGTCTCCTTGAACTTGGCTTTATTCCATATAGATCTCTTTCTTCCTGCCTGCCTCCCTCACCACCATTATCACTGGCTGCTTCTGTGTTCCCAGCAACATTGACTTAGCCCCTGCCTCCAGCTGAACACTGGATTGGACATTGCAGAAAACAAAGAAAGGGAAATAAAGCTACTGACCTCATGGAGTCTTCAGCTCACTGGGGAACTTTTCAAGGAATGTAACCAAAACGGCCCTGGAAACCTTGCAGTCCACAGGCAGTACGCCCTAGACAGACAGGCTCCTGTCTTAATGAGTCCAACCCTTCTCACTCATGTGATCATGACAGGCAACAGAGAGAGAGGCCAAAAGCACAAGCAGTCTAGGAAAAGGTGCTGTAGAACAGCGTTCCCATGAGCACTCCTGGGAAAGGCCTGCAGGCCTTTCAATCAAGGGATCAAGTGGGCGGTGGGAGCCAAGGAGACCCATGTGCCATATTCTTCAGCCCTTACAACTACATCTACCAGTAAGCTTGAATGTTCCTGTTTTATAGATGCCAAAACTGAGGCTCAGAGGGATTATTTTGCCCCAGGCTCTGCAATTGGTAAGTGTGGTAGAACCAAGATCCCAAGTTGCTTTTTCCCCTAAAGCTTGGGCTTTTGTAACTATACTATGCAACCGACAAAAATAGAGAGATCATTTCCCTTTCTATATTTGTTATGAATATTTAATTAATCGATATTTAATTCATCAGGCACCTTTTAAGCATCCTCAGTGTCCTAGGGCTACCGCTAGGCATCTCCAACCTGGGACTCCTTGGATTTGGGCTCCTGCATTCCAGGTCCACCAGGAAAAAGTGTCACTCCTCCCTCCCCTTTCCGTGCACAGCGGCGTTGGCACTGACAGTAAGCGCTCCCAGTTACCCCGCTGAGGCGATTTCAGCTCCAATTTGTTCAAACTCCAGACCAAAGGCTTAGGCTCAGCCTCTGATGTGCTGAACAAAAACCAGAGACGGGAACTTGTCTCAATCAGTGAGTCAGGGCTGGCGGTGAGAAAGTGCTGGGGCGGAAGGAAGGACTGCTCACCCTCCCAGCACGGTGTCCCCATTTCTCTCCACTGTGCAGCCCCCACACTTCCACCCTCGCCACCACCCAGGTCGCTGCTGCAGACCCCCACCCACTCCACTCTGCCTCCTTGGTGGCTGGCGCTCCTCACAGGCTCCTGGAAGGCGTTTGATACCGGTGTCCACAGGCCACAGTTTAAAAAAAAACACTGCAGGGGGCAGGGGATGGATGCCCAGGCTGGGGTGGAGGAGTGTGGGCTACTTCCTAAAGAGATGCTTTCAATCCTAGAACCTAAGATGGTCCCTTGGGAGTGGGGGTGGGAGGAGGAGCAGAAAGATCTATTAGCCGCCTCTGCCCCTCTATTTAGGGTTGAGGAATCCCACACCCAGAGACGGCCTGTGCCTTCAGTATCGATGAAAGCCTCTTTTCTTTCAGTTCGTGTTTTCCCAAAGGTGCCCTCTGCACAGACACCTTCCTTCCCCCAGGTGAGAATTAGTCCCCTGCCACTGCACTACCTGGAGCTCGCTGTCCCTCCGAAGGAACTTGGGTCACCTTACATGTCTCTGCATTTCTGAGGCACACTGTCTTTCCCCAGGTGGGTGGGTGGGTGGGGAGACGGGGATTCTTGTAGAAGGAGAACTTAAAACTTCACAAGAAAACACACACCCATGTGGGGAGAATCCTGATTGCAAAGGAACCTAGGAAAGCCCTTGTAACTGTACCTTCACCTGCATCACAACAAGCACGTCACACCATAGGCGGACAGTCCTCTCCCAAAGACGTCCTACACATCTAAAGTAGCCGTCCCAGAGAACGTACAGCTCCCTTCCAACCCCCACCCTTTGCTTCTTCACAGAAGCAGTAGAGGAATTCCCTCTCCCATGGTTTTAAATGAAATGATAATAAATTATTGTTGCCTTGTTGCAGACAACATGCGTATTAAGAGGTAGGTGTGTGAGCGTGTGTGTGTGTGTGTGTGTGTGTGTGTGTGTGTGTGTGTGTTGACTCCTATTGTGCCCCTGCCCCAGCAGCCTCTGCCCACCTGAGCGACCTGGGACAAGTTACCCAACCTCTGAGTCAGTATCCTCATCAGTGAAACAGGGACGTGACGGAACCCATGTTGGAGGGGTGCACCAAGAATTAAAGAAAGCGATCCAGGTGAAACGCTTAGCCAAGTGTCTGGCAGATAATACGTGTTCGATAAGTGGTAGCATGAGTTTTCATCATTTCTATTAATGAATTCAAATATTGCTTCCTAGCACGGATGTGGCTGGCCTCGGCCCCTGCCTCATGCCTTGATTGCTCAACGGCTTCATCCACTCCCACACCAGCACTATCACATCTCTGCCCACGAGGCCAAATCAACAGACTCCTTCAAGTGCCCACCATTTCCATCACCTGCTGAAAGGTGCCTTCTCTCCTGGCCCCATGGTGCAGCAGTCTAGAATCGATGCCTCTTAAAGAGACAGTACAGATTAGTAGAGGGCTGCAAAGGTGTGGGAGTTGTGAGCCCTGTGAGCTCTGTGATAGTTCTGGACTATCCAGAAATGGACTGTCCTCATTCCCAGGGCTGCAGGCATGTCCTGGGTTGAGGCAGCAACCGTGAATGGCCTGGTCACATGGTCACCACTAAGCTGCTGAAAGCCTACTCTCCAGCGTGGTTGTCTCTGAGTCCCTGTGGATCGAAAGCCTGCTGGAGGGGTAGGGGCCAGATCTCCCCAGGACGGGGGCTCTGACATAAACAAGGAGAATAAGGTGCTCCCCCCCCCCCCCCCCCGCCCTCCAGGAGGCCCCTGAACTGATCAGAATGTGTCACGCGGGGATGAGACAGAATTTATTTCATCAGAAGTTCAAATGCCTGTGACAAATTTCCAGACACTTTTGTTCTGGCCTCATATCCCAAACACACACCCATGTGCCGGAACCCCGTGCTCACTTCACGTCCAGATTCCAGATTCACGTCCGCTGGAATAAAAACTTCAATTCAGTGGTTACATTTGATGTCCCTGCTGCCTTTCAACACGTTTTTACATAATCTGACTTTAGAGCCTTTTCTTTATAATATGCTTCTCTTCTAAGAGGAACCGATACTTTGCTTGATGGAGCCTATTCATAAAACACCTATTGAATACCTGCTAGGGCCAGCTCAGAGCTAGACCCTTGGGGTGCAAGGAGGGGTTGGTGGGGGATAGAAGGATGCTGGAGACACATCTTTTCCCTCCAAGAACTTAGAGTCAGGGCAGCACTGGGGGAGACAGAGATTCACGCAACTAATCCGAACGCATGCCAGGCTTGGTAAGTGCTCTGAAAGAGGTGAACACAGATTGCTTGGGGAACAAAAGACTAATTCCCGTGTTTGCATGAGCCCGTGATTGCAAACTCTCGAATTCATGGGTTAGAATTTATGAATATACAATCGTGGTGCGTGAAATAAAGCTCTTGATCTAATAATACTAATACACGCTAGATAGAGTGTGACCGGATGAGTAATTAGTGAAGCTCTGGGGTGTGATATTGTTATTCCCACTTGTAGAGGGAGAAGTAGAAACTGCCTATATTTATAAACCAGCTGTGCTCTCCACTACGGCAGCGTCTGGCCACACGTGGCTAGTGAGCACCGGGAATGTGGCTGGTCTGAAATGAGGTGTGCTGTGTTAACCACGCCAGATATCAAAGTCTTAGTACAAAAATGTAAATGTCTCATGAATATGTGTTATATTGATTATATGTTTAAGTGGTAATATTTTTATATATATATTGGGCTAAATAAAACATTATATATTCAGGGGTGAGCAAAAAGTAGGTTTACTGTGCCATGCTCTTTTTCTTTTAATATACTATATTTTTATTGATTTCAGAGAGGAAGAAAGAGGGAGAGAGAGAGGGAGAGAAACATCAATAGTGAAAGAGAATCACTGATCAGTTGCCTCCTGCATGCCCCACACTAGGGATAGAGCCCACAACCCAGGCATGTGCCCTGACCATGAATTGAACTGGTGATCTTTGGGTTTGTGGGACGACGCTTAACCAACTAAGCCACTCTGGCCAAGCAATTGTAACATTATTTTGAGTTAATAAAGCTATTGTAATAATCATAACTTGCATGTCTTTTTCCATATGAGCAACTGTAAACCTACTTTTGCCCAACCCTGTATGTTATTAAAATTAATTTTACCTACTTCTTTTCACATTTTGGGGTGTTTTTTAAAAAATTTTTATGTATCGATTTAAGAAAGAGAAATATGGAGTTGTTGTTCCAATTATTTATGCATTCATTGGTTGATTCTTGTATATGCCTTGACCCGGGGTCAAACCCGCAACCTTGAAGTATCAGGATGACACTCTAACTAACTGAGCTACCTGGTCAGGGCCTTTGTATGTTTTTGAATGTGGCTATTAGAAAATGTAAAATTCGAAGAAACCAAGATGGCGGCATAGGTGAAACACCTAACCTGCAGCCGGGCACAACAATTTCAAAGGCACAACTAGAGGTCAGAACGGACATCGTCCAGAACCACAGGAGAGCTGGCGGACTGAAATGCCCACAGCTGGGGGGAAGGAGAAGGCCACGGGGACAATCGGGGGAGCCGTAAAATCCTGAGGTATGGAGGAACTGGCGGAGACACGAGCACGCGCGCCTGCGGGGAGGATGGAGCCGGAGAGGAAGGGGCGGCTGACGGCCTGGCCGGCGTTCACTGGCAGGAAGGAGATAAAGGCTCCGGAGTGTGCTAAGCGCCGGCTCCGACTGCACTGAGCGCCAGTTCCGGGCGAAACCCTGGGAAGCCAGGCGCAGGCTGGGGGAATGAATCTGGGCTGTGGGGCGCAGGCACAGAGGAGCGGGGGAAGGCAGAGCTCCAGAGGCGCGCACGGGAAGGGGCGCAAAGGACGGACTGTTGCCTGCGCCACTGAACTGCCCTAGCGGGAAGGAGACATAAACTCAGGACCGTGCTGAACCCCAGTTCCGACTGCACTGAACCCCAGTTCCGGGCGAAACCCTGGGAAGCCAGGCGCACGCTGGGGGAATGAATTTGGGCTGTGGTGGCGGAGGCACAGAGAAGCGGCGGCTCCAGACGCGCGCACTGGAAGGTGCGCAGAGGACGGACTTTTGCCTGCGCCACTGGGTGGCCCTGCTGGGAAGGAGACAGGGACGCCAGACTGCGCTGAGACCCAGTTCCAACTACACTGAAACCCAGTTCCAGGCGAGAATCTGGGAGTCCAGATTCATTAGGGGAGGGACTGGACTGTTTGGCAGTGGGCGAAACTCCAGGGCGCGTTTCTCTCAGAGGTGTTTGCAAGGAATACAGAGGGACACAGACACAGGAGCCTCATAGGGCGGGGCTGACAGGAAGCCAAGGTTGTAGGCTCCACCCTGTAGCTCCGCCCCAGCCAAGCTGAGCAGAAGCTTTTTCCTGCTGAGTGCCTCAGGTAGTGGCTGACCCACACTACATTGGAGACCCAGAAACGAGGGCATCTAGTGGTTGGTGGGAGATGACACCAGATTTCAATCACTTGCATAAGGGAGGCATTCTAGAGGCAGACTCAGTGAGCGCCAAGGCATTGCTGCATCAAGACCCGGCCCACAAACATGTCTCCTGCACAGCAACTCTTCCTATATAGACAAAGAGGGTCCTCACGGCCAATTGGCCTGGAGGACAATTCCTCCCAGTGACACCAACAACAATCAAGACTTAACTGTACAAAGGAGGACCAAGATGGAGACATAGGGCGGCAGCCTGATCGTTGCCTACCACAACAATATTGAGACTACGACGGGAGAGCAGAGCAGACACCAGCCAGAAAGACCGGGGGGCTGGCTGAGCAGATGCTCTACAACTAGAATAAAAGAGAGGGGTACGCAGGATGATGCTGATGCCGGTGACCCAAAGTCCACACTTTAAGAACTATGGCTCAGGCGACACAATGGTGGCCTGGAACGTGCTCGGCGCAGTTCCCCCGGCGGTCTCCGGCTGAGGGGACGGCTCCACTCGCTGCCGAGCACGGACAGACGAGCCCCTGGGACACATGGGGAGGGAGACTCCGTGCTTGCTGACCTCCGAGTCCTTCAAGAATCTCAATGCCCCGAAGTGGCCAGGTGCGCACGCTCAGCGACTGGCCACCGTTGCAGACCCAAGGGCCGACGCAGCGACACCGGACCAGCCCACCGCCGGGCACCGGGCACACCAGAGCCTTGCCGAGCCCGCCGCCCAACGAGTTCTGCGGCAGCCGCCCTGGAACTCTGAGAAAATGACCGAAGGAATTGCTGAGAGGGAATTGACCAACAGGAATTGGGATCAAGAAGACGAAACCCCGCTGAGACCCGAGTCCAGGCGAGCCTGCGAACCTCTGGGCTCAGATGTGGTCACACGCCTCTGGGTCTAGGTGAGGCCTCACGCCCCTGGGTTTGGGTGAGGCCACGCGCCCCTGGGTCCAGGTGAAGCTGGATTCCGGGTTCGGGTGAGGCCATGTGCCCCTGGGTCCGGGCTAATCTGAACCCTGGGTCCGGGTGAGGCCGTGGGCCCCTGGATCCGGGTAAGGCTGGGTCCCGAGTACGGGTGAGGCCGTGAGCCCCTGGATCTGGGTGAGACCACGTGACCAGGGGTCTGAGAGAGGTAACGCGCCCCTGGGTCCGGGTGGCTTCGTGCACCTAGGTCCAGGTGAGGCCACGTGCCCCTGGGTCTGAGAGAGGCCACACACCCCTAGGTCCGGGCGAGACCATGTGTCCCTGGATCCGGGTGGGGCCTCGTGCACCTAGGCCCGGGTGGGGCCGCGTGCCCCTGGGTCTGGGGGAGGCCAGGCGTCCCTGGGTCCGGGTGAGACCGTGAGTCCCTGGATCCGGGTGAGGCCTCGTGCGCCTAGGCCCGGGTGAGGCCACTTGCCCCTGGGTCTGGGGGAGGCCAGGCGTCACTGGGTCCGGGTGAGACCGTGTGTCCCTGGATCCGGGTGAGGCCTCGTGCGCCTTGGCCCGGGTGAGGCCACGTGCCCCTGGGTCTGGGGGAGGCCAGGCGTCCCTGGGTCCGGGTGAGACCGTGTGTCCCTGGATCCGGGTGAGACCTCGTGCACCTAGGCATGGGTGAGGTCACGTGCCCCGGGGTCTGAGAGGCCAAGCGTCCCTGGGTCCGGGTGAGACCATGTGTCCCTGGATCCGGGTGAGGACGCGTGCACCTAGACCCGGGTGAGCCCAAGTGGCCCTGGGTCTGGGAGAGGCCAAGCGTCCCTGGGTCCGGGTGCGACCATGTGTCCCTGGAGCCGGATGAGGCCTTGTGCACCTAGGCCCGGGTGAGGCCACGTGCCCCTGGGTCTAGGAGAGGCCAAGCGTCCCTGGGTCCGGGTGAGACCATGTGTCCCCGGATCCGGGTGAGGCCTCGTGCACCTAGGCCCGGGTGAGCCCAAGTGGCCCTGGGTCTGGGAGAGGCCAAGCGTCCCTGGGTCCGGGTGAGACCATGTGTCCCAGGATCCGGGTGAGGCCACGTGCCCCTGGGTCTGGGAGAGGCCAAGCGTCCCTGGGTCCGGGTGAGACCATGTGTCCCTGGATCCGGGTGAGGCCTCGTGCACCTAGGCCCGGGTGAGCCCAAGTGGCCCTGGGTCTGGAAGAGGCCAAGCGTCCCTGGGTCCGGGTGAGACCATGTGTCCCCGGATCCGGGTGAGGCCTCGTGCACCTAGGCCCGGGTGAGCCCAAGTGGCCCTGGGTCTGGAAGAGGCCAAGCGTCCCTGGGTCCGGGTGAGACCATGTGTCCCTGGATCCGGGTGAGGCCTCGTGCACCTAGGCCCGGGTGAGGCCACGTGCCCCTGGGTCTGGGAGAGGCCAAGCGTCCCTGGGTCCGGGTGAGACCATGCGTCCCTGGATCCGGATGAGGCCTCGTGCACCTAGGCCCGGGTGAGCCCAAGTGGCCCTGGGTCTGGGAGAGGCCAAGCGTCCCTGGGTCCGGGTGAGACCATGTGTCCCAGGATCCGGGTGAGGCCTCGTGCACCTAGGCCCGGGTGAGTCCAAGTGGCCCTGGGTCTGGGAGAGGCTAAGCGTCCCTGGATCCGGGTGAGACCATGTGTCCCTGGATCCGGGTGAGGCCTCGTGCACCTAGGCCCGGGTGAGCCCAAGTGGCCCTGGGTCTGGGAGAGGCCAAGCGTCCCTGGGTCCGGGTGAGACCATGTGTCCCCGGATCCGGGTGAGGCCTCGTGCACCTAGGCCCGGGTGAGCCCAAGTGGCCCTGGGTCTGGGAGAGGCCAAGCGTCCCTGGATCCGGGTGAGACCATGTGTCCCTGGATCCGGGTGAGGCCTCGTGCACCTAGGCCCGGGTGAGCCCAAGTGGCCCTGGGTCTGGGAGAGGCCAAGCGTCCCTGGGTCCGGGTGAGACCATGTGTCCCAGGATCTGGGTGAGGCCTCGTGCACCTAGGCCCGGGTGAGCCCAAGTGGCCCTGGGTCTGGGAGAGGCCAAGCGTCCCTGGGTCCGGGTGAGACCATGTGTCCCTGGATCCGGGTGAGGCCTCGTGCACCTAGGCCCGGGTGAGCCCAAGTGGCCCTGGGTCTGGGAGAGGCCAAGCGTCCCTGGGTCTGGGAGAGACCATGTGTCCCTGGAACCAGGTGAGGCCTTGTGCAACTAAGCCCGGGTGAGGCCACGTGCCCCTGGGTCTGGGAGAGGCCAAGCGTCCCTGGGTACGGGTGAATCCAGATCCTTGGTCCGGGTGAGGCCGTGCGCCCCTGGATCCATCCGGGTGAGGCTGGGTCCCAGGCCCGGGTGAGACCACGCGCCCCTTGGGTATGGGTGAGGCCACGTGTCCCTTAGTCCGGGTGACGCCGTGCCCCTGGGTTCGGCCGAGACCAAACCAGAGGGAGTCGGACCTCCATTACCACCATTTGTCCACCATCCAGAGCTGAGGGGTCAGTGCTGACATGTACACATAAGGAGCTACTGGACATTGAAATTGGGTCTCAAAAGAACTGTTGGTCCAGGGGGAAGCTCGCTACAGATTGATTCATTTGCCTGTCAGCATAACTATTATTGCTCGTCTCACATTCAGTTCTTATTAGTATATATCTAGTGACATATGATCTCGCTCATCTAGGGGAAATGATGAACAACATAGACTGAGGAACAAGAACAGAACCAGAAGCAAGGAGGCATCGATCGGACTATCGGGCCTCAGAGGGAGGATAGGGGAGGGTAGGGGGAGGGTTGGGGGGAGGGGGGAGAGGACAAATATGTGACACCTTAATCAATAAAGAAATTTAAAAAAAAAAAAAAAAGAACAAAGAAAAAAAAAAAAAAAAAAAAAAAAAAAAAGAAAATGTAAAATTCCCTAAGTGGCTGGCATTTGTGGCCCACGTTATATTTCTATTGGCCAGCATGAATCTAGAGCATTCATAACCACTTTATCATTTAATTCTCAGCACAATTCTACAAAATAGGCATGAGCTCCATTTTAAAGATAAGCTAACTAAGGCTCAGAGAAGTGTGAACTGGCCCAGGTCACAGCACATTAGGCTTTAGCAACTCATTTGTGTTCATGGTTCAAGGTCTCACCTGCTTCCTCACTGTGACATGGAGCTCACACCTCCCTGACGTTGTGTAGTAAGAACAGAAGGAGAATATGTGCTCGGCTTTCAAGTGGGGACAGTCACCATTATATCTCACATCCTCAAAATAACCCCTCCATCCAGGGCCCCAGTTACAGCTCCTGAGGCTGGGCTGGGAGCCCCCTCCCTGGTGCTGGCACCAGCCCCCACCTCATCCTCCTCCCTGCATGTCCTGTGCCCCATGCTGCAGCCCCTGAACAGTCAATACGCAAATGATTGCTCAATCAATTCACTATTTGAAACGAGGTCTGGGCTTCTGTGTAGACACGTTACTTTTTAAAAATAACAGACTTTATTTTGTGGAGTAGTTTTAGGTTCCCTACAAAACTAAGTGGAAGGTGCAGGGAGTTCCCATATGCTCTACGTCTCCCCCACCCCACAACCACACACACAGCCTCCCCCACTATCAACACCCCCACCAGAGTGCTACATTTGTTACAATGGGTGACCCTACACTGACCCACCATTATCACCCAGAGGCCACAGTTTACATTGGGGTTCCCTAGGTGTTGTGTGTCCTATGGGTTTGGACAAATGTACAATGACATGCACCCGCCATTTCAGTATCATACAGAATAGCTTCACGGCCCTAAACATCCTCTGTGCCCCACCTTTTCATCCCTCGCTCCCCCTAACCTCTGACCTTTCTATTGTCTCCATAGTTTTACCTTTCCAGAATGTCATTTAGTTAGACTCAAACAATACAGAGTGCAGCAAACGTAGGTTTACAGTCGTAAGTACTCGCCACACCGTTTATTCTTGTATCGGTATTGATTAATTATTGTCTTATTTTCCATGCAAACAACTGTAAACCTACTTTTGCCCCACCTTATATGTAGCCTTTTCAGATTGGCTTCTTTCTCCTAGTAATATGCATTTAAAGCTCCTCCGTGTCTTTCCGTGGCTTGCTAGCTCATTTCTTTTTAATGCTGAATAATATTCCATTGTCTGGATGCAACACAGTTTATGCATCCATTCACCTACTGAGGGGCATCACGGCTGCTCCCAAGTTTTAGCAATTATGAATAAAGCTGCTATAAACATCCATGTGCAGGCTTTTGTGTGAACATAAGTTTTTGATTTATTTGGGTAAATACCAAGGAGCACAGTTGCTGGATCATATGGTGAGAGTATGCTTTAGTTTTGTAAGAAAATGCCAAACTGTCCTTCAAAGTGGTTGCGCCGTTTTGCATTCCACCAGCAATGGGTGAAAGACTGTAGTACTTGGGATGCGCCGACACCACGTTATTCATGTTTTTAGGAACTCCGCCTGTGTGCTCTTTGCCTACTGAGCCCAGACCCCAGCTATCCAAGCTCACGGGCTCTCCTGCAGGTAGCATTTAGCAACTCAGTGTATGTACCTTGGCTCCTTAATAATAGTTATGCTAATGGCAAGCACTTGATACAAGCTGGGCACTGGGCAAAGCTCTTCCAGTGTATCATCCCATTGATCCTTACAGCAACCCGATGGGTGGGTGCTATCATCATCCCCATTTACATGTGGAAACTGAGGCTCTGACATGTTTAGTGGCCCCCGAGGCTGCAGTGCTGGTGGGTGGAAGTGGTAGGATTTGAACCCTTGGGAAGTGACCTCTGGGCTGGGATGCCCCCTGTACATCTCTTCATCTTACTCAGTTGTAAGCTCCTGAAGAGCCAGGACCTACCTTATTCACCTGGAAATCACCCCTGTGCCTGGTGTCTCCCCTATACACAAATCTGCAACAAAAAATTATACCCAAAACATACACATCACTCCACAGCCTACTGTGGCTCCCAACTGCTCATTAGATTAAGTCCACTCTTTATTCTAGTATTCACAGTCTGCAGTAAATCTGGGTCCTCCCCTGTCCCCTCCCAGCTCACTCTGCATAGATCTCTGCCCCAGCCCAGCCATCTCCCTCTCTCGTGCCTGCCCAAACTGGGATCATTTCCACCTCTGAATGTTCCCTGGCCCAGAATGTCCTCATCACTCTTCCCGTTCTATCTGGATGCCGACAGGCCTTCCGGATGGTCCCAAGTCCAGCCACGCCAGGACAATTGCCCTGATAACATCAACCCCATGGGACCAGAGCTTCCAGACTGCCCAAAGCAAGAACCCTTGTGCTGCACAAACAAGCATAGCCCATAGGGGCTCCTGGCTCGGGAAGTTGGCTCCAGAGTGGAAAGGACCCCTCCACTCCGCTCCCACCCATGGAGATGGGCCATGAGAACAGAACCGCGAGGCGTGAGGGTCCAGGAAATAAGCCCAGAAAAGCAGAGACTTGGGGATTCTCAGTAGCCGTCTTTCAGCACCCAAAGGGCTGCCCCACACAGAAGCGGGCATCGGCTCTGAGCTGGGCCAGAAAGAAGAAGGAGGGCAAGTGGGGGCCAGTCTCATGGGGGCCGATCTCGATGTACTGGAGAGAACCTCTCTGGAAAGTTTGGACTCAGCTCCAGTGCCACCTCTTACTCCACACCTCCCTTACTCCCCTGGCTAACACAAACTTCAAATGAAACTAAGACTTGAGTCATGCTTCCTAGTACATCTCACCTTCTACTCGGCGTTATAGGAAATGCATAGGCAAATCTCCACTCTGTCTGAGACGAGAGTATGGAGGTAGAGTCAGTCCATGACTGATTTGTTTTTGTAATCCCAACACCCCGCCCACCTCCAGCCTAAAAAAGAAAGTCTGGCCCTGGCTGGTGTGGCTCAGTTGGTTGGCCATTGTCCTGTGCTCCAAAAGGTTGCTGGTTTGACTCTCGGTCAGGGCACATGACCAGGTTGTGGGCTTGAACGCTGGTAGGGGTTGTCCAGAGGCAGCCAACCCATTGATATCTCTGTTCTGCTCTCATATCGATGTTTCTCTCACTCCCTCTATCTCTAAAAATCAATAAAAACATTTTTTAAAGAAAGTTTGGAGGGATGTTTGCTGAATGGGTGTAAATCAGGACCCCCAGCAGGCACCCATGCCCCATCATAGCTGTGTCCCCATCCTGGGCTCCTCAGAGGGGATTCTCAGGGCGTCAGGAGACTGGGCTTACCATGAGGTCCCTGAAAACTCCTGAATTTCAGGGTTCTGGTACCCCTCTATGAGAATTTTGCCTTTGCTCATCTAGTTTTTCCTTTGCTTCCTTTACAAGTTGGCACCAGACGTGGGGCTAAGAGCCAGATTAGCGACGAAAGCTGTCAAAAAATATCTCCCCTCCAGAAAAAGCAAAGGAAAACAACATCTTGGTGGGGTTTTCCTGGGGAAGAAAGAGTAAAATAGTCTCTTTCTATGTTGCCCTAAAATGGCAGTTTTGCGGAGGGAAAACATATTTTTTCAGAGCAAAGCTGTTTGTGGTGTGAAAGATGGAGTGTGCGTGCTGCGCACAAAGACACAAATTGGCCCGAGGCTCAGCTCCACATGCTATTTTCCCAGGAGTTTATTTTGGGGAGGAAGGGGTTGGGGAAAGGAAAAATAAAATTTTTGTTTTATGAAAATGGAAAAAAAAAAGTTGGTCTGGATTGAATTCAAACCTGGCATCTGGTACGAAGGAGGCCTGTAATAGTGATGCAGTGGGTAAAGGAATGGATTTGAAGGGGCAAGTACCTTATTTGCTCTCTCCAGGCTCACAGAGAAGGCATGGGCCCACTCCAACAGCAGAACGGCCTGGGACCTGGGGCCATCGCACACTGGACTCCCCAGGGTCTGCTCCAGGGTACAGACAGGCATCCTTCTGTGCCCGCCTCCTATACTCTACTCCTGGGGTCCAAGTCACAAGGCTCTTGGGAAGATTGAAGGAAGTAATACCCACAAGCCCTGGCCCCTAGTGAGCACCGAGGAGTGGTGATGGTGATGGTGATGGTGATGGTGATGGTGAGGGTGATGGTAATGGTTTTGATGGTGATGGTGATGGTGATGGTGGTGATAGCAATGATGGTGACAATGGTGATGAAGATCATGATGCTAATGATGGTGCTGGTAATGATGATGAAGATAATGGTGATAATGATCATCATGATGATGGTGACATGATAATGGAAGTAATGATGCCGATAGTGATGATGAAGGTGATCATGGTGATGATGATGAAGATAATTATGATGGTGATGATGATGATGGTAGGGACGATGACTTTGTCTCTTGCCTTACCCACTGTGGCCACCACTCCACAGCCCCTTCTTCCCCTCACAGTTCTACCAGCCTCTCAGACTCAGACAGGACCTGCCTCAAAATCTACCTGGACCACAGTTGCTCAAAGAGTAGTCTGAAAACCACCGGCACCAGAAAGCTCTCTAGGTGTGCGTGAATTGTGCCCATACCCAAGCTCACCCTAGAACTTCAGATTGTGACTCTCGGGAGGGGACCTGGGAATATACATTTTAAACAAGCTTCCTGAGTAGGTCTCAGGTACACTAAAGGTGGAAAACCACCCATGGAGTCCAACTCCCTCATTTTACAAAAGAGGAAACTGAGGCCTGGAGAGGAACAAGCCAGCCGGCCAGGATGACAGAGCCAGGATTAGACCCAGACTCTCAAATTCCAAAAGCAGTGTGCTACACCCTGTCATTTATTCAACACTGGTGTGTTGGGTGCCAGTTGTCTGCAGAGCATTGTCCAAGACCAAAACTAAATCAGACCAAATGCCTGCCTTCAGCGAGCACACAATTGGTTAGGGGAAAACAGAAGAGTATGGGGCAGGGGTGACTGCCAGGCAAGGGGAACGGAGGAGGGGCTGCGGGAGTTTAGATGGAAGAGGCTGAATGGGTGGGGAAGGCAGGGGGCATGGAGGATCTCAAAGGTGAAGGAAAACAGCGTAGAGGAAAGGAACTTTAACTGAGCTTTGCAGGACCAGCAGAAGTTGCTAAACAAAATAAAGTGATGGATACTGCAGGCAGAGAGAACAGCACGAGCAAAGGCACAAAGGTGAGACATTGGGGACATTTATGGAAAACAGGAGGACGCTCCTTTTGTCTAGAGCTCCAGGTGGGATGGGGCCCCAAGAGGCTCAAGACGTGGGAGCCAGAGAATATGGGCCTGACACTGAGCTGAGCAGCTGTGCTTCTATCTTATAGGCAACAGGGAGCCATGGGTGGCTTTCTAGGAAGGGCAGCCGACAACAGCTTAAAACTGGAGAGAATGGGAGATGACCTTGGCTTTGAGCTCAGGCCCCTACAGGTACCAGCATCCAGGGAAGCCCCAGATGGACAGTTGCAAACTGCCTAGGCCTGTCCCACCTCCCACCTTCCTCCTGCCTTTGATGGGGACAGAGGTGACAAGCTGAATGGGTGTATATGTGACATTTAGTGACCAGGGCTGCTCTGTGCTCTCTCCTGACCCAGCATGCCCATCCCTGTACGTACAGCCCAGCCTTGTCCGTTCCCTTGCAATAATCAGTAAGACAGGCTTCTCCTGGGGCATGTTGCTCATGTGCTGGCCAAACCCAGAAAGGCGGGGTGGGAGAAGGAGGTGGTAGCACCAGCTGGTGCCCCCAAAACTCTGAGTTTCAGATCCATACACACTTAGTAGCAGTGTGACCTTGGGCCAGTAACGGATTCTCCCTGAGCCTCAGTCTCCTCATCTGTAAAATGGAGATGATGACACTTACCTTAGGGAGCTGCCCTGAGGTTGAGAGCCAAAGTATGGCCAACCCGGCCCAGCGCCCAGCCCAGCATAGGTACAAGCTATCTGGTGGCTGCTCAGATGATGATGATGATGATGACAACGATGACGTAGCACCCCATTTCCAGCTCGCACCATCGGCGTCACCACCAGCATCAGCAGCATCATCACATCCTCTTTCCGTGTTGTGACAGGGCCCTTCATCAGCCACACAGGAGCCCAGAGATCAAAACACCGAAGAGCTCTTTGCCTCAGGCTCTGAGCTAAGTATGCGGCCCCAGCAGAGATGGAGGCTCTCGGCCAAATCTCTGCTCCCAAAAAGGCTGGTCAACCTCCTAGGGGGAAGGTGTGAGCTGGGCTCAGCCCCTCCACACAAGGGGCAGCCTGGAGAGGAACCTCAGAGGCCTGAACGCAGGTGCTGGTCTACAGCTAAACTTCCAGAACCCCAGCTATATTCTGGGGATCTTGATGGAGAACGCAAAGGCCTGAAATGCCCAGTTATGCCCAGAAATAGCTCGAATAAGGGTTTCACAGGTATTGATAGTAACAGCTCCTTACATGTGTGCACATGGTGGTGGGTCATTTACAAAACACTGTCAGACCCAGCACTCTGTGGCGGAGGCGGCGAGGAGAGAAATGAGCTAATGTTGCAGATGGGGAAACTGAGGACAGGGAGGTCAGTGGTTTCCTCAAAGTGCCACAGCTCACAGCAAGGAAAAAGGCAGGTCTGACCCTACGTCTAGGGTTCCTCGGTGTCTGATTAGAAGTCACCTGTGAAAGTCTCTTCCTTACCAGTAGAGAGAAGGGTGTTTCAGAGCCTAGAGGATTCTCAGAAAGTTTCTAATCCCATCTCCCAGATGGTCACCTAGTCCAGATGAGAGGAGGGGACCTAGAGCGATACACTCTCTGCCCAGCCTCAGAGAATCATGGGAGTTTAAAGGAAGAATCTCTCCGCAGAGATCTGACCAAGTCCTTTTCAAGCTGTTGAACCTGAATCTCACTACTCAGGGTGGACCAGCAGGGTCAGCGCCACCTGGGAGTTTGTTAGGAGTGCCAATTCTCGGGCTCCACCCTACACCTGTCGAGGCTGAATCTCTGGGGGCGTGGCCCAGGAATCTGTATTTTAACAAACCTTCCAGGTGACTGTGCACTAAATTTTGAGAATTTGGTACCCCAACCCTGACGCACGGTAAAATCTGAGAAACATTGCTCTCAAGATTTGGGGGGATTTTTTGGTTGGAAATATTCAACAGAAAGTGGAGCCAAGTTTCATTGACATAACTATGTTTTTAAAGCACAATAAAAACCGTTCCTCACTCTCTAAAGGTATGTACCAAAGTTTGATACGTAGTGACTCTATGAGGCCATTGACCAATGCCATAAACTTGGGCCACCAGCCTATGTCACATGTGTGCAGGCTCGACCCTGGAGCCTCTCACCTTTGAACTCCCTGGGAGATGGCTGAGGCTATGTAGAGGTCTGTGAGCCAGAGGTGTGCATGCCAATCCTGCCCCACGCAGGCGCCTATGCACTAGCACCCTCCCGGCTGCTGTGCTCAGGGAATGCCAGGCACGCAGATGCTTCAGACACCTCCAGACTCGGTCTGAAAGCCAGCTGTGCCACCACAGAAAATGCTCAGCCCACCCCGCTCTCATCAGCGCCCAGAGAATGCTGGTGCCTTTTGCAGATTTTTGTACTTGTTATTACCCCATTCATATTTATGCTGAGGGAAGAATGTTGTATAGTGATTCTACGATGAAACAAAAATTATCCAATCCTCCTCTGTCGAGTTTCTGGCTCTGTCTCACTCCAGAGGAAATTGCTCAGCAAGTATAAGTAGAGCTGTTAGAAACTCCTACCACTTACAACTATCTATTTGAGCTGATCAGAATTTTCTTAATACTGTGTTATACACACAGGCAAAAATGGAAATAATTGAATGCCAAGACTGATGTATAAGTATATTAACTATAATCCCTTATTTCAAATCTGTATATTGTCAGAATGGACCTAATTTTTTTCACTTACCAGTTTAATAAAGAGTGAATATTCTAAGTTTTAACTTACGGGACCCTTTTTTATATGAACATTACTTTGGGACTTGGTATTGAAATTAATTTGAGAGAAAAAAATATGCCTCTGTTTTAAAAATGTGAGAATATTAGTACCTTAGGCCAACCTTCTCATTTTATAGATAAAAGATTTGAATCCCCATGATGTCAGGGGGTTCACCAAGGTCACGCGGGTATTTTAATAAATATAACTAAAGCAAAGAGCAGGAAACATGTGTGATGCAGGAGGACACTAATATATTGAGGGCAGAAGGGAGGAGTATACTTCAGGGACTCAGAGAAGTAATTCTAGTCATTTAGTAAATTTACTGGTTTCCGTCCTTCAGGGATTTTTGGAGAAATAATTAATTTTGTTTAGTTTGGCTGGGGGGTGGGGGAGGGGGGGAGGTGGGCTTCTGTTACTCTGGCTACCTGGTTATGTTCACCCATTTTCCACCGGGGAAGCCTCCCAAACCCCTCAACTCTCCACTCATACTCCAGTCTCTGTTCCAGGAGGCAGGTCACTCACATCTGGTCACTCACATCTGGCCACTCGGAGCTCTCATTGCCCTGGCCACAGTGACCAGTTCAGGGAGGACCCAGAGCCCAGCTGGAGCCAGCGAGGCCCGGGGAGACTTAGCTGGGAAGAAGCCTGAAGTGTAATAACTGCCATAGAGGCCCATAGTTTTTTAGACATAATGCTATTGCACACTTAATGGACTGCAGTACAGTGTAAGCATAACTTCTACAGGGGCAGGGAAACCAAAACACTCGTGGTTCACTTTATTGCGATATTTGCTTTATTGCCGGGATCTGGAACTGCGCCGCAGTATCTCCGAGGCATGCCTATAAGTGACAGGCAGTAACCAGAGGCCAACATGCCCATGCCGGGTGTGGGCTGCAGTTGTCCTACTATAAGCATGAGATGAGTGGAGATTTAAAGAGAAGCAGGTCCCAAAGGTGTTATCCCGATGAGCAGCTGTCGAGCCTTGTAGCTTTCAGGCTCGGCTTCAATTTGAGTCCTGTCTTGGCACCTGGAGGGGAGCAGAGCCTGCTACAGTAGTCAGGCCATGACTGGTGGGCCCCAAGAAACACCTGGCGAATGGGCTGAAAATACAGATTTCTGGGGCCAACTTTTTTTTTTTTTTATTTGATTTTTTTACAGAGAGGAAGCGAGAGGGATAGAGAGTTAGAAACATCGATCAGCTGCCTCCTGCACACCCCCTACTGGGGATATGCCTGCAACCAAGGTACATGCCCTTGACCGGAATCGAACCTGGGACCCTTCAGTCCACAGGCCAACACTCTATCCACTGAGCCAAACCAGTTAGGGCTCTGGGGCCAACTCTTAAGTCGGATTTTCTAGGTGGAATGTGGACATCTGTATATTTTAAAGCACCCCAGGGAATTCTGATGTGCCCCAAGGTTAGAGAAGAAATGATCCAATTGGTCCCCACAGGCCTTCTGCAGGAAGGGAGTCACAGAGGGTGAGTACCGTGGCTGGGTGGCTCTTGGATCCTCTAGCAGGCCTATGGCCTTCAGGAGTTGGGTTTCTCTCTGACCCATGGAGCATCAACCTCCAAGTGGCCACCGTTGGACGGTGCTCATGGCTCCACTTAGTCGGGACCAGATCTCAGGCCTCTGTTCCTCCCTGGCCTCCTCCCCCTGCACTTCCCTACCCGACTCCCCCCAGCCCTGCAGCCTTTCAGTGAATGAAGCTGGGCTTGGCTGGCTGCCCAGATGCACAGTGGCGGCAGTGGCTGCAGGTTTTTATCAATGAGATCAACAGAGAGTCTGCTGGAGATGAGTCAGGACCAGATCCTTGTGACTGCTGCCCCGGCCGGCATTATGGAGGTCACCCTGCAAAAGTGGCCAGCTTGGGCAAAAAGAAACTTTCCTGGGGAGAGTAAATAACTCTGGGCTTTGGGGAGCTCAGAAACCCTCCGTGGGGAGGGGTACCCTATTCTCCGGCTTGCAATGGGGCAGCTTATTCTTGTCAATGTCTTAGCTGGGGTCCTCATGGCTGGAATGGGCCAGGTGGCTTCATGCCATCTTCTCTTGGCATCTCCCGCTGCCTCACTTTATTTGGTGAGTATCTAAAACCTCTATCTCTTTCCCCTTTTTCTCAGGACAGCGTTGGGCAGAAAGGCTCAGAGCTCTTCTCAGGCTGGTGCTGGGTGCTATGCTATTTGCAGAGAGAGCAATGCCTAAAATGGAAGCAGATGCTAAGAACCCAGCCTGGACTCGGGGCTGGCTGCTGCTCCCTGGGCCTCTCTTCAGGGGCTGTGGCTGGCACTGACCAGGGGTGGCCCCACGCCCAGGAGACAGAATGGCCCAAAGACCCAAACCTCGCAGGGCCAGCTGGAACAGCCAATGCCGCCAATGCTGATTCTTTACTGGGACACTCCAGAGGAGGAGACTGAACAACAGGTAGCAGAGTGGCCTTGGCATCACACCCACCTCTTCGGGACAGAACTGCAAAGCTTGCCAGGTGTTCCCACCTCCCCCAGGGGCTCCTGAGGGCAGCTCCAAGGGAGACATCGGCTGATAAAACCAAAAGGGTACCTTCTTCTAATAAGGAATGAGAAATAAGAAAGAAAAAGAAAATGTTATCCAAATCTGATGGACAGATTTTTCTACCACCTTTTCCTATTTACCTTTTTAAATCCTTCAAGAATGACGGAGGAGCAAACAGCCAACTCAAGGCAAGCACAGAAGCAGTGTCCTCCTGCCTGTGTACCTTGCAGAGTGGCTGAAAGGACAGCCCCTTCTATGCCACAGTTTACCATCGCCAAATAGGAACTATAATCATGCTCTACATAAAGACTTTTCAGTCAACCACAGAGCACATATACCATGGTGGCCCCATAAAATTATAATGGAGCTCAAAAATTCCTCTCACCTAGTGACGTCATAGCCATCGTAGAGTTGTAGCCCAAAGATTGCAAAAATCAACAAGGCTGTGGTTGAGACAGCAACCAACTTCAACCTGGCATGGATAAGGATGGCGCAGAGGAGCTCCTAGAGGTGATTCCTGAGGAATTAAGTAATGAGGAATTGTTGGGACTGGGACAGGAGCACATAGCTGAAGAGGCAAGAGAAAAGGCAACTGCAGGAGAGGAAAAAGAAAGGCCCCCAAGAAAATTCACAGTGAAAGCTTTAGCAGAAACTTTTGCAAGCTCCTTAAAAAGTTTGAAAACATGGACCTCAACTCTGCAAGGTTTTCATGAACAGAGAAACGTTCATGGTGCATTATCTGCTCACAAGCAAATCTGTGATAAAAAAAAAAAAAAGAAACAAACAAACAAACCAAGCAAACCACCATGGGCCTATTTCTGAAAAGAGGGTCACCTCCTCAAGAAGAACCTCAGGCATCCCTGGCTGGGTGGCTCAGTTGGTTGTAGTGTCTTTCCATAACCAAAAGGTCCCGGGTTCAATTCCCGGTCTGAGCGCATGCAGGAGGCGACCGATGTTTCTCTCTCATAGATAGATAGATAGATAGATAGATAGATAGATAGATAGATAGATTAAAAGAGCCTCAGGCAGGCCCTTCAGAAGGTGTTTCAGAAGAATTGTTCTCATAGGCGATGACAGCTCCCCATGTGTCTTCACACATGAAGACCTGGGATAAGACGAGGAGGTGGAAGACAGTGATACTGATGATCCTGACCCTGAGGAGGCCTGGGCTCATATGTGTGCCTTTGTTTGTAATAAAAACATTCAAAAAGTAAAAACAAAAATTAAAATAGAAAAAGTCTTCTAGAATAAGGATATAAAGAAAGAAAATATTTTTGTGTGGTTGTACAATGTGTTTGTGTTTTAAGCTGTGTTATTACCAAATAATTGAAAAGTTAAAAAATTAAAAGTTTATACAGTAAAGTAAAAAAAGTGACAGTGATCTACGGTTAATTTATTACTGAAGAAAGAGAAATATTTTTATACATTTAGCATTACCTATGTGTATAGTGTTCATAAAGTCTACAGTGATGTACAGTGATGTCCTAGGCCTTCACTTTCACTCATCGCTCACTCATGGTAAGTGCCCTATACAAGTGTACCATGTTTTATCTTTTATACCACATTTTTAATGTATCTTTGCTGTGTTTCGATGTTTCAATATATGAATACTTACCATTGTGTTACAATTGCCTACAGTATTCAGTACAGTAACATGCTATACAGGCTTGTACCCTAGGAGCATTAGGCTATCCCATACAACCCAGGTGTGCAGTAGGCTATATGTCTAGGTTGTATAAGTACATGCTGATGTTCTCACAACAATGAAATCCCCTAATGGTGCATTTCTCAGAACATATCCCCATCATGAAGTGGGGCATGACTATACAGCTTGTGCTGTCTTCCCAGGGCCCCTTGCTTTAACCATCAAGATATCAGCTGTCTGCTAGTAGTTGCTATGTGACCTTGAGAAATATGTTCTGTCCCTCTTGATTTCTACTTGCAGAATGCAAATATTTGCAAAGGAATGCCAGGATTACTTTGCCACCCTGCTCCAGAGGCTGGGCTGCAGGGGCTGGCATGACGTGCAGTGTCTGTTCCATAGATCTGTAATAGAGGCCTGTTCAGGACGGATTCAATTACGCCGGCCTGAGTGGCACAGAAAAACATGCCAGGTACAGAGAGGGGGAAGAGTGCAGCATCAGCAACAGAGAAATGGTATCATGTCAGGCGCACGACCAACCACTGGCTCATGTTGAGTTTATGGCTGATCTCAGCAATCGTGGCGGCCACATCGAAGTCCTGGCTAGAGTGAGTCAGTTGGTCTCTCCACGCCCTGAACGATGAGAAAACGACGAGGGTGTCTATGAGCCATCACCGAAGCCCCAGTGCCCTCAGCCAGGGAAGCCTGGGGTGGGATGCTCTGTGCCGGTCTCCAGCCCGGGTTTGTAATTTATGGCCAGCTCCACCCTACTCAACCTATTTAATCTTAACAACTCAGGAGGACCATGATCCCCATTTTACAAATACTCAGAGAGGTTATATAACTTGCCCAGCGACACACAGCTCTGCAGTAGCAGATCCGGGGTTTTGATTTATGTCTGCTGCCTGCCTTTTCCATTCTACAGCCACTGCAGGAAGGCCACTGGGTCCCAGCCGAGGACACGTGGGCTCACTCTCCTCTCCCAGTCCCTTTCACACACCACCACCTCTTTCCACTCACTTTCTCCCCTCCCTGCACTGGCTGAATGAGACAAAGCCACGTCCACATATCCAGTGACACATGCTTTATCCCCAAAGCAGGCAAATCAAGAGATAAACAGGTGTGGGACCCAGTGCCTCAGATAAGAGCAGAAAGAGGGACAGAAGGACAGAAGGTGGAGGGAGATGGGAGAAAGCCTGGAAGTCGAAGGGAGGGGGTGAGGTCAGCAGGAATCCAACCGCTCAGACAGCAAAGCCATCTGACTAAATATGCCCAGTTAAAAGCCCCTGGAAACAACTGTGTAATCATTACCTCTAGCAGCAACGATGCACATGTGTGTGTGCATGTATGCATGTTTACATGTGTGTGTATGCATGTGTTTACATGTGTGTATATGTGTTTACGTGTGTGTGTGTGCATGTGTTTACATGTGTGTGTGCATCCTCGGGCAGCAAGCCCTTCCCTGCACATCATCTCACTCAGCACCCCTTCTGCACCCAGAGACCTGCCAGCCTGGCCCAGAGCTGCTGGGACAACTTGCTTAAGCTCTCAGAGAAGAGCTCCCCCACCTTCTGAATCAGGACTTCAAGGGGGACCTGGACTCTGCAATTTCACCTGCTGTGTGGGAACCACTAGCTGACCTTCTGCAAGTTACCTGCCCTCAGCACCAGGCACCTTCTCAGTCACCAGCCCCAGGGCTCAACTCAAACACATCGAATTATCATTCTCCGACCACAGGGAGTCTCCCCTGGAGCCAATTTAGGACACTCCTTGTGGTCTAGACTCAGGGAGTTCTTGGTCACAGGGCTGAAGGGCTGTTAAGTCACAGGTGAGGAAGAACTTCGAGGGGGCAGACGCCAAGCTTGCCCTTCACCTGTCACGCTGTACACCTGAGATGGGCACAGTGTGTCATCTTGCACAAATCCCTTCCTCCTCCACGCCTCAGTCTTCAGCTATGAATAAAGGGAGAGGGCAAAGGTTGGGGGATAAGGTTCACTTTATTTCTAAAGTCTCTGCATTCAGTAACTCTGCGTCCTCCAGTCTTGCACACTTCCCCTTTCCCATGTCACTTTCCCGCACTGGCCTGGGTGAACTCAGCGATCACAGGCAAAGACCAATCCCTGATCCTCTTGGGCTAATGAGAAAGAAAGCTGGCTCTGGGGATCTCTCCCTCATTCCCAGACAGTGCAAGGGAGCAGCAAAGGCAGAGTCTCCGGGGGAGGACCACAAGCCTGGTCCTGTCGCCCTGCTCCCCTTCCTGACTCTGGTCTGTTCCCACAAACTGATGAGCCCCAACCGACTGACTGGGCAGAGCAGGAATTCATCAATGGCTCGTTCTGTCTGGAAATAGCTTTCATTGATCAAATCTGTTCCTAGCAGTCTGTTCCTGAGAATTCCCATAGGGACCAAGATTCACTTGCTCTGCCTTGTAGATAAAAATAAAAACACCCCCCAGTGCATAAAACTTCCCTTTTCCCTTTTCGTTTCCTCCAACAAACACACCCTTCTCCAGGGGAGAGGAGGCAAACCCCACCCCACCACAGCCAGGAGAGGGGGGTAGATATTCTCTAGAGATCTTTCCATGCTCTGGAATCCAGGGATTTAAGTCTGTGTGCACAGGGGCGCACTCTCACGGGAACACAGTGATGGGGAAGAATGCTGGACCACTGTGCTACAAAGGTAGAATTGTGGACACTTTTCCTCTTTAAATTCTCTCTGTTGCGATAATATGATAAACAAAATAGGGTGGAAATAATGGATGGGGAATCAAAGGGTGCAAGTTCCAAGAACACAGACTGCCATGGTTGAAGGTGGGTGGGACTCAGCAATGATATCTTATAAATCCAGCTCTTTTAATGAAGTCAGCAGCTTAAGGGACTGGAGCTGCCTTCCATCCTCCTTCAAGGGGAAGAAAGAACTATGAGGGGGGCCCCCACCCCGCTCCTTCCACTAAACATGGCCTTTCCCATTGGTCCAAGCAAGCCACATCTGGGCACTGAATGCTGACCAAGATCAGATGAGGAAGATAGGTCATGGTGGTCCCATCTTAACACTAACTCTGCACCGATGGCCACCAAAGCCACGAGGCCTGTGTGTGAAGCCTGACTCACAGGCTGTGTGCCCTGGACAAAGATGGCACCCATGTACAGGTGTTATGATTGTGCACTGCCCAAGGACACAATGTCTTGTGGAGGGATGCTATTTCCATTATAGACATGTACCAATTTATCTGAGAGAGTGTGGTCGATACAGAGGTTCCCAGTCTCCTAGCTGAGTCCTGGAGCTGCAGGGGAGACAGCCCCCTACACAAATGCACATGGAGCACGCGTCAGTGCAAGCCCATGTCCCAACTCTGCTCTAGACAGGATCTGCCGTCCCTTCTCTTTCCTGCCTGCCCCTTAGGAAACCCGGTTCCCGCCTCCACCAAGAGAACAATATGGCTGGCATAGCTCAGTGGTTGAGTGTGCCCTATGAACTAGGAGGTCTCGGTTCGATTCCCAGTCAGGGCACTTGTCTGGGTTCGATCCCCAGTGTGGGGCATGCAGGAAGCCTATCAATGATTCTCTCTCATCATTGATGTTTCTCTCTCTTTCTCCCTCTCTGAAATCAATATTTGGACCGTGGGTGATATTGCTGGGCTGTGTGCAGGGTCAGAGGGCAGGGGCTGCCAGGGCTGTTGCCCACCGGGCCTTAGAGTTCCCTAGACATTTGTGGGCTGGTCCACCTCAGAGAGGGGTTCAGGTTGTACTAACTTGAAAGAGTTACCCAAGGAAAGGTCCCTTTTCTTTAAGTAAAAATTGTATATATTTAAGGGCCCTTTTTCTAATTCATGCAAAGGCCCTATGGGCTAGCAGGGGCCTGGGACTGGGGCAGGTCCTGTGTTCTCCTCTAGAAAAGGGGACTGCCAGAGGGCAGTGGGAAGGGCTGTCGGAGCTAATGGCCACATCCAGCGGGGGTACTTGGACATCTGTGGGAGGAGGGTTCCCAGCCCGGGAGAGCAGCAGGCCTTTCTCAGCGTCAGCAGGGAAGCAGGTGCCTGTTCCATCCCCTCCATCTCAAGCTTGGCTCCTCTGGGGAGTCTGGCCCATCGCCCCCAAATTCCATATCCCAGGGCAGCTCTGTCTGACAAATACCCCTCATTTTGGCTCTAGTCAACTTCTACTTCCCCCAAATTGGCCCTGAAAGGCAACAGAAGGAGCGGGACATCTTGGATTCATCTAGGACTTTCTAAAGTGATCCATGCGGCCTTACAGCAACCTCACCCACTGGGACAGTCAGCACCGTGGGCCTATGGGTCCCACTGCACAGAGACGGAAGCAAAGGCGAAGGCAGCGAGAGAGCCTCTCTCGGGCCCCTGTCCTGGCTTGGGGACCATGGATGACAGTTCTTGTCAAACCGTACTTCCTTCACAGGCCTCCAGACACTGTGTTCCAACCAGACCACATGTCCAATAACAACAACAACAGACTTATTTGAAACACTCCATCCCCTTCCCTGGCTTTGTCTCTACAACCCTTGTCACTCTCTGAACACTATTCATTGTACTTCTGCATTTTCTTATGGGCGCCCCCACTGCTGCGTGCCGCACAAGGGGATGGTGATGCAATTCTGACATGGGGGTCTCTGCCCCAGACACACAGCTCTCTGCGTGACTGAGCCCCCTGCTCTGTGGCTCAGGCAGTAACGTACATGGAGGTGATTCCTCTGTTGAAAATAGATGGAGGCATCCTGCCGCTCCCATCAAACTTGGGGAAGGCAGAACCAGCCAAGCCTGATTACTATTCCAAGGAGCTTGCTGCCTGCTTCTTATCTATGCATTTACTGGGAAGTTCTTTATTTACATGGTTGTCATGTACATTTCCCACAAGTTCCTCGGTTCCCCAGATCTTCTCTATTCTCCATGTTGCTAAACTTCTGAGTTGCTCCCGATGCCAGCGGCTCACGAGGCTCTTCTGAGAACTGCTGGGTAAACATTCCCCGTGTTCACCTGGAAATGGCTTAAGAGCAGGAAGAAGTTTCTCTACAAATAACTAGGCTCTTGACACATGGTTTAGAGATGTACGGCTATGCCACCAAGGCAATTCCACCAAGAGAACCTCATAAAAGCGCCTCTCACCATCGGACCCCAGCGTTCCCCTAATAGGACACTTCCAGAACCCAAGTGGTCCACAGAGACAGCCACGCCAAAGCAACAGTTCATATCGCTGTTGATTTGGGGAAAACTTAAAGATTACTCCTACTCTTTATGTTCCCACTAGGAAAGGGAGATATTAGTCCCTTTTTCACAACCCTCCAGCCTCCCCGCCTCTCTCACCTTCCCAGGCCCCAGGCCCTGATGAGTAGGGAGGATGAAGCTTCTGTGTCCTGAGCCACACCTCTTGACGCAGCCCTGCATCTTCTCCCAGCCCAGGCCGGCTTGGGCCACGCCAAGGAACCCGCCAGGCAAGGTGGCTTCTGTCTCATTTTGGTGCCCACCACCCATATCGGAGGCCTCATCCTCAGCTACCTCATCCTCCTCTGTCCTCTCCCACTGCCAGAGTCTCCCCACCGCCTGGCCCTCAATCCTAGAACAGGAGCAGCCACCTCCCTGTCCCGACACACAGCTCAGGTCGCCACTGCTCAAAGCCTTTGTGGTGCCCCTAGACCCGACTGTCCACAGAAACTTTCCTGCAACTCTCCCTACTTCATGTAACTGATTTTCCACCCAAACTAAATGATAAACAATAATAACATTGGTTCCTCTGTATGGCATCCCCAGTACCCTCTATTTCTGCTTTGTTACCTGGTCACTATCTAACTCACTATGCTTTACTTATTTCTCATCTTCTCCATCTCCCCCCACACTGCAATATAAGCTCTACAAGGGAGGGATTCTGTGTTGTGTTCGTTGCTGTGAAATGCACAGGGCCTGGCACACAGTAGGGGCTCAAATACCACGTGTTTCATGAATGAATGAATGAATGAATGAATGGTGAAAAAAAGTTACATATGTCCAATATTCTCTCTTCCTCACGCCAATCATTCTTAATTCATCTCATGACAGCACCATGAGGTAGGTGTTTTTATTATTTTCATTTTACACGAGTGAGAAAGTTCAATGAATCCCCAAGGACACAGCGTCTGGGCAGGGGCCAGCTGGAGCCCACTGTAGTTCTGTTCAGCATGTAGTTCTGTTGGTCCCTGCACTGGGGACGAGGAGAAAGGACTCAGCCCTGACTGACTGTAAGCCCAAGTTCTCAGACATCACTCTCTGCATCCAAGCCCCACCGCATCCCACATGCTGCCTCCTGCCCCTCTGCCCCTCCCCCCAATCCTCAGTCTTCCCCTTGCTCACCCTTCAAGGCCCACCTTTTAAATGCCACCTCCTCCATGAAGCTCTTCCTGATCCCTACAGCTGGGCCTTGGGCTTTTAAATCACTTTTTAAAAGCATCTTTTATTATATGCACATCCTCCTCTACAACTAAATGGTGAGCTCCTGAAGACACAAAGCAGGGATCTGAATCCCAGCCCAGAGCACATGCAGCACCTTACAAACAACAAATGTACAATAAACACTTGTTAAATGAATGAAGAGAAAGAACACAGCTTTAAAATTGCGTTGTCTAAGCTGATTGAACCATGGAGGCAGTGCCTAACAGATTTTGAAGGGAGACACAGATATAGATGGATGGATAAAATATATACAGAATTGTTTTAAATCAATATACCTAATACTTTCGATGTCCTGGCACTGCACATTCTAACTTAGCCTCCGGACCAAGGACACTCCTGGATGAGGCTGCATATGCACAGGCTGGCTGGGATGGCTAGAGCAGACACCAGGAGGTCCTGAGGACACCTGGCTCTCCACAGGGCTGACTGTGGAGGAGAAGGAACTCAGCTACTTGGAGGGTCTGGAAGCAGCAGATGTATCATTGTAGGAGGACCGTGCTTTAAAATATAATGTACT
This sequence comes from Eptesicus fuscus, assembly GCF_027574615.1. NCBI lineage: Eukaryota > Metazoa > Chordata > Mammalia > Chiroptera > Vespertilionidae > Eptesicus > Eptesicus fuscus. Next base: position 33,967,944 of record NC_072478.1, read on the forward strand.
GATAGAAAAATCTGAGTTTCCAACAGACCAAAGATGACTGCCATCGAAAAGGTAGTTTGTTACTCACAGATCCCAATAGGAGGGGGTAAGCCATGCCATGGGGGGCCATTCAGGGAGGCACTGGGGTCAGTAGGAGGCAGAAAGAGAAGGGGAACTGTTGGCGAGGGTCTCTCTCTGTAGGAAACACCAGCAAGGCAGGGGAAACAGTTTCAGGATCGGGGGTCAGTGTTACTTCAGTGGCTCTGGGACACTGGGGCTGTCCCTTCTTGTCTGGTACGTGGCCCTGGGTGATTTGTGCAGGTAAATAGAGGCCCCAAGAGTCAGAGCCCAATGAAAGCAGTGGTTGGGGATGCAGATTTGTATCTGAAAAGTACACTGACGGAGCAGTTTGCTACCTGCAGGAATTGACTAGCCCTAGGAGGGACAGCCCCTCCAGGGTCAGTAAGGCCCAGGATCTCAAAGCATCAGAACACAAAAGATAAGGGACCGGGTTAACAGAGCCCAGCTGAGGGAACCACGCGCTCTCTGGCTCAAGGAGTTGGTTCACTAGGCCTGGGGCTCACTCCTCCAAGAAAATGTTCCCCAGACATGCATTCCAGGGGTAAAGCCCTGCTAGTTCACACACCTGCTTGTCCTTCTGAGACCACCTCTGGGAAGAAACAGAGGCTCAGAGAGGTGGAGGACTCACCCTGGGTCACTGGGCGGGTGCAAGGGTGGGTTCAAGCACAGGAGCAGGGCTTCTAGAGATGGTAAACTGGTCGGTGTAGTCCAGGGTCCCTTATGGAATCTCAGACTGTCAGGAAGAGCAGCCAACACAAGTCCATCATTTCTCAGAAGAGGAAAGTGGCTGAGAATGACTCACAGGATCAAGACCAAAGTCTAGCTCCCCTGTTAACTCATGCTGAGCTCTTCCCACCCCACCGGTATTCAATAGCAAATTATTATATTATTAATATCATCATCATCTTCTTCTTCCTGATTTTCATGCAAATGGAAAAACCCAACTCCTTTGTCCCTAATGCACAAGGCAGCACGGACAACCCCCAAACCCAGATGGAGGCTGGATTTTTACAAAATCAGGTCAGGCAAACAAGATCCTTGGGGGTTCGGCTGGTCTTAAGCTCTGATTAAAGCCTGCATCTGAGTGAGCAGAGCTGCACATCTCCAGAGGAGGAGGAGGAGGAGGAGGAGGAGGAGGTGGAGGAGGAGGAGGAGGAGGTGGAGGAGGAGGAGGAGGAGGGAGAAGAGGTGGAGGAGGAGGAGGAGGAGGAGGAGGAGGAGGAGGGAGAGGAGGGGGAGGAGGAAGAGGAAGTGGGCTCAAAGGCTGTGAGGCCTACCCCTCCTGGGCAGAAGCCACAGCAGCCCAGAGACAGGCTAGCGCTGGACTGGAGAGGGGGACAGAGATGGGGACGGGGAACACAGACTCCAATTTTTATCCACTTAAGGCTCAGAACTCTTCTCCAACCAGGCCATGAACTTCTGAATTCTCTGCCTTTGCACTGTTTGCCACTTCTGCCCTTCCCACACCTCCTCACCAAGTAAGCCTCTCCCCGCCCTCAGATCCAGTCCCTCCTCCCAACTCCAGAGAAGCCACTGAGTCCCGCTCAGTGTTCTGTTCATTTGTCCTAACTGGACTTCAGCATAGGACACTGTGAGGGGTTATTAACAACAACCACTGCTAGCAGCTCCCACGGGCCAGTCACTTCACACACAAGTTCTTAATCGGCACAAGTTCCCTGCAAGGGAGGTGTTAGTATCCCCCTTTAGAGATGAGGAAACAGGCTCAGAGAGCTGAACTAACTGGCCCAGACCCTTCATTCAGCAACTGAGGCAGAATCCAGATCCCACCCAGCTTTGCCTGAATTCCATGCCCAAGGTCGGTCCTACTAAACCAAGTGCCTGGCTGTCTAGCTAGACTACAAGATCTTTGAAGGCAAGGCTCTAGGTAGTATGTTTGGCAAATCACCAGAGTTTAAATTTTGACAGATGAATAAACAAACGAATGGATGCATGGATTGTGGCATTCTCCCACCTAAATGCAAGACCATTCCATATTATGCAGGTTTCATACCAGACCAGACATACTGGCTTTATTCCTTTTACTCCCTTGACTGATAAGAAGATTCAACGGGATGGTATATTACGGTGATGTTGAGCTGCGGTATCAAAGACACCTCCAAAGGCAATGACTCCAACACAATATAATTTGTTTTCTCTTGCATGTGACAGTCCAGGTGTGTAAGCAGCTCTGTTCCGAGAGGTCCTATGAGAATGTAAAATGGCCCTGGCCGGGTGGCTCAGTTGGTTGGATCGTCGTCCTGTACACCAAAAAGGTTGTGAGTTCGATCACTGCCCAGGGTGGGTACAGGAGGCAACCCATCAATATTTCTCTCTCGCATCTATGTTTCCCTCTCTCTCTCAAATTCATAAAAACATAAATAAGTTTTTAAAAATGTAAAATGGTGCAGCTGCTTTGGGAAACAGTCTGGCAATTCCTCAAAAAGTTAGCCTTTGGCTGATGTCAGCTTTGCCAGCAGTTCTCCGACTCCGGTCCACACCTGACCCCTGTGGGCGCTGGGAAACATGCCCCACCTGCCCTGCCCTGAGACTCTGAGCCAGCAGGACAGGCTTTCGTCATGCCAACAGGCTCCATAATGATCTTAGAAACCCACCAAAGTTCAGGGACACGGAGCAAGCCGTCACTGGTTGAGCCTAAGTGCCTCTGCCTGAGGTCCCTCAATGAAGGCACTAGCTGGAGGTGACCCCTAGCACCAAGGAGAGCAAAAGCATGACTGGCCCAAACCCCCAAATCCGGCCACTCACATCTCACCATTTCTAGATATGGAGTAAGAAACACCTGCTACAGTAGTGGTTTACAGTGGTCTGGGTTCAACTCCCACCTCTGCTGTACACCAGCTATATATCCAGGGCAGACTATTTAATGCCCCATGCCTCAGTTTCCCCATCTTTGAATATCATAAATTGTTAATGCAATTAAATGAATGGATGCCCATCAGAAACTTAAAAAGTCCCACTCCAGAGGCCCCCCGGCTCACGCTTCCTCTCTCCAGCCTCCCGAGAGTAGAAGGGGGTGGGACTGTGTTCCTTGGGGCTCAGTCACTGGGCGATGCCACCTGCCCTGCAGCTCCGCGTATCAGTGGAGAGGGAGGGACCCTGCACCGCAGCTGAGGAGCCATCTGCTGCGTGGGTGGGTGGAGGCTCCCCAGTGTTTGTTTACAAACCGGGCTCTGCCTGCGAGAGAAACATGCTCCTCTTCCAGGCGCGTGGCCGCTGCTGCCCGCTTAAGAGAAGGGGCTGCAGGGGACCTGGGACCTGAGGAGGACCAGGAACTGGGTGTGGGCTCAGCCAGCACGTTGCCTGTCCGCCACCCCTCCCCCTTCTCCACCCTGCCTTCATTCCAACCCACCAGCGAAGGCCCAAGTCCCAGTCTGGTACCTCCTCTAACGAGCTATGTGACCCCATCTGGAACAGGGCCCCTGGTAACAAAAGTATCTATGTTATTAGGGCGCATTAAGGATTAAATGAGGTAATGATGCCACTTAATAAACATAAGCTATGGTATTCTCTCTGTGGGTGATAGGATGGGTCTTAAGCATTTTACAGAATGTCCAGTTTCTCACCCATCTCAGGAATCCCCTTTCAGACAGCCCTGAGTGCAGATGAAAAGGATTAAAATTCATTCCAAAAAAGCATTTTGAAAAATAACATCATCAACATCACAAATCATCAGAGAAATGCTAATTAAAACCACAAGGAGATACCACCTCACACCTCTCAGAAGGGCTGTCATCAATAAATCAACAAACAAGTGCTGGAGAGGATGTGGAGAAAGGGAACCCTCGTGCACTGCTGGTGGGAATGCAGTCTGGTGCAGCCACTGTGGAGAACAGTATGGAGTAACCTCAAAAAAATTAAAAATGGAACTGCCTTTTAACCCAGTGATTCCACTTCTGGACTATATCTGAAGAAACCCAAAATACTAATTTGAAGGAATATATGCACCTCTATGTTCATTGCAGCATTATTTACAATAGCCAAGATTTGGAAGCAGCCCAAGTGCCCATCAGTGGATGAGTGGATAAAAAGGCTGTAGTCATTTACACAATAAAACACTGCTGGGTCAAGAAAAAAAAAGAAGGAAATCTTACCCTTTGCGACAGCATGAATGGATCTGGAGAATATTATGCAAGTGAAATAAGCTAGTCAGAGAAAGACAAGTGCCATATGATTTCACTTATATGTCGAATATAATGAACAAAATAAACTAACAAAGTAGAAACAGATTCAAAGATACAGAGAACAGACTGACAGCTATCAGAGGGGAGGGGACTTGGGGTGGGGGGACTGTGTGAAAATGGTGAAGGGATTAAGCAAAAACAAAAAATAAAACTCATAAATACAGACAATAATATAGTGATTACCAGAAAGAAAAGGAAGTGGGGGTGAAGGTAGAATAGGGTAAAAGGTTATAAATGGTGATGGGAGGAGATTTGACTTTGGGTGGTGAACACACAATACAGTATACAGATGATGTATTATAGACATGTGCACCTGAAACCTATATAATTTTATTAACCAATGTCACTCCAATAAATTCAATAAAATTTTTTAAAAGGATGCACAGAGTATAGCAATATCAAAACATGTAAAAATAAGTGAAGACAAAATTGGACAGAAAAGCAAGAGAAGCCAAGCCTAGGGTGAGGGTAGCACACAAACTATCCTAAAAATCTATAAACTAGATTAGATTCCACATATAAGTGAAATCATATGACACTTGTCTTTCTCTGACTAATATGAAGACAAGATGTGATTACATACAACATTCTCTGGGTCCACCAAACAGAAACTAGTTTCTCAGGAGAAAATATAACCAAGGATCCTCAAAGAGAAGGCACTGTGTTCCTGACAATTATGTTGTTCCATATATAAATCGTATGAACTAACTTTTTAAAAGGCAGAATTTGCCCATTTAGTTAAATTTTGCCAGTCTATCCATATTTCTATTTCTATGAATTAGCCTGATAAATAAAATTCTAAATTCCAAACAACATGCAGACACAAAGATATTTATCACAATAGCCAAAAAACTGGAACAAATCTGGATGTATCACAATAAGAGGGTAATCAACTATATCTAGGTACTATAGATAATTTTCAGTCAATTAAAAATGCTGCTGTAAAAATAGTTATCATACTTGAAAATGTTCATAAGTCAAAAGGTATAACATAAAAGGTTATATATATTATGATCCCAATTTTGTCTTTAAATTATATATGTATATTTAAATCATAATAAAAGGGTAATATGCAAATAGACCGAACGGCAGAACAACCAAACAACCAATCAAAGCATAATATGCTAATGGTATGCTAAGGCTGCTCAACCGCTGCTATAACATGCACTGACTACCAGGGGGCAGACAGTCAACCGGTCAACCAGTTGCTATGACGTGCACTGACCACCAGGGGGCAGATGCTCCGACCAGTAGATTAGCTTGCTGCTGGGGTTCGGCAGATCGGGACTGAGCAAGATGGGCCCGACACTCTCCGGAGCCCTCCAGCGGTCCCTCCCCAGCTTGATCGTGCACCATTGGGGTCCCTCAGCTTGGCCTGCACCCTCTCACAATCCGGGATCCCTTTGGGGATGTCAGAGAGCCAGTTTCAGCCCAATCCCGCAGGCCACTCCCCTTGGAAGGGTGCCAGATGCAGGGCTCATGGCTGGTGAGCGCTGCTACAGCAGCGCAAGCCTCTCCCCATTGGGACTGATTGGGTGCGAGCCTGTGGCAGGCACAGTGGAGCCAGGATGAGCGGGAGCAGTAGGTAGGAGCTGCAGGTGGCGTTGGACTGTGGGTTTTGGCCCGATCCCTGCAGGCCACTCAGAGGGACCCCACCTGTGCACAAATTTGTGCACCAGGCCTCTAGTAAATAAATAAAGGATAAATGAAAAATAAAAGGATAAGCCAAAAATTGTATAGTGGTTATTTCTGGGCTATACAAAAACAGGTAAACTTTATTTTCACCTTTGGAATTTTCTGTCTTCATAAAATTCTTTGCAACCAACATGTATTATTTCTGAAATAAATTTAAAAAGTAAATCATTCTGATGTAAGTGTACTCCTGGCAGTCCACCCTGCAGCCACAAGCCCCAGAGTGGGCTCAGTAACAGGTAGAGATAAAGGAGAATAACACCAGGCAAATTCGCCCAAGTGCAGGTCTCAGCAGGGCTGGCTTTCAACCCAAAAGTGGAAGATGCTCACTCAGGCTCTGAAGAGCTTTGGGTTGAAGTGGTTGAGAGCAAGGCTTTGGAGGGACAGCTATGAAGGGAGTTGGGGGTTGCAGAGCCTGACAGCCCCCTGCTTTCCCCTCTGCCCCTCCTCCCTGCCTCCACTACACACCAGCCTTAGGCAGTGCCTGAGTTGAGACCGCCTGCTTTCTCTGTAAGCCTGTGGGGCCTTCATGAAGCCAGAACTGGGCATGAGCTGGGGATCACTCCCACATGCTTTCCAAGGGATGTGGTGGAAAGCACTTGTCCTGTATTTTCCGGTGCCCAGGGGCTTATTTCTACATCATCATTGGTTTGTTTCTTGTTTGTTTGTTAGTTTGTTTGTTCCACAGATACAAAGGGTTGAAGAGGTTACAAAGTAATGACAAGGAGGAGATCATACTTTCTGTCCACAAAGGAACTCACATTCTAGGAGGGGGGGACATTAAAAGACAGTAACTACCACTATTCATTGCCTACTTACTCTATGCCACGTGCTAAGTTTGGTGTTTCTGGCAATCCATTCAATAAATACTGATTGCACCATGAACAGGGCCCTGGGGATGGAGCAGAGAACTGGCCTTATAGTGGAGGAGAAGCAATTAAAAGCAATTGCAATGACAGTACATGTGCCACAAGGGAAACACCTCTTTCAATCACAACACCGACCCTGATAACAACTCTGAATGGTGTACGTGATTATCCCCATTTTGCAGATATGGAAATAAGGACTCAAGGAAGAGAAACAGCTTGTCCCAGATCTTGGACAAGTTGAAAGTACGGCAGGGTGGGTGCAGAAGGTGCTTGCACTGAGCTTGGGCTTGGAGGCAGGTCTGAAGCCCGCATTCTGGCTGCAAAGGCCCAAGGGAAAGGGGTTGGAAGTGGCCTGGTCTCAGACTGAAACAGTTGGGCTATGGCACTTTGCTCACACTGTGGATGGTGAAAACTTAAAGCCAAGCCACTTGGAGAGTGCCATTTTAAAAATCCTGAACCAGTAAAAATGTGAACACACACTGACGTGGGTCACCTTCTGACAATCCCATTGGACAGAAATGCAAGCCAATCAGGGCCACTCCAGAGTCTGGGTGGGTGAAGAGAAGCCCCCTCCCTCCACTCTTCCTCAGTGAAAATCCATTCATTCATTCACTCATTCAATACACCCTGAAAGACAGCCCTGCCTGGAGAACTCCACACCCCAATCCTATCTAGAAGATGGAAACAGTGGGCCCAAGGTTAGGACTGAAAGAGCCCTGTCCAGGGTGCTGTGGGAGCAAAGAAGGAAGGATTAAAAATCCAGTCTCCTCTTGGAGGGAGCAGGCAGCCATGGTCAGGGAGAGTCAATTCAATCTCCTCAGCCCATAGATTGAGCAGGAGGAGGGAGGCTGGGCAGAAGAAGCAGGAAGGTGGGAGGGAGGACAGCTGTCAGTGCTGGAGCGAGGACTTAACCTGAGGCCATTAAAATGAGTCTGAGTTGATGTGTGGGGGTCAAACAAGGACACAGCCAGGATTAGATGTTGCTGCTCTTAGCTCCCTGGCCAGCATCTCCAGGCCATGCTCCGCCCTCTGAAGAGCAGGCAGGAATTGTACCGGGTGAAACCAGGACAGCAGCAGGCGAATGCATCCAGGGGAAAGCAATCTGAAAACACAGAATTTCGTGGGATGGACAGGCTGGGATAACAAGGATGCTGAGAACAACCAGACCTGACAGCAGACAGCAAGTCAGATCCAATCTGGTAGTGCAGCAGGGCGGGTGCAGAAAGTGCTTGCACTGGGCGGTCCTGCATTCCCAACGTATCCTGCCCAGGTTCACCTGAATGAGGCCTACAGCTGGAAAGTCACTCTGCCCATGGCATAGGAGGTGCCTGCCTCTGGATGGGCTGTGGGCTTGTCAGAGAGCAACACTGACTCATGTACCCCAGGAAATCTGGAGAGCCAAGGCCAGAGGGTGGGGAGAATCTGCTAGGCTTGTCAGGAGACCAGGGGGTGAGCATGTGATCTGCAAGCCAAATGTTTACCAGAGGAATCAGTGCTCCAATGAGGCTGATGCCTCAATTTATATGTTCCTTCACCTACCCCACTCTCCCTCAGGCCCCAGTAAGAACGTATAAATAGATGTGCAGACTCCATGATCTCCGGCTTCAGGAATCAGGAGTCATTCCATCCACAGCAACTCTCCTCTCCTCTCATGCCTGGGACAGCACAGCACCCAAACACAGTGAGGATGGAATGACTTCTTAAATGCATGCAGGCCGAGGGTTTCTATATAGAACAATTTTGCTGAATCCTTCAAAAGAGCAAAGATTCCCACAGCAATAAACATAATTACCCTCCCATGAGACCTGGTCTTAAAGTTTGAGTTTCACTTATTTTTTTTAAATACTGTGATGTAACATCAACAGCTATGTATTTACCAAAATTATTTCCTCATTATTCCTGGGCACACAGCTGGACTGCCTTTCCCAGCCTCCTTAGTGATCAGTATGGCCATGTGACCAAGCTCTAGCCAATGAGAAGTGAGAAGAAGTGAACATCCCTTCCAGGCCCACAAGTAACTGTTCACCCTCTTTCCCAATGCACTGGCTAGAGGTGAAGGACCCTAGCACCTCTGGTGATGGAGAATGGAGTAGGCTGGGTTCTTGAATGACCACATGGAAGGCCATCCACCTGTACTCTTATGTGGATAACAAATCCATTTAAATCCTCTGAAGCCACTGACACACTGGCATCATCTACTACAGCCTCCAATACTAGCCTGACTAATACTCGCATAGTACATGACAGGACAGGCCGGGTGGACTATATCCAGGTAGGAGTCAAATGTGAATTTGTGGGGAGGAGGCCATGCCAGGAACAGCCACAGACACACTTGGCTCAGTGTAAATTTCTGGAACATTTCCACTGCCACCCGTCGCCGGCTGTAATTTGGACCTGGCCACAGATACTCACTAATCACCTCTCATCAACTCTCCCCCTTAGGGGCTATTCTGCCAGACACTTGGATGTAACTGATGGACCCAATTTTTATTCATTAAGAGATGGAGTGAATGCATCTCTTTCTCTTCAAACTTTTTCCTTGAGCTCAAAATTTCCCTTAAAATCTTCTCAACTTGCCATCAGGTCTGACAAAAAGCTTACTGAGTGCCTTTCTCCAACCTGCTATTTCACTCAACCTTCTAAAGTTTCCTTTCATATCAATGACTTTTATATCGATGCCTCCATTTATACTGTGTTTTTGGTTATATCTCTTTCACACTTCACTTCCCTATACTGCCTCGTCGAGTCCTCCAGTCTCATTCTTCACTCTGCCCTGTTTCCTATTTCTTTTCCAGTAAATGGTTTCCTTCATCTTCCCTTCCCAGCACTCCAACCACAAACCCCATTTCTTCTCTGAGACACATCCCCTCCCCATTAATCTTTCAAATAGGGAAGAGAAGTTAAAGCCTCCCTTCCGATTCTTGCGAATCTCTGCCTTCGTTAAGTTGAACCATGTGGATAACTAATAAAAAATTAGCTGGCCATTATCATTTTCACTCTCCTACCTCCTGTGGTGGGAGCCCATTGTCTTCTGACCTCATGTGTCCTAACCTCTCATCATGCTAAGGCAAGGGAAAGCCCCACCATCTTTCAGGAAAGGAAGCATAACAACTTACAGAAAAGAAAAGAAATTGCTTAGCCAAAAGGACATGGCAAGAATTGTCATGATTTGTTCCCAACTTTCACCTCTTTAAACATTCCATTTTCTGCCATCTTAAGAAATACTCATCAACTTCTATCAACTCTCCTTAGACATTTCCAATATTCACATACTCCATTCTTTAATTCCCTTTTTCCTCCAGGTGTTTATACTCCCTTCACTTCCCAAAAAGAATTGTGGTAAAAATAGAAGGCACAATAGAAGGCACAAAAATCCTATATAATAAAGAGCTAATATGCAAATGGTCATCATGCCCTCGTGCCCTTGCACCAGGGCCAGGGGACCTGAGGCTGCACCCCCCCCCACCCCGCTCGGGCACTGGGGGGCCTGAGGCCACGCCCCCCACCCTGGCACCTGGGCTGGGGGACCTGAGGCTGCACCCCCCAACCTGGCATTGGGGCTGGGGTACCTGAGGTCGGGCCAGGGGACCTGAGACTGCACCCCCCCCCCCACCCTGTGGGGCTTGACGGGGTGGGGCCGGCCAGGTCTGGGTCTCGCAAAATTTCGAGGTGTGCGCAGGTGGGCAGGGACTTGACCCTGGGTCCTGCAATGCGCCCCTGACTCTGACAGGAGGGAGATTTTCATATACATTTTACTAATTTTCTTTCATCTCTGACACTTTTATTATAGAGAAAGGGCAAAAAGCAATATTAAAATATTTCCTCTAATTAATTCCCTTTGAATGTGCATGAATTTCGTGCACTGGGCCACTAGTAATAAAATAATTTATAACATGAAAGCATGAGAAGAGATGCTTCACATTAAGGAAGAGATGAGATCGATGGATCTGTGTCTCCTAGACTAAGGGTAGTTGCTGCCATTAAGCATAAAACTGAGCCCTGATCTTCAAGGCAAGTAGAGTTTAGGGCAATGCAAAAAGAGACCCAGAAGGACTGACAAAGATCTCAATGGTTACCATCAGAAAGCATACTAGTAAAGTCTTGGAAATGCTTTTAAAATACTTCTTTACCTTCTGCTTATTTGCTAAAAGGATATGACATAGCATAAATTTTTAAAAATCATTATAAAAATAAAGACAAAAGACATGCTAAATGGGGATATGTGAGTGGAAGGAGGAACAATTTTAACTTTCTTTTAAAAGCTAGACTCAAGTGAATGAACACAATTGAGTAAGAACTGAGCTCTGAGCTTCCTAGCACCCATGGCAAAGATGGAAACATGGGAGGCTCACAGACATGAGTTTTTCCTAACTGCAGTTGCAAAGATAATTGCCTCCTAACTATGAACTAAGAGAAGAAGTTGTCTTGTGGGTCTTGTCATTTTCCTTAATCTTTAAAAAAAAGAACTTTCCAAGGGTTTTAATCACATAATCCTCAAATTCCTTGGTGTACTCCACTGTCCAATAGCTTCACCCTATTAGCCAGCTCTCTACCTCCAACATGCCTTTTCTTTATTCTTTGTTTTTCTGTTGTTTTTGTTGTTGTTTAAAATATTTTTTTTTATTGATTTCAGAGAGGAAGGGAGAGGGAGAGATAGAAACACCAATGATGAGAATCATTGATTGGCTGCCTCCTGCATGCCCCACATTGGGAATTGAGCCCACAACCCAGGCATATGTCCAGACCAATGTACATACATGTAATACCACCGAACTGCACATTCAAAAATGGTTGAGATGGTAAATTTTGTGTCACGTGTTATGGCACAATTAAAATTATTTTAAAAGAGATCCAACTATTACAATTTTTGTAATGAAGTTTTATCATCAGTGTGGCCATCTGCCAGATGAGGAAGCTGAGGCTCAGAGAGGCTCACCCAGGACATGCATTCAGGTCTTCAAAATCCAAAACACACACACACCCCTCTCCCAATGCACTGGGGGAAACCACAAAAGGCACACCTGAGCCCCAGGTGTCAGCACTCCTGTTCTCCCACACCGAAGGCCATGGGAGCTGTCTCCACCCCTCAGAGCTCTCTCCTCCCCCATGGGTCCGGGAAGGAGCCTCACCCCCTCCCACTACAACACAGAGCCTTGGCTCTGGCTTTGGAGACCCTTCAGGCATTGCAGTCCTTTGTCCCCAAGACCCAGCTCAGCTCTCCTCCACCTGGCTCCTGTCACATCTCTCACCTGCAGTGTCCTCTCGCTCTGTGGATGTCCAGCCAGCACCACCCCCTTACCAGGCCAGCCCCAGGCGGGGTGAGTGCAGCACTGGCCCACATGTGTCCCCCTCCTGGTGTGTGGGCAGATGCTCCTCTTCCTGCTCTGCTCTCCCACCCCCTCCGCTGTGTTTCTTCTATGGGACTCAGTTTGCGGGCACCTCTCAGGGAGCCTCCCTCGGTCTCCCACGTGGAACTAAATTGCCCACCAGAAAGGCAGGAAGATGAGTCTCATTAGCCACATCTCACAAGGGGGTCTGCAGGCCCAGAGAGAGCTCTGGGGACTTATGCAAGCTAGGCCCTGCACTGGGCGAGCCAAGAGTCAAATCCAGAGTTTCTGTCCCCAGGTCTCATGTTGAGTGGAGAGAGAAGGAAAAGAATTCTATGCTCTCCCCCACCCGACTCCCCACCCTCTTTGGCTGTACACCAGGGACTCTTGGGTTGAGGGAGAGTGAGTCAGACCTATCAGGCAACAACAGGAGGGTGTTGGTGTGGGGATGGGAGGATGTGGGTGTTGGTGATCTCAAGACAGGATGGCTGTGGCTAGGATATTTGAATTATGCCAGAAGCTTCCTGCTAAAGTTGCCTCTATATGCTAAAGCACATCCAAAATTAGGGTTTCAACTGTATTTTCCTGAGAAGAATAATCATTTATTGGCTTGTAGGACTGATATTCAATACCTTTCCCAGAATCCTACTCCCCAGGGCATTCACGCACACTTGTACCGTCTGAGCATTGGGATTCCCTCCTGATGAGCAATAATTAAGGGCTGTGATGAACTCTGGGGGCTGTTTAAACAAATGTGCTTCACAAATGCTGGCTGGGAGTCAACTATGTGGCAGGTACTGTACTAGGTCCAGGGAGGTCAGAAGGAGAATCAGAGATGCACCTGCCTGCTAAGACCTCATGGAGGGACATGAACAACTGCCATACCATGCAGAGAGTCAGATGTGCCCTTCTGCTCCCCAAACTTAGGTGCTCTGTAATAACATTCCTGTTCATCTGAAACAGCACGGATTTAGTCTTTCGTTCTAACGTATGCACCGGTCAATACCAAAGATGAATTAAGCTGATGAAAATCAATCCCAAACCCAGTTTTTCTTTCCAGACCAAAAATTTTCATCAATAATAGAGAATTAAAAGATGCCACTAACTTCTGATACCTGCATTGCACACAGTTCAATCACAGGTTGTGAAAATAGATTAAGAAGTAGAAACCCTTGCCAAGAAGCTGTTCTGCAGGCCTTTGGCAGACAGAGAGGGGCCGGTGTGGATCGAGGAGTTTCAGGGTGAAAGGCCCTGATGTAGACTCTCCCATCTGGGTGGCCACCAGTGAGCAGTTCCCCAGCTGGTGACCCGGGCTCTCCGGCCCGTTCACTAGGCCAGGAGTCCAGACGGTGGGTTCCAGAATGCCTCCAGGAAACAAGCCAGACAAACGGAAAACACCCAGTGGTCTGTTTGGCTGGTTGGAAGAAGAGAATTGAGAAAATGCGTTGAAGCAGATTTGGGTGACATCATGGAAATTTTAGACTTTTAGTTGCTGAGAGCATTTGAGCAGGAAGATAAGACTCAAAAGAAGCAGGTTTGCCTATTCCTGGGACAATGGAGATGGGGAGCCGGATGTTTTCTCAAATGTCCTACCTCGGAGGTTCATGGACATTGCAACAGATCTGCTCCGAATCGCCTCCAGCAGCAACAAGAGAGGAGCCAGGCACATGGAGCTACGGTTGGCAGCTCTGCTTGACTCATCCCTCTGCCTCCCCTGCCCTTTCTCCCACCTTGGGGCTCCCCTCCTCAGCCCCACCCACAGGGGCCCGGGGCCCACCGTCAGGTACAGCATCTGATGACCAGGCAGCAAGATCCATTCAGCGGCACTGCTCTGCTCTGCTCTGCTCTGAGCTGACACAGGCTTCCGGCCTCATGATTCATTCTTCTTCTTTTTTTTTTTTTCATTTATTCAATCAATCATTTCCTGGGCCTGGCTAGGTACCTATGGGTACCAGGCACTATGCTAGATGTGGGGAGTGGAGGAAGAAATGCAGGTTTATACTCTGGAGCATGTACTCTAGGAGGGGAGCCTTCATCCCATCAGGAAACATTCTCTGAGCCCTTGCTATGTGCCAGAGCCATGCTGAGCACTGGGGCACCGCTGCCCCCCGAAGCTCACCATCTAGTATGGGCGATGAACAAAGATGGCAAAGTTGTATGTGCTGCACTGGGGGGGAGCGGGGGGGCTGCCTCAGGGCCCTGGCCACCAAGGGAAGAATGCCAAGTAGCGGCTGCGCTCCAGGCCCCAGTGAATGAAGTTCTCACCACTGGAGCATCTGTAGGCAGCAGTCTTCTGGGAGCAGGCTGAGAATAAACAGCGCTGAGACCAGGAGGAGGGAGGAAGGGTGGCAGAGCACTGGGAAAACACGCTAAAGGTTCAGCGGGAACCACAGTAGTGTTCCCACAGGACGGCGGGCCAGCCTGGCCTCGGAGCAGAGCCTGGGGACAAGAGAGGTTCCAAATGGTTCACAGGACGAGAGGCCCGTGGCACCTTCGTGGGAAGCTGAGGCCTTGGGCAAGGCAGGGAAAGGGTGAGGGGGGGTGGCTGCAGAGGGGGCCATTTCAGTGCTGCTGCAGCCCTGCAGGGGCTCCCACAAAGTGGCCCCTCACATCTGGAGGAAGGAGTGTGGGAACCCTACTAAGACTTGCGCTCGGGGAAGAAAATGGTGGGTCCGTTCACCAGCCATGGGTCTCTGGTTTAGAAATTTGAGCCAAGTTCTGTCCCCAAGCTTCATCCTGTTGGGGAAGTAAACAGAGACTGGACATAGACCATGAACCTGGGCTTGAATCTGCCCTCCAAGCCACCCCTTCATTAGGGTCCAGATCAGTTTTCTCTCTGCCAAATGAAGTCCCTCCTCGGGTTGGGATTAGGTAAATATTCCAAGCCTGTATCCTCTTGGTGAAAGCTGACCCTTCCCTGTCAGGCTGATGATGGGTGAAAACTATACAGACCACCTCCCACCCCATTAGGTAGTCCTTTACACTTCACAAGTCATCCCACATATTCGCAACTTTATTGAAACTAACCTGGGAGGCAGACAAGCTGGTATCACTGTTCCCAGCACATCGATTAAATGAAGTGACTTGATCTCCAAGAGATACTTGTACACCCATGTTCACAGCAGCATCATTCACAACAGTCAAAAGGTGGAAGCAACCCAAGTGTCCATGGTGGGTGGATGGATAAAGCAAATGTGGTGTATACAGACAATAGGATATTATTCAGTCTTCAGAAGGAAGGAAATTCTGACATGAGCTACAATGAGGATGAACTGAAGTGAAGTAAGCCAGTCACAAAAGTGTTAAGACTGGATGATTCCCCTTACATGAGGCACCTAGAGGCCTCAGATTCGTAGACATAGAAAGGAGAATGGTGGTCGCTCGGGGCTGGAGACAGAACACGGGGAGTTGCTGTTCAGTGGGTGTGGAGTTTCTATTCCGCAAGATGAAAGCGTTCTGGAGAGAGATGGTGATGATGGTTGTGCAACGTGAATCTGCTTAAATTTTGTTATATGTATTCTACCACAGTTAAACATTTTTTTTGAATTTTTTTTGTAGAAGATAACTTGAACCCAGGTGTCCTGGCTATCAGGTCGCTGGCCTGACCTCTACAGCAGCAGCTACACGTGATGTCTCCATGGGACGCTGGAAAGGGCACATGGGCTGGAGTGACAGCAGCAGCTGGGCGAGGGTCGCACTAGCCATGTGGCCTTGCCTCCTTCACCTCCCTGAGATTCAATTTTCTAACCTATCATTTGAAGCTAGAACACAATCATGTCAGGAAAGGGCCCCAAGCACAAGGCAGGCACCCGATGAAAGCCGGGGCGGGTACGAAGGAAGGGTCAGCTAGTCCAGCATGGACCTGGGGCTCAGCCAGCACAGGTGTTCCTGCCCTAAGTGGATGTGCAGAAGAGCGTCCACTCACCAACTGCCACCGTGACTCCCAAGCCCCTGGCATGAGGAAGTCCAGTCTTTTACAAGTAATAGTCTGACTCACTGTTCCTTCAAAGAGTGGAGAGCTGCGTCCAGCTGCCCGGAAGCCCAGGCAGTGGCTGGAGGACAGACTGGGGATCCGACGGGCCTCAGCGTGGCCTCTTCTCACTGTGTGACCCTGGGCATGTCGCTTCATTTCTTCAAGCACCACCTGGAAAGCATGGGGAATAACGGCCCCTCCTCAGGGTGGCTGCGAGGGGTTGGGTGGGGTCCTGGATTTTGAGGGCCTGTACCTAGGGGGTCTCAGGAAGGTTGTCTCCCTTTAGGAAGCACCACGGAGAACCTCCTGGAGGGTTCTGGGTGTTGTCCAGGGCCTACTGCTGCGGCAAGAAGGGTGTTAGGGGCCGGATGCTCATTCTCACACACTGCTGACCATGTGCCTGAGCTGGGGACAGGAAGGGTCCTGCCCACAAGTGATCTTCCCTCATGCTAGCTGGGCAGAAGGAGCACATAGCTGTTAAGGGTGTGTTATGGACTGAATTGTGTTCTATTGAAGACCTAACTCCTAATGTGAGTACTTGGAGATAGGGCCTTTAAAGAGGGAATTAAGTCAGGTGGAAAGGGTAGGGCCCTAATCCAATATAACTAGAGTCCTTACAAGAAGAGGAAGAGGCACCAGGTCTGTGTGCACAGAGCAAAGGTCACATGAGGACACAGCGAGAAGATGGCCATCTGCAAGCCAAAGAGAGAGACCTCGAGAGAAACCAAACCTATTCCCACCTTAATCTTGAACTTCCAGCCTCCAGAACTGTGAGAAAACAAATCTGTTGTTTTAGCCGTTTGGTCTGTGCTACTTTACTACAGCAGCGCCAGCAGATGAAGACGGGACACCATTAGCCCCATGTCAGCCCTCTGTTCAAAATCCATGAGTCTCTGCTGCCCTCCTTCTCCCCTCACTGCATCCACCACCCTGGCCTTCTTTGTATCCCCGCCCACACCAGGCCTGCGCCCAGCTTAGCAAACACTGCCTAGAAAAGCACCCTCTATAAGAAAAATAATGCTGGTCACAAATGCAAGCCACGGATGTAAGTGCTCTTTCACATACATAATTCAAATTTACATTTCACATGTATAAATTTAACTTTCCAGTAGCCACATTAAAAAAAAGTTTTTTAAGAAGGTGAAATTAATTTAATATTATACTTTAACCCAATATATCCAAATATTATCACTTCTACATGTAACCAATATAAAATATTCATGAGATATTTTACATTCTTTTCTTTCATTCTAAGTCTTTGAAATCTGGTGTGTATTTTACTCTGACAGCACATCTCAATGGGGACTGGCCACATTTCAAGGGCTCAACAGCTGTACCTGGCCGGCGGCTACCGTGTCTGAAGCATGGCGGAAGCACAGGACTGAAGTGTTCTTCCTCCAAGTATCAATGTGACTGACTCCATTATCAAACTCAATGTCACCTTCTTGTGAGGCCCAAGCTGACCACTCTGTTGAATAAACCCCCTCTCTCTTAGGCCATTTGGACAACTACCACAAAATACCATAGACTAGGTAGCCCATCAACAGCAGACATGATTCCCTCAGTTCTGGAGGCTGGAAGTCCAAGATCAAGGCACCTCCGCAAAGTAGAAACCCTTCAACCTCTCGGAGGAGCCCCACTGTCTTCCCAGCTCCAGAAGGAATCTGGGCACGGATTCTGGTCCCCATGGCAACCACCGCAATCTGTGTCAGCACGAAGGCAGTCAGCTGCTGCTAAAATTAAAGGAGGGGGAAACCCTCGAACGCTTAGCCTTTTCTGCTCCTCAGAATCAGGACCCCAGGGGACTCGGAGGAGAGAAGCTGAACGCGGAAGCCCTCTCCCAGCGTTCAACTGCACTGGTCGCCAAGCTGGGCCTTTTTGAAGGGAGGTAGGGGTGGTGCAGGGCTAGAGGAGGAGATTCCAGGTGGGCAGGTGTGAGCAGCACACTTACCCTCACATGGAGGGGCCTCACCGTGGACTTTGACCTTGACCCCAAGTCACTCCAGACAACTGTGTTGTTAAAGGTCTCTGGGGAGACATATTCTGCAACCTCTCTTGGTACCTTACTCTAGAGTTTATTGAGTCTCACTGAGTCTACTGGGAAGACAGACCTATTTTTAAAATTTCATTTGGAAGGATAAAGTAGGGGAAGGAATTCTGAAGGGGAAAGAGAACTGACACTTATTGAATTTCTTACTATTCGCCCTGAGACTTTATTGGCATCGTCAACTTTAATGGGCACTTTGAGGCTGTGGATTGTTGTCACCATTTTACAGATGAGGGAATGAGGTCCAGAGAGCTCTAGTTACTTATCCAAGGCCACACATCTGTGGACTCCTAGTGTCGGAATCCAAACCCGGATTCCATCTGGCTTCCTACCAGTGTCTTCTCCACCATCCCACCAGGCTGCCAACCATGTGTGGAGGAAGTCTATGTCCTATCACCAGACAACTCGGGTCACTTTGAATCCCACGGAAGCAAAGGTTTAGGGGGGGAAGTGCATGTACCTCTATCAGGGGCGGGGGGCCATATGAGGGGCAGCCTTGAGAGGACCTGGCCATCACAACTCCCTTCTTGTGCATCCTGGGACTATAGAGCGTTGGACAGAGAACACTGGTCAGATTCCAGTTCTTTTTCTTTCCACCCCTTTGCCAGAGAGGATATGTTCTCTAGCTACAGAGAGGGTCATGCTGGAGGCTTTATAGAGCATCCCCTCGCCCCAGGTCCTCTATGTGACCTTGGCCACGAGGCTCCACTTTGGCAGATCCTGGTGAGCCCCACTCTGGGAGGACATGATCTGGCCAGGCCTTGGGGCTGGACACAGGTGGCAGCCTAGTGACCTCCCAGCCCTGACAGTTTGCAGCTCAGGACAGGGTCCTGGCTAGAGTACCTCCCCTCTGAATCCTGAGGGAGTGAAATGTAAGCTACTAGATAGCAGGGCCACAAGCACACATGAGCCAGGCAAGGGCCACTACTCCCCACCACAAACCAGCTCAGAACAAAGCATCTTGCCTCATCCCCTTTCCTACAAACCAAGTGCACTCATCTCAGGCCTGGAGGCTCCCTGCTTTGGGCCAGGCCCGACTCTTCCAACTTCATGCATCTCTGCTCCAAAAGTGCCTCTGCTGTTTGCCACACCTGTCCCCTCTGCCAAGCCCCTGAACTCCCTGGCAGTGCACTCTCTGCAAGTCCCAGTGCCCACCCTCATGGCCCAGCCCCATATGGCCTGCCCTGTCCCCACAGTGGAGGTGCCACTGACACTTGAGCTCCTCACACTCTAACCAGCCCCGCATGGCACTCGGTATTCTTGCCTCAGAGTGGACAGACTTGTGTTTTCTGTCTCCACCCTCAAGATCCCCCACATAAAGTATTTCTTTCTGTCCTAGAAGTTCCACCCTGGGACAATTTGGTGAGATGTGGGCGTGCAGCTGATCCAGGCCTGGTGGATCCACATTGTCTGGCACCTTGGCACCTCCCCTCCTGCTGCAGTCCCCTCACTTACTGTCCAGCGCCCTGCTGCCAATTCCTGGAGCTGCCCCCATCGTCCCAGCCTAAGGATCCCCCACCTGAGGCCCTTTCATCCACCATCACCATTCCTAGATCATGCTTTGCTGAGCTCATCTCCTACTGGCCCCTGCTCTTCACTCAGCTGACAGGTGCCTTTTCTGACCACTCATCTTACCTAACATAAGGCCCCCCTCAGTGTCTTCTGTCACACCAGCTGCTTGTTTTCCTTGAGCTCTGAGGACACAAGGCACAGTACTGATGAGTGCTCATGACTGACTGGTGCGGACCCACTCAGCCTCTCTTGCCTGGGGTTCCCTGTGCCCAGAGTGGCAAGAAAGGCTGGTCTCAATGGCAGTCCAGGAAGATTCTAGCAGTGGGCCATGGATAGCCTATTTGGAGGTGCTTAGAATGCCAAGAATGGTGAGAGGGAACCCACCCAGCCAGCCCTGCAGGTGGCCAGCTTCCGGGCTGTGGGATCAGAGTGGACATCCAGCCTTCTCATCCAGCCCCCACGGCAAGCATACTTTCCCGAGGGGCCTGTCCCCATGAGCAGTGTATTCTAACCAACTTAGGCTGATGGCCAAGGCAAAAGGGGCCCATGGGCCACACCAGGACCACAGGGGAGAGCAAGCAAAGACAGAAAAACGAGGCAACAGTGGACCTTAAAAACGCCTACCATTCTGCACCCTGAACTCTATTCCTCCAGGGGCGGAAAGCAGGACACAAGGGCCCAGCGCCGATTTCCAGCCACCCGCTGACAGGGAGAAGTGCCTCTGAGAATGGGCATGCTGATGTGTGCAGCGGTGTGTGGGCATCCTCCTTGCAGGTCGGCAATGGCGAAAGGAAGTGCAGATGTGGGAAGGAGGAGGGGGATAGGACCTCAATGTGTATCAGTAGGGGAATAAATGAATACATTTTGGTGCATCACCAAATTGTTTCACTATGGCTATCGAACAACAGAATAAATGCAGCTTTAAAAAATAATGAGGTAGACTGTATTTCTGACTTGAGAAATGTCCACAGTGAAAAAAGCAAGTTGCAGAACAATGTGTTCCCAATTATCCCACTTTTGTAAAATAAAATCTATGTATCTGTACATGAGTTTGGCTAAGCACAGGTTTAAAACAGTCTGGAAGTTTACGCCACACCAATAGTTACCAGCCATCAACTTTGCAAGGGGAGGTGGGGACAGGAGCCAGGAAGAGGGGCGAGGAAGAAAGATAATATGGTATTACTGTAGACACTCTGAGTTTTGTTACAAAAACTACATAACACTTTCTAATAAAATAACCAATAAAGGTTTACAAAAATCCAAAAGTTGCCCAAATACCCCTAAAGGAGAGTGCCTGCTTGAGATTCGGGTACTTTCACAAATGGACAATACCCTGAAATATTGGCAGAGACACACCTCAAAAAGCAAGAAAAAATGCCCACTTGCATTTTGTAATTGACATATACTTTTTGTTCTCTGCCTAATTAAAAGAGCCCGGGGCCTCTACGGTCATTTTAGTCCCCATGATAAGACAGCCTCCTAGCAAGCTAATAAAAAGAGATTTCTTCTCGCACAATTTGTCCAAGCTACAGCCTATGCCAAATCAAAAATCTGTCTCTTTATGAGAAAGGACAGATTTTAGGAGGAGGGTAAGGAAAGAGGAAAAAAGAAATCAGAACATGTCAAAAGAGATATCTTCTGAAATTCCACTGACCTGATTATTAGGCTCATTTTCACAGTTTAACTATGTATCTATTTCTCCCATCAGAATGTAATAATAAAAACTTTGGAAATATGAAGTCAGTGCCTTCCACTAGCTCAAGTCTGTCCTCAGCTCATCGTCCTAGTGACAAACCAGGCAGGCCTCCCTGGCTGGTCTCCAGAGCTGTCTGCACAACCCTCTACTGCCCAGCTGGTCGGCCAAGGAGTCTGCTGAGCGCTCACTCAGGCCAAGAAATAACTGAGGGACGAGACAGACATCCTTTGCCCACAAAAAGCATACAACCGAGTTGGAAAGAAAACACCGTCCCGACCCCCCAGAGGGCATACAATGATTCCAAAGTCCACCTGTGGCTGGCTGTGCTCTGTGGTTCACACAGGCCTTCCAGGCACTTTGAGGTGTCAACCTCTTTGGGAAGGAGAATGGACCTGTTATTACCCCCATCTTCCACATGAGGAAACAGGGGGTCAGAAAATAGGACGTATAATAAAAAGACAAAAGGTCGAGGACATATCAATGGTAAATACCTCAAGAAAACCCAGCGGTCTGTAGTTATTTGGGACAAATCCCTCCCTGTGTAACACTGAGTCAAGTTGAAACCATCAAGGTTCGGTAACAGTAACATAGGAAACTTTTAGGGGACTGGGAGAGATATCCCTACTTTTTAGACAATCTACCTCCAGATGGGACAGTTTCGAAGAATAGAAAAACAAATTCTGAGAAAAGTTAGGATTACTGAGAAAGAAATTAAAATCACACTCTAAAAACTCTTGCTCCCACAGAAAACTGAACGGTGCCAGTGAAATCCAGAAGATGGACTTTAACTTGAGCATGACCTTGGCTTCCTCATGCATTAATCAGGCAAATGGAATAAATCTATTCCTGCAGGGGCAGAATTACACAGTTCTCTGTGATCCAATGTCAAACAGGTTATCCCTTGATTAAGGTCTTAGCATGGATGGGAGTTTTATTGAAATGATTTCCATTATCTGCACAGCAGTTCCTCACAAGTGTATTTGGCCCGATGTATTTCCAATATGATTTGATCACCCATCAAAATTGCGGTATTTAACTAGTTTTAATCAAAAAATTAAATGCATCCGCCTTGCTTCCTCTCCTGGGGATGTTCCCTCCCAGGAATCTCCCCATCAGCAGGCTCAGACGAGGATTCTCTCTTTTCCCCACGGGTCCCCACCCTGAGTTCTGACCATCAAGTGGAAAGGGAACCTTACAATCAAAGAAGATGTAAACAAGAATAAGCCCTGCCTGCTTAATGGAGAGATGGAGAAGCTTTCATGTGTATTAATTAGCAGGGGGCTTACTCTGCAATAGTTCAATGGCAGTTCCACCGCTTCCCCCAGGGCCACTGGCTGCAGCCTCATTGCCTCGGTCAAAGGCAGCATAAGCACATGCTCCTCTTCCTTAGCAGCAGGATGGGAGCCACCAGCCAGAGAAGCAGGGCCTTGGTCAGTGAACCACCTGAGGATGCTCTGCCCACCTGCCCTCTCTTCTGAGACCTGGAAGGACACAAATGGCCTGGGACCCCAGGTGAAGGGGAGCCTGAAAGACCAGGGCAGTTTCGGCTTTGCTGACACAGTTGGCTCCTTCCATAGCCAGGATATGCCGCTGTGTGGCCAGGAGCGGGGAGGTGGAAGTGGGAGATTGGAGGAGATGAATTTAGCTCTGAACATAGAAATGGTGGCCCACTCCTGTTTGGGGGAGTAGGGGGAGGAGGCATCTGCGAATCCCCGTTGCAATCTCGGTATGACTTTGCTGACAACTGGGAATCCAGATAATCTCACAAAGTCGGGGTGGGACTCACAGAATAACGTGCAATCACTTCATACCATGTTATATCGGCAGGAGCGAAAGCCAGGCAAAGCTGGAAGGAGCTTACTAGTAGTTAAGACAGCTGGTCAACCTTGTAGCCTGGGAGCAGGTCAAAGAGCCCTCTGCTCCAGAGCCCTCCTTCCTGAGATTCCCCTGGACTGGGACTCCCTGCCGATACGACAAAGCCCACATGTTTAGTGGACAGGGCAAGTTTTCCTGAAGAGGGATTGGGCCACGTTGCCACTCTGATCCCTCAGGGTTCGAGAACTGAAGAGGAGCTAACGAAGCCACAGAGGATAAGAGTGGGTCCCTGGTGGTGGCCTTTGGTGTGTTTCTAGCTTCCTACAAAAGAGAGTGGAGCAGGTAGAGCCAGGCAAAGCCCGGGGGTGGGACCGATGTTCTCTTAGGGTTCCCCTGCTCTGCTGTTGCTGATCTCTGAGGCTGCCCCTGCAGAATACAGCCATTCCTGGGACCTCCCTCCCCGAGACTTGGTGGCCAGCAGAAGCCCAACTCCCTGAGCTGTGCCTTATCCTTGAA
Organism: Eptesicus fuscus; assembly: GCF_027574615.1. NCBI lineage: Eukaryota > Metazoa > Chordata > Mammalia > Chiroptera > Vespertilionidae > Eptesicus > Eptesicus fuscus. The sequence goes on from NC_072478.1 coordinate 33,991,650, forward strand.
CACTCTGCTGAGTACAATGGGGCACCCCCTCCCCATCCACCAAGGGCAGGGGTGAGGGGGAACTCAGTGCTCCCTTTACCACCCTCCTCCTCCTCTTCCTGCAAACTGGCTACAGCATGAATTCCTCCTTCTTCCTACCAGGGCCCCACTTCCAGCATCAGGAAAAGTCATCACCTCTCTTCAATGCTCCCGGCAACAGTGGGATTTGATAGGCTGAGCTTTGGTCTATATTTATTCATTTTTATTCCTGTTAGTCCTTTATTTTGTTTTTCTCATTTATTTGTGTCCCCCAGCTTGGGTCAAAGCTTTCCCTATCAATTCCCACCTGGTTCAGAGTACAAAACTCCACCAGTGATGGGCTGGATCTTCCCTTTAGGGCCTGGGAGTGTTTCAATGGGGAGAGAGGGCAAGGAATGTGAAAAAGCCAAATGCATATGTTCATGCCAGCATTGTAGGTCAAAGTTAAACATTTGAAAATAACCTAAGTGCTCAAACAATAAGGGAATGTATATCAAAGAGAGCTCTGGTGAGCTATCATAAAAGTGATTATGGAAAGCATATAACCGTAAGGGGAAGTGATTTGAATATTAATTAAGAAGGGAAACAGAGAACTGAATTGTATGCCCACTACGATAACAACTACATGTTTCAAGTTTTTGCGAGGAAATGCAGAAATATATTTTAAAGCTTTTGAAGTAGGGAAGTGGTAAGTTTTTTTTTTAAAAAAACTCCTTTAGTAACATATTACTTTTACAATAAATAACATTGAAAGAGAAAATAAGGAATCTGGCAAAAAAAAAAAAGGGGGGGGGTTATTGGGGGTTCCTAAGTCCTGTCTCTGCCCCAACTCATCCCATGATCTTCAGCATACCTCCCAAGTCTCAGTTTCTACAACTATTCTCTAAGTAATGGGTTACACTCATTATATATTTGTATATAATTGCCAGTGTATCTTCCAGATCCCATTTCCTACAGTTTTGTCCTCTACAAACAGTAATTACTGACTTAAATAGACTATGACTTCAACCATCGATATTTACCAAACCAAGGGAGTAGGAAATCTGGCCAGGACACCATCTGTGTATCCAGTGCTCTCAAGAGCTCAGAGCAATTTGCCACGTACGATTTCAGCCCTGCTGGACTTCGCTGCGCACACACAGATCCAAGCCTGGATCACTTAGTACTTCCAGGAATTCAGATATTATTTATACTGAATTTAAAAATAAAAACTTCCCTGTCTCTAAGCATTGCACTATTTACCACAAAGCATATCTTACCTTGGGGGGAGGAGAGAAAATATACATTCACAAAGTTCTTCATATGTTACATAGCACCTCACGCTAATGAAACATTTAGCGCATCTTAGCGATGAGATGAAGGTGTAAATTTAGAGCTACACCCACCAGACTGGCCTATTTAGGATTCAGCCCAAATGTGTTTGAAATAAGGTAGCAGACTTCACTTGTTTTCAGAGTTCATGTGTGGGATCTATTTTTTCCTTTTTACTAAGAGGCACTTGCCAGTAACAGTTTAGCTATTCCCCCAGACTCAGAGAAGGGACTGCCACCAGCTTCGGGACAAGGGGGTTACTCATACACTAGACGGAAGAGACCTCTAATGTCCTTTGTCTTCCTCACAAGTTTGCCGCCCGTCGGCTCCTAAGGAAACACTTAGGTTATTTTCAAATGTTTAACTTTGACCTACAATGCTGGCATGAACATATGCATTTGGCTTTTTCACATTCCTTGCCCTCTCCTCCCATTGAAACACTCCCAGGCCCTAAAGAGGAGATCCAGCTCATCACTGGTGGAGTTTTGTACTCTGAACCAGGTGGGAGTTGATAGGGAAAGCTTTGACCCAAGCTTACACCTATGAAATGGAGTGTCTGCTGAAAAATGGAATCTAAGCAACGTTCGTCTATCCATGAGGCAAATCCCAATCTCCTTTGCCTCGAAAATAAGCCTTTGCCATCTGGTGCCCCCAGCATCCCAGCTGCACCTCTAAACTGCTCCTCACTCTCAGCTCTCCCTCTGGATGGAATGGCCTTACCCCAGCCCTCCTCTGTCCCTGTGGTCACTGCCTTCTCTGTCTTCCAGGCTCTCCTTGCAGGCTTTCCTGACCCCCGGCACTGCTGTCCTTCCCATCATCCCGGGGCAGTGTGCACAAAGCTCCATTAGCATCAGCACCTACACCTCATCCTATGACCTTTACGGAAGTACCTCCCAGGGCACCATCTCTATAGCCTGGGCAAAGCTCCCTTTCTGATTCAACAGGTATTCATGACATACCTGTTCTGTTTTCCAGGTGCTGTGTGGTACATTCCTGCTCTCAAGGAACCCATAGCCCCTCGCAGGGGACAGCCCAAGTAGAGTGCTAAGCGCATGCTTGTTAATGTGAAAGAGGTGTGTGTGTGTGTGTGTGTGTGTGTGTGTGTGTGTGTGTTATGACTGCATCATTCTTCATACCGATCTCATGAGAAGAGCCAGTTTTTCTCATCTTATAGATACGATCACCAAAATACACAAAAGGGTTAATGGTGCTGGCCAGGGTGGAAGAGCGGAGCGTGGATGATGATGGAACAATGGGAGATGCCAGGGTGGATAGTCACCAGGGATGGAAAGACCACCCGAGAGGTCAGGCTGCTAGGAACCTCGCCTTTCTGGTCCAGCCTTAGTCAGCCACTGGGCAGACCACCCACAGACCTCTACTCAAAGACTCAAGACTATTCCTCAGGCTGCCAGTGTGCAGCTGGGAGGTGCATAACCTCCATACTGCCAATTTGCCTCCACCTCCTTCAGACCTCAGCTCAAACTTCCTGTCCCAGCAGAAGGCTTACTGGGAGCTCTGTGGCCTTGGCCATTTATACCAGTCCCCACCTCTCCAGAGCACTTAGGTATCTACTCAGTTTGTCCTGGTTTAGTTGTTCTGTCAAAGGTCTTTTTGGTTGCTTCCATGGGCTGCATTCTGCACATCAGGAAGACCCGTGATTGCCAAACTGGGGTCCACAGAGGCTCTGCCTCAGCATCACTTATAGAGCTGTGAGAATGCACGAGCCTCGCCGCAAATCTATTGGGTCAGAGTGTGTGCAGGTGGGGACCCGGGAGTGTCTGAAGGTGGGGGCTCAGGAATATTTACAGGTGGTACCCAAGATCTCACAAATTCCCCAGGGGATTCTTAAGCTCACTAAAGTCTGAGCAGCACCAGCAGAAGGAACTAAGGAACTAAGTCTCCTCTTTGGTGGGTGGGCCTGGGTCCCCTAGAGAACACTGTCCATGCATGCTCACACCACCACTGGCTGTCCCTCAGTTGAAGAATTAGGAGTGGAAGCCAAATGTGTTTTAACAAAACAAGTAGAATGCATGTCCCTGACCCAGATTCTTGCTAATATGCTGACTCGGTGGTTTATGAATGGTTGCTTCAATATAAATACGTTATTTGAGACAGAAAATCACACTACAGGTAAACACAGAAGTTGAACTTGGCTGACCCCAGAAATTTCTGGAAACCTAAGCACTAATAAGCCGGGGCCCAAATCCCAGGCTGCCAATACACCTGGCACACAGTAGGTACTCAAGCTGTGCTAGTTGTTACTGTTGTTACCCAGAAATTATAGCCTGCAGCAGAGGCGAGCATGAAATGTGGAGGCGGCCATCAGGACTCGAGACATTTCGCTGCAAAGAAGCCCAATGGGACGAAAGCACTGTATCCTGCCCAGCCCGCATTAAGGCAAGCCTCGCCCGACACATCTAAAATGTAAGAAAGCGTAAAAAGCTGTCTTTCTTACATTTTAAGCATTAAGTCGAGTTGCACACACTAAAAAGCACCACGGTGAGGTTAAGTGACTTACCTCAGCTACAAAGTGAATCCCCAGCGGAGCAGAAGCACCAGCCAGGTCTCCGGTGTCCCACTCTGATAGTATCTCTTTTCTAGATCCTGCTGCCTCCTCAGTGAAAGGGGAGACTTCAAATAAAAAAAGAGTCAGTGCAGTAGTTTGGGCTGCTGCTAACAGAGGCAGTGGTGCGGCTGCCACCTGCATCCTCTGAAAAGATTTAACGCCAGAAATATCTGAAACAGAACAGAGGCCTCGGAGGTCACTTGGCCAGTCCTGTCCTGCAGGGATCAGTCCTGCCCTTAGAGATCTCCAGAGAATGGCTCCAAGGCGGAGACTGCCTCCCACAGATATCTGCCTTCAGGCTAGGGCTGGAAGTGTAACCAGTGAAACCCATTAACTCCAACCCTACCCCCAACACATACTCATTCTCGGTCTTACCCTTACCGCACTGTTTCAGAGTCTGAAATCCTATACATTCTATAAGTCTTTCTCTATAGCATGCCTCTTTTTCTCCTACCAAATCCTGTAACACCACAGTGAGGGGCTTCAATGTTTAAATGGTGCTAAATCCACCCTTTGAGGAAGCATTCAGCAATTGTCTCAGAGAAAAACATTTTGACTGCCTTTATTAGTTAACCACCCACTTCCATTTCTCCCCTCCTTCTGTGCTAACAGAACTCTGATCTTGATAAATTTCCTCCCCTCAGGGAAAATGACTGATCTCAAGTTCAAGGTAAATTTTAATGCGCCTACATTATCTCAGCAACACCATTCCTCCCATCAGGGATTAACTTTAGACAAAGCAATGTGCTGGATTCTGGCCAGTGAGACATGGCGGAAGTCCATGTCTTATAGAAAGGTTTCTTCCTTCTGAAAGAGAGTTACATGGAAAGAGACCGTCTCTTCTTCTGGATACTGTCATATCTAAAAATTATACTAGGAAACATGAAGTCCAGACAACAATTTTGAAACTACAACGGGAAAACAGAGCAGACACCATCCAGAACCACCGGAGGGCTGGCTGAGCAGATGCTCTACAACTAGAATAAAAGAGAGGGGTACGCGGGATGATGCTGATGCCGGTGAGCCAAAGATCACACTTTAAGAACTACGGCTCAGGCGACACAATGGCGGCCTGGAACGTGCTCGGCGCGGTTCCCCCGGCGGTCTCCTGCTGAGGGGACGGCTCCACTCGCTGCCGAGCATGGACAGACGAGCCCCTGGGAGACATGGGGTGGGAGACTCTGCGCTTGCTGACCTCCGAGTCCTTCAAGAATCTCAATGCCCCGGAAGCGGCCAGGTGCGCACGCTCGGCGACCGGCCACCGCTGCAGACCCAAGCGCCGACGCAGCAACCCCGGACCAGCCCACCGCCACGCACCGGGCACACCGGAGCTTCGCCGAGCCACCGCCCAACGAGTTCTGCGGCAGCTGCCCCGGAGCTCTGAGAAAATGGCCGAAGGAATTGCTGAGAGGGAATTGATTAACAGGAATTGGGATCAAGAAGATGAAGCCCCGCTGGGTCCCGGGTCCGAATGAGGCCGCGCACCCCTGGATCCGGGTGAGGCTGGGACCTGGGTCAGGGTGAGGCTGGGCCCCAGGGCCGGGTGAGGCCACATGCCCCTGGGTCTGGGTGAGGCCACACGCCCCTGGGTCTGGGTGAGGCTGGGTCCCGGGTCCGGGTGAGGCCTCGTGCCCCTGGGTCCGGGTGAGGCTGGGTCCCGGGTCCGGGTGAGGCCGCGTGCCCCTGGGTCCGGGTGAGGCTGGTTCTCGGGTCCGGGTGAGGCCGCGCACCCCTGGGTCTGGGTGAGGCTGGGTCCCGGGCCCGGGTGAGGTCGCGCCCCTGGGTCCGGGAGAGGCCACGCGCCCCTGGGTCCGGGTGAAGCTGGATCCCGGGTCCGGGTGAGGCCATGTGCCCCTGGATCCGGGTGAGGCCGTGCGCCCCTGGGTCTGGGTGGGGCCATGCGCCCCTGGGTTCTGGTGAGGCTGGATCCCGGGTCCGGGTGAGACCGTGCGCCCCTGGGTCCAGGTGAGGCCACGCCCCTGGGTCCGGAAGAGGCCACGCGCCCCTGGGTCCGGGTGAAGCTAGATCCCAGGTCTGGGTGAGGCCGTGTGCCCCTGGATCTGGGTGAGGCCGGGTCCCGGGCCCGGGTGAGGCCACGCGCCCCTGGGTCTGGGAGAGGCCACGCGCCCCTGGGTCCGGGTGAGGCCACGTGCCCCTGGGTCCGGGTGAAGCTGGATCCCAGGTCCGGGTGAGGCCGTGTGCCCCTGGATCCGGGTGAGGCTGGGTCCCGGGCCCAGGTGAGGCCGCGCACACCTGGGTCCAGGTGAGGCCACGCGCCCCTGAGTCCGGGTAAAGCCGTGCCTCTGGGTCCGGCCGAGACCAAACCAGAGAGAGTCGGACCTGCATTACCACCATTTGTCCATCATCCAGAGCTGAAAAGTCAGTGCCGACATGTATACATAAGGAACTGGTGGACATTGAAATTGGGTCTCAAAAGAACTGTTGGTCCAGAAAGAAACTCACTACAGACTGATTCATCTGCCTGTCAGCATAACTATTATTGCTCGTCTCACATTCAGTTCTTATAAGTATATTTCTAGTGACACATGATCTCGCTCATCTAGGGGAAATGATGAACAACATAGACTGATGAACAAGAACAGAACCAGAAACAAGGAGGCATCGATCTGACTATCAGGCCTCAGAGGGAGGGTAGGGGAGGGTGGGGGAGAGGGGGAAGAGATCAACCAAAGGACTTGTGTGCATGCATACGAGCCTAACCAATGGTTAAGATCAACAGGGGGTTGGGGCATCCGTGGGGAGGGGTGTGGGATGGGAATGGGGGGATGAGGACAAATATGTGACACCTTAATCAATAAAGAAATTTAAAAAAAAAACATGAAATCCATTTTGCAATCACAAAGTGAGCCAGCCTGCTGTTCTGAAGAGGGCAGAGGAAAAAGATGGAAGGAACCTGGGTCTATGATGCCATATTTCAGCTACCGAATTAACCAACCCTACAATCACATTACCTATGACTTCTTGTTAAATGACATGATACATTTTCCTCATTACATAGGCTACTTTACACTTCATTTTCTGTTCCTGTAGCCAAGAGCACCCTAATTAGCAATCTATCTTCTCAATATAATCTTAGCATTTAACTGACAAGACAGAGTAAAACCAACACCAATTTCCAAATTACACTAGGACCAACATATTATACATAGTGTAAATGTGTAGCATTTCAGAAATTCTTCTTGCATGACCAGAATGTAAATTGAACTCCTTAAATTTCTAAAACATAGCCCATGGTGTTAGACCAGAATAAATGGCCCCATGGTATATGGGGAGACAACTTCTCAGAGCTCAGCCACTAAGTCCCGGCATTGCCCTGACAAGGATGCTGAGGTCCCACAGTCTATTGTCCTTTCCCCTCTGCAGTGGCACACAGGATCCTTTCACAAGAAGCATCACTCTTAGATGGATCATAAGACACAAAGACACCAATATAAAGTTGTTCCCTTGCATTGGAGTGGTACAAAAGCCACTTAATTACTTTATTTTAAAATATTGCCAGATGCAGATATTGGCTGTAATGTTTACATCTACATACTTTTCATCTTCAACACTTGAGTATGCATTTTATATAAGGCAATAGTTTTTAAAAATCAGATTCATATATATTTTCCTTTTGCTTTGAAATTAGAGTAGTGCCTTCATAAAAAGAGGTCTTGCACGTCAACTAGTCAGGAAAATAGGATCCATCCATAAATCTGAAGCCTTGCATAGTATCTCTCCAAGGACTGCTACTTTCCAAGTTTAGATGGAATTTGGGAGATGAAGTGGGGATGGTGTGGCAGTGAGAAGGATCAGAGCTATAGCCTTCCATGCTTGGAGCTAGAACAGTATGCTCAGCCATCTCCCAATCTCCATCGCCACTGATATCAAGTGCCTCCGCAAATACCATCACTGCAACACCCACCATCACCATGACAGAACATCTACTAGAAATAGCCAAGGGAAGGAAAGACACAATAATAATTGCTGCCATTTATTGACCTCTTCTATGACCCCAGCTTTGTGCTAGACAATTTCATACATCATTTCCATTAATTGTCCTGACTTTGTGAAACAGGTAAGAATTCCACTTTTATGATGAGGAAACCGAGACTCAGAGAAGTTAACGTGCCTGAAAGTACACAGATAGTCAATAGTAGAGCTGGGATTCAAAGCCAGTCTTGTCTTTTTTGAAAGGCTATGCTTTTTCCAAGATATAACTTTTTCCTGGTTGGCATGGGAACAGTGCTAGATGCTTTACCCATGCCATCCTATTGAGTGCTCACAATATCCCTAAAAGGGAAGTACCATCAGGCCACTTGACAGAAGAGGTTAGTGGTTTACACAGTTACCTAGCCACGGTGTGGAGGAGGCAGACTGGGTCCCACCTTTTTTCACCCTGAGGCCTGTGTTGCTCTAAACTGAAGTGAGAAGACTGAGGCTGGCATATGAGAGGAAACAACCCAACTATCATCTACCCATACAGAATAAGGACAAATTTATTTTCCAATCCTAGCTCCCTGAGAATAAAGCACTGGAAACACAGACTGAATCTCTGTCCATTTTTGAACGACACACATGGGACTGATATTAAGTAGGAACCAATTTTCCTCTGCTTTGGTAAACTGCCGCCCCAGTTTACCAAACTTGCCACCCCACCCCCCCTCCTGGAACTAATCACAGTCCAGCAACTAAAGCAGTGATGGGCAACCTTTTGAGCTTGGTGTGTCAAACTTCACCAAAAAACTGAGCATAACTCGGGTAGTGTGTCACTTTGAGGAAAAAACTAACTCCAAGACTCTAGTCGCAAATGTTTCATCCTCAGGAGCAGCAAATGTTTCATCCTCGGCATGCGGCCGCGTGTCATCAGAAATGGCTACACGTGTCAGTGCTGACACGCATGTCATAGGTTCGCCATCACTGAACTAAAGGATTCTCCTGGCCCAGCCGGGGTGCCCACTGAGATTCATGGGGCTGTGCCTCTTATAAGTCTTTTAGTGGTTTAGATATGACTTCTGTCTATGAGATCCTCCCATCCAGTCAACTGCAGCTATTAATTATCTAGCAACCAGCTCCCGCTCTTCCACTTAAGCTGGGTGTGAATCCATTACTGCCGTTCAGCTTTTAAACCCCAGTTGTGTTTACAACAGTGGCCTTTAAAAAATATCACAAGCCCAGCCTTAGCATATGAGTGGTTTGGCTCAGTGGGTATAGTGTTGGCCTGTGGACTGAGGGATCCCGGGTTCTATTCCAGCCAACAGCACATGCCCAGGTTGCAGGCTGTATCCCCAGTGTGGGGCATGCAAGAAGCATCCAATCAATGATTCTTTCTCATCACTGATGTTTCTCTCTCTCCCTCTCCCTTCCTCTCTGAAATCAATAAAAATATATTTTAAAAATATATATCACAAGCCCAGCCATTGTGTCTCAGTGGTTGAGTGTCGGCCTATGAACCAGGCGATCACCGTTAAATTCCAGGTCAGGGCACATACCCGGTTTCAGGCTGGATCCCCAAGTGGGGCACATGCAGGAGGCAGCCAATTGGTGATTCTCTCTCATCATTGATGTTTCTGTCTCTCTCGCCCTCTTTCTTCCTCTCTAAAATCAATAAAAATAGATATTTTAAAAATCACACACAAAAAACTGCACCTACTATTTATGTTCATATTCCTTAGAGACCAGGGAAATGGACTCTTTCTAGACTCCAAGTTACCACCCCTGCTGCACCTGAAGACCTCTCTGTTGGGTCAAACTGGTGAATCAAATACCTGGGAGGCTCAGAGCAGAAAGGGATGTGTGGTCAGAAGGCACAGGAGCAAGGTAGGCAGGAAGGGGAAACCAAGGTAGAAAGTGGGCCAGACATGTGAGCAGGGAGCCAGGACCACGAAAGGGCCCAGCCAAGTGGAAGGGTGCCCACCGCAGGTGTGGGTCTCCAGGGTTGGGTCTCACCACACACAACCTAAAGACAGAAAGAAAAAGCATGCTTCCGGGTGCTTTGGAGGTCCCACCAACACCTAACTTCCCACACTGCTGACCACGCGTTGACATCACTCACGAAGGGAGGGGCGGGCGGTACAAGTGAGCAGTCCACGGTCCTGGAGGAACTCGATCATCCCCTGCAATACCTCCCAACGCCAGCCCCCGCCTCCTCTTGGCGGACGGTCGCTGGACCCTGTTAGGCAGGGCCAGGTTGGCACTGGTTCCGTTACTAACTCGCATTTACCTCCTCAGCCAAAAGCAGACATGCCAAAGGTCAAAGCAAAGAACGGGGAAGAGTAAAGCAATTTATCTTTTCTTCGTTTTCAGACGGTGTCATATTCAATATGGTGACGTGGGGACTTCCTCAAAGTTTGCTACTCAAAGACATCCTGTTGGGTGTTTTGAGCAGTCCAGCAGCCATGTCTCCATCTGCTGGCTTCCCAGTCCTCATTGTGAGCCTTCTTGGTAGCAGGTGGTGGCGGCTGCCCACCTGGCAGGAGAAGGCTCCATTGAGCCCTCCTCTGCTAGGAACAGAAGCGGTGGGGGAGCATGTGACTCTGTCTCAGCCAATCCCGACTCTCCTCTCCTAGAAACATAATTGGTGGGGGAGCATATGACTGTCTTACCCAATCCTGACCTTCCTCTGCTAGGAACAAAAGTGTGTGTGTGTGGGGGGGGGGGGGGGGCCGCGGGGGGGGGGGGGGGGCACGTGACACTATCTCAGCCAATCAGCACACTGATTGGGCAGTGGGATGCCTGGAGGTTCCAGGGTCACATCCGCAACACTGACCAGCTGGAGGGATTGTGCCAGGGCCTCTGCAGCTCCCCCCTGGTCATTTGGTCTCCTGTCCAATCTGTATGTAAGGGCCCAAATTCTCCCTACACCTTCATGCTCATTCTTCCAGCCCCTCCCCGCCCCCTCAGCCAGCCAGACTTGCATTCTGTTCTTTGCCGCTCCAGAGGCCAAACACAATTGCAATCTTCTTAAAGGACTGCAACCAGCATTCTTGACGCCAGAACTCCAATAATGCTATGACTCAAAGAAGCTGCCATAGACCCAATGTCCCAAAAGACTGGGATCTGCCAGCAGATCCTGAACCTTCCGAGGAGGATCGGGGTCTCCCTGGAATGCTGTGTGGGCCCCACTGCTGGGGAGAGCCCAACTCTCCCATTATGCTCAACCCTCCCATTAGAGACACCTGCGAGTCTCTAATCCTACTACATGTAAAGGTCATCAGCAGCGAGAAATGGTGAGTTCCCCATCGCCAGAAATATTCCAGCAGAGGCCGAAGGCAGAGAAGGGAAGTTTGTCCTGGAAAGAGTGAAGTTAACATAAAGATTCCTTCCAACCCCAAGTTTTCAAATAGCCCACCTGGATAAGGAGTAACCATGGCAACAAACAACCTGTGACAGGTTGTTGGAAACATAAAAAATTGCCAGTCAGATTGAAAACTGTTTTCCAGCAGTGCACTGGAAAGAAGGAGGTGTGAGGAACATATAAGTAGCTTTAAGAATTCACAGACACCTGTTTTAAAAAAGCACAAAGAAAATTCCATTCAGTGTCAGGCCAGAAAGATTTCAGGCTCATGCCTTGTAAAATTGTGGTATCAGAAGACATCTCCAAATCACACCTGAGTATCAGCTTACATGCAATAGAGATGTTAAGTATCCACTTGAGCCACAAAAGAAGGGGTGGATTTTACAGAAACCCAGGCTGACATAAAATGATAATTCTGACCCAGATCCCTTTGCAAAGGGATGAATCTCTCAAAACCAGTCTTACACAGCCAAGCATAAGACAAGCCGGTTCATTCAGGGCGATTTCAGATCATGATGCCAGCATCATTTATTTGACCTACCCCTCACACAGCCTTGTCTTGTTACTAGTATTTTGCAGCACTGTTTCCTTCTCTAAATAAATGCGAAGTCCCTAGAGAAATGCCATCATGCCTGGAGCTCTAGAATCTGGAATCTCAGTAAATGTGAAGGCAGGGGACAAAGATGTAAGGGAGGGTATGGTACTCTTATTAAAATCAATGAGCTCAAGACACTAACTATTTAGATTCAAGTGTTAAGGATTAAACCATAATCTTAACATTGATTTCAATATTTGGACACACAATCTGAAACTCATTTATTTCTTCCACCAATATTGAATGAGCATTCATAAGTGCAATTAAAAATGGATAAGATAGTACCTGCCCTTCAGTGCCTAGTCTAGAAAGATAAAATTAATTTTCATAAGATGAATACCACATTAAAGGGATTAAGTCATTTGTGAGATTTTAGTGAAAGTTGTGATTATTTGTAGCAGAGCAAATCAAGGCAGGCTGTATATGCTTTGCACATAGAAGATGCTCAGTAAATGGATAGATGGATGTATGGACGGACAGATGGGGTAGAAGGGGGCTGGGTTTGTATAACCAGAGAAAGGGGATAAGGAAATTACAGCCAAGAAAACCAGACAAGCCAAGACAAAGGGGCAGGAATGCACCAAGCATGACCTGGGACACCAGGGTTGGAACATCAGGTCCATTGAGGGGAAGCACTACAGCGTAAGGCTATGAAGAGAGGCTGGAGCCAGGAAGTGGAGGGCCATGAGAGCCTCAACAGGGAGTTTGGACCTTGTTTGATCTGGAATGCCAGATGGAGGAATGGAACTCGACTAGTCGGCCCAATCGTGGGCGTAGCGGAGTGATGCAATTTGCATATTACCTTTTTATTATGTAGGAGGATTCTGGTTGTAGACAATTAAATTGAGACTAAAGGCCACTACTGGGTGGAGACCTAAAGTTTAAAAAGTACTGCCCATGAACCCAGCACAGCACTGAACACAAGAGATAGTGGCTAAGTATCCGTTGAGCAAAATGAAGAGTAATAATTCTGCAAACACCACTATGGACTTTGTACATGGAATGCTTTGACCTTGAGACCATCTCTAAATTTGGGGTGGTTAGGGGGGCCCCTGGCTGGAAAGATCTGTATCCTCGGCAAGCTGTGTATGAGAAACACTGCTGGGGGGCGGGATATCATGGGTGGTAAAAGAGGAGGAGAAACGGCTTAGTGCAGTTTGCCAAGAGCTGTCCATGGTCCGGCTCTGCAAAGATCAGCAAGTAGACTGGAAAGAGGTCCAAAGATAAACTCTTCCTCCTTTGATGGTGATCAAAAAGCTCATTTTGCTCTGCTTCTGGAGGAACCTCAGCCAGAAAAGAACTCAGGATTCCTTTTAACCTCTTTCAATTTTTCTGGCCTGGAATAATCAATAAATCAGTTTTCATTATGGCATGTCAGAGATGAAAGAGGCCTGAAGACCACAGAATCCAGCCTGTCAGACCGTCATCTTACAGAAGGCAATGTGGAGTGTGATCACTGTGGCTGCCCCAGGGCTCTCAGCTCAGGAAGAACTGGAACAGCTGCTGGAATGCCACCCCGTAGCCCTGGATGGCTACAGTGGCCAAGTCTGCGGCCACCTCAGCCTTCCCATCCACTGTTTATCTCAAGTCTCATAACCTCAACCACAGCACAGAGATGGTTATGCAAGAAAACTTTCTCTGGCATGAGTTCAGTGCCTCCCCTGCCTTCAGTGCTCTAGTGCGGACTGGGCTTTGTCCTGCCAGCACTACTCCCCTCTCACATACTCTTAGCCTCTTTGTTATAATAGAGATTGTTGGCAACATGGCCTTTCTTCTTCTTGGAATTATCTAAGATGTATTCAAATCTGGTTTAAGCATTTTCTATAGGAAAATGATATAAAAATATTGTAGTAACCACTTCAGGCCACACCGGTCTCTTCCCTTTTGGATTTCTTATCAATAATAAGTTGTATTATCTGTTACACAAAATCCAGCACTTTCTACTCCAGTGTATTGAAATGATCTACCTTGTTTGAGGCATGTATAACTTCTCTCTCAAATTGATCAGGGGACCTAAAACACAGAACAGGACCTCTCCTTGGAACCCTCTGCCTCTTGCTCCTCACCCCCAAACATCCCATTTCAAATTATCCAGTGCAGTGAACACACTGGGGATGGTGGGACCAACATTGATGGAGTAGCTGCCAGCTGCCAGATACTAGACTTAAATTACCACACCTGCTCCTCCTCACAGCCCTGTGAGGTATCACCACCACCACCACCACCACCATTTCCAAGTCTCTGAGATGCTAAGTTCCTTGCCAATGCTAAGGCCTGTCCATAACTTGCCACCTCCTATGGACAGACTGGCTGCTCTTTAACATGCAGGGTGCTATGTAGGCAAATTTCCTTATAAGACTTTTTAATGAGATAACTCCAGGCTAGAGAAATAGGAGTGTATTTTCAATGTTAACTAATGAGCATAATTTAATTTTGCACAAAGATATAAAACTGACCATTTTGGTTTGACTTTCTTTTCCCCAAGTTGCAAATACTAATTTGCAAGGTTTACACCCCATTTCAAATGAAATACTACTGAATATCAAAGAATAATGGATCTTGGTTTTAGAAATATACAAATATATTACATGTATAATTTGTAAATACACTGTATCTTCTAATATGTCCTATGTACTCTACTGCATATGTTCTTCAAATATAATACATTTGTAAATATATTGTATTTTCTAATTTAAAAAAAATCCACTTGCAGTAGAGCAGTGACTCCTAAGGCCAGCATGCGAGATCAGCCATGGAACTCAGAAGTAATCACATGCGCACCATGGAAGCGACTGAGATGGGCACTTTCAGAGAGCCACTGTGATTTTGCAGGGAGCTCCCCCAGCACACTGTTCTGAGCCCCCTTCTTCATGAAAACACTCTGACCTTCATTGCTATCAGACAGTGATAGGTAAGCCAAAACACACCCAGTATGCTGATAAAATTTAATGTTCAAAGAAAGCAAAATAAATAAAATCAAATCATGTGCAACTTGACTATGATCCTTTTAAGTCTGTGGACTTGTGTAATGGTTTTTTGTTTGTTTGCCTGTTGTTGTTTTTTTGTTGTTGTTTTTTGTTTTTGCCTGTTTGTTTTTTGAGTATCCATTTTAATGGCTCTGGGTTGTGGCCCAGGCATTGGTAATTTTTTAAAGCTCTAACAGTGGTGAAGAGATTAGCCAAAGAACTTATATGTATAACTCACAGACACAGACAACTGAATGGTGATGGCCAGAGGGAAGGGGGGCAGGGCTTGGTGGAGGTAGGCAAAGGGCAAAGGGTTAAATGGGGACATCTGTAATAGTGTCAACAATAAAAATAAAGTAAAACAAATGCCTCTAACAGGTGATTTCGATATACACCTCTGGTTAAGACCAGGTCACATTCAATCAGTGGTTGTATTTTCCTCAAAATACTTGTTACCAATACCTAAGTCCAGTGTCTTCCAATTAAGCCTACCATTAAAACCATTTTTAATGATCCTTTTATTTCATGACAGAGAAAATATTTTTAAATGTAAAAGCAGAAGAAAACACAAAACAGTAAGATTGATAACTTTGACTCGGTGAAAGTGTAAAATTTTCTGAATGTCAAAAAATACTGACAGAGGTGAATATCTTCATATAGACAGCACTTTCAGGGATCATTAAACAACAACAGAACAAAGCAAACTTCAAGAGAAAGATGAGCCAAGGACCTAAGAGGCATTTCACAAAAGAAAAGAAAGGGATGTAAGAAACTCAGTCTCACTAGAGAGCAAATATATGCAAATGAAAACAAAGGGATATCATTTTAAACTGTCAAAGAGGCAGAGTTTAAAAACAATACCCAAAACAGCTAGAGTGCACTGCTAATTAAGGGCATGCCTTGGACAACCATTCTGGAACAGGCTTTGCTAATATATATATCAAAAGGCATCATTCATCCAACAAATAGCTTAACTGCATTTTTTGAGTTGGTAATCCCATTTCTCAGTATTTATCCTAAGGGAACAATCAGAGAGATGTACAGAGGTTTAATACAAGGATTCTCACTTGCAGCATAACATATTAAACCACAGGACACAAACTAAATAGTCATCAATAGGGATGGCTGGCTAAACTCTAACATTCCATATGCTGGAATGCCAACTAAAACAAAACAAAACAAAAAACAACAACACAAAACTCTTCAATAATATTTCAAAATTTGGGAAAACATTCATTCCAAGATTCTTAAGTGAAAGAGTAGGTTACAAACCTTTAATAGCAACAACAACAACTTAATAGGCATCATCATCTCAACTTGTTAAAATGTTCATGAATGATGCTAACCAAAATGATAATTAATTACCACTGAGTGAGTGGTAGGAGTAAGGTGATTTCTTTCTTTAGAGTTTCCTTTAATTTACAACATTTTTGCCATGAGCAGGTATTACATTTACAAGACACCATTAGAACACTGAGAAACCAAGGCATTCATGCTTTTGAGCTGAATAAGATACCAAATGAATCAAATCTTTGTGCTATCATTGCACTACTTAGCAGCAAATGCCTGAGACAATTTACAAAAGGAAGATAGACAACACCAATAATAAAGCAGCCTTTTCATGAGGAAAAATAAAGGGCCATACGAGGCTCACTTTGCCTCAAGGGCCAGCCCGGACTTCCTCTCACCTGCTGGGGCCCAGGACCCAGGCTCACAAATGCTGTGCTGGATTTCTATGCTTGTTTCTTTCTCTTTGTTTGACAGTGTTTAGCCATTTCTCAGCATACACCATATGAAAAATAAGCATAATCAAGACCTCACTGGAAGTTACCCAAAGAGCAAATTCAAATCTAGCTGGAATAAAGACATCGTGCTTCCGGTTGGCAAATTTTGAGTGAGATTTAGCCCACTTGCATATCATTTGCACATTTTTTTGGTACCATCTGACAGGAGCAGTGCTCCATAAATCAATGCCACCGAGCTCTGAAGTTCTTCTGGAAGATGGAAGGCAGCCTATCGTCAAGTTAAATCTGATTTTCCCAAAGACAGTTAAGTTAGTCTCCAGCAGGACACTCGCCATCTGCTCTGTCTTCTTGTTGCCTACAAATGGCAAGTCTAAGACCTCTCACATAACCTTTACCATTGTACCCCCTGGTACATTAGCTCTCCCTCCTAAGACCTCAGGAGACATAATAATAGTATATGTGTGTATTTTCTCTATTGAGGTTCCAAAAACGTCATTTTAGTTTCAACTCCCCACCTGCTCCCCACTTCTCCATTTATGATGCAACAACCAAATTAGAACCACTCCAGGAGGAGTTAGAAAACTTGGCTTCTAGCACAACCTTACACAATCTCTCTTGAAAACTTTTATTATGTGTAAAAGAAGGTAACACCAGCAGCACTGCTCAACTTAGAGGGTATAGAGTTTCCATTAAAAAAAAAGCATGTGGCCCTGGCCAGTGTAGCTCAGTTGGCTGGGCATAGTCAGTCCCATGCACCGAAAGGTTGTTGGTTTGATTCCGTCAGGGCACATGCCCAGGTTGAGGCTTGATCCCCAGCAGGGGGCAGCCGATGGACGTTCCACTCTCAACATCAATATTTTTCTCTCTTCCTCTCCCTTCCTCTCTCTGCAAAACTCATTAAAGATATAATTTTTAAGTGCATGTGAAAGTTCTTGGAAAGCTAGAGCCTTACTATTGCCTGTAACATGTGGACTAGTGGTACTGGCGTCTCCTGGAGCCTGTTAGAAAAACAGGTTTCCAAGTCTCCAGAAATACTGAATTTGAATTTGCCATTGAACTAAGTCCCCAGATTATTCACACACACACACACACACACACACACACACACACACACACACACACACACACGCACACGCACACACACACACTTTGAGAAGGTCTGAGCACCGGCGTTATTTCTGAAAGCTGCATGTGAGCCAGGGGACCCAGTGGACAGGATGAATACGAGGTCCTATTTTTACCAGTCCTGGGTTTTTCCTGACGCTATTAATACCTTATGTACTTTTCACCCTTAGACCATTAGGTGTCAGAAAGTACACTCCAGCACCGTATCTCATTTCACTGCTAGGGGACAGGAATCTGTCTCAACAGAGCTATGCAGGAAAGCTGTCTCCATGCAAACCCCAAGCTTCTTACAAGTTAGGATTACATGGTCATGGATGGTCCTACATCCCTTTCCAATTAAATATTCCTTACAGAAAAGTTCAAGATACCTCTTTTAGAGTATTTGAAGGATTATTTATTTATTGCTTGCATAAGTGAAAAAAATCACTTAGAAATCTTGTTTCATTAAATTTTATTCTATCTGCATTGTTGGAGGAATGAAGATTTTTCCTCTTTTCCTTCTTTTGAATCTTGAGGTGGGGGACACAAATTCGCTGTGTTTCAATTTTTTTTGAATTATCTATTATCTTTTATTTTTTCAATTTTTTTAATTAAGGTATTATATGTGTACATATCTTACCATTGCCACTCCCCACCCCACTCCCATATATGCCCTCACCCCCCAGAGTTTTGCATCCATTGGTTCAATTTTTTTTTTTTTAAAAAAAATAGACTTTCATGCCTTGAATTTTTTGGAATATTCACCCATAGAAACACTTTAAATTATTAGCTTCAGACTTTAGTCCATAGAAATCTAACACAGAAAGTGGTCATTTTAATATTTTGTTTCTTGATATGGTTCAGGAGAAAACAAGAATCCTGAGAGCTTCCTCCCTCTTCCCTGAGCCCTGGGGGAGTCTAAGCAAAGTCCTGAATAGACATGTTGTCATTCTCCCATTTCTGCCCTCCTTTACCCCAAGACCACATGCCACACCCACAGCCCCATGAACACCTGAGCTCCCCGTTACAGCTCTCCTCCCCACTGAGCAGAGCACCCTCTCCTTCAGAGCTCTTCTCTTACTGTGGGGATGGCAGGAGGGCGATCCTGTCCAACCAAACGCACACTCTGAAAACTCTAAGCTCAGTGAGACTATCCAGTAGACTTTTGCAGCCCTGGCCTCTAGCACAATGCCTGGCACCATAACTGTTGCTCAATAAACGTATTGAATGTACTAATCCACTAAAATGGTTTTTAAAGGCAGTGCTTACTATTAGCACAAGTCACCCTCCAATTGGGGGAATGTTAGGCCTAATGGCCTTAAGTGAATGAACATTCGGGTAGAGGAGCTGGAGGCAGGAATGGCACTGCTGGACATGAGATGGGGCCCTGCGGCCAGTTTCTCTAAGGTGGCTGTCACTTTTTATATGTCCTTGACTTCCTCCCAGACTCTTTAAAAGCTCCAAGTTTCTCCACAACTCCCTATGTAGGAGCAGGACGGTATTCACTCATTCAAATGTATCGTTATTGAGTTTCTAACACATGTCAGATATCATTTTAGGTTTGGAAGAAAAAGTCAGGAACAAAACATAGACCCCCCTCTGAGCTTATACTGTAGGAGACGAGCCTTTGATGTCAAGTTGTGGTCATTGCTATGAGGAAATAAGGAAGCTATAGGCTGGTCAGAGAAACCCTAATGAGGGGACATTTGAGCAGAGAGCTAAATGAAGCAGGGAGCCACGTGACCACCTGGGGAGGAGCATTCTAGGCAAAGGGATCAGCAGTGTGAAGACCCTGAGACAAGAAAGGAAGGGGATGCACTAGGGGCTTACTCAAAAGGAACAACAATAGCCTGTAATTATTGGAATCGAGAGTCTAGGTCAGTGGTCGGCAAACTCATTACTCAACAGAGCGGCAAACCGCGGCTCACGAGCCGCATGTGGCTCGTGAGCCGCAGTTTGCCGACCACTGCACTAAGGCAGCTGGCTGATGAGCAGAGAGGTGATTATAGCTACAATTTTCTTTTTTATTAAGGTATTACATGTGTCCTTATCACCCCATAGCGCCCTCCTCCCATAGCTACAATTTTTAGTAGCACTCATTTTTTTAAGAGAGAATAGAATTTCTGACTTCAACTTAGGTCAAGCCTTTCACACAACAGGAACCGGAATCTTTTTTTTTCTTCTTTTTTGGGGGAAGGGGTTTTTAATCCTCACTCGAGGATATTGTCTCCATCGGTTTGTTTGTTGTTGTTGCTGTTGTTTTTAAGAGAAAGAGCAGAAGGGAGGAGGATAAACAGAGAGACACATTGATTGGTTGCCTCCCACAGACCAGGGTCAGGATCAAGCCTGCAACCAAGGTATGTGCCCTTCAGCAGAATCGAACCTGGAACCCTTCAGTCTACAGGCCAACGTTCTATCCACCGAGCAAAACCGGCCAGGGCAGGAACCGGAATCTTTAACACTGAGTTCTACTCACTGTGTTCAGTGCACAACGGTTTAAACCAGGAACCACCTGATGAATGAAAAGTGGCTGGGAGAACGGCATAGAGAGAAGACTGCCACCAAGTCATCCAATGAGACCACTTCCAGAAGGCACGCTCCCCTGGAAGGACTAAATACGCATAACCCTTGCAAAGGCTTCCTACATCAAGAAATAGATCAGAATTGTGCCATATGATTTTCAACTTCTCAGCAAAACATGTTGTGTCTGATCTGCCTAATTAAACTTGAATCAAGGCAGTTTCATGGGAGGAAACCAGAAAGTCCCATTTTTAGTTCAGCTGTGATACATGCTAATCATCGTATATTCCAAAGGCTTCTGTGGTGTTGGCCTCGGAGTCAGTGCTCTGAAAGCTGGTGGCAAACATGCTTCATGAGCAGCAGGTGCTCCGTGTGGCTGCAGCACCAAGGACGAGGGAGTCCCAGAGTCCCCTCGCCTGCCCGATTGGGGAACGCCACCTCCCTTAACCCGCCGTGAAATGTTATTAAGCAGATCTGAAGAGATAAGCCACACACACACACTCACACGGCTCGGACATAAGGTCTTGCCATACTACTTTCTAGTATTGGCATCAGTTTTAGGCATCCCGATTTTTTTAGTGTTCATAACTTACATCAAGGAGAAAATCAGGTGTGTGCAGACACTATACAGGAGAATACTTGTTGAGTTTGTAAGAGTGAAAAACTGCAAAGAACCTGCATGAAAACCGTAAACCAACCACTTAACTTCCAGCCACAAGGAGTTGCTGACGTCTGCACAGAGCGGCTGCTACAAAGGATGCTGTCCGCATGGATAATGGACACTGCGTGCAGCTGAGAACAAAGAAGTCTGAACTGACGATGGTCAGAATGTCAACAGTAGTGAGATAGAGAAGTGTGATTCTTCTATGCCATCTGAAACTTTTACAACTCATATACTTTGAGAATGAGAGTTACCTGCATTTTGGAAAAGCAGGTATTGAGAGACAGAAGAGAGGAAATTATCACTAACCACCTTCTCTGCCAGTCTGCATGTGCCAGAGATCATAAACTGAAAACCCACAAGAACCAACGAATTTCTACTGTAGTCAGTGGACACTGCCACTGGGGACAAGCCCAGAGGACAGCAGTGGTTCCCTCCTGCCTGTGGATTCAAAGCCCTACACCTTAGCATGAAATGTGGGGTCCTCCATGATCTTTCCCATCTTAATCACCCTGAAGTTAGACCTTGCTCACCCTTGCCTGCTTTAGCTCCTGGGGTCCCCTCAGCCTGGCCTGTCATCCTTATAGGCCCTTATGACATGTGGCCCACACTTCAGGGCCCCAATGAAAAGCCCAGTCATCTTCTCTAATGGGACCTCTGCACACTTAGTGCGTCGCAGTTTGCCATGCAGTCCAGTTTGCTATGACATGCCTACCTCCACAAATAATACCATAAAAATGCCATCTGGGCTGGGCCCTAGAAAAAGCAAATCTGGGCAGGAGGAATGACAATAGAAAAAAAAGAGGGACTGTGCACAGTTACATTTAGACAGAGCCAGCACTTCCAGTACAGGTTAAAGAGTGAATGGAAAAGCAGTAAACAATTGTTGGCCATTTCCCAGCCTTCTGTTTTCTCTCTTCCTTAAGATAAACTTGTTGGTCAGCTCCAATTTATGTATGACCATCATCTTTCTCAAATCTCACTTTCCAGATGAAATCTACTCTAATCTCTCTTTGAAACCTGAGATCTTGCCTGGCCAGTGTGGCTCAGTGGTTGAGCATCAACCTTTGAACCAGGTCACAGTTCGATTCCCAGTCAGGGCACATGCCTGGGTTGCAGACTCAATCCCCAGGGGGATGGCCTGCAGGAGGCAGATGATCAATGATCCTCTCTCATCATTGATGTTTCTATCTCTGAAATCAATAAAAAATGTATTTTTAGAAAACACAACACAAAACCTGAGACCTCCTCCTCTACCCTACACTGTGTCCTGAGCACATTCCCCCGCTCTTGTCCATTTATTCTACAGTAAGACGATTGGCTTCCGAGTCTGTTTACCTCTGCCAGAATGTAAACTCTGCACTGTGTGTTGTTTCCCAAGAGCCCACAACAGTGTCCGGAACACAGTAAGCACCCATAAATATGTTGCAGGGATGAATAATTTACTGAAATGCCACGTCCAACTATAACATGCTTCTCAACTTTTCCTGCCAAATAACTTTTGGAGAAAATTCTTTTGCTGTAGACTCTCATACCGAAAAAAAGTGGGGACAACGGGAAGTAAGAATGGTGACAATTTCCTATTGTCAAGAAATGTAGTTTTTTCATTCATTCAGCAGAGTCTAAGAATATGATTATGCCCACTCATAATTTGATGCCCACCTAGGTACCAGTGTAATCATGTAACATTCCATTCTTGCAAATGCAAGTTCCCATCAACAAGAGGAAGATTGAGGATGAAAAAAGAAATGGATGAGGCAAGAGTTCAAGTGCAGTGCTCAGCCCTGACTCATTCAGTCATAAACACAGACTGATAAGCCAACAAGACTTCATCCTCATCACCAGTATTTGTTGCACTTTACGGGTTTTTAGCCCATCCCTGTCCTACTTCCCTTTTATCACCTCTTTCTGATTCTTATTCTAAATTTCAAAGGGCGATCATCAAATTCACTACCAAAGGGAGCCAGAAAGATCTGAGAAGCAGGACACTAGGCATGAAAAGGTAAAAGGGCTTTTAGAATCTTTTGCACCACCCAGACCAATCTATCCTTTTGTTTGGTCAGAATTTAGGACTTAATGTATTATACAGGGTGGGGCAAAAGTAGGTTTAGAGTTGTTTGTATGGAAAATACAATAATCCTATCTAATAAAGAGGGAATATGCTAATTGACCCTCACACCATCAT
This sequence comes from Eptesicus fuscus, assembly GCF_027574615.1. NCBI lineage: Eukaryota > Metazoa > Chordata > Mammalia > Chiroptera > Vespertilionidae > Eptesicus > Eptesicus fuscus. The sequence goes on from NC_072478.1 coordinate 34,014,618, forward strand.
AAAGATGGTGGCACCCACAGCCAATAAAGAGGGAATATGCTAATTGACTGCCATGCACTCAAAGATGGCAGCGCCCACAGCCACAAGATGGTGGCTCCCAGTCCCTTCAGCCCCGCTTTGCGCACCTGCCTCCAGAGTCCCCCAGTCCCCTCAGCCCCCCAGCCGCCTAGGGATGGCCTGAGGCACAGGCAAGCCTCAGATGGTGGCTGCTCAGCCGCCCAGGGCCGCCCAAGGCTCAGGTAACCAGGGCTGGCCAAAGCTTGTGCTGCAGGCAGTGGCAGCAACAGAGGTGTAATGGGGCGTTGCCTTCCCCTGATCACTGGGTCGTCTCCCACCCCTGAGGGCTCCCAGACTGTGAGAAGGGGCAGGCTGGGCTGAGGGACCCCCCCACACACACACTCCAGTGCATGAATTTTCATACACCAGGCCTCTAGTTAACAAATAATACAAGAATAAACTGTTTTGCATGCTCACAACTGTAAACCTACTTTTGCCCCATCCTGTATATAATACTGAGGTACAAGATGGAATTCTAGGTCAGCTGCTGACGGCAATTTTTTAGAGGAAATGAACCCAACTTCTTATCCTCATTTTTAACAGATAAATCAAAAAATAAAACCTAGAGGAAGGGAAAAACTATAATTTGCTACATTGACTTCCTGGAAGGATGTTATTAAAAACAAACAAACAGGAGTTGCTTATGCTGGTAGGTATGAAAAGCGACGCTCTGGCACCTGCCTTAGACATCCTGAAATCATCAGGAAACTCAGCTGCTCAGACATTCAGTCCTGCCACTCAGCCCCTATACAAAGCGATCAGCCCAGGAACCACACCTGCCTTCCTAATTCCTCATTTGGAATGTGGGAAAACTACCCTACAATGGTGTGAATATGTTAATAGTTTCTATAAGGTTCTACAAATGGGGCTTTTGAAGTTGCATAACTCATTCCGTGATATGGTTTTCTTAGGTCAAAATGGGGTCTGAAGAGGCAACTCAAGAGCTTAAGAAAATTCTAATTCCTAAGGGAAAACTTTGGAGGTGCTATTTAACTGAAAATGTAACTTGGTTTGGTGCAAGAATGAGATATTGGGAGAGAGAAAACAAACTAAATTCCCTGCTTTGAACTGTGTCATCAAAGATCCACAGTATGTAATTTGGGCTTTCTCTTCAAAACAAAAAATTACAAATCTACCACAATTTTTGGTCATATTTTAGGAGAAATTACTTCAATCAATACATATTGATTTATCATTTTTTCTCTGCTACAAAACTGAGTGTTCAAAATACCTTATCCAAAATTTTAATGGCAAAGTAATGCCTTCCAGTACTGAGAAATTTAAAAGCCCTTGACTCTAGTTTTCTACCCGAAGGACAGGATGCACAGAATACAGCAAATGCAGTCTAAACTATCCCTCCAACCAATTTTCATTTTATTTAGTAATTCCATTCTTGCTTTCAAGTCCCAGTGAATATAGGAAGCAGGTGTCTGCCTCACTAATCATAGCCCTGGGTTTAATAATTCAAAGTTGGGTCTCCAAAGGAAGTCTCTAAGGAAAATCCTTAATGCAGGATATGGCAAGCTTTCCCTAATGAGCAATTCAGTAAGAATTTTGCAATATCTCTGGAGATAAATGGAGGTACTTTGGAGAATTGAAAACCATGACTAGAGATCACGGACTTCCTCTGAACTTGCCTATAAGCACTGACTTAGGAAGGAAGAACCTTCACCTTAAAGATGTCAAAGGAAGAAAGCTCAGTGTCTTTCTTGGAAGTTCACTCCTTGCCACGTTTTCTATATCACTTAGCACAATGTCTAGCACATGAGTGGACAAGATATAAAAATTGGTTATTTAGTTTACATTTTCCTGAAAAAAATGCCCTTCCACTGGGAAGATAAAAGATGATCACCAAAGAACCCCAAAATAATATGGGTTCATCCTTAGTTTCTCCTTCTCCAGGATCCTTTTGTCCTGTTCTTTAAAGCAAATTAATAAAAAACAGTCTAGTCACACAAGACCATGGCGTAGTAAGGTAATCTTAAACTTGATATTAGTGATAAGCAGAAATAAAAATAAAATCAGTTATAACCATTGCACTATTTTGGTCATCTAATAGTGTAGAAGTTTTTGTAGGTTGGCAACTATTTTACAGGTAGAAAAATTATCTGCAAGGTAGTCTAAACAATTTCCTCAAGGTTTGTGTTTCCTCAATGTAGTGCATCTCTCATCATCTGGTTTCAGTTCATTTTCACACAAAACTACTGAAACTCTTGAGATTTCCAGACCACCATTGGTTGAAACAGGATAATACCAGCTGCCCCAACTCCCATGATACAGAAATGCTGAAGATAATTACCAAAACTTTCCCAAACTGCTCTCTGGTAGCCTAATGAGTCCTGTGAGGTATGGGTTGTGTGAGAAACAATTGGGACCTTAATCCTATATAATAAAGGCCTAATATGCTAAGTGTCCAATCATCCGTTCAACCAATCAAAGCGTAATATGCTAATGATATGCTAAGGCCACTCAACTGCTCGCTATGACATGCACTGACCACCAGAGGGCAGACAGTTGACCGGTCAACCAGTTGCTATGACGTGCACTGACTACCAGGGGGCAGACACTCCGACTGGTAGGTTAGTTTGCTGCTGGGGTCCGGTCGATGGGGACTGAGACAGGCCAGACACACCCTGGAGCCCTCCAGTGGTCCCTCCCTGGCTGGCCTACCTCCTGCATCCCTCTCTGGCCCCGACCGTGCACTGGTAGGGTCCCTCGGCCTGGCCTGCACCCTCTTGCAATCCAGGACCCCTCGGAGGATGTCAGAGAGCCGGTTTTGGCCCAATCCCGCAGGCCAGGCTGAGGGACCCCACTGGTGCACGAATTTGTGCACCGGGCCTCTAGTATGCTATTACATCGTTCAAAGAAACAGCAGTTCCCAGCCTTAAAACCAATAAAATATTTTTAAGATGCCTTTAGAGAACTTGGGATGACAAGCCTTTTATTTTACCACATAAAGACATACAGTAGAGAAAAGGACATAGAAATTTAAAGAACAATCTTTAAACCGGAAAATAATTTGAAGTCCCTACACTGTCTTTTTCCTATTTTGCCTCAGATCCACACCCACCCCTCTCTGGTGGTCATTCAGGAACTGTGGAGAGAAACTTCTAGTACCAAGCTTCCTTGACCTTGGGTTCAGGTCCCAGCACACAGCTTACATACACTGACCCACAACACTGCTGATCCCAGATGGGGGTCTTTCTTTTCCCTTCAAACTACATATCCCACCCCCACTCCATTCCTACTGACTACCACTGTTGACTTGGATAGAAAAGGGTTACAGACCACTTACACAATCACATTTACAGGTCATTTTGTTCATTTCCTTAACTTGCAGCACATATTTAACTCCCTTAACTTGCACATAATTTTTTGAACAAAAATTTACTGAAATCTCCTTCAGAGTACAAAGCTACTTTATTTGGACAAAGTTTGCCACACACAGAAAAGCTCAATATGCATTTCCAGCCAGCCCACTCCCAAGAACTTGGTACTTACAGCCAAACTTTCCGAAACTCTAACTGAAGATATGACCCCTGTTTACAATATTTTTATATGTGGAAAAAAACACATATCTAAAGCATATTTGTTCTAAGAATATTTGTACATTACATGAAAAGTAAATGTTTTACTCAAAGACTAATTTCAAACTATTAAGTTTTAAATAATAAGACCATTTAAGTTTAATATTTGTTAGAGCAAGAGCCAGAAAATTTTATATACAGAAAATGCTTTTACACAAAACATATTTGCACATATTTCTGAAAACCACATATAATAAATTCTTAGAGCAGTATCACATTTTAAATATGTCAGTAATTTGGTAATGTTTTTTAAGTTTGGTTTTTTAGTAAGACACACCTGAATAGCCAATGTGTTGGGTTCATATAGGTTAACCTAAAATTTGGCCCCCCCTTTTTTTTTTTTGATAAAACTTGCTTTCCAAATATTATTGACATGAACATTTCCTCTGCATGTGATCCATTTTTACCAGTATCCAGAGGGGAACATATGGATCTCCTCAACTACCTCACGAACTCCTGCTGCAGGAACTAGCAGGCTTACACAGAAGTCAGTCCTCGGTCTTCCCAGGCCTGAGGCACTATGAGACCTATTCCTAGCCTCAGGAGAACAGGGCAGTGCAGAGGAGGAGTGGACAAGGGCGCCCAGCAGAGTGCCAGCACAGAGATGTCCAATGGAGGCTACTGTCAACACCAGTTAAAAGGCTGAATTTTAAATACAATGCTATGAATTTTTACAAGCAAACCTTAGACAGCCAAGATCTCTAAGTCAAGTTCTATTTTATTTCCCCAAAGAAAGGGAGATGGAAATGAAAGAATGTAAGTGGATTCTTTACTGTAAGAGAACTTAACAGGCATAATAAAGCAGGACTATGGGAGGGAGAAGCCTGAACAGTGCGGTTATAATTCCATCTTGACCTAACAAAGGGACTAAAATCAGGCAACATTTAGAAGAACTGAAAGAAAATGCAATACAATTATGCAGGAAGGCCCTGGCCGGTGTGGCTCAGTTGGCTGGGCATCACCCTGTGCGCCAGAAGGTTGCTGGTTTGATTCCTGGTCAGGACACATGCTCAGGTTGCAGGCTCCATCCTTGCTGGGGGCGTGCAGGAAGCAGCCAATCAATGTTCTGCTGTCACATCACATTGATGTTTATCTCTCTCTTTCCCTCTCCCTTCCTCTTTCTAAAAATCAATAAAAAAATTTTTTTTTAAATTATGGTGGGAGGATAAGCAGGATAGAACAGGATTCTGATCATTTTGGGAATCTTATGCACCTGATGTTCTCCCACATTTAAATCGACAGCACAGAAAAGGGAGGACAGAGAACAAGCATCGGGACACGGATGCTCAGGCTCCTCTCCCAGGGGACATGGGATTGTGAGGCACACATTGTAAAAGCCCAAACACTATGTTCCAAAAGGAAATACAAAAACACCCTCACACCCAGAATACACGACACTAATTTCCAGGCTCTGCTCCACCCGTGTCAGCAACCAGGAGTATACTGTACTGACAGAAATGGCTTAAAGAGCTGTGCTTTTCTTATGTTAAAGATACGTCCAATTCATTAAAGACAGTCAAATTACACTTCACGCACAAAAGCCATGCAGCCTCGGCTGTGTCCAGAGTGCGCTGTGCTGTCAACCTGATGATGCTCGTCCAGCTCTATAGTCGTCCCCACGTCAGTGTCTTCAGTTTTCTTGGTTTTTCAAGGATGACCTCAGTGAAGCTGAGTTTTGCAGAAACATCCCAGTGAATGACATAACAAGGACGTGAAATGAGATTCCAAACTGGAGATTAGAGCCGCTTGTATGGACTTTTTTTGGTTGAAACACATTTCTAATAATATAAATCAAATGCACCCATTTTGTGTCAAAATACGAACTGAGGACAGTTTTCTCTAAACTTATAAATGGACTAATAAAGTTCAGAAATAATCATACATTCCAGAAACTTGAAAGGAATAAAGAATTACCTGGGAATCTCAACAATTTTCCTGAAAATGTGCTAAAAATTTCAGAGTCACAAAATAAAAGAATTGCAAACTTCCCGTTATTGTGTTGATTTGAAGTAGACATTTTACACCATGAATTTGACATCATAAGATATAAGAAAAAGTCACACTTAGATTTAAAAAAACAAAACACCTTTATAATAAGTAGGTATTTTAGAAAAAATATGTTCATGTGAAAAAATAAAACATTAACATTCACTGACCATGAAATAAGCACCCCTAACGCAGCTGGAGGTAGTTACTATCTAGGAGGCTGTTCCACATCTTCATGCCTCGGGCTCTGTTTTCACCACTTGTACTTTGAAGCAGCCCTTCGCAGAGAATTTCTGCTCTACTGCATTGCACAGCTCTGAACGTATGGCTTAAGTTCAATGTGTAAGGCAGGAAGTGACCTTCAAAAGTCTCAGAGAAGCACTAACGGAGAGTGACAATCAAGTCAGAGCAAGGTCAGAAGTAAAATGAAGGTGATCTTTCTGACCTGACAACCTTTAACTAAGAAATTGGTTTTGTTGGGGAAAGGATCCATAGCTTTGTTCAGATATTCAGAAGAGGGTCTAAAACTTCCAAAACACAAAGAACCACTTTTCTAGGCTCACTTTTTCTGTGTCTGTCCCTACATTCTTATTGTACCCAAACTTGCAAAGATCTGTTCATCCTTGGATAGTTAGGTTTCTGAATTCTCACAGTGACGTGCCAGACTAAGAAATGCAGAGACCCAGGAAGGTACAGATTTTCCCATGAGACACACACTAAAAATGTTATTATAGTACAAATGAGCCAACATGAAGCACATTTAAGATTTTACTCAGAAGTTTCTGGAAAGCAACCATCAAATATTGTATTCACATCATCAATTCTCTACTATGCTCAGCATTCTACATTTTCTAAAGTCATATGACAGGGACAAAAGACCCATTTCTATAATTTTCTCTGATATCTATTTATTTTGAATTAAGTTCATCTTTGAGCCATGTACCCATGTATAACATTGCAGAATAAAATCAAACTCATTATTAGGAAATACATTAGTATTTCCCAAGATCACCTGCCACTACCCCTAAAATACTACAGTGCTAATGTGAACTACCCAAATAAAGATCACAGTACCTATTGTCCCAGGGATTCCACTCTCTACAACATAATTCCAGGAAATTATTCCTTTCCCTTAGGCTACTTATTGTATGAGTTCCTCCCACACCTAACCACCCCCCTACCCCATTTTTTATTCTTAGGCTCTTTTCCCTCTCTTGGGTCTATTTCATTTGTACTCAGTGTTCAGAATCTAAGAAGGTCTTTAAAATATTCATTCCAGCAGGGACCAAGTTTTTTCCTCCCTGTCTAATTCCTTCTGGGCATATCAAATGCCAAGGCCCAGTCAATACTGTGGCTAGAATTGGCTAAGAGGAAACACCTCTATTGACAAAAGTATCATAGAAGAAGAGTTTTTTAAAAGCCAGTTGTAATGGGAAAGCAGCTAAATAGGCAATACACATTTAGATTTTTAAAACTCTGATGTTTTCATTGCACCATCTATTAAGTAACAGCCAATTCCCCTTAAAAGAAAAAAGAAAAAAGGAGGTGGGATAGGGGAATTATGGTATAGCCTATTTCGTTTCTAAAAGCCCTCAAATAGAAATGTTTAACACTTCTGTTATACACCTATTTCTGTATTACTGGATAATCTAACAATAATAAACTAATACATTAACATTCCACTGAGCTACCACTCAGTTTCTGTAATTCCTTGAATTCTCCTCATCCTTTCCTTTTGATCCTTTTTCACTTGCTTTGATTATCGTCTTAAAAATCAATCTTTCCCCAGTTCTGATCAAAAGAATAGGGAGGCAGGTGCCAGGTGGGCACCTGAACTCTTGGAGGGAACATTTTATAACCTGTATGGATGTCTATCTGCTGTGCTGTACATCTGAAACTAATACCAAAAAAAAAAAAAAAGTAAATGAAAAATGTAATAAAATAAAGAGTAAGGAGGCAGTCCAGTCACATTTGACCATACATATAACTGATATGCCCAGAATGTTCCTCAAATTTCTTAATTCTAGCAGGAGTAGCCCAGAGAAAAAGACAACCACAGATAATAGTACTCCAGTCACCCAAGGACTGTCTGCCTCTCCTATCAGGTCAGTTCTCCATCCATTCATTCCTATGATCAAGAATGCCCAAGTTTTCACATTCTGGGTCTACATGATAGTAAACTACAGTTTTAAAATAGTATGTTGAGGTGTATGAAATATAGATAACTTTCTTTTTGTTTTTTTCTTTTTTTGGCTTATGAACAACATACATTTGTTTCTTACAGTTCTGGAGACCAGGCTGTCCAAGATGAAGGCACCAGCAGATGTGGTATCTGGTGAGAGCCCACTTCCTCATTGACAGCTGTCTTCTCCCTGAAACTTCACATGACAGAAGATGGCAAGAGAGTGCTCTGGGGTCGCTTTTATAAGGGCACTAATTCCATTCAGAAGGGTTCCACTCTCAATACTTAATTTCCAAAGACCCCCTCTCCAAATACCATCACATTTGGGATTAGGTTTTCAATTTATGAATTTTGGGGGGAGTAACACAAATATTCAGCCTATAGCAATATGTGTGTATCTATAAATGCATGTGTGTATATATATAGATATAGATAAATGTATATGTGAGTATATGTATATGTGTATGTGTATGTATGTATGTATGTATGTATGTATGTATAGAAAGATAGATAATAGAGATTGACTTTAAGGAACAGGCTTATGCCACACAATTGTGTGGGCTGACAATTCCAAAACATGTAGAGTAGTAGGTTGGCAGAGTGGAAAATTCAGGGAAGAGTTGACATGGTAGTACTGAGTCTGACATCTGTAGGCTAGAAACTAAGACAAGGTTTCTATGTTGCAGTCTTTTTTTTTTTCCCTTTGAATTTATTGGAGTGGCATTGGTTAATAAAATTAACCAAATAAAGTGTATAATTCTATAATACATCATCTGTATATTATGTGTTCACCACCCAAAATCAAGTTTCCTTCCATCACGACTTATCCCCTTTACCCTCTTCTCGCACCCTCCTTTTGGTAATCACCATACTGTTGTCTTTGGGTTGTTTTTTTACTTAATCCTTTCACTTTTTTTCACCCAGTCCCCCAACCGCCCTCTCCTCTGATAGTTATCAGTTTGTTCTCTGTATCTGTGAGTATGTTTCTATGTTGTTTATTTTGTTTATTAGATTCCACATATAAGTGAAAAAATATGGTATTTGTCTTTCTCTGAGTGACTTATTTCACTTAGGGTAACATTCTCCAGGTCCATCCATGTTGTTGTAAAAGGTAAGATTTCCTTCTTTCTTACAGCTGAGTAGTGTTCCATTATGTAAATATACCACAGCTTTTTTATCCACTCATCTACTAACGGGCACTTGGGATGCTTCCAAACCTTGACTATTGTAAATAATGCTGCAAAGAACATAGGGGTGCATATATTCTTTTGAATTAGTGTTTTGGGTTTGAAATATAACCAACTTTCAATTTTTAAGAGGAAATAATCCTTCGAGATTAAAATGCTGCTCCTTATCCTTTTCATTCGCACTATCTACTCTTTGGCCATTTTACTTTCCACCAATTCATTCATCCAACCATAGGGAGAGAGAAGGGAGGTGAAAATGAACAGCTTTTTTCCCCTCTTCATTAGCACTTCTGTGCTACATATAATATCTAATTCAAAAATTGGCAGCATTTTGCCACCAATATATCTGGATATAATTTGGGTAGAATTTGCATATTCTAACATAGACCATTCTGAGACCATTTCTAGGTCAAAATTGTATAATTACCACCGTTAGGATTTTTTTTTCTTCCTGATCAATAATTACCTCTGATCTAAGTAAGCTACACTGAAGGTAGACATAAAGAAAAAGAAACTGACCAAATCAGCATGGGAGGAATATATCAACTGCCTGGGGGGAAAAAACACCCACATTTTTAAAAGAGAACTGTCCCTGGAGTATGACACTGAAACTGAGAATGGAGAATCTGAGACATGCATGCCAACTTAGAAATAAAGAATATAATCCTATTCTTTTATATACTTTTTATTAAACCTACTGATTCACCTATTAAGTCATTATATATACAAAAACAACAATATCCAGAGTTCCTAAAATATTTCCAACATATTCAACTTAGGGATCCAAGATTCTGAACATGCCATCACCAAAAAAAATTGCAAACCTAAAAAACAGAAAAGAAAAAAAATTAAACAATGTCAAAAGGAAAAGACTTTCTTAGAAAAGGTCAGTATTTACTTTTATAATTTTCAAAATGACATTTTAAAATTTATGTTTTTTTCTCATTTTATAGTTATAAGTCTAATATTAAAGTCTTGCTTAAAAAAACAAGGCAGTTTACTTATAAGAAAATAAATATTAAACTATGCTCATACACATCACCTATTTAATACTTACTGGGTCAAAATATTTTTACCCTTACCATTTCAAGCTTTAAATTAAAGTGGCATTAGTTCTGTCTTTATCTTCCTTTAAAAACTATGGTGAAAGACATTCAGGTACATAAACAAAGTTACTGATTTCATTCCTGTGTAAATCATAACTCTAAAAATATATTTTTAGCCAATTAACAGTGGTTAAAGACTTTGTCCTCCTATCACATTAACTTTTAGCATATTAAATAAGAAAGATAACCCTCAAAGTTCTTCCAACCTCCAAAAGGGTCAACTATTACTTTGGAGAAAAAAAATTGTTTGGGTAAATAAGTAATGAGAATTTCTAAAAAAATAAAAAGAATTATTCATCGTTTATCATAAAAACATTAATATACAAAAGTGTATTATACAAAGAATTCTACTACAGGCGTAAAAACCATGCCATTTAGCCCTAACTGGTTTGGCTCAGTGGATAGAGTGTCAGCCCTCAGACTGAAGGGTCCCAGGTTCGATTCTTATCAAGAGCACGTACTTCAGTTGCAGGCTCGATCCCTGGCCCTTATCGGGGAGCGCATGCTGAGGCAACCAACGAATGTGTCTCTCTCAAACTGATGTTTCTCTCTCCCGCTCTAAAAATCAATGGAAAAATATCCTTGGGTGAGGATTAACAAAACAAACAAAAAACCATGCTACTTAAACCAACCTATTTAATTTTTCCATAGAAAATCAAGAGTTCAGAGTTCATATTTCCAGAAGAATAAAACACATCAGGAAATAAGGTAAAACAAAGAAACAACCTATTATACATTGTTTTTCTTTAGAACAAGGCTGGGCTGGCTTAAGTATAAATTGAAATCATAGATATAAAATCATTCTGTTCTCAAACTAAACAGTGCTAGATTTACATGGCATGTGAATAGTCTATCATTACAGAAAGCCACATACACAAAACACATTATATAAATTTTAAATCACTAAACATCTGAAAAGACACTGTTTGTAAAATGCCATTGGCAATACTGTAGGAAAATACAGTTTGTAGAGAAATAAGGTCATGTGTAGAACTATAGTGACAACTGAGCCCCTAGAAGAAAATAAGCATGACTTTAAAAATATATAGAAATGTTGTCAGTTCCATAGAATTTGCCCTCTGTATTATCCTCTAGAACGGGTTGACAATTTCATTCTCCTAGTATCTTGTCAATTAAAACGAATGCATAATTTAGGCTAAATATAAGAAAACTTGTGGTACTATTTTTGCTATTAACACTGCTACATGTAGAACAGGAAATGAAATAACGTAAAGAACCATTTATTCTGAAAGAATGGGTTAGTATAAAATCGAAATTTGGGCAAAGAACCTACATATTAGAATGCTATTCCCAGAAGATCTAAAGCAGGGGTCCTCAAACTTTTTAAACAGGGGGCCAGTTCACTGTCCCTCAGACGGTTGGAGGGCCGGACTATAGTTTAAAAAAAAACTATGAACAAATTCCTATGCACACTGCACATATCTTATTTTGAAGTAAAAAAACAAAACGGCTAAAACACCCGCATGTGGCTCGCGGGCCGTAGTTTGAGGACGCCTGATCTAAAGCCTAGTAATTGCCTTATAAGCCTTGCTATGTCTACATATTTAACAGGACATGGTCCATTGGCATAAACTTAATAAGGACAAGTACCCCCCCCCCAATAAAAAAGTTTTACTATAATGAAAAAAGTACTATTACCTTCAACTATAAAATATACTTTGAACTAAAATACATATAATAATTAAAGCAAAGTTAACTGATACAACTAACATTCTTAATAGGCACTTTACATTTTAAAAAGAAAAACACACACACACATACATAAAACATCAAAATTCTTTATGAAAAGAGAAAATTGTGGCAAGAATCCTTACTTTCTAGCCGGAAAAACTTATGAAATCTAGAGTGCCGTTTAAGAGCAAACCCTACTGGTTTTTAAAGGAGGAAAATGATTTCAATCTGCAAATTTATAATGGCTCAGGTGTTTCCACGTAATAAGTATTTTGTTGCTAGTTAAATAGCTCAGTAGAGCTCACTTTTTTAAAAAGTGTGTTTTAACAACTCTAAAAGATTTAATTAATCCTTTTGTTATGCATTTGAACCAGTTCAGTTATGACTTGTCAGCATGTTGTTTAATACCTTTTGTTCACAATTTTAAAACATTTTTTTTTTTAATTTTAAAAAGGAAGGAATTGGGTAGGAGAACAGGCATGGAAAAACATGAAGGCCTCTCTTTCTCTTAGGTTTTGCCATTACCATTCTGTTTGAAGTGGTTTCAGGACGAGGCGATCGCACACACCTTCTAGTCAGAAATCAGATGGCCTCAAAACAACCTCATTGTCAGTCTTAGGCCTCATGTCTTTCGCTTAGAGCTAAAAATAAAAATACATGTGAGTGAATGAATAATCATGGAATGAAATTGCCAACATGATACTATAATACAAAACATTAAAAGCCAATTTTTATCACAGAAAGATGAAAATGTACACATTTCTATCCAGAGCATCACAATCCTATTTAGAATGGAAGGGTGCTCTCCCCACCCCATCAGCTGCTGAGTATAATAACAATTTAATTCCAAGGTGATACTACAAAGTTAGAGTAATATTTTATTCATCTCCTGAGACTGTGGAACGCTCATTTTTTTTACAGAGTTAAATATAACAATATCATTAATGAAGCTAATGACTTTAGACAGCAACTTAGCTCTTCTTTAAGCATATAAATTAAGGCAAGGAAAAATGTGGTAGGCGGTCAGAAAGACATGAGCAGAGCAAAGATGATGGGCCAGGTACTACTGAGAAGGTTGCCAGGGTGGAAAGCCCTGGGTGCCCAGCAAAGGGCAAAACTGGGAAAACAAGGACCTCTCCCCAAGGGTAACCTTTCCTCCCCTAGCATATTGCTGGTCATGAGGTTTAGATTCGTGACCTTTCATATCTGTCAAGCAGTTCGGACCCTCCCCTGGTATGTTGCTAGTCATGCAGTAGACCACTTGGAAGAAGAACAAGGGGCTAAAGACTGGCCTCACCAGACTCCCAAGTGGGCCTTTAAGCATTAACCCCTAGGGATAACATCTAGGCCTCATTGTGTTTCAGCTCCAGGCTCAGAAAAGCAACAAAACCAGACAAGCGATGCCATGGCTGACATCAGGACCCTTGCCCTAGCACTGGCCAATTAGTGGAGACCACAACTCTAAAGGGACACACCTGAAAAGCTGATTGCTGATGAATATTTGAAGGCATATATATTCTCCCTCTCTCTCTTATCCTTTCCCTAACCCCTTCCCCAAGGTTCGTTTTCCTTGCCTCTCTCTTTCTCCTAAACTCCAAGGGCCCTTCTTTTGCCTCTGTAATTTGTTTCTTGAGCTCATTTCTTCTGCAGCTCACTTTTTCTACCTCTGTGACTTCCTAAATAAACTTTCTCTTATAGTTTGAATCTTGGCTCTGAATTCTTTCTTAGCCAGAACTCAAGTACCGATGTTGCTAATCAAGGTCCAGTCTGACACTACCTGGTGACCTGGTGCCGTTTCACCGCTAACAGAAAGTGTAATATTGAACCGGAACAATGGTCTGGCCCTGAGAAATATATTTTTGACTGTTTGGAACTCCTAGTTCCAACAGCAGTGGTAGCAGCACAGGACAAACTAATCTGTTTCTACAATCAAAGTAAGGCATTCACTCATTCAACAAATATTTAATGTTTCTAAGCTCTGGAAGTCAAATGCCAAATATGAAAGATGTATTTCTGAACCTCACAAGTGGAGTGAGTCCTAGTCTCTATTTCCATATTTTGGTCTCAAGTTTGGTCTTTCGTGCTAAAGAAACAGAATATAAGTTTTATTTCTATGTCTCCATGACAGGAAGAGGGCTGTATATGTCACGACAGAATGAAACTAGGATTTAAAACAAAATCCATTGAGAAGCCTAAAGTTGCATGTGACCCCCAGGCATCATGTGGTCTCTTTAGTGTGAAGCTTATGTTTTCAAAATCCTGTATTAATCCTGATAATTAATTCTTCTTCATTTGGAGAGCACTGATAGTTTCAATCCCAAATATAAATCTCAGACTATTTTGTAAGGTTAAATCAGCCAAGCACCTTCAAAAAAAATCACTTAATGTAAAAATACTTAATTCAACTGAAGCCATAATTTAAAATTCAGAAAGTCTGCTGCAAGTTATACTTAAAGAACTGGCCCCTAACTATAATGTAATGAGGACAAATATTTATAAATATTTTATACCATTCATATACATCCATTAAATTAAATAGAATACATTATAACTAGAGTCAATACTATTGATTAATGTTTTGCATTTCTCCTCTGGTTCTAAGTATACCAATTAAATTCTTTAATTTTGTGGGAATATGGTATATTACACAAAAATATATATAGGCATCTGATTCAATTTAAGCTCTATGTTCATCTTAAATCAAAAGTAATAAATACATTTCTCAGTTAGCTTACCTTCCACAATTTTTCATGTTAAATCCAACTAAATTTAATCTAGACAAATGTTACAAAGTGCTTTCACTCAGAAGTTTATAGGTCTTAAAGCCAGCTGTGTACTACTAATACTACACTGAATCTTCTCAATTCTCATTAACCGATTACTCAGTTTCTGAAATGACTTGTAGCCTGAGCTTGAAAGCACTAGCTGTCACTGATTTTTAACCTTCCACTTCTCTCAGTATTTTGCTTAATATTTTGTACATAATAGGTGTTCAAAATTTACACATCTGACAAGTCAGTCCTGGCAGAAAATAGACTGCTAAAAAGTTAATTACAACAGAACCATATTTAATAAGATTCTCTACTAGAAGCATATTTGAAATGGCCTTAATTTATGGATTTGCCTCATTTTTTCTCTTAGTGATGAAATATTTATGAACTCAAACAAGAAATTTTTTAAAATAAATGTCCTAGTATAATTTGATTAGTTCATAGACACAACATTCAGATCATGGGGCCGGCCATCTCTGTGCTTAGCACAGTACCTAGTTGTATGGCACCACGTATTTTCACCTTATTCTGCTAAGTAGGGCAAGATATCAATTTGCTAGGTTCAACATTTAAGGGCTCTGCCCATATTCCCTTAGAATTATTGATATAGACTTAGAAAGGAATGTAGTATTTATTTTAAAAAGTATACTACAATATACTTTTTAACTATACTTCAATAAAAAAAGTCCAAAAAATAAAATAAAAATGAATATACATCCTCTAACATGAGCTGTAGATATTTCAGTTCTTTTATGTCTACACAGGACTTATGTCTGAGTTATGCTCAGAGTCAACCCACCATATAATTAAACTTAATTAGATATTTTCTATACAAATAAAAGTGTACTTCCGTCGATGTTGTACAAAATCCCCATATGATATGTATTTTATAACCAAGAGAAAGAACTCTATAAAATTTAAACACACTGATTTTTTTTTTAAATTCCAATTTGCTTCATCCTCCATTTTTAAATGGCTTAAAGATAAGATTTTGTACATTGAAGTTTCATGTGTATACACATCAGAATGTTTGTGCTTTCCCGTGTCTAATTTTCTTAGCAGATTTGGATGTTCTAGGCCTTTGATGTATCAGTCCTGCTAACAGAAAGAGACTGTTGTCTAAAAGATGATCAGACTAATAATTAAAACATGTCATAACTGGACACTCTGCTCACGATGGGAACAAATATAGACTTCTAAACTGAATAGCAAATAATCATTTTCAAAAACTTTTTATTATGGAAAATTTCAAATGTATACAAAACAGACTAGTCCAATGAACCCTCATGTACCCTGACTCAGTTTCAGAAACTATCAACACTCTGCCATTTTTGTTTCACTTATATCTTCCTCCACTTGTCTCTTCCCAACATGATGAGGATTATTATTTTCCTTATTTCTTCCCTGAGGTAAAATATACAATTAAGTACCTTTTCTTTTTTTTTTTTTTTTACCACCTTAACCATTTTTAAAAAGTGTACAGTTCAGTAGTATTAAGTATATTACATTGTTGTGCTACAACCACCATTCATCTCTAGAATTCCTTTCACCTTGCAAAACTGAAACTGTTACCATTAAACAATAATTGCCCATTTTCCCCTTCCCCTCAAAACCACCATTCTACTTTCTGTGTCTATGAATTTGACTACTCTAGGTCTCTCATATAAGTAGAATCTACAAAGTATTTGCTCTTTTGTGTCTGGTTTCTTTCCCTTAGCATAATGTCTTCCAGATTTATGTTGTTTTTTAATGTGCCCTTCCTTTTTAAGGCTGAACAATATTCATTTGTACCTATATACCACATTTTGTTTATTCACTTATCCATCAATAGACACTTAGGTTGCTTCCACCTTTTGGCTATTGTAAATAACACACTGCTAGGAGCATAGGTATACAAATGCTTCTTCAAGACCTTGCTTGCTTTTAATTCTTTTGGGTATATACCCAGAAGTGGAATTGCTGGATCATATAGTAATTTTACTTTTCATTTTCTGATGAAACACCACACTGTTTTTCATTGTGGTTATACTAGTTTACATTCTTACCAACAGTACACAAAGATGATAAACAATTATTTTTAAGACAAATGGCATTTGGCAAAAATTTGGAGTTTACAAAGTAATTTCACATACATTGTGTTACAATAATGCTTCAAACACAATTGACTAGCTGGGAGTCCTGATCTACTGGCAAGTATTCAAGATCCTTAACAATCTATCATGAGTTTTTCCATAGTTTCAAATAAATGGTTCTTTCCCATCACACTGGTTTAAGCAGACTATATCACACAATATTAGATATGTAGCTACCTAAATACTAAAAATATTAATAGTCCAAGACTTAAAGGACCCAAATGAAAATGTAAACAATGGAATGATATTTGTGGCTCCCGAGGGAAGATTAATCTTAAAACGGCTGCAAGTATCTTAACAGGTAAACTTCACGGGCACCGGCTAGATAGTTAAGTAACTCTTATTTGTGGTTTTCTGTAGATTCCACTGATAGGAGGTAGTCATATATGAGGGAATAGTGGAGTGGGTAAAGTAAGTGGGGTGAGCAGAAGATAGCGAGCTATGAGGCAGCACTAAAAGCCCCTAGGGAAAGCTAGAAGCAAATGGAGGAGAGAAAGAAGGCAACGAATAAAAGCTTATTAATGGGACAGCTACATAATTTCCAGGGCCTAGTACATAATGAAAATGCAGGGCCCTTGTAAAAAATTAAGAATATCAAGATGTAATGGGAAAACATTAAATCAAGTGTTGGGCCCTGTGCAACTACACAAGTTGCCTGCCCATGAAGCTGGCCCTGCATATTGAGTCGAGGACCAGAGGCAATGACAAGTACTAACACTCCAAGCAGCAAAAGCAGGCGAAAGGCAAAAGTGAACCCTCACCTCTAAATACAGTAAGTAGGCACTCACAGAGGCCACTGGTACCCATGATACAACTGACAGGGCCAAAATCTGTCTTCAGGCATTCTCAAATTTGTTTTTTAAATAAAGGTGGGGGAGGGGGCGGGGAGGGCATATAAACATCTGTGAACACAATTCCAGAGATGAATATGAAATTAATCACCACGGAACAGACAGGAGCTTGACAGGCAGGAAACATACAGAACTGATCTTTTTTCGTGAAGGAGTATAATAAAGGAGATCTAGAGTCTATCACTACCCAAGAAAGATCAACATGGCTACAAGATCAACAAGAACCCTACAAATTATATCTGAAATATGTAGCATAAAGAGGGACATAAAAGGTCAAAGATCCATTTTCACCTATTGGCTAATTGCTCAGGGTTAACCATGTTTTGTTTTGTTTTTTAATCCTGTTAGGCAAGGAAATGGAGGAATCTGGAGTTAGACCAGAAAAGGTCTTACTACCAGAATGGGTCTTGGAAGAGTGAAAGAAACAGAAGTCTAATCTGAGAAGAAAAAAAAGAACCTCACGAAACGACCAGTTATTAATTATGTCACCATTCCAGAAGACAAACTTGTCTACTTTTGAGTTCATCTCACAACTTTGGAAATGTTGTGGTAATGTGGAATAGAAGACTCATTATTTTTAACTTATTTTTAGCCGTGCACGGTAGCCATGCACTGAGAGCTTAAGCCAAATACACTTTAGAAGAAAAACAAAACAACAACAACTAAGTTCAAAAAGAAGCTTCACAATAATATGTGGACAGTCCTCCTCTCCAAACCACCTTTGCTATAGAAGGTAGGTTAGGAATTGAAACCTTAATTCAAACCTTTTTTGCCTTTATTTCTAATATAAAATAAGATAACCCAATTAAACAATGAGAATGATTTGAATCTGATGTTTCTGGGAACATCCACAATAAATAAAAGTAGATTCATTGCTATTTCATTTAGTATTTTAAATTACTTAGCTTCTCACTACCATCTTGAAATTCAAAGAGTAGAAAGACAGTAATTTAATAATGAACTACTTATTTTGAACTCAATATAAAAAGAATGTACTCACAACTTATTAATTCAAATAGCACAAAACAATTATAATAAGTGCCTGCCACTATAATTATTTTCCAAAGTATTATCATTTCATTGTGTCCCTACAATATCCTCTATGCATAAGACTGGAATAATTGGTCCATTTTTTAAAAGAAAAAAACTAATCTAAAAAGATTAAAAGTATTTAAATGACTACAGTAAAACAAAACTTCTGACATCTAAGACACTTTCTTCTCTTCATAAATCAATGCATATAAACAACAGAAAAGCTCTTTTAAGCTAAAACACAATTATGTCCTACCTCCTTCCCTCTGGAAACTATAAAGCACAGACAACATATTCAGTGCAAGGAAAATGGGCTACATAAGACGATGAGAAACAATGCTCCACATTTACCCCTCAAAGAAGTAGAGCTCCTGGCAAAGCTGAGGACACAAATCGAGAAGCTAGGTGGATCCCAACTTCTTCCATCTCAACTGTAGAGCCCTTCATTATTTGTTTTTGGAATGGTAAAGCCTAAAGTTATGAACATCTAGTCCAAACTTTCAACATCGCTGGAATATCAAGTCTATCAAGTGTTTTTCAACTTTTGGAAGCTGAAAGTCCAAGATCAGGGTGCCAACATGTTTGGGTAAGGGTCCTCTTCCGGGTGCAGGCTTCTCATTATATCCTCACATGACAGAAGGGGGTGAGGAAGCTTTCTCAGGCCTCTTTCATAAAGGCACTAATGCCCTTTGTGACAGCAGGGCTTCCTGCTCTGATCATCTCTCAAAGACACCTCCTCCTAATCTATCACCTTAGGGGTTAGGTTTCAACGTATGAATTTGGTGGGGGCACACACATTCAGACCATAGCAAAACCTTTCTCAGAAATCAATATATCAAGCAGGTAAAAAAATAAGCAAGGATATAAAGGATTTGAAAGATCCATAAGCTACATTATATATATGTATTTGTACCTAATGAGAATTCACATTCTTTCCAAATATACATTTGCATATTCACAAACATTATGTATTAAGGCAATTAAAAAAATCTTAGCATAGTCTAAAGAAAAATCAACACAAGCCAAATCAACTAGCCAAATTGCAAGGGAACTAAAAATTAATTGAAAATTAACAAAAGGTTAGTCAAAGACAGTTATTTACTTGGAAATGTGAAACACCCTTTTTGAATTCAAAATAATATAAAAATGGTATTTTTAACTAATTGGAAATGAACAGAGCAAAGATGACTATAGGACAAAATTACCATGGAATGGAGTCAAAGCCACAATGCAGGTATCTTTTAGTTCAATCTCCAGTGAACACATGAAGTGGTTCAAAAAGATTGCTATTGCCTAAAATTTCTAGTCTTTCCAGCACTGCTTTGATTTATGAGGTAGTCATGCAGTAATCAGTGAAATGCACATAGGTAAATTTTTCAAGGGACTTCATGTTACTCCACAAGCACTGCACAGTGAGGATCACCCACAAGAGAGCAGCTCCAGCTCCAGTGCCAGCTTTGTCACACTAACTAGCTCTGAGTCCTGCATCGGCTATTTAAATGCTCCGAGTCTAAGTTCCTGTGGCTATAAAATTAGGAGGGTGGGCTAAATCAGATTATCACTGAGGGCTCTTCTAACTTCAATTAAATCATTTTATGCACAGAAACTTCATGCATTATGAAAGCAAGCTTATGTGTACTGCACATTTCCCCATTCCACAACAGAGCACACTACACACTAACCTTTTCTTAGACAATCCACCCTAATGAATATTTCCTATTGTACCATGTACTCTAAAACAGATACAACAATTCAAAAGTGAGGATGAGATAAATTGCTGCCTTCAAAGAATATTTCCTTTTCATTTGCCAAGTGATTTCCCAATTTAGTAAGACAGATTATTAGGGGAGATGGGACTACCTTCTTTTTGTAAAAAATATTCCTGGTGTTAAAAACTAAAGTTTATCATGGCAGTCATATTGGTAAAATTAGATATTGAAGTAATTTTTTTATACTGTTCCACCGATGGGACTTTCAAAAAAATCTTATCAAATCTTTCTTGAGTGGCTCATCCTTGGTTTTAAATGTTATCAAAGGGAAAAATCTGCTTTCTACTTCCACAGGTAGACTACTAGATGCTCAAACCATCTCATTTAAAAGAGTTAATAACGGACTAAAATTGAATGAGAATATTCATGGGGCATGGACAATTATAAAATACCATTTTTAAAAAGATTACATACATTGGTCCTAGCCAGGTAACTTAGTTGGTTAGAACGTCAAGCCACTATGCCAAGGTTTCAGATTTGATCCCCAGTCAGGCATATACAAGAATCAACCAATGAATGTATAAGTGGAACAAATGTGTGTTTTCTCTCTTTCCCTCCCTCTCTCTCTCTTAAATTCAATTTAAAAATGTTTTAAAGATTACATACATTTAGTATCAAATGCTATATAAATTATAATACCTTAATTCTACCTGAATTTTAATTCATCCTAAGTCTACTATTTTTGGATCTTGCATTTGTGTCTAATTTATTTAATAAAGGAGAAAAGGAAGACAGGGAAACAAGACAAAAATGGATATTTTCTACCCAACCAAGTCAACAACTATCTCTAAGAATGATCTTTCCACTTTTCTGTCTGTTCACAATAAATGTGAGAAACCAATTCAATCTTCACTTTTATTTTATTTTTGCTTCCTATATATGCCCTGACCAGAGAAGGAACCCACAACCTTGGCATATTGGGACGATGCTCTAACTAACTCGGCCAGGGCCTTTAATCTTCACTGTTAAAAGTCTCATCTATTTGATATATAACCGAGGTAAGAAAAAGGAATACTCAAGTTACAAAGCTCAAATGTCAAATCTAAATTCTTAGTTCCAGATTGTGTGGGAAATCCCTGACCACATTTCTTAAAACAAATTTTTAAAAAAGCCGTAAAATTAATTACTCAAAGCCACAGAAAAAAACCAAGTCAATATATATTCAAAATATATACTTCTAGAGAGACAAGTCCTTTTCAGTTCTAGAACTAGACCAGCATTTAGCATTTAAGGTAAAGTAAAACTTAGTGGCTGGCTTCATTTTATTTATTGGGAGGAGAGTGGTGCTGTTAAACTGTTCACTCTCAGCCCTGGCCATTTTGGCTCAGGATTAGAGCATCAACCCACAGACCGAAGGGGTTGCGGATTCGATTCCTGAATCAAGGGCACATACCTGGGTTGCAGGTTCAATCCCCAGCCCCAGTTGGGAGATATAGGGAAGGCAACCAATCAATGTGTCTCCCTCCATCAATGTTTCTCTCTCTCTCTCTCTCTCTCTCTCAATGTTTCTCTCTCTCTCTCTCTCTCTCAATGTTTCTCTCTCTCTCTCTCTCTCTCTCTCTCTCTCTCTCTCTCTCTCTTCCTCTACCTCTCTCTAAAAAAAAAAAAAAAGAATTAATGGAAAAATATCCTCATTCCTCAGGTGAGGATTAAAAAAAAAAATACTGAGAAATTATTTTTCACCAACCAGACTGGCAAAAATTCAAAACTTTTTCTTGGTGAAGGTATGGAGAAATAAGCACCTTCTTACATTGCTGGTGGTAACTCAAATTAGTACAGCCATTATGAAAGGCAATTTGACAGTATATCAAAATTACACATTCATGTAATTTTTGATACAACCAGTAAACTTCTGGAAATTCATTCTACATATATACTAATGTGTGAAGATGTGTGTGCATATGTGTATGCAGGCATGGCACACATATAATATTACTAATAGCAATGATAGCAAAAGATTTCAAAAAATGTATTTGTCCATCATAAAAGGTATAGTATGTTATTATTTATGGCAAAAAGTAAATACATATATATATATATATATATGTATATATATATATATATATACAGTAATATATATACAAATAGTGTGTGTATATACTAGTACATATATAAAAGGACAGGCAAACAACATTGACTACTTGAGAGGAAGAGAATCAGTGACTAAAGGACAAGGATGAAAGACTTTTTACTATATATCCTTGTTTACCCTTTTCAATTTTATACTGCTAAACCATTCAAAACAATTTTTAAATATTAGCTTTTACTGAGATCATGAGATTTAACAATGTTTCTAAGGATTTTTCCTTTCCATAGCATAAATTTAAAAGAAAAATTCAATGTTTTCCATCATGCCTTTTATTTTAATTATGAATCTTTTCCTTGTAACTTACATCTTTCAAGTAAATTTCAATTCCTAAATCCACACACACACATTTCCACATAGAAATCTAAAGAGACATAATCCGGATTAAGAGCCTACAAGAAACAGAAAGAGAGTATAGTTGTGCTGTCTGCGTAACAAACACAGAGAAAGGCTGAGATCTGTAAAGCTATAGAAAACGCAAGATGCTCACTGAGTGGAACCAGAACACATAAATGC
Organism: Eptesicus fuscus; assembly: GCF_027574615.1. Classification (NCBI taxonomy): domain Eukaryota; kingdom Metazoa; phylum Chordata; class Mammalia; order Chiroptera; family Vespertilionidae; genus Eptesicus; species Eptesicus fuscus. The sequence continues at coordinate 34,037,572 of NC_072478.1, forward strand.
TCAATTCAATTACAATGTCAAATCCTTGGAATTTTTCCCCCATTGGAATTATAGCTACGAACATGGATCACCACCAACAAAAGAGAAGTCGTTATTCCCTAGCACTGTTGACCCTAAGAGCCATGTTTTCTCTACATTCTAAGCTCTAATACAGTGGATCTTAAACTTCAGCATTGCTGGGCCCCACCCACAGAGATTCAGGTTCAGTAGGTCTGGGGTGGGGCCCAAGAATTTGCATTTCTAACAGAATGCTATTGTGCCAGGACCACACTTTGAAAAGCACTGATCTAATACAATCAAATAATCTACTAGGCAGAGCTACTGTATAAGCAACTCTATTCTAGTCTCAAGTTATTCCTCTAAACTAAATCTTATTCAAACCTCTGTCATACTATTAATGGCATAATCTTTAACTTTTACTTTCTTCATTTTTTTCCTTCCTATATATACTCTTGGTAGACTTTATTAGTTTCTGTCACTTACACTTTATCCACCTGTAAAGTGATAATGCAAAGAAAACATCTTTCAATTGGAAAAGCCAAAAATAAATACCCCAAGGACAAAAATCTGTTCAAGTCAGACTAAAAAGATTTAAGTTAAAAAGAAGGGTCAGAAGTAAATTTACACACTTTTAAGATAAAAAACCTCTGTGAGGAAAATGAGGAAAAGAAATTCATTTGACATCTAATGTTACAGTAAAGGGAAATATTAAACTGAAAGTTATAATGCAAACAAATGAATATAACTGGCTTTAAATACAAGCACACAAGGGAGGGGGTGCAAATGGCTACCGGGAATTGGAATTTAAATGCACATTTATTAAGTTTTAGTGTTTTTAGGCATCAGAACTAAAGTGCTGCCATTGTTATGTTTGTAACCAGCTATAATCACATTTTGAAAGATCTATAACAACATGGTGCCAGCTTCATACAGAGCACCTCTTTGTGAGAGACAAGTTGGAGGTGGACTGGAGCAACAAATCATTACTCTGAACCTTGGACATAACTCAGATCCTTGGGCCAAATATGAACAATATCCTTAAGGCTACCCTCATAGGGTAGGAGAGGAGATAAAAACTGAGGATCCCAACTATATCTTGTAAAAATGTAAGACAGAGCAGACCTGGAACTGGAGGGAATGGCGCTTCCCTCAGAAGTCTCCAGGGAGATTTGAAAAGAAACAAATGTTGACAACACTATAGGCTAAGATTCAGTAAGGCCTGAGTACTGGAAGAACTGTGTGCATAAGAACACCAACTTTTACAGGGAAAAGTCTCACTAGCAGGGCACAAAAAACCCTCCCTCCTTTGCAAATAGGAAAGAAGCTGAAACACCCTTTGCGCAAAACCCTCCCTGTCCCCAATAATTATCACATTTTTAAAACCAAGAAATGTTATTCCCAAGGAAATGTCAGTTCTCATAACCATGCCACACTCAAAACATAATTAACTCTATGCCATCCATTACATCATAGACCTAATCAGATAACGCCATCTCCTTTGGTAGAACCGTGCTGCTCTTCCATCTTCAAAGATAGAAGGAGGTTGCTGCCTGCTTCAGGTAGGGCAGTCAGACAGAAGGGGCTTAGAAGACGGAAGAGCAGCAAGATGAGGACTTCCTGTCCCTGTATTCAATGTAAACAACATTCTTAAGGAGAATGTCTGTCTCTACCTTAGAAACTGACTATATGGAAACACCTGCTAAATAAAACCTGGCCCTTAATACCCATGCCAGAAAACTTTATGAACGCAAAGATCAAAAGGAGATCCTGTGAGTACTTCCCACAATGAATCACAATGAATACTAAGGGCAGATCTCTGCTACGCCTCCTGTCAAAATGTTGGCAGACAGGCTTTCCCACCATCTTTCCCACTAGTATAAACAACTAAGAGTTAGAATCAGAACAGAACACTGGATAGGCATCTAATATTTAAAAAATTACATTTTTCAAGCAAGGTTCTTGTTGCCCAGCCGGCATGGCTCAGTGGTTGAGGATCGACCTATGGACCAAGAGGTCATAGTTCGATTCCCAATCAGGGCATATGTTGGGTTGTGGTCCCCACCCCCGTGTGGGGCGTGCAGGAGGCAGCTGATCAATGATTCTCATCATTGATGTTTCTCTCTCTCTCCTCTCTCTCTCCCTCTCTCTCTGAAATCATTAAAAATATATTTTTTAAAAAGGACTAATTTTAAAAGTTACAGTAATCAAGAGAGTATGCTATTGGCATCAAAATATTTTTTTAAAAATCAATGGAACAGAACAGAGTTCAGAAATAGACTCCTACATTTATGGTCAACTGATTTTTGACAAAGGTACAAAGGTAATTCAATAAAGAAAGAATAACCTTTACTTCCTTTAAGATTTTTAAAAAATACTGTTTTATTGATTTTTAGAAAGAGAGGAAGAGAGTGAGAGACATCAATATGAAAGCCAAACATCGATTGGTTGCCTCCTGCACACCCTACAGTGGGATTGAGCCCACAAACCCGGCATGTGCCCTGCCCAGGAATCAAACCCGCAACCTTTCAGTGCATGAGATGACACTCAACTAACTGAGCCACACTGGCCAAGGCAAGAATAATCTTTCCAACAAATGGTACTAGCACAATTAGATGTTGATTGATATGCCCCTCCTCCCCCCCAAAAAACTGATCCATACCATATACAAAAATTATCTTAAAATGAATTATCAGACCTAGATGTAAAACTTAAAAATGAAACCTCCAGCCCTAGCCAGTTTGGCTCAGTGTATAGAGCATCAGCCTGTGGACCTAAGGGTCCCGAGTTCGATTCCAGTCAAGGGCACGTACCTCAATTGCAGGTTCCTCCCCAACCAAGGCCTGCTCAGGGCTTATGCAGGAGGCAACAAATCAATGTGTTTCTCTGACATTGATGTTTCTCTCGTCTTTCCCGCTCTCTTCCACTCTCCCTAAATATCAATGGAAAAAAATATCCTTGGGTGAGGATTAACAACAACAACAAAAAAGTTAAAAATGAAACCTCCAGAAGAAAACATAGAAAAAAAAAATCTTTGTGTTCTTGGGTTTGACAAAGATCTTTAAAATACAACACCAAAAGCATGATCCGTAAAAGAAAAAATAAAGTAAAATGAATTTCATCATAATTAATAAAAACTTCACTCATTAGAAGATACTATTACTAGAATGAAAAGACAAGCCACACACTAGGAGAAATTATTTTTCAAAGCATATATCTTGATAAAGAACTTATATACAATATAAAAATTTCTCAATTTTCAATAGTGGAAACACAAACAAGATCATGCCCTGGCCAGGTGAGCACATACCTAGGTAGGCTTCGGGTTTGGTCTCCAGTCAGAGTACTTACAGGCGGCAACCAATGTTTCTCTCTCACACTGATGTTTCTCTCCCTTTCTCTCTCTCTAAAATCAATTTAAAAAATCAACATAACCTCAAGTGGGGATTTAAAAAAAAAAAAAAGATCAGTGATTACCCTTGTGGGTGGGGGTGGGGTACAAGAAGGAAGAGTAGATTTAGTGACTAAAGGGTCATCAAGGTTATTTCTGTGACTTGATTTCCTTGATCTAGCTGCTAGTCATATGTGAGTATTCACTTTGTCAAAATTCACTGAGCTAAAACTTCCAAAGAAGGACTAGCCCTCAATTTACATTAAGAGCATACTTAGGCTTTCCTAAAGTATACAGAATTCAAATAATATCCTAAGAATAATTTACCAGCAGTAAGGGCAGTTAAAACATTGGAATAAATTAAAGCTAGGCAAATATTATGTATATTTTTAATATATATATATATGTGTGTGTACACACATACACACACACACACACACACACACACACACACACACATTTATTGATTTCAGAGAGGGAGAGGGAGAGAAACATCAATGATGAGAGAGAATCACTGACTGGCTGCCTCCCGCATGCCCCCTACTGGGGGTCGAGCCAGCAACCGGGTATGTGCCCTTAACCGGAATCAAACCCAGGACCCTTCAGTCTGCAGGTCGATGCTCTATCCACTAAGCCAAACCGGCTAGGGCCTAATATTATATTTTTAAATATAATAAATTGTGGGAAGGACAGAGGGAGAAAGGAGGGAGGAAGAGTAAGGGAAGAAGGGAGAGAAAAAGTCAATGCACACCCATCTGTCACTACCAGGATGAGATTTCTTTCACCTGAAGAACTTTAATTGAACTTTTTTCCTAATAAAAGTATATATCTGACCAAAGAGTCTCATTGTATCATTTTAACTTCAGTTATATCAATCTGCTGTTTTATTTCACAAGTCTGTATGCTTTCAAAATGAACAGAATTAAGTTAGTAACCCAGAGTAGAAACCCTAGAAAAGACAATTTGATCCTCAACTTGCTCATGAAAAGAATTTTCTATTTAATCCTTTTAACTGTTATAAATAAATGTAAATGTAATTAGAGTTGAGTTCATCTAGTCACAGTCTTAAACAACCGTTTTACTTTCCATAATGTAGAAAATATATTACTGGGTTACTAGGGCTTGAGAATAGCATACACTCTAACTGATAAATTTGTCAGGTGACAAATCATGTACTGATATAGATGATGGATAGCCAAATGGTTTGGTATTATTCCGATCATAACATCAACACAGAGTAATACTAATAAAACTTTGCTATCTGGGAGAATATTTTTACTTATCAATTTTTAAATTAAAATTAGAGTACACTTATTCTACACTGTCCAGTGAATTATAACTAACTGACAACATTCACAGTTAAACTCAATGAAGAAATTCAACCTAGATAAAAATAACCATCATCAAAGTAGAGGAAAGCTACATGAAAATAATGAACAACTGAGTTCTATATTAACAGTTCCTTTAGATTAAATGCTCTCAACTGACTCAAATAAACTGATTTGTTACATCAGCAGAGAGCATGAAGAAACTATGTCTTCTGTTAGAAATAAAGAAATATGACATAACTTGTGCATGTAGCATGATAATATACAGAACTAGAACTTCTGAAAATGTGGCCAGTTTCAATAAGTTGAATAACTTTAGGTCTAGAAACTCTACTACTGGTGATATTCAGAGATAAGTTAAAATACCTAAATATAGTTTAGATCACGTTGATAATATTATTAAAGAGGAATGAATATGAAAGTATTAACATTATATAAGTTGGTATTTTGTTCATTTGGAGCCTTGGTGTGGGGTTTATAAAGTACAACAGGTTTTGGTTTTTGTCAAGTATCTGAAACACAAGGAATGGTTTTCTTTTAGTAAGTTGCAATATACCATCAGCATAGGACTGGTAGTAGTGGGAGCCACCTAATTCCTATGATGGACAATTGGTTTTCTAGTATCTCAGTAATGGCATCTCCATCCTTGCAGGTGTTCAAGCCAAAAGCCACAAGAGGTATCTTGGACTCATCTCATTCTCTCATAGTACATACATACATCCAATTGCCCCTTTCCTTCAAAATATTTTCAGACTGGAGCAATTTCTTATTACCTTACCCCCTACCACTATCACCTGGGGTCAAGCCAACACTCCCTTTGGACTATTGCACATAATCTTATCCTAAATGATCTGTTTCCTCTTTGGCCCCTATTCAATACCAATCTCATTATAAAACTCAAAGCAATTATTTTAACATCTAAGTGTATACAATAAATTTGGCATTGCCCAAAAAGAGGTGTGGCTTTTGCCTTGGCTTCTGGGAGGCAATCGGTTATATTTGACAGAAATGTCCTTGTTTAGGGTAGGGGCTGGTCATACTGGATCTTAGAGTAGGGTTGGCCATATTCAACAGTCTTAGGGTGAGAACTGGCGATGCCAGAAAGACCAAGTTATGGCAAGGGCTTTGGGTTATACAAGATCATTAGACCTGGAAACTTGAGTTCAACCCCATGGGCAATCAACCAATCAATCAATCATGTCCATGTAATGAAGCCCCCCAAAATATATCAGGACACCAAAGCTTGGGTGAGTTTCCTGGTTGGCAACTCTGTGCGTACTGTCACACATCAATACTGGGAGGGTAACACATCCTAACTGCACATTAGACAACACAGAGGCTTTGCACTTGAACTCTCCAGGCTCTGCCCAATGACTCTCTTCTTTTGGCTTATTTTGATCTGTAATAAACTAAAACTGTGTGGATAACAGCTCTCAATGAGTTCTGTGAGCCTTTCTAGCAAATTAATGAACCTGAGGGTGGTTTTGGGAACCCCCTGAACTTGAAGTTGGTGTCAGACGTGAGGGCAGTATTGAGGACTGTGCCCTCAAAACTTGCAGCCTGGCATCAATCAGTGTGTTTTTATAGTTTTCTTGCAAAAATATGTTTTCTAGAGCAGTGGTCGCCAACCTTTCGGACCTCACGGACCACAGGTTGGCGACCGCTGTTCTAGAGTATGTGTAATCTCTTTTTCTTTGTTCTAGATAAATATAGTCTACCCACCCATTCTTTAATAGAAAGCAAAGTACCCTCACATCCATCCTCTTTTTTTCTCCACTGTTTCTATTCTCCTCTTTAAATCTTCTCAGTAAGGCAATCTATTCCTTTAGGGACTCAAAATTCTAAAATTTTCTCATCATATATTTCGATAAATCTGCTATGTAAGTTCCTACTCCTTCAGGAAGGAAAAGACAAATAGGGAATATAAAAGATTTTTCTACCAGCACAACCTCATATTTATTGGAGCGCTATTAGAGATGAAAGCAAAAATCTTCTGGCCAGCCCCATGGTTTCATCCTGAGGCCCACACTACTGGCACCTGCTTCACCAGTCTTTACATGAGATACTCCTCAGAACTGTACTCATTTTGCAACCTTATTTTATTTCTCAACAGGAGTCCATTTGGCTTGGCTATGGCCACGCCACCACAGCCTTATCTTGCTTCAGGCTTCCAAATTTTAAATGGCACTATTTAACATTTGGATGGACTGAATTCCCTGCTTACTAGTTAATTAAGGGTCAATTATTCCAGAGTGTTAGTCTTATATGTTTAAAATTAAAAAGAAAACCCTGATTTTAAATCAGTATGATCAAATACCTTATAATTTGAATATTAGTTTCATTTTATAAAATAAACGAGGGGACCGTCCCCACAAAAAAAGAAAAAAAATTAATAAAGATTTCACAATAGTTTCTTAATGAAATTCAGGATCCTTAAATGAGATTGGAGAACTATACATACACTATAAACCTTTACATTTCTGTTTTTATAAATATGTTTATTGATTTCAGACAGAGGAAAGGAGAGGAGGAGAGAGATAGAAACATTAATGATGAGAATCATTGATCAGCTGCCTCCTGCATGCCCCCTACTAGGAATCGACCCCCGATCCCGGGCATGTACCCTGATGGGGAATCAAACCGCGACCTCCTGGTTCAATAGTCGATGCTCAACCACTGAGCCATATCGGCCGGGCAAACCTTTACACGTCTTAAAGGAGACATATGTTTGTTTTCATACACATATGCAATTTTCACCTATTTCAGTGGTCTCTCAGAAGGTAGAGCTTAACACCAAATTCTCACTAAGCACCGAATGTCATCCCTTGCAGAGACTACTACAGAAGGCTAACTGGCCTCCCCACATTAGATCAAACCTTCCATCAATCTATTTCCCCACTCTACTCCACTCCACTGCAGTGATAGTACTCAAAATTCGAATCTGATCTTCTACCATCAATGGCTTTCTGGAGAGCCTTTCAGATAAAGTCAAAAGCCTTACAAAGACCCTCATCATGTGGCTCTACTCACCACTGTCCTGCTCTCCCCATGCATATGCACACTTCAGTCCTCTGGGTCTGCTTGTACAGAACTCCACACTCCCCAGGCATACGCCTTCCTTCATAACTGTTCCTGCTGCTTCATCCATCCTTCCCCAACTCTTCTCCCAGATTCTATTCATCCCCCAGGTTGCAGATTTCACATTACTAAACAGATCTTTTTGATGCCTTTCCACAAACAAGGTAAGCTCACACATATACTCCACCTTTTGCAGCATTAACCACTCTTGTTCAATTTGTCTGCACTAGCTTGAAAACAGCATCCACGTCTTTCTTATCCACTGCTATACATTAACAGTGCTCAGCACATATTTGCTGAGTAAATGAATCCAAAAGCATAAAATATACTGACTTCAAAGGTTTCAAAGTCAATTATTAGTACAAATTAGGGGCCCGGTGCACGAAATTCGTGCACTGGGGAGGGTGTCCCTCAGCCCAGCTTGCACCCTCTCTAATATGGGACCCCTCGGGGGATGTCCAACTGCAGGATTAGGCCCGATTCCACACAGGAATCGGGCCTAATCCTGCAGTTGGACATTCTTCTCACAATCCGGGACTGCTGGCTCCTAACCGCTCACCTACCTGCCTGATTGACCCCTAACTGCTCCTCTGCGGGCCTGATTGCCCCCAAATACCCTCCCCTGCTGGCCTGATCACCCCCAAGGCTTTTATTAGTATAGATATGACCCTGCACAGAAAATTTTACTAACCCTGCTTTACAATAAGGGCTTGACGATTGAATCATTAGGACCAGACACCAAGATTTCCTTTCTTTGAATAGTGGAGGGAATACTTACCTTGTCTTTAAGTTGCCCGGAAATTAAAATGAGATAATGACTTAGAAAAGTATAAAAGCATCACATAAAGACAACTGTCTTTTTAATGAAGTGGCAAAATGAAAAACACTTTTTATTCTCCCCTTCCTTCCTTTACAGCTTTTATTTAAACTTTGAAATTTATAAAAATTTCACTCCAATTTTCATTTCTTTACATTCAACATTATTTTGTATTGGTTTCAGGTTTTATATTAGTTACAGAATAGTGGTTAGACAATCATATACTTTACAAAGTGTTCCCCGATATTTCTAGTACCCACCTGGCATCATACCATCATTACAACACTACTGACTATATTCCCTATTTAAGTGACAATGGGTTTACAGGTTCCTTTCAGTCTTTCTTTTGTGTTTTTTTGTCCGTCCTTTTCTTTCTCACTTCTTCCCTCATTTTCTTTATATAGTATCTCAATTGGCCATCAAAGCTCAGTGAAGGCACTGGGACAGGCTTCATCCATTTTACAGACCAGGAAACTGAGGCCAATTCCAGTTGGCTGTGGAACTTGACTCAGGAAGCCCTCAGAGCACACAGGAAGCCCTCAGAGCCATGCTCTTTGCGCTTCCTAAGGGGCAGCAGCCCAGCAAACAGAACAAACCTTCCAGTCAGGCTTCCCAGCCTCTTTCTCAAGCACCTCTTCATTGCAGATGCTCCACATTCTTTCCTCTCCCCCCATTCTTTACTGCCCCGCCTTCTCCGAAGCAGGTGGAAGGCGTCCCACTCACTGCCTAGGCATGCTCTGCTATGGGGCAGGGTGTAGCGAGCTTGCTTTTGGGTGAAGGCAGGAGCAGTAGTCACTGCCTCTGAAGTGTGAAGGCCGCCTGAGCGAGGCCCATTAGCACTGGGAGCTTCTCTGAATCACCTCAGTCAGTCCAGTACCCTGCAGTGCAGCACCCCTCCACTGAGGTGGCTCCATCCCTCAACCCCCGCCTCAGGAGTGAGGGTCCTTGCCCCTCTGCCAGGAGTCCTTCCATGCCCCTTGACCCCTGGCTGGGCCCACCCACATCTTGGGGGCACTATAGAACCTCCGTCTCTCTGCAGATGAAGCAGATCCCTGCCCTAGGTCTCTGCAAAGCTATGAATCTGTGGCCAGAGGCCTGGTCTGGGTCTCAGCAACCACATGCCTGCAATGTTCCCAGGGACCCTGGGAGGGGCTGGGCGAGTCCTGCCACGCCCAACCTAGGGTGGCGATGGCCCCCGGATGCCCCCGGAACGCATGGCTCCGCCCGAATCGCCCCCCCAGGGTGGCGATGGCCACCCGGGACACCCGGCAGCGCCTGGCTCGGACAGGACACGCCCCCGGGGTGGCCATGGATGCGGACACCCAGGGAGCACCGGGCTCCGCCTGGACACGCCCCCCGGGTGGCGATCGCCCTGCTGACACCCCGGGGAGCGCCGGGCTCGGAGCGGACCCGCCCCCCGTGGCGATCGCCATGCTGACACCCCTGGGAGCGCCGGGCTCGGCCCGGACCCGCCCCCCCGGGTGGCGATCGCCATGCTGACACCCCTGGGAGCGCCGGGCTCGGCCCGGACCCGCGCCCCCGGGTGGCGATCGCCATGCTGACACCCCGGGGAGCACCGGGCTCGGCCCGGACCCGCCCCCCCGGGTGGCGATCGCCATGCGGACACCCTGGGGAGCGCTGGGCTCGGCCCGGACACGCCCCACCCGGGTGGCGATCGCCATGCTGACACACCGGGGAACCCCGGGCTCGGAGGGGACCCGCCCCCCGGGTGGCGATCGCCATGCTGACACCCCGGGGAGCGCCGGGCTCGGCCCGGACCCGCCCCCCCGGTGGCGATCGCCATGCTGACACCCCGGGGAGCGCCGGGCTCGGAGCGGACCCGGCCCCCCGGGTGGCGATCGCCATGCTGACACCCCGGGGAGCGCCGGGCTCGGCCCGGACCCGCCCCCCCCGGGTGGCGATCGCCATGCTGACACCCCGGGGAGCGCCGGGCTCGGCCCGGACCCGCCCCCCCGGGTGGCGATCGCCATGCTGACACCCCGGGGAGCGCCGGGCTCGGAGCGGACCCGCCCCCCCGGGTGGCGATCGCCATGCTGACACCCCGGGGAGCGCCGGGCTCGGCCCGGACCCGCCCCCCCGGGTGGCGATCGCCATGCTGACACCCCGGGGAGCGCCGGGCTCGGCCCGGACCCGCCCCCCCGGGTGGCGATCGCCATGCTGACACCCCGGGGAGCGCCGGGCTCGGAGCGGACCCGCCCCCCCGGGTGGCGATCGCCATGCTGACACCCCGGGGAGCGCCGGGCTCGGCCGGGACCCGCCCCCCCGGGTGGCCATCGCCATGCTGACACCCCGGGGAGCGCAGGGCTCGGCCGGGACACGCCCCCCCGGGTGGCGATCGCCTTGCTGACACCCCGGGGAGCGCCGGGCTCGGAGCGGACCCGCCCCCCGGGTGGCGATCGCCATGCTGACACCCCGGGGAGCGCCAGACACCCGGGGGAGCGCCGGGCTCGGCCCGGACACGCCCCGCTGGTGGCGATTGCCATTCAGACCCCCGGAACTTACTGGATTGCCCGCAGCCATCTTGGTCTTCCCAACGGCCGGATGGGCCACCTGGAGTCCCGCCCCCAGCCTCTGGCAGGCCCAATCATGGGCATAGCGGAGGTGCGGTCAATTTGCATGTTTCTCTATTATAAGGTAAGATTATGCAATTTTAGTAATATATCTTTTCAAAAATCCATCACAAAAGAAAAGAATGCTTCTTTAAAATGCAAGTTATTTATCATTACAATACCAGGCAATATTTCAACAATAAAACTTCAGTTTACAGTTTTTTACTGAAGAGCATATGCTTTCACTAAGGATTTAGAGCAGAAAAAATAAAAATGCAAGAGTAATGGCTGTCTAATGAAGTTTCATTTTAAATTAATTTCCAAAATCAATTAATACCATGCCCAAAGGGCATTATAACTGTGACCAAAATCTCCTTTTGTTAAGCATAGGGTCAAATCTATGTTCAAACATGTGCTACATTTTAATGCTTTATTTAGGAATAATTTCCCTCATAAGAGGTTTTATTCCTTTATAAATAGTATCTATCAGATTAGGAACTGACGAATAACACTGAAGCCTGATTTTTAAAAAAGAAAGAAAAGAGGTCACCATAAAAATGAGTCCCCTTAGTGGCCTATCGTTTAATAGATCTAAGAGGGAAAATGTCCAGCAAGTATTCACCAAGTGTAGAATCAGCTGAATTCTCTTTTAAATGAGATATGTCATATATTTACAAAGTGACTTCACAGTGATAAATCTAAATGTTTATATTAGAGGAGAGAAGAAACAAATGTTGCTTACAGAATTCTAAATAACAAGGAGATACCACCATCTCCAGGAGGTAGAGTTTAAGTCTCCACCCCTTCTGTCCCCCTCCCACCCTAGTCCTTGAGGGGGAGCTATTTAGTGATTTGGTTTCAAAGAAGAGAGTGGGAAAAAGAACTTTACAGTGAAGAAACCTGGCAAACATCAGTTTAATCAAGTGATAAAGGTTAAGCAATGATGTCATGTAAGTATAATGCACCCTTTGATATTAGTGACATAAGCCATTTGATATAAATGACAAGAAGTGCACTGTACCCCGTAAGTATACTTTCCAAAATTCTACAACCTCAGTCTAATCATGAAAAGATGATCAAACCAACCCCAACTGAGGGACATTCTACAAGATGCCTAAAACTGTCAGGGTCATGAAAAACAAGACTGTCACTAAGGTAAGGAGACTAAGGAGATGTGACAACAAAATGCAATTCAGTGCCCTAGAACAGAAAGAAGACACAAACAGAAGAAGTGGTAAAGTCCAAATAAAATCTGGAGTTTAGTTAATAGTAATGTAGCAATACCAAAATTGGTTTCTCACTTTGGACAAATGAACCATCACAATAGAAGACACAGACAATAAGGGAAACCAGGTGAGGAGGTGAGAGAATCTCTGTTCTGTCTTTACAATTTTTCTGTACACCTAAAATTATTCAAAGACAAGTGGTTTTTCTTAAGAGTCTATCTGTATTACAAACTTCTGAGATTTCCAGTTCCTAACTTCATAAAATTATTAGCAAACAGATTAGTTGTCCCTTCTCCATTAAGTTACATTAGACAGACTACAAAAGGTTTTACACTCAAACCAAAGCAAAAATATGTCAAGTCAATTACAATTATGAAAATTATAAATTACAACTTAAAAGTTAGTGATTGGCATCTATTTCTTGATAATGAAGCTTCAAATGTGCAATCAGTGGCTTTTAAAATCTAAATCACTTAACTTCCTATATTCAAGCATCATGTTGTGCTATACGCTAGGACACAGTGAGGAGTGGGGAAAAGACAGACCAATGAGCAATAATAAAAGGTTAAATACCATGATAGGGGGATACAATGGGAGCAGAAAGCAGGAGCATCTGAATGGTCTGAAAGAGATTAAGATGGAAGGATCAGTAAAAACTTTCAGGTAAAATTTAGAATGAGACCTGAAGGATAAGAAGCGTTAGCCAAGAAAAGATGATTGCAAAAGGAACAGCTTACACAAAGACCTACAAATGAGAGAACATGATCAGTTGTTCACAATGGCTACAGCTTAGAGCGCTAAGCAGGGCATGTCAAGAAGTGAGGCAGCCTGGTTTTTCAGTCTGCTTTTGGGAGTCATGCCTAGAAGCTTGGCCTAGAGGTTTTTTTTAGCTTTCTCAACAGTTCTGAAGCAACTAAAAACTTTTGTGTTTGGTTCATTATTGGCCATAAAGGCTCTGACCAACATAATCTCCCTTACGCAGATAATTAGCCCCCATATCAAAACATTCAACAACAACAACAAAATAAGTATTTAACCATAGGTCTCTTCACAATCTGATCTACACAATTTTCTCTCCCCCAAATATGGGCAGAAAGACTAAGGAAACAGGTTTATAAATTTCATAGAAGGCAAAAAGCTAGCAGACATTGCTAACATAATGTTTTAAGTTCTACACAAGTCCAAATGTATCTATTACTCAAATACAGGTAGAAATGAACCAGAGAAGGAAAAAAGGGAGGAAGCTAGGGAGGAAGGGAAGGAGAGAGGGAGGTAGTAATTATCAGAACACTAATCCCACTGTACTGGCATAAGCCAAAAATATACAGTAAACCTCTCCACCTTACCCTTTCTGCAACAGAGGACCCATCTGACAGAATTCAGTAGAACATATGGCTAAAACATTTACTAGCTGTATGACACTGAGAAAATTACTTAACCTCTTTGGGCCTAAGTTTCCTCCTTTGTGAAATGTGGATATTTATTACCAGTACCTATATGATGAATTCACCTCGATGTTTAAATGAGTTAATATACACCAGCTATTATTAATATACACTATTTACTACCAAAGGGGCACACTCTTCGTGATGTCACAAATAGTCACCCTTTTCTCTCCCTCTCAAGAAAGCATGTCAGAGAGTAACAAATTTTATCTTGAATCTACTTAAGCTACTCTACATGATTTAAGTAAATCATTCCTGAAACTTAGTTTACTGCTAATAATAAATACTGTATAAACCCACAGTAATGACCACACTTTAGTGTGTTACACCAACTAGGAATATCACTGATGTAGGCTGGGACAGAAATAGACAATTGCCTACCTCACTTCTTGATTTTATATGGCTATGCACTTTAAGGGAGACCAGGCCTACCTCTCCATTCCTTAGACCAGCAGCATCAGCATCACCCAGAAACTTGTGAGGAAGGCAAATTCTCAGTCCACATTGCAAAAAATACTAAAACTGGGGGTGGATCCCAGCAACCTGTGTTTTAATAAGTTCTCCAGGTCATTCTGGTACAATAAGACTAAGAACCACTAAGCTAATAATGGTGACTCCTTATCTCTTGTCAATGACTGGTTGAGGAATGGGTATGTGACAATTCTAATCAAGGAGAGGCACTGTGGAAAATTTTGTTTATCCTTAAAAATGAACAGAAAGAAGGGGATAACTTTCTCTCTCCTGGCCTTTAGATATTGTTGATTAACGATTTGATGCTCAGTGCTGCTGTAGCCATCTTGTAACCCTGTGAGGGCAAGCCTATCTGGCAGGCTGGGTCTTGATATAATCAAAGCAAAAAAAGAGATTGCTAATCGTGGATCCACCCTATGCATGAGACCTCCTGCTATTTTAAATAATGTGTTGTCCGGGAGTGTTGCTCAGTGGTTGAGCGTCAACCTATGAACCAGGAGGTCCTGGTCAGGGCACATACCCGAGTTTCAGACTCAATCCTTGGTGTGGGGTGTGCGGGAGGCAGGCGACCAATGATTTTCTCTCATCATTGATATTTCCATCTCTCTCTCCCTCTCCCTTCTTCTCTCTGAAATCAATAAAAATATATATTTTTAAAAATAAAATAATGTCATGTTTCATCAAATATAAAACATACCAATGGTAGAACACATCATTACTTTATGAATCATCAAGGGTGGACAATACTATTAACTACGTTGATATGCTATTCATTTAAATATTCAAAATGAATCAATTTCTGCAATACTCAAATATGAAGAAAATGTCCAGTTCTAAATGGAAAACAGTAAATTCCTTATTGTTTAAGCGAGGCAAGAAGGGGTTTTCTGTTGCTTGCTGCTAACAACAACATAACTGAGTTTTTTAAAGGATATTATTATGTTCAATTCTGGGTCTTAAGATGTAGAATAAACAAAAGATAGGGAAGAATAATGTGGGGAACCTTGAAATACAAAGTAAGAGAAAGTAAAATATTTAGACTGAGAAAAGAAAGCTTAGAAGAGGGCATCATAACTGTCCCTCTAATGGGCTGGAATCCTGAAAATGGATCTGACATAAAGCTCAGAAAGGCAGCTTTTAACCAAAGAAATGAAATCTACCAATGGAAAGAGCTGTCTTTAAAAATAGTTCATGCATTCCAGCAGAAATAGAGCAATCACTTCAAAAACTAAGAGTATGGTTCCTGTGCTGGTTAGGAAGATAGAGCAGACTACTCTCCAAGGACTCTTCCAACTATAAGATTCTAAAATATTATGACCACATTAGAACATAGCAAAGGTTAAGACTCATTAAAACATACAATCATATCAAAACTGCCAATAGGACCTGATCTAAGCAGAGTACCTAGGAGAAATTAAATTCAAGAATATGGAATGGAAATTACAATCCTCACAGGGTGATAAGATGGCTGCAGAAGCTCTAAGAATCAAATTAACAACATTTAAAGACCAGAAGAGACAAGGTCCCTTCTTTTTGTTCATTTTTAAGAATAAACAAAGATTTCCAAATATCTACCTACCCACAATCTAAACTCTTCTGGCTGGGATTTAAAGTTATCTCTCCACCACCACTACCTACCTTGAGACATTTTCCACTCCTCAATAAATCTACTCAGTATCTATATCCCAAAGTTATCCAAAACCCTCCCATCCCACCCCATCTCCCAGGCTAATTCCTGTCTAGTGTCTTTACTCATAATGTCCTTACAAACTTAGGACATCAGTAACCCTTTGTGCCCAACTGAAATTTGCAAATCTCACAAACTGCAATCAAAATACTTGGTCCAATGGTTAAGCTGGATCCAATTTTATGTACATAATGTAAACAAGTTCCAGGACCTTTACACTTCTTTACAATATTGGGAGCATTTTCAGCCCCTTAATAAATCTTACTAATTTACTTTAGAAGCTATTACAAATCTTTCTCAGTAGGAGTTTCATATTTAATGTATTTATACAATGATATTTATTAAACTATATTATCAAGTACCTGCAACTCAGAATTCTGGTTGGCTTAACTTAGAAAAAAGGAAAGTAAAGAATAAGGGTTTAGCCTGCCTAAAGGAATTGTCACTTAGTTATTCAGGTCATGGCAAATACATGGAGTTGAGTAAAATAAAAAAGAAAACAAGAGAAAGATCTACAGAACGATCAATCTTATTTTATCCTACTTCACAGGATGTCAATCTGAAAAGCAATCCAACTCCATCATATATATATTTTTAAATCTTTATTGTTGAAAATATTACATATGTCCCCCTTTTTCCCTCACTGACCCCCTCCATGCAACCCCACTCCAACTCTATCATATATTAAATAAAAAACAATGAGCCAGAAAAATTAAGTGACATGCCCAAGATAAAAAAAAAAAAATCTCCTTTTTATTTTCCAAGATAGGAACCTATCTAATAATAAAAGGAAGCTAACAATGAAAGCCTCTAGAATGCTTTAAAAAAATTAATAGAGAAATAAATCTAAGAGTTAAGGGTACAAAAAATGTTAAGAGGAAGGAGGGAGAAGCAGATAATGTACATGGGCTATATTAAATAGGAATATATACACCTACCATATAGTAAACCCAGAAAAGTGTCTCCTTTTCCTTCTCTTAGCCCACAAGAGCTATACTCTAACATCCCGAACTCATGGAAGCTTTATGGCCTGAATTTTCCAAATGATATTTTAAGATTCACCAAGGTTACAACTTAAGGAGTGGCTCTGATCAATTGTGGAAATACGGGAAAAATTCTAATGTTTTATTATAATAAGGTACTAAGTAGTTTCATTTCAAATTTCACAGAAAGGCAGCTAAATTGGAACTTAAAAAATTATGGAACACACTTAATTCTCCATAAATTACAAAAGAGAAACTTCACTTTTTTGGTTTGTTTTGGCTTACCAGGTATATAAATCTGTGCCTTTTAATTTTCTAAAAATTTTAAGACATTATTACAAAAGGCCTATTGGTTAACCCAGTGAGCCATTTAACCTCCAGAGTTTTAATTAAGTTGGTCTGTCTGGCTGACACTTGAGAGCCAGAAAAAGAACTCGGTAATGAGCCACAATGTTTTCAATAGCTCTTTAAACCATTATCCATTAACAGCAATGTCACATGCAATGGCTGAGTCCTAGCAGAACTACATCGTATAAGCGTTTAAGACCTCACAGACACTTTTATGCATTCGTCACTTATTCTCATTATAGCCAATCTTTTTGGACATAGGCCTCCAAAAAGATCACTTTAGGAAAAAGAAAACAGCTTTTCTTAAAGAGAAAAGGTTTATTATATCCAATTTTTTCCCCCTGTACATGAAAACAGGGAAAATAGAACACTTTACTAATATAATACCACTAGAGGCCCAATGCACAAAATTTGTGCAAGAATAGGCCTTCCCTTCCCCCTGCTGCCGGCACTGGCTTCCTTCTGGCACCCGGGACCCGGGCTTCCCTCTGGCCACTGGCAGGCACCCGGGACCCGGACTTCCCTCGCAGCCCCGGCTTGGGTCTGATCTAATTAGCATATTATGCTTTTATTATAGAAGATAGCAAAAACAGTAATCATAAGCTAAAATTACTTTCTAATAAAATAAGGCCATTTAAATTTATCAAAAAGTCAACAAATTTAATAAAAATTCGTTAGAAGACATTAAACCATATTCTGAGGGTCAGTCCTAATAATTATCAGTCTTTCAAGCATGAGATGGTTTATAAAATACTGTTTTGTATAAAATATAAGCATTACACAGTAGCATTTATTGCACACTCTATTTCCATATGCACTTAATTCTAAGACATAATTACAATTGCAGGAAAAATATGACTTGGTATATCAGAGATTTTGTCTCTTTTGTTGCCATTGTCATTTTTCAGGTTCTGACATAGTATTAAAAAAATCTTCATGTACCATGTCTTTCCTTGTTCACATAATTATGTTCTGTATCTGCTGGAGATAGACATCCATGATAAAATTAAGCCCCATAATAAAATCAAAGGGCAAAAATTAAAAAATAAATAATGAGTAACAAAATACATACTGAATTTAGTAAAATCACTACTTCAGGTGGGATAAAATACATATCCATTTTGTTTGCATAGCCTCTTACTCATCTTTTTCAGTTTCTGACAACAACACTTAATACAGCCCTTATTTTGTGCTAGACACTGTCTCAGCACGTTAGATACATAAACTCATTTATCCTCCCTATGAGTTAGATGTACTATTGTTACCTCACTTGACAGTTGAGGAACTGAGGCATAGTTCACTGACCTGTCCAAGATATCTACAGTCACAGAATTAAATGAAGAGTTTAAATTGTACTTCATTCTAAATCTCTGCTGTGCCTGGCCCAGCCCTTATTGAAAAAATACATGCAAAACAACAGGATAAACAACCATAAAAAAGACAACCAGTCAACAACCCAGCTATCTCAGCAAGTTACAGACACATGATTCTGACTGGTAAGGTAAAAATAATTTTTTGGAGGAGTCACTCTCATCTTAGTTTTACCCTTACAATCTCCCCTGTCTGCAATGGGGAAGAATGAATGAGAACAGGCCAGCACTACTTCCTGCTTGCTTCCCCAGTGAGTCGGCCTATTCACAGCCAGAAAGCCAATGGTCCCGCAGGCTTCTGCTTCAATTCAGGTACAGTAGTGAGGTTTGAAAGTGCCTCAAGCAGAGCCAACAGTTCTCTGATCCTTTACAATATCAAACTCTGCAATTGTGTGTCATAGCAGCCATGCTAGAATGAGGTCAATTACTCTAGGCATTTGCTACTTTTCCCTTCTCTCCCCCACTGGTGTTCAGGCTCTTTTCCCAGCACTTACTCAGTGCTATCGTTAGCCTTTTCCCCTTGGTTGTGCTGCCCCTACATTTATGTTATTCTAAGTCTTCTCCCCTATAGATTCCTCTGGGGAAAATGAAAGGTCTGAAAGGAAAAAAGAAAATGAAATCAAATGAAGTGAAAATTCAGGTGGTTCTTGTTTTAAGTTGCTGTTTTATCAGGTTCCTTTCAAAAGAACCAAACATTAAAACATTAGGAATATGACCTTAAAATAATAAACACAAATACACACACACACACACACACACACACACACACACACACACGTCATAACAGTGAAGGTCTTTCATTCGTAGGATCCCCCTTTTCTATCCACTAATTTCTAACTATACCCACTGTTCTTCTCCTCTAACCATGTAATAAACTGTTTCTCAAAACCCATTTCTGAGATATGAAATATTATAAAGAAACTAGCCTTAAATTATGCATATATACATATAAATTCTTTGGTTAATCTCTTCCCAACTGTCTGTCCCCTAGCGCGCTTCCCTCTGAGATTCATCAGGTTGCCTCATGCTTCCATGTCTCTGGATCTCTTTTGTTCATCAGTTTATGTTAATTCATTAGATTCCACATACAAGTGAGATCATGTGATACTTGTCTTCTCTGACTGGTTTATTTCCATTAGCATAATACTCTCCAGGTCCCTGCAAGCTGTCTCAAAGGATATATGCATAACCCATGGACACAGACAATAGTGTGAAGTTATGGGGGATGGAAGGGGGGAATGGAGATGAGGGGTGAGGGCCAATGGGGGGGAGGAGGGACAGGGACATCTGTAATACTTTCAATAATAAAGATAAATTTAAAAAAAAAAAAAAGCCCAGTGAGTGTGGCTCAGTGGTTGAGTGTCTACCTATGAACCAGGAGGTCGCAGGGCACATGCCCGGGTTGCAGGCTCGATCCCCAGTGTGGGGCATGAGGAGGCAGCCGACCGATGATTCTCTCTCATCATTGATGTTCCTATCTCTCTCTTTCCTTCCTTTCCTCTCAGAAATCAATAATTTTTTTTAAAAAAAATTTTAAATAAAACTAGACTTGACTACTAGAACACCACCATCACTTACTCAAGAAACAATGCCACTGAAGTTTTGTTTACTAATTTGCAAAACAAAGGTAACCTCACCTCCCCAATGAGGAGTTTAGAAATGATACTGTGTGCATGTGTGAGTATATCAAAGAACTAGATATACCAATGGAGTTAAAATACACCTTCAATCCAAGAAAATCACCTGAAGCAACATGTCAATACTAAGTTATCCAACCTTTCCCTTGGCAATAACTATTTTAAGCAGAGGAGTAAAGATCAACTAACTCCTATGCTTTTATGAAGAATTTTGACCAAATTGTGTTTCAAATTGATGCCTAGACAAACAAGGTAAGGGGCAATAAGGAAAAGGTGGTAAGATGACATACAGTCTAGGGCAGTGGTCGGCAAACCGTGGCTCGCGAGCCACATGCGGCTCTTTGGCCCCTTGAGTGTGGCTCTTCCACAAAATACCACGTGCGGGCGTGCATGTACAGTGCGATTGAAACTTCGTGGCCCATGCACAGAAGTCGGTTTTCGGCTTGGGCGAGTCTATTTTGAAGAAGTGGCGTTAGAACACTCAAGGGGCCAAAGAGCCGCATGTGGCTCATGAGCCACGGTTTGCCAAACACTGGTCTAGGATCACAGCAGCCTCAGATTCACTTAGTACAAACCATAATTTATTACCAACTGTTTTCTATTTTTTCCCCAACTCAGTCTTCAGAATAAATGTAACATGTTAACTCCTAGGTCTTACTCCTGAAAATTAACAGTGACTCCCAATGAAGTGTCAAAATGATTGATCAAGAACAAAAGCAGGCAAAGAACACCAGAAAGATATACATTCTTGAATTTAGGGATCTCAAAGTCTTATCCAAATGGTCACTTCTAGTTCATATACAATGCTAGAATCTGTCTTCTGAATACACTGTTATGCTACCTCATGCTACATAAGAGGGTAGAAAGTCTTAAAAAGCCACAAGCAGTGATCGCTGTCCAATGTTCTACCAAATGATGCTGACTGGATATTCGTGAACCGGTTATGAATGCATACTATCCACCAATAGATACAAGACCATTTTAGCTGTACTTTAGTTTTTCCAGTAAATGCATAACTATGAAATTGTATATAAATCAAATCATATTTAGCACTGCCTTGGGTTATTTCAAAAGTGCATTTGTACAGGAGGAAAAATCCAAATAAATATGGCCTTAAAATATAAAGATCACAAGGCACCAAACTATCTTTAAATCTTATATTTAGTATTTATTTAGTCTAATATTTAATAGGAACAAATACTAGTATTAACACAACTACTCAGTCAACAACAATACTGAAACAGCTTAACCGAAACTATGATGATTTCCAGGGAGATATAGAAAGAGGGCCTGTCAAGAATTGAGGCATCTCCTATCTGCAGCATTTGTAGAGGTGGTAGAATGAAATGACTTCCATGGGTGTTAAAGTGGACTACCACAAGAGAACCAAATCTGATAAGGTAATGTCAGAATGTTGGAGTAGGCAGCTCCAAGCTTCCCCCACCACACCATAACATCAAAGATAAGCACCAACTGCCAGACCCAAGTTTGTCAGAGCTCTGAAAAACAAAGATTTGTAGCAATCAACTCTACATGGAATCAAGGGAGCATTAACTTAAAATGGTAGGCAAGTTTTGTGGCATTTTTAATTGTCCTTGCCCTACCCCATCTCTGGTGCAGCAGCAGACTATTTTCCCAGAATGAGGCCTTGCTCCTTGGTTCCAGAAAAAACAGTCAACCTGATTTGCAAATTATTATGTAACTCTGTTCTAACCTGTCTGGGAGCCACCTGGAGGACGACACAGGTGCAGTCTGTTTTGCCTAACTCAAACCCTCCCATGCTGGAGAAGTAACTGGCATTGTTTGTAAACATTTTAAAGTAGAGGAACAATTTGTAGACACTGGAGGTAAAAGATGACAGTTGAGACAAACCCTAGACCACTTGAGATCTAGGAGGAAATGTTAAGAAGAGAGTTGCTTTGTGAAATTAGGGCAGTCAAAAGTACCCATGTGTACTGGGAAACTTAGAAAGCAACAAGTATGCCCAAGACGAGATGCATGCTCAAAGAAAACCTTAAGCTTTCACCTTGGGTTGAGTGCAAATTCCAAAGACTATTTAAAACCTGGCAGAAAGCAGATGAGGTCCGCTCCCAGGCACACAGGGTGTAACGGCGCCCACAGCACCTCACCAGGTGGGACTGAGACCCACAGGCAATTAGTGCATCTTAATAAAGCATGAATACCTTTCTCAAAGAAAACCCTCCCAAAAGCCTCTAAATCAGAGCAAGAGACCTCCTCTGGCCGTCTTCCTGGTTGCTATTTTTAGGCAGTTCAACACTGGGCACAGTCTGGCACCACTGGCAGCAAGATGTTACTGCTGGCAGCGCGACGGCCTCCAGCTGCTCCGCTGACAGCCACTTTGAGCATGGCCAAGGCTAAGAAAAGATGGAGAGGAGGAGAGGGCAACTCCCACAGAGTAAAACACATCATGTGTCAGACACTATGCCAACATCATCTCATCCAAACCTTGAACAACCCTACCATGTAGGTAGAATTCTCATTCTACCAATGGACAAACAAACCAAGGCTCTGAGAACTCAGCAAATAGTTATAAAGCTTAAGCCTATGACACTATGAAAACTGAGAAAAATTCATTATCTGCAGAGCTAAAGTGATGGATAAGGAAGCCCACCATATTTCCACTTGTTATAACATGAAGTTAGGTGGAACAGGTAACGTTATACATTATAGTCCAGCTACAAAGGCTCTGTTTAACCTACAGCAAAACTAGAGATTTACCTGTTGGTAACCTTCATTACAGCTACTTTCATAAACACCTAATTTCCCTATTTGAAGATTTATCTATATCCAAGCCCAAAATGCCTTCATTTTTTTGTCAAACTGACACTGAGTCAACTATAAAAAAAAATTTTTAAACCTATGTTAAAGAAAAATCACAAGTTTTATAGGTTGAACTGTGTCTTCCAAAAAGATATGTGAAAGTCCTAACCTCCAGTATGTCAGAATGTGACCTTATTGGAAACAGGGTAGTTGCAAATGTAATAAGTTAAGATGGAGTCATACGAGAGTAGGCTGGGCCTTAATCCAATATGACTGGTGTCTTATAAGAAAAGGAAAATGTGGACACAAATACAGAGGGAAGAATGCCATTTGACAATGAAAGCAGAAACTAAGAAGGGTCCAGGAAGGATTCTACCCAGAGTCTTAGAGGGATCATGGTCTTCCTGACAACGTGGTTTCAGACTTCTGGTCTCCCAAACTGTGATAGAATAAATTTATTAAATTCATTAAAATGGGCTAATGTACACACCAAGGTAAGCCCCTCCCCCACCCCAAATCAAGGCCTCTCTGACATAGAAACCGGAATGAAATTGGAGGTCCTTCTTAACTGCAAACCACACGAAACCAATCCCATGTACTTGGTTTTATAACAGAGATAACAGATCATTACAGCACAGAGAGCAGGGTACTGAGCCATAGTGACTGGGTAGGAGTCAGGTTTTCCAACCTACAGGCAGAAATAATAGGAAACTGTCTTATGGAGGGAGAGGTTATCCAAAAGAATACTATTAAGGACAAAATTACTAGCAGACCATAAATATTTATTCCAGTCAAATCAATAATTTCACATGCACAGCAATGAATTAGTCTACTCTAGTATAATCTTTCAAAAGTTTATCATATCTGGGGTCAACCTACAGCAACCTCAAGAATTAATAATATTTTGAAACTTTGAAAATTACAAGTGGCCCAAGAAAATAAATGTATTAAAAGTAGATTACCTCATTAAAAGTCTTACTTCTTTGACTGCAGGTAGTCATCGGGCAGTTATCAAAGAGTACAACCTGATTCTCAACCAAAAAAGAACTTTTGTATAGACACATTAAAGTTGAAAACAAAAAGGATACAACATATCCCAACTATGGAAAAATCATAAAAGAAAAAAAATTAAGCACAAACATCTGAGAGAGTTAAAAAAAAAGGGGGGGGGGGAGGAGCTTGGATCAAACAGAAAACTTCTAGTTTTACTGTATGTTTGGCTGTAAATACAACTGAGCCAAAACTCTTAAAGACAGTTGCTCAAGTATCAAGTGAGCTCTTCCTGTGTTCTTTAAATCTTATTTACTGAATGGTTCTGTCTGAGCTTACAGGAGTCCAGTTGCCCAAGAAGCAGGCATCTAGCTAGAAAAGAGCCATCTAAGGTTGACAGTTGGACTACAAGTTGACAGATGCTTTCTTTATAAAAAGCAAATAACTGATTATTAAGGTACTAATTCCCACTAGATCCCTGGACTTTATCTACACAGAAAACAGATTAAAATAAGCCTCTACATTATTTTCAGTTCATGTAACATTTCAAAGGCAAGAGACTGAAACTACCACCTGAGCCAACCAGACCTTGGGGAACTGTCACAAGCCACCCAAGTTGGCTGCAGCTGTTTTCAAGGTAGCATTACAATGAAATACTTCCTTAGGGGCTTGAGGGTGGGGAATGAGTGTTGTGAGTGTGTGTATTTATACTTATATTTGCATCATAGAGCCTTATTTCTCCCCTCTCAAAACTGGTGTTGAATTCCTACCCATCATTGAAGCCCAACTTAGGTTCCATGTTCAGACTTCCCTTTACAGTCCTGATTGAGCGTGAGAGAAAGATTTTGTTTGTTCATTTAAGTTGTGAGTAGGGCTAGAAAGAAATGAAAATACCTGATGGGTTTGTTTGTTCATTTAGTTGTGGTAAAATACACATAACATGAAACTTACTGCCTTAACCATTTTTAAGGGTACAGTTCAGTGGCATGATGTACACTCACATTGCTGTGCAACTACCACCAGCATCCATCCATAGAACTCATTTCATCATCTCAGCCTTTCCATTCCTCCTTTCCCCCGCCCCAGGCAACCACCATTCTAGTTTCTGTCCCTATTAATCTGACTACTCTACTCTAGGTACCTCATAAAAGTGGCATCACACAGTATTTGTCCTTTTGTTACCAGCTTATGTCACTTAGCATGCCCTCAAGGTGCATCCATGATGTAGCATGTGTCAGAATTGTCTTCCTTTTTAAGGCTGAATACTATTCCATTATATGTATGTGCTACATTTTGTTTATCCATGATCCATTCATGGACACTGGGATTACTTCCACCTTTTGGCTATTATGAATAATCCTGCTATGAATACAGGTGTATAAATCTCTTCAAGTACCTGGTTTCAATTCTTCTGAGTATATACCCAGAAATGGAATTGCTGGATCACATGTAATTCCTTATTTAATTTTTTGAAGAACCACCATACAGTTTTCCATAATGGCTTACACTATTTATTCCCATTAACAGTGCACAAAGGTCCCAATTTCTCCATATTCTCACCAATACTTGTTATTTTCTAGTCTTTTTATAGAAGCTATCTGCATAGGTATGAGGTGTTATTTTTTGGATTTAAAAATTGTTATTTGAGTTTATATTCATGTCAATCAAGAGTAACTATTATTTAAAGTTAAGCAATTCATTTTTTACTTGGTCTTAAGAAAATATCCTAGGGTCTGTGTTAATTAATATTACTATAATGCCACTAAATAAGATTTTTGGAGAGTCCACCCAAGTGAGCTTTATGAATTGAAAATTGAAAAGGTTTATGGTCCTGGCAGGGTAGCTTGGTTGGAGCACTGTCCCAATATGCCAAGGTTGCAGGTTTGATCTCCAGTGAGGGCACATAAAAAAGGCAACCAATGAATACATGGATGGAATAAATTAATGTTTCTTTCTTTCTTTCTTTCTTTCTTTCTTTCTTTCTTTCTTTCTTTCTTTCTTTCTTCCTTCCTTCCTTCCTTCCTTCCTTCCTTCCTTCCTTCCTTTTCCTTCCTTCTTTCTCTCTCTCTCTCTCTCTCTCTCTCTCTCTCTCTCCCCCGCCCCTCTGCTTCTCCCTCTTTCTCCCCGTTCTCTCTCTAAAATCAATAAATAAAATTTTTAAATGAGGTTTTTAAAAAAATATTTATTCATTCAATTGATTGGGGTGACATTGGTCAACATGAACATAAAGGTTTCAGGTGTAGGTTTCCATGTTACAAGATCTGTACATTGCACCGTGTGCCCACCACCCAATAATGAGGTTTTAAACACAGTGTAAGCACTGTAACATCTACAGCAGCATTATGTTCTGGGATCCATGGGTGTAACAGTACTTATTTTGATTAGGTTCAAACAGAGTCACTCAATGTATAACTTTTATTCTAACTATAATTTTCAGTTTTATCTCTCAAGTACAATAGTCTAATAAAATATTAATTACTTATTAGCCATACAGGTCACAGATTTTAGTTTGCAAGAAAAAAATCAAGGATCCTTATCTAAACCACCAGTACAGTTTCAACTAGTGGTAAGATTATGTAGAGGAACTTTAATTATTAAAGAATAGCCTCTAAATGAACATATATTTATTAATGTTTTAGTAACCTAATTTTAAAAAGCCAATTAAGAATATTAGAAAATGTAACCTAAGTAATGTTTGAAATTAAAAGAATATCTTAAAACCATTAACTGTTAAACCTTCAATACTAGAGTAGCAGGTCTTTATTTTTTAAATATTGTATGGATTTCTATAAGAACGTATAAAATATTCTGACATGTTTTGATGAAAACATTTTGGTTTCAGTTTAACATTAAATTTAGATGCTTTAACACCTTTTCAAGGAAATTTTAGGTGATTTAAATTCATGTGGTTATTAACACACAAACCAAACAGAATTCATTAAGCTTTAGTCATATAAAGTTAGTATAAATTTCCAAATTTAGGTATAAATTTTGCACAAATTTTAGGTTATATGTTTGGTGGCCTGTAAATTAACACATGAAAAACAAAGAGTGACTTCTACTAGTAAAAGTAGTAACCTGGGTAATAGTGCAGACAAGGTCTCCAGGTACAGGACATGGTTTGTTAAAGTTACATTAGCTGTGGTCACATATCCCAAACTGTCCTAAACCAGATGAAATATTTTTTAAAACTTGAAAACTGACAAGCCTCAAGCATAAGAGCCATAATGCTTTTTATTTCGCCTATGAAAGCCATTTTACCTTAGTGTAATTTCATCTGAAGAAAATTTATTTAAAACTCTAGTATTATTTGATTATATTTTAGTTTAATATGGATCACACTTAAAATGATTAAACTTTGTTATATTTTTTAAATCTAATTTAAATATTTGTTTTACCTGACCAATTGAAATAGAGGATGGGCTGTTTCTGTATGATCCTCAGGATAAAAATAGTTTTTGTATTTTTTAAAGGACACAATGAGAGAGAGGCCTGACATGGCTCGCATATTGGAAAATATTAAATTAAAACATAAATCAAAGTTTTTAAAAAGAAATTGTCTCTTTCACCCTTTAATCAATAGTACACACGCACACACGTACACACGTACACACACACACACACAGACACTATACCTCTTTTAATCTGAAGGGTACCTGGGCTAAGCACAGAATTATACAAAACTGTTGCCTCAGCAGAACTACATTCCCCAGCCTCCTTTAATCTGGGTACAGTCACAGGGCTACTTCTCCACAATAGAATGTCACCACAAGTGATGAGTGTCACTTCAAGTTAGGGATTTTAAGAAGCAATTATTCTTTCTCTTACATTTTCTTTCTTTTCACTGGCTGAATGCTGAGTGTTGAGTCCCTAAAGGATGTCAAAGGCATCATCTGCCAGGGGACCCACAGTAGACAATACATTTCTATTGTGTTAAGCTAAAGAAATTTGTGTTATTATAGTTGAGGAAACACTGTAATAGTCACTAACAAACATGTTGTATATTCACTGCCTTTCATATTTAAGTAACTTCTACTTAATTTGGAAGTTCTCCCAAGCATCCTTAAAAAAGAAAAAAACACTTTGAAAACAGATTGTTTATATTGCTGTAAGCTGTCTGTTTATTCTACCCATCAGTCTTGTCCTTGACAACTGGCTACTGTTGCATTTTTTTTCTGTTTACTGTATGCTCAGATGAATTTTAATTTAAAGCCTCACTATAACCCCCTTTCAAATGAACTAAAGTTTAAAACCATTCCTGCTCCATATATGTAGTTCAAGTGCTGATATGGCATTGAGACATTATCACATTCCATCTAATGACTATGTTACAAAAGCAGAAATTTAAAAGTGGATTGAAACAGCCCCTCTTCACTTCTTTATTGTATATAAGGGCCAACAAAGCATGAGAAGTGCAATATATTTCACTTAACCTTGAAACACTGCAGTATCTCCAAAACTAGAACTTCCCCAAACAATTGAACCTTGATGTTTTCAAGAGCTGCATCTTGACACCATCACAGATTCAAAAATATATCAGTCATGCCACAGTGTATGCTTCTGTAACATGGATGCCTTCAACACATGACTGGCAAAATGCGAATGACAACAGTGTGATGAGGAAAGACTGTTGGTTCACGAGTGAATCTTCCCAGCATGTTAATGTTTGAAGCTATCAAAGGCAAGATTTTTCGCAAATAATGGGAAATAATGAAGACTTTAAGAAAAACAGTGAGAATCTTACCAAAGTGCCTCCCTTTGGTACAAGTAGTGACAGCTGACTTAGTGGCTTCAATATCCGTTGTTTCATTACCTGATGATGCTGTGGGCACACAAGAAGCTACACCATGGATCAGAGCTTTAATTTTGGTGACAGTGGCCTCCAGTAGAAGCTAATCCCTACAAGAATCTACATATCAAAAGAAAAAAAAAAAAAGCATGTTCCAGGATAAAATAAAGCATGGAATCACCTAGGTATGATACTGAGTGCATATGTCACTATCTACTGTGCTAGCATTTTTATTTGGATTGTCATGTGTTTGTTAATGCTCTGGTTACAAGGTTACATTTCTTTAAGTAGTCTCACCTTAATCCTATATTTCTACAGCCCTATTATTTTTAGTGTGATTTTGCAGAATGAGAGATTTTTCATGAATGCATATATCACATTACGGTAGATATGAGCATACCACAAACTGAAATGGTGAACTGCAAATGGCAAGCAAATAGGCAAAATGACAAACTCTGATCTCATAGCGACCCATTCAATATCCTGTAATGTACCTGACAAATACCATCTCCTTTAATCCTAGATTACTACACCTTGAAAACTATCTAAAATTTATGTGGTACCTATCAAATAATGGAAACCTCAAATACAGTCCAAAAATGCTTCAAACAGATGTCATTGCTTTTAACGTCAGTTTTGTTTTAACAATTTTTGCTTGATCTGCAAATGGAGTAACAGATCCTTTCTGTGGAATCTCTTCTCTTCCAACCCGAAGGCCCACCATTACCCACTAGGTCTCAGCAAAACCATTTTGCTTAAATTTTGAATACATAAATTCTTTATTGCAAGGCATAATCTGTTCCTTCAGAGTCAGCTTTAATGAAAACTGCTTTACAGAAGGCAAAATGAAAGCATCCTAAATATACAGGGCTATTTATAACTACTATTTAGTTGACATCTCCAAAACTGTCTTCCTTATGACCAAGCAAACTGACAGCTTTGGAGTTTTGCTCATTTTGATCCAGGATCACAGAGACTCCAACCCACTCTACACTGTACTTGCTTTTATATATCCTGTGTCCCATCTCTCCTAGGATTTCTGATGAGCTTCCCCCAGGACCTTGGGTTTTCTCACCACTGCCACAGTACATTCCTGGATGGAGCTCAAAAGGATATTATTTTGGTGTGTGTAGATTTTAGGTGTCCTTACCAGCATGAAGTAGTAAAATAAAACACTATATGACCCCTTCCGATCCACTCTCCTAGCTATTCAACACCATGATCTATCAAACAAAATGTAAGTCAGTCATTTTTCTCTGCTCCCTTCATTTCCATCTCTATTGATATTCATCTAATACCTATTAGGTCAATTTTCCCCTGTCATTCACCAGTTTCTTTTTACGAATCCTATCCTTGGCACCGATTTCAACAAATACAACATTTCTGAAAATTTGAGACATGAAATTAACTCTCATTGAATATCAATTTTCCCAACACAGTAAAATACCTCTAACCTGGCACTTCTGAAATACCAACAGTGATCATTTGTGTTAATAATGACCTTGAAGTTCTTCAAACTTCCAAAGGAGCTTCTGAGTCAAAGGAATATTCAGTTATATACCATACAGGTTTAATGTTAAATGTCTTGCCTGGCTGGTTTGGCTCAGTGGACAGAGCGTTGGTCTGCGGACTGAAGCGTCCCGGGTTCATTTCCGGCCAAGGGCACGTACCTGAGCTGCAGGCTCGATCCCCAGTGGGGGACGTGCTGGAGGCAGCCGATCAATGATTTTCATCATTGATGTTTCTCTCTCTCTCCCTCTCCCTTCCTCTCTGAAATCAATAAAGAAATATTTTTTAAAAAATGTCTTTACAGTATCCTGAATCTTAACTATAGTATATGACAACCCATATGCCATAGTATACAGCAAATATAGCTACTATTTATAATATACACTTTCATCAACCCATTCCAGCTAAGAATAAGTTCCAATCAAAGACTGTCTAAATACTGGTGTTCCAATAAAATCATCGTCAGAGCTTCCTTTATACATTCCACCCCTCTTAATCTGACATGCCCAGTGCTTAAGTTTAAAAAATATTCCTGAATAAGTCTAATATAAACTCCTTCTCCTTGAGAGCTAACACTGTAAATACTGGTAGAAATCAGCCTATAGAACTATGGTTCTCATCCCTGTCTGTCTACTGCTTGGGAAACTTACTGAAAACACAGTCTTTTAAAATATATAGGTTCTGCCCTAGCCAGTTTGGCTCAGTGGATAGAGTGTCAGAACATGAAATGAAGGGTCACAGGTTCAATTTTTGTCAATGACATGTATCTCGGTTGCAAGCTCGATCCCAGGCCCGGGTTGGGCACCTGTAGGAGGCAACCAATCTAAGTGTCTCCCTCACACCAATGTTTCTAACTCTCTCATCTCTCCTCCTCCCTTCCACTCACTCTAAAAATCAATGGAAAAATATCCTCGGGTGAGGATTAATAAAACATATAGGATCTAAGGCCAATCCTAAACATACTGGACCATAATCTCTTTTGATGGAACCCAAGTATCTGACTCGCCAAGTAACTCCAATGCACAGCCAAGGTTTGAAAACAAATGCTTTAAACCCTTAAGGAAAGAGGTGTTGCTGCTCTTGGTGTTTCCAACAGGTCAACAGAGAACCAACCAACCTATGGGTACAGCATTTAGGTGAGACCTGCAGGAATGAAGAGTGGCCAAGAGGGTACTGTCAACCCTAAAAATTCCTTCTAATGTGGAATATCACAGGATTGGAAGGTGTGTCTATCCTAGGAAAGAGATTGGGGTAAAGTGCTGAAAATAATTTGAATCACATTAGTGGTTATAATCAATTAAAAGTCATAAGCCTACCCTAGTCTCTGCAGAGGTCTCAAAGAACTTGCTCCTCGAGAGGTCCCAGTGGTTCAAGAATATCATTCCTCCACTTTCAATAAGCCAGAACAGCAAAATCCCACAGTAAAGCCAAGTCATTAGTGAGAAGAGCCTCGTGACCATTGTAAGAGAAGTCTGATGTAGAAAAACTGCACATATTTTGCCATTAGTGAGATCTGGCTTCAAAGCCTTCCTCCACCAGTTAAGTGACTTAGATTACTTAACCTCTCTAAATTCATACCATCACCTGTAAAATAGGCCTGAAAAACATGCAAATTTAAATGAGACAATATTTGTGAAAACAGAATTTTCAACATACTATAGTTTCCTTTCCTCCTTGGTGATTTCTACATGTCTCTTGCACTCTCCCTAATACTTCTATTAGCCCTTACTCAATTTATTGTTATTAATACAGGGAACACGAGGCATAAACTTTCATTCTGTTCCTCCAAAACTAACATGAAGCTTCAACTCTGACAACCCATTGAAAATACACCAGTGTCTAGATTCATATAGTAACTTCTTCAGGACAGATTTTTTTTTCTCTCAGGTCCTGATTCCTGTAGAGCAAATGGCTCTCAAACTTTAGAGAAGGGAAGAATTACTAGAAATCTCGTTTAAAATATAATCTCATTTCCCACCAACAATTTCATAACTGATTCAAGCAAGGATTCTCAATGGCCACTAAAACTACTAGGTAAAAGGTTATTAGGAAACAGCATAGTGACACCTTTTCAAAATATTACCCCATGAGTTACTTACTGATTGCAATCAGGAAAATGTACCTTTATCTGGCAGTCAGAGCCTTAATCAAGAGGTAAACTTAGCATTGCTAATAGTAGGATGAATGAGGTATCATGTGCCTACTGATACAATGCATATATAAAGTATAAGTAGTACTTCTGACTAAAATATGTAGCCTGAATATAATCAAGACCCTAGATGCAACTTACAGTTTACCTATAATACAGAAGATAGACAACACATGTAGGAAACAATTAGGTGATACAAAAAAGTTGACCTAGACTCTGCAAAGGTCCATGTCATAAAGGAAAAAAAATGTATGAGGATTGTTCTAGAGTTAAAGAAACATAAAGGCAATACATGAATTTAGATTAGATCTCTGTTTGCAGGTGGAAAAAACTATAAAAGACATTGTTGGGGACAACTGGGCAAATTTAAATGTGAAGCAGCTACCAGATGATTTTATAGAATTATGGAATAATTATGGTATTATTGTTAATTTTCTTAGATAGGGTAATGATATTGTAGCTATGTAGAATTACTCTATTTACTATTTGAAGTGAAGTATGGAGAGATACAACTGCATGATACATGTTAAACACATGTCTATGTTAATTACTGAATCCAGGTGTTCAAAATACAACTCTTTCTAGTCTGTATGCTTAAAAGTTTCAATAGCCCTAACAAGTATGGCTCAGTGAATAGAGCGTCATCCTGCAGACTGAAGGATCCCAGGTTCGATTCCGGTCAAGGGCATATACCTTGGTTGCGGGCACATCCCCAGTAGGAGGTGTGCAGGAGGCAGCTGATCGATGTTTCTCTCTCATCGATGTTTCTAATTCTCCATCTCTCTCCCTTCCTCTCTGTAAAAAATCAATAAAATACATATTTTTTTAAAAGTTCCAATAATAAAAACTGAGCAAAAATACACATTCCCTGGCCCCAAACTCCAAGGCTCTAGTTCCTTAATCCTGTGGTAGACCCATAAATCCACATTTTAACAAGCTCTGGGCCTATTCCAAAACAGAGGGTTCTCTGACCACTCTAAGAAACACGGCTGAAGAGAGAAGGTGGAGTGTGTCTGCTGTCTGGAAGAGCCTGGGTTCCTAATTCCCAGCCAGCGCTCTTTTATTGGCAGGCTTCCCAAGCCATGGACTTGGTGTTTTCCTCACTTTTGCCATCTTTCTTTATGTTTCCAGTATATTTAAGATGGAATGAAAAGGGGGCATAATGGTGAAAAAGAAAGTTTCCATTTCATGTACCTATGAGCATCCAGCCAGGGTTATCAATAATTACTCTACCTCCCTTCCAAAAGTACTGTGAAGAAAACTGTTGTTTACCTTTCTGTGAACTACTCAAATTTCTTCCTAGAAATGAATGATGAGTATACAAACCATGCTCTACAAATGGATGACCAAGATAAAACAGAAATAGCTTCCTCAAATTTAAAAAAAAAGGCAAAAATGTTACACTCAGAATAAGTTATTTTAAAAACTACTTGTTTGATATTTCAGGATAAAAGTGATATTTATACCTATACAAAAAGAAACTTTTTGTTAGCAATATGCAAAATACCTTACGATATTGTGGTTTGTTTTAAGGTATATAAGATCATATGATATACCAGATCTACCCCCCATAGGCACCTATCTCCTAAACTCTAAGGGACCTCATGAGACTTGCAACCAGGGGAGCAATGGGTAGTGGCAGCTCATCCTGGGGTAACCCCACTGAACCTGTCTCCAAGGTCCCCTTTTCTCTGACTTCTCATTGAGCCAAAGCAGCCCAGCCTGGGCTCTCCTGTTGCATCTTCTATGCCCTTCTTTGTTTCACTGTCCTACTAGAAAATGTGTTTTTATGCAGTCAATAAATTCTTGCTTGCTCTTCTAAAAAAAGAAATTTTTAAAAAGAAAACTATAAAAAATGAGCAATGTAAAATACTTTCATTTTACCTAAAATTGCAAATTCACAAAATTAGCTAATAAACCAGCATAACAAGTTTCTCAAGAAGTCTAATCTACTATAAATTTTAACATTAACAGGAGAGATATATATGCCTTTATAGGTAGCAAAGTGACTAAAAATAATGAGAATTTATTTAACAATAAGTCAAAATAACATATGACAGGACTTCAAACAATTCCTGGGAAACCTATACATTTTTTAATATTTTAATTGTTCAAATTAGAGTCTGAAATTCTTTCTTTAAAACTTCAGAGCATTAATAATACCAATACCATAACAGACTTTTCAAAATTGAAAGGACCTTAAAGATCAATCAATTTAACTCCTTATTTGCTAAATACAATATGAGGAAACTACTATCAGAGTTTTTGGTAACTTGTAGAATGATAAATCTGATTTCTCAACTCCAATGTTCCCTTTATTCGGGGGTGGGAACATCTGGCCCACAGGCCGAAACCATTTGGTCTGGCCCTGCCAAGGCAGTAGGGGTGAGTTAATTAAATGTTTGACCACATATAGCAGGCTAATTTTTAAGCTGATAATTTGGTATGGCCTGAGAATGATGTTATAAATATCCTAGTGGCCCTTAGCAGAAAAAAGGTTCCCTACCCCTGTGATACCATGAAATGCCCTGTGCTTTTTAATTTGTTAAAATATCTCTAATAGTGGTGAATAGTGGAATGTCTTCAGGCAACAGACAATTCATTGAACTTTTTAAATGAGGCTATATTTTTATGATTTTTTTAACTTAACTCATTCAGAGCTAAATAAGAAATCCAGAATTTCTGAATAAAATGAAGTAAATAAACAAAATATCCTGGGGAGTAAACTAAAGTTTTAGCCCCAATTATTTGCAGAGAGCATACTATAAAAGCAAACCAATCCATGGTGAAAATAGCAAAATTTACTACACGGTTTATTTCTTTTTGCATCCTACAGAATCTTTTCAACAATCCAGAAATTATCCATTACATAAGCCTAACTAATTGACCTTATGGATAAAGTTTGAAAAATCAAAGCAAATGATGTAAAAGACAGAAACGAACTGCTTATGAATTCTGATATGTGCCTATTATATTTCTGGACTGCTAGACTTCCGTAATACAGATTTTGAGGTTTTCTTCCTAGATCATCCTGGAAATAACTATATTTTATCACTAGTTGCAATTTTACTCAAAGTATGGCATTTTTTCATAACCTTTCCTTAAAAATTCACCATAAATGTCAAGTTTTTACTGTTTCTGTTAACTCAAAAATAATCTTCAGAGTTGTTCTCTTCATAGTCACTATCCTTTAGGAAGTACTAGCTCCCTGTCTAAATTTAATTCATGTTTTTCTATAATTTTTCAAGTGAGGATAACTAGATGAGACTTTATGTTGTTAAATTTGACCCTTTTTTCTTGATGGTATCAAAATGCCTGCCCATTGCAAGAGCATAAAATTATTATCATACACTTTCTTTTAGAGTTTTTACAGTTTAGTATTTTATTGCATCTTTCTTTCTTTTAGAATTTTTGTTTATGTAGAGATCAACTTTTCCCCCTAACTGGATAGTCAATGGCCTCAATATCATTTGTTAAATGATCTTGTTCCCATTCACTGATTGGAAGTGCTACCTTTACTGTCTAAATTCCCACGAACCTGTCAATTTATTTCACATTTTCTGCTTCACTACCTATATGCTTAATTCCTCTGCCAGAAGCACATTGTTCAAATTATTAATACTTTAAAGCACATCCACTTTCTACGAAGATAAATCTCAACTTTTTCAAGGGTTTTTTGACTACTCAAAACACATTTACTTTTCTCAGATCAGTTTCTCCTCAAAAATTTCCATTGAATTTTGAACCAGAATTCCATTAAATTTATGGATACACTGAAAAACAATTATATTTTTACAATACTGAAATTCCTACCCAATAACAGGCAGACATATAAAGCCCCCTTTAAACAGACATACAGACACACACACACACAAATACATGTATATAATCTTTTAATGTGACTATAACTAGTCCACCAGCCCCACAAGAATGAATTTCTTAAATCACAAGATCTTAGAGATAGAGGGATATTACAGATCGCTTAGTCCAATATCTCTTATAATCCCAGTTATGTTTACCTCAAGCCTACTTAAGAGAATCACTTTAAAATTAAAATATACCTTTTACATTCAACATAATCATAAAAGCACTATTTGAATCACATAAAAGGCAGAGAAGTGGGCTACACTGATTGAAAACTGCTCTGAATTTAGGAATCCTTTAAAAAGATAAGATGCATACTTGGGCTCAAAGGAAAAAACACTGAGTACCATAAGTGCATACACTGGAGACAGCCAAGTGCTTTTAGAGACTAGTGTTTCCAAGGTAAAGTCATTTTGTTACGGTGTTGTCCAGGAACCAAACTTCAGAGTACCAAAGCATTCCATTCCCAATTGTTCCATCATATTTATTGTTCATATTTATTAAGAACAAATCCAATAACAATCTCCAAATGAAACAAGCCTGAAACCCAATTCTAAATGTGTTTCTCATACCTGGCTGCACATCTGACCACCTGTGGAGCTTCTAAAAATAACACTACTTAGGTCCCACCTTGGGATTCTTCTTCAGCAGGCCCAGCAATGCTAGAGCATTTCTTTCTTTTTGTATTTTTTTAAAGCTGTAGTAGGTTCTATTCTCAGCCAGAGTTAAAAAAAACAAACAACAAACACCACTATTCTAAAATATTTAATAAGAACAAAGCCCCATAGCATACCAAGAATCCCTACACATTTAAAAAGTATATTTACCTCTTCACCAGCCCAGCACCATTTACTACTGATTATCTAGAGAGCTGTGTCCCTATGACCAAAGTCTTAAAAACAAACAAACAAAAAATACTAAAACAAAGCTTTACTGTTCACAGATATGTGATGCCATTATAATATTTGAAACTCCTTTTTCTTTTTTCTCCCTTGAAGGCAACCCTCTACCCCATCTCATCCCCCAAGAGAAAGGGGAGCTGATATTCCCTTTAAAAATCACAAATACCATTAAGATCTTAAGCAAATTCCTCTTTTACTTGGTAAAACAGAAGGGTGAAAGCATACTCATAAGAAATATAAATAAAAAGGGAGATTAATGATTTAGCATTGACATTAAATGAAATTTCAAAGAACTGTTGCTTCTAGACTGCAGAGAACTGCCAACACACTTAAGCACCCTCTAAATGTAGCACAAAAGCAAAGAAAGGCTAATATGTTGAAGGAAAAACTTACATACAACAATGCAATATGCAAACTAAATCAAAATGTTCCTAAAGTCTAACCCTCCAAGAAAATGATCTCACTTTCTAATAACAACACATTGTACTGAATTGAGGCCCAGTGTGACTCATATCCCCAGTATGAGTGACTCATATACCTGTTACCCCTAGGAAAAGCACCTGAAAAATAGAACACATACAGCTACAAAGGAAGTTACATGTTAAGTAATTAGTGAGGGTAAAAGATGCATTAAATAATCCCAGTAGTGCTATGCAAAGAAGGGTCATGACCAAGTCATCCTACAGATTACCCTTCCATGCTCCAATTTTGGCCCAGCCAAAAATACTTTCTTACATTCTGCAAAGTTTTTTGGTGAAAGAGATGTCCAGATTTTCCATCTTGAAAAGAAAGTCAACATGCATAGAAGTTTACCACCTTACTATAAAGGAAAACTAAATTTTCTTAAGCACTGTGCTTTGTCCAAGCCAAAGTCAAATAATTTTACATTTAAAAAACAAAAGCATGTGAAGAGCTAGGAACTCATGGTTTAGTGGAACCAGTTTTAACTATGTACAACTTCACCAACATCTTTTCTTATGTGGCCCAAATCAATGATATAATTCCTAGATCCTAACCTTTATATAACATGACCACATAAAATAGCAAAATTCAAGTAATTAATATGAATAAGAGAACAACTGTAACCCCAAAGGAGCTGCAGTAAAAACTGAGATGATGTATGTTTATACACACTGACAAGTAATTTGCCAAGAGATTAAAACAAGAAAAGAATAAAACCCTTTCTCCTAAGCTTTCCATATGAATTTCTATGCAAGCCACATGCCTAGCAGGTATTAAAGAGCAGACTCTGCTCCTGGAGTTTTTCAAGCACAACCAGCTTACTGGAAAAAATAAAAATAAAATCCTTCCTCAGAAAGTATTTCCTCTGAAGTATTGCTATGTTAGAATAAATAACTTCACTGAATTAGCATCTCTTTTAGTACATTATACTTTTAAAACTTAATGAAATATTTAGACATATATTCTAATCTTGAAAAAAAGACTAAAACAATTCAGACAATAAAATCACACGCATCTTTTAAAACAAACCAAACAGCCCGGCAGGCGTGGCTCAGTGGTTGAGCGTTGAACCAGGAGGTCACTGTTCAATTCAGGTTGGGGCACATGCCCGGGTAGTGGATTGATACCCAGTGGGGGGGGTGCAGGAGGCAGCTGATCAATGAGTCTCTCAACACTGATGTTTCTCTCTCCCTCTCCCTTCCTCTCTGAAATCAATAAAAACATACTTAAAAAAAAATAAAAACAAATATATATATATATGTGTGTGTGTGTGTGTGTGTGTGTGTATCTGTAGACCTTGAAATATCAATGAAGGTCTGGGAAAATAATGCACTGCCCTTTTAAACAACCATAAAAGCGAAATTTACACGTAAATGTACTTGTCAGTTTGTTCCAAAATCTGGACTTCTACTCTGCCCAAATACAATTAAGATTTAGGTTGGTTGAGGGAAAATTACCCTACCTAAAAATTTTGTGAAACTGAACTCCAATTTCATTATATCTCGAAAGCTTACTACTAATAAATAGCTAGGATAGATTACATTAGAAACAATTCTCTCAGGAATTTTAACCTGACACCAAGCTTTTGATTGCCCACACTTAGGAGTCTAAGACATGGAGAGAGATAAGTGACTTCAGCTTGTTCAGTTATTAAATACATGCTGTTAAAGTTTGCTACTATTTCAAAATCTTTCTCTTCTCCACAGTTTTTGTCCCTCTCCCCCTGTATTCCTTTATACCTTATCAAGCTGCAAGAAATCACAATAGGTATCCCCAATATCGAACACAGTACTTTAGATTCAGTATAGGGTTTATGGGTGTTTTAAGTTTAGATTTCAAATTCAAAATTTTACTTCACCACAGGCTATGCTCAAAATAGCTAAAAGTCAACTACTTTTTTTCTATTTCATTCCCCCCTCTTCTTAAAAAGTTATCAGCAGGAAACAAATTATCTACAGAAAATACAGCTAGAAAAAAGGTTGCTTGGTTCCATTCAGGAACACCAATAAACAACCCTGGGCGGACCAGGAAACCACTCACGTCCCCTATTCAGAATTTGCATGTAAATTTTGTGGGACAGAGTTCTTACAGTCACTTTCAAGATTTCATTAACTCAATCCCATGCTTTCTGAAACATTTTTATTTGAAATTCTGAACAGAGATTTGCACAAACATCCAAAAGACATGAACTTTATCTTAGTTAACTAAAACAGTGAGCACCTAAAATCTCCTACTAGGTGGAGGAGTCGGAACAATCGAGGCAAAATGTCTTCTCACAGAAGCAATCTACCTCAAGAGCTCTGTGTAATTCATCTTCAATACGATTTTTTTTTTCTCTTGAAAATGCTCTAACCTACAACTCACTGTTCCCAAAACACACTCAAGCTGATTTAAGTTTGAGAGCACAGATTTACCGAGGTTTTAATAGGATCATTTCCTTAGTTTAGCCATTTAA